>NC_143405.1:13879068-15129068 GCF_052110815.1 Crocodylus siamensis | reverse complement strand
TGGAGCAGAAACACAAAGACATTACAACTTTATCTCTGGCTAATTGATTTAGCATAACCCTTATCCAGCAATATGCCCCACAGTGTAGCTGCATCTAGTTACACAAACACTGAGCCGGGTCCCCAGTGCTTGCACACTTGCACCTTGGCGAAGAGCCAGTCCTGGGCCAAAGGAAGTCCTGCGGCCCTCCTGCAGACCTGTGTGTAGCCTCTGGGCTTGTCTGGCTTGCAGGGAAGCAGGAATCACTGGCTAGTGGAATACAGGTCAAATGCTGCTACACTTCCTATGAGCAGTGCCTGGCCTTCCTCCACGGAAATGTATTGAAGCTTTGTATTTCCTTTTTGCTGCTCAAGGCACACAGCTCAGGCTGCTGTGTGGGGAGGGAGCCGTAAACCAGAGCTAAACTCTCCACCTATCACGATCCTGAAAGGCAGCACTCGGGATCTGTAGTTATTGCCAACTCCACCGTGTCAAAAATCATGAGACAAACTCTTAAAAATTAAGAAATTTGGGAAGTAAATCATGAGATACTATTTTTGAAGTGTGTGTGTGTGGTTCCTGGGGCAAAGACAGCAGGGCACAGAGCTCCAGTGCACAGCAGGCAGCCTGCATCTGCCTCATGCACAAATCTGGGGGGCATGTGCCCCTCCATGCCTTCCCTGGCCCCGGAGCCCCATTCACCCCAGCCTCTGCCCCACTCCCTCCCTCACCATGGGGGCCTTGATCTGCAACCCCCACCTTCCCTTCCCGTCCACAGACTTGCCAGCTTGGTGCTCTCTACATGCGCCAGAAGAAAAAAATTGTGAGATCTGATCTCTCTATCAGGAGATCACATGAGTCAGAGTTAAGCTGACTTGGAAATTGAGAGTTTCATGATTTTTTCATGAGAGTTGGCATTAGTGGATCTGCTCTCCTCCCCTACAGCATGCACTGCAACTTCTCCACCACCTCCAATCCAAGCACATTCAGAACAGCATGGCCTAGTGGGCAGAGCCATGGATGTACATTTCACATGCCTAGATTCTAGCCCCAGGTCTGCTACTGGCCCCAGGTCTGCAGCATGACCTTGGGCATGTCACCCCACCTCCCTGTGCCACAGTGGGGCTAATGCTGGCCTTGGAGGTCTGCAGAGGAGCAGAGCTAAACAGGATGTCTTTGTTTCAAGGGCGTATTCCCTTCTCATTGTTCTCAGGCTCACAGCAAGACTCATCCCTTCTCACACTTGGCTGCTGGGTTATTTTTATGACAATACCAAATGTTTGGCTTTTAGACCATGTCATAGGGCCTTTTACAATTGATTGTTCTTAATTGCATTTTTAAAGGTCTTTAACCTAAAAGCTGCGGGGAGTGTGGGTGTTGCTTTGTAAACAGCACTGTTCAGCCTGGATTGATTCTTAAAGGGGAAGATCCAAACAGGAGTACAGGGGCAAAATATATCAGAGCGAGAAATGTTTGCCTCCCAAGGTCTGTGTCTAGTCTGGCGTCTTACCCAAGCTACCTATGCACCTTGCAGGTTCATGATTAACTCTTTCGGATGGCAATAGGAAACAAAGCAGGCTTCCTCTCCCAAAGGGCATCCTTTGGATGTGATAGTAACTTGAAGTCTACATTGCAAGGCAATTTCCCCACTTCTTAGTGAGGCAGAGAACTTTGCTTTGGAAGGTTCACACCTGCTGTGAGATCCCCTCTAGGTAGTAAACAGGGGAAACACCATGATGATGGTGTTGGTCCAGGTGGCTTTACTGTACCTGGAAGGGGAGATCCTCTTCTTCCCAACCTTGAATGACTTGGTGTAGTTGAGGGTGGAGACCTGTTCATTGGCCTGTGGGCAGGCACCCCTGCAGGCATCTACTGCCACCTCCCAATGGGAGGATCTTGGCTAAACATTTCAGGGTAATAGGGGATTGCTCCTGGGCTTTTCCTCTAGGTTTTTCCTATGGTGTGTTGGCTAGGGCCAAACAAGGCTAGGGGACATTTAAACTCTAAGGCCTCCAGGTTTCGGGCTTACATGTAGGAAGCCTGCTGTGGATTTCAGAGCATCTGAAACCCAAGACTGATGAGCCTGGGAGGTGGGATACTTGCCAACAGTAGCACCATATAGACCTGAATGTCGGAATTGGGTTGGCTAATTTGGCCTGGGATATGAAATTAAAAAAAAAGAAGAAAACGGTGCAAGACTAGCAAGTGTTCCTGAGAGGGAGGGGAGCTTGGCTCTCACATGGTTTCTGTCCTTTGTGCTGGTTGAGCAGGGGACGGTCCTGCCTGCCAGAGAAAGAGGGTGAGGAAGAGAGTGAATGGCCAAGCCTAGTTTCCTTCTTGTTCAAAATGATCCTTTGGACCTGGCGCATTTATTGCAGCTAGAGCGATCAGCCAGCCTCAATGTACAGAGCTATGCCTGGCTTAGATCCCTACCTGCTCCAGAGGTCACTGCGTGGAGAAACTCCGGTCCCAGGGCTGGGTAATCATTCCCACCTCTGCACTGAAGTGAGAGAACGGCCCTTTTCCCTTTTACATGTGCAGAGAGGAAAGCAAGGCAGTAGAGCCGCTCAGCCCTGTGGGGAGGCGAGCTCAGCCCCTGGTGCGGGTCTGCCCTTAGCTCGACGCTCACTGTAACGCCCAGCTCCAGCCTTTAGCATTCAAGAAGGAGCATCGGCTCTAACCTGTGTGACCAAGGAGGCAACCGTGGTCTCCTCTCAGAGCAGCGAGCCCTCCGGCCCTGCCCCACATGCTCCAGCGCGAGGTACAACTGCCAGGCAGGGGAGAACGAAACATCTCCATGGGACTCAAGGGAAGGCACTTATCATCGGTAGAGTGTGTATCCCACTGCCTGTGTGAACAGCCCCCCACTGCGCCCTGCACAACACAAGCAAGTGAGCTAGTACAATGGGCTCTCCTGTGCGCCTGAGCTGAAATGGCTGATACAGCACAGGAAGGGGTGGGTTCCTCATTCAAGACCCTGGCTCCTCCTCACCAGCCCTCCCACTGGGTGACTTTGATCTGAAAGGGCTTTTATAACCTGACCCTGAACACACAAATCACCTACTACCTACCAAAGGATGCTGGAGTGACAGCATGGGAGTGCTCCGCTTAGGCACAGGGAAAGCACAAAGCACTGGCAAGAGCAGGGGAACCTGGCCTCACTAATGCAGGGGGCTACAGCATGTCTAACACACTCGAGTGCCATGTGAAGGCAGGATAACAGCCTGCCCTGTGCCCCAGGTTTTTCTCTGTGCAAGTGAGCGATGTGCAATATTAGCAGTGCCAGGTGTGCAAACCTCTACACACGATTCGCAAGATAAACCCCAAAATTTCGAACAGGAATCCAGAGTCTCAGCAAACAAACTGGTGAAGTGAGCGTGGCCTCATGAACGCTTATTCATCTCTGATTTAGTTAATCTGAAAGGTGCATCTTAATCCTGCCTTCTGTCAAAGGACCCTCGGATCTGTTGTAGTCTTTCTGCGTTCTTTGCAGCAGAAGTATGGCTCTGTTATTTCTCCACAGTTAAAAATGAATGAAAGCCAAGAGCCAGCATTTTCTGAGGGGTGCCTTGAGTCTAAAAAAGGTTGAGAACGACTGCCCTGGGGGACTCTTGTCCATGCACATAAAAGGTGAGAGAGAAATTTTGGCCAGTTTGGTTTGGACAGTCCTTGACCTTTTTGCTTAAGCGGCTCACTTGCACCTTATTTTTAGTGGTGTGGACACCTATCCATTACAGGCTGGATGGAAACCACTAGTTTATTCCCCATAGGACACCAGGCAGCCACAAGTTAGAAAATTTCAGCCACTGCAGACGTGGACTGGATTTGAATCTTTGGCACAGGGGAACCACTGGGGACATCTTAACAATTTGCTAGGAATTCAGCCTGTGCAGAATTATGGCTTGTTAGATCTGCTGATCTCAGGGTTTGCTTCTGAATGATCTTATATCATGGCCAGAGTGGACTTTCATCACTAGATGCTGCTGCTGCACCGGCATTAATCCCACCCCCTCCCCAAAAGCACAGGGTGCCAGGGAGCACGTGAATAAGTAAAGAGAGCCCACCACTAAGGGTTTTGGCTTGCTCCCAGCACAGCCTCCCAGCAAAGGCTTCCAAGCAGACAGGCAGATACCGTATGCTTCCAGCCTACAGTTCAATCTGTTTATTATGAGAAGCTTTTTTTTTTTATTGCAGACTTCTGCACCTTCTAACAGCAAAGGAAAATTCCACACACAGCTGTGGTGGTTTAATGCAGTGCTTTTTAATTGCTATGGGGACCTAGATTCAAGATGAACAAGGGTCATAAGCAGAATGGATTTGACAGTCTCTGCGCAATAGTCATTACATACCCATCTGAAGTACTTAAATGGATGCCATCATCAGTCTCGGAGAACCTCACACTCTTCAGTGTATTTATCCTCAAAGTGCTTTTGGGAGAAAAGTACCGCTATTTCCATTTTACAGGTTGGGAATGATACACTGAGGTGCTAAAGAGTCCTACAATAAGCCTGAATAAGGGCAGTGAACCCTGTGCTCTAGTGCCTTACCTGCTGAACCAGCCCAGCATTACTGTTCTCCAAAATGGCATTTATCCAGATTTTGGTCAGGGGTTGGCTCTGGACAGGAATAGCAAGGTATGCCTTGGAGTCCAGCCTGCCAGTATAATGGCAGAGTTGCATGTGGGGTCCCATACTGAGACAGCAGCATAGGATGTAAAGACAGGACTCGGGCACCTGGGCAGGAATGCACGTCTGAACCCCCCATGCCTGGCACCACTCCAAGCACTGAGTTGCTTGCTTTCCCAAGCACTAACCATCACCAAAATTGTTGTTTTAGGTGTATCTCCCCCACTCACCCTGTCCCAGCCTGCTGGGCAAGCAGCAATAGCTCCAGCTCCTCCTGTTGCTGGATGACTGGGACTACATAGAAAGAGTGATCAGTTTTCATGAAAAAGCCTGTTGTATTTGCTGTACCATCTTTCATTCGGTAGTATTGTGTGGGCTTTTTACAGAATGAATAACGCAAATGGGGAATCCTGTAATGCCTTTGCAGATGTCTGAGATTATAACCTTCCATGCATATAGTACCCTGCAGGCCAAAGCACTTTGCAAATTCCTCTGGGATAGAGACCACTGCCTAAAGCAGCTGTTCAATAGGTCTCTGTGGCATTACGAGCCAGGAAATGAAGAGACCTTTTATACCTGCATTTGAAGAGAAAGGTACAGGCTTGACCCTGTGCCACTGAAGCGAAAGCCATTATTCCCACTAATCTCGTTAAGGCAGGGCCAAAAAGTAGGGAAGTAAGAGTAACAATCAAATCTGGAATTTGCACAGGGCATTGGTTTCTGGACCCTTATTCTTGACTGTTTTTATTCATCGTCCAAAATAAAACAAAGAAAAAAGTCAAAAGAGACAAAAATACCAAAAAGGGTCCTCAGCAGAGGCCCATTTGGCAAAAGGCCAGTAGAGGAAGGAGGAGGGATAAGGGAGAGGGGGAAGAAAAGAAGCCAAGTGCAGGGGATATGTGGCAGTTGGGTGTCAGAGTGGGGCTTTACATTAGGGCACCCGATACGCTGCAGTGAGTGAATATGGGACAGAAATCAAAGCCCAGAGCTGTAAGCCACTTACACACAACCTGAGGACAAGCCTGAGTCTGGTAACTGGGATGGCTGATTTGCAATCTCAGTAGATGGAAAACGCCTCTATTTTGAGAAAGTTAAAATGCCTTCTCCCTCCTTGCTAACTTGGCCACCTCTGAAAAAGAAGTCCAACTTCTGGATGCTACAGTGTTCTCTGCTGGCCTCTCTAGGCTAATGCTCACATATCATGCTGCGTGGGCTGTTGTCTCAGCCCATTCCCCAGTGAAGCATAGTCTTTGTGCTTTGCAGGCTCACCTACACACTTCACTGCAGCCCCAAAGGCACCATGTCCTGGCATGGAGCCTTCTGGCAAGAGGAGCAAATGAGAATAGGTCCTTGCACACTGCTGCTGTACCATGGAGGAACTTTTGCATACCGTGTTCAGGAGGATAGTGACAGTGGCATGAGTTTGGGGTATCTGTTCTTCTCTCACCACCCTGAACAATGGTTTCCTGGTTGTGTGCAGCTGAATCTAGAGCTCAGACTCTGGGTCTGTGACCTGGACTCAGTGCTTTTCAGGTCACTTGGTAGATTAGCTGTTTGATTGCAGGTGCAGGAATGAGCTGGAAGGTGGTATCTAATGGATGATTTTGGAAAGCTGGGAAGGCCTAAAGGGGGGTTGTTGCTAAAGAGCAGGTCAATACACTGAACAGTGAGGGAGGCTTGAATGGGACAGACCAAAGCAAACTTTCATTGGGTTGCAGAAAGCAGTGATGGAAAGGGCCTACTGAGTTACCTAGTCCCTTTTCTAAGCAGGGTACTCTCTCCAGTACTTTGTCCAATCCACCCTCAAGTGACAAACTTTCATGTTTTTCTTGAGGAAGCATGATAAAGTCTAAGAGCTCTCACTGGCAGTACATTCAGCCCAAACGTGTCTGTAACCCCACGGACAGCTCTAAGCCTTTCCTTTCCCTTCGCAGCCTTTCTTCCCCCAGTGTCTCCCCTATCCCCTTCCTCTTAGTCACCATCCAGACAAGCTCACAGTATGTGCCTTAACAGGTGGGCAAAAGCAAGACCGGACTCTGGGTGAAAGTAGGACACAAGCAATTCCACAGAAAAGCGCAGTCCTGACTCTCGGGATGGGATAGAGGCAAAACATCCATCACCATAGGAATGTGCGACTGACCTTTCTTGCCACTGAGCCTGGACTAGCAGTGAGTGAGCAAGATGTACAAAGGATGAAAGCAGAGTGAATTGTGTCTACAGAGTGGTATGCGATGTTGCTGCCTCCGGTTGCACAAGACAGACATGAGTGGGAAGTGAAATGCGATTGCCAGGGATTATAAGGAAATGGTTCAAGCTGCTTGATTCTTGTTTCTAAAAGGAGCTCTTAAGCCTTTGTTGTTCTTGGTGCTTTGGATTAGAGAGCTCACAACATGCAGGAGACGATGAGCAGTGCCCAAGGCTGCTGAGTGAGGTATGAAGGGAGACCCCCACCCTGAGGGTGTTAGTGTTTGGGCACCGTGGCAGGCCTCCACCTGCAGTAACGCAGGGTCAACTGCCTCCTAAAATGGCAGGAAGCTAACAGGCTACCCACGTTTCCAGGCGTCACTGTACTTAAGCAGGTTGTTTGTGCGGAGTGTCCACCAGAGAGTGATGCAAGTAGGATAAATTCTCCAGCCCTACAACGCTGATATTAGTAGGCGGCCGATGCCCCCTTTCTGAAGGCTCTGGTGGTTTAGGACATAGTTGGGACCCGAGCAAAAGTCCAGTGCAGTCAATGAAAGTCTTTCCATTGATCTTGGAGGGTCTGATTCAAAGCCAACAGTGAGTTTCTGTGGTGATAGACACAGTGGCATAACATGGAGGGAGAAAGATGGTAGGGGGGATAAACGAAGCAGAAGCTCCTGGCGGGGCACAAAAGCAGCCATGGGCTGCTCATACTACTACAGTTGGCATGGTAGGAGTCAGCATTTGTCTTAGGCATTGAGTGGCTGCCCTGGGCACAGAGCTGTGCTGCTACATCTCTGGATACACAGTCCGTCTAGTTTCACAGGCTAGTTTCCTCTCAGCCCATAGAGTGCATGTTCTCCCAGCTCTGCCAGAGACAGTAAAGGTGCTTCAAGGTGGTATCTCTCCATTACACTTGTCCTCTAGCCCTGCTCTCTCGCTGACGTGGCTTGTTCCACAGCTGCTGCTTTGTTTTCCAGTAATTTAAAAATAAATCTTCCAGGTGGCATGAGCAGGTCAGGAGGACAGAGAATGTCCAGGTCATCAGCCTTGGAACAGAGATTGTACAGATGCCTACGGTGTTCGAATGCCCTGGCCCAGAGGTTTGGAGGTGTCCCTGGAGTGAGTCATCCACTGTCACGCAGACCAACTTTAGATCTCACAGCTGCTGGACCAGGCTTAGAGGCAGTGGTAAAAAAGATGGAGTCTGAGAGTCTCCCGTAGACAGTTCATGGCTTCTTCTAGTGCCTCTTTGCCTCAACTAATGCCCTGCAGCCCCATTCACTGGAATGCAAATGCCATCCCCTAGCCATGGCCTAGAGATGCCTACCTGCTGCTGCTCTCACATGCCACTCCCAGAAACGCAGCAGGGAATGGGAGTGCTGTCCCATGGCTGCACTCAAGGCCTGTGTCCGGCACCTGGCGTGTGGTGGTGGGGGAAGCCCCTGGAGTTTCCCTGCCTCATTTCCAGGTTTGGCATGTGTTGGCAGCGGGTGTTTCAGGAGCACTGGGGACATGGGATGGATGTGCTCGTACAGGCAGCGTGGTCTAACGCAGCGGTTTCCAGTCAGTGGTACGGGTACCACCAGTGGTACGCAGGCAACCTGTCAGTGGCACACGCTAGCAGATTTATCATAATTACTTTATATGACAAAAAATTGCTGGTGGTACTTAAGGTTGAACTGAAAAATTTGCTGGTGGTACTTAAGGTTGTATTATTTTAAATTGGTGGTGCGCAGCCTGTCAGAGTTTGGGAACCGCTGGTCTAGTGGATGGAACACCTGACAGGGACACAAGGGACCTGGGGCTTTTTTCTGACTCTGCTGCAAACCTAATGGTTGGTTTAAAGCAAGTAATTTCACCACTTCATGTCTCAGTTTCCCTATGTGTGAAATGGGGATGATTATAGTGACCTCCTCTTTAAAGTGCTCCAGGGTCTGCTGAGGATAGGTGCTAGGTGAGAGACCACTATCATGACGAAAGCATAGGCAGGAGTTGGGTACCCACCCTAAGGGGCCAGCAGTGTTTCCTGGTGTGGCCAACCCTGTGTTCCAGCAAGACAGCTCTACAAGGACCTGGGCACTATTTTTCCCTATACACAGGCACAGCATCACTCAGTAGCCAGAATACAGATCAAGCTGACTGCGATAGCTTTGGAAGATGGAGTCAAGGGATTTAAAGGGAGCAAACACACACAAGAGGTTTGGGGACTAAGCGGGCTGGCATGACACGACAACCTTTTCTGTTTCTGTTGCAGAGATCATGCACGATGTGATCAGAAAGGTGAAGAAGAAGGGCGAGTGGAAGGTGAGTGGAGGAATACACACAGGAGTTGAGTGGGGCACAGATGGGTAGGACCATGGGCAAAAGTGTAGCAGGAAGGGCAGGGCTGGGCTGGAGAGCAGCCTGGGAATTGTTGTACCGCAGAGAACAATAAGGCATAATGGAGGGGTCCTCTATCTGTCATCTGTGGGAAGAACGAGGCCAGTAGGTGGTAGCACAAAATATACCAGGGATTCTCTTCCATGCTTCCAGCTGGGACCACTGTGGCTGCACTGCAGTTAGTGTGACAGCTGGCACATGGCAGAGGATGGGGACTCAAAAAGCAAATGTCTGAAGGTGGCCAAATATCCTGTCCTTTGCTAAATGTAACCCAGGATATGTACTATGGGGCAGAGGCACAGAGCATGCAGTGAAGGAGACAGGATGTGACTAGAAAGGGTGCAGCAGATCAGGACTGATGGGCATGGGCAGAAGTAGGTCAAGAGTGACAAGATGGCAGGTGGGGCATTGCAACTTGGTGGGAGGTGCTGTGGTGTAGCTGTGTGAAGCTAGTGGTTCAACACCTTTGAGACAGTAGCTCTAGAAATGCTCCAGTGCGCAGAATGCAAAAGCAAGGCATGCTGCATGTCCGTGGAGGCAGAGCTGCGAGGGAGGTCCCTGCTTGTGCTGGAACCTAACCAGTGTTACTGTTCTTTTGCTGTCAGAAGTGCAGCAGAGCACACCCAGCTCATCACAGTACCCATGTCCTGGTGGCCCCTGCTCACTCTGCATCTCTCCCTCCCAGGTGCTGGTGGTAGATCAGCTCAGCATGCGCATGCTCTCTTCCTGCTGCAAGATGACTGACATCATGACTGAGGGGATAACAAGTGAGTGCAAAAGGTTTCTGGCTGCTTCTGCTCATTTAGGTGGCTTCAGCTGAGCCACCCAAAGTCATCTAGCACTGGGGAAGGGTGATCAATAGAAGCTGTCTGCTGTGAGAGCAGCTTCTTCCCTTGGTAACTTTTCACCCTCCACCCACTACCAGGGAGGAACAAAAGCAATTAATCTCCTCTCCTCCTTATATTCATCCCCTTTCTTCTCATCTCTCCCTGCTAGGGCATCTTGGTGCCAGGATCCAAGCTGCCCCTTGTAGACCCACTTGCACTGAAGGTGTTCCTATGTGGTGGGTGAGCTTACTGCTCCTTGGATTGCAACATGTTCTCCTGGTCAGCAAATGCCACTCTGCCCCCATTGACTTCCTAGTAGCAGCAGCCCCTTACACCAAGCGACAAAGCAGCATTTGACGTCTCTTGTCTATAGATTTGTTGTTACTAAAAATATTCTCACAGCCATATTGCATCTCATTCCCACCTGAAGGGTGCAGTGCTCCTTCACAATCTGCTCAGTCGCACGTCTAGGTCTGAGGGTTTGCGTTTGCATATGTCACAGGCTTCCTTTGCTGCTTGCTGGGGCTGGAAAAGCACGAGGATCTTGTCTCTTGGCGCTATTTTAGTCCCGGGATACTGGAAATACTGTGAAGAGACCAGATGTCATTTTATTTCAGGCCCATAAATAGCTCCCTGCAGCATTAAAAAAGCTGGTGAAGAGGTAGATCGAACTCCCAAATATGGAGCCATTTGGTTTTAGTTGGGTTTGACCAAAGGACACTGTTCTTTCTAGACACTGAAGGAAGTATTCCAATAGGACACACATTGCATCTAGGTCCTGATTTTCCTCTCCTAGCAATTTGATGCTGGGTACTGGCTTCCCAGTAGGTTACTTCTGATTGACATTGTGCGAAGTGAAAGTGGACCTGGGGTGTTGGTGTTTGGGTGGGGCACAACCCGTGGGATCCTTGGAGAAACAAAGATCTTGTGATGTGAATGATACCAAAGGGGCAATGAGAGAAGGGTCTACATGGAGGCACCTTGTAAATAGCTAAGCTTGCAAGCTCTTGGGGCAGGGAGGATCTCTGTATTTTTTACATGTACTATGTCAGCACAAGAGATATTATGGCCCTCACCATAATATCCATCACTGATAATAATAACAGGCCAAGTCCTATAGTTCCTGGTTGGCCCATGGAAGATGATAGAAGTATTGCCCAAGAAAATACAACATTAGCTCTCATGGTGTGCTGAAGAACCTACCACTCTTTCCAAGGGATGGGGAATGCTAGAGATTATGGGCTGTTTGAGTGGAACACTGCAAAAAAAAAAAAAAAAATCTTTTCGGGGATCCTTTTTAACCTGTTATCAATTCTGATCATGCTATGTGTCTAGATCTTGACATGAACTTTGATGCACTCATTCTGCTCTTGTACAAAAACAACTCCATCAGAACACAGTGGAATTACTCCTGCTTTATACCAGTGTTAGAGGGGAAAACTGGCTTGAAGAGAGCAGCATGCAGGTCTTTAGGACTAAATCCTTAATGGTGGGTGCAAATTCTTGCAGCTCTATTGAAGCCAGTAAAGCAACGGCAATGTACAGCAGCTTAGGACTTGTCCCCAAGAGTGGCAGGATGTAGCTCAGTGGTTGTTTAATAGGCACCAGACCCCAAGGCACTTGTTGATTGTTGATGTTGGAGGCTCTTACGGTTTCCTACATTGTGTTTTTGCTCTAAATACAAAGATTTGCATTTTATCTCTCAATGATATTGCCATCCAGACACTGATTTTCTCTGGGCTCCTGTGCCTGCCTGTGGATGCCAAGGGTCACTTTCATCCCATATTGGGTGGAAGGAGCAGGGCCTCTCTCAAGAGAAGAGGAGCTTCTGTAGTGCAGTGGCCCAGGCAATGAAAAAAGCTGTTTGTGTAGATCTGAGTAGCCAGATATGGAGCTTCCCACCCGAGTAGATCAGTGCTTCTGCTGGGGAACACACGCATGCATTGGAGTCCAGAGGCTACCTCAAAAAATCCATCACTGTGTCCAGCAGTAATAAGAGTTAATGTTGGCAGCGTCAGTGGGGAGGCCAAAGGCTGTTTGATATGGAAGGGCTTCCCCTCTCACCCTTGCAGGTGTTCCTTCCCAGATAAGGGTGAGGTTCACTGGGAGGAGAGAAAAAGCTGGCACCTCTCTGCAAGCACAAAATCTGTCTTCACAAGGAGAGGGATCCTGTTTCTAGCCTCTGTCTTCCTTAAGCATTAAGATTTAATGGGAATGTGAAAACAAATCACCACCACTGAAGGGTCACTACAAAAAATTGACCCTTAGAAGTAAAGCAAGTCCAGGCTTCTCTGTGCCTGGTCCCTAACAGTAATGCAGCTGTGAGGCTTGCAGCAGTTGCTGTAGATTGTGGCTGTGCTGAAAGGGGTTGTTTTGCAGAAGGAGGAGATGAGCATCAGTGTCTCAGAAGCATCACTATCGCTTTAGTTCTCCCCTTGGATACAGTATAGAAGGAAATTAAGAGTGAGGGAAATTTTTATTTGGGTGTCAGGAGGGACATGAAATTCCAGGTCTTGATTCTTTGCCAAGGGTCATTTTCATCCCACGTGGATCAGAAACGACCAGAAGATAATCTTGATCCCTGACTATGTAGCTCTATTCACAGCATGCAGCTTCCTGCTTTAAATACTAAGGCAACCTGTCTCCTGTCTTCTGCTGTATCAACTCCTTCCATGTTGGTTGTTTTTCTTATGCAGTCGTGGAGGACATCAACAAGCGCCGAGAGCCCCTCCCCAGCCTGGAGGCCGTGTATCTCATCACCCCATCTGAAAAGGTGAATCTCCACCATGCGGGTATCCCGTGTTGGGGTCTGATGGATGTAGGTGTCCGAGTGTGGCACCTGTGCTGCATGGGATGTCTGGCAGTGCAGTAGGTGGCTCTTACAAGCTTTAGCTATGATAATGCTAAAGAGTCCTGATGTGCAAGCTGAACTGATGTGGGCGTGCATGACCTGATTCAGGAAGAAGACTGAAGATCCTTCTGGCTAATGCTGTGGTGTTTGCAATATGTTTCTTACTTGTAAGAGAGACTTAGCAAAATTAGTCACGTGGATGAACTCCCTCTCAGAAGTGGTTAGCCCAGGTCAGCTGGGATTCCAGCAAGGTCGCTACATTGCCTTGCCTGTGCTGCCTGGACACATAGAAATTACCAGATCACATCGCACTAATTGCCCCCTATTCTAGGAACCTTGGTCTTGTTCCATATATATGCTATGCTTTTTGGTTCAATGATAATAGTCCAGCAGATTAAAACACCTTGCATTAGTGCCTTCCCTGGTGTGACTTCAGCAATGTCAGTTGGCATGTAGGTGGGTTTTGTCCATGCCAGCTGGGACTTTAGCATTGCCCAGCCATGATCCTGTTAGCATTGCCCTTGGACTCTAGCAACTTTAAATTTATCACAGCTGTGCCCAACTAGGGTGTCCAACAGTCTGAGCTACTTCACCTGTAACCAAGTAGCACTATAGCTGAGAGCCCCTCCTCAGCTAGGAGGCCATGTATCTCATCACTCCATCTAAGACGGGTCTCCAGCATGTGGGTATCTTGCACTGGGGTCTGATGGATGTAGGTCATGACTACAGCCAGCCCCCAGGAACTACTGTTCTTCCTCCTGCCTGCATTCATAAAGGGCAAAGTCTAAGGTTGAGATTTTTCATGCCAACTCAAGGATCCAGCCACCACTTCCATTGGAGTGAACTCATTTCAACTTAGCTCCTTTGTCTCCTTCAGACTGCCATGAAGTTCCTTCATGCTTCCACTGTGGAACGCACCAGACAGGCACTGACACCTGAGAATGAGTAAATATCCATCTCCTAAGATAAGGGATTGCAGCTAATGGTTAATTCTGTAATATGTAAATCATATGTGATCGAGACCAGCAAGTGCACACCAATCCTGATCTATCTGACATACTAGCCACATCTGGGTTTCTTTGACTTTTCTCTTGCAGTCTGTCCGTTCACTCGTCAACGACTTCAAGGATCCCCCTACCTCCAAGTACCGGGCTGCCCATGTCTTCTTCACTGACTGTAAGTAAGCTGCCGCCTTCATGAGAACATCTTCATTTCCCCCTGCCTGATCTCCAACATCTAATAATCAAGGCTCCCAATCATACATTGGCACCTGCACTGCGAAGGAAATGCAGGAGCACTGCAAGGAACAAGCATGCATTGCTTGCGAAAGATTCGGAGCAGCTTTTGCCTGAGAAGGAATCCTTGAAATCAGAGTTAGGGAAACCCCTGCCAGGGAACCTTATTCATTCTCTGTCCAATGCATGTCTCCCTGTGACAGTGCTTTGTCGAGTCTGATTCAAATGACTCATGCAATGGAGCTTTCAACAGTTACTTCAGGAGACTGTTGTGCAGTCTAATAAGGCCTCACTGTTATGAAACATTTCCCAATACTGAGCCTTTGCTCAGATTAATCTCATTGCTCCTAGTCATACATGTGGGATCTCAGGTTTTGGAAGTGGAATATTCCAGGAGAAGTGATGCCGGCTGCTACCCTGGGGGTCTTTAAGAGGAGGCTGGATGAACATCTTGCCGGGGTCATTTGAACCCAGTACTCTGTCCTGCCATGGCAGGGGTCGGACTCGATTATCTGCTCAGGTCCCTGCTGACCCTACCAACTATGAAACTATTTCTGTCAAGATCCCTATCTATTTAGTTCATCAGGGGCTAAACTCACCCCAGTAGCGTAGCCCCATGCAAGTCAATGGGGCTGCATCAGGAGTTAAAGTCAAGGGCCACAGTCTGCATCCATTACACCAATGTAAAACTGGTGCCACTCCCTTGACTTCAGTGGAGACTCAAAGCAGAACCAAATGGCTTTTGGCACTGGACACTGTGAGCCAAATTCTGCTCTATTAGGCTGCTGTAAATGGCGAGTAACACTGCTGATGGCAGTAACGTTACTGCAGCATTATGCCATGTCACAGATGGGAATCAGGCTGCATGTCACCCTTGTGTATTATTTCCTTGCATTACTTCAGATGAGAGGATGGCCAGGGTAGTGGGGCGGGGGGAGGGTGGGGGAGTGAGTGGGAGGTCAGCAGAGAATACTCCATTGTACTTCAGCTTAGCCTGAAGTTCTCCCTGGCTGTTAAAAGAAACTTGGCCCAAAGCTACAGCAGAGCCCAGGAGACAGGTTTACAAAAGAGAGTGAATAGGATTATGACACATCACATAAGAGCACAGCTAGAGAATTTCAGCATGGACACTGTTCCCACACAGCAATAACTAGCAGTCTCAAACTGGGATGCAAGCTGGTGAGTCACTTAGGCAGGGGAGGGAAAAGCTGACCTGTTTTTCTTGACCTATTGGAGTGTGCTAGGGCATTTCAGCCCTCAGCTCACAGAGCAGGCTAATGCAGCCTCGGCACTTTTGTTCTGTGCAGTATCTCCTTCAATCAATGGACCTCATAGTCCTCAAAGGAATTTGGGGCAGGCCTTTGCCTGATACTGGTATAGCCTACAGGAAAAGAGCATCAACTTCCTACATAACAGGTGTTTCTCCCCTCAGTGCAAGTCGCTCCGAGGATTCAGAGAGATCCTCCATCTCCTCCCTCTGTTCTATTTACTTTCTCTCTCTCTCTCATATCTCTGGGGCTTTTCAAGGCAGACCTCCTGCCTTTACCATTGCTCTGGGGGGTTTCTGTCTATCAGGGCTAGTTTAATGACTAACAGGAAGGGGGAAGCCCAAAGCTGGTGGAAATTTGCTACCACTCCATTCTTGCCATAGGAGGGGTGTTCAGCTGCCTCGTTTTGTGGTACCACCACAAGGGAGCATGGATAATCCTGGAGAAGCCGCATGGCTTAGTGGCTAGGGCTGGACTGCAACACAGCAGACCAAATTCTGTTTCCGGCTCTACCATGACCAGCAGCTTTGGGCAAAGCCCTTCCCTTCTTGCTTGCTGTGTCTATTTTGATTCAAGCATTCTGGGTCAGGGACTGTCTTTTACTGTGAATATGTAGCACAATAGGGCCCCAGGAGATCCAGATTTTCTTCCCAGCACCCCATGCCCACCCTCTCAGCGCCTAGCCTGCAAGAAGAGGCTATGGGTACTGGGCTTCGGTATCTAGGCATTTATGCCATGCCCACTGCCAGGTGATGCAATTGCCTTCTAGGGAGGCCAAGTTCATTTACAAAGATCTCGAAAACTGCTTCGGGATCTCAGGGTGCACAGTGCCAGAGACGAGGTATGAATACTGTTGGGCCTGCCTGTAAATTGCTGTGTTTAGATTTTTTAAATTCAGTGCCTGGTTGTGATCTGGCTTTTGGCCATTGGGCACGTGGCACCCAGGGATTTAAAGCCTCTCTTGAATGGTCTGGTTCTCTTCTCTCCAGCTTGCCCTGATGCCCTGTTCAATGAACTGGTGAAATCTCGCACAGCAAAAGTAATCAAGACCCTGACGGAAATCAACATTGCCTTCCTCCCCTACGAGTCTCAGGTGAGTCCAGGGCAGGAGAGCACAGCGAGAAACAGCAGGGCTTGCTCCAGCCATCCTTTCGACCAGGTCCTGGGGAAAGGTTTGGGAAACCCAAAAGTCATGTGTTCTAGGTTAGCTGGCTGGAGACTGTGGTCAGGGATGCTCCAGGTTCATTCAATAGCTTGGGCTCACATACCTTGGAGGAGCAGTGTTTATGTAACACCTTGAAATGAGATATTAAATTACTAAGCTGTCTTCCCAGAACAGTTTTTTACCTCCTGCCATGCTCTCTTATTCTTGTCTCCTTCAGCTGTTTCTCTGAGCTGACCCTAGGTGGTGTATTTAGTGACATGTTCCTCCCCTGACCCAGACTATCGTCTGCCATTGGCTAACTATTTGGGTACCGTCAGAGATGGGCCAATAAGTTAAGGGCATGGGAGGGATGAAACCTCTTGCCATCTGCCGTAGAAGAGGCCTGTGCTATGCTGGGACTGGAGCATGTGACTAGGAACAGATGGCGTTCAATGTTCAGCATCATTAAGCCTTTGAAAGCCAAATGTTGCAATGATTCTTCTAGCTGGGCAAACCACATGTGCCTGTGCAGGAGACACTTTTGCCAGGCGTGGATACTGGAATTGGGTACCTTTTTATCGTGAGTGTGGGGGCAGGGACAGCTTTAGGTGTACAGTTCCTGTTGGTGTAGAAATGACTTAGTTTCTGTCCTCCACCACCTCCCTCCACTTGGCCAAACTATAATGACAAACATGTTTCCAGCATGGCTGAGGATGGATGCTACTGTGTTTCCCGTGTCCTGTTCCTTCTGAGCTTGCTGCCCAAGCTGAAGCTGATGACTGAGTTTGTATTGGGAGGCTGAGGCTAGGAAGGGCGACAACCTGGTCTAATGGGCGAGAGCCTTGAACTGAGGGCCAGGAGGTCCCAGATCTAGGAAGGGAGGCAACCTGGTCTAATGGGCAAGAGGGCCAGGAGCCCCCAGATCTTTGCACAGGACAGTTATGGATCAAGCTAAGTAAGTCACTGTACTGCTCTGTGCCTCATCTTCCCTTGCATCTTCTAGTTACAGCATATGCTTATCAGGGCAGAGACTACTATGAGATTTTCCACTTTGCCTCCTGGAGGCCCAACACAAAACTTATAACCTAGGGGGAAGAACGCTGAGGTGTCATTAAACTCACCCAATCCCCTTAGCAGCATCCACCACAGCCCCACTTCTGTGAAACGTCTGTGCTTACACAGCTGCCTAGTTTCTGTCATGGCTCCTACACTGGCTTGAGTTGACGGAGCCATGTGAGGGAGCAGCACCTTCTACCCCTAACACGTGTAGCCCACTTCTTGGATGTTCCCAGTGGGGCATTCGTGCCTAACCTTTCCCTCTGCCATTCCTGTCCCACCCAGGTTTACTCCTTGGATTCTGCCGACTCTTTCCAAAGCTTCTACAGCCCCCACAAGGCCCAAATGAAAAACCCCATCCTGGAACGCCTGGCAGAACAGATTGCCACCTTGTGTGCCACTCTGAAGGAATATCCAGCCGTCCGATACAGAGGGTAAGGCAATGCACGTGAGGTGGAGAAGGTGCTTCAGAAGACATTGGGAGCTTGGCAGTGAGGGGTGGGAAAAGTGAAAGGAATCTGCTAAAGCTACCTAGGTGTCCTTTACTGGCATGGGGAGCATGCCATCCAAATTGTGCCTTCTCAGGGCCATCCCAGGACATGACATGGAAAGTGACACCTTAATGAACATGAGGACTATGACCCACTCAGCTTTTCTGCCACATGTACAAAGATGCACAATTCCTGGTAATAGTAGCACCTGCTAAAATAGTATGATTTAAGGCATTTAGAGGTATATCCCACCCCCAAGCTGCTTCTCCCATCTCCTTAAAGCCAACATTCACAGAAGATCCAGGAGCAATTACTTGACTTTTGTACCTTTCTCTCCACTCCACCTTGTCTAGCGATTACAAAGACAATGCCATGCTGGCCCAGCTTATCCAGGACAAATTGGATGCCTATAAGGCTGATGATCCAACCATGGGTGAGGTGAGTGTGGGTTGTGGAGTGCTGGACACTAACAGAAGAAATCAGGAAAACAGGAGGAGTTCAAGAAAGCACTGATGGTCTTGTTATACTGTTAGACCAGAACATTGGTGAGAGTGTGTGTGTGTAATTAAGGTGGCAAAACCTAACCATATATTAATCATTTAAGAAGCCTCGTGTACACGTAGAAGAAGTACAGCTGTCATTTTGAGCTACTGCAATGTAGGTATTAGTGATTGCAGCACTGTGATGGTGATAAAGGTACAGTTACTGGTGTTAGGCAAGAGATATGGAAATATCTTTTGCAGTGGTGGCTTTGGTAGAAAGTTTAGGATGCTATTGTGATTGTTGCAATCTTGGGTGACTTTGCAAAGGTTGAACTAGAAAACACCATCGCTAAAAGCATGAACGCCTACAGAGTGAGCTTGAAAAAAAAAATCAAGACTCTCTGGCTGAGGCTGTAAAAAAGTCACATCTCCTGCGTATAGGGTAGCGAAGAGACCTCTCTGCAAGTACCTGGAATGAACAGGAGTTAAAAATGTGTTCCTTCAGTGGAACAGTTTGGTTTTTGCTTTAAGCTTGTTCATGATTCAGTCTAGATGGGCCCATGAATCTAGGGTGATACCCTACACTAGGCTAGATTGTCATCCACATTTCCTCCACCAAGACAAGAACTTGTGACTGACCTCGAGCCCATTTAGTAAGACATTCAGTCTCCATGATAATAATCCAGCTGAGGGAGAATCCATTGCATTCCTCAGGAACAAAGATTTACTCTTTGTTTCTTCAGGGCCCAGACAAAGCTCGCTCCCAGCTCCTCATTCTGGACCGTGGCTTCGACCCAGCCTCCCCAGTGCTGCATGAACTGACTTTCCAAGCCATGAGCTATGATCTGCTGCCTGTTGAGAATGACGTCTACAAGTGAGTAGGGGGGCAATCACCAAGGCGATACAAAATGCAATGCCTAGAACTATAGGAACCCAAAGAACTCAGTAATTGGAGTTGGCTCCAGTATAAATGCTACTGCAGCCTGATTCTGGTGTAACCATCTGACACCAGAATCAGGCTGCAGTAGCTAATGGACTTCACTTAGTCTTATTTGGGTTGCCATGGTGCCTAGAAGCCCCAGTCTCGGAGCAGATAATTGTGCTTGGCACTGTCCAAACATAATACCAAAAAATAGTCCTTGCCTAGACCATAGGGTACTGATGGGTATACTGTAAATAAATTCCAGAGCAAGAGATTGATGCTCAGCGCAGCTTGGGATTACTATGCGTTTCTTAGGAAGCATTAATAGGATACCACTGAAAAACCTTAAGGGCACCAACTAGGAGCAGGTCAGCACCACTTCCATAGCGCGTGTGGGATTAGCACCATGAATTAGATGCTGCCTGCTTGCTCCTCCTCTGGGTGCTTTACTCATAGAAATGAGAAAACATGGCTGTCTCGGGGCAGCCAGAGCACATGCACCTAGAACCACCCATATGGTTCAGGTAGCAAGCTGCCTCTTTTTGTGCTACCACCACAAGGGAGCATGGATAATCTTGGAGAAGCCGCATGGCTTAGTGGCTAGGGCTAGACTCACGTTGAGGTGACAGTGTGCCCTGACAG
Organism: Crocodylus siamensis; assembly: GCF_052110815.1. Taxonomy (NCBI): domain Eukaryota; kingdom Metazoa; phylum Chordata; order Crocodylia; family Crocodylidae; genus Crocodylus; species Crocodylus siamensis. The sequence continues at coordinate 15,108,980 of NC_143405.1, read as the reverse complement.
AGATGGCTCTGCACATGCCTGGCCCAGAAATATCCTATTGAGGCTGCTCCAGGGTCATTCCCCAACAACTGCTCTCAAGCACATTAGGGACTGAGACCTGGAGAGAAACTTTTTGTGAAGGTGAGGGGATCAGATAGGTGGGAAGTACTTCACGGAGGTGCTCCCTGGAATGTCAGCGAGCCCTCAGTCTTGTGAACAAGCTGTCTCATCTCTCCTCATTCAGCCTGGAGTGGAGGAGTTGCCTCAGGGACTAAGCAGGAGATTTCATAGACATTAGGGCTGGAAGGGACCTTGGAAGATCATTGAGTCCAGCCCCCCGCCCCAGGGGCAGGAAGTCAGCTAGGGTCAGAGGATCCTGGCAAGATAGACATCCAAATGTTTCTTTAAAGAGTCCAGAGTGGGTGCTTGCAGAGTGTGATGTGTTTTTCCATTGTCAGCTTTTCCTCACGTGTTGCTCCCTGCTTTTTTCTCCAGGTATGAGACAAGTGGCATTGGAGAGGCCCGGGTGAAAGAGGTTCTTCTGGATGAGGATGATGACCTCTGGGTTGCCTTACGCCACAAGCATATTGCAGAAGTGTCCCAGTAAGTGCTTGCACCCTTCTATATGCCCAAAGCCCATGGAGTCCAGCCCTTGGGACAGGCACCCCTACACAAGGCCTCATCAAGAAATTAACTTAATGCTTGTGTCAGGAAAGCAAAGTCTATTGGTGAGATGAATAATAAAGGCAGGTTCTCTGTGAGCATTTCAGCATGGCTCTGCCAACACACCAGTCTTGACCCACAGCATCCTTCACTAGTCTGGTCCTAAACCCCCACATCTCCACCAATCCACAACAATCCTGAGTTGCAACCTTCTGCTAATCCCACATGGAATTTCCCTGTACAGATCCACTAGTACACTGCAGTCCAGAAGTGATCTGACAGCATGAGGAAGGCACGACAGTCCTGATGACAGGCCTTATATTCCTGGCTCCTGCCTTTAGCTACTCCATCAACCATTCCTCTTGAACAAGAACCAGAAGTACACTGGAAAGCTATCACTGTTATAATGCTAGAGGCAGGGAATCAAAAAAGTAGGGTAGGTGGGACCCAGGGTACCCAGGGAGTGAGGGTTTCATTGACTACTGTGGCCCCTTCTCCTTTCCAGGGAGGTCACCCGCTCTCTGAAGGAATTTTCTTCCAGCAAGAGGATGAACACTGGCGAGAAGGTGATGCCATTGCTCATATTTGGGTTGCACTTCAGCTAACACATTCCCCCTGCAACACAGGATTTACCCTCCATGGTGCGATTTTTGGTCCACTGAGTATGGTCTTCTGCATCAGGAGACACTACCATATTCTTGGAAACATAGGAATAGCTAGGTCCTATCACAGCTAGGATCCGTCTAGTCCTATATCCTGCCTTTTAGTGTCAAGTACCAACAGCATCAGAGGAAGGAGCAAGAAACCCTGACGTAGGCAAATTTTCCCACAGAGAATTTTTCATTCCAACTGTCAATGGCTAGAGCTTGGTTCATGCCCTGAAGCATGAGGTCTGTATCCCATATTCTTTAACTTCTCTCTTTGGATGTTCTCATTCTCCATATAAATATCCAATCTCTTTCAGGACCCCTGTGAACTTACAGCCTCAATAAGATCTTGTGGGAATGGAAAAAACAATATTATCTTGCCCTCAGCCAGTCATGTGGGGTTGCACATGGGTGCTGGGATGAATGATCTTTTAGATCTATCCTAGCACCTGCTTTTCTTTAACTTCTATACTTGCAAGATCGTATAACTGCTCATAAAATGATCAGCTGTAAGGGGAGATGGGAAGTTGTCCTAACAAATGCCACCAGAACCTTGAACAGAGAACTTTGTATTTGAGCAGCTGCCTGAGAAAAAGGAGGGAGTTGCTGAAATGGGAAGCTTTCATGGGTGTCTTCCCTGGTATTTCTCATAGTTTCATGGTAGGTAGGGTCAGAAGGGATCTGAGCAGATCATCAAGTCTGATGCCCTGACATGGCAGGAAAGAGTACTGGGGTCAAACGACCCCGACAAGGTGTTCATCTAGCCTCCCCTTAAAGACCCCCAGGGTAGGAGCCTGCATCACTTCTCTTGGAAGTTGGTTCCAGATCCTAGCCGCCCTGACTGTGAAGTAGCGCCTCCTGATGTCTAATCTGAATCTACCCTCTTCCAGCTTGTGACCGTTATTTCTAGTCATTCCTGGCAGTGCTTGGGGGAACAGGGACTCCCCCAGTGCCTGCTGGGTCCCCCCTGACTCGTTCATAACAGGCCACTAGATCCCCCCTCAGCCTTCTCCTGTGGAGGCTGAACAGGTTCAGGTCCCATAGCCTCTCCTCGTAGGGCCTGCCCTGCTGCCCCTGATCATGCGAGTGGCCTCCTCTGGACCCTCTCCATGCTGTCCACATCCCTCCTGAAGTGCAGCGTGCCCAGAACTGGACGCAGTACTCCAGCTATGGCCTGACCAGTGCTGCATAGAGGGGGAGGATCACCTCCCTGGACCTGCTCGAGGTGCATCTGTGGATGCATGACAAGGTGCGGTTGGCCTTCCTGCCTGCATCCCCACACTGCCGGCCCATGTTCATCTTGGCATCAATGATGACTCCAAGATCCTTTTCTGCCTCTGCACTGACGAGAAGGGAGTTCCCCAGCCTGTAGGTATGGTGCTGGCTCTTCCTCCCCAGGTGCAGCACCTTGCACTTGTCAGTGTTGAAACCCATCCTGTTCTCATCCACCCACCCCTGTAACCTGTCTAGGTCTGATTGCAGCCTATTCCTCCCTTCTAGCGTGCCTACATCCCCTCTTTCTCCTTTGATGGGTTTCACAAAAATAAAGGTACATGTAAAATTCAGTATGGGAGAAATCTTGACATTTCTTTTCCCAGCAGACCACTATGAGGGACCTGTCTCAGATGCTGAAGAAGATGCCCCAGTATCAGAAAGAACTCAGCAAGGTAAAGGGAATGGAAAATGGATGGCTGCCTACAGAAAGGAACTGGTGTTTGAGCAACCTTCCTCACAGAATGGCTAAAGCTAGCCCTCCTCCCATGGCCAAGACAGCAGATCTCCAGTTGTGCTTAGTGGAGCCCTTGCTAGTATTACAGAGAATGAATACTATTGAGGCTGAAACAGGGCTGGTGGTATTGGGGTGTGGAGCTTTTAGGAAGACAGCTAGCAGAGGTAAGAAGTTGGGATGGGACTTTTCCTCAAACGGAAGTAGATGCCAAGCACCCTGCATAAACTTTCTGTATAATTATTACAGCTAGAGATCGCAGTGGAGATCAGGGCTCCATTGTGCTGGGCACTACACACACTTAGCTTTTGGGGAAGGACTGTCTCTTACTAAATGGAGAAGACAGAAACACAGAGAAGGAAAATTAACTTCCCAAGGCTACATGGCAGGTCACTGGCAAAGCTGGAACGTGACCCCAAGTCACCCATAAAAAAGAGCCAGAAATTTGTTGACAAAACTAAAGATTGTATTGACTCTGAAAAGTTTCTTTTGAAACATCTCAGGCTTGATGAACTTCATAGAAGGGCCAGGAATCCTTGGAGCTGCAAGCCATTCATGGATCTGCCCTGGGCCTGGTACCCCTGGGAGTTGGTCAGTAGATTGATTATTAGATTACCAGGGAAATGGACAGGAACATCAGTCTCATTGAAAATCTGCAGGGTCTGGGAACTCCTGGTTCACCAGAACATTTCTAAAATGTGGCTTTTGGTCCTGTTCAAACTGAAATTAAATTAAAAAAAGATACGTGGAGACCCAGAACCCTGGTTTTAGATACACATCTCAGTGCTGTGCTCATTCTGCTCTACATCTTCTGTAGTCCACGCTAGCTTGGTGGTGGTGAAGGGGCCAATCTCTGCTGCTTCAGCGATTTGAGGGAAGCACAAAAAAAAAAAAAAAAAAAAAAAAATCACACGGTACATTTCTCTAGCCAGGATGGCATTCATCACTATGTATGTAAATCAGGGACATCTATAGTGTCACAATAAGCCTGTTTGCACATACATTCAATAGAGGGCCAGATTCTTAGCAGGTACTCATCAGCATTATTTCCCAAGCACCTAGGATCTGGGCCAACAAGCCAGTGTTAAGTGCTGGGGAACATATTGCTGCTAATGCTAGAAGTGTGTCTCTACCTCTTGTATTACCATAGTATTCCACCCACCTGCACCTGGCTGAGGACTGCATGAAGCACTACCAAGGCACCGTGGACAAGCTCTGCAGAGTAGAACAGGTATTGGTCTCCTTTCCGTCCCCCTGGCATTATGCTCTGCACCCTGTACTTCACCCCCAGCTATTGAGCAACTTCTGAAGAAAAAAGTTCGGACAGAACCCAAAGGAGGAGACCTCCTAGGCCACGGTGTTCCTTTCCCCAAGCCACGCAGGCTTATTCCTGTGAAGCCTCAGCTTGATTTTAGATGCATACGTGATGCCCAGTCACAGGAGTCAGACCTTGCTGTGCCTAAAGAGAGCAAGCATACAAACCTGAAGGCGGTACAGAGCTAGGAGATTATGCACTTTGGATCTGGGCACAATTCGTTCCCTCTTGTGGCCTTTACAGAATCTCCTCGGTACACTGGGAAACATGCCAGGAAGTGAGACTTTCTGTGCTGAGTTGGCTGTAAATGCATCCTCTTCCTAGCTTTAAACTAGTCTGGTCCCTCCTTACACATGGAACATGGAATAGGGGGTTACTTGAGACATTTTTCCCCATGGGAGAAATTTCTGGGACTAGATCTGGGCCTATGGAGAAATGGCCTGGCCTTGTCAGATTATTCTTTGATCTACCAAGCAAGGCAGAGTCTCCACAATGAAACCTTTCTATCCATCACCAATCCAGATTTGTCTCCTGGTGGGCACAGGCCAAGTATTCAGCAAGTTAAATTATGGCTAAGGTTTGAGCTCACTTAAAAGCTAACAGGTGGCACACACAGCTCACTTACTGGGGTAGACTAGGTTGGGAAAGGAGGTTGTTTTAGCTTCTTCCTGATCCTCAGCCTCCCACTACAGAAGCAAATCTGGCTGGTTGGTTTCTTCAGCCTTAGCGATCCATCTGCCCCATCTAGCTCAGTTTCAGTGTTCAGGGCCCTTCTGAAGCTTAACACAAGCTTGGACTTCTTTCTTCTTTTTTAATCTGTGCAGTCCAGGCTACGACGAGCTCTGAGCTGCAAATCCTGGGCTGCTCCTTTGCACATTGGTCAGTGGGTATAGGCAGTTCTGATGGAGTCAGAGTCTAGTTTCCACATTCCCTCCAAATTCAGACTTCTATTCTTTCCGTTGTGGTTTGCGACATGGTGCTGGAGTTGACCCTCACAGTGAATGGTGTGTGGATTCTCTGCAGGACCTGGCTATGGGCACCGATGCTGAAGGGGAGAAGATCAAGGACCCTATGAGGGCCATTGTGCCAATCCTGCTGGATGCGAATGTCAGCACTTATGACAAAATCCGCATCATTCTGCTCTACATCTTCCTGAAGAATGGTAAGAGGAGAAACTACGGAGTGGCTTGGGTTGGTGAGGGATCAAAAAGGTCCAGGGAAGGACAAGGGGACACACAGAAGGTGATAGCAGTGGAGTAGATCCAGGTACACACTTCTGCGCGCTGCACAGAAGGGCACAGAGTCCCTACCAGACTTCCAGAGATTAGAGCTAGTTCCCTGATCTTCTTTGGCACTGCTAAGTGATAGACTGGGGAGATTTCTAACCTACAGAAATGGATGGGACATTGACTGCAGAGAATGAATGACTCAAACTGCTGATTTTTGACAGTGCTCAACTCATAATAATTTTCTAATGCCAATAAGCAGTTCATCCTCTCTGTCATCTTCCATTCAGGATTCTCAAAGCATGCTGCAAACTTTCCTGCAATTTCAGTCCTCTCAAGAGACAGGTGGCATCATCTTATTTGATAGAGGGAAGATAATATGGTACAGAGAGTGAAAACGGCATGCAAAAAGTCACTTAGCAGTACTATGGCAGAGCTGAGAGTAGGGCCATGGCCCCTGGCTTCCATGCCCATTTTCCTACCCACAAGACCATGCTAATTCATATGTTGCCAAAGTTGAGGGGACGTAGAATTGATATACAATGTTGGTTTTTAGGACAGAGGGCAGTTATGAGGGAGGCAAGCAGTGAAGTGAAATAGGAGCTGGGAAGGAAAAAGTGGCAACAGCTTTCCGATGTTACCCAAGAATTCTCATGATAAATTGATCTTCAGGACTGATGGCTAATGGCCTCCGAGAGATCCCTAGATTGGGAGAACACGTGTATTTTAGTTTGGGAACCAGTTTCCTGTTTGTGTCTCTAGGCATCACTGAAGAAAATCTGAACAAGCTGATCCAGCATGCTCAGATCCCACCAGAGGACAGCGAGATCATCACCAACATGGCCCATCTTGGAGTGCCCATCATCACAGATGTGAGTGTCCAGCAGAAGCCTGTCGCTGTAACAAAGACTTCAGAGTACCTGTCTGACTCTGGACCTCAGCCCCAGAACACACTCAAATTAGGATCGTCTAAGAAAGCCCTATAAGCCTCCTGATTTGCCAGTGTTGTTAGACTGTGAATAGCTGTTGTTCTCAAACAGTTACAACTCTGGCATCAATTAACCTCCTACCCCTGGGTATCCTGGATTAGGATTGATTTAGGTGACAGGCACAGGAAGGGGAGACTGCTGATACGAGAGCTGAACTCTCATTGGCTATGGAATTGTGATTAAATCTGAATGACCGGTACTGATTGGTCTCTGCGGAAGCTGGATTGAAGGAAGTGAGTGCATGTATGCAACAAAGACGAACTAACGAGTCTGTTGGGAACTTAGCTCTTGTTACTGCTCCCACCTCTGGCTCAGAAAGTTCTGGATTTACCCTAACTAGATCTTTTTGTCTAGCACAAGCAGGCAGTGAGATCCCAGAGGTACCATGGTCCAGACGTCTGGGGGTCCGTGAAACATGAGGTAGAGGGATATAGGTCCAATTCAGCTTCCACTTAAGGAATGGAAAAGCTTCCCAGGACGCCACAGGGAGAGACCTAGCCTCATCCCCATCCCTGGTCAGATTTCCATTCCACTCTCCCCAGTGGAGACCAAGGTAACAATTGTAGCATGTGCCTGGAATGGATTGAGAGCTGCTGGGTCTATGGCTCTGTAGTGATTAGCAGTCAGAAATTCCTTCTGCCGGAGCAGGAGAAGGAGAAGAGAAGCCAAGAGAGAAAAGTCTGTACTGTCCTTATCTCACTGCAAATGCTCAGTCTGCCAGTGGAAGGACCTGGACTGAGAGGTACAGGACAGGCAGCAGAAGTGCAGTATTCTCCCTCCCACCACTGACCTTTCTAGGTGCTAGTGCCTGGCCTGGTCTTCACAGCCCATCCAATTTTTGGCTTTTCTCTGAACGCTGTCAACATGGGGGGCCGGTTTGCACCAGCTATGACAGCTGACTTTACTATGTGAACCTCTTAACTACAAAGAAGGGAAACAAGACTCCACTAACTTGGTTTTTACAGGACACCAGTCATTACCCTCAGATAACAGCAACTTTATGATTACTACCAACCTGGCCTGGCCTCAAACTGCTGTCTGAATCCATTATCATCTAATGCTTTCTAGAAAATCCCCAGCGCCCTACTGACTCAGTGTTGAACCACCATTTTAATGCCTGTCTCTACTGTTGTTTGTGTCCAGTCCACCTTGCGTCGCAGGAGCAAGCCGGAGCGGAAGGAGCGCATCAGTGAGCAGACCTATCAGCTCTCAAGATGGACCCCTGTTATTAAAGACATAATGGAGGTAGGCCCCAGAAGAGCTAGGGGACAGGATCAGTGGAGGTATGAAAGGAGGATGGTGTTGTTACTGGAAATGTTTGATTTGATCTTAAAAGATCCTGGAGCACACACTTTAGATTATAGTTTCTGTGCATCAGGGACCACTTCCCCCCAGGTTTGTACAAAAGCTAAAGGTCCTAATCCGTGTCTAGGGCTCACAGGTAACATTGCAATAAAAGTACATAATAATTCACCAGTTTCTGAGACCACATGGTCTCTTACTACATGGCACATCTGGGCTGTATCTTCCCCTTCTGGGATCCCAACTGAACCAGCAGGGCAGATGCTGAGAAATGATACCATGTGCTCCAGTTCATGGGGATGATTTTTCATGCCTTTTGGAATCTGATTATTTAGAGGTGCAAAATGAAGCCCAGCTGCAGACATTCAGCTACTGAAAACCCACCCTAAGCATTAGTGTCTCTGAACTGGTCGGTCTGGCATCTCTTCTTCCCCACCTCAAAGATCAGAGCAGAGTTATAGATTCTGTCTGGCATAGAGAACAATGCAGACTGAAGCTGGGTTTCAGCAAAAATGTTTTTCAATCTGTTCTTCGGTGGCAATTGGCATAATAAGCCTGCTTTCCCATCAAAACTGCAACTCTGGTAAGCCAAGTGGGGCCAGCCTGTTTCTTTCAGGCAAGGCACGTGTTAATTCCTCAGTGATACTTTTTGGAGGACTAGTCTCTGCTGGCACCTAGTGGCAAAAAGCAGAGGGACACTGCTGAGCATTTGGAGAGATGAATGTACCACGGAGCAAGCATCTGGTACGAGGGTCTGATCTTTGCAGCTCAGTACTCCCTCTGCTAGACATAATTGAGCACTAGAGCACGTGAGTCCCACAACAAGAGCCAAATCTGGTAAAATATCCTTTCATCATCATGTGACAGTAACCCTCTCTGCCTTCTGGTCCACATGATCAGAGAGGTTAAAGTTGAACAATTGCTGCTTAAGGAAGTAGGATTTTTCTGCAGTGTTGTTGGCAGCCCAAGGGGCCAGGTTAGGGTTGCCAACACTCCAGGATTGCCCCGGAGTCTCCAAGAATTAGATATAAATCTCCAAGAGACTACTGAGAGTCACCTGGGAGGTAAATGATAGGGTATTCATTAAAATAAATATTAAATCTTGAATTCAATTTATACAGTAGTCCAATGGGTTTAAAAAACGTAATAGTAATGTGCATTTGCCTTCCTATGTGAAGTCTACACACTGTAATTTATATCTAATATACACAAGCACGTTTGCATTGTGTCGCATCACGCCACATGATGCCAACTCTGTTTGAATCTATTTTGGGAGGTTTCAACCCTAGGCCAGGTTCAGTTATCCAGAAGTTCCCATTTCCCACCTGCTTCAAAACCACTCTAAATTACCTTCCTGGGGACCTCTGACAAATGATTCATATCTACTCAAAGACACTGAGTGCAAAGGTTTAAAACAGAATTTTGGGAGAAGAGGAGAGAGAAGGATGTAAACTAAACTTAGAAAAAGTTATCAATTAATCCACAATGTCTGTTCAATAAGACCAGCATGCCAGTCAGTATGCCTTGGCAATTTTCTTCAACTTCATATTACTTATAAGGCTGCAGATGGCTAATGAGGCAGCATTCTAGCATCAACGACATCCCTCTGCCCTTCTTTTCCAGATCCCCACTTACGGTTTGTTGTTCAGAGTTGTCAGTATCCAAAATTCAGGAAGATCTGGATCTCACAGGGCTGCTAGCACTTACACCTGAGCTGCTCCACCAGCAAATGCAGCTGGAGTGATTATGTTCTTGGGTCAGATAGGGAGATCCCTGCTGTAGTCAAGTCTTGAAGGCTGAAGCAATAACATACAGCCCTCATCTACCACAAAAAGATCTTTTGCAACCAGAATTGAAGTATGGCCCTGGCTCCAATACCAACTCATGCTCAGCTCCCAGCCTAGTTGTAGTAACATCTCACCCTAAGCATATTTGGCAGGTTCTGTTGCTCTTTTCTCACACAAGGATAACTGTGATGTTAACTCCTGAAACTCAACCCTTAGTTGCAATTTAACCAAAAATATTCAAAACTGTCAGATGCAAATGAATCCTGGCCTCCTCCTGTTGCCAACAGGGGTGGTAGGAAACTTCCTCCCATGTAGGGTTCCTGTGCAGCTGGAGTTCTTGGGCAGCTCTCTGTTTACATGCTGGTCTCCAGGGGCATTTTTATACGTGCATGGTGGCGGTCTGCTTTTTAGTTAAAAAATGCACCGTCACCATTTTCTCCACTTATACAACTGCAAGTGTCACATCGCAGTGTGCATCAGCTCATGTGTGGAGCATACTCGATTAATCGAGTCTGCTTCGACTTCCTGGATCTCTGAAAAAGTATGTGTTTAAATGCCGTAAGGGGCCACACTGTTCTCTTTTCTGCCCTCATACAGGTCTCAGTAGTAAGTGCCCTGCTCACTAGGCCTTCAGGATTATGAAGAAAACTTTCCCACACTACAAACAGGCTTTTCCATAACCTCCAATTATTCCAGAGTTTTCCTCTGATGCTAGTTGCTATTGGAGATAGGACTTTGCTGTTACTTATGCTGGGGTGACACATGGAAAGCCCTGTCACAGAGCAGGACCTTCTGCCCTAACGCAGAATTAAATGCGTTTCTGTTCTAAAGAGTTTGCAGTAAAAGCACACTAGACATGCCACTAGTATGAGGCAGAGCTGTTCCTGTTGTCCCTTATTATTGATGCTTTACTGGAGGAACCTTGCTTTAAAGGCACCCATAGGGTTGTTTTAAATTCCTGTATTACAAGGCTGGGAAGGGAAGCTGACAGCATATGATAGGGAACAGAAGGGGCAGAGGAGGCAACTACACAGGGCTGCAGGGATCCAAACTCAGAAAGTTACCCACCATTATCTTTCCTGAATGTCAAGGAAGTGATCTAACAGGACTTTGACTAATGCCCCAAATGCTTTCAAACCTAGGCAAGAGAAAGCAGAGCAAAGACCCACAACTCCAGTGCTGGCTCTACCCCTGAGATTACTTCTTTGCAGAGATCCTAACTTTTCTCATTCCAGGACAAGCCAGTTACCTTCTTCCTCACATCCCCAGAAACAGCTGTTCCCTTCTGTGGTTTCATAAACATTTCTCCAATCAGTGGACCTTGAAGAAGACAATGAGGAGCTGATCCAAGCTCAGTGTCTCAGCTGGGACCCACATTAGGGTGGTATAAGATGACTCACTAGAGCAGCTGATAGTGATTCATTAGGGATGTGCAACACAGCAGGGTTCTTAGTAGGTCTCACTGGAAAGCTCCTGGTAATAATCACTTTGTCAGGCTTAAAGAGCTGGTGGGTGGCAGGAGGTGGTTGTAAAAGGCTAGAAGCAAAAAACTCCCTATTGAAGAAGGATGTCAGTTGAACACCTGACTCACTCATCTTTCTCAGAAGTGACTGACTTTCCCTCTTCTCACCCCTTGGTGTTGAGCATTAGCATAACAAAGAACTTGGTGGGTTCATTTTTTTTTGGTCTGCAGTCTGAGTGTGGGTCCTAGTGATTTGACTGTAGGGAGTAGAAGGCGGGGCCAAATTCTCATCTCACTTACATGGATGTAAATCCAGAACAATCTACTGAAGTCAATGCACAGGCATAGCTAAGGTCAGCCTATGACCTGCAGTTTGCACAACACTGGAGGAAAATAACCTAGAGCTGACCTCATCCCTATCTGCATGAGGAAGAAGCAGCACAAACTGAATTAGTGCAGTTTAACTGGTACAAGCCCCTTTGTTGACACTTCTATTCTGATCTAACATAATTCATTTGAGAACAAGTTTAAGCTAAAGCAAAGGTAGTGGAGCAAGCAGTGGTTTGTGCTGATTTAACTAAAACAATGTAAGTGAAGGTGTCATTTAAACTAATGCCACTTCTGAGTGGGAGTCAGCTTTACCAAGGTGCTTTGCTATCAGTAATGGACCAATGTGACTAAGGACAGCAGGGCAGGCACTAAGATGATTGTAGGCACAAGTAATTTAGGGGAGCACTGAAGCACAAAAACAAGTTATTTGTTCTTTCCTGGTGTGATTGGACAGGGGGATGACTTGCCAGGAAATCCCTACCTTCCCATCCTGTGATGGCTTGAAGATTAGGGTTAGCTTTGAACCTAAAGTGGGATTCTCACAGAAGCTGTACACAGTTGTACATACAGCTGCCACAGTATCCTTTAAAAATTCCAGTCCCAAAGTACACAGCCAACCCCGCAATCATAGGCTTGACAGTAAAATTAACCAGCTATGAGTCTCCTTCCATGACTGTTGAATCTAATGCAGGATGTGTGGTGACAATAGTCACCAGAGCCTGGCTTAATTTAACTCAGGTTCTTCCTGAGTTCTGCAGCTGCTGTCAGGAGCTCCCTTTTATTTTATATTCATTCCAAGTGAATCATACTGCCAGCACCTGATGCTGGCCCTCAGAGTGCAGCTGTTCTTATTACAAAGGTGAAACAAAAATGAATACTAAGCTTTACAGAAGATTCTCCAGTTTTATTCTTTCCTCAATACTGCATTGCCCTCAAAAGTCAATGCTGATACCAGGGGTCCTGTTGATAGTAATCAGGTGAAGAATGAAGTAGCTCCTGGTTCAGACGAGAGAAAGTCAGGATGAGGAATCTGGAGAACAGCAACTGCTGTAAAGGAAAGCATGGGCCAAGTGCTCAGGAGATGGTCATTGCTCAAACAGAGCAGATGTGCTCCAGTTGAGACCTCCTCTTGAGCCCCTCTGAAGCCCAGCCTGACTCAGGGCTTGGCATTTAATATAGGTCAGAGGCTTGCAGGTCAGTAGCTGCTCCTGCATATTGGCTGTGGCATGGAGTGACTATTGCTCACTGGGCTAGCTAATAAATCCAGGAAGGAGCAGGAAGGGTCTGCCTTGGCTTGGGGGTATCAGGGCTCTTTCCCTTGAGGGATACTTCTGAGGCTTCAGGAGACCTTTTTGTCAGAGTATCTCCACAACTGGGTCCAAAAAGCTGCCCAAGGAGATAAACCACAGCTCTGGTCCAAACGATGGTAGCTTTGGCTTCCCTAAATACTGATATCAGGTTCTTCTCTTTCCAGGATGCTATTGAGGACAAACTGGACACAAAGCACTATCCCTATATCTCTACCCGCTCCTCAGCCTCTTTCAGTACCACTGCTGTCAGGTAGGTTCAGTCCTGGGAAGAGGTGCCGGTACTTTTCCCTTATCATCATGTAGCTTCAAATCTCATGCCACGATGCGTAGATTCACAATCCAGCTTCTTCCTGTTTCAGGACATTATAGGTCACATAGGATTCAGTGAGGCCTTGACGAGGCCAGCTGTTGATGTGACTCACATCACTGCAGTATCTGAAATCCTGAACAGACATGTATATACTTTATAGTTTACATTGTTTATGAATATTAATGGAAGTGACACCAGCATCTGGAACAGACAGATATGCAGCTCCTCTGGGGTAGCTCACTCAGTAGGTCATTGTTACTGGGACAATGGGGGAACCAGGTAACAGCCTGTTTCCCTTCAGCCAGCAGCTAGCCTGGGATGAATGTAGACAGAGCAAATCTAAACTGATGCCACTTATACCAGGAGAATTGTATCTCTGAGTCTTTCAGAGCAAATTCTCTACCATAGGGGGGGCCACCCTTTGGCACATGTACCACAAGTGGCACAGGCAAGCTGTGTGTGTGGCACATGGCAGATTAGGGAGGGGACAGGCAGCACAGCAGCAGATTGAGCAGGGAGCAGATATCAGAGCAGCAGACCAGACGGGGAAAGGAGAATGGAGTGGCACTCAGAGAGAGTGCAGGGCTCATTTGTGGCACATCTACCAAAAAGCTTGGCCCCCACTGCTCTGCTGGATTGGGAAAAGTTACCTGGCTTGGAGGTTTATGTCATTGGTCTATTGCTTTTTTATACTTGTGTGTACTGATGGTGGCACTGCTATAAACATGACTTCTACCCAGGGTCTGTGCCTTACAAATATTCCTGGGTTTTGTCTTCACAGCATGCCTGTGAGGTAGAAAGATATGCACCCCATATGCACATCTCCTTTGGGAAAGGTGGGACCTTTCCCAAAGGAGAGTTTGGTTACATCAGCATTATGCAGACAGATAAACACTTAATTCCCCAGTACAAACTACTAGCCCTCAGTAACTTTCTCTTCATTTCTTCGTTGTTTCTTTTTTTGATATACTGATACTCCGTGGAAGTGAAAGATTAGTCAGGATGACTAGAGCAAGGCCTAGGGTAGGCGTATCTCACTTCTATCCTACAGCAGCGCCCCCTATTCCAATCCTGAACCACCAGCCATCCCCTCACTCTGTTTTTGTATCTCACTCCTGTTCTGCTTCAACACTTGGAATTTGTGTCCAATTTCTTCCTAAACAGACCCTCATAATAATGGAAAACAGTGTCAGGCTGTTCATCAGGTTTGTGACCCAGTCTGATGTCAACCTTGGGTCACTACATTACCTTGTGTCTCAGTTCCCCGATCTATTAAAGATGGACAATATTTATCACTGAAAACCAACAAAGACCTCTGCATGCAGAATGTGGATTATGACTGCTGCCTGAGGTGAATGGACAATAATAATAATAATCTATAAACATTTTAACTAATCCTCTCCATAGCTGTATAGGCCAGGAGGTAGGACTACTTTTCCACTTCAGTGTTAAGCTCTCTGCTACAGATTCCTTAGCTATACACTGACTTACCCAAAACTGTAGAAGGAACCCAAGAGTCCTGAATCCCTGGCCATTGCTCAGGCATTCTTGTACCCAGGACCATCCAGAAGAATTCATCAGATATCTTCCCTCTTAGCAAATAGCAGCTCCAGGAGTTGATTGTCTCTGCATGTAGTGATTGCAAGGCAATCTGAGTGTGGATGCTGTAGGCTCTATTACCCCTCACTGTATCTTCTTTTCCCTATTTAGCGCCCGCTATGGACACTGGCACAAGAACAAGGCCCCTGGTGAGTACAGAAGTGGCCCGCGCCTCATCATCTTCATCCTTGGGGGCACGAGCCTGAATGAGATGCGCTGCGCCTATGAAGTGACACAAGCCAGCGGAAAGTGGGAAGTGCTAATAGGTGAGTACCACGGGTGTTCGAAGCAGAGCCATGCACAGCTCCATTGCACTCTCTGGCTCCATCCCATGCTTCTCTTTTACTCACCTGGCTCTGAATGCTGCTTCTCTCTCCATGCTAAAGGCAAGCAAACAAAATCCAGTCTCCAGATGACTGCATGGGAAGAACTTATATGGAAAACTCATTTTTTCCTACGTCCTCAACCCTATGTAAGAACAATAGGATTTGCCTCCTACAGATCAGCCCATCAAGTCTTCTGTCTCACCTCTGGGAGTGGCCAACATATGATGCATCAGAGGCAGGAAATCCTTGTTTCCCCACTAATATTGCAATCCATCATGTAGGGAAAGTGGAGTTGATGGTATAGGATGAAAATGGAAGTTTTTTCTTGACTCCTGAAGTGATCAGTTTGGTTCCGTAACACCTGGATAATCAGAAAATACATGCCTCTCCACATATTTTTCTCCCTCCCAAGGGCAAATTCTTGGTGGTGCTGTGATATGGGAGGTGCAGAATGTGTTGATGTGGCAGGGGCAGAACTGATATCCTGCTGGTCATCAAAGAATGATGAGCCAGACACACACAATGGGGACACAACTGGCTACTGCATGATTCTGACATAGAGGGACCTGGCCTTTTCCTTGCTGCTGGTCAAGATGGAAGTGCTTTATGGGTGCTCTGTATCTATCAGTATGGCGTGGGAAGAGCTATGGGTTAAGGGAGGGATGTTGGCAGAGCAGTACGGTAGGAACTACAGCTGGTTCTGGAGAGTGCTTCTAGATGCTTATGTTCCTGAATCCTAAAGTTGTTCATGCTGACTTCGCTTGCTGGGCTAGTGCTGTGAGCTCTGCTGAATCTACTTGTGATTACATCATTAATATGCTACTGCTCAGCTTGACAAGGACAACACTTAGGCCAGTGCCACCACCCCAGTGGATCCTCTCTAACTGGTACCTCATCTGCTCACTGGATTTTTTTCCACTGGAACACACAATTCCTTCCCTCCCAACCCCCCTCCCTCCACCCACTCTTGCCCCTTAACTCTAACCCTCTCTCCCCCACATCCTGTTCATCTTGTCAACCATTTCTCAGTGCTGTTTTGTGTGCTGGATAACGTAAATGTTCTCACCATATTTTAATATCTAATGTTAATGTGCACTCTGGTCTATGACTCAATAATTGTTGCATGTATGTTTAATGTTCACTGTGGATGATGAGCATCTCAGACACTTTCTGGGTGGCAGCAGTCTACCTCAGGGCCTCCTTGCTAAGAAGGCTTATGACTGACGGACAGCAGGTGGACTGGACCGCTCTCATGACCTGATGCAGTGTCCATTAGAAATGGTGGGATAACTCCCTTTGACTTCAGTGGGCATTGCATTGGGTCTGCAGTACAGGCTTGAGGCCTAGTCTGGTTTTTAGGTGTAGGAATCGTGTAGGAATCTGATGCAAAGTGCGTGGGAGGAGGTGGATGATAGGCTGTTCACAGAAACACCGTGGAGGCCCAGTGGTGACTGAATAAGCCCAGCTTCTGATCTTATGTGTTTCTGCACGCAGCACTGCTCACCTGGTCATTCGTTCATCCTCATCTCTCTCTGTCTCTCTCAGTGGCTTTCTCACACATCCTCACCTGCTGTGTATTATGACTATTAGGCCTAAGTTGGCATGCTCCTTTAATTTATTTCTGTTTAAGAAGTCAGCCCACCTCTGTTCTCTCACAGGTTCTACTCACATTCTTACTCCCACCAAATTTCTCATGGACCTGAGGCACCCCGACTTCAGGGACTCCACTAGGGTATCTTTTGAGGATCAGGCTCCAGCAATGGAGTGAGAGCCAAAGAAACAAAGTAAAAGCAGCTTACTAAAGAAAAGAAACTCTTCCACTCTGAAGGGTTTTCTTTGATTCTTCCGTTATTATGTCCTTTGATATTATTTTTTTCCTTTTTATTCTGTTTTTGGTTCTTTGATGAGAAAATGCTTGCGGTTCTTACTACCAATTTGAAAATGTGTCCAGTGCTGCCTCCATTAACCCTCTGTCATGAAACTTTTGGGCAAAACTTGTCAGCGTCCTCATGCCATTAGTTACCCATTATGTAGTCATAGAGATGCAGGGGGAAACGGTTTGGTGATTTCAACCTGACTGGAGAGCTGCTTGCCTTTAAAGGCATCTGAGTGGGAAAAGAGCCTGAGATGGTGATTCGAAGGCCTGAAAAGCATATATATATGGATTTGATGCTTTATGTTGGGTCTAGAGAGCATAAGTGTGGATTTGCAGCATGAGAGGAGCAAATTGTAGCTAGAACAAGAATGTCCCTGATTTGAGCTCCATGTAAAGCAAGGTCATGGCTTGTGATGAACCTGGATTTCCCTGTGACAGGGTCTGTACAACCTTGTGCTAATGTGCAACACTGCTGTCCAGTAGTATAGTGTTCACTACCCTAAGTGAAATAAATGTTCCCAGTTCTCTTTCCCTGTCCACTTTGCAAGAAGATGTTGGGATATTAAAAGTCACCTAAAATGGTGTTTCCCTTAAGAAACTTTCTCAGTGGTCTGCCATCCGGATTGTTTGGTTGGGGGGAGGGAGGGAGGTAACAGAGTATCAAGGGAATAAAGTAAAAGGAAGCAGTGTTAAAACATCAGCTACGTTAGAAACATGGAGTTTAAGTCAATGAAAAAACTCTTATTGACTTGACTAGGGCCAGGACTTCACCCAAGAGAACTGTGGCTTTGTTGTGTTTAAGCATCCATAAGGAAATAAAGGCAGTATATGTAAAGGGCTTGAGTCTTAAGGCCAATAATGATGTTTAGTGGAGTTCTGAGTCTCAGTCCGTAGGGATGAGGATGGGGTTTGTTCAGAAGGATCTGGGGATACACTGGGAATGGACAAAAGTAGTAAAAAAGGTAAAAAGCCAGTTGGCCCCAGGTGTAAGTCAGTGGAGGTAAGTGGCACTCCATCAGGATGGATCCAACTCATTTTGTAATGGGGATATGGTCAAAACTCTCTCTTTGACGCCCAGAAATGCTCCCAGTGCCTTGTTTGCATTGCATCAGCTCTTGAAAGGTCATGAGATATGAGAGCCACATTGATGCAGATGGGGCTGGATGTTTGCAATTCCTGTTTCTCGTCAGCAAGTCCCTCCTGTCAACTTCCATCACCAAAACGCTCGTGTGGTTGGCACTGCCTGTGTGCTGCAGTGAAGAGGAGCTGCGCCTCTGCCTTCCCTGCCTGTCACTCTGTCTAACGCATGCTAGGGATTGTCAGGAGGATTATCATGGGGACTGGCAGGTGCTCTTCACTTTTGTGCAGACAGGATGTTATGGCAGCTACTTTCATAGTTTTAACACAGATCTATGGGCCACACAGACCGTAAATCTCTTCAACCAGTGCTCCGATGCTAACCAAAGCAACCTATGAATGATAGTTAGAAACAAAAACTATTTTATTGCAACAGAGAGAAATGAATTAGAGAGTGTAACAGAGAATGGATGTGTGGCATGACTAAATATATTTTGGGCCAGAACCATCTATAATGACAGCAACACTTCTGCTTGCCTGGGCCGCTTACAAGCATTGCCCAGTGTGCACTTAAGATGACAAATTAGCTCAACCTTCCAGTTTTGTCACACACCCAGTCCCTGTGTAGGGCACAGTGAGTCAGGAAACATGAAAGAGATGCTGTCAGCAGAGCCAAGATCTCTACCCCATGCAGCACACAACCAACTTTGCTCTTGGGTCTTGATCTCTGCTTCCACCTGGACACAACCTAGAAAAGCACTGGTTAAAAGCGACTAGATCCTTCCAGCCCATCTGTAGCATCATCATGGAAGCTTATCCTCAGGTCAGGAGTCCTGATTGCAGGCAAGGACACAGAGTTTAGTGCAAGATACATTTTAATGCTTTTAGGAGACTGAGTGTAAGATGGATCCTTCAGTAAACAAATTTCCCAAGGCAATAAGAGCTCAGGCTCAGACTGCATCTTCGGAGATTCTCAGCCAAAGGCATTCATCCTAACAATACTTTCCACACCTCCATTAATTGCCAATAACTTTACAAGCCAAGAGAAGCTGCTACAGATCCTATGTGGGGTTGAGTAAGTCTTTCTAGCCTTCTTCATCAGTTTCCCCAATGGACATACTTGGGGATGACACAATGGTCATACTTGCCTTTTTGTGAAGCGCCTCGTTATCTTTGGGAATAGACTGAGCATGTCACCACTGTTGCAATATTTCCTTTTTCTCCTAATGCAATTGGAGACTTGCGATTACATGACTCAATTTGTTGTTAAAGTAGATTTTGGGTATCCTGGTTAAAGCGAAAAGCAACGTGATACCCGAAGGGCTCCAGAAAAAAAGAAGGCAAATAAAAAAAAAAATCTGATATATATTGATCTGTATAAATCTTATGATGATGTTATACAGCTCTCTCAAGGAGCTGGCGAGCATCATAGCCCAGCCTCTGGCACAGCTCTTTAAGAGCTCCTGGTGCTCTGGTGAAGTGCCCGAAGATTGGAAGAAGGCCAATGTGGTGCCTATCTTCAAGGAAGGGAGGAAAGTGGATTCAGCAAACTACAGGCCCATCAGCCTGACTTCTATCGCAGGGAAGGTCTTAGAAAAGTTTATTAAAGAGGCCATCCTTAATGGACTGGCCGATGCCAGCATCCTGAGGGATAGCCAACACAGGTTTGTTGTGGGTAGGTCGTGCTTGACCAATCTCATTTCCTTCTACAACCAGGTGACCTGTCACCTGGACAAGGGAGAAAAGATTGATGTCATATACCTTGACTTCAAAAAAGCCTTCGATCTAGTATCCCATGATCACCTCTTGGCGAAACTGGCCAATTGTGGCCTTGGGTCCACCATGATCCGCTGGCTGGGAAATTGGCTCCGTGGTTGGACCCAGAGAGTGGTAATAGATGGAAATCAATCATCATGGTGTCCTGTTACCAGTGGAGTCCCCCAAGGCTCTGTCCTTGGACCCATATTGTTCAACATCTTTATTAATGATGTGGACATTGGAGTCAGAAGCGGACTGGCCAAGTTCGCCGATGATACCTAACTTTGGGGTAAAGCATCCACACCTGAAGACAGGAGGGTGATCCAGGCAGACCTGGACAGGCTCAGCAAATGGGCAGACGAGAACCTGATGGTGTTTAACACTGAAAAATGCAAGGTTCTCCACCTCAGGAGGAAAAACCTGCAGCATCCTTATAGGCCCGGCAGTGCTACACTGGCCAGCACTATGGATGAAAGGGACTTGGGGGTCATGATTAACCACAAGATGAACATGAGCCTGCAATGCAATGTTGCGGCTAGTAAAGCGACCAAAACGCTGGCTTGCATCCATAGATGCTTCTCAAGCAAATCCCAGGACGTCATTCTCCTGTTGTACTTGGCCTTGGTGAGGCCGCAGCTGGAGTACTGCATCCAGTTTTGGGCTCCACAATTCAAAAAGGATGTGGAGAAGCTTGAGAGAGTCCAGAGGAGAGCCACGCGCATCATCAGAGGTCAGGAAAACAGACCTTATGACGATAGGCTGAGAGCCATGGGGCTCTTTAGTCTGGAAAAGCGCAGGCTCAGGGGTGATCTGATGGCCACCTATAAGTTTATCAGGGGTGTTCACCAGGACCTGGGGGAACATTTGTTCACCAGAGCGCCCCAAGGGATGACGAGGTTGAATGGTCACAAACTCCTGCAAGACTGTTTCAAGCTGAACATAAAGAAGAATTTCTTTACTGTCCAAGCCCCCAAGGTCTGGAACAGCCTGCCGTTGGAGGTGGTTCAAGCACCTACATTGAACACCTTCAAGAGTAAATTGGATGCTTATCTTGCTGGGATCCTATGACCCCAGCTGACTTCCTGCCCTTTGCGGGGGGGGGTGGACTTGATGATCTTCCGAGGTCCCTTCCATCCCTAATGTCTATGAAATCTATTAAATGAATATAGCTTACCTTGATTTTCAAATGTTTTGGCATAGCAATGCTGCAATATTGCAGGCAGGTGTCTTGGGAACCCTCAGTCTTTCAAGGCATTTTGTAGCAGATAATTTTCTTAAGAGCCATGCAACAAAGGTGAGAGTGGGGCTTGCCAGCTGCTCTGGTCATGGAGAGTTTCCACATCTTGCCAGTTGAATTTCTCTCCAAAAAGAGCAGCTCAGCCTGCCTAAACTGGCTGGCACACGAGTGAAAACCAAGGCAAGCCTGAAATGTGGTTTCCTTCCATTGATTGCTCTATCCCTGGTGGCTCACGAGCAGGAGAGCAAGGAGCCTGGGGAGAAAAGGGAAGATGAGTCCTTAACTTCATCGGCTCCAGAAGAAAACATTCCCTCTGGTGTTGATCTGTTGTGTGCGGCTGAGTTTTCCTCAGACTGCCCCTCTCTGCTGTGTTATACTAGCTGTCCATGTCAGAAGGAGCAGGATTAAATGGAGTGAAAGGACTATGTTTATTCCCCACTCTCTCCCTTATAGTCTTTATGTAGCAATATATCATCTACAAGGGAACTTCTTTGTGCTATACAGAGAACATAAGAGTGCAAGGAAGTTCTGTGTTCACGAGCCGCAGTTGGTGAGGTGCACCCCTGGATTAGGGTGAGCAGAACCACTGTGCATCTGCTCCCTCTCCCTTATGCTACAATTACTCAGCCAGGGAGAAAGCGTTGTAGAGAGAGCACCCATGCTTAGTCCGAACAAGGAGGCACCTACACCCAAAGTAAGAGGAAGCACTTTGCATTAACACAGTCATTGGCTCAATACAGTAGGCTCCTTCCTTCCCCATAACTGATGTGATGGTGAGGGTGGGGACTGGGTATCTTTGGGGGAAAGGGAGCTAGCTGCTAGGCCAAAGTTTAGGTGATGGCTGGACTCAACCATGGATATAAGTTTAATGAACCTCAGCCTAATCCTTATGTCCCCCCTCATCAGGACAAAAAAAAAGATAAAACAGGGCAAGGTGAGCAGTCCCAGCTCCGAAGACGCCCCAGCCAACAACACATAGTGATATGAGGCTCAGGATTCCTTTATTTACAAGAAAGGAGAGTGTAAAGAGCTTTAGTGTCGTGTATGTTATGCAAGGGAAATCCAGTGCCCAAGCACCAGAGCCAGCCCTAGATCTTATAAGGTCCCCATTATAATGAATCCTGAGTAGTTTCTGCATCTGCATGAGGAAGGGATTGGAAGCTGATGAACAATTTGGGGTTGGGCTTTCTTTGTAAACAGTGTAAGAGGGAGAACAAAGGCTTAATTGGGATGCCACTTACACCAGGGTAAATCAGGAATAACTCTGTTGAAGCCAATGGACTTCAATTGATGTGAAATCAGCATGAGTGAAATCAGAATCCAGCCCCCAGCCCCAAGCAAACCCAGGTGGGAAATCTTGTTTCTCTGTAAGAGCACTGGGATGTGATCCTGACATCTTTGCAGGAGAACAAAGCAAGTGAACAGAGTGCAGTGGTGTATACTGTGCATGTAATGACTGGGTGGGCCTAGGCTGTATCTGGCATATCAAGGTGTTTAATTTATACACATGCTCTGGAGGCATTTTGTGGGGGGGGTAGTGCAGCTCTGCAATCCATAGTAATTAAAAGTTCCTGGAGCATCATGTGTATCAACGTCCTGTACTGAAAAATGGTTGTGGGGTGCTTTGAACTAAAGCTCGTCAAAGGCTGACACACATGACGCTGGAGTCTGCTGGAACATGGTAATTTCCACGCTCCAGTAGACTCAATGAATTGAGTCTGCACCAATGCTCTGAAATTGCAGTGCGTAGGAGCAGGCTCCCTGCACTTGTATAGCAGCCCTAAGTGCAGCACTATGGCAAGCAGCTGTGGGTTTAGGTATATAAGAGGGGCAGATCTGATGTGTCAGAAAGGCTGGTTAAATTTTTCTAACAAGGGGCCCTAGGTCCAGGCCAGCTCTATAATAGCAAAACACAGCTCTTGTTGTCAGCAGTTAGTCAGGCCACATAAGAACATAAGCAGTGTCATACTGGGTCAGACCAATGGTCCACCTAGCCAGCATCCTATCTTCTTACAGAGGCAGCAGTGAATGCTTTAGAGGGAGAGCATATGACAGGGTAAATAGGGAGTGATATATCCACTGTCTCTGGCATCTCCCACTATTGGTTTAGAAATGTCAGAGGATACATCCCAACTTTCTTCTTGATAGCTATTAACAGATCTATCATCCTTGAATTTCTCTAGTTCTTTTCTGAACCTGGCTATGCTTTCTACTTTTATACCTTCCTGTGGCCATGAGTTCTATAAGTGAACTACGTGCTGCATAAAAAAAAGAACTTAAGAACTTTCTCCTGTTAGTTTTAGACCTGTTTCCTGTTGATCTCAGTGGGTGCTCTCTAGATCTGGGATTCTGGGAGTTAGCCTCCCAGGATACAATCACGGTGCAAGGCTGGGGTGGTAGGATGCTGCTCCCCATCCCAGGGGAAACATGGGGCACTGCAGAGCCACCACTCTATTGTGCTGCCATGGCAGGAAATCCTAGCATTTATTTTCATGTGGGAGGCGGTTTTAGAGAAAACAACATGTGGGGGCAGAAGCTGAAAACAGGTAGGGATGAGGTACACCAGAGGCAAGCCAGAGAAATGGCACATCTGAAAACTAGGGACTTTTCCACTGGCACCACTGAGGTAGGATTTAGGACCGCCATCTCAGTTACACCTGTACAAGAGTGAGATGTTCCACAGAAGTTGTGGAGTTGCAATAGATTCCCACATGTGGGAAGGAGCGAAGTCCAGCCTGGTTTCCCTGTGAAACTGTTTTAAGCCAGGCATCCCCGTGCACTTTATTGAAAAACATACTAGAATGTGGCAGTGCAGTAACAAGAGTGTTCAAATAACCTAGACCACATGCAAGGTATGGGTAAGCATATAGCTGGAGATTTGACACGCTGACTGGTAAAGCAAGACTGAGCTGCGTGGAAAGCTGGGAAAGGCGCCCGTTGTGAAAATTTTGGTTGTGAAAGAACTTACCTAAGTTCCCTGCATCCTTTCCCCACTTTTCTTCTTCTCTAGCCTGTTCCAGCATCTCCCATCATAGCAGCCAAAGTGTGAGTGGCCCGACCGATAGCCCCCTTCATCCAAGGATGCTGTTTGCTCCAGGCAGAAGAAACCAGGCTCCTCTTATGTCTCACAGTCACACCAATACTTTTATTCCCACACAGCCTGTAGAGACTTAGGCACAGCTCACAGCTGAAGGTTTTGTCTGTCAACAGATTTTTAAGTCTGGCTTGCAGCTACCTTCCGTCCCCCTCCACACCTCTTCTCCATGCCTCAAGGAATGCACATTTTCAAGCACCGACGCCGTTTCATTTGATTCTTCTTTCCCACCCAAGATGGTGGCGGTGTGGGGGAGGGAGCCTTTCTTTGAAGGCTGCCTCTGCATGAGCAGCCCTCGTGCTCCACACACCATGCTCGCCGCTCCACAGTCAGCACCGTTTTGTTGACTCAAAGTCCATGATCCCACCACACGTCCCATGCATCATTCTGTTGCTGCACCTCGCTGTGCTAACAGGCCTCCATACATTTCTTTTTTGCTTTTCTCCTTTTTATGCAGTAGAAATGCTCTTAATTCCATAGGCTTAACATTTTGCAAGCATTTCAGTAATGTGCCGTGCTACCTATTGAAGGTAAGACTACAACCAGCAGAGACGGACTCGTCGCCTCTCCCAGGCAGTCACTGTCACTAAGGGAGGGCGGGCAGATGCACTAGTGTGGGGTTGCCTTCCGAGGGGTCACGCGTGCCTCTCACACGCAACGTCTCGTGTTCTCTCTCCTTTCTCTCCCTGGCTTCAAGAGAGGTAGTGCCTACAGGGTATGCTGTATGGCCAAAGCAATCCAGCTGTGTCTGCCGTTTCCCATCAAAACCCTGTGCCAACTATAGACACGAAAAGCCAGAGCCAGCCCTTCTGCTGAACGTGGGGGCTCAGGCTTCAAGCCATAGGCTTGTTTCACAAACAAGTGGACTCGGTATCTGTAGAGCTGTGTACCACTCTTCTGTGATGGC
This sequence comes from Crocodylus siamensis, assembly GCF_052110815.1. Lineage (NCBI taxonomy): Eukaryota > Metazoa > Chordata > Crocodylia > Crocodylidae > Crocodylus > Crocodylus siamensis. The sequence goes on along the minus strand of NC_143405.1, from coordinate 15,084,060 downwards.
AGACTCTACTGTGCTCTGGCTAGCCATCCAAAAGCCCCTGAAGGGAACCACTTCCCTCCTAAGCAACAGTACCTACCTTAAATCCATCCCTGCCGAATGCCTTGTGCTGCCTCAACCATCGCTGTGGCAGGGAGCCTCGGCCACCCAAGACCCCCCATATTCAGTAGCATATAGGCATGACTGTAGAGCAAAAGTCACCAAACTGGCCTTTCAGACTTCTAACTTTCTCTTCTTCCTTCCTTCCGCCTCCCACAGGGTCCACTCACATCCTCACTCCACAGAAACTGCTGGACACGCTGAAGAAACTGAATAAAACAGATGAAGAAAGCAGCAGTTAAAAAACAAAACAAAGCAAACGAAACAATGATGAAAATCAACTTCCCAGCTCATGGCTGCCCTCCCGTTAGCTGTCCCATTAAACGTTACTTTGCTGAACCATGGGTCCATCTCCCACCCCAAGCCAAGCTTTCTCTCCTGTTCTTGTGTTGAAAAACCTCCCCCTAGTCCCTCCCCGCCTTCACCCCTCATTTTAACCACAGGGAGGGAATAAAAAGTATGCATTGTGTTAAAAAGAAAAATATATTCTATATATAGCTATTAAAAAAACCCACCAAAACAAACTCATTTTCAAGTAACCCATTTACCCATTGCTAGAGAAAATTTTTTTTCCAAATGTTTTTTTTCCCCCCCTTCCTTCTGTATGGATGGATGGATGCGCCTGAATTATTTATGGCTATGTGATCTTGTACCTAACCCAGATGTAAACCTGAATGCGCCGTGTGGGAATTTGCTCAAGTTTGAAATTGGTAGAGTTCTTCTTTTGTTGCTGCTGTCAGTGTTTTTCCTTGGTTTTCCTTTGGGGCGGGGAGGGGGAGGTTCTTGACTGTGTAGTTTTTTGTGTTCGTGGAGGAATATGTTAAATTGAGGGTCACCCATGAGTCCTGTCCTCGGCTCCTCTGGGGCTTACCCTCTGGACAGATGTTGAGGTGGGCACACATCTGGGCAAATCAATCGTGTGAGTGCTGAAGAGTTGGCCTCTGGCTTTGAATGTCTAGATGGGGCTTCTGGGAGCAGCCAATCAGGACTTTATCCGCTGGAATGTTGCGTTAGATTTGCAATAACCAATCAGCTCATTGGCTTATCTGGTCTGGTGTCCTGACTGACAGTGACCAATAGCTGATGCTAATCAAAGGAAGGCGAAAAAACCTCATGGTGCATTTGACTAATGTGCCGGAGGAGGGAAAGGGCAAGGAAGAATATCTTAGCTTCTTTCAGGGATTGTGCTGCTGTGAACAGGCATTAGTTTTTAATGAAAAATATGATCCTAGACATAATTCACAGAGAGAAAGGAGGCACATTTAAAAGTGGGGCCCCTTAGCATAATAACTGCCACAGAAAAGGCCAGAACTGTCCAGGCTTGCTGGTGCCTCAGTTTCCTTGCAATGGAGGGCTGCAAGCTCCATGCCCTTTCTACCAACACTTTAACCCCTTTCCTTTCTGACTTCAGTTTGGCGTATTCCTTAAAGACAATTAAAACACTGGATATTTTGTTTTGAAATGTGTGGGGTCAAAAAGTCTCTCTTTGCTTGCAAAAAATAAATGAATAAAGAAACAAACCAAGGCCATTTATATCTCAGTATTGAACGTACTTTAAAAAAAAAAAAAGAATAATAATAAAAAAAGGCCGTTGTCTTGGTTTCGTCTTGAGGTCCCCTCTGCAGTCCTGCACTGACCCACGTAGCACGCCTCTGCCATTTGTTTTTGCTGTTGTCGTCCAGTAGTGAAATGTTGATGACTGTGGAAGTCGCCAAAACTCCCTCTGGCCCTCCTAAGTCTCTCCAGCCTGTCCCTCTCTCACAGCGGACTGTGTGTATATTAATTAATGTGTCTTGTGATGTTCTTACAAGCTTGGTGTATAGTGGTTTAACAAGACCTTTTTATTTTTAAATTCTTCCTCCTTTCTTTCTAGCCCTGCCTCCTGCGTTAGATGCACTGCAATATTTTTGGGTCTTTTTTTGAAGGCATTGAACCCATCCCTACCTCCCATTAAGCCTTCTCTCCCTTGGCTCATTGATGTTTAGGTTTCTTCTTCTCATCTCCCCTTTGTTCCTTGCCCATAAAGTTAAATATATATTTTTAGGGCAAAGGCTGTATACATTTGCACTGATATTTATTGGTTCCCCTCCTGTTCCTTTTGAGTTTCTTTTTTTCTCTTAATTAGCAATGCAAATGCTTCAGGATCTTATATGTTGGACATATTTTCTTTTTTCTGTTACAGTTATTTATATAAAAATAATTTATCAAAATGGAAAATTAAAAAAAAAACTAGTCTGTCTTGGAACTCGTTTACCTTGAAATTATTGGAATCTAAATGTTTGAAAGTGTTGAAGCACAAACATGTATCATCTCTGTATATCTGTTCTTATGTACTAAAGCACTTGAGTCAATAAATAAATGCGCTCCCATACATGGTGCAAAAGGCTGTCTAGGATGTTGTGCGTTTTGACTGGCTGGGAAGGAAAGGGGGCTTGGAGAGATCATCACAATCAATGATAGGGCTGATTACAATGGGATGAAGGAGAATTGCAAACTTCTGATAATTTTTCCCTTTGTTGGACTGACAGTTCATTTTCTCAGTTTCCATCCATAAGCTGCTGGCCAAAAAAGGGGGTCAAATAATTCATGAATGTCTTCAATCCATTCCCCTCTTCTGACCCCCCTTCATTTTTCTGGAAACTTTTCAAGGAGATAAAAGATTATACACATTTCAAGCAATTCTAGCTGAGTTTTCTGGCTAGAAGCACAGGTGGGCTTCAGGGAGGTGAGAGTACCGGCCCATCAGGGCTGGCACAGAACCCCCTTGTAATGCATTGGTAATAACACCCAGTTTGTGGGCCATGCCTCCTGCAGGAGCACTTTACTGGTCTACAAGAACATATATGCTCTGAAGTGCCGCCCATGTAGACACAGCTATACCAACAGGGTTTAGCACTGGTACAAAAAACCCCCATCCTCACAAATACATTGCCTGATGCTGTTACTGTAGCAGGATCAGCAGAGCCTTCCCTAAATGCAGAATCCAGACCAATATTTGGAGAGACTCCATGTGATGTTGCTATGACTGGGTTTGTCATTCTGGACCTGACCTGGACCACCACAGGCTATGGTAGCTTTGCTCCTGACTCCAGTGGACATGGTTCTGTGGTCTCTGCTATGAGGTCCTCTTATTTCCCTAGCCACAGAGAGACAGTGAGTGCAAAGCTGATTTCCTTACCTTAATTCCCTTAGGAAATCAAAGCTGATTTCCTGCCTCTCTGTTGTTACACATTAGCTGCTTTGTTACTGTTGGGTAGCTGCCTACACTGGTTTGTTTTCATTTATATAACAAAAATTAGAAAGTTTGCAAAGCAGCATACTGATATTTATGATGAGATGCCAAGGGTGGAAAAGCAGAGGCCATATAGATGTGACTGTGTCTACTTAGCCATCCCAGACCCTATGCAGGATGCCAGTTAGATGGAGGAGATCCTACCTGAACGGCACAAACTCGCAAGCCTTGACAGCATTTCTTCATCCACACGCCACGAGGGGGCACCCCACACCACCTTCCTGCACCGTGAGTATATGCCATTTCAACCTTACTACTGCTGGCGGGAAAGATGGCATAAACAAAAGAGCCAGATTTAAAAGAGAAGTATGTGGCAGTTCTCTATTCCTCTCCCTTGTTTTCCATACCAGTCCTCCTTTTGCAGAGAGACAAACAATGCCAGTTGGCTTGCTAGCTTAGGATCACAAACAAGACCAAAAGGGACTTGCTTAAGTTGTCTGATACAAGCTCTGGAAATCCTGCTGCCGGTACAATAAGGATGAAGAGTTTTGGCCACCTGATTGCAAACGAGGCACCTGTACCCATTAGACAAAGTTGTGGGAGCAGCCGTGACCCCCCTTAAGCAGAGGAGACTATTTGATGTGGTGGGATTAGAAGAGCCAAGTGAAGGTCTCAGCCCATCTGCCCCATCCGTCCTGAGATGGAGCGTTGCCACAGCTCTTGGCTCCTACTATACACCATGCTGACTGTTGCGTATCTGCAGGCTCCTAGCAACTGCAGACTCCACGTGGCCTAATATTTTCTCCCCTTTTCCTTGTTTTAATGGGCTTAGATGAATACACCACGTTTCATTTTGGAAGGGTATTGAGCTGGAGGGTTGGACATATGGAAACACCTGAAGCAGTTCTTTTTATCCCTGAAATGCCCAAGAACCCGTGTACCACAGGTTTGTCTAGCCTTGCACTTTCTGTTTAAGAGATGCCAGCCTCGCAAGGTTGCCTAGACTCCAAACACAGTCACCAGGTGAAAAGTGAAGCCTTTGGGGCTTTTGGTGTGGAAAGCAAAACTGAAGCTACAACTTGGGAGAAAGGCTGTGTGGCTTAACGGGACACTAGTCAGGTAGTGGTCTTTGTTTCAAAGTGCCTAACAAGATCTTGAGAAGTACCTTGGTATCAACATAGTAATACCTAGAAGACCCTGAAAGTCAGGATGTGCCTCTGACCTGTTGTGTGATCCTGAACAAGTGATTTTCCCTTTCTCACCCACTCATGATCTGATTCTTTGGAGGAGGGGCTGCTTCTTACTATGTATATGTACAGCACCTAGCCACATTCAGTCTTCATTTTAGTTGGGATCTTCAGGCCCTACCCAAACACAAATACTGATTAGGCTGGATGGTGATGTTTCCTGAAACACGAGAGACTTGCTTTTACAAAACAAACAAAACAATTTATTTCATTAAAAAATAGGCAATCATTTCATTACAAAATACTGTCCAAATGACTCTCCTAGATTATTACAAAATGAGAGATGCAGAAAACGTAATCTTCTGCTAGATTATTACAAAATGAGAGATGCAGAAAACGTAATTTCTGGTTATTGCATTTCAATAGAATTAAGTATCCACACACGTGCACACACTAATTTCTTGCACTCTCCCAGTGAGGCTGAGTTAATCACAGTTTCCTGGTTTCAATAGCTCAAGCTGCTCTTGGCCATAGTACAGCTTGCTTTGCAATAAGAAAACAAGCACATGTGCAAAATTTAAAGCTGCTCTAAGCGGGTGCAACTCCTGCAGAGTTGATGATGTTGCACCCTTAAATACTGGGCCCGAATTTGGCCCACCCAATGGAAGCTGCTTCTAGCAAAGTCTTAACTCACACAGATCAACTTTGCTCTGAGCAGGCCTTTCCCATTAAACAGGAACTGCTGTTTGCTAAAGCAGATGTACTGAAAGGGGCCTCTCTCTCCCTCCCTGACAACATACCGGTTTGTTGTCAGTGGGTTCCAGTGACGATGGACGGAGCTATGCAAGCATGCACACGCATGCACACCCTTATAAGAGGTTAATCTTAAGAGATGATGTCAAAGTATCCCTAACTCAAGGGAGGTCTGCTCTTTATCTTGATTTGAAGACCATCTCTATTAAGCAACCCTGTTTTTTCAATGTTTTTTGAAACAGGCTTCACTGTTGATGATGTGATGGATCAACCATACTTCCTCTTACCCCGTGATTCAGTCTGTGGTGGGACAACTTCTTCAGAGTCCCCACAAGTTCCCTAAAACGAGCAGGACCTCCTGATTTGCCTTCTGCGTTAAAAACAGTCACCACTGGGTTTATTAAATATTAAAAAACAATGTTTTAAACTGGACAGTCGGGGTAAGACCTATGTATAAAGAAAGTCACACAGATTGGGTCACTTTCAGGTGCCCCTTTCCTCAAGATACCATTGGGCATCCTGATAGGCATCCAAAAATCACCATTTGCTTTGAAAATCTTGTCTGCATACAAACCTGCATTGGTTTCACTCAGGATGCGATTTTAAACCCATGCAACAACACTAACACAGGTATGCATATGTATGTAAGAGAGAGAGAGAGAGAGCATTCTTAATTGGTATAAAGCTGGCTGAGAGCAGATTAGCTCATGTTCATTATATCTTGATATCAGACAGATTTAAATCACTATAAAGTGTCCACATGAGGGTTTAGTTGAACTGGTGTTCAATCACATCAGTGCAACGTCTATGTGTAGACCAGCATGACTAGCTGACTCTCTTGCAAATCTTCCAACGCCAGTTTATTGTATGCTGGTTTCATTTTTGGCTCACGAATTCAGGACAATTTTCAAAGACGATTCTACATCTCACTTCCTCTCTGAATGGGAAACCAGAGTCCAAGTTGTACTTGCAGCCTCCATTCTCTCCTGGATTCTCCTAGGGCTTATGTGGCACATGGGGCTGTCCAGCTCAAGTGTTTAAAGTAATGGCCAGATGCTCTCTGAGCTGCTGCTTTAGAAGCAACAGTTAAGTACCATGTTCAGTGGTTGAGTGTGAGTGACCTTTTCACAAAACGCCTGCCGCTGCTGCAATAAGGAAAGGATCTTGCTAGAATGGAAGCTTTCAGAGTTCAGTCTGGGAACCGGATCCATTTTAAACAGCATAAAGCACTTCACAGTGCTGGGCAGGGAGCAATCCTGGGATGTAGCTTCACGCAGAGAATCCCACCTCCTTTGATCCATGCTAACCTACCCTCTGGCAAGAGGAACGCAGCCTCAACAGTGCCTGACCCCTTCTGCAAAGCCCCATCAGCTCCGTAAGCTGCTGGGTTATGCTGATACTGCACAACCTCAGAAACAAAGGCGCTTGCCCCAGCTCCCCGGGGTGGCTGTGTGACTTTCTGACTACTCATCTAACAAGCCCCAGCATATACGCTGTATTGGCACAGACAAACACCATTATAAGTTAGAGAGGAGTTTGCTTAATGCACCTTCTGATGCATTTAAACACATGCACATTCGGATCAGTTTAACAAACAAAACAATAAATTATATATAAAATGTCAAGTGCCCTAAGGACTATTTTGAGAAACATATAAACACACATACACATCCAAGGCCAGAGAAAGAAAGCAAGTTGACCTCACCAGCTACCAAATGAGAAATACTGACAATATCAACATACCGAGTGGAGTATCTTTAAAGGAATCAATTCAGCTTGATAAAAGTCAAGCCTTAAAACTAACTGGACAGGAAAGCACATGTGATTTTACAAGGAGGAAACATTCAACTTGGCCTCTGATTTATAGGAGGGTTAATTATTAAAAGACAGAATGGGAATTTAAAAACCTAGGTCACAATCCTGAAAATGAGACCTGGGTAGATATATAGCTTAGACTCCTATATCTCTATAAAAGCACTCTGACTGTAGTATAAGTGGTTAAAAATTCTTGTTTGAAACTTTTTTTTTAAGTGCTTTTCTTAAAAAATGATTGGCTGTTAAGTTTTTCTTAAAATGTTGACTTCTTAAAAATAGCTTTTGGTTCTCAGTGATTTTTCAGTTGTTTAGTAATTAATCACCTTTCTCTCTCTTTTCTCCCCTTGCCTTTTTCAAAATGCAAAAATAAAGGAGGGGGATTATTAAAAACTGGAGGGGAAAAAAGATTTTGGGTTCCTTCACCTGCCAATGGGCTTGAAAAAAAATAAGGTTTTCACCAAAAATATAAAAAAAGTGATTTTTTTCCTAGTACCTCTTCATGGTTGTTTTTGACCGCTTCAATAAATAGGGCTCCGTGCCCATACCTTTTGAGTGCAAGATTGGTTACCTTTGTCACTCTGAAATGTTTGTGAAAGTAAAAACCAAATGCCAATGAAAACCATGTTAAAACACACAAAACATCCATGGAGCATTATAAACTGCCCAAGCCACTGGCTGAGCACACTGGACTTCCGCTGAGTTCAAGAAGGCAGAACGATGGTGACCTTCCAGAGTCAGGCATCGGGAACAGAAAATGCAACCGACCCGCCACGTTTCCTCCTCCCCTCCAAAACACCAGGTGAGAGTGAAAGCATTTTAAAAACTGCTACAAATTATTTTGATTGCATGCTCATTCATTTAAGCCTCTTTCCGCTACCTGATCCTTTCCCAGCGGTGCGCTGCACATCCTAAGGCACTCAAACAGTTAACGGGCATGCAACTGCATCTTTGGAAAGTGTTAAACAAGGCTGGATTAACCCCCGGTCTAATGAGGATGGTGCCTAGGGGGTTAGACTGACAGGAGCGTCCTACATTTTTTCCCTTCATCGCACAAGTTGTAAATTGCACTGGGGGCTATGGGAGGGGAGGGGGGGAGTGGCGGGGGAACGGTCTGGATATTTGGGTGGGAAAGGGGAGAGGGGACAAAGAGGAGAAACAAACCATGATACCGAATCCCCAGCTAGGCTGAGTTCTGGATAACAAAGCTCTTTCAGTTTTCACCTCACCTCCATTCCAACCTTTAATATAAAAAATATTAATGGATATATATATGTGGACCTCTAAGACATCACAAGCACTTTCCAAGGTAAAATTTGCTGCAAACAGGCCTTCAGCCCTTATTGCAATGGGGCCTGCACAAAATAACACCTGCTCTAGGAAAAGCTCAGCTTGTAAACAGGGTTTGGACCACCTGGGCTGCTCTCAGCAGCCCTGTCACATGCTGTATATTGGGATATCTTCACGTGGAAGTGGGCAGATTGAGCAACATGATGGGTTAAGGCCTAGGTGGGAAGGATGCAGGGGCTCATGGGTGGGATCTCACAGTGCAATGAGAAAGTCATGGTCTAATACCAGTATCGAAGCTGGGCAATGAGGAGAAGCCCCCTTCTTAAGGAGGGTAGGTGGTAAAATGTTACAGAAAATAGGGGGATCTCTCGAGACAAAACCGGGGAGTTCTAAAGTGCAGGTCTTAGCCCCTTGGGAAGCTGGGAAGGCTCCTAGTTTAGTACCCAAGGAGTGTCACCACTTGCCTTCATCTCAAATAATCCTTCAAAAAAAATCCACAGAAACTAAAAGTTACTGACCAAGTACAGAGGACCTGGACTGAACCCTAGCTGCCCCTTCAGTGCAATGGGCACCCCCTCTGCCACCCTGGAGCCTCCTGCAGCCCAGAGCGATCAGAAGGTTGGTAATTAAGGCAACTGTAATATGGGAGAATGGTTTCAGAGATGGGAAGAGATGACTGTGTAGACAGGGCTTCAGACACAGCTCCTGGCGATCCAGCAAGGAGGCTCCAAGCACGGGGTCCTCAGGAAGTGAAGTGGAGGGCCCTCCCCCGACACACCCAATGCCATAACGGGGCATTGGAAGCTGAAGAAGAGGCATGTTATTCTTTGGCAAATCAGTTCCCAAGACAGTTCTCGGGGGCTCATCTCCAGATGTTTTACCAGGCCTGGTCTGCTGTCTCAGGCTGCTTCCTCCACGTGCCAAGGAAGCCAACTCCCAGGTCCCGTCAGAAAAGGCAGGATCCCCTCAGGCCCTTGGCCTTGCTCAGTTCAGAGGTCAGTGACCTGCTCATCTGCTTGGTGGTGAGCTTCACACTCTTGGCAGCCTCCACAGCTTTGTTCAAAGACCAGTTGAGGTCCTCAAGGTCGTCAAGATCAAGTGTCAAGGAGCGGTGGTGCCTATGGGCCTGCTGCCAGTCGGTCCAGGGCTTCAGCTCTGGCACCCTGTACCCACTGGGGTAATGGAGAGGAAGGCCAGCCGGGGTGGGGACTGAGGTAGATGCTGCTGGAGAACAGTAGCTGGAAAAAGCAAAGACAAAACATGGTGTTTCCAGGCTGGCACATTGTAGAGATGTGTATTTTCTTATGCATCAGCCTGGGCAGCACGTCCTGATGTTTCAGCCACTCTGACCTATTCCTAGTAACTCTATCCCTGTACAGGGCATGGGAGGTTTGGCAAAGCTGCTGGCAGGCACCTGCCAGACTGAATCCCTGGTGCTGCGTGCCTGTGCGCTAACACTGAGACACACATTCATGACCATGGGACTCTCACAGCCTCTTCCGCCAAAGGAAGGGCAAAATCTCCATTCATTACTAAGGCACCAGAAGCTGGGGAAGAAAGTTAGTCTTGTGGTTAAGGCAGTGGACTAGGATTCAGATTCAACACCTGCCTTTGACCCAGGCTCCCTGTGTGACTTTGGGGAAGTTGCTGCGTTTCTCACTTTCTGTTTATATCTTTTCTCCCTTTCTCTTCTGGGTCCTGTCTATGTAGACTTTTGCTTCTTGAAGCTGGGGCTCTTTTGTCCATGCATCTGTACAGTGCCTGACACACTGAGACCCTGACCTCCATGGGGTCTTCTAGATGCTATAGGAGTACAAATAATTAGAATGTTCCTTTTGTTGCTTTGCAGGAGATATCTGCATGCTTCCTCACACACATATCAGCGTCTATCCAGTGCGGACAATGTTTTATGCCCACACACAGATCCATGACCTACAGCTGCCAGCTGTCACGTGGCCTCCTGGCAGAAGGCAGCCCATATTCTGGCCACAGTGCAAGGTGTTTTGTGAGCTGACCTCATGCAATGCTTATGCAGGAAGGGCCCTCACTCTTATGGATTGGAGGCACAAGGACACGTCTATGTAAAGTCCTGCCAAGGACAGGAAGTTTGGGTTCTCATTCTATCTGAGGGACATATACCACCACTATTACTATAGCAAACATGTGCCACAATTTTTTAATGCATTACAACATCCCTTGAGAAACAGGAACACTGGTCTTACAGAGGGGGAGTTAAGCACAAGGAGACAGTGACTCCCCCAAGGTGAGGACACCAAACAGGGAGCTCAAACCATTCTCCCATGCTCAAGCTGGTACCGTAACCACTGGGCCAACCCTCCTGATAGTGGCTTCTAGGTTGCCTCCCACAGTTACAGAAGGAAAAGCTTTATAGCCCCTCCCCAAAGCGATGCCAGGAAAAGAGAAGGGGCAGCTCTTACACAAGGGGTGGCGCACAGTGCACCAGAGGAACTGCTGGAACGTAGTTGATGGCTGTGGCAGAAGGTGGGGTCGGCAGGTACCAAAGTCCAGGCGGCTGCAGCTGCTGCTGCCAATTCTCGGCTTTGCGACTGGGGCCAGAGTGCTGGGAAGAAGCACTCTTTGTGCCATGGTCTGCTACTGTGAAGAAGAATGAGACCAGGTAAGAGCCACCCTGTGATTTCTGCCATATGGGGAGGAAGCCAAAGGGACTGTTTCTGGTGCTACTCCACTGCTGTCAGGGGCTCTCACAGCAGAGCTGATTGTAGCCCAAGGACAGAGGAAGAGGATGTCACCTGCCTATGTGAACATGTTGATATAATCTCTCTGTGGTGAATCAGGCCTGCGTGCACTGGGCTGGAGACCCTGTACTGAGGCCTGCAAGTGTAGTTGGTATAAGTTAACTCAGACCATGATCCAGCGCTTGGGGGAAAGCCACTAAGTTCTGCCACTCAGGGGAAGGTATATAGCTGGGGCTCCCCCACTACTACTTACAACCACTCCTGCTGAGAGAGGTGAGATAGGGGTAGCTGGGAAGTTCTCAGAGTCAGCAGTCCTACATCTTTCCTGTCCATGACTCCTGCTGGCAGGAGCTTGGACTCAACGGGCCGTGAAGCCAGGACTCCAGTAACATTCCCTACAGCGATGACTGCTGGGGACAGCATAGGTATGAACTGTTTCTCAGTGTGGCTTTGGCCACTTTGTCTCTCTCCTATGGGAGCTACTTACCAGGGGACTCCCAGGCATGGCTACTCTTTAGTAAACAGGGACCTCGAATGGATCACACTAGTTACTCACCATTCACTGCTTTGCCCCTAGTTTTAGAAGTTGGAGTGCTTCTGGTCCCACTGCAGGGTGGACAGTGCATCTTCTTTGGAGTGCTATGCTGATTGGATCTCAAGATGTCCCCTGCTGATGCAGTGCCTATGCACAGAGAACAAGGTGCTGGTAAAACAACCCTGCCAAGATCTGCAGCGCGCAGGGCGGCAGGAATATGCTGGACTCATTGGGCCCTTTAAAAGTAGTAACTTTGTTCTTAAACTAGATTGGGTGGCTCACAGAGAGCAAAAGCTGATTGCAAGGCACTGCGGCCAGTGATATGCAAATTACAAGATGCATATTTAGAGTTCAGCTGGGAGTTACTGGACACAATACAGGTAAACCTCCCCTACTCCCTCCTTTCCCCCTCTGCTCCTTAGAAACACCCTGGGAAGGTAAGTATTCAAGCCATGTAAGGTGGTATGTGATTTTGACTGGAAAAAACAGGTGCGAGTTAATCTTTGGCCAAGTTGAATGGCTTGATACAGGTTCCTACTTGCCCAGCAAGCTGGACATTTTTTGTGTAATGTCTCTTGCTAGCACAAAGAAAGGAGAGGCACGCAGCAGGCTGTAACACAGGGCTTGCTCGTGATAACAAGTGCAAACAATGGCTTTAGCACCACAGGACGGCTTCAAGATTGCACCCAAAAGTCAATCCCACCCCCACAAAGGTTGCAGCTGCTTTCAAAACATCCCGTGTCCTCTAGTCTATATTATGTAGTAAACTATAATAATGAATGACTGCCAAAGATGCACATGCACCACAGGAGAGAACACGAAATGCAGGCAATATGAATTCCCAGTGTCAGAAAAGAAGGTACCACATGCGTTTTTGCAATAGGAATAAAGTCCCAATAGTACTCAGGCTCTAACCTACTTCTATAAACCCTGGATGAGGTCCCACTGTTGAGTAGCTACTGACTAACCTTGTTACTGCACAGATGGAGCCTGTTTCTACTCTGGCCAGGATGGAGTATACTGGAGGCACCTCCAACCCCCAGATGAGCTGCATGAGCACTGACCTTGCCAGTCACTCTACTCAGAAAGGGTATGCATTTCAGTGAGGAGTGGTCTCTCACTCTCTGTCTCTAATCAGTGTGTTTGCAGGCTTAGTTATTCAATTATTTCATGTCTTAGGTAATTAATAACAACTTCATTAGCTGGTATTTGTGAAGTCCTTGGAGGTCTCATAGAAAAGCAGATTTTGCATGTTGCTAGCCTTTTGTTTCACAAGCTCCAAGCACTAAGCAAAGATCTGGGACAGGCCATTTCAGGGGCAGAGACTGAGGATGAGCACACGGTGTATTTACCAGATTGTGTCCTGGGGCTGTCGCAATGGATGCAAGACGGCGAGCCAGTGTCTTCCTTCGGTTCTAGGGATACGGGAGTCGATAAGTGGTACTTTGTCCCTGCAAAACCCAACAAAAGCTTTCTCAGTGCTCCTCACAGAGTGTGTGGCTTGGGGTGGGGTAATGAAAAGAAAGGGAAGGGTCAGGTTGCATGCTGTAGTTCAAGACTGAGCTACGGGGTTCAGACCAGCAGGGAGAGGAATGGGTAAGTCTTTTGTTGGGGAAGTACAATGTCAAGTGTCCCAGCTGGGCATAGGAAGGGAAAGCCACTTAGGACAGCAGCCGGATCTGGGTAGTTACCAGAAAGGCCACACCAAGACCTCATTGGACTTGTTGTGTGCTTACCTGTGTAACGGCCTTTGAACGTTGCTGCATTTGGGATCTTCTTGGAGGAAAACACTGCCCTGGCTCTCCCATCCAGAGGTCTTGGTGGGGAGTAGTCTGATTCTGAAGCTGCACCATGTGGAGATGAGAGAGCGCTGGATTAGACAGCCAGAGCACTGTGTGTCCTATAGGTACTGTGGGATGCATACTCTGATTTTCTCAGCAAGCAACATTACACATGCTATTAGGGGACAGGATAGGGCTGACTGCCACCAATTCCAGTAATGCATGTAGGATCAAGAGAACAGGGCACAGGCATCAGAGTCAAATCCAGGACCAGGTTGGGTTGATGACAGCAGCTTTCTCATGGGTCAGGAGGACTGGATCGGGATGTGAGCCCATCTGCACAATTGGCAGAGAGTGCCCTGGTAGATGGGCTGCCTACACATGAGTGCTCACCACCCACCTGCATAGCAAGTGCTCATGCAAACATCCAGTTCTCCCTTTTAGGAAGGGTAAATTGAAGAGCAGTGGAAGGAAAATAAAAGTCCTGCTGCCCCAGTGCTTCTCAGAAGCACTGAGGGAAGCCAGGGTGACTGCAAAGGGGGCAGGCCCTGAAAGGTCTACTTACCGAGATCCAGCTCAGGCCCATCCCGCGGGAGTGATGCTGACCTTGCCCGCCTCGCTGGCTGGATCACTGGGGCTGGCTCCCCACATTCACCTGGGCTCCTCTCTGCGGGTTTTCTGGGAAAGGGACAGGCACAGAACGATCTTCCAGTACATGGCCCATCTGATTTGGGTGCATTTAACTGCACGCACAGTCACTTACCCGATGGTTGCTGGGCTGCTGGCTGAGGAACCATTCTCCAAAGGCTTCCTTTTGGTCTTTGCAGTGTGTGGAGATGCCTTTCCTGTTGGGTAGCCTTGGGGTCGATGCAAACTCTCCTCCAGCCTCTGCCGAAGCCGCAAAACCTCTTCCCGCAGAGCCCGGATGGCCTGGCTGAAGTGGGAAAGCAGAATAAAGAATCAGTTTCCCTAGAGCTCAAGAATAATGTTGGATTGAGAAGAAAAGGGGGCAAATCCCATGTTTTCCCCTATCTGAAGTCACAGAGACAGTCCCAGCTGCCTGTCACCCAGAGGTCAGCTGAGCTTCAGAGACAACAGCACTGCTCAACATGACTTAGCCACTCAAGAATCACAAGAAGCCACCGACTGAAGCTACTTTGAAGATGCATTGCACAAGGGAGACAGTGGTGCAGAGTCCATTTCCCTTCAGAGTCGCCTCGGTGATGGCAGGAGGCTCTCTGAGATGTAGGTTTTACACTCAGCCGTTCTGAATGGTTGCAAAGATTTCAACCATGAGGGCTGACGAGCTTTCTCTGAAGCTCTGGAGTTTATTTAGTGCTCTTCCTGTGCCTACAGGGAACCTGATATGTGAGTCTATAAATCCAAGCCTTATTCCTCTTAGTAAATGTGCAAGACAACCAAGAATGTTTAAACTGCTGCGTTATTCTGCTGGAGGGAAAACATGCATGCATTAACCCTGACAATGCTGGCATTTTCCAGGCTGGCAGACAAATGTAATCTTGGACTAGCATGTGACTATATTCTCAGGTCTTTAGAGGATTAAGTGCCTACCTTTTTTGAGTATCTCTCTGTTTACTGTCAAAGGAGTGAGAAGGGGCCCCTTGGTCCTTAAGGAATTGCAGCTGAACATTGAGTCTCAAAATGTCTTAGGCATTCAACTTTTCCCATCAGGGAAGTCTGGCCCCTTTATGGTATCTCAAACAGTGCACACAAAATCATTGGCCCCTTTTAATTGTTCTTGGCCTGGGCTGTTCCCTGTGAGTGGTGATGGGGGAACCTCAAAACAGCCAAAGGCTGTGGCTGAATGAACACTGAAAAGGCCGGGGGATTCTCCAACCCTTCACCAAACGCTCCGGCCTCTTGGTTCTGCAAAGCTGGGCATGACCTCTTTTAGAAACAAGACTCTGCTCCACATGGCACTACGGAGAGCTACACTTTCCCCTTCCTTTTCCAGTCCTGGGTGCATCCCAGAAGTCTGCAGCACAGGAGAATGGGATGCAAACAACAAAAACTCAGGAGGGCCAACTGCACTGGCTGTCACTCAAGCCCACTCAAATATCTTGAGTGAAAGGTTTACTGAAATCAGTGGCTACTTAGGGACATTCTTAGGGATCATCAGCTGCACATAACAACCCCATGCAGATTTCCCCTGCTGCTAAAACTACAAGGGCCTGCCAGCTGAGCTAAAGGAGAATCACTGTCACCATTACAGGATCTATGATGCACAGCTGAGCAGCATGAATTCCCCCCAGGCAAAGACAGCAAGGTACATACACTCTTCTGTTCATTATGGGACACAGACACCTGCTTGTGCCAGCTCATTTTTGGGGGGCGATTGTGTACTTGCCAATACACAGCTCACGCTGTTGCCTTTTAGCAAGGAAAATATATGACCTGAGGAAACCACACAGTAGGGGTCAGATATTTAGCTGGCGATGCTGGATTGCATCAGTGCAGCCAGGCTGATTTACATCAGTTGAGGATTCAGCCTCGTAGGTTTAAAATGACAAAGAAAAATGAAAACTATTCTGCAGAGCCCACAGAAACACTCTACAAGGCTTAAGCAACCTCAGAGGGCCTGAGCCCTCCCTCTCCCCAGGCTGAGTCTGGTTCCAATTGAGCTGCGCGATCAGACACAGACCGTGTGGCCCTTGCAGTACTAGCTCTTTCCCTCCATGCCCGTGTAGGCTGCAGGAGAGTTAACCATTTGTGTATGTGGCTGGTGTGAGGCAGCCGCTTGGTAAGCTGAGGGGCTAGTGAAGGATAGAGGTGGGCAGAACAGTTTGCTCAGAGTCTAGCTCCTTGGTTCTGTGCTGCTGGCCACATAAGACAAGTGCATCAAAATCAAGGCTTTTGGTCCTGGCAACCGCCAGAGCCAACAACTCTGCTGCCAAGAGCGCTGCATCCCGACCCTCTTTCCCCATGGGTCCATCACATCCTCACAGCAGCGAACATTCAGAGCCTGCTCGACTGGCATTGATTTAGCTGTGCCTTATAACTGAGAACCGTGTATGTGATGCTCCCGGATCCTGCTCCTTAAAGTTACTCCCACTCATAAGAGCTGCAATGCCAACTCTGTCCCTGATTTGCCCAGCAGGTCCTGATCTGGCCCTGGCCAAGTTCAAAGGCACAGCTTGAGTCACTGAAAAGCCTTCTGCCAAAAGGCCAGTACTTATCTACCCCCTTCAGTCAGGACTGTCCTCATATCCATCTGAAGTCACCAGCAAAATGAGCAGGTCTGAGCCTCGCCTGTGGGGCTGTCCATTTGCAGGATGAAGCCTGCACGCCTCTACATTGGGGCTGACTAATATGCATGTGAGGGAGAAAGCTGGAAACAGCACTGTGATTTCAATTCTCTCTGCTTCCTTCTTCCCTCTGCCTGGCACCACTGGCATCCTATTATTCGTGAGGCTGCCTAAGTCCTGCGGTGGATTTGAGACCTGTCCCCTCTGTAAGGCACAGGGGGTGGTTTCTGGATTTACCTCCTGGAAGAGATCTACTGCACTGGATGTGGCCAGGCCTTTTGGCACTTCCCGACTCAGAGAAGCAAGGAACCAGCCTTTCTCTAGCAGCGTGAGCTGAAAGCATTCCTCCATCCAAGGACAGGCCAGCACTAACCAGTCCTCAAGTCTCAAAGAGCTGGGTGACAAGTGGAGAAATGGGATCTCTGCCCGACTGGGGTCACTGGGAGAGGTCAAGTGCTTAGGCCTTGCCAAAGAGCAAAGAGAACAGCATGTCTTCTCCCCAGCCCCGGCACCGCCACTGCCACCGCTGCGTCCAAGAGGCAGCATCTTAGCAACGCTCCCAGAAATGTTTGCTGTTATTGTGCAAGGAGAGGGCGTAAAACAGGCAGGATGGCTCCACCTCAGGCCTCCTCTGCTCAGGTAAACAACCCCCCTTCTCCTTCACCCAGCGGGGCTGCCTGGCTCACTGCGAACTAATGACACCCAGGGGAAGAACCCAGCGCTTTCCTTCAAAGAAACTGCTGCCCCGGAGACTGCCTCTGGGACCGGCTTGGTGATGGCACAGCTGACACAGAGTCCAGGGTATGACTGTCTCTCCACATCATGATGGCTGTAGAGAGGGGAAACAGTGCCGGTGCTCAGTACAGGCAGTCCTCAGCTTACAACGCTTCGAGTTACGTTTATAAATTGACTCCCTGTTTCAACTTTACGACATCAGTTTTGACTTTACAACGCTTGATCCAATGCGATGCCACGCCAGCGGAGAAGTTCGCTGCGCCGCCCATCTCCCTGGAGAACATCTGTCCAAACTTCCTCCGACACTTTCTTTAAAAAAGCAGACAAGACTCCAGGAAAACCTGCAGACAAGACTCCTGAGAAGACTCCAGCCAAGAACCCTTCAAAAAGTCCAACCAAGAGCCTTTCAAAAAGTCCAGCAGTCACCTCCCAGAAGCCCTTCCAAATCGATATGATTGCTATTTACAATATAAATACATTACTGTAGCTATATCACTCATCTATAATTGACTGAGTACAAAATTCTGAGGTATCGGGCCTTGGTTCAGGAACCAATCCCCCATTTATAACACTGTTTCATATGAGAAAATTGGTTCTGAGTTACGCGGTTTTCAGGAACCAATTGTGTCCAAAGTCCGAGGACTGCCTGCACTGAGATACCACGTTCACTGGCCGGAAGTGGACATGGATCCTCTTGCAATGCTTAGCCTGCTCCAGGAGGGGTCACTTACTCTCGTTCCCTGCGTGAGTCCAGGAGGTCATGGTGAGCCCGGACCGGGGAAGGAGACAGGGTGGTGGAGCTGGGTGGACACCTTGTTTTGCTGGGCTGGTGATCGTAGGTGTTGGCCCTGCTTCGTCCCTCAGCTTCAGAGTCTGTGTGAGCTGGTGAAAGAAGACGACAGTGGACTACTTTCAATGACACTGGTTTTGGGGTGCCTCTTTGAAGGTGCATTTCCCTGGCGACAGAGCCATTTTCACCTATGGCCCAGGCAACTTCCCCCACGCTGCCCTGCTGGGGGGCCTCAGCTCCATCCTGGAGGGACCCCTCTGGGACAGCAGATGACTTCAAACTCCACGTGCCACTAGGGCCTGGGGCCTGCTTAGCACCAAAGACCAAGCGGTGCCGTCGCAGACATCAGCCCGTGAGTCCTCCCTCCCCATCCCCAAGCTTATTTGGCAGAGGCCGCCAAACAGCTTGAAAACCACCAGCCGAATACTGATGAGAGGTGGCCAAAATCTTCCCAACCCACTAACTTTTTTCCTCAGAACTGAAAACCTGAATGGCAAAGCCAAAGTTTGGCCCACCCTTTTCAGGTGAAATGGTAAAAATGCTGAAATGTTCACCTCTTTAGACACGTATTTTTAACTCAAAGCAGTTGTAAAACTGTTTTTATAGGAAAAAGGAGAGAATAAAAAAATCTATGGAGAGAAATCAAGCATTTCTATAAAAGTATTATTATTAACAATTATTGTTATTATTATTGCTGCCGTTATTAGTGCTGGTATCATTCAGATCAGCCTCAGTGTCAGCACCCACAAGTCACCCCTTCCCTTCTCACTGCGGAGAGGAAGGAGGCGAACTCTGTTCCCAGAGAGGTCGTGGATGTGCCTCCTTTTGTGGGTGGTCCAAACCCGAGGTGTCTTCTACTCACTACTGTCCACATCCGGTGCCATCTCGCTGGTGATACTGTCTGTCCACTGAGGAGGGGAGCTGGTCTGGGAGGGGCTGCCGTGGGGCAGGCTGTGTCTCGGAGCACTGCTCCTTGGTGGGACCTGCCTGAGGGGGGTATACATGCCCCGCAGCCCCTTTTCTGAGGATAACAGGCTGGTGTCTTTCTTCAGAGAAGCATGGAGGACAGCAGGGGGGGATGCAGAGGCAGATTTCTGCAACATGCCAGGCATCCTGGGAACAAGGCAAACAGACTGGCGTCACTGAAGGAGCCTCACCGAGATGCCAGGTTACCCATCCAGCCGCACATCTTTCCTGCCCCCTCGCCCCTCCACGGCTGCTACTCCATAACTTCCCCCATTCACCAATCAACCTCCTCTCTTCCTTGGTCTCTAATATTACATTCTTGGTCTTCTCACCACTTATTCAGCACTCATCCCTTGCTTTCCCATATGTCCTATGTACTCAGGATCCCCATCCCCACTTTGATCACCTGCTTTTGCCTCTTTTCCCTCATCCCCACTCACTGAACACCAATCCCCCCTCAGCCCCATATTCTCAAGCTCCTTTCCCTCCACGTGTGCTATCTCATCCTGCATTCCTTCAGCCCTGGGCCCTTCATCTCAGCATCCAAAGCCAGAAGGTAAAGGGAGATGAGATGAGAGCAGGTTAAAGAAGTGGACAGGGAAGAAAGAGAGACAAGAATCCATACCCAGTGTGAGAGGGGTGATGCTCTGGGGTGCGTGTCAGTGGGGACACCCTGCTTGCCTCTGACCCCACAAATCCACTGTCCGTTTCTGGTGATACAATGCGTTGATCCTACAAAAGAAGAGGCACAGTATAACTAGATCCAATCCAGATCAATGCAATGGATGATAATCAGAAGCCAGGGATGGCAGTCCAGCTGCTCAGGCAGAAGACAATAAGCAAGATCCTATTCTAAGTATTAGGTGTCTACGTGGACTTCTGTCTCAGAGGTGTCTCTAAAAACCTGCTAGCACCAAAGGCAGACAGGGTTTCCTCCTCCTCCTCCCTGCTGCTCTTCATGACTTCATCTTAAGGTTAAGATGGTGGCACGTTACAAGGGCTGGCTCACCAATGTTTCTCTAGGAAGCCGAGCAGGTTGGCATAGGATCATACTTAGGTACCTAGGTCCACTTTGACACCTAACAAGTAGAATAGGATCTGACCTGAGGTCTTCAGGGACTCAGATTCAAGCCTCTCCTCTGCTACAAGTTTCCTGTGTGACTTCAGACAAGTCCTTCTTGCAAGAGTCAATAATACTTCCAGATTCAGCAGAGAGCATCCCTGGTTGGATAACTCCACCCTGCCCCTACCAACACCCCTGCTCTTCAAACACTGACACTGTCATTCTGCTCTCTTTGAGGAACCTGCTGCCTGATATGACAGTGTACTGTTAAACAGCTTCCAGCATCACATACCAGACCTGGCTGCACTGTGGCAGCCCTGTAGATGTATCCTGAAAAGCTGGGAGCCCTGCCTCTGTTTCACACGCCTCTTGGGAACTCACCTCGGACTGCGAAGCTTTTGCCTGATGGAAAGGCTTCCGCGGAAGACGGTCAGAAGCAGCGCTGCCTGCCACACTGGCCATGCTGCTTTGGCGGGAGAGTGGTTCCTGCTGCCCCTGGAAAGCTGGCTTGGGGATTACAGCCAGGGGCCTGGCCTTGACGGGCATTGTCCGAGGGAGCGACTCTTCACCCCGGACAGAGGGTGGACAGCTACTCCTCCCAACCAGCTGCTGGTGTTCCTCTGCGGGGAGGCGGCGCAGCTTCCTCTCCTGGGGCTGTCTGTTAGGGTGAGAAAGCAAAAGCAATCAGAGCCTTTACTCAGAAG
This sequence comes from Crocodylus siamensis, assembly GCF_052110815.1. Lineage (NCBI taxonomy): Eukaryota > Metazoa > Chordata > Crocodylia > Crocodylidae > Crocodylus > Crocodylus siamensis. The sequence continues at coordinate 15,063,133 of NC_143405.1, read as the reverse complement.
TGTCCCACATTGTCACCTGGCTGACATGCAGCCTTCCACTCCCTGCAGATGCACTATTGGGCCAGGAAACATGGCTGACTCCCCGCAGCCTCACTTTTTCCTGCTCACAGCTGATCAGAAAGCACCTGAGGTCAGATGTTCCCAGCCTTCTGGAAATGTTGGACCTTCAAAGACAAGGGGACCGATTCTGCTCCTACTGGAGCATCCACTGCTTCAGCTGAAGCAGTGTGGCACTGCAGGGTCTGAATGCCTCTGAAGTGCCACGCCATGACGTTACCATTTGTATGCTGGATTTTCAGGGCATTCACAATCAGCTGTCACCTTTGAAAATGTTGGCCTAGCTGTGTAGCTTGTCTGGCAGCAGAGAAAATTACCAATCAATGCAGGGCTGCCTATCAAAAAAAGGACAGGACTGACACAGGCATGAATCCCCTCATTCAGCTGTAGACAATTAACTCTGAACCCTACAGACAACAAAGCAAACATCAGAAAGTATGTCATAGCCAAGCAGTTTAACTATAACAGAAAGCTCAGTGATTGAGTCCACCACAAGGAAGTCTTTTATATTTTCTTTACAAATATATTTTTAATAATGAAAAACATTTGCAATGACTCTCCCTCCCCACCAAGTGGACCCCTATATTTGGGGTATAAACTAATGTATCCTTAAAATTGGTGCCTTATTAAAATCTCCCCCCCCACACACAAACACTCCAATAATGAACATTATTTGCAGGGCATATACTTCATGCTTCTGTATTACTTACGGCTGGGGTGTCCCATGGTTGGTCCAGTGGTTAGCTTCTTTCTCCAGTGACAATGTCCTGTAAGCACTCTCATCCACCCCAGCATCCCCTGCCGCACAGCCATCCACTTCCTGTGAGGCTCTGTTCTCTTCCAAGCCCAGCTGCTCCATGCTCAGAGATTCAGGCAAAGACTTGAAATTGTTGTACCTGATTGCATGAGAGAGGCAAAAAATGCACTCAGTCTAGCCTGAGGTCACCACCCTACTGGCAGCAGCCCTGTGTTGCGGCACCTGTGCCCACCATAAACATAGAGGGCCGAGCACTAAATTGCTCCCTACCCCTCCGGGTGATGCTCCAGCTCCTGCTAGGATTTGGGTGTGTTTCACAGGATGCACTGGCAACATGAGAAGAAGGGACATTGATTGCTCTACCAGAGCAGGGTGTAGCATGGGCAAGCGCCATGCCAACTTTGACATTGTTTCACAGGGCAGCACTTACTGGTCCAGCAGATTATCAAAGTCCTCCTCCACTTGAAGCTGCTTGTGCTGAAGGGGCTTGGGAAGCTCCTCTCTTTCTTCCTCAACATCCCCGCTGGCTGAGCTCACCTCTGCGTCCCCTTGTTGGAAATGGTTGTCCCTTGTAGCAGAGCTCTAGAGAATAGAAAGAGGCAAGGTCAGCCTGCCCAAACCAGAAAACACCTCACCTGCAGGGATGCTGCAGCCAATGCCTGTACAGGAACCTAGATTCTTCCTAAATCAAGTCACCCTGGAAGAGTCACTGTAACCAATGCACTGGTTGGCAAGAAAGCTCCCATTGCCAAAGGGCCCACCTCTCCCAGCAGAAGTCACTTGAAGGGATTGGCTATGTGTCAGGGAGCTCACTGCTCCTCCGATTTCGGCCTCTCCCAGCAGGAGTCATTGTAAAGAACTGGGCTATGGGGAAAACCAAGGCTACTTCAGCTGCAGGGTCATGGGCCCTCTAAAGAGGAGGTTCTGGAAGAGGAATGATTTCAAAGCACCTCCCAAACAGTTTTCTTTATTGTCCCCTCACTAGAAACCACCAGCTACCACCCTGCTTGGGAAACCTCAAAGAAGAAAGTGCAAACAGAGTGAAGCTTACCTCAGGGTAGGGCGTGCGGAGAGCTGGGACTGGGGCATGCATTGATGGAGTTGGGGAGGAGATCTGCGCTTCTGGGCCCAGAGTAGGCAAGCAGCGTGGAGATGGGGGTGGCTCGGAGCAGTTCTGTGGAGAGGTCTGGCTCTCCACCGCTCGGTCAATCCCGTCCTTCAGCTCCTCCAAGCACATGCCCAGGCGGAATATCTCCCCTTCCACCGCTCTATAACACAGCATGCCATCAGCAAAGGTGAGAGGGACCTCAAAGCCTTTGGGAGGCTCCAACCATTCAGCAAAGAAGGGTGCTTCCCAGGTACGGCACAGACCACACACTCAGGAGCTCGATGTTTAACTCCGAGTTCTGCCAGACACACCGCGTCACTCAGTGCTTCACTTCTCACTGTATAATGGGGATTATCATCCTGCCTTTGTTTGCCTGGTCTATTTAGACAGCTAGCTCTTTGGGGCAGGGGCTCTCTTGCCACTGTCATGAATAGTACCTAGTGCAAAGCGTCCTTTAGATGCAAAGGCAATATGAATCAAGCATAAGAACGGCCTTAAAGTGGAAGCCTCTGGGTCAGATTCTGAACGGAGTTAAACCAGGAGCTGCATGTTGGTAGGCCAATGATCCATATATTGAGTCACCAACCCCAGAGCTTCAGGGCAGCCATAGAATAACCTGTGCACAGAAGTAATCATTTCCTAAACCCAGACAGCCAGTGCTTGTGCAAGGCTGGATCCCACCCCCTATATATCTTTAGTCTATTTGCTCTACCCAAGGATGCCCACATTCATGTAAAGGAGCAGGCAGATTAGGCCCATTGGCCAGGGTGGGGTTATACCCTGGACTTCCATTGATGTAACTGAAATCAAAGACTTGTCCACTTCTACAAGCTATTCCAACTCCCCTATAATAAAAGGGTACACGTGGGTCTCCAGACCATTGTCTGCGGTGTCACAGCATCCTTTTATCACGCAAATGATGAGCCAGATCAAACCAGCTGATGGGGCCGGTAAGTGCAGAGAGCCCAGCAGATGGTAATTCACTGCTTGAGAGTCAGGGGCCTCATCCCTTCATTAGGGGCCATAAATATTGTCAGGAAACACAAGCAGATTAGAATGAAATGACACAATCACAACAGGACACTCCAGCGCTGTGAAGGAGGTTGCGTTAATCAGCCTGGTGGCCTGCGGAGCTTCGGCTCATCTGCATCTGAGTTAAGTATTCACACACACCCCTTGGGGCCTGGCTGCTGCAATATGGCCAGACACGAACTCCCACACACAGCTCCATCCCTTTCAGACCAACGTTTCAGAGCACCTTGTGCTCTTTAGTGTGTCTAGCCTCAAACACCCCTGTGTGACTGCAGTGCTGACCTGCCTTTTACAAATGAGGAAGTGAAGCACAAAGAGGCTGACGCTTGCCCACAGGCATGTAGAAAGTTTGTGGCAGAGCAGGGAATGGAGTCCTGGTCTCCCATGACGGGCCGGCCCCCTAACCAGCGAGGCCTGCGGTCCTTCTGCGTGAGCCAGAGTTGGAACCGGAGTGTCAAACACCTACCTGTCTGGATCAAACTCCCCCAGGGGCTCTGCTGTGCCTTGGCACTGCTGCCTCTGGCGGTACTCTTCACGTGCCTGTAGATACGCCCGCTCCAGAGCTTCCTGTGTGTCCTTTAGCTTCGTAAATCCCTATGATAAGGCAATGAGTCTGAGCTTTCAGTCCCACAGCTCCCACAGTACAGATTTCATAACATCAGCAGACCTCCCTATGAAAGACTAATCTCACTAGGCCCTCAGTGCCACGTGGCATGGGGACTCCACATCCTAGGGTAACAAAGCCATGGCCATACACTTATAAAGACAACAGGAGTCTTTAGTGGGATTGAACCTGAGACTTTTAGATCTAATAATACAAACATTTGCTACTCAGACCACAGGGTATCTGCTGACAGATCAAATAGCAGACTCCCATCTTCTCTGGGGCCAGTTATAAGAGGGAAACCAAACTCATACATGTCAAACCAGTGTATTAAGTTGGTACTAGTAGCTAGATACAGGGCTGCCTACATGTCTCATGAGCCTAGCTTGCTCACTTCTTTGCTGCCTAATTTATCTCCCTACTTTTGATGAAGAACTCTTATGTTAAAGCTGTGAGTGTGCCGCGAGAGCTTATGGCCTTGGCTTCTTCAATGTGCCCAAGCAGCATCACGTTTGCATCATTCCATCATTGTGTCATCCCATTGTGACGCTGTGAAGCAACAATGCACTGTTGTGACACTGAGCAGCAGCCTCAGGGCTGGACGGCTGCATGTTTCACCTGGGATACGGGAAGAATCTCTATGTGGGACCCTGCTCTTCTGTGGCTCTTGGTGATGGATGGGCCTCAAGCTCAGGGCCCAGGACTAGACAGGCCAGTTGCTCTGTGGATGGCTCCATGGATCTGAAGAGAAGGGAAAATGGGAGAAACAAAAAGCAAAGCTAGAGGTACCTTCAGCTGGTCCTGTGGGGTCAGTCTTCTCATCTGGATCAATTCTTCAAAGGCTTCCACCTGATCAAGAACAGGGCATTACCAGCTATTCTGGGTCAGGGTCAGTGCTGATGGCAGTGAAATGTAGCTTAGCCTCTACCTTTCCCTCCCCTTCTCCATAGTTCCTCTCTTGTCTCTTTCCCTTGAGGACTCTTCCCCAGAACTGGCAAGCTCCACACAGCCACCGCCCAGCAAGGATGGACTCGTTCCCTCTGAGGTTTCCTTGCCCCAAGCCGACCTACTTGTGTTTGGAATTTCCTGGTCTGACCAGCCAGTGTCTGTGTCAGGTGATTCCCTAGGAACGGCCTCTCTGCAGTGGTGCAGCCATCAGTCCCTGGCAAACCAGCAAGTATGGAGTGATCCAAGGAGGATGCATCTTGGTCTCCTGGTGCTAACGAGTACCCTGGAACAGAGCAGCAACATAAAGAGATCCCGAGGATGTCACCTCCTTTCTCCAGGTGAATCTGGACCTCATGGACCCATCTTCAGTGAAGGCTAAAGCAGGGACAAAGCCATGGTCTCCAGCATGGACCTGACTCTCACATAAGGAGAGGCACCAAACACCAGCCTTTAAGATCAATCCCAGAAGCTCAGTACAAGTCAGAAGCATTTAGCACCCTATGGGAGAAGCATTTAGCATTTCAATCTCAGAAGCATATCTTAATCAGCAGTAGTAACTGCTTGGAAGTCAGCATCTCTGGTCTTGGTCCCCTTAAAGAAAGGCCTGGTTGTCAGGCATCACACCCTCTCTTTTTCTCTCCCCTTACCACAGAACAATGGTAGAAGATATTTAGAGCTTGCACAAATGGCGCAAACACCACTGAAATTGTTGGGGACTTGTGCCAGTGCTGAGTTTGGACCAGAACAATACTGGGATCATGGCCTGCTTCTCCAAGGATACAAGTAGGCTAGGTGGATGCTACACGCTTTCAGTAGGATGCACTTACAGCTGCACACAAGACATCCCAGCAATGTGTGGGCAAACACAAGCGTGTCTATTGGGAAGTGGTGGCGGGGAGCAGAATGGCAAAGTGTGAGAGTGAGAGAACAGTAGTGTAAATGAATACTGCACACAGTATCTACCAGGGCATAATCACCAGCCTTCTCATGTTGCGGACTTAGTATTGGAGCACGTGCTGGTAACAGAGGACAGCGGCTGGCAGCGCAGTTCAGTTCAACCACATGTTGGTGGGGGCAGGTGAGGGCAAACACATTCCACAGTGGCCTCTGTCCTGAAAGCATCCCCACTGCTGTCCCTCAAATTATAATGCTTCCTGTTCTCCAGCTGCTTTAAGAGTTGGACTTATTGCCAGGCATGAAGACAGGGGATAGGAGAACGAAGAGACAAAAGCAGCTGCACTCAGTGTCTCCGGTACTTCCAACTCACCTTCACCGAGGATCGCTGGCTGGGCTGGAGCCGAGGTGGCACTGAACTCAGCTGTCCTAATCTGTGGGATGCTGAAGGCGGTGATCTTGGAGCCATGAGACACCATTCCCATGTGGACGCTGTGGCTGGGGTTTGGAGGGTCAGAGTACAGGCTCACCTGAGGGTGGGAGAAAAGTGAATGGAGCCTTCGGATCACGTTGGATGCTAGCACCTGGGTGCCAGGCCTTCAGGCAGTAACTGATTCAACAGGAGGATGCACGGGAAGCAGCAGCGGGATGTCTTTTGTGCTGACTGTAAAGTAATGCTCTGTGCCCCATAGCTGCTGTGAGGTCCCTCTCCTCAGGCAGGTCAGGGCTGGGGACATGCACAGAGCACTATCAGCTCATGGGGTGCCTGGCAGTCCCAGCCATGGGGCTCCGTTACATTAAGTGTCAGCTCTGTTACTAGCCATTTTCCTGCCCTAGGCGATTGTAGCTGCCAACTGTCACATTGCTGAAGAGTAATGATGCAGAGTGACAGCTGGAGGCCACCCCGCCTTTATAGGCTGGAAGGGCCGAGATGAGTAAACACCAGCTTAAGCAGGCCTGCCAGCCCCTGGCATTGCCCAAGCAGACCTCAGTCTCCACCCTAGAGCACAACAAATGCACCACGTGCCCAGACCATCCATGCAGGGTGGTGAGGGGAGAACGGATGCAGAAGGAATATCAGGCCATACAACACACGTTCCAGCGACTGCACACGCAGGTCTGCATGCAAACATGTCCTCAAACACATCTGCATGCATACAAATCCCAGGTACATAACCACATGGATGCACAAACCTATTTCACTACTAGGGACTGGGGGCAGATACAACACTGAAAGCAAAAGCTCTCCTTAGCTTCTTTCCCAGTCAGACTCTTTTCTTGACTCTCCTTTTAGCCTAGGAAGGAGGCACTAGGAGAGACCTCTGTCTGGCAGCAACTCTCTTTATGCTGCACTTATTCTCACAGTAGAACATAATAAGCGCTGATGGGAAACCCTCAGCATTGAGAGACACTTTTCTTCCCTGCCTCCCTCCACCCATCCCCTGCTCTCACCCCTCCTCCTCAGGCCAAAGACAAAGCTGGATTTCAGTAATCCCCACCATCTGCTCACTCTCAGTGTGAAGCAAGGCTCAGATCCGCCTCCCCTGCCACAGCTGGCCTGAGACACAAAAGGAGTTTTTCCCCAAAGCTCTTCCTTTCATTTGGCTTTTGGTACCAAGTGCTTCCCACACCCCAGCCCAAACTGCCATGTACCCATGTGGGACTGGGCAGGGTTTGTGACCACTGGCATTGCTCTGGGCTTGTTCTTGCCTTACTGTTCACTTTCCCCCATTGGGAAAGTGGCTATCCCAGTACTGCTGTGATACTGGAGAAAAATCCCTTAGGTACCTGCTTCAACTACTGAAGAGTTGACTTTTATTCTAGTTGCCAACTGACTACAAGTATTGCTTAGGTTGTTTTTAACATGATGTAGGGAGTGCAGGGGAGCCACCTCGCCAAAACAAGTGGCCGGCTATGATCCACAGTCTGCCAGGCAATTAGACCCGGGACAGGTGATTGCAGAGTCACCTGGGTGGAAGAATGATACAATGGCATCAGCCTGGCACCTGGGAGACACAGTTTTAAGTCCTTCCTCAGCCACAGATGCCCTGAATAGCTCTAGACAGGTTATTTAGTCTCTCTGAGCCTCAGTGCAGCAAAATGAAAATAAGAGCATTTCCTTACCTCACAAGGGGGTGTGTGTAAGTTGTTTGGGGCAGGAACTATCTTTTTGTTTTACAGATGTATAAGGGCCAGGAACCAGGGCTTATCAGTACCCTGACAATGCAAAACAAGATATTGCAGAGATGCTATGAGTGTGTCTGCATACCACCTCAGATAGGGGACACCCTGGCTACCACAAATGCTGAAACGAAGCAGCAGTGAGAGCCCTGGGAATGTATAACACTACGGCAATCCTTGAACACAAACACTTTAGGGCCACAGCACATTTACTGCATCTTGCAGGTCAGTCTGGAGTGCTCCCCCAATGCATGAGGCATGCTCCAGGCAGTATATTTGCTGCCCAGGCTACCCTTGGATCCTCAAAGATAAGCACTTGAAACAGAGCACAGAAGCACAGATTGCATTTGCTGAAAAGGACACAATGGACACACGTGGTGACCCACTTGAAAGTAATGCAGCACTCCCACTACAGTCCATAGCAATGGGCAGTTCCCTTTATCTTTCAAGAACATACCCCCTCTAGAAGCGGAGGAGGAAGTGTGCCTGTGTGTATAAAATACACACCCATCACCTGCAGTGATTCAGAAAGCAGTATATACTGCCAAAAAGATCCACTCCCTTTATGGCTAATAAAATAGCCACAGACTGTGGTAAGTCTTAGGTTCAAGGGTCTGAGTCTTTCTTATTTAAAGGGATAATGCTCCTGATTACCCTAGTCCAGAAAAGATCAGAAGTGTGCTTTCAGTTCCTTTGGGCCAGGCTTTCAGCTGTCACCAGGCCTTTGCTTCTGCACCACAATCAGAGACTTAGATCAGGCTAGGCATTTATAATGTACCCTTTGTTGGTGAATTAGACACACCAAGGTAGCTTCATGTCCTAAACTGCGGGCTCTAATCACTGCATCCTCATTACTTTCATCTGTAATCTGTAATGTCAGAAAACAGAGGGCAATATGTGTCAATCTGACCCTAAGTCTCACTTCTCCAACCTAGGGACCTAAGGGTGAGTTGTGCTGGGCACACGTAGAGTTCTGGCAAAATAAATGATGTGCTCTCCTTGTAATTAGCTTCATTCATCAATCATACCAAAGCTTGGGACATCTTTGTAATACTGAATGAGAATTATTTTAACAAGTTAGCACAAGAGATTGGGCGTCGGGACTCCTGGACTCTTTCCCAGCTCTGACTTGCTGTGAACTTGAGTGAATCACCTGATTCAGCTGAAGCATAGAGGGCTTGTAACTCCCACTGATTTCCATGGGAGGCAGCTGCACTGTACCTTTAAGAGGGAAAGGTGAATGGATTTTCTCAAACCAAGAGAGCCGGCCCCATACCTGGCCTTTCCCTCCCATCACAGCAATGAGACAGGGCTGCCAAACCCATGGCTATAGAAGCACAAATGCCCCAGGGGACCCCAGAGACTCTCAAGCTGAGCTTGGTATAGGGGAGCCACAGATGAACAGCTGATTAGGGGTGTGGCTCTTGACCCCCCAAATCAACCTGGGGCCCTTGTGCTGAATGAGCCCCTCTTCCGCAGGGACCAGCCAGGACCCAAAGGAACCTGTGCGCAAAAAGCTCCTGAGCCAAAGAAGCCAGTGTGCAAAACCATGCTGCCTGCCCAAGCCCGATGGCTGTATGCCCCACCCCTCCACCTGGCCCATGAAGTGTTGTGCCAAGACATGTCACCCTTGTCACAGTGCTCCAGACTGAGATGTGTTGTGGAAACCAAGAAGATCTGAGGTGACAGCTTGGGGGCCCTGGGAAGGGCAGCACAGCAGGCAGGGCCCTGCAGAGGCATCCAGGTGCAGAAGACGGGAAGGAGGAGGGACAGGATTTGCTTCTGGAGCTCACTGCCAAGCCTTGTAGGCAGACAGATATCCTTTGTCTCTGAATGCAACTCCCAGGCAGCATCTCCATTGCCCCAAGCCCAACTGGTCACTCTCCTGTCTTCTGACAAGCTTTGCTTATGCACTTGCTCTGCCGCTGCTGGGGTGCCCTCCTCCAGGCTGCATCTGCAGACAGGTATTATGTCTTCACCAGTGATACACTCTCTAAACCAGCACATGGTACAGTGCGATCATAGCCCAGCCAGCACTATATGGGAAGACAAAGGGCAAGCAGGGTCCTAAAGCTAAGATAAGGTTGCTTGGAAATTGTTATTTGATGGAGCCTAGAATGGAGGCAGGCTGGATGGCCCAGTGGTGACGACACTAGCATGACTCTTACAAGATGCAGGGGCAGTCCCATTCTCTGCCACAGACTTCCTGAATATAGCCTTGAGCAAGTCCCAGTGAACTTAAAATGTGCCACGGCACCTTGCAGTGGCTCAAGACCCATGTTGGTCTCTATGCCTCAGTCCCCTTCTGTAAGGGGGAGAACAGCCCTGTCTGCTGAAAGTGTGGAAGAATACAACCTGATATGGTGAGGAGAGTGATCTACATACCTATAGCGAGAGGCACTGGCTTAACCAAAAGCTGGAGAGCAAGGTGTATTACTTGGGGGAATCATGTTTTTGCCCCAGTGAGGAAACAATGACAGGCAGCAGGTGAGAGCATCCCTGGCAGGAGTCAGTGCATCCACACACAGCACATACCCAACAGCTGCTGTTAAACCAGGAGCTATAGGCCTGGGTAAAATGACTACCTGAGGGGCACAGTTCCAGCTCTCTCCTCTCTGGGAGGGTATTCAAAATGGGATTTTATAGAAACATAGAAAGTTAGGGTTGGAAAAGGGACCTCAGGATGTTACCTAGCCCAACCCCCTGCTCAAAGGACCATTCCCAACTACATCCCAGCCACAGCTTTGTCTAGCTGGGTTTTGAAAACCTCCATGGATGGAGCTTCCACCACCTCTCTGGGTAACCTGTTCCAGTGTTTTACTACCCACCTAGTGAGAATATTCTTCCTAATATCTAACCTAAATTTCCCTTGCTACAATTTGAGACCGTTGCTCCTTGTTCTCTCATCTGAGAACAAGTCCAGCTCCATCCTCTTGCAAACCCCGCTTCAGGTAGTCGAAAGCTGCTATTAAATCCCCTTTCAGTCTTATCTTCTCTAGACCAAATAAGCCCAGTCCCTCCAGTCTTTCCTCATAAGTCATGTCCCTTAGCCCCCTCACCATTTTTGTTGTCCTCTGCTGGACTCTCTCAATATCTTCACATCCCTTCTGTAGCGGGGGCCCCAAAACTGAACATAGTATTCCAGATGTGGCCTCAGAAGCGCAGAATAAAGGGAGATAATCACTTCCTTTGACCTGCTGGCAACACACCTACCAATGAAGCCCAACAAGCCAGTAGCCTTTTTGGCAACAAGGGCACACTGCCGGTTCATATTCAGCTTATTTGTCCACAGTAACTTCCAGGTCCTTTTCTCCAAAGTTGCTGCCCAGCCTGTCAGTCCCCAGCCTGTCCTGATGCATGGGATTGTTCCATCCTAAGTGCAGGACTTTGCACTTGTCCTTGCTGAACTGCATGAAATTTCTTTTGGCCCAATCCTCCAATTTTTTCTTAGTCACTCTGAATCCTAGCCCTACCCTTCTCCCTCCTCTCTCCCCCCATTTCCTAGAAAATTGGCAGCAAGCAAACACTCCAGAGGCACAAATGCAAAATGAGGAAATGCATTAAAAATATACACAAAAGGTCAGAGGCATATTCTGACATTTGCACCTTGCTTCCATGCAAATACTGCTTTTTTTTGCTGGACGAGAGCAGGGCCTTGTTTTACCCAGCTCGGACGGGAAGGGAAGTGAAGGGGGAGGTGAGACAGCGCAAGCAGCTTTGCAATGTGACGTTGCAACAGATTTTGACTTCTGTCCCCCAGCACTGTGCTCAGTAAACCGCAGCCCTGCAACTGCCCTGAAAGAGGAAGGAAGCCAGAGGCAGGGTGAGAAGAGTGATGTCAATGAAAAGCTTGGGGAAGGAGGCAGGGACCAAGCTCTCAGAGGGGAACCATGTTCTGAAGGACCAGCTTACCCTGCCCCTTCAACAAGTGTGTGTGCGCGAGGGAGAGGCCCAGACTAACAAGACGTGTGGATGCTGGGATGGAAGTGGGCCATTGTGCTAGCTGAGATGGTGGAGGGAACCCATTCACACCAGAGTGAGAGGCCCCTTTTTTCAGACCATGGGCTGAAGGGGCCAGATTCTGAACCCAAGTTTTGACCCCCTGAGGACCAGGATGGGAGCATGGCACAACCCTCACAACTGCACCTGCACAGATGGACACCACCCTGCTGAACTCATGGAGGGCTGGTACCTGAGGATGACAGGTCCCAGCATGCAATACTCCTGGCCTGCTCCAAGTGCCCCAGTCTCTGGTTTCACTAGCACACACCTGGTCAGATGAACTAAAACTAAATCCAAATGTTCAGCATGGGCTTGAAGTCAAGGAATCAAAAAGGCTCTGAAGTTTCAGAAGCTCTAAAATGTTTGGAAGCTTATTCTGCAATTTCCAGGCTGCCTCTGCACTTTGCAGTGCTGGCTGGAAGGAAAACTGCCAAAATACCATGGGGAAAGGGTAGTTCTAATGCTAGTTTTATCTGTAGGCAGCATGGGTCAGTGAAGAGACCACTGGACAGGGAGCCAGGAGGCCTAGGTTTGATTCCTATTTTTATCTGTGTGACACCGAGCAGTTGCTTCGCTCCTTTGTGTTTCATTTTCTCCAGTTCTAAAATGGGAATAATGATACTTCCCCATCATAATTTTTTTAATTTTAGCTCTCCCAAGACAGGCTATTAGCCCAACAGGTGACAACTCCAATAGGCATGGACAGCTGAGCCTCTGGCCCGCTGGTGTTTCCCCAGCCCCCGGCCATTGTACCTTTGCTCCTAGCCGCAGTTGGTCAATGGTGTTTTCAGCCTCTGCATACTTTGTCAGCAGCCTGCGGTAGTCCTCCTGGAAGGAGAGCCAGGAAAGCACTTGTCAGCATTATACAGGGGATAGTCCAGGTACTACCATAAAAGTAAAGGTGGTGGGGAGTAAGCAAAGGAAGGAATAGGTAATAATGGTGCCAGGTGCATTCAAAAACATAAGTGCCTGCACTGACCTGTAGTATGAATGTGTATATGTGTATCTAGGGCTTCAGACAACAGGGACTTTAGAGCTTAGTTCACAAAATAAAACAATTCTTCAAAAATTAATCCCCCTACATGCTATACTTCACTTGAAGAACTACATGAATTGGGTTTCCTACTGGTTTATTTTACTGGTCTGCTATTAGTAACCAATGTGATGACTTGCCCTATGGCATACTCCCTATTGGTACCATTTCTGCATCGTTACAGGTGAAGGCTCCAATACGGGTTCCCTCCCTTTTCACTGCTCCTCCCTCCTCCCTTTCCTGCAGGACAAGGCTGCAGTGAGGTCATTCACCAGAGTTTGACATATAGGCCATGTCCAGATGAGCGCGGCTGTGTGCTATGCGGCACCACAGACACATCTGCTGTAACATAGCGCACATTCAGCTGTTTTCTGCACTGCAAGAAGCAGTGCAGGGGTTTTTTTTGACCCCTGGATATCTGCTGCTGCTAGTTGTCCCTGGGGAACCAAGTGTCCATGCTCACATGGACACGGCCAAGGAGAGCAATGTGGCTCCCCTACCACTGCACCTTAACAGCTAAAGCATTTGAAAATACATCCCTAAACTCCAGCCCAGATAGAGACGCCCTGGTCACGTGCAGCCATGTCACTCTCACCTACAGTGTCCTGGTCACTGCCCCAGCAGTTTCTCTGGCCTGTGAAAGATGGCAGTTACCTGCAGCTGCTGCACCAGCTCAGTGGCTTGTTTGGGGGACTTGAACTCCTTGGGGACCCTGGCAGTGGAAGGGATAGGGCACTTCTCTGGGGACCCTTCCCCACTGCTCAGCAACACCTCCCGGACGATTTCTGCAGGGGACTTGAAGATCACAGGGCTCCCAGAGCCCCTGACCCTCATGGGCTGAGTCCTGCTCCGGGGAGGACGGTAGCTCTGGTCATCCTTTGGGAACTTCACCCGTGGCTCCACCTTGGAGAAATCCGGTAGCGGGTAGTTGAGCTGGCCTCGGCCATACCGCAAGCTTTCAGCTGTTGCTGGGGATGGCCGGGAGGAGGTTGCTTTGGGTGAGTTGCAGCATTTCTCCTTCTTCCCGATGGCCTCTCCCCGAGGGCTCAGGGACCTGGACTGCCTGCTGAACTTGGACGGGAGCGCCAGGGAGATGGTCTTCTTCAGCTTCCGAGCCCTGTCCTGGGGCTGGCTGCTGACCCTTCGCAGGGGAGGGGGACTCCCTGCCACCCTAAACGCATCCCCGGGCCTCTTGGAGCCCTTAGCTGAAGATCGGGGACGGTGGTGGCATGCCCTGATTCTATCAACAGAGGTTGCCTTGGCAACAGTTCTGGGAGGATCCTCCATTCTCTCAGCGCAGGAGGATTCGGGGAAGGTCTCTGCATCGACGCTCGGGGCGTTCTGAAGGTCATCCATAGACAAGTGGCGCAGGAGGCTCCCGGTCAGGCTCCATGGGGTGGCATTGGCCAGTGGGCTCAGCTCAGGGCTCTCTGGGTGTCTGCCCGAGGCTGAGGACAGCTCAGTTTCTGCAGGGAACTCCAGGCTCTCTCCAAGCTGACTGAGGCTGTCAAGGTCATCTCCTATAGCTCTTCGGGCTGGCCTGTAGAGATGCTCTGGAGGGACACCATAGGGGGAAGGGCTGATGTCTGAGTGCTCCGAAACCTCATCCCCGCCATCAGTGGTGAAGCTAATGGATTTGCTGCAGTCCTCATATTGAGCCTGGGCATCCCTTGTAGCATCAGGGCTGATGCTGTACTCAGAACCGTACTGGACCTCAAAGGAGAGCTCTGGGTAGGCTTCCCCTTCGCTCCCTGCCTCCCAGTCATCCCCTTGCCTCTCTACTTCCTCCATACTAGCTTGATCTTCATCATCTTCAGTCATGTCCAGTTGCTTGTCTCTTCGTGGACACCAGAAGGTTGGGGATTTGGGGTCCTCCAGCATCCCATCATGCTCTAGTTCCTCTTCATCATCTGGAAAACAAACAGCAGTGCAGCCATCACCAAACACTTCAGAGTTTCCTTGTTTCTATGGATTCTGAGATCCACCCCCAAACCGCGGGGCATTTAGGTCCTCTTAATGCCAAGTGCCTCCTGATGGGACCTTTCACTCCAGTGGTGCTGGGGGAGTTGGATATGCCCATTGTGTCGTAGGCTTAAGCCCTAAGGCAGGTGGCTTACTGGGCCTTACTGGCATCTGGTAGATTAGTGGCTTTTACTAGGCTAGAAATATGTGCACCCCAAGCAAGAAAATGTAGGGCATCACCATGGAAGTACCCACAGCTTCCCAACCCCCTTCAAGGAGGAGCCAAGAACAGGCTGTGCCTCAGTGCTATGGTTCTTGGTAGAGGCAGCAGATCTCATATTAACATTAAGATGGAGCTGCATTGTCTTTGTCTTGTCTAGCCAGATTCTACAAAGTGATGCACACTTCAACCTCTTATTGACTTCAGAGGAAGCGGAGGACATTCAGTGCCTCCATTTCTCTTTATTGTCCCTGCTTTGGGACTTGTATAGACCTGTTATGGTCATCACAGAAGATAAGGGAACCATCTTCCAGAAAACAGCATATCATTAATATATAATGTGAATTTATTTAGAGTGCACCCTCTCACTGAAGAGCTCAAACACATTTGCAAAAATTATTCCTATTCAGTCCAGACTAATATCTTCTTGGCTTTTCTGACCACCCCGAGCAGATATCTCCCTTGTGATGTCTGCAAATCATTTGGCTCTTACACACAAGGCATTGCAACTAACTCCAAACTCTTCACTGCACCCTACCTACCTAAAAGGACCCTAGCAGCATTACCTTGCCCTCATCAGCACTGAAACATAACTTGTCATTGTGCTGCCCAGGTACTTCATTTTGCCATCTCCCTCCACAGTTCCTCACAAAATTTTCCATAATTTAGAGTAACGGAGATTTCTTACCATCAGTAAAATCTGTGAAGTCCACTATTCCCTCCAGGGTATTAAAAGACAGATTTTTAAAGGTAGTCACTGGGGTTAGGTACATTTCTTTCAATAGCATTTGGACACCAAAATCTAGCCCTAAATCATATAGCACTGACATTAATTTTTTTCTTTTAATTACCTTACCCTGAGCACTCACAGATAATCGTAGAGGTGTTCAGAATAACTTTTCTGGATGTGCTTAAGTGATTCTGGAGCCTAAGTCCCAGTTTATGGTCCTAAACCACCTAGGCACTGGTGTGGGCTACCCCTATATTGTGACCATGGAAAAGGGTGTACCGCAGGTTTCAGATGCACAGAGAGATTTGCTGTACACTGTCTGGCATGGATGTCACTCTCCTCTCAAGCAACACACGCATTTAGAGGCAAATCTGCCGGAGTGATGTTCCTCAGAGCTGACACTTCCCAATGGGAAGCCTCTGGTAGCCGGGAGACCGAGCGTTTCTGGCAGGGATCCTGCCTGCTCTCATAAGCTGAGCAGCATCAGGAATAGTCAGTGTTTGGCTGAGAGACCTCCTAGGAAAGTGCCAAGGCCCTGCAAGAACTGGTACTGGAAATTCAAGAGATGGTGCTTTCCCCTTCCCCCTACGGCGCTGTCATGCTGGAACACTGCCTACTTTTTCTGGAGACTAAGACTTTAGTTCTTTATTTCTCATGACCATTAAATATTCTCAGCACTTTTCTGTAGGTGGAAGAACACTGCTGGCACATATGCACTGGCCAAGTGCCAGCTCAAGTACTTGCCATCTGCCCTGCTTCCTGTGGTTTTAGCTGGAGGCAGGGTGACTTCTCACTTCCTGTCCTGAACCACTGAGCTGTGCGTATATAACATGTGCTATGTCCCACTCCAGAGAGCATTTTAATGCTGACTCCATACACCTAAACTCTTTGGGATCTCACTAGGATTTGTACCATGTCGACAGCTGGGTCCCATGTGATGAATTGGACCTGTAGATACCTCCCAAAGTCCTGGCAATTACTTGCTTTCCTTACTGTACTCACTTCTGGCTGCTATAGGTATGTTACATGGAGATTATGAGAGGGAAAAAATGGACCGAAAGGAAACCTGACTCACCAAGGGGTGGACTCACAGCACTGTCCACATCTTCTCTGGATGCTCCCAACTCGAAGTCCTGCAAGTCACCAAGATCAAATCTCCTTTCCCTCTGCGCTGAGTGACCTGGGAGGAAAGCTGGCTCCTCAGGAAATCTGACATCTCCCAGGAACTCCAGTTCTGCAGGCCTCTGGGAGGGGCATGTGCCCCACTGGCTGGTGGTAACCACAAGTCCATTCTCATCCATGTGCCCCCCCAGTTCCTCCTCCACCTCCTCTTCCCAGGGCTGCCCAGAGTCATGGCTAAGGTCTGGTTCTGCCCAGTGCACCCATGACACTGAGCTGGCCATGTCCTGCTGCCAGCAGTGAACGGTACAAGGCACTGTGGCAGGGTGGGAAGTGTGGAGAAGGGGCTTCACTTGTGTCGTTTCATGGTACAGGTGCTGTGAACGGCTGGTGGGCTGGGGGCACCTTCGGTTCCTTGGGAATGTAGGTCACATTGCTACTCTGATCAGCATTTCAGCGTCCTGCCTGCAGCTAAGAGGAGAGAGGGATAGGAAGAAATGTAACAGAAGCCAGCAAGGGCACAGTGGGCTGCATTCAGAGCACCCCCCCAGCCCCTTCCCCATCCTCCCCTGTCTCCTGACAGAGATGCCAGCTTCCCTGCCCACTCTCCATATCCCCAGCTCTGAGGGAATTCGAGTCACCTCATGGATTGCTCCTTCCCTCCAGAGAGGAGCATGGGAGAGAGGAGCATGGGCGCAGTGGCAGCAACCTCTCTCTAAGGGGAATCTGACATGCAGGATGGGGCTGCTGTCCCTGTCGTGATGCCATCACAACATCATGCTACCTCTCCTAGGGTACCATGACATAGATGTAGTCCTGCCTTTACACACTGCCATCCCATTGGCCTCAATAACAGTTAAGATCATGGTAATGCCCCCTAGGGAACCAAGGAAAGGTGGAATCCTTCCCTTCCCTTGTGATGCTGAGCCTGCCAGCTCCCGCTTGGTACCAAGCATCCCACAGGCAGTGGCAGTGCAGCTGGAGGCAGTTTAGGTCATGGCAAAAAGGTCCTTTGTGGCATGCTCTCAAGAGGCCCAAACAAGTTGCCTATGGCCCTGCACACAGCAGCTCAACATCACTAGCAGGGCTCCATGCTTAACAAGTGCCAAGGGTCTTCATTTCCCTGGCACAGTCCTCGAGTGAGCTGCTGCTCTTCAGAGACTCCCTCCCCTCTCACCCCTTCCTTTGAACACGCACTTCATGATATCATCCTCCCTTGCACCTCTTTGAAGCCCAGTCTCACGGGCAGGGTCACATCTGCTCTATAACCAGGCAGGAAGGGATCCTATGCTGCAACCCAATTCTTCTCTGCACCCTGGCCCGAAAACCGTGCACATCAGACGTCCTGGGGAAAAGTGTCTGCCACCTCCCATCCCATCCCTGAGCATGAGTCTGGTAATAACCATGGGGCCATCACCCCAGCCCTTCAGCAAGCAAGCACTCTGCACCTGGGCAGGCCAAAAGAGGCTGGTCCTTGCAAGGCACCCACAGCCCAGCCCGCAAATCTGCTGCTCTGACCAAACAGATGGAGTGAAGAGACACCTCATGCCAGGCATCCCCAGAGCGAGAGTTAGGACTGCTCCCTGCCCACCCCTGGGCAAATGAGACAGCACACGAGAGAGAGACACACAGCATCAATCAGCCGCACAGAGAGCTAGGGAGACTACAGTAGCAGCAGCTGATGATGTGGCAATGTGCTTACGGCAGAGTCTGTTCAGGACAAAGACCAGTCCCCGGTGCCCTCCCTCTTCTGTCCCCCCTTCTGGCAGCTGGAGGCACAGGCTCCACTGTTTAAGCCGTTACATCACCGTGAGAAGTGAACAGTGGCTGAATGGGCACTTGAGAGCACGCTTTGGGATCACCAGGGAAGGGTGGCGGTAAACCCAGGTGTTCCCAACGGGAGGCTCCTGCAGAGAGCAGGGCAGGGTTGTGGGGCTGCATGGGAGCATATTCTCCTCCAATCCCTCCCTCTCTGCGGGGGGGAGACCTGCTCTATGGGGGCACTGGCTGGCGCCGTGGGCTGGGGGAGTGGGGACCTCACCCCGAGGTACCCACAGCTCTTCTGATCCACAGAGCAGAGCAACACTGGTCTCCACTTGCTACCCGATCCCATTCCCTCTGAGCTGGCAGTTCCCCACACAGCTCCCTCTCTGCTAGGTTTCTCTCTGTGCCATTAGGGTTGGGTCACATTTCGGGAGAGGCCAGGACCGCAGGGACTGTAGCTCTGCTGTGTGGTTGAGGGGCCCATTAGCAGCAGGGCTCCATTGTTTTCCTCCATTGTGTGAAGGGGAGTTGCTCCAGGCCTTTCAACAGCCTGCAGAGGCTCTTAAGCAGCTGAAGCCTGTTGTCTGTCTCCACCATTCGCTTTCAGCCCCCTCCTGCCAGCCTCCTCTACCCCACCCCCATGAACACTAATAACCCTCTTCTCCATCTCTCTCTTCCTCCTCCTCACTCCAAAGCTAGTGATGCAGTACTAACCGCTGCCCCAGGCAAGGGCACTCCTCTACAACAAGAATCCGCTATGCCACCGCCTAGGAACGGGCCTGCCGCAGCTATGAGCTGCGGGGAGCTGTAGTGCCTGGGGCTATTGTTACTCCAACACTAAGCTCCCTCTGTTTCAGTCTTAGTCCACTTAATGCACTCGCAGGTCTTACGGGCAGACAGATCTAGCATGCAGACTCAGTGCACGGCTCCTGACTGAGGGCATAGGGGACCACAGGCAGTAGACCTATGCTCATCTTTTTGCATAGGCTGCCAACTCCCCTCTTTTGCTCCCTAAGCTGGCTGCTGTCTACTCCCAAATGCTGCTGAATTGGGCAAACTCTCCAAGAACCCACCAGCCAGCAATGAAGGACTGGAGAGCAAGAGGGGACGACAGGGAAATGGACTCAGGTCAAAGCAGCAGCTGGGCGCTCTCTTTTTGTCTCTGCACTGAATGGTTTCCCTTGCAACATCAGATATGGGTCCACTCGACCCATTAGGAAGCTGGGTCCTGCGGAGCCAGGAGGCGACTGAATAAGTGTAAAATCAGCACCGTCACTTGTCAGTCGGGTGCCTGAATCCCTAATGCTCATGCTGCCCTTTGCTGGACTTGACAGGGCATTGCAAAATGCTGTCCTGTGCCATCAGAGATGGACGCATAGTATGGCGACACGTCCAGCCCTGACTCCGGGGATATCAACACAACCTGCAGAGGGAAAACCTGGCATCTCCGACATTCATAATCACATGCTTGCCCCAAACAACTGAGCATTGGCTCTTGAACCTCACTTGCCACCCTCCGGATGCCTGGCCACCTATGCAAGGGGACCTTTCCTTCTACAGTAAGGGGTGCAGAGAGCTCCAGCCCAGGACTTTTGCCTGCTATGTGCCACATGAAAGCAGCTTACCTGCCAGGCTTCTGTACTGGCAAATAAGGAGTCAGACTTTCAGAGGTGTTGAGTTCCTGCAACTCCAGTATGAAGCAATGGCCCAGGCCCCATGCAGAAGGACCGGCGAAACCTACTCCCCACCATCCTTGTGGTGGGAGTGCCAGAGAACAAGGGTATCAAGAGGATGACAACCCCTTCAGGCCCAGATGGCTGGTTTGACTCTGGTTCTCGGCAGCAGTGACTGACAGCTGATAAATGAGAAGTGCTGTTTGACAGCATGCGTCAAATGAGATGTTGGGGATCAGCTAAGATCCACCAACCCAAGTGTGTCGTGGAACAGAGGCTGAACAGACCATGGTGGCACAACTGTCCTCCTTCCCTAGCAGGGCTGCTGCATGGGCTGGTACCCAGCAAGGGCTGGGGAAAGCCTGAATGGCTGGAGACCCCCTGCTCCTGATCCATGCATCAGAAAGGGACTGGCGTGCAGCACTGCATTCACTTTCGCTTTTCAGAAGCAGCACGCAGTGACCGCCCCCTCTACCCCACCAGGCAGGGAGGCCTGAACAGTGGGGCTAACAAGCTGCTCCTGAGCTGAGAACATGCAGCTCATTACAGCTGGGCCTCAGCCGAATCCTCCCTTAAAACCATAAAAGGAGAACACAAAACCAATCCACCCCTCGCTCTCCCTTCTGCATTTTTGGTGCCCCATTTTTAACCCCCGGCATGCTGGAAAGCACAGCTTGCCAGCCACATGAATGTTCAGGCCATGCCATGCCCAGCACTGGCTCCGATGCCTTCAGATCTCATTCCCAGGCTAGATCTGCCTCCCACAACCACTTCCTCCCATCTGGCAGGCAGGATCGGAGGCACTTCCTAGCAGGCTGTTCCATGCAACCAGCTCTCTAAACGCAGAGCCAGGCAGTGGATTGCTGCGACTCCTCACAGCCAATTCCCTGCACACACACCTTGCCTTCTCCCCAGGAAAGAACTGGAACTAATCCACAAGCACCTGGGCTTCACTGACGCTCCCAATATACTTCATGGGGACCTAAAACTTCATGCTGATGTGCAGGATTGTACTGGCCTCTCCTGATCCCAAAAACAGACGGTGTTGCCACTTGAGCTATTGGAGAACCACCATTACCTGTTAGCAGTGTAGACATGCAGCTGGGAAGTCCTGTATCACAGCTGCATGCTACTGCCAGGTAGAAGGCTTGCGTTTGTGCACGTTTGCGCATACACACACACACACCACTTCATTCACATTATTTCAAAAGATCTTTTCTAAACCTCCTTTCCTTCCATTAAGACTCAATTTACCCTGTGACTATAGAAAAGGAAACACTCAGTTTTCAGCAGTAACCTTTCAACCCATTTGCTCCTACATTTGGATTCACTGGGCTCTGAGCTCTTGCTGAAGCCACAGAGAAGCTGCAGTTTAGGATTGTTGCATGACATGACAAGCAAATCCAAGGCAACACTTGAGCCTAGAGCTGGGGATACAAGGCAAGGGTGCGAAGGAATAACTCACTCCAGAGAATACTGCATGTGCCACCTGCCAGCCACTCCATAACCATGCAGGAGATAAAGGAGCAAATAAAAGGACCCTCTCTACCCATCAGCCAGGACGCGCCCACTGTAAAGTAGATGCCAGGTCACACAGTAGAGGGACAGGCTGGGTTTGCCATAGGGCAGCTGTGAATGGAGGTGGTGCCCATAAACGAGGGCATTATGCTTACTGCTGACTACCACAGCCCAATGCTGGGTAGGTACAGGGAGGGGTGGGTCAGGTGGGCAGAGGGGCTTTCTCTTGGGTTGGAGAGCTCCCAGACTCTGTTCCCAGTGTGCGTGGAGCTGCCTGAGGTCTGGCCACCCTTCCCAATCACTTAGAGGCTGTGCCAGTTGAGAAAGCCCAGCCAGGCAAGAAGCTGTCAGCCAGAGTTTATTCAGGGAAGGCTGAGCTAGTTTTGCTGAGGATGAGCCAAAGGAGGGGGTAGGATGAAAACTGAGAGGAGGAGGAAGAAGAAGAAGAAGAAGAGAACAACCAGGCTAAGTTCAGAGCCCAGTAACTGTCTAGAGATGTGTCTGCGTATACGCCCAGTAAAACTGCATGGGAGAGAAAGTGGCATAGATCCAGCAGACTCATTCCACTAATGACCCAAGGGCCAGACTTAAGAACTTTCCCTCCCCGCTCCTCAAACCAGTGCCTTCTTACTATTTATTATGGCCGAGGTTTTCACGGCCACTAGCAATTATGGGCGCCCAGCTGAAGATGTCTTCAAGGGGTCTGATTTACAGATAGTGCCAATCATCCACCCTCTCAAAAAACAGGACCCTTTGTGGCAGCTCATGTGGGCCAGCAGCAGTTGCTTGGTAAAGTCTTGGCTGATTTCTGCTGCAGTCACATTATAGGACCCAATGTCATGTCATAATAGGTGCCACACAAGCAAAATGAACAAAGCTCCTGCCCCAGTGAGCTCACAATCTAACACACAGACAAATCCACAGTCTCACCTTTCTGGTTACATTGACTTCCCTGCTAAACATAGGTCCCTACAGGCTTCTCCTGCATGACCCTAGACACCCCCCCATGCCCACATGCCACCAGCTGCTTCTTGACGTGACTTGGTAGACAGTTACTTCAGTTCCACCCATCCTTAGCAAAAGCCTCTTTTCCCCGCTGACAGGTCCTGCATTATAGTAAGAGTTTCCAGGAAGGGTTACTGCAAGGGCCATGTTCCCCTTGCTACAGCCCCACTGCCCTGCTCTGTCTACCAGGAGCTGAGCACCAGCATGACAGAAACCTGCTCAGAGGGCAAAAAAATAAGCGGACTACAGGAATTTTCCTGTGTTGCCAAAACGCCTGTTCTTTCAGGACCCCGAAGGGCAGTGCAAATACCTCTCTGATCCTTTTCCCTGGGCACCAGGCCAGGAACAACAAGCACAGACTGAGGGAAAGATCCAGGGGGAACAGGGAATGGGGGAGTTCAGATTTACCTACTGCCTTGCACTCCTGCACTCTCTCCTTCCCCATCTGAACCCACCTACTGTCTCCAGGGACTGTGCCTCTTCCAAACACATACCCGCCTGTGCTGGCAGCAATCACGCAGGCCCCAGAACAGCAGCCTCAGCACCAGCGCTGGGTCTGCTGTAACCACAGCAACCTCACGCTAAAACTAGGGGCAGCCACGCAGAGAGCGTGAGCTGCAGCTCCCTGGTGCTTCTGGCTGCAGCTTGGAGCTAATTGGCTGCTCGCCTGTTAAAACAGCCCAAACTCTTGAAAAGATGGGGAGGAAACGATGCCAGCTTCTCCCAGACACTGCCCTGTCAAGAGACTCAGCATAACCTGCTGGACACCTGGATGCTAGTGCTGAGGTCTGTGGTATAAATGCTGAGACTGGCTTCATGGCTGGGACTGCTACCAAGCAAGCTGGTGAAAGCCATGTGGGGCGGCCTTCAGTGTGCCACTGTTGTGAGACTCACCACCACCTGGTGACCGGAGAGGCAGGAGTGTCATTGGGTACAGAGTTACCCACACTGCTCCACGCACTGCAGTGTGGGCTGAGTAAAGAATCGCAGGGAAAGTCACTTTCTTCTAACACTGAACAAGGAGCTTTGCTGGAATACGGGAAACAGCACCATCTCTAAGGCAAGCCCCTCTGTCTGTGTCACTGGACAGCTTCTTCCTAGGATTTTCCTCAACCACCCTCCCCACTTAACTTTACAGATATTTTCAGACTGCCATCGTGCAGAGCTGATAGGTCACATGGGACGAATTCCCCTTTATTTCAACCTTCAGTGGCATATGAGAATGCTACTAAAATGTATTTAATACTTGCCCGACATTCATCTTCCATATAAGCAGTCCCTGATGCTTCCAAAGGGATGGGTTATGATCTCTATTGGGAGAGGAAATAGCTCATCGGATAATGACAGAGGGCAGTGCCTACAGCGGGCAGGCAGAAGCAGCACCCGTGTTCTGGGTGACTTCTTTCTCATGTGGAACGTAGGCCCAAATTTTCAAATGTGATTCCCCATCTCGCTTGCCAACCTGAGGCCAGGACCTGACCCTCAGAAGCACTAAGCACCCATAGGTCCCTTTGATGCCTGGTGGAGCAGCAGGTGCTCAGTCCCTCCCAGCATCAAGCCCAAGGCTTTGGGAACCCAAGTGGCCACTTTTGAAGGCTTGTGCCTTGGCTGGCATCGTGTGGGTCAAACCCACACACATGTCTACAGATAGGGGAACAAGAGTAGGAAGAGATGCATAGATCACATCTAAGTCGCCCATCTTTGCCTCCCTTACTGCTCACCTTCCCCTCACACACAGCTTCTCCACTCACAGTCCATTCAAATCCAGCTGCCTGCCACCGCCAAATGACCTGCTGTCGACTACTCACTGCATCCCTACAACCTGGGTAATACTCAGGAATACAATTCCTGCTGCAGTTAGGCCGAACTTTATCACTCGGGAGATAACAACCTACTCTGTACTCTCCTGGGCATCAATACACACTTTTCTACCACTCTCAAAAGCAGGGTGTCCAACTCCTCAGCGCTCTGTGGCCTGAGAGAGTGGAAATCCAGGCTTGCAAGGACACGGCCAAGCTTCATTCATTTAGATTTATTCATAACTAAATAAAGCAGCTTGTTCTCTCCCTGGTGTTTATAATTAGAATATCCCTCCCCCCGGCCAGGCTTCCCACTTAAACTGTGTATTTTAACCCAAACATTTCCCTTTATCACAGAGGCACTCTCACCAGGTTTGCTATGTTAGGGTCCCACAATGTGCCGCATGCAAAGCTATTGCCAGACTGCTCGTGAGCTCCAGGGTACAAAGCTAGGCTTCTCACAAGCCCTAGGTTGCTTATTTGGTATTCAGATGACGCTAGTACTGAGTGCCCCTGAGGCACCCCGTGGCTAGCCTGTGTATAAACTCTGGTTTAGCTGGTGGGCAGTGGAAGCAGCACAACTCAATGCTCTTCACTGCAAGACCAGATTAGAGGAGACAGGACGTCTTCTAGGAGACATCTGGCTGCATGGATGCTGCTGGGGAAGGAGAGTTTCCTTAAAAGAAGTGCCAGCTTCAAAGGATCCTGGGAGCATGACATCCCCATGCCCATGAGAACAACTGCCTGCCAGGCTAGTTCTTTGTTTGGCAGGTGCCAATACTCGATGTTCAAGGATGGGTGAAGGAAATCTTACAGGGAGCAAATATGGAGTGGTCTGCCTATATTGGACAAGGGGATGCGTCTCTACCACTATGATCTCTATGAAGAGACTCCGAGGCCGTTCAGTTCAGATCAGGTGATTGCTGGGAGCCCACTTCCCCCAGTGTGATTACACTGAGCAGCATGCTGACCCATGACAACCCCTGCTGAGTTCAGGGTTATAGTACTATTCAAGACAATCAGAGAACAGGCCTAAAAGCATAAGTGGGCTGGTTGGGTTTTCTCAGGCAACAACTGTACAACCCAAGCAAGGGGCTCTATGTGTCCTTTTGGACGTTGCTTCCCCCCAGCGTGTTCAGCTCCCCAAGCAGTTTGAAACTATGCTCGTCTCCAGGCTCTAGTGCTGGAAAGGAGAGCAGTGCAAGAGCAAGGGGCTCTCAGCACTGAGCAATGCTCCACCTTGGGGCCCGACAGCTCAAAATAAAAAAGAGGAACATTTTCCTCCCCAAACCAAGAAAAGCACACAGCACAAATCTCACTCTGGGATGCTAAATATTTCTACATGGTGCAAACCTAGCTCAGCCCCAGTTCCCTACACCTGCCAGGGGCAGGCAGCCTCCCAGGAGGACTCTGCCTTCCTCTCCAAATCTCTGAAGACAGATGCTAACAGCAGAAATATTCAGCACTATGGGAGTGGCAATTCCCATGGCCAGGACAACTGCTTGTTTCTGAATTGATCCTCGGCAAAAAGGCCCAAGAATTAATTTCCTCTGTCCTAGTGGCTGTTGGCAGAGGCACTGCTCAGGTAATGGGAGTGTTAATGACTGGATTTTCAAAGGTGCTGACCAACAACAGGTCCCCTGATTTCCATTTTGGGGGCTGTGCAGCACTTCGGCAAAGACGTTCACATTGGTAATCCTTCTCTTTGGCAGAGAGAGGCTGGAACCAATCCTCAGGGTCAAAATACTCCCCACACATCACAGCTGACCCCCTCCTGGGTCAAACACTGGCCTCAGCAAAAGCTTGGGGAGAGCCTGAACCACGATCCAGAGCTCTGACGCTCAGGTCCCCGTGACTCATTGCTCCCTCAGCTAGGTAACGGCTGTAAACAAAGCTGTTGCCACCCCAGCACTGCAACCCACAGCCTCTCGCTTCACAAAAGTCCCCTGTAGCAAATGTCCAAGGAAGCAGCACCAGGCCGACAAGCACCAGCCACTCTGGGGCAGGCACGGCCACTGACCGTCTTGCTCCGGAGATACCAGGTGACCTCAGACATGCTTAATTCCCAGGGAAGCAAGTCACCGCGTGCGACGGGCAGTGGAACGAGATGCTTCCTTAAGCGAGGGGATACTAGTCACAGGAGCACTACAAATGCCTAGAGACGCCTTGATGCATGGGTTTCCCTTGCTCCCTGCTCAGGGAAGGACACACTGGGATACACCCCACATCCTCCCTGACCTCTAGGCTCTGCTGGCTTGCTGTTCCACCGCCGGAGGTTGGAAACCGAGCAAAGACCCTGGATATTCAGCCTCTCCAGGCAGCCAATATCCAGAGAGCACAGATGTTCCCCCCTCCCCGCAAGCCCAGACATCCCCAGTCCCGCGGAGCGGCAGCCGGACCCACTTACTCGTTGGCTTACTTCCTCACGCTGTTTTCCACCTTCCTCTGCTGTTGCAGGGGCTCCTCTCTACCACCACGAGCACGGCTTGGCTCCTTGGCTTTGCCCAGCCCAGGAGGAGCTCAGATCACTTCTTTCTGAAACTCTTTCTGCCTCACTCTCCATCTCTCGGCTGCCTGGCCGGCCTCCAGCCTGTGCTGTCGTGGGCGAGGGAGCCTGGCTGACGACTACATCTCTTCCCCCCCACCCCATCTCCGCCCCCGGCTCGCTTTCTCAGATACAAGCAGGAAGTGCTTAGGCAGATTTCCTACAAGTTTTCATTGTGCGCACATGCAGGCCTAACTTTTTAACCCTGTACAGCCCTGAGGACTGGGGCAAGCCCGGAGTAGCACAGCCCACAAGCATCACCGCCTCCTTTATTCATAATCCCCTATAATCCCCATCAGGGTCTCTTTTAGAAGCAGCTTTTCAACGTATCTACACTCTCTGGATAGTTAATACTGATCCTCACCCCCGGAAGCCACTGATTACAGAGGCGAGACCGCACAGGCAGAAGCACAATCAACTTCCTTAAATTGCTCAGGCCATGTGTCCTCCCCAGAGGCAATATCCCACAGTCTGTTCAGGTCCTGGCATCTCTGTGGATGCTATACAAATATACCCACCTGCCTACCTCTGAGGAGGGGCATCTGGTGAGAAAACAAACTAGGAGAGGGCCAGGGGACACCTTGGGGGGAAGAGATCAATGCTAGGAAATCATGGGCCACCCTACCTAACCCGCTGGCCTGCAGGAGATTGCCGTCTAATAAGAACTAGCTGGAGAGCCAGCAACTTTTGTCACCTGGCTGCTGATTGAACAGTTGTCAGTTGGCAACAAGATCTGGTCACCAGCAACCTGCCTTGGGAATAATCTGCCCTTTACAAAATAGCGGTGATGAGCTAAACTTCTCGATTTTCCTCATTGTTGGGATATCCTTTTCATAAGGGCTCTTGTGCAATTTCCTTTATTGATGCCTTGGCTAGGGGCCTGCATTTTTTTTTCAAGAGTTCATCTCTATAACTCACAGTCCTGCTGTATCACAAGCATGCATGGATCTGGCCTCCCAGCACCCTCAAGCAGGGAAGCATCACTGATCCCATTTCACTGATGGGGAACTGAGGAACAGAAATATGAAGTCCAAGTTCACAGCTAGTCTGGGCAGAGGCAGGAATAGATGCCAAGTCTCCTGACTCCTAGTCCAGTGGCTTAACCACAAAGCCATGTCCCTAAGCTGTTCTCTCTGGTATTGCACATCATGTGGTGCGACAGGCAGATGACCTGTGTTTACAAGAATCTCACTCCATCAGCCAGCTCTGTGTGCAAGACATGATAAGAAACAGCAAACCCCAACCAAGGGAGGGGCTAGAGCTTCTTGTTAAAAAGAAGCTTCCAACCTGGATTCAGCCTCAGAAGAAAAGAAATTCCAGTAACACATGTAGGGTTTCCAGGACGTTTACATTTATTTGCAGCATCTCCTGGACTTGGCAACAGGATGCTTTCCATCAGGTGGGACAATGCACAGGCAGCCTTTTGGCAGACTGCTGTTGTACATGGTATCATCCTAAATGGGCTATTTTTACGAGATAAAAGCCCTGTTTAGGGGGAACGTGTTGCCTAGTGGATAGAGCACTGGAGTGGTCCTCAGGGGATCTGGCATCCATTCCTGGCTCTCCCAATAACCTGCTCTGACACTTTGGGCATTCCCCTTTCCTTTTCTGTGCTTTTTATCCCTTTGCCTATTTTCTGTTTGCACTGTAAGCTCCTGGCAGCAGATCTTCCTCTCAGTATTCATTTGCACAGTGCCTAGTGCCGGAGGGCCCTGACCTGGTTTGAGGCCTCAAGATGCTACTCTAAAACAAATATACAGACTTGTAAGCTGGGCCTGGCAGTGGGACACAGCACATTTCCCCATCAGCCCCCACCCTAGGTAAGACATGGATTATTTCTGATCTAGCAGTGAGTCGGCTCATGCAGCAGGCACTGCAGCACCATTCCAGCCCTACTGGTACCAGTCTTTGCCAGCAAAATGTGATGGGGCAAGAGCTGTTAGAGGGTGCTCGAGAGCAGAACAAAAATGGGAACGAGACAAGCCGTTTTCTTTAAAATAAGCACTGACTGCCAACGGACACGGCATCAGCATACTGTACTATATGCCCCTCTATCTCTATAATGACTTTGCAGGAAGAGGAAATGGGCCTTGTAAGAGGGGGGAAAAAAGTGAGAGTGTAGTCCAGGAGCTGGGGGAGAAGGGGAATAAAGGAAAGAATTAGTTACAGGCAGACTTGCTTGGGTAAAATAAAAGCCAGTCCAGACCTTCGTTCAGAACAGCTGAACTGCAAACTGCCATGAGATAGGGAGAGGCTGATTCACTGTATTTCAATCTGACTGGCTGCAGGGAGCATCCAAAAGCCCCTGGTCCCCTGAAGTCCTGCTCTGTGCTCCCTAGAGATTTCAAGAGCTCTCACAGGGTTCAGAGAAGCAGCCAGGCTCTTGGGCAATGATCCAAGCTGGACCTCTGATGCTCCCTGCTTCTGGAAAGCATATTTGCATTCAAGAGCAATGTGGAGCCCCTGGCAGATAGAGGCACAAGGCCCAAGCCACACAGGTAGAAAGTAGGAAGCACTCAGTGATTATACACAAGTGGAAGCCAGGAGGAGAGAGGATTTATGATCACTACCATGAACGGTGGCACTGTGATTACCATGTCAATGGAGCGTCATGTCCTGGCAGATTCAGGAAAGGGTTATTAACCCAGCCTGGTCCTGTGTAATTAGTGACATGAGCAGGACAATGCTTGCCAGCCCTGTGCTGTTATTGAAACCTTGGCATGGACTGGAATGTGCTTGGATTAGCTGCAGCCAGGACTGGGCGAGAGCTGCTGGACTCCATCCTACAATACTAAGGAAGGGAACCAAGGCTCCCGACCTTTTGTGCATGGCTCTGCGCAGCCTCGGCACATGCCCTCCTCCCAAATGTAAGCCATGTAGCTGCAGGAATAGGGAAGGCTGGCCCAGTGGCTAAAGTACTAGCTAGTGACCTCAGATTGATTCCCTGCTCAATCATAGATTCAATGGCAAATGGTCTGGCCTCAGTTTTCAACTGCAAAATAGGGATATAAAAGCCCTGCTCTACCTCTCGGGGGTGTTAAGGGAGACTGAAAGGAGCGTGGATGCTGCTGTATCAGGGGCAGTGTAATCACTGAGACCCTGTCTCTGAATTTTTTTTAGACTTAAAGAAATGCAAAACTCTAGAACTGTTGGTTCAGAGATGATCATTGTTTTTGTGATTTCTTAGTCGGTCTAATAAAAAGCATCTTTTTTCTGCAAGCTTTCGGGTTCACGTGCCCTTCATCAGGCTCAGAGCAAATTAAAAATGGTAAAAAAGTCCTCATAGGTAGGAAATCAACTTCATTTTTGCACAGAGGAAGCTGAAGATGGAAGTCTGTCCCTCCAGGTCCATGAGAGCCTTTGCGAGTTGCTCTTTGTTGTGCATATCAGGCAGGATTTCCCTCTCGCAAGGCACTCCTCATCCTCATCAGATTCGAGGCACACCTTGTGAGACTCAAGGCTCCCTTGGGAAATGCCAGCTCTTCGTTTTCTCTTATTTTTTGACTGCAGAGAAATAACAGAGCAGCTTTTTTTGTTGCAAAGAACCTAGAACAGCCACGACAGGACCAAATGTGTTTAATGCTATGGATTCCTATTTGAAATCTCCGAGTTTATCTTATGGATCATCTTTACACACCTAACAGCCGCGGCACCCTGGCTGAGAATCACTGGCCTAGATAGATAGTACTCCCAAGGGAAAGTGGTCTTATAACGCATCTTCATCCCAGTTCTTCGTGTACATCTTTTATACCTAGTCGAATGATCCCTGTGAGCCAGACATGCCTGCAGGATGCAACTAGCTCAATTCTAGCCTTCACTCTTTGCAGTATGTAGACGATATCCTTTTACATCATGGGACCTGGGACAGGCCTTGGGAACATTCCCAATTCAGGTAAGCAGAGAGCCACAGCCAAAATTGGAGGAAAAAGCCTGATCCACAGTCCTTTGAAGTCAATGAAATGCCTCTCACCCACTCCAGGTGTCTTTGGATAAGGTCCATAACACTGGGAGCCTAGAAACAGGTTGAAGGGAACTACTTACTTGAACGTCAGAGGAAAGAGCTTTTGAAAGGGGTCAGATAATGCATAGCCAGAGGACCTAATCTCTGCAGAAGGAACTACTGGATAATGCTTAGAAATGCAAGGAATAGATGATGAGACACTTTGGCAACCTAACAGTGGTGCTTGTGTGTGAATCTGGCATTGGGACTCATTATGGGTCTTTATATTTTAGAGAGGTTTTAGCAAATGCAAATGCCACCACATGCAAGTTATATCCATTTCCTACAGTCGTGAGTACAGTGTGCCTCATCCAACACTGCAGCTGAAAAATTCCCCGAGCATTTGCTCTACAGAGCACAAGAGAGCATTGTTCTGAGCTCCCAATAATAATAATTTGTGTTGTCACAGCACTTAAGGCAGTGATTCTCAGCTGGGGTGCCCTGGCACTGTGGGGTGCCTTAAGATCCTTTCAAGGGTGCCGCAGGGAGCTACACAATATTAGTACTATTAGGTGTGTGGACAAAATTCACAAGATAAACCAAAGATTTCAAGTAGGAATCCATAGCATTAAATGTGTTCTGATCTGTTGTATTATTTCTGAGTACTCTGCAACAGAAAAACTGCTCTTATTTTTCCATAGTCAAAAAATTGAGTGAAAATTTAGAACTGGCATTTTCTGAGGGCGGGGGGTCTTGAGTGTAAAAAGGTTGAGAACCACTGACCTGGCATCCCAGACATGTGTTACGACTGCAGTGCTAGGCGCTGCACAAACTGCAGAACAAAACAGATGCAAGTTCTTTATGATCATGCGAGATAAACCTGCCCTAAATTCTGACTTTCTCTTGACATAAAAGCAACCTCTGTATAATGCACTGTACCACAATATATACAAATTCCACCTTCCTCTACATTAAATGGAGCCAGCACAAATCTGGCACAAATCTGGCATCGTCATAATCAAGTCCCACAGCACAAGAGAAGCCAAAGAAAGCCACCTGAACTAAAATCTAAACAATGAAAGGAAACAAGAGCATTAAACACAGAACTCTTAGGAGTAACCGTTGCAGAGCATTCAGGATGCAAGACTATGAAACCATTTCTGGACAGGAGCAGGATTTCAATGAAGAAATGAAAGGAAATAACAGGGCATTAGGCAGGATATAAATCCTGGATTTAAGTGTCTGATTGTACAAAAGTGAAGAGGTCTTTTAAAAAAAAATCTTACTGGTATTGGGACTAACACCTGAGAGAGAGCATGTGAGAACTCTTTTGTGGCAGGCTTCATCATTGCTGCTTGCTGGTGCTCAACCACATCAGGCTCAAGGTGCCCCTTGGAAAATGCCAGCTCTCAGCTTTCACTAGTTTTTCTGACTACAGAAAAATAACAGAGCAATTTTTCTGTCACAAAGAACTGAGAAAGACCCCGACAGGTCAGAATGGTTTTGACACTCTGAATTCCTACTTGAAATCTCTGGATTTATCTTGTAACACTGCTAAAATTGCACAGCACTCTCCAGCACTCTTAAAAGGATGCCCTGGCAATCACTGGTTTAGTCTAGTGTAAGGCAGCTGAGGCTTCTAGGTGCCGCTAAGTCAAAGAGGAGAAGGCCTACAGTCTCATTCTTACTAGATGTAAGCTGGCGTACCTTCCAAAGAACCAGACTGACTTGGGAGAGCTTAAGATCCGGCCCTTCATTTGCTTTTCAACATCCCCGTTAGGTTTTGCACATCACTCATGGCCAGGCAAGTTTCACTGGTTTCTCATCAGGCTCGCTTGTCAGCTCTCATTTGCTAGCATAATGCTGCAATGGCAAGTGTCAAAAGGAGTTGCCTGCTTTCACAATGCGATTTAAGGCTGATAATATTTGGTGCTTGGAAAGCCTCGGCTCCCAGAATTAGCATCTTTGTGAAAGCAACTCAGCTCTAGTTTTCCACGCGAGGTTGTAGCCCTCACGATTGCAGAGAAAAGCTTGAAAAATGGAACTGCTGAAGGCTCAACATCAACCAGGCAAATAAAAAGAATGAACAATTGTTATTAACCCCCCCCATGAATTTTAAGGGACTATCAAGTTCTGAATACTTAGGTTTGGCAGCATACAACCATAGAGGAAGACTTTTAAAAAGCCTCTTTCCATTATTCTTTTTTTGCAAACTTTTCTAGTGACATTATTTCTGTGAAAGACAAGCTTTCACAGTACTACTACTACTACTGTTAAAATTGCTCTTTTCCTTTAACCTATTAGCAGATAACATGTGATCACTGTAACTATAAATACTTTGAGCAGAAACTCTAGAATGGCTTCTTATTCCCACGCCAAATTGCTCTGAAGGCAGGGTGGGGGACTCTCCGGTCTGGTTCAGAGCGAAAATGAAAGCAGCAGTCGGGGCTAGAAAACAACCAGCAAAATGATCAGACCAAAAGTCCTGACCTTCTCTGAGACCGCTGCTCCTTCCTGCAGTGGACTGTGCTATCGGGAGGAGAACAATGAGCACTTGAGACAGTGCATGAAGAACAGAGGAAGAATAATCCAGTCCTGTTTCCTTCCAGCCCCAACGAATCTGAGGATGACTATGCTACGGTTGCCAACCCACCAGGTTTGCCTGGGAGTCTTCAGGAATTAGATATAAATCTTCAGGAGACTGCCGCGAGTCACCCAGAAGATAGGGCATTCATTAAAATAAATATTAAACGTTGAATCTGATTTATACAGTACTCCCGTGAGGTTTTAAAATGTAATAGTAATCTGCATTTGCCTTCCTGATATAAAGCCCGTGCATCGTGATTAATGTCCTGATGTCATGTGATGATGAAACCTCCTGGAACAGACTGAAACGGAGTTGGCAACTCTGGATTATGCACCCCAGAGGCTTAAACAGGACTTTCCTCAGTGACCTGGCCCTGGCATCACATCCACATCTGATTGTAAGGGGAAGTGAAAGGATAGGAAAGCACCCTGCCCCCACGCTGAGGGGAGAGCCCTGCTCTGCTAATGTGATTATCCTTCCTGGCTGGCTGTACTCTGCTCCCCCACACACATGCAGACACAACCTCCATGCAACAAACAGGCTTTCCCTTTGGCAAAGAACAGCTCCAGGAGCTCGATCCAGCAAACTGTGCTGGGCTCAGGCACCGGTAAACCCGTGTACGTAGTCCCCAACCTAGTGAAACAATCACTATTGCTCAGGCCAATTCCCAGCATGGCGTACGCAGGCCTTGGAAACACTACCCAGGCACGTTCCTGGAGTCACCCCCCAGTCCAGACCACTGCTAGCCACCTGGCCCATGCACTGCTCTGCTTGTTCCCTGCTGCCCCAGGCCAACGCTTCCCCTGTCCCGAAACAGCTTAGCTAGTACACAGGACCCAGACCTGCCATCCTGTCTGCTCTCCCACCATGTTGCTCTGCCGAGGAGCTTCAGCCACTGCTTGCACCCACTGAAATTATCCAGCTGCAGGAAAAGACTGCTGAGCACGACGGACTGGGCCAGTGTCAGCAGCTCTCCCTAAGGGCCTGGGAAGGCTGGGTACCCCCACTCACCTCCCAGAGTCAGCCCTCTCCCTACGAAGGCGTTCAGACAACAGAGTGCAGTGGGAAGCCAGCTGCTAAGCCCCATTCAAACGTTGAGGCTAAGAGGCCAGTACTTTGTTGGCAAAGCAGTTAAGGGCATCTCATCGAGGATCCAGAGCTGCAAGTCCGAACCATGCCCTGGACTCATGCTCACAGCCAACTCCAGTTCATTCAACTGTAGCTCTTCAGTCTGAGTGATCCAGGTAGAGACATGATACTGGGCATGTCATGCCTTTGTGTGCCACTGGCTACAGAAACTCAGGGCCTTACTGCAGTCCTAAGGGACCTTCTAGTCCCAGGCGTGTCTCATCTTTGTCTGTCCTAGCCAGTTTGGGAAGAGAGTGAGGGCATCAGGAGTCCAGCAGGGACGGCAGATAACACCTTTCAACTACCAGCCCTCCAACAACTGGAATAACTTCCACTATGCCAGTCCTTCTATCCTGAAGATTTCTGCAGTGTGACATTTTGGCATGCGCCCAGACAGCCCCAGAAACAGCACCTTGGAGAGTAAAACCTAGTTGCTCCAAAGCACCTGTCCTGGACCAAAGCATAGATGGTATTTGTGACCCTAATCAGGATTTGAGCCCAGGTCTCTGGCAGAAAAGAGCACACTACTAGGCACATATATAAAGGTGCTGGGACCTCTGATGACTGGCTGGCTTAATGGAACTGTGTCTTGAAGGCGGCACTCAGAGCAGATCACAAGGCCTAATTTTTGGCTAGTCTTCCATTTATCAGCCCCCAGAGAGAGACCAGCACCCAGTGACACAGGGCTATGGAAATCTGGAGGTGGGTGGGGGCTCCCCCAAGCCTCCCTGTCTGACTGACACGATGAGCTGTACTGAAACCCTGGTATGCATCGAGGCTCAGATGAGCTGGCCCTGGGTCTGCTCTGCATTGGCTTCCTGTGCCCACACCTTGCAGGAATACATCTTGGGGCAGGTGGAGCACAGAGCGGGAGGGGTTGGAGGAGAAGCCCTGCCCCAGCTCCGATGTGCCCCTCTGCTGCTCATCTCCCACATCTGCCCAGAGGGGAGACAGTCTGTCCCTGAGCAGTGGATGAATCTGCAGGTGAGTCAGTGTTGGAGCAGCCCAGTTCAAGCCCCAGGGCACACACGTACCCACCTGCTGTCAGAAAGATCCATGCTGGAGCAAGAGGGAGTACACCCTAGGGCAGGTACAGCCAGGCGTGACAGCAGCACCAGGGATCCCAAGAGAAACAAATGAGAGACTTAAGGGCTGGAGCCTGGAAGCCTTGGAGTCAGCAGGCGTGCTCCTCTAGTCGTATGGGGCAGGACCAGACTCCAAGTTAGAGAGAGCGAGTGACATCAGCAGGTCCCAGGGAGTAAGCAGGCAGCCCACGGTGTGCTGCACCCCAGCCAGAGGGACCCACTCAAGGGTAGATAGCTGATCTCCACCTCACCCACGGAAGCTGCCCTGGGCTTTCTACTGAGCAGGGCACTGGTGCAGCAGGGACCCGAGGGAGCTGGGCTGAGCCATGCAGCACCTGCCCCACGGGGCACCACCTGGCAGCCCGGCAGCAAGCAGAAAAGAGCAATGAACAGACAGCTGTATTTCCACACAAGCTGCAGGAACATGCAGGCAGGCAGAAGGAGAATTGCCCATAGGGCAGGGAGGGAGGGGACAGAGCTAGAACAGTGACATGGCCCCACGCTGCCCGCCTCCCTCGGCAGGCACTGGCTGTGCCTTCCCCATGCGAGCCCCCCTTCCTCACCAGGGACTATGGCTCCACACTACCCCTTCCCAGCTAGGCTCAGCCTGGCACCTCCTTTCCCCATGTTCCTAGCTCCCATGGTCACAGGCTGCCTCACAAGTCTCCAGCCATACAGCCCTCTCCTTCCCTGCCACCTGCACTTCCCCCACTGCCAGCTGCATCCAGTAGACTGGGCACTATCTCTGCTGCCCAGACTTCAGCGGTAATGCATGAAGAAAGGAATTGCATCTCAAGGGACAAATTAAACAAGACCTTCCCTCACCCCATCCCCCTGGGAGCCAAGCTCTCTCTCAGTAATGGCAGGACCTAGGAGAGCAGATAGGCACAGATTTGCCTCTGCACATTAACTCTTCATATTGCAGTGGCCCCATTTATGCCAGAAGTCCCTCCCCTTCTCCCCATGTGATCCTGAGGACACTCAGCCACTGGATTTCCCCCAGCCCTTTCTCACTCAGCACTGATGAGGCCGCAGATGGACTACTGTGTCCAGTTCTGCACCGCACTTTAACAAGGACGTGGACATGCTTGACAGAGTCCAGAGAAGAGCCACCTGTATGATGAGAATTGCATGGCAAGCCACATGAGGAAAGTCTGAGGGACCTGGGATTCTTTAGCTTGAAAAAGAGAAGGGGAGGGGAGGGGAGGGGGTTGGTAGCAGCTTACTGCTACATCAGGGGAGCACATTAAATCACAACTGTTCACCAGGGCATCCTAGGGGAAAACCAGGAGTAATGGCCATAAACTACTGGAAGACCATTTCAGGCTCAGCATTAGGAAAAAATTCTTCACAGTTAGAGTGTCCAGACTGTGGAATAAGCTCCCTCCAGAGGTGGTGCAATCACCTGCCCTGGAAATCTTCAAGAGGAGACTGGACGGTCACCTTGCTGGGGTCACTTGACCCCAGCTGTCTTTCCTGCTTGGTGCAGGGGGCTGGACCCGGTGATCTTCTGAGGTCCCTTCCAGAATCTATGAAAAACAGAGACTCCTTCTGTTACTGGTATGACCACGGCAGAGATCATCGCCTCTCAAAAAATACACATCACTCTGGCCGAGGGAAGAAGCCTGAAAATACCACAAAGTAAGTTCTTTGGGCCCAGGATTTTACTAAGTTGCATACCATGCTGCTAAAACTCCAAAGCGAGGATAGGGTTTTGATCTTCCTAACCCCGCAAACATTCGCCGCTTCTGCAGAAGTGAAGTAGCAGGTATGACATACTGTTCACCAGTTGCAACTATCTAGAGGAGTCAGCCACACCCCCACACATCCTAATACACTTTCACTTACTGTGGTCCTGTAAGAGGACTGTGTGACCGGACTGAAAAAGTTTGCCAGGTTTCCTTCAGTCCTCCCAGGTGGTCGGTCCGCTCACGTTTGACCCCTGTGCCTCCTGACTACAATTCTCCACCCTAGAAGAACTTCCCCTGTTTGGAATTCAGGCAACGATAGGAGAATAAGCAAAGCAGCACACCCTGGGGTTGAAGCAAACAGCAGTCACACCCTTGGATCTGATCTATCCAGGTCAAAACCAAACACGATCATCTCAAATTAAGACTCTTCTCTCCTCAACCCCACTGTGTCACAACAAAGGATTCCCTGCAGTGGTACAGCACATAATTCTGATGTCAACGACTCCAGAGTAAATCTGGAACGACTCCTTTAAATTCAATGGGAGTTCTTCCAGATTAATTCTGGGGTTACGTAGATCAGAATCGGGCTCACCCCTTTTGCAGTGTGCTCTCTCCTGTCGCTCAGCAGCATTCGTGGTTTAATTTTAGGTTTTGTGAACAAGTCTTTACAGCCCCTCAGACCAACAGAAATCATTCCACAATTTACTTTTACACTCCAGCAGCAAGAGACATTTCCATTGAAACACCATCCCTCCACCCCAGCGGCACCTCCCTGCCGAATACCACAGTAACCTGCTAGGATCTGACAACGGGACTGTGGAATTGACG
The DNA here is from genome assembly GCF_052110815.1 of Crocodylus siamensis. Taxonomy (NCBI): domain Eukaryota; kingdom Metazoa; phylum Chordata; order Crocodylia; family Crocodylidae; genus Crocodylus; species Crocodylus siamensis. The sequence continues at coordinate 15,024,923 of NC_143405.1, read as the reverse complement.
GGAAAAGGCCCCGCAAGGACGATGAAACTGACTAACCCGCCACCGAAAACCTTCAACTCGAGATCCCTCAAGTTAAGGACATAGCTCCATACAGGTCACTGAAATAAAGGTAGTGTTGACAACTCTTGCAATAAGCACAATATTTGGTGCATGTCACAGCCCCTTCTCCTGGAATCAGCCGAATAGTGAAGGAGTCGCTCTGCTTTCAATATCTTAAAGCAAAGTAAGTGTCTAAGTTTCTGGCTGCAGAGGGTATGTGTGCCCAAAAGCTTGTAAAGAACAATTTTTCCAACCATTTAATTGGTCTAATAAAAGGTATCACATTTACCCAAAGAAACTTGTCTGGCTGCAGAGAAAAAACTTAAAATTATGACCTGAGTGCAGCCAACAGGCCTAGTTACCAGGAGATAAAGAGAAAGACCACCGAAACTGCCAGCAGCATTCCTAAGCCAGTCTCATGAGTCTTGAGGCCTGGCTCATGATTTTTGTGTATTTGTGATTGGCAGACCTGAAAATCTGGCAAGGTTTTCCAAAGGTGCTGAGCTTCTCCCACTGATTTCAACGAGATGCAGAGGTGGTCAGTGTCCTTAAAAAAAAAAAAAAAAAAAAAGAAAGAAATCATCTTCCTTTAGGGAAGACACAGCCTAACATGAAATATCAAGTCTGGAGCTACATCTCCAACGAAGCTAAGTGAAAAGCAAAAAGGACGCAAGCAGAACAAGCTGTGAAAAGTGGATTTAAAAAAAAAAAAAAAAAAAAAATCTTTAAGGTTTGATGACCAAATCTCTCATTCTGCAGAACAGAGGAGGGTGTGTTGTATATGGTCTTTAAAACTGTCCCTTTAACAGGATCCAGACCACATTAGCAGGATAGACCCTTGCATCAGGGCATTCTCATGTGCCCAGCCGACAAGCAGTCTCACCACATTCCCCATTTCTGATTCAGTTTGTGTTTTTGTCTATGCCACTAGCATTAACAGCACGTCAGCATTTCCAGTCAAACCCTCTCTTCTGGGGGGATTTTAAGTTGACCAAAAGAATGCACTTCAGGCTGATAGTTGGCAAGGGAAATTCCTAGTTCAGAAGGGAATTATTTCTGGTAAAACTTCTTTAAAAGGAAAAGAAACCCAACCAACATAGAATCAACAAACATAAGACAGTAAAGAAATGTAAAGCAAATCCTAACTGCACATACTTAATTCATAAGTCTTTTACAGTACTTTCAATCAATAGAAAAATTATCTTATAGCAGGATGGATGGCAAATCATATAGCTGTTAATACACGTAAAAAAGCTCAGTGCTTGATTTATGATTTATTCAGCACGTCCCTGCCCACCTTAAACTTTCAAAGCACGGAATGAGAAAGTAAAGGAAAGCCTCTTACATCCCCTGAAACTTTCCTGTTCACTGTAAATGCTCTCAGTATCCCACCTGTGCACTCCAGAAGGCTTTCTCTTTCATCTCCTACAGGTTTTGATAAGCAGCACATACTCTAATGCCAGCAAACCCAGGCTCTAAAGATCGGCGCTCAACTTCTTATATTGTGTCTACTGGTCATGCTGGCACATAGCCAAGCCTGTACGTGCCTTCCACTTGGACAGATCCCAAGTTCATTAAAGACCACGCAATTATTTTAATCACTGCTAGAACGCAGACACCTCAGTCGGAAAGTAGATTAGATGAGCAAGGAACTAGGTGCACAGGTGCTCTTATGCTTTTAAACACCAAAGGAGAGAAGTTGTTTCCAACACGAAACTACAAGGAGTAGAGCTAGGGTGTAATTTGTTCCCGAGACTGGATTTTATCCAGGTTACAAAGGCTTTAACTTCATCTTCTGCAAAAGGATCCATAATGACCAAGTGTTCTGGACTCTTTGCTATCCTTGCCATCGGGAATGCGCAGAGGGCTCGTGTGGCATTAATTCTTCAAGGACCTTATCCTACTTGCTTGTATGAGTGGTACCGTGGATTTCAGGAAGTCTACTCACTTAGGTAAATGTGGGTCCCATATCTGGGCCTTAGCAAGAGCCCAGCGAAAGGCTTCTACTGACTTCAGTGAGCCTTAACTGAGCAGCCTGCAATGGCCATCATCTAGCAAGCCAACACCTTATGAGTGAAAGTTCCTGCGGCTGAAAGATCAAGCACAGTAAAACATGAGCAAAGGCCAGAGACCCATCTGGATTCTCAGCCCTTGATCCACATCTCCCAGCTCTTTGTCCATAAATCAGCCCATCTCAGCAGCACTAAATTATGCACCTAAGAGAATCCTGCAGGTCGCAATGCAGCGCTGTAGCAGGTCCCCTTCATGGCCACAGCCGAACTGACCCTGGGGTCATTTGCCGAACCAAAATGATGCCTAGCCCCGGCCGACAGCCCTGGCACACCAGCGCAAGGACAAGCAGCGGGGGGATGAGCGCTTGTGGCGCCCTGCACCCACCTTCAGGGTAAAGCCAAGACCCCAACGGCAGGCGGCCTCTGCGCGTCACTCTAACGCAGCCTGACAAGTCTCCCGGGCACTGATTCTGCTCAGAGCCATAACCCTGGTCTACACAGAGCCGTCGCTGCCATCAAGGGGAAGCCGGTGCTTGCGGGAGACCCGCACCGGGGCCTCAGAGAGACCGCTGGGATGGACCGGCAAGGGGCACAGAGCAGGGCCGACCACTGTCTGGGCGCGCACGGCCCGGGACAGCAGCCGGCACAGGAATCCTTGCTGAAGAGCCGCCTTTTAATTCAGGGGTCAGCGTGGTAGCAGACCCCTTTCCACCCCTGGGCAGCCAGCTTGGCAGAGCCGGCCCACTTCCGAAACCTAGTCTCCTGCCAAACAAACCTGGCGCCGGCAAGCCCGTGGAAGGAGCCTGCGGGACGCGCAGCGCCGAGCACCCTCAGGGGCTAGGAGGAACCCAGGCGGCCCGGCTGCCCGCCAAGGCACGCGCTGCCGGCGGCCGGGACCGCAGCCGCTCCCGCCCCGCCGCCCCCCGGCCCGGCCCGGCCCGGCCCCACCTGCACGCCGCGCTCCCGGCGCTCCCGCTCCCGGGAAACAAAAGCCCCAACCTGCGCGGGGCGTGGCCTCCTGCTCATTAGCGTAATGAGCATCATAGCATCCTCTTGGGGTTGGGATTGGGCGGGAGCAAGAGGGGGCGGGGCACGGAGTCCCGACCACACGGGGCCCTTTGGGGAAATCCGGGCTCTTCTAGCAGAGCAACTCAAAGAGTTGGGGGGAAAAATCTTTGCAACGAGGCATCGGGCACAGCCAGCCTTCGTGAGACGGAGGGAGCGTCTGCAGGAGCGGAGCACTTGGCACGCACGAGGTCATGGAGTCGCAGGCTGGGAAGGGACCTCCAAGCAGGACCATCTCCAGCTAGATCCTGCCAGCCAAGGCTCGGTCTAGCTGGGTCTTAAAAACCTCCAAGGATGGAGATTCTCCCCGGGTCCGTTGCAAAGCCCTGGGGGCCAGCGTTGTAGCAAGGCAGGGGGCAAGCAGGGCAACCGTCCCAACATTGAGGCGAAGGGGTGCCGACAGGTGCCGGTCAGCTGGGGCAGGGTGCGGGATGGAGCTGCAAGCAGCTTGGTTGGGGCAGGGAGAGAGAGAAAGGTGGCTCTCGCTGCTGCACACGCTCCCGGGCAAGCATGGGGGGGCATATGCCCCCTGGATCTGTGTGTGGGGCGAGGGCGGGCTGCCGCTGCAGTCTTCACCCCCAGTTGGCAAACTTCATTGTTATGGCACTGCTGGTGGCCCTGGCTCCTTTCCCTTTTTGGAGGCCGGAGACACTGGGGTAGGGTTTCCTGGTTTCCAAGCGATAGGGTGGGAGGATGCTGGTGTCCAGATACCCGCTGGGTGCAGCGTGCGGTTGCGGCTTGCACCTGGTCAGATGCTACCCAGCCAGGTACCTGAGGAAGAGTCTTCCAAAAGCCAGTTCCCCCTAGCAGGAGGCAGCTGCCATGCACTGTTGTGAGCTCTGTGTGCCACCACCTGAGCTGGGAGAAAATGACCCGAGTATGGATCCTGACTCCTACCGTGGACCCCTATAGGCATCCTGCATCCCAGGGCAATCCAGCTAAGAGGCCTTGGAAGATGCAGCCTCTGAACAGACAGCTGTCTGCACCCTGCGGCCCAGTGGCGTTCTGCTCTGATTCCCATTATCTCCGGTGAGGAGAGGGCGCCGGGCACGCTGCTGAGCAGCTCTGATTCCGTGCGGTAGGAGCCTGCAAGGAACACACGCTTGCTATTTATTGCCTACAGTGACTATCCCCCCCTTCAGTCCCATCTGTAGGGTGAATTTGGTGCATCTGAGTTACGTTTCAGATGGTGTTTCCCCTTCAGTTCTCCAGGGGATGGTGAGAGCAATGAAGCCTAACCACTAGACCACCAGGGAACTGCTATCAAGTGATAAGATCAAGTGAGCTGGGGCATCTGGATCTCAACGCCTCCTGACCTGAGGCTTGCACATAGGATGTCTATCTGAATTAGGGGAGTATCCGATGCCTCAGACTAATGGGTCTGGGTGGGAGGAGACTTCCCAGGGAGTAGAGCCCCACAGACTTGACAATTGTGTTCTGCTCAGTTGAATTTTGGAAGCTGACTATCGAGCTTTTCCCAGTTGAATTGGGAACTAATTTGACCTTGATAAAGATTTTTTTTTAAGTTCTGCAGGGGGTACTTGCTGGGCCTGGCAAACCTCATTTCCAGCAGCTTTTAGGAGTGCCAATTGACCACATTAGCACCAATCCAAAACGAATCCCTCTCTTCGGTGTATCCCTTTTTCATGAGGGCAGAGGTTGTGGTCGCCATGGGGCTGCTGAGGGATCATGAACAGGAGGCAGCTTTGTCTGCACCATCAGGGGAGGTGATTATGAGACTGTTTCTCTGTTAAGGAGTGGCCCACGCTATGGGAAAGTTTAAGGCCCCTTGATGTAGGAAGTGATGAATTAATCACTTGTGTAGGAAGAACACTTTGCGTGTACATCAGGGGCAGCTCCAAGCAGGTCTGGACTGCTTATACACAGCAACCCTGCTCCAGAGCCTAGCTACTGGAGGGAAAACACAGCTAGGAGCACAATGTGTGACTGACTATACCCCTGGTTTCCAAAACAAAAGTATCTACATATCTGGTGATGCCTCCCTGCCAGGGGAAATGAGCCATGAATTGGGATCACACGTTCTAGCCGGTAGAGGGTGCATTGTGTCAGGCAATGAATGGGAACATGGCGTGCTAATCACTGTTCCCAGCCAGGCACATCAACAGGGAGGCAGAGAATACAGGACTTTGCAGATCAGCAGGATGGGAGGGGCAGACAGGGCACAGCAGATCCTGCTTTGGAAGGCCCCCTTCATACCTGCCTGCAGTGAAAACCCGAATCTGAAAGCCGTTGTAGAGAAAAAGAAGCTGCCTGGATATGTCACGAACAATGAACCACTCCATCCAGTGGAAGAGTTAAGGACTGATGCTCTGGCAACTCCGCATGGGCTGGGGGCATTTTAAAGCATGGTCTTGAGTACTCCAGGCTGGAGAGTACAGGAGTCTTGGGGCCACCGCAGGTGCTGCCTGTCCCTGTGGCTGCTAAGGCTGTTGCTGGAAGCTAGTGCTTTGCCCTGTTGTCACAGGTTTCTGGAGTCCCTGCCTGAGCCAGGGCTGAGGTGTTGTGGGTGGGGAGTCTGGACTCCCATTTCACCCCTTCTGCTCAAGGTGGTGGTGCATCAGCAGGGCAGGGCTGGAACTGCTCTTGCTGCCACTGCCTGGTTGTATCTGCTCAGAGGGGCTTCAGTCTCCAGGCTGGCAGCAATTCTGGCTGTGGCCTCCAGGCTCTGAATCGGTGCAGCTAACGGTGCATGTTTAAAACTCATGTTTTTAAATCTCAGTTTGGCTCCCCCTTGTACTAACTGCCCTGGAGTCTGAGCAATGGGTCTGGGATGGGCAGTGCCAAGGCAAGCTTCCCCCCATTTGGGCACAGCCTGAAGGGAAGCACCTCTGTTGTCCCAATAAGGAGAAGAGAAATCTCCTGCACAACTAATCCTTGGCCACTTTGCTAAGAGCATCACCCAATGGACCGTGCCTGCCTGTCTGAGGATAGTTCTGGAGATACAGACACTGGTCTGAAAACAGGTCATCACTGATCCCCAAACAGCTAGACAATGATGCAAAATGCTTGTGCAGATTGGCTCTGATTCCTGGGCCAGGTGATATGCAGCTGCTGCCACCTCTGAGGGTGCTGTGAGCTTTGTGCCTTCCTAGCAGCTTCATTCATAGCTCTTCCTATAGTAGCAACCTGTTTCCTCCTGGGGATCTCAAGTGCCTTCTCTGCTCCCAACAGGGGCACTGGTGCGCTTTTTCTGGGTTTCCTCAGAGAACATACCTTTTCTGGGGTGCACAAGAGGGCCCAACTTCCCACTCCTCTTCTCAAGATCTGTGAGATTCAGACTCAGGAGGGACTACTTAAGCAGAAGGCAAAGTAGATTTGCACATTATAGACTAATTATATATACTATTTGTATCGGGCTCTGAATATCTATATGTATATAGCCCAGGCTTTGTAAGCTGGGAGCTTACCTCATCAGAGACTGTGAAAGGATGTGCACAGACTCATGTATAGAAAGAAGAGAGATTTGAATACAAAGACAGAAAAGGGATGGGGATACTGCTGGGCAATGACCATGGCACACGTAGGTATCAGACTAATATGGCCAACGATGTCTCAAGACCTATTCAAGCCAATGTGGGACTCCCAGCAAAGCCAGGTGTATTCCTTTCCTTTGCTCCCCCTCAAGGCCCAAGAGTGTGATGATCTCCTCTCTCCCCACAGCACACCTGCCCTGCCTGAAGGGGAGGATATGACTGAGGAGGGGCCTAAGGGCAGTGCATGGAGGCAAGGAAACCAAGGAAGAGGCCAACTTTTGGCAGGCCCCAGATGGGAATGTCTTGGTTCCTTGAAGGCTCGAGATTTCTCCCCAAGGAGCCTGAGTGGCCCAGATCCCGCTGGAATTTCAGCCTACCCCTGGGCAGGTGGTGCCCTGGGGCAGGGTGGTAGTAGTCAAGTGGTGTGTGAGTATTTCTCTATACCCAGGCCTGGTAACAGCCTGATACAGAGAGCAGGTTGCAGCCACCCGCTGTCATCTAAGAGCCTCAGTGCAGATGCACAGTCCCTGAGCCAACCCAGGTTCATGCAAGGCTGCCCTATCATCATCTTGTCCCCACAGGCTAGCTGTGACTAGCACTGACTCAACACTTTACGATGGGCAATCCCTAGCTTCAAATTACTAACCTCTGTCTTGCCCCTAGGGGCAGAAATTAGGTTTCAGCCTGGGCTGCTGGCCCGAGAGAAGAGAGCACCATTGTTCTCTTGTGCAGGAACTAACTCATTTCCAAGTGGGCCTTACAGGGTGTCAGGAGTTGAACAGAAACAGGTCATTCATAAGCCTGTTACACTTCTGTGTACACATCATCACTCAGGCACAGCAAAGGACATTGGTATCTGCACAGGGCTACAACACAGAGTGCTATGTGCAGAGCACAGGGAAGGGAACACACGTGCAGTGTGCATGACCCTGTGATCAATGCTTGGGGTGTGTACACACCCTGCACACACACACTGCATATGCATATGCATGCTGTACATATGTGGCTTCATGTGCCTGTACATATGCCCCTGCCCAGACACATGCACTGAATGTGATATACATTGCATGTTTTGCATGCATGCACACACAGACAAAGGAGATGCTGGGGGTGGGTGCATGCAAACATCAGGTCAGGTTTTCCACATGTTCTTCCCATGGGCTGCCTACTCCAAGTTACCTGACAGGTGAAGCTGCATTGAGGATGGGGTGATGTGGCACAGATTCCAAGTCCTGAACTGCTACTAGAGTTGTGGGGAGGCGTTGGTTTTTATTTTTAAGTTTTAAGGAAATGTTTTTGTGTTCCAAGCCAAATCATCAAAATCAATTCCAAATCTGTGAGTCATTCAAGAACCATATGTGGCCCTACTACTGGCAAACATCCTCCACCCCAACCTGGGGCTTCAGATGCTTCCAAATCATTTGGAAGACATCCTACATGCTGGCCCAAGCCTCGCAGCTTGGGGCCTGGATGCCCCTGAGTTTTGCATGCTTTCGATCATATGGCCACAGAAGCAAGCTAGGGAGGAATCTCCCATTTCCAGGTTCTTCAGCCAGAAGGGAGCAGACTGCTCCTCAAGCCTAAACTCCTGTGTAGCAAGGCCCATGGACACTCCCTGAACAGCTTCCCGTTCAACCTAGAGCAGGGCAGTTAAGGAAAGCGTTAACACGGCCAGCAATGATGAATCCACCATAATGTTGGGCTGCTCCTCCAGTAGTCAGTCACTTTCTCACTTAAGGGTTAGAGCCGCATTTTGCGTTTGAATGCATCCAGCGTTTGCTCCTTGTCAGCTGCTCTCGTTCTGTCTCTGTCCAAGTGAATCACCATCTGTTACCTGATTTCTGCTCCCTCCATAGGTCCTTACAGGCTGGGATAAAGTCACCTGTTACCTGATTTGTGATAATCTAAGAAAACACTTAGACTGGTTGAACGTCCAGAGCAATGATGCCAGCTCATAGTGTCGTTCCCCTCACCCCTGCATCCACGATCAGGAGAGATACCCACAAGCTCTCTGCTATTTTCTAACCTGTTTGATTTATTGAAAAATTAAAAGCACAAGCTCTTTATATATATATATATATAAATACAATGATGTCGCCAGCAATTTACAAGGCATCTGTTACTGTCTGTACACGGTGGGGCATAGGGCTCAGCACCTTGACGGGGCTCCTGCCATGTCCCTGCCACCCAGCCACAGAGGACAGACCCACGAGTGAACAACCCAAAAGATCCACAAAGATATTCCCCCACTGTGATGCCAGGGGACTCCCTGCGCAGCATGTGTGGCACTAAGATTTCTGCAGGTCACCCAGCTGAGGGGCTGGGAAGGGAGCAGGGCAAAAAAAGGCCCCTCCCCCTTCAACCTGTATCCAGTCTACCAGGTGGGGATTTGCTGTGTGCAAAGGGAAGGCAGCTCTACGGGGGAATAAAAGAGGGGGTGGATGCACTCACAGAGCTGCTGGGACAGCCGAAGGTGGGTGAGCTCTTAGGGTGTGGATACCCCCCACTGCCTGTCCCCGGGGAGGACGGGCAGGGAGAGACATCTGGAATATGGCTTAAACTGGGAAAGTGACCCAGTGAGGCTCAATGCCCGGAGGGACCAGAGCAGGCAGCAAGCAGCCAGAGTTGGCCTCTCTGCCTTCCTGCCTGCTCCTCCTCTCACTGCCGTGTTGGTCTAAAGGCCATCTCCATCAGTCTCAGGCCCAGTGCTGAGCACCCCTGCTCTTGGCCCAGGGGATGCATGTGCTGGCGGTGGGGATGGGGGGCTTGGGGGCGCGGTGCGGCTCTGGTGCTGTGCTGTTGCATGTGGGCACACGTACTATCACGCCTGTCTGTGCCCCCGAGACCCCGATTCTCCGCTTGGCTCCCTCATGCTCCTGTCTGGTCAGCTTGGGGGGGAGGGGGTGCCGGAGCCCCTTAAAGTGCCATGTTGAACTCTGTGACCAGGAAGTCAATGTGGTCCTTTTCCTTCATCTTAAAGGCCTCAGCAATGATGCGGGCAGCTTCCCGGTGCTCCTTCCCGTGCAGTGTCGTGCCATTTACCTCCAGGATCACGTGACCCACCTTCAGCTTCCCACAGTTATGGGCAGAGCCTCCTCGCTGCAGCGAGTTAGAGAAAAGGAAGATCTCATATATTGGAGCACGTGTTCCCCCCCCACTTCCCCCTCATGCTTCATGAGGCCCCTCAGCCCAAGGCTGAAATGCAGCCGCCTTTGCCTAGAAAATTTTAGGATAGAGGGCTCCCCTTGCTCTGTCTGGCTTGGCTACTTAGACCAAGGTTTTTGAGGCCCAGACTCGCTCTCATTATGTCTAGCTCCTGCCACAACAGCCCTCTAATCTCAGCTGGGCTCTTCAGGCATTACTGTAATATGTGCAGGTGAGGACAACAGAGCTGGTCAAGTGGCCTTATGGCAGCAGGGGTTCATGCACATGCTGGGTACTGGCTACATGTGACATTGCTGCCATCTGCATTCAGCGGCTCATCTGGGCTCAGCCCATGTCCGCCTGAATTCTCAGCTGTGATTACTTCTTAAATTGCAGCGAATGGTTGTTCACATGGTCTCAGTCCCACTCCCCTCCTGAGCCAAACACCAGACAGAGACGGGCCACAGTTCTGGCATTCCCCAGCTCTAGTGCAAAGTCATCCTCCAAATGCCAGTTGTCTATGGCAGATACTATTACTCACTCCTCTGTTTGCAACCCCACTGTTTCATTTGGGGGGCAAGGTGGCAATGTCCCTGCTAGCTACAGCCCCTGTCACTCCCCCCACCCAGGCATGTGAGACACAAATCCCCATGAAGATGAGATGGGCTGGGAGGGCTGTAAGCCAGCCAGCTGCTCAGAGATGGCAGAGAGGGTGGGTCCTGGTTGCATCCCTGTTAGAAGAGCCTAGCTCTGCATCCTATGAGACCTCTCAGAGTTTGGATTGAGGTGGTGTCTGCACCGAGTTATCCCTGCTCTTGGCTTGACCTACCTGGATGGTGACTATCCGGGGCAGAGGCTGCCGGGTGTTGGCTCCACCCTCGATGGCGATCCCCAAGGTGGGCGCACTCTTTGCCACTCGAATCAGACACGATGTGGGCTCACGGAGGCCGGGCTGGAATAGGGGAGATGCCAATGTGACTGATCAGGGCTGGGCCCCTTTTCTCCTTGCCCAGCACCAAGCCCAGCTCCCACCCAGCCAGGGCCCTCATAAGCCAAGGGGACCTTACCCCATACAGGTTAACCCTTTCCTGGCTGAGGGCTGTGCCTGTACATGGCAGCTTGTAATGGCAGGAGCTCAGCCATGCCTCCATCTGTCTTCTCTGGCCTGCCTGGCCCAGCCCAGCCAGAGTGCGTGTTGTCTTGGCCAGGAAGCAGGGCGCTTGCTCTCTGCCTGGCCAACAAAGCCCTCCAGCCCTGTGGAGACTCCCAGCTGCAGAGATCAGGTATCCTCAGCCCTGCTTTCTCAGTCTGATGCTCCCTCCCCAATGGGCAGAGGAGGGGGATGTTCTGCAGGCCCGCAGTGCTCTGTGCATCTCTGCTAGGTGGAGAACATCCCATGGCCACCAACCCTGCCATGTCCCAGGTTGCTTTAGGCAGGAAGGACCACTCATGCCCTCTTTTGGCTGAGCCTGGCATTGCACCAGCCCCTTCATCTGCAACCCAAGAGCTGGGAGGGTGCCAGCCCCTGTAGCTGTGGCACATGGCTCCGTTCCATGCAGCCTGGCCCCCCCCTCAGCACTAGGTTGGGGTAAATCTCCCTGCCTGGGAGAGCCCTACTGGGTATCTGGGCCTCCCCGCTCTTCATAGATTTCATAGATTTCATAGACATTAGGGCTGGAAGGGACCTCGGGAGATCATCTTACCGGTTTAGAGGTCCGTTCTGCTGTCCCATCACTCCTTGGTGCCTCCTTGGGGCTTCGGCTTTTCACAGAGACCTGCTGCCTTCCCCTGTCCTTGCCACTGGCTTCGACCTCACCAATATCCACGCCGCTGTCCTCGCTGAGTGTCTGTCCGCTGTCTGACAGCTGGGAGAGTGTGGAGGCTGGGGGGACAGCAGGACAGGGGCTGTTAGCTGGAGGGAGACGGTAAGTGGTGGGCTCATATCCAGAGAGTCTCTTGCATGGAAAGCAGAGCTCTCAAGGGGTCTGCAAAGCAGCACTGATGCTGCACGACTCTTCCCTAGCCTGCACAGCTAGGAAGGGAAGTGAATCCTTGTTTCTGGATAGCTGGGAGGACTTGTGGGAAGACTCTGCAGCTGGGATGGTCCCTAACAAACCCCAGCCCCCATAAAGCTTCTAGGTCTGCCTTAGAGAGGTGTCCTAGGCTGTGAATATGCTCAGGAGCAAGTGAAGACATGGGCAGCCCAGTATGGGTTGAGCACAGGGACCAACTGAACCAGGGCCCAGATCTTCAATGGCTTTTGGGGTTGTAGCTTCCTTTGGAGCCAGAAGGAGCCAGGCACCAAAATACTTCAGGGAAGCTGGGTTGACAGGCCAAGTTTTCAGACGAGCCAGATGTCCATGATGAGGCCCAGGTTATGAGCACCATGCACGTTGGGTGCTGAGCACCTGTGAAAATTTGGCCCTCTTTAGGACCAGAACTGGACCTGGATCCGACCCTGGGTGGAGGTAGGGGATAGATCCAGGTTTTCTTTTGAGGCCCAGCTACAGCACTGATCCAGTTTTGAAAGCCCATTCAGGCGTAACCAGAGGGTCTGCTCTGTTATCTCCTGGAGCACAGACGGGGTTGCCTCATGGCTTCTTTTCAGTCTGTACCTCAGTGAAGCTCTGAGGGAGGCGGGGCAGATTCAGACTCTCCTTTGGCACTTTCTGGGAAGCAAAGCAAAGTGGAGGGAGTTTCATACTGTCGGGGCTGGAACCACGGGTGAGAAACAGTGGCCTCTGGTTTGCTGAGCTGTGCTTACATTGCTCACCCTTCAGCTGGCAGTGCACCGAGCAGTTACCCAGCTTGCCCAGCATGTCAAGCAAACTGATTCAGAGCCATAATTTGCATATATTTGCATGCCTGTTACTGGCAGACAACAAACAAATGGCTAACCTTTGGGTATAAATCCTCACTAGGTATAAATCAGTAGTTTCAAATGCCCACACCCACTTCATCTTCCCTGCAGCGCCAGGGCTCAACAAAGGCCTCACAGTCTCTGGGCTACCACTGATGGGCCCTTTAGCATGGCACTGGGGAACCATGTCCCTCCAGTACACATGACTGCAGTACAAATACCTTGGTTTGAAATAGCTGGTATGTTGTGTGCAGCATTGCACTGCTCAGGGAGAAAGCCCTGTCTGGATGGGCTGGGGGACATTCAGTCCTTGCAGAGGGCTAGGTGTTGCATACACCATCAAAATAGTTATGATTTATGAGGCAGGCTGAGTGAAGCCCTTAGCCCATCTCTGCAAACTGTTAAGGATATGCCACCTCTGCTTACTGTCTGACTCCTCTGGGAACATGCAATCCTGTCTGTCTGAGCAGTCAAAGCCCTGATCATGTCTAAACAGTCCTAGCACTGCTGTCACCTGTTCTGGAGAGTCTCCACCCAGGAGTCCATCCATGCTAGTTCATTCATATCTTTACACAGGGGCTACCTTCTCCTCAGAGAAACAGAGCTCTGAGCATTTTCAAGAGCATTCATTGAAGGCAAACTATAGAGAAGAGGACTCCACGGACATCCCAGCAAGGTGCCCTAGGTGCTTCTTCATGCAATTACATACCAAGATACTGAGGTAAGTGACTGTCAGCTTCATGGCTCTTGTCCACCTTGCATGGGTATTTCCACAGGACCTACCATATCCCAAAGTCTCATCAGGCAAGGGACCCACTATGGAATATGGGGACGGTTTCTGTGGGGAAATCTCTTCTTTCTTGAGAGAGACCTTTCCAGGATATGCCAGAAGTCCATAAACCTCATGTGTGAAGTTCAGGGAGCTCAGGGAACTGGGAGAGAGTGCATGGATACTGGTTTGTGCAGGGAACAGGGCCATATCTGCATCATCCCAAAAGCCCCATCAAGCAGAGAGCTGCTGGAGGGACCTTTTGACATATACAGCCATGTGTAACTCCACTTAGAGCTGCCATTGGGCTTGAATGGGGGGCTCAGAAATGACAAGCCAGGTCCTTCTCAACCAAGCTGTCCTGGATGCCAGGCAAGCTAGAGGCAGCACTGGCTGGAGGCTAAAGCACTTGGAGAGCTGGACTCTGAGTAAGACAGTGCCACTGATCTGCTCTGTGACTTTGGGTATGTCACTCAACCTCTTCTTCCTTTTTCTCTCCAGCCCTTGTCTGTCTTGCCTACCACACTGTGACCTCTTACTACTGTGTGCATGTACAATGCCCACATAGTGGGGCCCTGATCTAATGATCTGATCTAATAATGATCAGAGCAAGTGTAATGGGCCAGGAGGTTTCACTTGGGTTTGGAAGGGGATTTATCTGCATCTGACTGTGGCCATAAAACCTTTTAGAAATGCCTGCAGCTGCCCAGGTATGGGATGCTACACAGAACCAAACAGAACAGGAAAAGCAAATTGCTCATCGCTCAGCCAGTGGCAAATTTGGCAGCTGCAACGTGATGCTTGTGCCGCATGAGGGCAGCAACTCCCTGCAGTGGGCTGGTTTCCAGAGCCCAAAGGACACTTGGGGTAGTCACAGGGGCTCTGCCTGGGGACGGCTGCAGGTGGACACGGGAAACCAACTGGGTATTTCCCTTCACTTCATCTCAGTAAACTGCTGCTGGGTGAACTCTAGGACAAGTTTTGGGCTGATTCCCATTCACATTAAAGCCACTTTAAACAGCTCTGGGATGAAGTGGACGATTACAGTGCAAATCAGCCCCAAAGAATCTGGGACAAGTGACAGAGAACGTCAGGACTGGACGCGTGTCCAGGCACAGACTGCGTCCTGGGGACACTGCAGCCCCTCAAGGCAGATAAAGGGAGATCTGAGGAGGAATCAGTTGAATGCAGCCCAGCGTTGATCCACATGAGCCTATGTATGCCAAGATATGTATAACCTCTTTTATTTACCTCTTTGTTTCCTTCCTTTTCTCTTCCTCTCCCTCATCCTGCCCCCCCTCCTGCTTAAAAGGGACATTACCCATTAAATCTGGCCTCCAAATGTACCTTGTACCAAACAAGCCTCTCCCTCAGCTGCCATCAGCTGAAACAGGCCCAGGGTTATTTCCTGCTTCCTTTACAATTTCATCAGAAACAGATTTTATTAACTAGCTCAGGAAAACCCCCCACAAGGGACTGGTTGTAATCAACTGCCTAACACAGCTTGGTCTTTAACTAAAGGTCAAATAAAATTGTCTAGAAGAGGCTTTAAAGACTCAGCTGAAAGCAGGCAGGTAGGGTATACCCTGCTGTGAGAGCACTCTGCATGCTGAGCCATCAAAGCAACAGCAGCCAGGGACGCCCAGACATCAGGAGAACGGCTTCAGAATCAGGAGAGTGAAACAAACCCTTTGGCTGGTTTAACTTGCTTCTGGGTTTCTGGTCCTTTTGGTTTCAAATTTTCAATCTTGTCTCCGTAACACTGGAAAAGGCCAGACATTCACTTGAAATCACCCTGAAGCCAGCACGTAATCACAAGCATCCAGGGCTGCCTGCAGATGTGCTGTGGGGCTGCTCTGACAGTGTGTCGGGCAAGACTCGATTAATCAAATGAGCTTTAGTTCATGCACCCCCGCCACCATTTTGAAGCAGCAGGATACTGATACAAGAGACACTGCAGCACTTTAATTAGAGGGGCTCCAAGATCTGGCACTCCTGTGTCTATCCCTGTGCATACTGGATGCTGCCCAAACTCATCCTTTTTCTGAAGCTTAATTTAATTAACTAAGTCCATGAGCAGGGATGTGTCTGCAGATATAAGACTTGTCCTTCAAAGCCCTCCCTCCATATCTAGTTGCAACCTTTTCTTCCCTTCTAACTCTCTCATGTTTGAGGGGAAAACAAAGGATCTCCATTTCTTACAGCCCAGAATTCAACACCCCGATCCAGCTGCCTGAATAAGGTGGAGAAATAGCTCTAGGCCTTCCCATCAGGCCCTCAGGCTTTCAAAGTAAAGATATTTTCTTTGAAAAATAAATTTATAAATATAAAGATATTTTCTTTAAAATTTTAGATGTACACCTTGCTGGGGTCGTTTGACCTCAGTACTCTTTCCTGCCATGGCAGGGCGTCGGACTAGATGATCTACTCAGGTCCCTTCCGACCCTAGAAACTATGAAACTGTGAAACTATAATATTGGTACCAGCTCCCACTCTGAGATGCCTGCAGGTCACTCGCCCAGGATTGGTGGGAGGTTCCTGGGAAACAGACTAGCGTGAGGCTGGACATAAGACTGGACCTGCCAAGCTTCATTGCCATTGCCCAAATTAATAGCGCCAAAGCCCCGTCACCATTAGTGACCCGACTGTACCCCATGGCACTCAGTTCACGAGGAGAAGGCACCCACCTCTGGCTTGGGGCAGGGATCTCACTTCATTCACATCTGGCTCGCTGTTGGGTCGATGCACCTCCACCATGATGAAGTGCTGGTTGGCTGCAGACTGTGGGCTGCCCTTGTCTGGAGGAGGAGGGGCTGGGTGCGATGGTGGAGGAGGAGGGGAAGTGCTATTGGCAGGGCGGCTTTCGGGAGACGGGCTCTTCAACCTGGCTGGAGACTGAACTCTAGGGAAAGGGCCTATTGGGTGCTGGTTGACCAAGGACAAACGGGCATCCATTTGCCTCCTGGAGCTGGCAGTGGCAGAAGAAATGGTGGCGTAGATGGCGCTCAGGGACGAATCTTCAGTTGATGATGTGGCCACAGAGGAAGCCAAGCTGGCTGCGTCCTTTTCGGAGTGGCTGGGAGGAGGAGTTGGGTTTCGGGGGGCCATAAAGAAGAGGCCTGACTGAGAAGAATCAGAGGAAGGCCGCTTGAGCTTCTCTTTCGCTGCGTTTCTTTGCTGGGCTGTAGAAGAATCCAGTGCTTGAGGAACTGGTGGGGGCGGGGGCTTGAAATTGGGTGGTTCATCAGGGAAAGACGAAACATCATCCTGCCAGAAACCAGAACAGCACAGCCTTTAAAGCCCATCATAGTATAGGGACCCTAAAGATTGGCCTGTGGTACTTTGTAGCTCACAGCGCCCAGTACTTCACCCAGACTGTGGACACCTGGGCTAGAAGTTACTTCCTGAATTAAAAAGCAACTAGATCATGCTCTAGAGCAGTGTTTCTCAGCCCGTGGGTTGCGGCTCAAAAGCAGGTTGCAAGAATATACGAAAGTTTGTTATACAAACAAACTTTAAAAATGGATCAAGAAACTTTAAACATGGATTCTTCTTTAAAGGAGAAAAATGTGGGAAGCTGTGGCTTTTCCCTTGCAGACTGGCAGAGTTCCAGCCTGCAAGGGGCTGCTTGGGGCTCCTCCTGCCCCAAACACCCACCCCTCCCTTACACCCTGGGGGGCTGTGCCCTGGGGGCAGCGGGTCAGGAGTGAGGAGAATTGGGTCACGATTGAACACTGATGTTTACAAATGGGTCTTGGTACAAAAAAGGTTGAGAACCACTGGACTAGAGCATGAAAACCATTAGAGGATGGATCTGGGGTGTTTTCACTCTAGCTACTGGTAGCAGTGGGTGCAATTATACACTTGAATAAAACACTTGTACACACAGGCCGAGTCCTTTCTTGAAGTTGTACTATGTTATTTGCTAGCCCCAGCCCCGTTCTGGTAAGTGCCACAAATCATGACATGGGAAATAATTAGAAACATAAGGAGACCAAATGTGATGCCTTCAGTCAGCTTTCAGCAGCTATGTCCAGCACTTGCTGGGGAGCGGGGAAAGGCAGGGTATCTTACCAGGGAAATGTCTGGCAGGGCATTGATGCTGCTCTGGACCCCGTCTCCACTTCCTTCCAGGTCTGATGTATTCTAGAAGCACAGTGGAAAGGCAGACAGTCTGGTCACTGCACTGTGCAGGGACTCAAGGCAAAGCAGAGGCACTAGCATGGCAGGGAGCCTGTCAACAGGACTAGGGGGTGTTTAAAAACCTTTGGTCAGGTGGCAACGGTCTCAGCAAATGGAGGTTTGAATATCAATGCAGAAGGTTTGTCTATATGAAAAGCTTCTCTTGCATTACAGGAAACACAAACACAACAGACAAGGAAAAGCAAATAGGAATTGTGGCTGAGGGAAACACAGAATGCAAAGCAAAGGAGTGGGTGCAAACAAATGCAAGTGATGTGGGGCATGCATGTCTCTGTATGTGGCCAGCCCTCACTTTCCATCGAGAATCTCACCTTCACTGGGAAGAAATCATTCTGTATCTTTCAACCACATCCACCCTTTCCTTTCCATTACCCTCACGCCATTCTCTGGAGAAACACCGTTTCAGAGGCACACCCACTGCAGCCCCAAGTCCCTGGTGCCTTTGATCCCCTTCCTGTGCTCAGCCAAGCCACTTGAAGGAGTGATCCAATCACATTTTCACATTTTCACCTTCTTAGGCAGGGAGGACTTCTGTTCTTTGTGAATACTGAAAGAGTTAAATGCAGATCCCCCTGAAAACCTCCCTGACACCAAATCAGCTCAGATAGTCTCAGATGTGAAAGAATGCCAGATGTTTCTTTTTCCTTTTTCCCCCCCCCAATATAATTATAGTCAAAATGTCATTAGAAAATGTCAAAATACAGCCTGGAACATGTCAACACCATCAGCAGAGCCTGAGAAATTAGCAAAAAATTAAATTAGTTTGTCACTCTCACTCTGTAGGGGGGAGGGAGGCTGTCAATCAGGAGGAGGTTTGGTATCAGCCAGCGGAGACAGGCACCAAGTGGTGAATGCGTGGCTCATTAAAGCTGGGAATTTGTGAAAATGTCATTTCCAGGCATGGCAGGAGTGACTCTGTATGGGGACACAGCTGCTAGGGGGCAGTGGAAGGGAGACAGGGGCCTTGACAACACCTGGAATCCAGAACATGGGTGAATCCCCTGGGGTGCGGAGTCCATCCCAACAAGGGACATAACCTTCTTTCCCAAAGCAAGCTCCATTAGTTTACCACCATTGTCAACTTGAGTAGAGCAGCCCTCCATGGTTAAATAAGAATTAGGGCGTTAGCACTCTCTTGTGTCTGGATTCTCACTGACCTTGTTGCTTGTGAGTGTGAACTTGGGTCCTACTGCTTAGGAGTTTTATTCACGTCGCAGGCTGGGAGTGAGGTTCTGGCAACTGTACCCTCTTCTTGTACTCACAGGCTTGGAGTTGAATCCTGGCACTAATAGCCTGCAATGTGCAAAGCCCCCATTTCTGGTGAGTGTGACTTGCAAAACCAGTGCTCCTTTCTGTGCAGGAGCCTGTGCTGTCTCAGGTAAAAAATGTCCAGCTGACCTTGGTTACATTGACATTGTTTAGAAAAGTCAGCAAAAGTTAAAGATAGAATGACCACATTGGTGTGACCATAACAGCGCTCTTAATATCACCCAGGGGCTCTGTTAAGATGGTGTCTTGTGAATAGAAAGAAGATGGGACTGGAAATCAGAACCTAGGGTTTTGCAGTGTTTGCTACTTTGGTGAGGCAATTTGTCATCGACTCCAGGGGGCTGAAAGGAGTGGGCTTTGCTGTCTACCACCCAGTCATGTTTGGGGACCACATCATGCATTTTCACTCTCCTGGGCCTTCTGATCCTAATTATACTAAACCAGAGAGAGAGAGAGAGACCTAGCTGACATCCCCATCTCCAGCACCTTCAGAGGAGTCCTGTGTGGAATGGGAGACTCTGGTTCTCTTCCTTGTGTGCCCTTTTCTTCCTCAATCTTATTTCTCTATTTTCTTTTCTCTCTTCTTTTGCCCTCTGTTACATAACAATCTTGCTTAGGGACCTAGACTGTTTCTTTTGCAGCATTCTTATGAGCTAAAGACCAGAAAAGCAAATAAAAGCAGTGACTTGAAGAGCCCAACACTAGTAGAAGTTTGCCTGGACTCAGAGCGATAAGACCATATAACGGCCTTGCTTCAGCAGTCAGGGGCAGAAAGAGATGCTTCAGTTTTAATCTTTGCTGTTCTCTCCTCTCCTCTTTTGAAGGTGATTGTTTTATCTGAGGAAAAGCAAGACAGGAGTTTAATATCAGCCAGAACAATAGCTCCAGTCCATTCAACTACCTTCCCCTTTT
Organism: Crocodylus siamensis; assembly: GCF_052110815.1. Lineage (NCBI taxonomy): Eukaryota > Metazoa > Chordata > Crocodylia > Crocodylidae > Crocodylus > Crocodylus siamensis. The sequence goes on along the minus strand of NC_143405.1, from coordinate 15,005,156 downwards.
TTTCAGAGAGAAGGACAGTTGCCATTTCCAATGCAATGGGAAGGACTGTCACACAGGAGTTTGTTCTTATCCAAATTTCTACAGATAAAGGGGAAGGGAATGAGAGATACCCTTAACATGAAAGCCTTGCTTAATACTCTGCTTTTCAAACACTTTCATGCTTTTCTTGGCTTCTCTCTTCTCTTCCTGTATCTTTAATGAAAGGTTAGAGCTATTCTGAGCAGGGCTGAGCAGGCCCAGGGCTCTGGCCCCAGAACTTGGAGCCTGGGAGGGCTGTGCTGCGGCGAGCTTGACTTTTGACTCTCTAGGCCAGCGATTCTCAGGCAAGGTGCCCCGGCACCCTAGGTGCCAAGAGATCCTTTGAAGGGTGATGCAGGTTTTTGCTCAATATTAGAGCTGCTATGTGTGTGAACACCAACACATGATTTAAAAGATAAACTTAGAGGTTTCAAATAGGGATCTGTATTGTCCTAAACATTTCTGACCTGTTCTGATTGTTCTCAGTTCTTTGTAACAGAAGGATTGATCTGGTATTTTCCCATAGTCAAAAAGCAAGCAAAAGTTAGCAGCTGGTATTTCCTGACCTAGGCCTTAAGTCAAACCAGGTTGAGCACCACTGGTCTAGGCCTAACTGATGCCACTGAAATTAGTGAGTTATGACCCCACTGCACTGGTATGCTGTGAGCATGAATCTTGCACCAGCACACAATTGGAGGATTTTTTTCTATGCGCAAGTGTTGACTCGCTGTTTGATTTTATAAACTGTCTGTGATTTTCTGTTTCACAATTGTATCCACATGCTACTCCCACCTGCTATGAGGACAGAAAGAGAAACAGGAGCCATTCCCCAATGACAAGCTTCCCATGAAAGACTGCAAACGTCTGCAAAAATGTTGCCCAGGAAGAACAAAAGGTTGAAGGAAGTGCATCTTCACACATCCATTTTGGGGCAGGGTGACCACCTGTCCCTAATGGGGCAAGACAGTCCCAAAATGTGAATGTCAAGTCCTGGTCCCAGGCTGAATGACCCCGGGACAGCATTTGTCCCAGCTTCCCAGTATTGGGCAGGTATCTGGTTTTTCTCTTCACTGTGGAAAAACACAGGCAATGGCAGAGTTCCAGCCTGCAAAGCTGCCGGGCATGAACGACTCATGCCCCCGGCGGCTGAGGGGGCACAGTGGCAGTAGGAACATGGTGGTGGCGGGAGGAGCACGGCAGCAGTAAGCGGGGGAGCTCCCACAGATACCGCTGTCGGCGGCAAGGAGGCAAGCGCTGACCAAGGGTTGGCAACCACCTGCAGCTGTTGCTGGCAGTGGCAGTGGCAGCCAGCAGGGATCGTGGACCGCCTGCAGATGCCACCAGTGGTGTCAGTGGTGGGGTGGCGAGCAGTGACTGTCCGCAAGTGCCCACACTGCCGACAGTGTGGATGGCATCTTTTTGCAGTGGGTGCACTGCCACACTCAGGGAGTGCACGTGCACTCACACCCCCCCCCCCATGCATCACCCCCTGCTGCTGGGGGCTGGGGGAGCAGGATGCAGGGAGTGCCACATGCATGTGTGCACACATGGCTGGGCACACAGCCAGGCAGCGGTGGGGAGCAGCCCTCTGCAGGTAAGTTTATTGGGGGGAACAGATTGAGGCCCCCACGGTGAGGAAGAGAGTGGGACAGGAGAAGGAGCAGGGGCTGGAGGTGCTGCCCAGCTGCGGTGGTGCATGGGGCCCAGTGCCCAGGCAGGATGGAGCCTTGAGTGGCTCATCTGGGAGGTGGTTGGGTGGGGCAGCTCCCTGCCACTGTGTGCACTCCCAGGGAGGGAGGCATGGGAGGGCACGTGCCCCACAGATTTGTGCACAGGGTCAGGGAGGACACGGGCTCCCCACCTTGCTGCCCTCCCCTGGGGCTGCCAGAAGCCCTGTATTGGCTGCACCACCATGGCAAGGCGTTCCTTGCCCACCTGGCAGCAGTGGGGGAGGCAGCATGGAGTTGTGTCCCCACTGCTGCCAGGTGGACAGGGGGTGCTTCATCATGGTGATGCAGCCTGTGGGTACCCAGTGGGAGGGCAGCAGGGCAGGGAGCCCTGAGCCTGCAGCGAGCAGCCCACATCCTCCCTCGACACTGACTCCTCTGGGCTCTGCTCTGGTCCTGCCGGGGGGGAAAAGGAGGGGGTGGGGAGGAAGGCATGTCTCCCACCTTTCAATTTTGAAAAGGTAGCCGCCCTATTTGGGAAGCCTGCTGATTCAGAAGCTACAGAGAGCAGGGCAAGTGGATACGCCAACTTGAAGGAATCAGGGCTGCAGCTCCACACACATTGGTCTCATCAGCCCAGAAAGATCAAACCACATTCAGTTCTGGTGCCCCAAAATGTTCCTATCCATAGTGAACTTGATTCTCTCTTTGCCAACCACCTAGATTCACACTGGCAGCCTGTGAGTACAATGAGAAGAAGAAGATCACCGATCCCAGGATTCATAGTCAGCAACAACGTCCCAACCTGGTAAGACGTGGTGCAGAGATAAGAGTCTCTTAAGAAATGTCCCATAAACAAACAAATTGAATGTTCCTTTCATCTCCGTGGGAACATCTTATTATCAGGGCAGTGGTATTTAGACAAAACTGTTAGACAGAGCCTGCTTCAGTAGAAATAAGGCCACTAAAACTGTTCCTATTTAGACTGATCGCACCCTCCACAATTAAGCCAACAACTAGGCTGTTAAAATCTTTAGTAACTTCTGATCTGGAGAGTCTGTTGCTGATGATATCAAACATATTTCATTTCTTTCCCATTAAGGAGGATGTTTGTTCATTTGCACTGGAGTCGGCTGGGTACTATTTATATTTAACTGCATGTTATTTGTTGTTGGCTAAACAACTGATTAGCTTGAAACTATAGTACATCTGCATTTCCTCATCTGCTGGAACTTCCTCCAATGTCTATGAAATCTTAGATCCCCAAAGAGATGTAAAAGACAATTAAACACATTGGATGTAGTCAAGCCATTTAGGAAAGTGTTTGGGTTGCTGGGTTTTTTTTCATTATTATTATTATCTTTGTGGCTTTGGGCCTAGTAATAGGACTCAGCGGAGGATGGGAAAATGAAAGGAAATGATTTGCTTGGAGAACAATGGGAAAAATATTGGCATGAGAGATCATTCCACAGACTGAGATTTGGGAGTGGGGCTTAAGGGGTTGGGGGTGCAGGTGGTGTTTTCCTTGATCCTTCTGGTTTCAGTTTACGGGCTGAGGAGGGAGAGGAGGATACAGGTAGTGAACCAAAGACTGCGGTGCTGGTGTCTTAGGGAAGGCTTCAGCTTCCATGACCACAGCCCGCTCTTTGGCGAGAGAGGCAGCGAACTGCTGGGAAGGGATGGCCTCCACCTCTCCCCCTTGGGGAGGAGGCTCTTCTCAGCCAGACTGGCTGACCTGCTCCATCAGGCCTTAAACTAAGGCCGTTGGGGGCCGGGGGGACTACCGCCACTGCTGGCCCACTGAGCAACCCTTGCAAAGTCAGCAGGCCAAGGCACTTAAGGGAGCCCACCCCTGCCCCAGCCCTAGAGCAAGCTGCAGGCAAGGCAAGGGCCCCCAAGGGGACACTTGCCTGTCTGTACACAAATGCCAGGAGCTTGGGGAATAGACAGGAGAAACTTGTCCTCTTGCTTAACACAAAGAATTACGATGTCATAGGGATAATGGAGACCTGGTGGGACTCCACCCATGACTGGACCATGGGTATAGATGGCTATACCCTGTACAGGAGGAATCGAGTGGACAAAAGGGGCAGAGGTGTAGCTCTTTATGTCAAGGAGAACTATGCATCCCTACAAGCTGATATGGGCACCTAGGGTGGACAACTAGAGACACTTTGGGTTAAAATCTGTGGGGAACACAGCACAGGAGATACAATGGTTGGAGTCTACTACAGACCTTCCTCCCAGAGCCAAGAGATTGACCAGGAGTTCGCCAGGAAATTGGCTGAGGCCACATGCTCCTGGTGCATGGTTGTCATGGGGGACTTCAACTACTCAGACATCTTGTGGGATGATCACTTGGCCAAATCCAAATGTTTGCAAAGCTTTCTCACATGCGTGGATGAGCTCTTTCTGACGCAAGAAGTCTACAGGCCAACAAGAAGCAAAGCGCTGATTGACTTGGTACTGGCAACCAGGGGAAACCTAATCAGTGGCCTAACGACAGAAGGGAAGCTGGGTGACAGCGACCATGAGCTGATCACCTTTACCAGCCGCCAAGAAGCTGTCAAGTCAGTCAGCAGTACAGAGGTCCTTGACTTCAGGAGGGCTGACTTTGACAAGCTCAGGAGACTTGTCGGTGAGGCCCTAAGGGACCACGACCCCAAAGGCAGGGGAGTCCAGGAAGAGTAGTTGCTCCTCAAGGGAGCGATCCTCAATGCTCAAGCTAAGGCTATTCCATCTTGGAAGAAAGGCAGCAAGAAAGCACAGCAGCCCCCCTGGCTCTCCAGGGAACTGGCAGTCCTCCTGCATCTAAAAAGACAGACCTACAAAGGATGGAGGATGGGATCCACCTCCAAGGAGGAATACTCTGCATTGGTCTGGACCTGCAGGGAGCAAACCAGGAAAGCCAAGAGTGGCAGGGCAGCCTTAGGGGTGCCGTGACCTCCCCTAGTGCCCCTACTTACCGTGCCAAATCCGGTTTAAATGCACCCTCTTTATCTCACCCGCCACGTCTTTGATGTTAATATGTTCAAGGGAGGCTGCCTTTCTACCCTCTTTGGCACGGTGCCTGGATGTATCCTGGCTCAGTCTAACCACCCGGTGCACTCTGACCTTTGGGCTGCACATGAGTCCCACAGTCGCCCATGCCCTTACGGGTCCCCGGACTCGTCTCCGTGCCCGCCTGTCTTGCCTCACTGCTCTCGCTCGCACTGGGGCCTGTCTCCCGTGGCTCTCGCCCGCACCGGGGCCTTGCCTCTGTACCATCGCCCTCCCTGGGGCCTTGCCTCTGTACCATCGCCCTCCCTGGGGCCTTGCGGCTCTTGCCGTCTGCACCGGGGCCTGCCTTGCCCCACGGGCCTCGCAGCCCTCACTGGGGTCTGTCTCCCCACGGGCCTGCCTCTATATTATTGCCTGCGCTGGGGCCTATTTCTTATGCCATCGCCCCCAACCAGGGCCTGCGCCCCGTGCTCTTGCCCCCAACCAGAGCTTGCACCTCGCCTCGCGATTCCCGCAGCTCACACTGGGGCTTGCTTCTCTACTGTCGCCTGCACTGGGGCCTTGCTCGCGCTTCTCGCAAATCGGGGCTCAGGCAGCCTTGGCCTTACCTGGCCCCCAGACCCCCTTCTTGGGTCTTACACCCACTGGGCTCCTCACAACGGGGCTCAGGTGGCCTCAGCCTTACCTGGCCCCAGACCCGCCTTCTCGGGTCTTATGCCCCACTGGGGCTTCTTGCGTGCGCCCACACTGAGCTCGTCCTGATGCTGCCCGCACTGGAGCCGGGGTCGGGACACCCCAAAACGCAGCGCCACTCTCCGACGCTAGGAACCCCCCCCCGCTGGGGAGCTCCTATGAGGCCTCCTCCAACCCCTACAGCCTCGCCCGGTCCTCCGGTGTACACAACAACCACAAAACAAAAAACCTCACACTCCTGTGTTATAGCATAAATTCCAAGCCCACTGGCTATCCATAGCTCCATTCATATCCCTACCAGGGTTTTCCTCCACCCAGCATCATTGGGCTGACACTGCTCAGACCATCAGGCTTCTCTGTTATGTTCTGCTCTGCTTGCTCCAACAGAGCTCCCGCTTCTTCAGCTGCCAGAGGGGAACTGACCTCTGGCCTCAACCTAGCTTGTTTATGAAGGCCAGGCCCTGCCCCCTTCCAGTCAGCTGACCAGACTGGTTGTCTTGGCAACCCGTACCTGTGCTGCCCTGGTGACTGGCAGCTGAGCCCATTTTACTGTTGTCAGTAGCAGGCACCTTAGTGCCCTGCTACACCAAGGCTGCGACGGAACTCCAACTGGCCACAAATATCAAGGGCAATAAAAAGTCCTTTTTTAGATAGGTGGGGCGCTGGAGGAAAAGCAAAGGCAACACTGGACCCCTGCTAAACCAAAAGGGGGAACTGATGACCAACGCCCAGGAAAAAGCCAACTTGTGAAAGACTGACGCAAAGTACCCATTTAGCAAGTCCCATGGGACGCCCCTGCCCATTACAGAACAGGGACGCCTAAGTGAGGGTGGTTCCTTGCCCTCCATCAATGCCGACCTTGTGAAGGAACAGCGTGAGAGGCTGGATACCTTCAAGTCAGCCGGCCCTGACAATCTACACCCCAGGGTACTCAAGGAGCTGGCGAGCATCATAGCCCAGCCCCTGGCACGGATCTTCAAGAACTCCTGGCGCTCTGGTGAAGTGCCTGAAGATTGGAAGAAGGCCAATGTGGTGCCTGTCTTCAAGAAAGGGAGGAAAGTGGATCCAGCAAATTATAGGCCCATCAGCCTGACCTCTATCTTGGGGAAGGTCTTAGAAAAAAAACATCAAGGAAGCCATCCTTAATGGACTGGCCAATGGCAGCAACCTGAGGGATAACCAGCATGGGTTTGTTGTGGGTAGGTCTTGCTTGACCAATCTTATTTCCTTTTACGACCAGGTGACCTATCACCTGGACAATTGGGAAGAGATTGATGTCATATATCTCGACTTTAAAAAAGCCTTCGATCTGGTATCCCATGATCACCTTGTGGCAAAACTGGCCAACTGCAGCCTTGGCTTCACCATGATCCGCTGGCTGGGGAATTGGCTCCGTGGTTGGACCCAGAGGGTGGTTGACGGAAGTCAATCATCATGGTGCCCTGTGACTAGTGGGGTCCCCCAAGGCTCTGTCCTTGGACCCGTATTGTTCAACATCTTCATTAATGATGTCGACACTGGAGTCAGAAGCAGACTGACCAAGTTCGCTGATGATCTCAAACTTCAGGGTAAAGCATCCACAATTGAGGACAGGGCAGTAATCCAGGCTGACCTTGACAGGCTCAGTAAATGGGCGGATGAGAACCTGATGGTGTTTAACACCGAAAAATGCAAGGTTCTCCACCTGGGGAGGAAAAACTTGCAGCATCCTTATAGGCTCGGCAGTGCTACGCTGGCTAGCACTATGGATGAGAGCGACTTGGGGGTCAGTATTGACCACAAGATGAACATGAGCCTTCAATGTGATGCTGCAGCTAGTAAAGCGAGAAAAACACTGGCTTGTATCCATAGATGCTTCTCGAGCAAATCCCGGGATGTCATTCTCCCCTTGTACTCGGCCTTGGTGAGGCCGCAGCTGGAGTACCGTGTCCAGTTTTGGGCTCCACAATTCAAAAAGGATGTGGAGAAGCTTGAGAGAGTCCAGAGGAGAGCCACGCACATGATCAGAGGTAAGGAAAACAGATCTTATGACGACAGGCTGAGAGCCATGGGACTTCTCAGCCTGGAAAAGTGCAGGCTCAGGGGTGATCTGATGGCCACCTATAAGTTTATCAGGGGTGTTCACCAGGACCTGGGGCAATGTTTGTTCACCAGAGCGCCCCAAGGGATTACAAGGTCGAACAGTCATAAACTCCTGGAAGACCATTTCAGGCTGGACATAAGGAAGAACTTCTTTACTGTCCAAGTCCCCAATGTCTGGAATGGCCTTCAAGAGAAACCTGGATGTTTTCCTATGACCCCAGCTGACTTCCTGCCCCGAGGCAGGGGGCTGGACTCAATGATCTTCCGAGGTCCCTTCCTGCCCTACTGTCTATGAAATCTATGAAAAATAAACAGGATTAGAAAAAACTAAGGGCTGGTTTTAGGACAAGCAGCCTCTGCACCCAGCTAGACCAGTAGTGAGAGAATGGATTAATGTCAGAGGGGTTAATCATTGATTGCACACAGTCCTCTCAATGGACAAGTGGGTTTAGGGACCAGGAACTGCAGTTTCGGAGGGATGAGAACTCAGTCCTAACCAGGCTGACAGCTGGTCAAAGCCTAATTTAATGACAGATTAGCCAGCCTGGTGGTTGGACAGCAGTTTGGGGAGGTGAGAGTCAGCAATTTGAAGAAGAGACCATACGAAGGAACTTTTTCTGTCCTGCATCCACATGTGACGGAGGAAGATGCCCTGAGGATAACATGGGGGTAGGGTGTGTGGTGTGGGGGGAGCACTGCTATTAGGCCAAATGCAGAGCTGGAGAAAGCTGTGCCTACTTACATCAGCTGCACATTTGGCTCAGCACCTCCTGCCCTTTCTGCTGCTTTATCTAACAAGAAAACTGCTCCACAAGAAGCTGCCTAAATATCACTGCCTCCTCTGCTCTGTGATCTCTGCCTGCTGCCTCTAAGCTGATAATCCAGCCATGGGGCTGTGCAAATAAGGAGGGGATCTGCATGGGAAGCCATGGCATTTGCAGCATCATCCACCCTTGGCTTTTGGGGGAGAGGCAGCTGGGCCTGTAACCCTTTGCATCCCACAGGACCAGAGAAAAGAACTTCAAGCTTTCAGGCTACATCCACTGCACACACGAGGCTCAGAGAGCTTTCAAAATACAGGCGCTAGAGCCCTGGCAGCTTCGGTTTTGCCTGCCCTGCAGGCAAGAGGCTTTAAGCAACAGTAATATCCTATTAAGGCAAATCACAAGCTTCTCATTCTCTACAGGAGGGAAAATGGCCCAACTCTGTGACTTTAGATTAGAATCAAGAGCCAGGGAGCAGATGCATCAAGACCCACCAATGAGCTAAACAAGCTTCCAGGAAAAGCAGTGTGAAGACTAGCAAATTGCCTATTAAAAGAAAAGGTCTGGTCCCCTTACCAGGGCTGTGAGATCTGAAAAGCCTGACAGGTCCCCACCTCATTATGCCCACACCTTTCCAAAGCACATGATGAAAGCTCACTGGTTACTGGGAAGTGCAGCAGCCAGTCTCATCCATACTCAGGCACAGCGAACTGGTACCATGGACTGAACCAGGCTGGCCAAGCTCTCCTATAAGCACTGCAGTTACTAGCAGGCTTGCTGCCCAGCTCTGTCAGATGGACCAGGTTTATCCAGAATCCCTCTATATACTGAGGAGAGAAGTAAGGGATACAGGAAGAGATCAGTAGCACTATAGTGCCTGACACTGTCTGCCCCTTCACTTCCTATATTGTTTTTCAGCGCTACGAATGTGCCCTTCATAGCCTTGTTGGGCTAGCCTGGGCCCACCTGAAACAAAATCCCTCCCTGTGGTATTTTCAGGGAAATGGTGGAGAAACTAGGATGGCCTGAGTGCTCACTCTTCACCCCCAGTCAGCCACTGATCCATCTGGTCTGCTCCGGAGCTGCCTATCCCTGTGGGGTGCTTGCTCTGCAACCAAAGCAGCTTGCCACTGAGGGGGAGGCTAGGCAGATCCCGGGCTCCTCCACACTGTGCCCTGCGAACAGTGCTGCTGACACTGGCTATTTTCTCCCTGTGCTTCGGGAATTATAAATACTGCTCAGCTTTTTGCTGAATTGTGGAAGGAGAGTGCCGGACTTCCCCGGTGCCTAGTATTTTTGGGAAAAAACAATTAAATAGAAATGGCTTCTGGCTATAAAACATAATAGCTTTTACGGAGCATGCCGTGCCTTTAGGAGCTAACTATTTCAAGAGCATGCTTTACTGAAGATCTCTTTAAACAATTGCCTGCCACGGTTTCAGACTCCAGTTTTGGAAATGAGCAGTTTACAAGGCGTTTTCCTTCCATCTAGCTCTGCTATTTTTCATGCTATTTATAGATTTTTAAGGCCCCACCAGGGGGCTTAAATATGACTATATAACTATTTTGACCATCCAGTCTGACGCTCTGCATTGCCCAGACTGCACAATGCCTTCCATGGTTACTTGCACTGGGCCCAGTGGTTTGGGGTTCAGCTCAAGCTCATCTTTTAGGCTGTGGACAGACAGAACTTTAACCCAGGAGAGAGAGTGCAATAGCTATTCCGACTTAACTCCTGTGTGTCCCCTCCTGTACTGGTGTAAGCAGGGATGCAGCTAAACTGCTCTCACTTTAAACCTGAACAAAACAGGTTTAATATTAAGTTGGTTGGCTCCACTTATCCCGGTAGAGTTGCAGACAGATGTAACAAGTTCAATCAGAACAGCTTATGCCAGTATGGCCAGGGCACATCCCTGGTCTTAGCTACAATGAGCATTTATGACTATACGCAGTCAGTGGTACATCTCATTCATGGTTCTTAGGAGGCAGCATGACTGCTGGGTGAGACCCTGATACTGGGATTCAGTATGAAGCTCTGCCACCGGTTTGTTTGGTGACCTCTGGCAAGTCGTCCTTTCCTCCCTACCTGTACCATACAGACAACTAAGACACTCCCTTCTATGAAGGTCTTTGAGAGCTATTGATGTGCAGCAGGACACAAGCAGCATTATTGTTCAGAGCCAATGTAGTGATCCTCGTTGCTGTGAGCAACACTGAACAGAGCTTTCTCCCTTCTGGGCCATTATCTGTAGCATCTGGCAAGGTTCCTCAATGCCTGGAAACGGGAATGTTTCACTGGCAAACCTACTTTTTATTGCCTAATTAGAAAATGCTTCTGCAGTGGCTCAAGAGATTTGTAGCGGAGGTGCCCAACCCCTCCCATCTCTTCTCATGGTGGACTTCTTCTTTCTCTAGGTGGACTAAACTTCAAGGGTTTCCATGATGCCCCATGGTGGCTTAGCAAGTATACCCTGGCAATGTTCCCCAGCCGTGGAGCCTGGCCACCACTGACAGGGGGGTTATGAGGCATCTGTACTATCACTCACACAGAGGAGACATAGCAGCATATTCTAATAAAAAAAATCTTAGGCTAATTTCAGTTTTCAGATGAAACTCCCTGGTTTGCTGCCAAAATATTGCAGGGGAGGTTTCTACATTTTCAATGGAGTGGGCACACCAAAGAAAGCACAATGCAACCATATTGTCCAAACTCCTCTGCAGCCGTGGCCAGCAGTGGCCGGAGTGCTGCTGGATGGCTCGCATTCATAAATAAAGATTGGGACGTTAAAAGGGCCTGAGGTCAAAGGAGCATAATAAGTCTCGAACACTGAAATATTCAAAGAGCTGCACAGACAGTGACTAATGAATTCTCCTCACATCCCCAGGGGCTGATATGTTAAGCCTTATTATCCCCATTTAAGAAGTGTAAAATGAAAGCAGGCTGTGACTTGGCGTAGAGCACCACTGAGATGAGAACAGGAGGAGACCTGGCCTTCTCGGTGGGGCACTCACATGGCCAAAATCGCTGAGATAATGTACTCATTCGCACAGAACCACTGTGAGGTAAAGAAATACTGTTGTCTCCAGTTTACAGGTGGAAACAAAGGCTCAGCAATATGAAGTAACTTGCCCAGGGTCACGCAGGGAATCTGTGGCAGAGCTGGAAAGGGCACCAGTGTCACCCGAGTCTGAGGCTAGTGCCATAACCATCCCTCCTCTTGTCTCCTCTACACTGCTCCCATTCCTCCAGAACATGCTCCTTTCCCCTAAAATGCAGGCGGGAATGAAGGCATCAGAGACCTTTAGAAGGAGCCTAAACCATTTAGACTTTAGTAAGTCTCTTGAGCTGGTCACATCTAGCTACACCCTTGGGCCAAACATACAGGATGGTAATTTCTGTCAAATCTCCTTGCTTTTGAGCTGAGACACTAACTGATGCTACTACAGAGGTGAACAATCACTTGTAAGACATGCCGATAACCTCACGCCCCAGCAGTGTTTGCGGAGTGACTTGGGCCTGTCTCCAATACCGTTAAGTGAATTTATTTTTCTGGCTGCTGCATTAATTATGGTTATTATGCTGAGAAACTCTGAAACAGCAGCCTGCCAAGGGCTCACGTCTCAGAATCCAAGATGGCTGAGGGCTTTGGGATGAGCAAGAGGCATCTCTGGTTAGTGATAAATTTGGGGGGAATTGAGATGATTCATGCCTGCCCCAAATCTTTCTCTTGCGTGGTTTTAAGGACATGGGTAATAGGCAGACAGAGCAACCGAAGAAGTGGGCATGAAGGACTTTGGTCACCTTGAAGACTTTTTCAGCTCCATTATATGTTTGGTGCATCTCCAGCCCCTGCTGGCTGAGGATTTAATAAAACCATTAATTTATTAAGCCTAACAACCCACTCATCTCTCCCTGGAGGCAGGATAGTCTAGTTAACAAAATGTTCCAAGCGAGGAAACCAAAGCACAGAGTGATCCAGGACTAGATTTTTAAAGGTGTTTAGGTACCGGACTCCTGCTAACTTGGGCGGAGGATGATCATTCAACAGGTCAGTGCAAGTTCTGACACTTGAACTCTAACCCCGAGACACACTGCCTTCCTTCTAGTCACAGCACTTACACATTTGTTCCTTTAACAATCTGGTTGAACCAGGCTGGGTAAAGTAAGAACTTTCCCCTTTAATCCAATCCCAAACAAGGCCCCTCCAGCTGCTGGTAGATCATCTTAGCAATGAATGGATGAGGAGACCCAGTCCCCATGCCCTCCCTAGACCTGTTCCATGTAGATCTTGGAGGTGCCAGTATTCCTGCCACCCGCGCGGGGTCTGTTCTGTGGAAACTCAGCCTAATTCTCCCTGGAGTCCATCATCCATTTGGGGTGACTCAGCACCAAACAGGACCTGACCCTGCTCAGAGGCTACCTCCAGACAGCACTAATTTGCTAAGAAATAATGAAAAAATAAAATGCATACAAATTTCAGTTCTATAATCAAAATAATTACAGAGCTGCAAAAGGGCGGGAGAACAACTCTCTCAAGCCCCTTGGGGCTGGCTCTGTTTTAAGCAAATTATAGTTTCATAGTTTCTAGGGTCGGAAGGGACCTGAGCAGATTATCAAGTCCGACCCCCTGCCATGGCAGGAAAGAGTACTGGACCAAGAGTACTGGTCAAACGACCCCAGCAAGGTGATTGTCTAGCTTTGTCTTAAAGACCCCCAGGGTAGGAGCCTGCATCACTTCTCTTGGAAGTTGGTTCCAGACCCTAGCTGCTCTGACCATGAAGTAGCGCCTCCTGATGTCTAATCTGAATTTACCCCCTGCCAACTTGTGACCGTTATTCCTGGTCACTCCTGGTAGTGGTCGGGGGAACAGGGACTCCCCCAGTGCCTGCTGGTCCCCTCCGACTAGTTTGTAACAGGCCACTAGATCCCTCCTCAGCCTTCTCTTCTGGAGGCTGAACAGGTTCAGGTCCTGTAGCCTCTCCTCGTAGGGCCTGTCCTGCTGACTCCTGATCATGCGAGTGGCCTCCTCTGGACCCTCTCCATGTTGTCCACATCCCTCCTGAAGTGCGGCGCCCAGAACTGGACGCAGTACTCCAGCTGCGGCCTGACCAGTGCCGCATAGAGGGGGACGATCACCTCCTTGGACCTGCTTGAGATGCATCTGTGGATGCATGACAAGGTGCGGTTGGCCTTCCTGACTGCATCCCCACACTGCCGGCCCATGTTCACCTTGGCATCCAAGATCCTTTTCTGCCTCTGCACTGATGAGAAGGGAGTTCCCCAGCGTGTAGGTATGGTGCTGGCTCTTCCTCCCCAGGTGCGGCACCTTGCACTTGTCGGTGTTGAAACCCATCCTATTCTCATCTGCCCACTCCTGTAACCTGTCTAGGTCCGATTGCAGCCTATTCCTCCCTTCTAGCATGCCCACATCCCCCCGCATCTTAGTATCATCAGCAAATTTGAACAGGGTGCTTTTTACCCCCTCGTCCAAGTCACTGATGAAGGTGTTGAACAGTGCGGGCCCAAGGACCGAGCCCTGGGCGACCCCACTGCCCACATCCCTCCAGGTCGAGAATGACCCGTCCACCACCGCTCTCTGGGTGCGGCCCTCCAGCCAGTTGGTGACCCAGTTGACTGTGTGGGTGTCGACACCAGTCCCCCAGTTTCTTAATGAGAATGGGGTGAGAGACAGTGTCAAAGCCCTTCCTAACGTCCAGAAAGATTATGTCCACTGGTACTCCTGCATCTAAGGATTTGGTGATCTGGTCATAGAAGGCCACCAGTTTGGTCTGACAGGACCTGCCGCTAATGAACCCGTGTTGGTTGCCCCTAAGCATAATCTCCCCTGCTGGCCCCTCGTGGACATGTGCCAGGATAATTCTCTCAAAAAGCTTCCCCAGGATCGAGGTAAGACTAACTGGCCTATAGTTCCCCGGGTCCTCCTTCCTCGCTGTTTTGAAGATGGGAACCACATTGGCCCTCTTCCAGTCCTCTGGCACCACACCAGAGCACCACGAGTGCTCGTACAGCCAGGCCAGGGGTCCCGCAGTGACCTCAGCTAATTCCCTCAGCACTCGGGGGTGGAGATCGTCCGGACCAGCTGATTTAAATACGTCCAGTCCCTCCAGAAGTTCCCTGACTAGTTCCTCCCTGACCCTTGGCCTGGGCGCACCTCCTCTGGGGCTGAGGGGGTCCTGGTGGGAGCTGACTGTTCCAGTCCCTGCTCAGGAAAATGGAGGCAAAGAAGTCGTTGAATAGGTTAGCTTTGCTGTCTGGTGTGATGCCCAAATTTCCTAGCATGTCTTGCAGGTGCCCCACGTTACCCGGTACCTTCTTTTTGCCCCCTATGTATTCAAAAAAGACTTCCTGTTGTCCTTGACAACAAGAAATAGATTAGAAATAGATTTGGCTCGGTGATCAGACAAGCTGCATCTAATTATCGTATCCTACAATTAACCTCTACTTTGCAGAATTCAGTTGCGATCCCAAACCCCATTAAGACTAGAGGAGATATCTGGGCCTGGCCAAGTCATATGTCGGCCTCCAGCTGATCATGCCTGATAAAAAGGCTCATTATCACTGTCCAATGCCAGATTTAAGAATAAATTAATGAGGATTCAGCTTGTCTCTGGGTAAACTTTACATGTCCCATGATGCTAGCCTCTCTCAAAACTGAACGGGCCTAATTATCCTGGCATTTTCCAGCTTGTGCACAGATTTATCCATTAAGCTGCAGAAAGGATAGCTGAAGAGACTCTTGGGGGTAGCGTCATGCCTGATCCAACTCTACTGACATCAGCAATTACACCAGGGTAAATTTGGCCTCAGCTCTATTGACTTCAGTGCAGGTGTACCTCAAATGACCTAGAAGCCAACATGCAGACCCAAAGTCACTTAAGAGACAACAGACTGGGCTTGTGTTGGGGACAGCATCCGGTGAGTTGAAGCCAACACCTTCTGTCCTGCCACAGCCATCTCAACGGTGGATTAGGCATTATATTGTTGGGGGACTTCTGCAACCATAAGGGTGTTAGAGTCATTTTCAGCTGAACTGGGTACTGTGCATATGCCACTGCTGCCCCATTTCCCAGACTGGGCAGTGCCCAAGTCAGGGGATGGCCGCTATACTGATGAGTTAAGGAGCAGCCAATCAGGTCCTAGACTGCAGAGTGGATTCCAGATTTGGTGCCACCAACTCTTATGCCTTCTGAATACCCGAGCAGCAGGTCCGGGTCAGCCTCCTGCAAGGGGCAGTACCTGTACAGCAGAGGACTGGGAGTCAGGAGGCTACTGCAGTTCTGTTCCCACTGTTTCCTCTCACTTGCTTTGGGGGAGAAATGTTTTCCTGCTCCATGCTTAGCAACACCACTCTCCCTCTGTAAAGGTCTCTGGACTACTTGAGAGATTACAAAAATATTGATTAGCTAGACTGTATTGCTAGGGGGCACCTGCCACCCCCCATGACTGGATAGGAGGCTGTCGACACATCAACTCAGGTCCAAAGCTAGGTTATCCCTCTGGCCCATATTAATCCACTTTGGTTTGTGACATCCTATGAACAGAAAGAGGGAAAAAACAACGTAGGGCCAGTTTCTGCTCTTGTTACTGTGATGTAAATCCAGAGTGGCCCTGGTTAAGTGAGTACATTTACTCTGGATTTCAAATGAGAACAAAACCTGGCCATTAGCTGGATGTGAAGTGGCTCCTTCTACTTTTCTGACCTATTTAGGGTATTATTTCTACACACCTAAGACACAGCACCACTTAAACACCATAGTGTTAGGATCAAAGCACAGGTCTAAACAGCAACTTTTATCCAAGCACAATGCTCCTACTGCCTAGCATCACTCTGAAGGCATGGGAAGCCCACCAGAGAGCATGGGTCACTGAGTGAGGGGCGGTAGAGCACAGCATGAGACACCAGTGAAGCTCCCCTCTTTTCCCCAGAGAAACAGCCCATATTACACCTGCAATGAGGAACACTGAATACCCTGCACCAATAGAGATACCCTAATAAAAGGTCCTGGCAGGGAAGGGCCTGTGTTAAAGGAATACTTTAAAACACTGCTGTTGCTCATTAAACCCAAAATTCACTTGAGTTATATATTCATCCAGTTGGCAAGAATTTACCCCCATGTGGGCCAGCTGCAAACTGGCTCCAAGTAGATGCAATCCCACTGAATCCAATTACTGCATCAGCTACTGCCCAGGTGCCTACAGCTTCCACCTGCCCTGTAGAGTGAATCCATCCTGTAGCACCAAGATCCCTCCTTGCAGGTTAGATGTGCCCACTACTGGACAGTCTCTGCCTCATGAAGAGGAGCTTTCAGTTGTAGATGATGCAACCCATCACCAGTGTGCTTCCATGGAAGATACACCAGGGAGGAGCTCAGCTGTTTGTAAACCTCCGCGCGCTGTAATTCAGCCTTCTGGCTTGTAGAGCTGAACTCTGCTGCAGGTTTCTGAGGGCTCGATGTATATAAAAGAGACTACACTGAATGCAGTAGGATTGCAGTGCTCCCCTGTATCGCCCTATCCACCCGATGCAGCAGAGTTTTTGGGCTTTGTTTTATGTAACTGTATTGCACAAAGCAGGGTGCCATGCTTTGTTGGGGTGGGGTGGGGTAAGATCACAGGACACGGTGCACTGAATCAATGCTGATGTGGACCTGAGATGCACAAGAAAATAAAGTCATCCTCTGCCTCTTTTCACTGCGCTCCTCGTGGGATGTCACCATCCCAGCCGGAACACAGTCTGGCTGATTAGACAGAGTAGCAGAGTGATGTGGCACAGATGAGTTGCTACAAAGGTACCATGAAAGTTGCTAGAATAAGACAGCAGGTAGGAAGGACAGTCCAGGAGGCTGGCACCCAGCTGCCACTTCAAATATCCCACTGCTGCAGCCAGAGCTCCAGTGCAAGCAGGCAAGCACTGGCAGGCAGGCACTGGCATCTAGGCTTTGTCTGAATCAGGTCTGATGATAGGCTGGTGAAGACACGAGACCTGGTCTACACCAGAGCTCCAAGCACCACTGCCTCTGAGCTAGTGTCACTGGGAGAGATTAAGGAAAAGCTCAGTGCTGGCAGAGCTGGAAAGAAAGAAAATGCAAACACAGGAGAATGGGGCTGCAGCTGTTCACATAGCCAGAGCACAGAGAGGCACTGGCCTCCGGCAGCAATCAGTTCAATACCCACACACACAAACACGCATGCCCCCACCGCTTTTGCTATGGAAACCACGGCACTCAAGGTCACATCCCATTGAGGGACCCTACCTCCATCAGGTCTATTAGCCACAAGAGCCGCTCCTGGGGGATTGAATTCAAACAGGCATAAAAGGGGAAAACAAAACATTAGGGAGGAAGCAGAACAAACAAACACGAGCCAAACCCAGCAAGACACAACCTCCCCCCTCCCAACCTCTCCAGCCCATCAAATATGCACTGGGCTATTTCATATGCATTCACAGAGAGGCTGTACCAGATGGGTGCACAGAAAAAGGATGACAGCTAGACATCCAGTGGTGCGTTATGGCAGGACTGCTCTGAGCCGTCAGTCTGGGATTGGCAGGGCTCCATTCCCATCTCCCCTGCTGCCCCTGATAGCCAATGTCTCCACAGAGCTAACCCTCCTTGTCTGGATTTGCCTGAACCATCTCCTGCTTCCTCCACGGTTTTGGAGATATTTTGCCAGCAGCCCCCTTCAGCCCAGGCAATGTTTGCTCGTCTCAATCCAGACAGCCTCTAGCATTAGTCCTTCCCAGATGGTTTTAGGGATAGGACTTGCATGGACATCAGGTTGAAAATCCTTGTCCAGTGCTGTGACACTCACAAAGCTGTCCCTGGAGCTCAGATCACAGTTCTCAGGAAGTCTCATCCCCTCAGGAAGCCTCATCCCCTTCTGCCTCTGTCCCACTGGATGTCTAGCTATGGGCTCTGGTGATACAGTCCGATCAGAAAGGGAGGCAGTCTGTTTTTGGACTGCTCTCCCTTGCTGTGTCTAGTGAGCAGAAGCCGTTGTCATCTGCTCCGTTGACAAAGGTTTTAATTTCCAAGGCCACTAATGCGTTTCTGATGAAAGGCATTTTATAGCTGCAAAATTAATTTCAGGGCCACAATGATTTACAGTTGGAGGTGATTACGATAACTTAATTAGACGGTGCATGCAGCAAAGGCCCCAAGACATTGTCACTGTGTCACTTGAGCACCAGGAGAGAGAAGGCTGGAAAGAAATGCTTATGGCATGATTTCCATCCTGTCCCCACAACAGGGCCAGAGAAAGGGGTGGCAGGGAGTGTGCATTCATAGGGATGAGTATCATCTGAATAAAGGCAGGCAGTTAGAGGCAGTGTGTGAACAATGGAAAACAAGATGTTGGCGTAATACTGCTGTTGGCGAGGGTGGCATGTTCAAAGATGCTCAGCACTGATTTGGGTCTGCTCACAGTGGAGAGCAAGCAGTGTGTGTATGTGTATGTGTATGTGTGTGTGTATGCATGTGCCTACACTTGCAGCAACGCCCTCAGGCACTCAATAAAAAAGTACAGCTCAGCCAATCTTGCAGAGGTGAGGAACATTCTCTCAAATCCATCATCTTTTAGGCACCTGGGAGTCTACAAAGAAGTCTTTCCCAAAGTCCAAACATGCCATCCCTGATGTTCCCACTGACTGCCAAATACAAGGGACCTAGAGGAAGCTTGGTGCATACTTTTCTGACCTGCTCCATTTGCCTTCACTCCATGACCTGGCATCCATGGGTCACATCAATATTCCCATCCCTTGCCTAGCAGAGGCTTGCCATGACCTGCCACCCTCACACCAGATGCTGGGAGCGGAACAGCTTCTGGTGCATGCTTGCCTGTGTGTGGATCTGCGATGCACTTCCAGAGGTGTTTTGGTTTGCCTTCACTGCCTGTCTTGTGGCTGAAGAGGGTTGGAAGAAGCCCATTATCCTGGCATTAAGGGGTAGAAAAGTTTGCCCAACAGGATCGGATTACAGGCTAGTCAAACCAGGCAGGCAAGGTTCTTTAGGTAGATGTGATATCTTTTATTAGACCAACTGAGCAATTGGAAAAAAGTTCTTGGCAAGCCCTCGGGTGCAGTCACCCTTCTTCAGGCATAGGGAGCCTCAGTTGGTCTAATAAAATATTTCACATCTACTCAAACAACCTTGCCTATCTATGTCCTTAGACCAACATGGCTACAACCAAAAAACCAGTCAACCCAGGCACACTGCAAGGCCCTGCATCTAATTGCCTCAGAGGAAGAAACCATTTCTTCTACCCATTGCGTAACTCTCTTTGCCTTGCCACGAGACTGGAAGAGGCTAAGGGGCAGAGGTAGGCATGAGGCAGTTTCCTTCCTTTCTGAATGGCAATGATGAACCGGCTTCTATACTGGGGCAGGCACTGTTGATCTGAGTCAGTAACTCTGGTTTTCTTTCTTTCTGGCACAATCTAAGCCCCATCTCTGCTTAAAATGCTGGCATCTGTGCAATGTTTGCACGCTGCTGGTAGAGCGAGCCACTGCTTGTATGGGTGCAAAACAAGAGAGGAAGTATATGGTTATGGATTCTTGGTGGGGAGAGCAGGAGGCGGAGGGTTTCATGGGGAATAGTGCTGAAATGGATTTTTTTGGGGGGTGGGGGGGCCCTCTGGCAGGAAATGGCAGGGAAGCACTGTACATCAATATCTGAGAGACACCCCCACTTACCCGAGCGGAGCTGACTGTGGTGGAGGTGAAGTGGCTGCCGGTGGAGGAGGTTGTGTCACTGTAGGACATCATGGAGTAGGAGTCAGCGCCAGAGGGCTGCCGGGCCTTCATGGATTCAATCTCCCGCTTCAGAACCAGGTTATCAAAGCGATCAAGGTCCTGAGGGGTTATGACACCCCTCACCTCCGACAGCAGCGAGAACTGAGCAAGAAAGAAAGGCAAAAGCTTGAGAAGGGGCATGGGAGGCTTTGATGCACTGTTTTGTGCTGCAGCCTCATGGTAGGGATCCTTTTAACCCATTGGTGCTAAGAGCTGGAAAGACTGACAGCACAAGGCCACAACTGAACCACCTGAAGGGTGAGGGGGTCCAAAGAGGATGAAGCTGGACTGTTCTCAGTGGTGACAGAGCAAGGAGCAATGGTCTCAAGTTGCGGCAAGGGGAGTTTAGGTTAGATATTAAGAAGAATTTTCTCACTAGGAGGGTAGTAAAACACTGGAACAGGCTACCCAGAGAGGTGAGCAATCTCCATCCTTGGAAGTTTTTAAGACCCAACTAGACAAAGCCTTGCAAGGCTGGGATGATCTGGTGATGGTCCTGCTCTGAGCAGGGGGTTGGACGAGATGACCTCCTGAGGTCCCCTCCTATCCTCATTTTCTATGATTCTAACTGCAGCCGGGGCTAAGTGGAGCCCACAGGCAGTACTCAGATTGGAGCACTCACAGCATGGTAGCAGGCTCTCAAAGCAGCTAGAGTGCAAACCAGCACAATGTAAATAGTTCAGATTGGGTGTGCAAACAATGAGAGCCAAACAATGGTGGCGTGTGCATTGGTACACCCCTGCGGCACCACACTTTCCGCTCTATTAATTCTAAGCACATGGTACACGCAGCAGGCGCTTCAGAGCTGGGGGGGGTGTGTGTGCAGGAACCCCAGTAAATTGGACATTCATTTAGTTTTCAATGTTTCCTCCTCCAGCAGGGAGCTCCATTTATTCCCCTCCCAGCAAGATGTATAGTCTCATTATGGCACCAGAACAGAGTGAGTGGGTTTTCTTTCCCATTGTTTAACAACTGCAGGAGGAGCCATTAAGTCCTCAGGGATTTTGAAGGAGATCCTCCCATCACTTAACCCCTGCAGAGGGCAGGCAGAGCCAGGCACCCCCTCCTCCCCACTTTCACCTCAGGTATGGCAGGGAGTGATATGCCCTGGCAGATGCAAGCATAACGGGGCAGAGCATTCGTGCTGGCTGGATATGGGCTATGCATTCCCACCTAGGGAGCCAGGCACAGTAGGAGGGGTTAGGAGAACAGGCAGTGACCCCCAGGTTCCCAGGGAGCTGCAGCATTAGGAGCTGGGGATTGCCTTTCCTGCTGGGAATATATTCCCCTCCTGCTGGATGATGTCAAGTTGTGCTCAGGGGAAGAGGTGGCCCATCACCCTCCCCAGATACACACATCTGCATGTCTGAGGGACTTGGAAGTGCTGAACCTAAGCTCTTCTGCCTCTCTGTGTATAATAAACACAAAGAAATCCATCTGTGCTGCATCTTGCTGGATGGCTCAATCCCACAGGGGGCCCTGCCACGGCATGTCATGGAAGTGTCAGCAATATCCGGTAGAGGGAGGAGTGAAAGAGCGTGTGTGTGTCGAGGTGGAGGTGGGGATGCGGGTGTTACCTACTCCGCTGTGCAGAGCAAATCTGAGCTTTCAAAGCCCTGGGGCAGAGTTTCTGCAGCAGGATGCTGTGGAGAGGCAGTTCAGCCGGTTTCTATCATAATCCCTTGTTTTTGCCTGCTCCCAGCATGTCACCTTATTAGCAGCAGATATTTGGTTACTTGGCGCTTTGAGGCCCCAGGCAGTATCAGAGCCCCATCCTGCTGGGTGCTTTGTGAACACAGTAAAAGACAGCATCAGCCCCAAAAAGCAGGAGGAAAGCAGAGGCATAAGGAGGCAAAGTGATTTGCCAAAGGTCACACAGTAGATCACTGGCAGAGTGAGGGAGAAAGCAGAGACCCCGACTCCAACTCTATGGTTACATCCACGGGGCCATGACATCTCTGCCGCAGCATTGGCTTGGGAAATTAATTTAGCTTCAGAACAGCTGCAGTCTTTGGTGACTCACAGGCTTTGGCATCATTAGTCTATTAGTCCATAAGATGCAAAACTATTCTACCTTCTCCCTGACTTGAGACTAACATGGCTAACTACCTCTCTTTGGCATCATGAATGCTGGCCTGACTTCAGCTGTTACTGCACCACTTGGCTCCCTCTGCTCTGGGTGAAACATACTTCTTTAAGCTGGGGTCCCTCTGCCTCACCTTGGCATGTGTATTGAGTAACTCAAAGAGGGCCATGACTAGGGAGTCCACAGAGATGTTGTTTTCCTTGTACTCATCCAGGTAGTAGCCCATGGTCGCCCTCTCTTGTTCATTCAGTAGATGCCGTGCTTGCTCCTCTAGCATGACTCGGGTCTGGTTCACCATGCTGCTCAGGGTGACCTGCGAACCAGCCAGGCCCCTGTAAAACATGGGCTGAAAGAGAACATATAGAAACAAGGGGAATAGATTACCCTGGGCCTGAGAGGCTGGCAACCAGCCTCCATATTATCGTAGGTTAGAGCTAATGCCATTTTAGCCATTACCTTCCCTTCTCCCCATGCTGAAGTCCCTCAACAGAATTTTGCTAGCTGGTCGGGACCAGGTTACCTGAACTAAAGGTTAGCTGAACTAAGAGCTGGGGGAATGTGCTTTGCAGGACAGCTGGTCTAAAGACTCAAGGCCTCTTTGTATCATCAGAAAATCCAACATGTGTAGTGGTAGGTAGGGCTCTTTTCCCCCTGGACATTGCTGCTAGTACGCCTCATCCAAGGCCTGGGGGGGATCGACTCTGTGGTTGAGCAGGGGAGTGCACTTTCCCTGTCTATACAGCCACCAGCCTCGCTCAGCCTGGCAGCTGCGGGCTTCCCTGTAAGAGGGGTGCCTGCCCACTGATAGGAGCTGGACTGACAGCTGAAGCTTGATTCACCCAGTCTAGTCTGTGATGGACCTGCAGACACTCAGCCCTTTGGTGGACTACCTGGGGCACCCCAAACTGGAAGCAACACAACTCAGAGGTCACTTTGAAAACACTGGCATTCATTACAACTGGACTGAACTGGGCTGGTCTCTTCTTAAAGCTGAGGTGCTCTACAGCCAATTACCATTCCCTGCCTCCATCCAGCCCTCCCCGAGCATGCTTCTAACAGAACAGTGTACCTGGAGGAACCTGCAGTAGGGTGGACAGTCCTTAAGAGTCAGCTAGATTGGAGACCCTAGCCCTGTTTTACCTTGCCGGGAACATATCAAGCAATCCCATAAGCACAGTTCAAGAGGAGAGCTATGAGTACAAGGTAGTTGGATATTCAGGAAAGTCCCCTCCGCCTGCTTTAGTCAGAGAAATAACTTACTTTATGAAGAATAAAACTGTGCTGTGGGAGAAAGGCCCAAATGGCCTTTTGGGCTTGGCATTAGTGGGGAAACAGAGCAGCAGGCTAGAGAACCCTCCTTTTGAAAGCCTGGTGAGCACAAAATGGAGCACTGCTTCACAGCCCTAATTAATTCTTAACGCTGGAACAAGAGATTCGTTATCATCGTTATGTGGAAGTGTCTGAATAAGCGTCATTACTTTAATATTAACCTTTTCCTCTGGTCACAGTTTGCATTTTCTCATTTGAGTAAATCTTGCTATTTAGAAAGAAACTGTTGGCAGCCTGTGCATGACTTGTCTCCGGAGGAAGCTGCAGAAATGCATATTGGTCATTAAACAATCAGATGAAATTGCAAGGTATCTATTAGCTAAGAGCTGACCAGAGGCTTTGAACCAGAGCTGGGGTGGGAAGTGCTCCTCAGTTACAGCTCCTTGTTTCTGCAAGCATTTGGCAACATGCTGTCCTTCCAAGTTGGCAGAGAAACAATTCCCCTGCACGGTGCTAGAGGGTCTGTGCTGGCAGGAGTCGCTCTAGAGTGATCCAACAAATGGAGAATTTGATTTCTGACAGTCACGAGAGGCCCGTGGCACTATTCTTAGGAGGTCACCGTTTGGTATCCTGGTTGGCTGTCAGTGTGGCTTGGTCTGGTTGGCCAGCCTGCAGTCTGAATCAGTCACAGCATTCTGCATTCCCATCCTGCCCTGTTGCTGGCATTGTTAAGCATCTGCTATGTCTCACCCCAGAGGCTGTTTTTCTGCAGTGGCATAGCCCAGCAAGATCTTTACCACTCCTAACAGGGCTGATTTTAATGCTCTACATGGCTTGTGGAGCATCTGTGTGGAAAGGCCCCAGAGAGTTCCCACCAGGCATCTCCGCTGGAATGACTGTGCTTCTGCATCCCTACAGTGCCTTTCACCTAAGCAGGAGGGGTGGGAAGTGGTATTTGGATGGGTACACAGGCAGAGAAAAGCAGGGCTGTTTCCTTCTTGCATGCAACTCCATGGCCTTACAACCATCTCTGATGATTCGTGGGAAGTTTGTCTCATCCTCTCCTGAGATAAACCCTCCAACTGTTTGCAAGCTTCCTTGCTCTCTCACCCAGGCCAGCATGCAATGTAATTGCAGACACTCAGTCTGTGTCTGCAATAGTCACCTGGTGCATGAGCTCTGTGAGGAGGTGATGGTGGAAGAAGGGAACAGGGAAATGCATTGAGGAATGCGAACCAGGAAAGGAGGGGATGAGAACTGAATGAGTGAGTAGCTAAAACCAAGCTTAAACTCTGGTGATTCTTTGCATGGTCTCCAAGGCCAAAGGACTGAAGATGTCACCAGAGGGAGGTAAAAAGGTACATCAGGTCAGCCAGTGAGTTAGTAGCCGAACAGTGGTGGTGCCTGGCATGCTACACAGCAATACGCAGACAAATGGACAGCCATAAGAAGAACCCACTCCTCCCTGATCGGAAGGGGTCTCGAGTCCCAGGCCACTGTTCTAACTAATAGATCAGCCTGTCCCTGGCACTAAGGAGGTTTGCAAGATGTGGAGAAAAACTGGAGTATTCCCAAGGTTTTGCAAGGGTAGGCTCCTGCTCACCAAAGCCAAGACTAAAATAATCCAGTTTCTGCCTTTGTGTGATGACCTGTACCAGTACCAGAAGCTGCAAAATTACTGCACATTAGCTGTAGAAACAAGTAGCTAACCAGCCCTGTTCAGTAAGCAGTGGAGTTGTCTTTTGACTAGGAAATGATTTCACATTGTCACAGCAGGCTGTATTTCTCCGGGGAAGGGCTGGCTGCAACTCATTTCCACTAGCCAGAGTCACACTCCCCACATTGTTTGGGGCTGAAGAGCAAGATCAAAACGTGTTTTTTTTTTCTTTGGTGCTGCAAGCTCAAAGCAAGCCCCAGTGCTGAAGAGAGTGCAGAATGCCCCAGCTAGCCACCAGCTCCCAGATCAATCCTAGGGAGAGTCAAGCCTGGCTGAGTTTAAAGGGCTTTTTCTTTCTGACTGATTTCTAACCTGATGCATTTCATGAATAGAGCAGGGATCTGCTGTTCAGCCTTCTCTGCGTCAAGGATGCAGATTATCACACAGAAACAAAACCCAAGCAGCCACCACACAGGCAATCCGGGTGGCAACAACAGGGGAGGACTGTGAAACATGTTTTGCCAAGTAAGAAGCGTAAATCTGTTATCAGCACAAGCCACCTGCAAAACTTTCCAACTCATTTCCATTTAAAAGGACTTCACACAGATAGGAGTTTAGGGGAGGGGTGCCGACAGGCAGCAAAGCTCAGTGTGGAGGGCTTCTTGTCAGCGGGTTTGAGGCTGTGTTGACGCATCCTGTGCTGGAGAGGGGCGGGACTCCTGGTTCAGCTCAGCTCTGGCCAGCTGGGCATGGCAAAGGTCTTCGTACATGAACACAGTAGCTGGCACGGCCCAGGTGTGGCACGCTGATGGAGTCATGGAGCTGTGCCTAAGATGCTCACACTGCAGAGGTCTGGGCTGGCAGTGAGAGGGCACTGCTGGGAGGAAGCTCTTACTGCAGTTTTTGGTAGGCAGAGAGCCGAGGGCACGTTAGTGCCACTTCCTTCTCTGCATGTGTTTATTCTCATTAAGGAGAAGAGAGGGGAATCTAATACAGCACATTAATCACAGTCTGATCCTGTTGCTTTCACTGGGCTTTTAGCTCATCAGCACCTAACTAGCTCCATCTCCCAGGGGTGCCCCCTCCTCAGGGGTCCCTTATCTCTCTCATGCTGAGGCAACTTTCACTTTGCGCCACCACTGGGATAGAACAGATGAAAGGGGGAGTGGGGAGCACAGTGTATCAGTCCTTGTTTCCCAAGGGGAGGAGGGAGCTCATCTACACACACTGCAGCCACAGCCTGAGAGGCAGAGCAGCCTGAGCTGACAGAGGTCAGCGATCACTGCGGGCTGTGTGGTCTTGGACTAAATCAGTCTGAAGCACATCTCCACCTGCCTGGAACTAGCAGAGATGATACAAGCAGCCCTGTAGGGCACTGAAATGTGGCTTTCCTGATTCTTACCCGTGGGATGCAGCTGGAATTTTAATTTTGCATAAGATTGCCAGCTCCCATGCACCTTTCCAGAGCACTGATTACATTGTTGGCCAAACTCCCTTCCATGGCTTCTGAGTCCTGGAAAGGACTTAGGGGAACAACCTATATTGATACATGACCACCCAGGTATGATTCGTCACCCCAAGGACTACAGAACCTGGGAGAACTCCAGCGTCTATCAGTCCAGCTGCCTTCATAAAACACCACCCGTTTAGAAACAGTACAAGGCAGCTCCGTGTCTTTGGGGCCACAAAGGACTCTGAACAAAGAATAGGGGCCACAGCCTTCAAGGCCACAGCTTTGGGCTGTAAAGTCACGGGACAGGTCAGAGGAAAGATGCATATGATTGTTTGTCCACAAACTTAAGGGTTTTATCTCCATGCAGCAAACAAAGACAATAAAAGAAACCAAACAAAATGAAGGCAAGAGAAGCACTGGTGTCAGGAAGAGCTGTACTGATCTTCCATTTATCTACAGTCTCGTTTTATGGTCCATTTTAATAAAGTGCAGTCTAGCACAGAACAACACAGACTCCAAAGGCAGTTTCTCAACAACTTCTTGGTAACTAAATTCTTTCCCCACCCTAAGCCTGGAGCCTGCCAGGTTTTCCAGAGCTCTGTGGATTGATGCTGATGGGTTGCCAAATGTTACCAGCTGCTCAGCAGGGCTTCTGACCTTCACACCCTTGCCCACAGGCTCCCAGCAAAAGAATTACAATTAAGGGTAAAATTGGCTACCTCTATACTTGTCACTGTAGAGGAGAAAGTAAAGGTCTCCCAACAGTAATACAGGTCATCTGCCTTTGGAGAGCTCCCTACCAGGGAGAAGAATGGATCAGAGGCTGGATTTGGAAAGGGAGCCAGGGTTGCTCTGGGCTGGCATGCAGGTGAAGAGGTGTCACCGTTATCTCTAGCTTGACGTAGCTGCCAAGTAAAAAACCATAAAATTTAACATTTTCTAATAAAGTTTTCAATCTGTTCCTCCCAAGGCCAGGCCTTTCAGAGTCAGTCATTTGCTTAGCCCATCTAGGGGGACGGTACATTCATTGTCACAGCCCTGGGTGACTGTAGAAGGGGGAAGGATTCTACTAACGACTCATAATTTGTGTGGAAAGGAGCTGGCAGAGATTTGCTTCCAGGATGTAATTGCCACCTAACTGTCTTGCTAAAAGGATGCCCCAATTGTTCCCTGGTGGGCTACAGGTTCCATAAAGGCAGCAAGAAAAATCAAAATGCATCTCTGTCATACCAGCCCCAACCCCTGCCGAGGTGGCACCGTCAGCCTTAGCAATGGCAGCCAAAGAGGGAGCAGAACCTCTTGCTCCCCCTTTGTGCCTTCTGATCTGGTCTCATTTCCAGAGCACTTTGCACAACACACAAAGCATCGTCACATCTCAGTTCATTCCACCCCCTCACTGCTTGTGTTGTCTTGCTCATGAACCATTGCAATACACAGTTCTCTCTCAGCTTCCAGTTCTCTTCAGCCCGTTTCACTCCCAGGTCTAATCCCCGTCCCACATAGCTTCCTGCTGAGCTGTTACATTCCTAGGAAGACCTGGAAAGTGAAGCTTCTCCATTGTCTCTGTGGGAGTTCACATCTGTCCTTCCAGCTCCTGTCAGGTTGCAGGTCTCTTTTCTCATTGCACAGGGATGATACAGGAGCTCCACAAGACAGGTGACTCCAGAAAAGCTTAGATCTCACATGGAGAGGGGGAAGTAGTGAGAGGTCCCCTCGCCCATCTCTTTTATCCATCTGCCAGCGAAATGGCTCGTCTTTCCTGGTGGTGACTCCGAGTCTTTCCATCCTCCCCAGAGCCCTGCAGACCAGTCACTCCTGAGATGTCTGCCAGAATTATAATGATTGTAATTGCACCAATGCACAATTAGCAGGATCTAATGGCTGGTAGGAAGGAGGACAATAGCCAGTTCTCATTGTTCAGTGGGATCAGACATGTCTCTGTCTCCTAGAGAAGGACTGGCACTGACACCAGTAGACCAAGGTCACTGAGAAATGAGAAAACATCTGTGTGTCCTTAAGGAGGAGCATCTGGGTTTTCTAGAAGTGTACGTGGAAACAGGTTTGGCTTTTCAGGTTCCTCCCTCTTCCCTGCAGCTTCCTTATTTCCAAGCCATTTCTTCACAGTTCAGATGACGGGAGCGCGTGTCCCATTGGGCAGGGCATAGGGCTGGGCTTTGGCACACACACAGTCTCAGACTGGCTTTGTCACTAACACACTGTGGAACCTCTCCTTGCATCGGCATTAAGTACTTTGAGATCTGTGGACGAAACGTGCCTTGTAAGTGTGAGCATTAGGTCATCTTCAGAACCACAGAATTCACCACAGGGGATCAGGCATCTGGTCCTTCAGCTCTGATATTGTACCTAGACAGTGTCATGCTCCTGGAATTCTCTCCTGTGCAAGTCTTTCCTGACCTCCACAGGCAGCCAGCTTCTGACCTGAAGCACTGCAACATTACCTTAGCTTGCCTAACTCAAGGTATTTCTACTGGTTATTTAAAAAGCCAGCTACTATATTACAACCTAGGCAAAACCAGCTGTTTCAGCACCAGAGGCTGCCAAGAAATTCTCACTACCAATCCAAAGATCATGGTAGGTGGCACATGCAAACTTCTGTTCTCACTGACCTGAAACTCTCTCAAAAGCTGGAATACAGAATCTTTGGCCACTGCATCACTTCCCCAGCATCCTTTGTACATGTCTGCATCCTGCCATGACATCGTTGCAATACCACTACCCAAGGCCACTGAATGTCATTTGCATGTCATTGCTAACGTATTGTTCTTAAAGAAATACTTTGTCCTAGGAAATCCCAACATCTAATCTCTCTTCTTTACTTCTTCTCAGTGATGGGAAACAGAGGAGAAAATGCTGTGCATAAAGGAAGGCACTAAAAAATTCAGTGTCACAAGTCACAATGGCTTGCAAAACTCATCTTCCATGGAAAGGCAGGGGAAGGAAGAGGCCTAGGCATGGAGGGGAGATGGGGAAGGAACAATAGGTTAGAGAAAGGAGTGGGAAACTGCTCTAGTCATTGCAAACAGCTGATACATTCTGGGGGGCTTGTCCACTGAAGGATAAACTCTTGACAACTATCTGTGAATTGTCTGCCAGTTTTACTCCCTAGCAGATTGTAGTTCTCCCAGAACACAGCTGCTCTGGAAGGATAACCCTCTCATTAAAATGCCAGATGCAAGAAACCCATTAATGGTAGGAAGAAAGGCAACTGAAAGGAGGGGAATTGCAAGGGATACAATGGAATGAGAAGCCTGAAGGGTCTAGGGCTGGCTGTCTCTCATCAGGAGTTTTTGAAATAAAGCTACACCAAGCAGATCTGGATTTCAAATGCCTCAGGCTAGGTGTTCAGCCTCTTTAGAGGGCCCTGAACTTAGATATGGTACCCATCTGTGTAAATCACACTGCTTCCATTACCTTTGCTGCAGTTACTCTGCACATCAACTCAGTAACAGAGATCAACATCAGGCTAACTCCAAAAACATGGAGCTGGACCTCAGTGCAGATTCTGTATGTCCTCATAGTGTGAGGTGCTTTGGAGATGTGGGGCTGGTTTGGAAGGAGGGTGCTGGTCTCATAGACAGAAGCTTTTCCTTCAGAGCAACAAAAGAAAAGGAAATGAAGCAAAGCTAGCTCCCCTCTCCCAGTGGGAACTGGGACACCTTTCACCAGCCCTATCATGTTGTTAGATACCCAGTCTGCTCAGGAGAAAGCCTGGATGCCAGCCCATGGGAACCCCTCAAACATCCTTGTTAATCACCCCGGGTCAGAAGCGTCTTACCTTTGCCGAAACCTCTGCTGTGTGATCACCAGCCATCCTACAAAGAAAAAGAACAACCATAAGCACTATCCCAGCTCAGGAAATCACAGCAGCCCTTGCTGGTGGGCTGGTGCTTACTCTTCTAAGGTCATAGGTTTTCTTGTGAAGGATATTAGACTAACACAACATTATTAAGTTTCAGGCTGTATGTCACAGGCTAATGGCTCCATGATCACAAGGTGAAGTTCTCTAGACCCATGGGCATGGATCCATGCTACTGAATTCTAGAGCGTTTGCACACCTTGCTAGGTTTTAAGTCACTGTCCAATGGATTTGGGGGAAATAGTCACATTATTTCTTGGGTACAGGTTTCCAGGTTCTAGGGTAGAGGGTGCTAGGCTTGAAATGCAGGCTACTGGGGTCCAAATTACAGATACATACATGGCAGGTATATGCTGAAGATTAGGATACAAGATACCAGACCTGTCATTTTATAAAACTATGACTAGGTGAGACTCCACATGTAAAGTTACACAGAGCACTGGTTT
The DNA here is from genome assembly GCF_052110815.1 of Crocodylus siamensis. NCBI lineage: Eukaryota > Metazoa > Chordata > Crocodylia > Crocodylidae > Crocodylus > Crocodylus siamensis. The sequence goes on along the minus strand of NC_143405.1, from coordinate 14,974,335 downwards.
GTAGACCATACAACGTTCTACTCCTCTACTGCTGGATGCATACAAACCCTGTTGAATTCACCAAGGTCTCTCCGATTTGGGAACTGGCTATCCACTTGGTCTCATCCACAGTGGTGCGGGCATGAGGCAGCCTCCCAACATCTTTCACAGTCATGATGAGGTGCCGTGATGACTTCAGGAGCTTCACTGCCTCATCATGGGGAATGTTAAGGAAGCTTCTGCCATTCACCTCAAGGATTTGGTCTCCCACCTATGGACACAGGGAGAGATAGGAAGAACTAATCAGAACTTGTTAAGTATCTCTTCACATTGCAAAAAAGCATTTCTTTTGCCCATATATCTGGTGCGATTAGGCTTTTCACTCCATATCCCAGGGTCATTCTTTATCCGTATAGCAACGTGCTTCTTCTGGGGCTACTGACCTTACTGTTTCTTGAGTATTTCCTTTTTTCTTGAAATGTTGCCCCTTCTGTGGTGACTGTCACCTTGGCTGACATACTGGAGACTTCCAGAACTAAAAATACGGGCTGCTACAGATTGAGTAAGAAAGACAAGGCATCCTGGCATGTGCTGCACAGGGGAACTTGTAACATATGCTCACCAGTGGGTATTATTTCCATTTCCTTGAAGTACAGCTGGGCTGCTAACACCCATTGGTGAGATTTTCAAACGAGGTTGGCTGTCATTTAGGGATCAAATAATGTAGCCTGGCTTCCCAAAATGCCCAGCACATTGGGTCCACATTGGCTGCAGCGTGCTTTTGAAAATCTGACCCATATTTAGATGCATAAGTGGGAGTTGAGCTCTTCTGGTAACCTGATGATGGGTGCTGAGCAAGGAATGCCTTGTGCTCTTTGGAAAATCTTGGCCCTGACACTCAAAAATGGGGACAAAGATTATTTATTTAAACAGAAACCAGTGTGTTTTAGTTCTGAACTTGCATATTCTCCCTGGGCCTCTTGCTTTCTCAGAGAATTTCCATTGCTCTCCAAAACCTTTGGTCTACTGTGACCATCTACTAACCTGTTCCTTACTGAGTTCAAATACTGTGGCTTACAGAAGAACCAAAGACTAGCAGCACCCTCAAGTCCTTTCTCACTGCCTCCCTTCAGAAACACTTCTTGTGCCACTGACACTGGAAAGCACAGGAATCAATTCTACGTAGTCCGTGGCTGGTTGTATTGACCACCCATCAGACATGTGAAATCTCTGGAGTTTCACTGGATCTAGGTGGTTTCCTTCAACACCCAACCCTGTTCCTTTTTGCTGGAAGATGCTGGGACTAGCACATTTTACACCCCCACCCTGCCTCTCTGAGCTCCCAGGGGAAATCACATCTTTTGAGATCATCCTATCTGCAAGGGCCCAGTCTTGATCTGATTCAAGCCTGCAGGGACAGGATGTAGCCTGAAGTTGAGTAGCTGCATGAACACTGTCCTCTTATTTTGTAATAACTCCTAAGCCCCAAATGGATTTTCCTATCCCCCATACAGAACTTATCCACCAAGCTTATTAAGCAAGTCACCTAGACACTTGGGAAAAAACAAACAAACCCTTGCTGACCTCAGCCCCATTTAGCTATTCAACACTCCCAAAAATGGTGAGACATGGATTTGGCCGTGTTTGAACTGTTAACCTTGTTCGATTGTTCGGTTTGCTCTGGGACCATAGGGGCACATGCTGTGCATTGCACAGTGGGGTATTTTTATTCACCACCTTGCACCCTGTACCCAGTTGGACCAAGAACTCTTTTGCTGCGGTCTCCTCTGCGGTGGCCACAAGATTCTCCATCTCAGTGAAAATCTGCATGGATTTCCATGCTGGTTCTGCTACTTGGCAGCCAAATGTAAACCCATTCAAGGTGCTTTGTTTTTCAGCATTTTTCTCTTCAACAAGAAGCACCTCTGCAACCATGGCAGGGCATGAACTGCATAAAAAAGGGTACAGGAGGCATCTCCTTCTCACAGTCCCTGCTTTGAAAATGCCTGGGGGTGTCCTGTGTGGAGCAAGGCATTGGGATATGGCTGTCTTAAATGTCCCAATGTTACTGAATGCAGCTGCATAGCACAGCCACTTGGAACTTCATGGCAAGGATGGGTGCAGAACCCAGACCTCCTACTGCAAGAGCTGTCAACAGTACACAGCAGGGGAGTGCCAGCTCTCTCCAGCAAGGGACAATGGCATAATTACAATTGGCAAAGTCAGTTCAGTATAGTCACTGTACAATTATTTCTCCCTCAAACTGTTTGCTCTGCTTGGGGAACTAATTTAGCCTTCATGCAGCTGGCCAGCAAGGGGACAAACTACAGCGCCCATGGGATTATGTAACCAGAATACTAGTTTAAAAGAGTGTGTCCACTCTCTCCATTAGGGAGTCTGGTCTGCAATTCCCCTAGGTTAAAAATAACCCCAGGAACTGCAAACAAGCAGGCCTTTTCCTCCCGTCAAGATTCCTCCTGGGCAGAACACAGATGGCAAGAGCCTGTGCAATCTTCATCTCTGCTCACTTCAGCTGGCCATAAATCACCTGCCAAGGCTGCGAGACTCTAATCCCTCACTGCAGCATTTGAGGTTAACTCCACCACACCTTACTCCTGCCTCCAAAGCCAAGCAAATTCCAAGTCTAAGGACAGAGCTGAGACTCCATTTTCCTTTCTTTTGCCTCCAACTACTCACTGACTGTTATTAGAACTTCACTGCGTGCGTCTCCATTGTAAAAGACTGTGCTGGGAATTTCTGCCCTGTCTAGGATGCATCATTCACTTTGCCTCTCCCTTTCTTTTATCCCCCACTTTGCTTCCAGCGTATTCAGACTGGCTCCCCCTTCCCCTGCATCTTCCCAGCCCCCGTGTTTCAGATAAGCAACTTCTTTGAAACTGCTTCTTTGCTTAACCACAGGCTTCTGTTCAGCTTTGTCAAAACAAAGTCTATTTTCTTTATGCTTCGCTGTTAGCGGAATGGCTGTTACCTTAAATAACTCCCAGGGTTTTGGGAAACAGAATATCTGAAGCTAAAATGATAATATAGAAAAATCAAATTCACTTCTTCCACCTCAATCCATCTTCTTCTGATTGCTTGCGGGGACAAGGAAATTGTGACTGTCTGGGGTTGACTTTCCACTCCTTTGCAGCTTGTTGAGTCATTTATTCCAGTCCAAAGGGGCTGTAAAATGCTGTCAGATCAGAAAAGGAGGAGATGGAGTCTACTTTTATACAGGTTTTAAGTCAATGTGGGCCAGACCTCAGCTAGTACAGACTGGCTTACCCCTAACCCACATGTAACTTTACTAAGAATGAGAGAAGTCTAGTTCTGCCCTGATCTGGGTTGTCCTGTAAAGCTGTCTTTGGCCATCCTGTACTTTTACATTGTCACGGCATATTGTGGACATTTGGAAATTTGGTAGCAGATTCCCCTCCCTCAAAAGTACAGCCCCTACCAGAAAGCAGAAGGACCACACTCACGCAATGTTTGCAGTACAAGGTAGACGATATGCAGAAGAGCAGTTCTGGGTCCATGCAGAAAGCAGTGACATTCCAGCTGGGGAAAAGCTGATTTTCTGTAAGCCCAGGATTGCAGGCCAGGCTGGGTCAATGTCCCACCAGAGTGTATCTGTCTGACCGTAGGAACCTGTTTTATCACTCCCCAAAACAATTTAAGCTCATGTTTTCCACTTCTGTGGAGCCTTGTGTGTTCCTCTGGAGTTAGAGGCGTGCCACCACCTCCCAACACAAACAGCCATAAAATAAATTCCGCTTAATAACAAAGCGCACAATTATCTTGAATTATACTGCATGTAACAGCCATATTTGGGTGCTGTTTGCAAAGTTAATTGTTATTACAATTGGTTTTAATCTGCTTTGAAGTGGGGCTTAAAAAAATAAAGTTGACATTTAAAGGGACCCTTGGCTAAGAGTGTATGAGCAATCTAGCTTCAGATTGCAAAATGAAACTCTTGCTTAAGAGGACAGGGCCAGCTCACCCGGGAAATCCTTTGAAACCCAATGGCCAAGAGAAGGCAGTGGGTCAGAGGCTGCTCTTAGGATTGGGTGTAAAACCAGGGAACCAAGCCAGATTTGGGACACAGTCAGTGATTTGGTGCAATGGGTACACAATATGACAGAGTAACTAGCACTGTTTAGGTTGCTCCTGGAAGTGCTCCAAGGGAGGACAATAAAGGCCATGGTACACTGGGCACACAGAGAGTGAATATTTATTGCTAGTGTTAGTGTTATTTAAGCAGTTACAACAATGTTGTTTGTTCAAAAGCCCAGAGTCATTTCAGCTCCTTATGTACTGGTGAACTTCTCACTGTGTGGGAAGTTGTGGGATCTCCCTCACTGGAGGTTTTCAGGAAGAGGCTGGAGAGGGGGGTGGTTTAGGACCAGCACCGTCTGAATCTGGAGAGGACAAAATGTCCCTCAAGGACCTCTTCAACTTTCTGATTTTGTGTTGTGACCCCTTTTCATATCTGTTCCCCGAGAAGAAAAGAGCCTACTACTGCTATCTGCATAGGAGTCTGTGCTCCACTTCTACCACTACTGGGCTCAAGCCATAGACACAACCAACCTGGCAGATTGTTGTATATATGCAGGTGAGACACAAGAAGAGTGAGTTAAAGGTAATGTCTTTTTTGGGAAAAGAAATGTCCTCAACACTATATCTTCCAAAGGAAGAGGATTCAACTCGCTGGAGAGAAGAGCTGCAGTGATGGCTTGAGAGTTGTGGATGTATGAAGGATCAACTGGATTTACACATGAGAGGGGGTGCAAAGCATGGTCGCAGGTCTGTTTTTCAGCCTAAAGGTAAACTGTTAAGAGAGTCGTTACAGGTGGATGGAGAGATGGAGGAAAGGAAGTTTCCAGGATGGAAATACCTTATGTGCCAGCACAGAAAAGTGAACACACTTGTGGATGTAAGTTCTCCTGGAAACAGTATTAAAGAGACTGTACAGGTCAGGTCATTAGTTATGATGATGAGGCAAGGGGGAGTTTTTTTTAAAGAGCCTCTTCCAAAACAAAAGGTAGGCCTGGTAGGCCTTCCCTCAGCAAGTCACACTTACCCTGTGAGGCTACCTGTGGGGATGATGGGCTGGGATCCTCAAGAATGACATGGAAACTCAAGAGAGAAAGGCATCACAGTACCTCTCAACCAACTTGTTACTGAAATGAGAGGGAGTGAGGGACCTGAGCACCATTATGGATCTGGCCCTATGAGACTAAGGAACAGTGTACTGAATGCAAGACTCCTGAGTCTGAATCTAACTGCTGCACTATTCTTTTTCTCTCACACAGCTCGCTTAGCTTATAGCCCACCAAGGAAGATCTTATCCTATGTGCTGCTATTACTATTGTTACTCTGTGGGCGCATCTACACGAGGCATTTACTGTGGAGTTGCCTAATTAACTCCACAGTAAACATCTTGGCACTTACATGTGCGGCCCTCTTAGGATGCGGGGGTGCTTGTAGACATGCCAAAAATGTCACTGTGTGTGGCTTAATGGCGTCACAGTATAGACATGCAAGACTTTTGAGGGTTTTAAATGACTTTGCAACACTGCGAACTAAACTACATCCAGATGTAGTTTAGTTTGCAACTTTGCAAATTGCAATGATGTAGCTGTCAGCTTGTCCTCCGGCCATGAGAGAGGCAGGTAGGCGCTGCAGAGAAAAGGATTGGGCCCCTTGCCACTTCTGCTTTCAGCAGGTACCTCCTGAAGGTAAAAGGGTGAGGGGCCCTATCCTTTTCATTTTTTAAATTTTTTTTTGCCAGAGTCTGTCTGCCTTTCCCATGGCTGAGGGGCCAGCTGCTAGCAGGCTGAGCAGCCTCTGAGCTGCAGGGGACTCTGGCCCTTCCCTCCATGGTGGCAGTGCCCTCTGGGCTGCTTGGGTGGGCTGGTAGTGGGCAGGTGCTGCCCCAGCTTGGGGTTGAGTAAGAGTTGGATCGGGCCAGGTGCTGCTTCCGAGCTGGGGCAGCACCGGGCCCGCTAGCAGCCCGCCTGGGTGGCCCTGGTGGGGGGGACTGCCACTGTGGAGGAAAGGACCAGGGTCCCCTTCAGCTCAGGGGCCTCTCAGCCCACTATCAGCTCATCCCCAAGCTGCAGGCAAGCTCTGGCTCTGACAAAAACAAAAAACAAAAAACAAAAAAAATGGATCCTCGCTGTAATGTCATGGAAAAACTGAAATGATTGCATCTTCAGCGTTTTATTCTGTGCCCCACCATTTCAATTTAGGAGGCATAGAATAAAACCTTGCAGTAAATACAAGTACTATCCTGCAGTGGAGTTTTTTTAGTGCACAGCAACACATGTGTAGATGCTGACAGGGCTGGCTGGGGCATGAGGGTGCTTCAGTGCGGAGGCTGCCTGGCAGCTAGCCCCACACTGGAGCATACCTGTGCCCCATCCTCTCAAGCCAGGTCAGAGTAGCCCCAGGCTGGCAGGCTGACTCCCCAGGTCGCCTGCCAGCCAGGGCTGCTCCAACCTGGTTCAGCGTGCTGCAGTCCCAGATGCATGCATAAACATGGTGCCTGGGAGCAATAAACTCTGGTATGATACGCAGTATGTGCTGGAGTTTGTGTCACACTAATAACACATGCAAATGCACTGTGTGTATGTGTATGTGCATGCACACGTGCATGATGCTCCAGTTTGTTTCCAACCACCGAATACCCAAAGGCACCAGAAAATGATGAAGATGGAAGATGAAGACTGTGTGCGCATGTCACCCCTAGCAACACTAGTCTCTACTGGCCAGCCTTCTAATGACCACATGTTAAAAAGATTTCAGCCTGCACCTGCTCTGGTGGGCTTTACAGATCTTTTTGTATTCTGGGGTATTAGGTAATCTGGTCACAGCACTCGCTGTCCACAAGAACAAGCGTCTCTTTCCTTGTCATCCTGAAGTTTCATCTCCTGCTGAGCTCCTTAAGATGCAAATGGCTCCTTTAATGGCACCGCCTACTGTCAGCCAGCTTGCAGGAAGGCTGCCTTCCCCTTCTGCTGCTGGCTGGCGAGAACCTCGACAAAGCAGATCTCCATGCTGAGAACAGAGAAAGGAAATCTCTGTGGCCCCGATTCTAACTGCTGGGTCATGCTACCATGGGCTTATGGTTCAGCTCTCTCATTCATAAACCTGCTCCTGTGCATGTATGTTACAAAGACATTCTGTAATGGGAAAGAGAATTAGCTTTCTCCTTCCCCTTTCTTCAAATGCGCTGTGCCTTTAAGAGATTCAGTTAGGACTCACATTAAGAAAAGCAAATGGCTTGATCTTGACACATGCAGGGTGAGTAATACTGCAATAAAAGCCTGTTGGACACTCTTGGTTCTTATCTCTGTGTCAGCTGCCTCTATGTCCAATACCAAATTAGAGATAAGGCTCTGTAAAGCTCCACCCTACTTGTGTTACACAGCAATATTCGGTTCTGTTTTGTAGTCCTTTCCATGCAAGAGGTGGCTGCATGTCAGCGGGAGGTGAAGTTACCCTTACGTGCAATTTATAAAGTGGGTTGGGATCCTTTGGCATCACTCCCCAGAAAGGTGAGCTCTAATCAGTGACATGATAAAAAACTAAGACCCCTTTCATCCCCTGGTTATCCAGGGCGTGACTGCCACAATCTCCAAGGTGACATGAAAATCGCATTGATAGTTGTGAGTGCAAATAAGCATGAGTCCGGAAGTGGAAGAAGTTAAGGTGCTTTTCACAGCCTGATGAGGTGACCACGGGAGTGAAAAGGTCTGCAGATGACATTGCATTCTGAGGTTAGCTGGGACTGACACAAAGCACGTAATAACGTTAGATAACTGGGCAACACAATAGCAGGTAAAATTCATTGTGGAACAGTGTAAAGTGAAGCGCATTGGAAGGAACACTCTGAATAGCTAACATACTTTGATGGATTCTAAATTAACAGTAACTACAGGGGGAAAAAAGACCGAAGCATCATTGTGAGCTGTTCAATGGAAACTGCTGTTCAGTATGCAATGGCGGTTAAAAAAGGAAACAAGCTGTAAGGTCATGTTAAGAAAAGTATCGAGAATAGCTTTAAAATTATTCTAATGCCATTATGGAATGACCTCACCTTGAATACTCTCTGCAGTCCTGAGCATCCCCCTCGCAGAAAGGAGACAGCAGACAAAATAGCTGAAAAGGTTCAAAGAAGGGCAACAAAATGATCAGCACGAGAGAAAAGCTGCCAGGAAAGGACAGACTGAAAAGATTAGGGTTCTTTACATGTAGAGATGAGATGCACGAGAGAGGACATGTTAGAGGTATACAAAATAATGAAAGAGTTGGAGAAGATAAGTCAGATGCTCCTATTAGTATTTACCTTTCTTCATAACAGAAGAACAGGGGACATAAACTTAAGTTGAACATTTGTACATTAAGACTGAGAAAGAGTCCCATTTGGGTGCAGCAGATCATTAAGTTGGGGAACTCACTACTATAAGATTCAGAGTAGAAATGTGGCAGGCGTCAAAAAGGGACTGGACTATATATGAGATCGAAGGGGCTCCAAACAGGTATCTATAATTTATACCACTGGCCAGCTGAGTTGCTTTGAACAAATCACTTCACCGCTCTCTGCCTCAACTTCCGCATCTGTAAAATGGGAATAATATGTTCTTGTCTTGTAAAGAGCATCGACATCCAAGAACATAAAAGTGACCTGGTTATATTGTCATACAGATCACAAGGACATTCACAATTGGAAATAGATTAAAAACCTGCCAGGGATATGAGGCCTCATGCTTCTGAGCATGCACCACCCAGCAGCTAATAGAGGTTAGGAAGAAACTCTTTTATGAGAGCATATTATTCCGTTAGTGTCAAATGTCTGCTACAGCTTTAGGTCCTCAGTCCCTTCCTGTGTGCAATCCCCCTGGAGTCAACAAGTTAAATCGGGTAAAGCCAAACACAAGAAAGAATCAGGCCCAGTGTTCCCCGAACTGCCAACTAAATGCAGACATGGACCAGGAATATCGGAAATGAGTCCTGCTGCTGCCCTTTCTCAAGACCTACCTCTGTAACGTTCTGTTCCAGTTGAAGCAGCATCTGACTATCATGTGTCTCTAACAGACGGCCCCGGTGCAGTAACCTGAGCCTTATTCATGCAGCCCACATGAAAATGGCCTTTTCCAGCAGGCTCAGAGTCTGCCACTGCAACGACAGAGACTCCGTCAGCCAGCATGGCCTCTCCTCGGGTACGGGAAACTCCCCCTCCTGAGTACAACTCGCTTGTTGCACTGCAGAGCAGCTTTCTCTGACAGTGCTCAAAGAGGTTACCAAGATGTGCTGTCTTCTCCTTCTCCCTCATTGTACAGATGAGAAAACCAAGACTTATAGAGAATTCCCTACTGTTGCTGTCACAGGTGCATGTGGACTGGTGGTCGAAACACTGGGAGCAACTGATGCTTTACAAGTACTGGCATTGCTAGCACTTGAGGAGCTGGGCAGAGGAAGCTGTTAGGGAAAAAAAGGCCAGGATGCATAGGGAAGGGGAATGCAAGGTCACACAGCTACTCAGGAGAGAACCAGTGTCCCCATGCCCTGCCTGCTGTCCCATTTGCCACTAGGCTGAGCACCACTGAGGCACCAGCCGCTAAAGTGCAAGGGGAAGAAGGAAAAAATTCACACAAATAAAACAGCCTCTGAAAGGCACAGGTGCACAAATGGACGTGGGAATGAGCAGTTGGAATGAATGCTGGTTTACTCAGCCTTGATGGATTCTAGCTGCCCGGCCTGGTAAAGGGCTTGGAACAGCAGACTCAGAGCAGTGTATCGCTCTCCTTTTGCTTGCTTCCCTTTAGCCCTTACCTTGGAGGCAAGTGCTTCAGGATCAGACCCCCAAGAACCGGCACTGGCTGTAGAAGCAGACAAGGGAGACAGCTGGCTATATCCAGAATCCAGCAAATGGAAGGGAAGGTGGCAGAGGAACTCTGACACAGGAGAGCAAATTTGGCAGTTCATTTGAACTGACGAATTTGGATGCTGCCAGAGAGCAGAGCCTACAAATTGCCCCAGATTCCCTTTGCGCTCCATCGACATTAAACCAACACTCAAGAAATTACCAACAAGGAAGGGAAATTACACGAGAGCTGAACATGCCAGGAGGAATGTGCAGCAGGGTGAAGAAGCCCTGAATGAACTGGGTAATGAGCATCAGCCCCTAGGTCTCTTCAGTGCACTGAGCAAGCTGCCCTGGAAGGGGTTTCTGCTGCTGAAATAAGGAGGGGCTGGCTCACTGCAGCACTAAAATGATCAAAATTCAAATTCTATCACAGTTTTATTGCAATTATGAATCTTTAATAGTTTTCCATTGCGCATATTAAATTTTCATGGTTTTTTTATACAAGACGGCCATGCAGTTTTAATGAGGCATCTTTTAATTTTTGTCATGGTGGCCCAAAAAAACCCAGCAAGCCATCTTTTAATAAGTTGCCTAGGGAGAGAGCTGGAGAAGGAAAATGGAGGTGTCAGAGACCTGAGCTTGTGGTGAGAGCCGGCACCTCAGGTTCTGGGGCAGCACGGGACAGATTGCAGCACAAGGTCTCAGGGTAAGACCAGTACACGGTCTTAGCAAGACCATACTAGGTAGTCTAGCAGCAAAGATCCTGGCGTGGGACTAGGCTGTAAACCTGACTGCTACTGACCTGCTGCGTGACCTCAGGCAAGTCATTTCATGCTTTCCTTTCACCTCCTGCCCTTGTTGTATTTAGATGTTAAGATCTGTGTGGCAGGGATGGTCTCTAATGATCTGTTTGGACAATACCTAGCACATTAAGACTCCAAATTATATCAGGACCTTTCAGTGCTCCTGGAATATTAATATGTACAAAGGAACAGCACACAAAATACATGAATATGTTGGAACATTTAATAAAGAAGAAAAATCCTGTGAAAATAGTCATGGTTGAAAGAAGATTTGGAAATGTTCTCAGCATACACAAATCAGTCTGACCACATGATGTACCTTCGGCAAGCGTAGCAAGTGATTCTGCTGATTAACACAGATCATCATTGTTCAAAAGTCAAGGGCAACTGGGAAGGTAAAAAAGACTGGGAAAAGGCAAATGTTTTACCTTAAAAAAACCCTGCTGCATTATGGGTCTCACTCCTAACCTCAGTACAGCATGGGTGAGATGAAAAAAAGTCACTATACTGGATCTTTAGACCCAGATTTTCAGAAAAGGTCCCATTTAGAACTTAAGTAAGTAGCCAGACTTTCAGAGATGTACAGCAAATCAAGTGACGCCACGGGAACTACGAGGTCCTGAGCTCTTTTAGAAATTTGGCTCCTTATTTCAAAGCCTAAGTGAGAGATAAGCTATTTTGAAAACCCGATATGAAATGTGGGTGCTGAGTAAGTATGTCCCACAGAGGGCAATGGAGCCATTACAGGAGGAGTAATATAAAGAACAAAATCTGATAGACCAGCTTGGCTGTTTCTTTGGGGAGAATTGTAAAACGACTGGATACAGGAATACGCAGTGGATAAAAATTATCAGGATTTCAGTAAAGAAGTTGACAATACATCTCGCAATATCTTGAAAAAAAATCAATTCAAACTAGCTTGGAGGAAAGCAGGCATGTGGATTGAAAACTAGCTAATAGATTTTAAACAAAAGATAATGCTAAATAGCATTGAATTGAGCTGGAAGCAATGTGACTAATGGGATACTGCAGGGTTCAGTATTAGCACTAGCCTTATTTAACATCATTAATGTACAAGAAGTGGGAGGTTAAATGAAATTTGCAGATAATACCTTATTGGAAGGAATCAGGAAGAACATTTGGGATAGAGTAATAACAAAGAGACCTGGAGAGTGTAGGAACCTCGGCAGGAGAAAAAGAATTGACTTAGAAAAAGGGAGTTAATGTGGGGAGCATAATAATCTGGGAAGCTCAGATTCAACAGGAGGGAAGTAGCGATGCTGAGTAGACCTTGGCTGATGATGGATATCAAAGGAGGCCAATGCATATTACTAGAAAGATTAACAGGAGTTCAGAGAGCAAGAGAAGTGATGAGAGGTTTGAAGGGATTGATTTATGAAAAAAGATTAAAGAAGTGTAATTTGGCTAGGTGGCAAGCTAAGCACAGGCAATCTATAATATATCAGTGGGATGTAAACTTCAAGGATTGGGAGGATTTCTCTATTGTGCATCTCAAGGATCTAACTTGCCTTAATGAATGGAAATTAAAAACCTCATTCAACACCCACCAAAGTCAATGGCAAGACTGTTACTAATTTTACTGGGCTTTGGATCAGGCCCCACATCAATACATTTTAGGCTGAGTGTTGAGAAAAAAATCTTTCTGACCATGGGATGTGTTAGACTGTGGCAGAGTCTTGTAAGGGAAGATGGGGAAGACTTGGGACATCTGGTCATTTGCCCAGGGAAATTTCAGAAGATGGACATTCCTGCAAAGTCTTGGAAGTGTACTGGTTGACTGTCTTTTCCATATGTTGTTCATACAAACCAAAATCCAAAGCTATTCCTCTAAACACAAAAAGGACACAATCCAGACTTCATTGATATAGTAGGAATCTTTTCATTGACTTTAACAGGCTTTGAATTGGCCCTTAACTAAGGGATTTAGTATATCAGCACTAAATACAGAGAGACATCTCCTGAGGATGCATGGACTGTTGCAGGATCTAATACCTGAGACAGGTATCTTGCCTGGATGAATAATTGTGTATAGTGCCTGATAGAGATGGACATGTAAGAGGCCAACATCCCAGTGTTCTTTAATATGCCTAGGTCCCTCTTTGGCTTTGGTTATATATATTTTTCTTTTAAAAATACTTCAGAAGCAAATATGGCACTGATCAATATTGCAAGATGGATGTGAATTCACTTATGCATTAGTTATGTTATGATATCACCTAGGAGCACAAGTCACCACCTAGAAGTCTCACTGTATTAGGTGCTAAGCACACACAGGGGAAAAAGACAGCTTTTGCCCCCAAGATATTATAGTTTAAGACAAGAGACACCTTGTTGACACACAATGGGAGCCCCAGGGAACAATATGATACTACTGGTTAACAAGATGGACAATGATTTCAGCACACGTGCTGCCTAACCATTATGAGGTTTTTTTGTAGGCATCACGGTAAAGGAGAGTTTTACTCATCTAGCCAAAGTAGTAGCTCATAATTGGTACCATTTCACATTGCCTCCCATCAGTATGTCTCTACATTGACTTATAAGGACCCTGGCTACCAGTAACGTGATAGTTCATCTTCCAGTCTGGCCAACTTCAGAGCCTACCTGCTAAGAGAGCTAGTAAAGATGTTGATTAAGCTGTTCTGCAGTTGAAGCTAGTTTGGGGATTGTGCTGTAAAGAGCTGAAAATCCCCTGGAGGTGCTGAGCATCCTCGCTGCCTATTCCTTTCAGTGGGAACTGTGAGGATTCAATACCTCTGGGAGTTGCTCAGGAAGGAGCCGACAGTGATGTGGATGTTTGTGGAACAAGGATGAGACTTCTGCACGGATTTGGTTGTTTGCAGGATGGTGGGTTTATCTTATTTCAGGACAGGTATGATGTTTTCCCTCAGAAATGTGGTGCACCTTAAAAATGATTTGTTGAATTGTTCTACGGAAAACTGAGTTTTCAGTAAAAAAAAAACCCCAAACCCATGAAAACAAGTATTTCATCTGGAAAACAAAATCATTCATTTTTGAAGTGCTGCTGCACTGTGTGGTTATAGTTGTAGGCCAAATACCTCATGCTGTCTTTCTCTACATGCCAGGCATTGTGGTAAGACTGCATCATGCTACCTCAGTTTTCTCCTGATGTACGGTCATGGCAGTGATGTAGCCATGGTGGGGTTTGGGGTTTTTTTTTGGTTCGTTAACTTTTAGCTTTTTCAATAACCCCATCTACATCTTCTGTGAAAAGCAGACATTTTTGTGAAACGTATTCAATCAAAAATCCAGTATTCCAGCTGAAAATTTTCCATTCCAACAGCTTTCCACCCACCTTGCTTTTTTCACAGAGGTCAAAACAAACAGTTGTCAGTGGATACCAGCTTTCTATCATTATTCATTTCCAACCCAGGATAATGGCCCATCAGCAAAAGATCCAACATCCCCTTAACACTTCCATACATAGCCTCATTTTCCTTGAAACATTTCCCATTCCTCCACCAAATAAAGCTCAGATTTTTAAATGAGTTTTACATTCTGTCCCATATGGGATAATACAGAGTTACCAGCTCTAAACAGCTGGTTTCTTTCTATCCTTTAATGTACCTGTCTATATGTGTTCCCAACATTTGTGTTGTATTTTCTCCTGCAGTTGTCAGTATTGCTAATATCCTAACAGGGAGTAATTACAACTCAATGGCCTGTCTGTGAAGGAAGGAGATGGATGGAATTCTTTTTTTCTGGTAAAGTACATAGATTGGTTTATGTGCTTTCTTGCTATTATGTAGGACTAAGTCAAACATTTCCTGTCAAAACTGTTTTGATGGAAAATGGGGTTTTGTAATGAGTTTTTACAGAAAATTTTGCTACGTAATAAAAAGCCAAAATATTTATACTCATCATATACCCCATGGTGCTTTGGGAGAGTTATAGTTCTGGTGCCTTATGTTCCTTTTTACCTCTTTGGATGAGATTGCTGGCCAGACTACATCTTCCGTGATGCACTAAAGAAACACTTGCATGATGACACTCTCTTCTCTCTCCAAGAGGGAAGAAGTCAATGCTTCATGACAGAGACAGTCCAGCCTGAGAACCCAGTTCATAAAGGCAAAAGGGGGTGTAAGTCACCTGAACTATTACTACCAGGAGGCAGTAGTTTGACTGGAAAAATACTGAATTTTGCCCCAAATTCTCATTTTCAGGCCAGCTCTATTCCTGTGTCATGTGAAAAGATATTTCCTGCTTGCTGTTCACACATTATAAAGCTCAGATCCTCACTTCCCTTTTTTTCCCCCTGGAGGACTTCAGCAACGTTTCTATTTTTCTCTTTCTAAAGGTATTTTTAAACCATGATCAAGACAACCAGACGGAGATCCTTTAGTTTTTTTTTTGCCATAAGTACTTTATGCCAGCCCTTTAAATCACTTATGTTTGTCTTCTCTTCATATTCCATTTTGGTATTTTTTTTCAGTGTATACACCAATATTTAAAAAAAACGGTCCAGAATTAGCTTTGCAAATGCCATGTACAAGAGACTTCTACAACCTGTAGAGATTTCTACAACTTATTCTACATATCCAAGGATTGCATTAGCATTTTTTGTCTTCACACACACACACACACACACACGGATCCTGCTCAGAACAACACACACAAACACACACAGATACACAGATGGATCCTGCTCAAAACAGCAGTGTGTTATTTGTTGTTTTTAATGGGAAGAGTTTCAGGACCTTTGTGGATTCATTTCAGACAACAGAAGAGAATTACAAAAAGCACAAACCAAAATCTTCTACGCATGGATGATGTTGGTATTTTTTTTAACTTGGCAGCTTTCCAATAAGTTATTTTTCGTTAAGGAAATTTATTCAGAGTTTCATGAAAATCAGAAGTTTTGCAGAAAAATAAATATCAAATATGGCCAAGGCCCTGGGCATAACTATTTAAATATTAATCAGTTATATTGATCAAGACTGTTTTCTTCTGACACCTGAAGAGTACCCTGCTCTTGGCTGTAATGTTCTAGCTGTGAAACCTTGAAATAGTGAGGTTTTTAACTAGCTGGCAAGCAGCTGGATCTCTGAAGTATCAACTAATGCTTTGAACTTCTATAGCACTTTTCATATAAGAATCAGAAAGTCCTCAACAACCACTGTGCCCCAACGAGCAATATTATTTATTCTCATTTTGCATCTGGGAGACTTGAGACACAGAGACATTAGGGAGTTAGCTTTCAAAACAGAGAAGGCCAACTTTGCCTGGCTTTCTTGGGAGCTCGAGGGGTGAGCCCTGCCTTTGGAAATCAAGCCAGGGCAGCACATTTGCTGTCCTCCCCACCCCCCCTGCAAGTCTGTTTGTTGTATCCACCTGTTGTCTCTCATCCAATATATGGACTGCAATCTGTTTGGCATTGGGACCATGATATTGTTAGGTACAGCACCCAGCACAACATATCTGGACCTCTGAGGTGCACTTGCAATGCAAATAATTAATGAATGCTATGCTTAGACTCCTAAAATATTTGCGTATCTAAATATGATTGTAGACATCTAACTTCATACACTAAGTTTGAAACTTTTGCACAGGAAGCCAGTAGAAAAGCCATGCATAAACACCAGGAACCTTGATTTACAAATCCCATAAACTAGCTAGCATATCACACTATATGCTACTTGACCCTTTCACAGCAACTTGTCTGAGCCTTAGTTCAGCAACTCTACTATTATTCAATGTTATTTATAATGGAGCAGTGGCTGGAGACTCTAATCAAGACCAGAGCTCCCCTCTGCTGGAGATACTGGAACACACCACACTGATGCTGAAAATCACAGTCCAAACAGTCAAAGACTTTGAAGGAGAGTGGTATCATGACCATGTTCTAGATGGGAATTGAGGCACAAAAAGAAATTTAGGGAGACTCCAGAAAACGATGTCCAGTTTTCACAAGTTGGGTGCTGAACTTTTTAAATGTCTGGCCCGAAGAATTGCTGGATGCTGGGCACTTTGGGAAGTCTGAACCCAATTATGCATTTGACTATCTGTCCTGAAGCAATTTTAAGGTTTGCTCTTATGTTACTTACACAGGATAACATGAAGCCTGTGGCACAGCAGGGAATTAAATCCTTAGCTACTGAGATCCTATCCAGTCTCCTAACCATAAGAGCATTCTTTCAAAGCCTGATATTTGTTGGCCCCCTGGGGGAATGCTTGAACTGGAGTTATGTTATCTACTTGTGAAATCATCGTTCACCATACGGAATAGAACTGAGAGCAGATAGAAGCATCCTGCCCTGAAGAAAACAGCGTAGCCTTCTCAAGCGAGATCCGTTGCCCATTAAAGTAAATGAAGTCAGCAGTCATTGGAGCAAGCCCCCGTTAAACAGATACAGAATCTTTCCCTTTACATGGTGCAACAAGCTACTTGGAAGCCTCCTTAGCTTCAGTTTCTTTCACATCTTAGGCTCTTGTCTCTCTGTCATTGCTAACATCAGCTCAAGGAGTGTGTGAATGCAGAACATTATCCTAATATTTAGCAAAAAGAATGAAAGGACATTTTCCCCCATCCACCAAGTATTTCTAAATGTATGGCCTGCAGTGCACACAAATCAGGGAGGGAAATATATGTATTTATATCAAAACACACACACACAGCCTGGTATTTAGAAAAGCTTCAGCCTGCTGGCACACACAAATCAGTGACTGGAAAACAGCAAAGCAAGGAGGGAGGCGTAAAGAATCAATAAGCAGAGGATCCAATGTGAAAACAATGCTTACTGCATGAAGCCCTGCATAGAAAACAACACCACCTATTAAATCCTGGCTTGGCAGAGGTGGAAGAAAATATTGAAGGATTAGAGGGTGCATTTTTACAGATGCTTCTGTGATTGTTTCTCTCCCCTTTTTGCCACGGAGATGAGATAATCGGTGCAGGGATGATGTTTGTCTTCTCTTCATATAATACATGCTATGTATTATAAACAGTAATAGTAAGGAGAGAGGCCAATAACAGAAGGTTGTATTCTTGATGTGCCTGCTATTACTTTTCCCCATCTGTCTTTCTCTTGTCCCCAGCATCCCATCAGTGGCGCTGGGCTCATCAGCATGTCTGGCTGGACTAAGAAAAGCAGCAATTTCTCTAGTCAGTGGAAGAAGCACCAGGGTGACAAGGGGGCGTGGAGCAACATGGAGACATTGATCACAAAGTAATCTTAGGAAAATACTGTAAGTTTGCTTCCTTCTCCTACCTCTAATCTCTCAGGCTTTTGGTATTTCTGTGGGCAGGGCAGGGAACAGAACACCCAGTCCTGGGACAGCAGACATGGGGAATAAATAGGTTGGCTTTCAGTAGACTAACCGTCCAAATCAAAAAGTGACTTGCTTATAGCTGAAGGCAACCATACCTAGCACCTGTTTTCTGCTTCTCTTAGGAAAAAGCAGCTCGGTGCTATGGTGGATACCAACAGGATAACACTCCCCCTCTTAATATTCCAGCAGCCCACTGCTATGACTTTGTGTAAATGTCTGCTGAGGACATCTTTAATTCAGCTGTTGTTTGTTTTAAAAAGATCGGGCATATGGGGAATGTAGTTTCAAGGTGAGACGCCCAAAATCCCAGAGGCCAAGAATAAGAAGCTGAGCAGAATGAAAAAAGTTTAGCTCTGGGACAAAGGTTTACAGGACTGGCTGCGAGTAGAAAAGCTGGGGAAAGATTAGCTCTCCTTCCCTCTGGAGTACTAGTACAGCCCATATTAGCATAATACCCAAGTGTATCACCATCTCTCATGCATTTATCCCCATAAAACCCTGATGAGGTGTGGATCTGAAGCAAAATGTCTTGTTCTAGTGCCCTAACTCTTGGTCCATCCTTTCTCCACAGCACGGTGGTTTCAGAGGGCCAAGGCAGTGCAGTTGTGGGATTAGCCTTTGGCCTCAGAGCACAGCTGTGGGAGTAGTGCATCAGCCCATCCCAGGGGCAGTAGGATCAGGCTGTACTGTCCCTCGAGGCCCAGTAGTCCAGTACTGTGTCTGGCTGGAGGGAACAACATCAACTCCTTGGCATTCAGTCTTCCATCATCCTATGCTTTAACCACAGGCTGAGAGAGTTAACTCCCAAGAAAAACTGACTCACTGTTCAGCAAAAACACTGAAATGACAGCAAAGAGCTCAGAGGTACGATTCTGGGGAGAGGAGCTGTTTAGAGAAAGGCCAATGCACCTTGGTTATTTTGAACAACAGAGTAAAAAATTACACTGTGTAAAACCTGCCTCTTAAACATGTTCCCAGCCACACTCAGAGGAGGCATGCCCCAGGGTCCAATGTTTCCCTTTACAACTCCTTTGCAATTGCACTGAGACTGAGACAGGTTTTTATCACATCTGCCCCGAGTGCCTGTCTTCGAGGTGCAGCAAAGCTCCTGCAGCTTCCCTACCAAGGACAGAGCACAAGACAGGAGGGGCTGTTAGATGGAAGAAGGAAGGGTTGCCTGATACTCTCTCAACAGCAACCACGCACCCAACTCTGGGCAGCAGGGTGACCCAGCTAGGCAGGAAACAACCCTGGAGGAAGATCTGCTATTGCACCAAACATGAGACATTACAGCTGAAGCAGAAGTTGATCCTCAGGGTAAGAGAACCTGCCTGATAGGAGGAGACAGGGAAGGGCCCAGGAGTAGCTCTAAGTCGCATCAAGTTAGGGAAGGGCACAGGAGTAGCTGTGAGTCCCATCAAGTTAGGCTGCCTGGAGAAACAATCAGTCTGCCTTGAATTTAACCCCTGGGGTTCCAATCACTACTGGAGTTGACTTGCTAATGTCCTTGCAGCCAAGGGAAACTAATGCAGATGGAGTGGTGGGCCTGCTGTCACCGGCGCCTCCCAGCACAGCTGTGGCTAATGCAGACTCCCTGAGCAAGCACTTCGAGTAAGTAGTTCAAAGCTCCAGCTCCAAATGACTGGTGAGAACTGGTTTCTCATCAGTTATAATGTGAAAGACACATGGGGGGGGGCATCAAGCTCAGTTGCTTTAATGGAAAACTCACTGTGCTGACAGCACAGGAGGTGGAGACTGGTTAAACACTTACTTTTCCCTCTGGACACCTGTCTTTGATTGCAGTCTCTGATGTCTAGGCTGAGAGCAACTCCAGCCTCTTTCCTGGCAGAGAGACTTCCATCACCACTGAAAACAAGGTTACGCTGATGACAAGCTGCCACGTGCAGGGCACTGCTGCCCATGGACAGACCCAGGCTGCTCTGGAGGGGGTGAGCACACTTCAGTGTGCACTGCACTCCTTCCCCATATGGCAGCACTGTCAAAGTGTTTTAAGGACCCACCCATGAGAATCAGCCTCTACGTGCACTGCATTTCCTTCACTAAGAGTATGGCATAGCCCAAGGGGCATTTCTACAGCTAAGTGACCAGAGACCCTGTGCACCAGCCTTGTGACTGTGGCAGCCACATGACTTAGGAATGGGATCTCACACTGCAGGTCAATGCATGACCAAATCCTAAGGGGTCCCTAGCATCATCTGTATTCCCAGCATCAGTCTTACCTTCAAGCCGGTGCTTTCAGCTTCGGAGCCTTTATCCACGCCAGTGATGTAAATGCCCAGAGAATATTCTGCTCCGCCTCGGATCATGAGACCCAGGGATTTCCCTTCATTCAGCACGAGGTTCACCTGCAGGGAGGGAGAGCTGCCATTTAGATGGACATAGACAGTAATTACAGGTGTCAGATGGGTGCTGTCCCTGTTCCGGATCTCCGACGCCAGCGATGGCCAACCTCTGGCCACGAGGATACTAAACTGTGGCTCTTGCAGAACAGCTACAAGACAGCCTGTTTTTGCCTGTGAACAGACAATGCGATCCTTGTGATTTTTAAAGCTGAAGTGTCTGATTTGGCCTCATTGCTGCAGGCAAGAGACATGTGGAGCCACTGCTCAGTTACCTCCAGCTCTAGCGTGAACCAGGGGTGCTGCTCGCCTTTCCCTGGGGCAGCTGCTGTGCATCTCCCTGGCTGGTTGTCTGGTGCAAGGCAAAGGACGGAAGAGGAGTCCTAGATGCTCCTATTGCTAGCTTTCCAGGCAGGCTGTGGAAGCCCCATACAATGTGCAGGATGGAGGAGTGGATCCAATTCCTTTACCCTAGCAAAACAGAGCACTAGTTGTGGCTCTCTCCCACTTTTGGAATAAGTGGCCTTCAGGTACTACATCATTACCTTATGATCTACACCAGGTAAGGACACAATACAAGTGCCCACACTTTACAGTGAGTGTGGGGCCGGACTGGAAAAGGGGCAGAGTTAAGAGGATGATGTAGACAAGGAACACATCTTCCTGCAAAGAGCATTTATCCAATTGATACAAAGTTTTAAATATATACAAGGAGTCTCTGGCAGAGCTCATCGTCTTGTGTTAAGGAAGAACACTTTTCTAAGGGTAGACCACAGGGGTGTGGGCACACAACACAGGAGTAATCCAGCTTTCCACTTGTGCAACTATTGAGTAAACACATGATGTATGGCTCTATGATAGTGCAACTCTGGGGGTAAAATTACCCCTTTGAAAGTAGGAGTATCTACACTGGTTTAAATTACATTTGTGTTTTGGTGGTGCTGGTTGTAGCTGTGTTGGTATAAGGACATAGGCAGACAAGATTCTTTGGGTAAGTGAGAAATCTTTTAATAGACCAACTAAATAGTTGGGAAAATTGTTTCTTGCAAGCTTTTGGGCAAAGGGAGAGAAAAATTGTTTTTTGCAACACTTTTGGGCAAAAGGAAGGGTGTTTGTGCTCGAAAGCTTGCAAAGAGCAATTTTTTTCCAACTATTTACTTGATCTAATAAAAGATATCACATTTACCCAAAGAATCTTGTCTACTTGTGTACTGGTGATGTCTCTGCAGCTCCAATTCCATGCCAGGGTAACACTTTGTTCAGTGCAGCATGCTATGGCCAGCTCCCTACACCTAATGGCCATGTGCTGTAATGGTGCCAACTGCAGACAGCCATCTTGGTCATCTGTGTGCTTCAGACAGACACCAGCATGACTTGCATGGATTTGGAAACAGAAGTAAGTCACACTAATGATAAAGGGTCATGTGTCTGCACCCCGAATAAGGAGGATGAAGTGCAATGGTGCAGAAACATACAGGGTCTGGGTGACTGACTCGGGAGTTAGAGAAAGCCTGGGAGAAGGCTAAGCAGACAGGAGCCCAACAGGGGGTTCAGGGGAGACACTGGGAGACAGACTTGCATGGAGCAGATGATTCATCACCAGAGGAAATAGAAGATGTATGGTGCAAATTAAAGGAGCCTTTACTGAGTCAGGAGCTGAGACAAATTGAAGTGGCCTATGGTTGTACGTCAGATGAGATACGTGGCTGGGAGAGAAAAATCTAGACCCTCCCGCCACAGTGCACTCTTTGCTCTTCCTCTTCCCTTAATAATTCAACCATATGTCCTGTAGTACCAAGGCACCTAAAGAAAACTGCCAGCATCAGCAGCTAAAAATAAAGCGTGGGGAGGCACAGGTTGAACTGCAGTGAAAAGCAAAGCAGAGTCCTTCAATGCCCAGAGAGAGCAGCTGTTCAGCTTTTCTAAACTTCCCCTGGAGGGACCAGCTGCTAAGACAGCTGTCCACCCCGTGACAGCTCATGCCCAGGCCCTGTTGGACATATGCAGCTATGCATATACCCAGGGTCCTGTGGCAGTGCCAGAGGGGACTTTCCATCCTAACACCACCCACAGAAGCAGAGGAGGCCAATGTCCAGATGGCGTGAGGGAAGCAGATGGAAAATTACCTGGAACACGAATACCTCTCAGCTCCCCACTGCTCTCAAGAAGGCATCTTACCTGACATACTGATGCTGTACCACAGGCAGGATAGCATTTGCCATGAAGATGATATGGGATAGATCAGAATTCAGAGGCCCCGAACCTGCAACAAGCTCTGTGCAGTTTAAAGGCTCTGAGGAAAAGCTGGGAGAGCTGCAAGAAGAGCTGTGAAGTGACCTGACAGAGCTTTGTCAAGTGAGGGAAAGGAGGAATTACAAGATGCAAGGATACCCAATCTCAATCCCAGAACTCAGAGGTTAAGATGTCAACATTTTGGGGCTGGGTACAGATAAAGCTGACTACAGTGGGCAATAAACCCATACAATTAGATCCTGGGCCAAGTGACTGAAGTAAAAAGCAGAGAGATAAGTGGGTGGCTATGCCTCAGGGGTAGGGAATCCCAGGCATGTGTAGGCCTTTTACTTGGCACTCACACCTTGGGGAAGGGGCAGGGGCTGAGCTGCCACTACAAGGATTGGGCATCTTGTGGCTGCCCTGCTATCAGCCCTTGGCATGCCAACATCTTACAAGTCAAGGTCGCGGGTGGTTTTGGCACTTGTCCAAAAATGTTAACGACCCCTGCTATACCTGGTTTTGGAGGACTAGATGAAGGGGAGGAGGAGAAAGATGGTGGCTTTGTGGTGAAGGGACTCTCCTGAAGATCTGGGGTTAAGTCCCACCTCTGCCACAACCTCCTTGGGAACATCACTTCACCTCTCAGTGCTTCAATCCCCCATTTGTGAACCTGGGCAAAGAATGAACAATTCTTTGTTACTCAGTTTCTGAGCTCTTTGGAGCAGGTACTGCCTCTTACACAGTGTACAGCACCTAGCACAGCAGGGACTTGATCTCAGGCGGTGCTTCTAAGTAGTATTGCAATACTAAACATCCAACCAGATACTGGCAAGCAAGGTCAAATAAATAGCCTCTTTTTACTTCCCAGTTACAAATACTACTACTAAGCGATGCTATTAAGACTTTGAACATTCGTGCCAGGGTAACTTATCACTGAAGATCTCACAGCTCTTAAACCATAACTAAGCCCCATAGTCCCACGTGAGGCAAGTATTCTTGTTGTTATTCCTGCTTTATAGAGGCAGAGGTTAAAACCCCACTCCACAAATTGGCTTGTCCATGTCCAAGAGTACGTGGCAGAGCTTGGAAGAGATCCCTAAAATCCCGGGTCCCAAATAGTTTTCCTGTTGGCCAGATCCTTAGCAGGTGCAAATCCCTGTACTTCCATAAGCTTGATGGGCCCATGCTATTTTGAACCAGCTGGGGCTGTCCCACAACTCCCTGTTCTTTTGTGAGCATTAGACTACTTTAATTGATTACAGACTAATTAAAAGTTATCATATGGGCTATGCAACAGAGCTTTTATTTTCTCTTCCCATTTTGTTAACACGTAGCCACAGAGCAAGACAGTAGCCCAAAAGGACAAAGTTTCTCCAAGTGACCTCTCCTTCCAGAAGATTCAAGAAAAGAAAAGGATCAATGCAATGAAAGGAGGATGGCAGGATAGTGATGTTCTGAAACAACATAAGCCTTGACCTTTGGATCAGTGCTCCTTGCAACATCTCAAGCCAGCTCTAGTAAAATAGTTACTGATGTGTAAAGGCTGCGGCTTCAAAGCAGACGGCAAGAGATGAATTATGCAGTGAGCAATCTCCTTCTTCCTTCTTTCCTTCCATACAAATGTCTGCCCTACCCAGTAGTAAGGAGAACTGGAGAATATACTCACAAATCCAGGGTGAACGGCCATTCCTAACAGCAGCAGCAGATACCTGGTGCTGCTACTCCATCATGGAGTTCACTGTAACTATTTTACAAAGAAAAGCAATATGGAGTAGGAAGAGAGGAAAATCAGGCCTTTTCTTTGAGAACCATCCTGCAGGCTCCATTTAAGCAAAGCACTCATTGATATCAAGGGGTCTAGGCAATGACACATTCCCATAGCCAATAAAAATTTAGGTCACTTTCCCATAGTCAATAAAAATTTGTCAGAAGTGCTCAGCACCAAATTTGCACCCAGCATGCTAAACCCTGTGAGTCCCTAATGTGTGCATTGTGCTACCTCCAGGCCTTCTGTCCCTAAGCTGCACACCTGCTGGCAGTCAGGTCCCCAGAGAGTTTTAGGTACTGAAGTGGAATTTGGGCATCTCAGTCCAAAACTGTACTCCTGAAGATTGTGTCTAGAGATGACTCAGTTATTGATATTAAAGTTTTACAGGTGCCTACATTTCTGCTTCTGTGTGTGCCCAGAAACTAGCCTAACAGGTTGTTCCCCTAAACCACATCAGGGTCCACAAACTAGTCACTCTTTTGCCCCAGCTGTTTTCAGAGCTCATCCACCTGACTGGGCTCCACACAAAAAGTGGCAGCAGCCCTTCAGACCCTAGCCAGAGGAAAGGGAAGTGGTGGTAGTGATGGTAACACAACTTTCCTTTCTGAAACAGCTCTGTGGTTACTGCACTCCTTTCCTTCGCCTGAAGGGATTTTTATATTTTTCCTTCTTTCTTCCCTTTATCCTTGCTGCTGCTGAGTGTAATCAAATGATGTTTAAAGTTGCCTCCATTGAACTGTGTCCCAGCTCCTATTTCCACTCAAGTTATCCAAACTTCTCCAACTTTGGAAAAAATACAAAGTAGAAAAAAAGTGTAGATCTGGGCCTTAATTTTCTTGCTTTTTCAAAAACAAGGAAGGACTCCAGGATCCCACTGCTGCTAGGCATGTGTTATTGCCAGTAATTAATAATAATACCCCAGACTGTTCATCTTGCTCAGAAATAGCTCATGCCCAACCTACAGACAAATTTCAGTACTTTGCACCCAACAGTTAACAGTATTGAGCCAGAATTAGATGCCTTGTTTTTTCCCCCAACTCAGGTAGAGACTCTGGTTTCTGAACGTGATTCTGTAGATTGTATAACTCTCGACTCGATTTCCAACAGCCTCCAAAATGACCAGTTCTTACTGTTTGCCCAGTTCTTCCTCTGTAAGGACTTGCATACAAAAAGGCACTCAGGAAAAAAAAATAAAATCCAGATTTATTTATTTATTTTTAGATTTATATTTTAACAGTATCTGAAAGGCTCACAGCAGCTTACAGCAAGAAAACAACCTACAGACACTGACTGATCGCAAGCCAGGTTTATGCACTTTGTTAGTTATTAGCAATACTGTGAATGTAAAATGTAATAGCTGCTTTGTAGTAAACCCCTGTGTAGATGTTCTCATTCAGAATTCAACTGGCCTCACAGTGTTCAGCTCTGATATTTTTTAAAAAGACTTAGTTTTCTTGTTCAAGAGAGCTTTTTGTTTCCACATTTAAGCTAAGTGGAGGGACAAGAATTAAAACTAGGACGTGGTTAAAATCAAAATGAAACATTTCAAAGGGATCAAGACAAAAACATTGGCTGCCTATCAGGTGCTTGGGGATGGGGTGGGAGGCATTTTAATTACAGCGGTTCCTGGACTGCCGCTGTAACTCAAACGGCTCACTGTCATGTGTATTAAGCCCCTGCATGTTTCAAAATGGCTGCAGATTACTTTATCTAAAGCGCACATTTAGATAAAGCACACCACCTGGAGCCATTTTAAAATGCTTAATATATATGATGGTGAAGCGATGCTCTAATTAGCACATGGAGCAGACTGGATTAATTGAGTTTGCTCCGACACGTTCATATTAGAACACAAACAAGCACGTCTATAGGCACCCATTATGACTGACCCAACGTGACATCTTTTCCATTCCTGGTTTTTACAAATGGTTGAACTTTCAATTTCTTGGCCTGATTCAGGACAAGAAACAGTTTTAAAATTGAGAAAATGTCCATGGGTTTAGACACTCATTTTTCTCCCAGCTCTGGGACCTACCTGACTCCTTGAAGATCCTGCCTACATCTGCTCTCCCTCCCCCTCTTCCGTTCCCCCCCAACTTTCTGAGAGACCCGGGAGAAAGGACTGCCAGTTGCTACCTTGGAAGAACTGCAGCAGAACGGGAGAAATTCCAAATGGCCACTATGTATAATGCTCTACATTTTATAAGCTGGATCCAAGAGAAACTCTTCTGTTTCTGAGCTGGTTTCACAACTGGCTTGCAGTCTTGCTAACAATGCCCCTGCACCACCTGGACACGTTTCTACAGAGCCTGCCAGCAGCCAGTCAGATAATATACTGAGTTCTGTGAGACGTGATGCTTGCAGTCCACTCTAGGTCTGTCCTTCCTCATTTTCTGCTCCCTCTTTATTACTGCTGTCTAGTAGAAAGAGCTGAGCGGGCTGCTAAGATGACTTCACACATGTAGTATGGATGCCGTTAATCTTATCAGGCTAAATGAAAAAGAATAACCTCCTAGTACTACATCCAATGTTATATATGCTGGCTGCTTTCCATGGAAAGCCAGCAAGTCTGAAAGCTGGATGGTGACACCTGGAACAGATTAGCTGGCAGCGGCTAGGCCTCCTCCTTATCTATCCCTTCAAAAATCTGAACGGTATTGGCTTAAGGCCTTCACTGCATTAAGGTGTTTAATGTCCAAAAGACAATTACTATATTGCATAGTCAGGAAGGACTCATAAGAGACCCTCCAAGCTTTATGTTGGACAGGACAGCTGGCCAAAATGCTTCAATCAATTTTTCCCTCTCTCCAAAGCAGAGTTTTATCCCAAATAAATTTTGGTTGGAAAATGCTGCTGGGGGGAGAGGAACAAAGAAAACCTGGGTTAAGAAATGTGTTTCCCTTTGGTTTTCTAAAACTGAAAAATAATCCAAATGTTGGATGGATGTTAATATTTTCCCTTCTTTCCCCTTTCTCCTTTTTTGCTGCTGAATGCAGTAAAACAACTGACATTTAGAGATTTCCTCCATTATATTTCCCCCCCATCAGCAATCAGACTTTCCAGAACTTCTCCAACTTTGGGAAAAATACAACGTATAACAAAATGAAACAAACCCATAACTTTACATTGTGAAGTAAGTCACTGTGAAACCTCTTTCTGGGCTGAAGTACCTCGCTGAATCAGAGAGTTAAGGATCAACCAGCGAAAGTAACTGAATTGAGGACATTAGCAGCTAAAGGATATGAAGTCCTCCCACACAGTAGAAGCCTGAAATGCTGGGTAACAACCCAAGTGTTTCTTAAAAATACATAGCTGCTGACAGTCCCAAAAGGCCAGGTTGGTGAGGACTTAACTGCATTTCTTAATCAACTAATACCTACAACTCTCAAGATAAACCCTGAAGAAGTTTCAATTTACATAAAAATGTAGACTGCCAAAACGACCTTCATCTGGCAGCCTTGGGACAACAGGAAACAATCACTTTTGGAGCACTTCACTTATTGACAAACTGCTGCTCCAGGCTATAGCCAAGAAACAAAAACAATATATAAAAGGAGAGAATCAACTTCTTGCAAGATGAGGGACCAATTAGGCAGAAAGGAGTGAGGCCCAGAAATGTTCCGGGACTTGGATATGAAGATAGCTTGACTCTATCTGGATAAACAAAGGAAAAATACAGACTTCGCTGGACCAGGTGCAGAGTGATTTTTATTGCTAGAACTTCTTGCTGAAGTCAACATAATTTTTCTCTTTAATTATATGGGATAGGGAGGAAAGATGGCTATAATTCAACTGTGCTCCTTCACAGGTGCAAAGAAGCACAGAAGAGATTAGAGCAGCCCCAGAGTTTCCCTTCCTAAAACTACTTGGTGATCCAAGGCAGTGTAAAACCTCCCCAGCAGACACCCCTTCTCCCTCTTCCAGCCCCAGCATGCCCTGTGCACCTGGGATCTCAAAGGCCCTCGCAGCACCGTTTTGGGCTCACCACTGAAACAAAGGAAAGTGAAAGGGAGAAGAATCTTTCCCCAAATTATTTGCATCTGACCTCATTTTAATTCTGCTAGCATAGTTTGCATAAGAGGCTCTTTTGGGTTGAATGAGCCCTATTTTCAAGGGTTTTATTTTTTTATGAACACACATTGCCACTGGATCTGAGCATCACTTATATGAACTCAACAGTGATGAAAAGTTGTTCTTAGTTGGACTTCATGGAGTTACTACAATTGCTTTTGAAGGTTAAAATTCTGTTCAGGATAGATTTTTTTAAAGACTATATTCTTTTCATCTTTTTGTCTAGGCCAGGTTTAGATGTGGAAGGGGGTGTATCAGAATGACACGCATCAGTGTCATAACAGAGAGACTCGCGTAGTGGTAATTATTGCTGAAGCTTAAATTCTGCACCTTGCAACCTGACAAAAGTAAAATATTGCCAGTGAGCTAAACTGACTTGCTCATTTTTTTCATTACATTTTTGACGCATGAGGGAAATAAAGTGTAAATTTCATCAGGAGTCCCTCCATTTTCAACTAGTTCTGCCGTTAACTATAAACTGTGGCTAGAAAGCTGTACAGCTCAATGCACATGTATGTACATAGGAGTTTTCTGAATGGTTCTGCTACTGTTGCAACTAAACACAGATACAGGCTCCCAAACGCAGTCTGAGTTTTACACACAAGTAACAACACTGAATTCACCAAGGCTACTTATTTGCATAAAGTTAAGTGTGTGTAAAGTGTTCCTGGCATCAGGACCGGCTTTCTACTGAAACTTCTCTTCTCCCCGCCCCAGAGAAGTGTGAGAAAATCAAAACACCAATATAAGGAATAAATCCTGGCCCGATGCCGGTGAGTGGTGGTTTATGCAATTATCTCTTGGTGGATTCAATTTGTGTTAGAAAAGTGGTTTTAAATAGGAATTACTTTGGAGAAGTTCAATTCTCCACGTCAGTAGGTACCTCATTTTAAAGGTTCATATTGTTGATGTTATCTCTGTGACATTACTGCTAAAATATAATAAAAAAGGTTGAAAAGCCGCACAAGACCCTGTTTTCTCATACAGGAGGGTAACTCTATGGACTTTGGCTATGGCCGCAGCTGGGTTATCTAACTAGCTCAGGTGCTGATCACAGCAACACAGAGCTATGTGGCCAAGTATTCATCAAGCTTCTTGATTCGATTTTGTAAACCAAGCTAAGCTCTTTGATGCTGCGGTACACTGCTAGCACTACCCGAACTAACTAGTTTAAAGCTAACTCAGGTCTGTCTGCTTGAACAGTAGCCAAAGGAGTGACTGCAATGTGGATATATCCTTTAAACATGGTTATTATTGAGATATACCAGCATAAGCAAGTGGACAGTCAGGTTCGTGCAGTTTTCATCCGATTTAAACTTGAATGTATACAACCACCGTGTGGATAAAATCAGATCAGAGAATAGGTCAGAGGAGGAACTGAAATGTTGTAAACAATTATCCAAAGCAAAATTTGGTCATGTTAAATGGTTCTAGTAGTGACCCATGTGCAAGTAGTGATGTTGGGGACTTGGTCAAAACACTGGCATGGAAAGCTGGGGTTTTGATGGAAAGGAATCTTTGATTGGCAGTGTTTATTTTCTTCCAAATGTAAAATTTTCACTGGAAAAATGTTTCTTTGTTGTTTGTTTTAAACAGTTTTCAGCCTATTAGACTTTCTGTTGATGAAAACAGACATCTTCCCTAAGACTGTTTTTTGTTTGTTTGGTTGGTTTTTTTTAAGTGAAGGGTTGACATTTCCTATAAAAAAAAAAATCATCCTACTAGTTCTAATTAGCAGCTGTGTTTACTAGTTATAAGACCCTTATTCAGAGATGCCTGTGTTTAAACCCATCTTCATTTAGCAAAGCACTTAAGTATATGCACAAGCTTAAGCCATATCCATGCCAGTGGGACTTAAGCATGTGCTTAAGTGCTTTGTTGGCTCAGGCCCTTAGTGTTGTCAGTGTAATCTGTTCTGCAAAAGCCAGGATGGTATTCCTTATTCCTCTAAAATATGGTACTTTAATAAGGAAGATTTTCAGCAACCCAGCAGAGAGAAAATTCATCATAATCCACTAAGGAAACAATGGCTTGCCTACACAGGAAAGCAATTGCAAAATAAGATAGAGCGTAAATTTAGGATGTAGCAATTCTGCCTTAGCCTCGCATAGATATTTTTATGCTGCACTAAGTGTGCCTTTTTGCCATTTAGCTTAATCTCCTCCAAAATAGACTCAAAAGGCACTCAGTGCATAATAAGAATATCCGCACAGGGAGCGAGTAACGAATAGCTACTGCGGTCTATTTTCCCTGTCTTGGAGCTTGCCTACACAATGACTCTTTTGCTGTCTGTGACTCTCAATCTGCTGCCACTGAAGTCAACAGCAAAACTCTTACTGAATTCAGGCTTTCACTTTGCTAATAAAAGAGAGGCAGGCTGACATCTGGCACTGGGGTCATTGGCTGTACACTAGGTGGAAGGAGGTCTTGAACAACAGGCTTGCAGCATATTTTTATTAGTATTATTTATATGGGTAAGGCCTGGAAGCTGCCAACAGAAATCAGGGCCCATTTACAAGGCAAGGCAGAGCCTTTGCCCCAAACTGCTTGAAACCTAGATAGACAAGAGATAGGAAGGGCAGAAGAACGTGGCCAGGTTACGGCAGAGCTGAAAATGTAACCAGCTGAACAGATGGTTCGTTCATAAAGGCCGAGCACAGGAACTTGTGAGGCCTGGATTCAATTTGTACTACGTAACAGACTTCCTGTGTGATCCCAGACAAGCCTTTTGATCCTCGAAGGTTTTGAAGCACTCCAATTCCACCAATTTCAGTGGGAAGGAGGTGCCTAGAGATACTTGAGAATCTGGACTTTAGTCTCTCTCTCTCTCTTTGTTCCTCATCTGTAACGGTATCTTATCTCATAGGCATATGAGGGGATACACACTCTGAAGACCATGGATACTACATCAGTGGGGTCCCCTCTCAACACCTTAGTTAAATAAATATGGCTCCATAAGTGGGTGCCCTGTGGGCTGCCCAAAGAGTGAGGGTGCCAGTAGCTGATGATAGGTGATGTTCTTACAGGTGTGGGCAAGAGGGAGCAAGGAAGTAATCCCTCCTTATGACTCATGTGGTGGTTCTCTTGTGCAAGAACATAAACTGAGCCGTGTAGGAATATAGTTAAGGGGCTGGTCTCAGCTTTGTGACTTCTCTCCTCAACCTGCCCAGAATCTTCCCTTTCACAGCTGGCAGATTAATCGTCACACTTGGTTTCCATTGAATAATGACAACATTAATCTGAGCATTATCCTGTTAATGTGCATTTTTATGTGCTATTTTATTGTGTATTACAAGCTCAAACAGGCCTTTCCAAAGCCCCAAATCAAACTAAGTCTCTCACTTACAAGAGACTGGGTGTGACTGCAGTGCTACCAGGCTAGACGGGGAGGTCTGGGTTATTTGTTTGCTAGGCATGTGAAGATGGAGTCGGAAAGAGCTGTTCTGGCTGGTTACCTCCTGGGTGGACTCCCTCATAATGCAATCAACTGCAGCATTTCTGAAGAGAGAGGATGTCAAGCCTACACTTCACACAATGCTTAACCCCTCTTTCCCATAACTACAAACACCTTCTCATTAGTGGCTGCTGGTCTACAGGGAAGAAATGGGCGAGGCTTAATTTAAGTGCTGGGGCCACATTTCTTTCCACATGAGATGGCTAAATGCCCTCTGACTCAACCTGACAGGATTTGAAGGTAGCAATCAAATCTGGATACCTGTAACACCCAATGTGGGGGATAAAACAATCCCAAGGAAACAATTTCATAATGCAGCCTAGCCAGGCCTTACCAGAGACAGGCCACGGACAGTAATATCAGGCCACATTTCCAAAAGGGTACGGTTCCCACCGGAAGGAAGGAGAGCCCGTGAGACATTTTGGACCCGTATAATCTTCCCCGACATCATGCTTTAGACAGGTCTTGCTGCTCAGACACCACTAGGCATTAGGCCTGTGCGAAGCAGCTAGTATTCGCTTTGGATTCGAATTCAGCCAATTCAAATCACTGTCCCGATTTGATTCGGTGAATCTGATTCTCTGAATCAGCCAGCCAGGCCCATCCCCTGCCTGCTCTCCCAGCCCAGCAATGGCTGCCTAGCCCACCCCAGCTCCCAGCACTTGAGGGGGAAAAGGCCTCCACTCAGCAGGTGCTGCTGGGCAGCGGGCGAGCCTCACTGCCCCACGCTGCATGGAGGGCTCTGCCACAAGCCCCCCAGCCCCCCTTTGCTCCCTCAGCCTCCCCATGGGGGCCCTTTTAAAAAAAAAAAAGGATAGAAAACCCCAGACTCACCGCTTCTACTGGCAGGGAGTGATCCCCGCTGCCCCATACCATATGGGGAGCTCTGCACAAGCCCCTGAATCCCTGAAGCTGCTGCAGGAACAGTGAGTCCCAGAGCTTTTTTGGGGTTTTTTTTTCTGAAAGGGCCAGAGCTGGCCCAGGCGGGGCACCCGGGGGGTGGGGGGTGGTCAAGGGCTCATAGCAGAGCTTCCCATGCAGCGTGGGGCAGTGGGGGGCAGCGGGGATTGCCCCCCTGCCCGGCAGCACCCAGTGAACACCAGGGCTTTTTTTTAAAGTACTGAGCTGGGATGAGCAGGGGCAGCTGTGGGGGAAGGGAGGGCTGGTGGAGCAGGGCAGGTTGGGGGGCTGGCAGAGGTCCCCCCATGGTCTCCTCCCCCGCCCCCCCCGCTAGTACTTACCAGCTTGGAGTCAGATGCAGCTCCCTGCTGGAGCCACTGGGGACTGCCTGAATCATCAAAGCTCTTTGAATCTTTTCCAAAGATTCGGGGAGCCTTGAATCAATTCAGACCTTTAAATTGGTCCTCTGATTCAAATCAGATCTGGAGATTTGGTCACCGAAATCCAGCCGAATCTCCTCCGAATCGAAGCACCGCCCGAAGCTTCATACAGACCTATTAGGCATGTCTGTGCTGCACACTTCACCTAGTCCTTCACATGATCCTCCCAAACAAAGACTGTGGATTTAGTTTTGGAGGAGTTTTAAACTCTTGTGCTTCTTGATATGATTGGGCAATATAGAGTAGAGGGCAGATTCCATATTAGCTCAGGCTGGAAGCTACCCACTTTCCAGTGAGGACACAGGTAGAAGTCCCCAAGGGCTGACACTTCTCCAGTGTCCTGTGCAGAGACACAGACAAGTTATCCAACAGTTCACACAACTGCCTTGGAAAGACTCTGAGAATATAATCAGGGAAAACAAAGGGACATGTCCACAGGCACATGCATGTGTTGTGGGAATAGCAAGATGCTGTGCTGGAAGTAGGGCTACGCACTGGGGTACTGACCCAGGTGTTAATCACCCAGGTTAATTGTGCAGCATAGGCACAGGTATTCTGTCACCCATAGCTTTATTCTCCACACCTTTGATGCCATCGCCTCTCTCATTTATCTCTTCCCACTCGCTACATACATACATACATATACATACCTTTGCCTCTGCTCAGACAGATTGGTTACACTGCTCTAACATGTGCCAACAGCAGCAGTTTCCATTTCAAGCCCTTTTATAATGAATGCTCTCGCCTACAGATGAGTGAACTTGTTAAACTATGCTACAAACATCTTTTCAGGCATGCAGAGCACAACAGAGCACGAGGGAAAAAAGCTGGATGGGAACATTTCTACTGCCTGACAGGTGTGAGCTGTCTGCTCTGACCTTGATTTTAACCTTGCAAAATCTGGAAATGTCACATTAACTACAGTAGCATTGCTACTACAGTCACTGCTATCCCCTCCCTCTAACCAACTTTCTGCTCTGCATTATTTTGGATCCCAGCTCTAGGGCTGACTTCAGATCCCTGCACTGTTATTCTCTTTCAGATGCCTGCCAAATGTCTGTACTTCTATTTTCTAATAGGGCCACATGCCTCGGAATATATAAGTTTCCTAACCCTTTCCTTGGATTTTAAAGCTGGCTAGACATTAAACAGCCCCCCAGGCTTCTGTCACCTCTGGCCAGCTGTGTAGAATTAATCAGGGAGGTATTGCATTTATGTGACATTTATAAGCAGGATATCAGTACTTTTAATGGCCATACTAAAGTTAGACACATGGTGTGCTCTGGGACTTTTTCCTGGAGCGTGCTGTCATGAGCTAGCAGCTCTCATGGAAATCACTGAGAGTCATGAGTGCTCCGAATCTTCCAGGTTCAGGCTCATGGTCTGGGGCATGGCTTTTGTGCTCTATGATGCATGATAAGCCATGGTAACAAAGACTCTGAATTCATCCCCCTCAAGCGTGCTGTCATGCAAATGACATTTTGCATTCATACCAAAAAGCCCTTCCCAAAGTCTCTTGTCATGTCAAGCTGCTCTTCACTCCTGTCTGTGGCTTTTGCTCATTACTCTACGGTGTTGGGTTGTTAGCTGGCAGAGCAAGTCACCTCTGTGTAAACAAGCCAGTTGGGCAGCCTTGGATAGGAAAAGGTTGCAGCATGCAATAACTTTTTTCTGCTCTACATATTGATGAGGCTTCAAGAGCCTTAATCAGGGGACAGCATAATATAGGCACCATCCTCTGCATATTGATGCTAGCAAGCATTACCTTTAAATAGTTGGCTTCTGAAGCAGTACTTGAAAATTAGGGGTATGATGGAAGAAAAAAGGACAAAGGTACCTTAGCAACTGGGGGCACAGCCCCTTTATCAGCAGACATGTAGAGTAGGGCAAGGTGGCAGCTTTCTTTGAGGTGACCACAGGCCTATCTGTGCCCGGAGGCATCACTGGAAGCACTTTTGACCCACAGAGTAAGTAGGCTAGGATGAAGCAGAACACTTACTAGTAATGCTCACTTCCTGTGATCTTACTGGGCAAACAGGAGCTGCTGAAAGCCAGGACTGAAGCACATTAGCATAGCTATGTGCAAGTACTGAGGGCTGGAATAAGGGGAGCTATACAGCAGAGTTGAAGGCCCATAGGAAGCCTTATGTTAGGGCAGGAGTGCTCAACCCCTGGTCCATGGGCCAAATCTGGCCTGCGAAGCCATGGAATCCAGCTTGTGGGGCTCCCCATGGGTTGGGAAATTTGGTGGTAGGGGAGCAGTGGCAATTAATACTGCTACCCTTCCCCTGCTGCCAAATTTCCAAGTCCCGCATGGTTGGATTGGGGCCAGGCCACACGCCTGCCCGAACACAGCCAGATCAGGTCCCCACTGTGATGGCCCCAAGCACTGCATCAGACCTACCAGTCTAAGTCAGCCCGCAGAAAGACAGGTCACGGCTCATCCTGCTCACAGGGCAAAAAAGGTCGGACACCACTGTGTTAGGGGAATAGCAGGGGGAGGTGGGGCCTATTAGCACAGCCACTTGGGGGTTTCCAGATTGAAAACTGAACACCTTCAAGAGTAAATTGGATGCTTATCTTGCTGGGATCCTATGACCCCAGCTGACTTCCTGCCCTTTGGGCAGGGGGCTGGACTCAATGATCTCCCGAGGTCCCTTCCAGCCCTAATGTCTATGAAATCTATGAAATCTATGAAACAGAAGAAACCTGTTAAGAGTGAGAAGTGTGGGGAGGGTGGGGTGAGGACAAGACTAGAATAGCAGAGAATGTTTCATGTCTGGACTGACAGGCAGTGACAAAACTGTGCTTGTAGAGTGTCAGTTCACATGATGCCAGGGCTGTTGGAGGCACTTTGCCCTTACAAGCATCACGTTCTCTCTTTTTTTTTTTAAATATTGTGCAAGAAGTATTTTCTGTAAAAGCAACACACCTTTCTAGGGCCAACAGTGGGAGCTGAACCCTAGGTCAGTGCCACTACAAGTATGCACATCTGCTGCTTGAGGGAAAGGAATGAGTGCTCTCACTGGCTATTAGATAAGGAAGAAGTCCCAGCTTCTTCTGATGTTTAAATAGTAGTAGATTAACCTACTGTGACACAGTTTCCCACAGCAAAGGACATAAGAGGAGAGAACCCCAGCATCCTTTCTTTGTAAGCAAGCAATCCCAGAGTGCTGGTAGGTCTAAGAGAATTCAGCTCCATGTGAAACAATGATACAGAAAGATATAACAGCCCTACAGCAACACTGCCGTATAGATACATCCCCATGGTCAGCTGCTGTAGGACACCTCACCGTCTCCAAGCAGCATTGCTGTAAAGGGATCATAGATGCCCATATTACTTGTTATTAAGAGATGCTGCAGCTACTACTGTGCAAATCCATTTCATGCCCTCCTAGTGGACAGAAGCCTTAAAAACAGAAGCTATTGCAGGACTCTCCACAGCAGGCTCAAAAATTGGGATTAAAACGAGAAAAGAATGAAGAACCCCTTCTACCAGGAACTGTAATGTTCCCCATAGTTCAGGAGAGCTGCTCCAGTGATAGGGAGTAGCTCAACTTTAGGAAGCTAGAGCAGGGGTGGCCAACTCACAGCTCCAGAGTCCAAACTGAGTAATGTGCTCACCGAGAGCAGTTGCGTCACGTGATGTGATGCAATGGCTATGGAAAGTGGTCACCGTGTGCTTGTGCAAAGATTCAAGGAGATGCATATTCACTTCTGAAGAGCCACATGTGGCTCCAGAGGCATGGGCTGGCCACCCCTGAGCTAGAGGGAAGACAGAGATAGGTAGGAAGTAGGAGACAGTGTCCAACCCAGGCCAGGACCTTCAGAAGGAGAAAACTCCTGTTGAAGCCAATGGGAACTGCGTCTATGGGGAAAAAAAAATAGCAGGACCGGACCTCTCAAAAATGTCACCTCAGGATGGCAAATGACAAACCCTTTCCTTTAGCTAACTACTAGTTGCTTGCTCAGGTACTGGTGACTGTGTAGCTGCAGTGGCATTCAAATGAGCTTGGAAGTGGAGTGGGAGGTTTGGTGGAGGAGGGAGGGGTCTGTGCTGCTGTAGCTCCAGTACCCAGTAGACAAACTACTCAGTTTGCAGCTGGCCCAGGGATAGGAACACAAACTGCAGCCACACTTCTGCTCTATAGCCTGAAAAGAGGTTGCCTGAGGCCAACCAGGTGCTACTTCACTGTCAGGGCGGCTAGGATCTGTAACCAGCTTCCAAGAGAAGTGGTGCTGGCCCCTACCCTGGGGGTGTTTAAGAGGAGGTCGGATGTACACCTTGCTGAGGTTGTTTGACCCCAGTACTCTTTCCTGCCATGGCAGGGGGTTGGACTTGATGATCTGCTCAGGTCCCTTCTGACCTGGCCAACTACGAAACCAGGCAGAGTCGTATCTGAATGTGGGTGCAGATGACTCGGAAATATTAACCATTTCAAATCAATACTGATGGAAGAAAAAGAAAGAGAAACCAGAGGGAAAACAAGAACAAGATGCAAGAGAAATGCTCCCTACCCCCAGCTTCAAAGAGCCTATGCCAGGTCCCATGTATCGACATCAAGGTGACACAAAGCAGGGAGAAGGGAGACAACAAAATCAATTTCTCCCGGTGCCAGCTGCTTTTTTCTTCTCCTGAAATGAAAAGAACGTCCTCTTCTCCCCTGTGGCCACAATGAATATTTCATCAACAAAACAAAACATCTTGGCCTTAATATATTTCCCTACCTGACCAGCAGGACAGGCACCAGCTCACTGATCCCTCTCTAAGCTTCTAAAGCCATGTACGGCCGCTTAGGTGAGCAATCAAGGATCTGGGAACAGTTAAAATAATCAGACGCATCTCAGCACAGTGGGTTAGAGGCACTAAATGACTACATCCCTTCAGGAAGTTGATGGGACTCCACAAGTTACTTCCACCAATGATCATATTTTCAAGGCAGACATATCCTCTTCTTGTTTCCATTGAGCAAATGGGTCCCTCGTGTAATGTCAGAAAGATCTACTCCTCTCTTCTGCCATTCTTGTCTCACCCCTTCTACTCATGTTCCTCACCACTTTGGGTTTTCTGAACTGAAGACAACAGCATTTTTCCAACTCCATCATCTGTGTCTTCAGGGCACCGGGAGGAGGAGAGAAGGGAAACATATAACCTGCTTTGGACCAGGCAATTCAGCCAAGCACAGCTACCACCGGTTCCCCTTATAATATCTCCCATTTCAAAAGAGTACAGTTTAGTGACCAGAGCAGCTGGAGAATAAATATTTTTGGTCTATGTTTCCAGCTTTGTTAAGGGTCTACCCAACCCAATGGGACTTAAAATGGACTCTTAAATCTTGCGCTACATTCTCACACAAGCCATGCCTACCTTTGTGTTTCCACCTGTGTGATGGATGCCTTACCTAGAGAAGGCAGGGTAGCTTTGCACCTTACACGCTAACTGAAACAGATACTGCCCCTCATACAAACTCTGTGGGGCGGTATTTATAAAATGCTTTGAGGTATTTCTGAGGTGTTTGGAGGTACAAAGCATTGTTTCCAGTCTTAGCCGATACACTTTATTTTTTTTCTGGTGTCTGACCACCTCCCTCCACTGACCCAAGATATTCGGGCAGCGAAGGAGAGTACAGGTGCAAAGAGGAGAAAGGATGCTTGATTTGGTGAGAGGAAGGAAAAGAAATAGGAAGTTGCAGAAGAGGGAAAGAACGGGTGTTGTAAATGCACTGCACTCTATACTGCTCTTGGCAAATACACACACAGGATCAGTATCCAAAACCTGCCTCCTTCTCAGGATTTGCCTTCATGGTTAAATTTACTGGAGCATAACCTCAAGTTTGGCTTATTCCTAGACACTTCTGCATTTTCCCCCAATTACTTCTCCAAGGTCCAGGGATCTTGGATTGGAGCTAATGAATTTGCCCTGGCCTGAAGAAACTAGTGAGGCAAAGAGCCAGGCACAGGGCTAGTAAGAACGAATGGAAGACGGGATAAAACACCAACAGACAGGAGGGGCTTGCACTTGCATAGAGATGGGGACCAGGAGATGAGCCACCAGGGCTAGGGATATCTCCTGTCACTCACCTTTTTCTCATCCCCCTCTTGCAGGAGCTGGAGGTGGCTCCTCTTCTCGCTGTCCTTCCGCAGAGAGCTGCTCTGGTGCTGTGGCAGGCCTGTGGGTGGGGACACACTCCGGCCCTGGGGATCCACCCAGGAATAGATGTGATTGGTGACATAGCCCCCTGGGATTCGCCCAACTGAATGCACAGAGAGGTTCAACTTCTTGCAGCCTTTCAGCGCCTGCAAAGCAGACCAGGAGATAAAGGAAATTAACTCCAGAGCAAAAGGGAAACAGTAAGTAGTACTGCAGATGGGCCAGTGATGACAAGGCTTTGCATTGCCATGGAAGTGTTCAATGGAAGAGCTCCAAGTGCTTTAAAATATGCAGCTGAGAGAGGGACAGAGGGATCTCTCTTTCTGCTGAACAGACATTAAATCTCTCTTCTGGCATTGCAGCAGGAGCCTGAGCACCAAACTGAGGTCTGTGGACTCCATTCTGGAGGCCAGGGACCAAAATGTTAGGTGGTATAGGACTCAACACCAAAACCTCAAAATCCGCTTGTGAAGCCTGCCCTAAATGATTGAATTAGACCCCATGGGAGGTCAGTGCAGAGCTGGGAACTGAACTGGAGATTTCACTCTCCCTCCTGCTCAGGAGAAGGGGTCAGATAAAGACAAGGTTAGACCATTAAGAGGAACTTGTGTTTAGTAAACTGGTCTTGCCTTTACCCATGGCTTGATTCAAGGTTTACTGGAGTCATTGGAAAGATTCCTACTGATTTCAGGCCCCTTTGGATGAAGCCCATAGCAGTTCAGCTTCCGGTGTCATTCATTACCTTAAGTTTCCCCAGCACAATTAGCAAAGACACCAATTATTCTTTCTTCCCCAAAAATCCAGCCCATATCAAGAAGACCTTGAGATACAGATGTGTCAGTTTGCTGGTTGCCCCTCTGCCTCTTCACCTTGTACAGCAAAGGACTCATGTATGATGTATAGTAAAATTAAATTAATTAACATTATGGGAGCTGTCCCTAGGGAGAGCTCTAACAGCTGCTCACATTTCAGGCCTCACTAACAGTGAACTTCAGCATTTGCAATTAGACAGAGGATGCTCTGCCTTTTTAACATACATGTGCCTTGAAGGCCTGCTCCTTCGAGGTCTCTTATGAAAGCCAGTTGCAGTGCCATGCCAAAGTGCCATGCCAAAGGGAGAGGCAGGAAGAGAATAGCTGGTGCTGGCTGCTTTTGGAGACAGGATTCTGGACAAGATGTCAGACCAGATCAGAGCCAGGTTACAACTAGTTTCTATCATCCCCTTGTTCACAGAGCCCTGTGCAAGTTACAGGGAGGAAACTATACACCCAACACTCCAACTCCATGATTCAGAAGCTTCCCTCAGCATAGCACATTGGGTGCAAATTTAAATTACCCTATCCCACAAGGTTGTCATGCACTCTGAAAGCTTACAAGACCCATAAAAAGCAGCCACTGCCATAACAACAGGTCATCGAGGCAGCTGAGACATCTACTTGTGAATACACATGCTCATTTCCACCAGAAAGTGTGCGCTTTCCCACAGTGAAACTCAAGGAAAACCAAGGCTGCCCTACTCAGAGGCAAATACAATCAGAAATAATTCCCAGTACTTATACATGATCATAGAAGTATTAGCAAATGAATATAGGTCATTAACTAACTGGCCTGTTCAGTGTGAGTTAACATCTTAAGCAAGGAAACAAGCTCCCATCATTCTAGCTACTTAAGACTATCCAAAATTCATACTGGGGCTCCTTCTGTCTCAGGCAGCTGCTAACTCCTGCTATGCTTTTAAAGTGTCATTTTCCCTCTTCGCTATCTAGTAAGAAGACTGTTAAACTTCCTTGCCCCAATATGTGATGGGGGGCTATTATGATATGCGAAGACTCAATATGTGACAGTATGGAATAACTCTATAATACTGAAACACTGATGAATAGCAGCGTAAAATCTCATTTGAGAGAATAAAAATGAAAATATTCATGTTGAGAGTTGTTTTTCACACCTTATAAATTGAATAGAAGATTACAGCCCTGCTATCAAATTCCATAGGATGGAACAAAATAATCTGCAGAAAGGATCCCATTCTCTACTGAAGTCTGCTGAGGTTTAAAGCAATTTCTGGAGAACCCTCTTTCATTTCTAAATAATGCAATTCATTTTGGCAAGGGCAGTCAGCAGAATCCCAATCTAAATACTGTCTTCTTTAAGGACAGCGAAACGAAGTGAACCAGAACAAAGGAATAAAAGCCTGGCAGAAAGTACAGACAATCCAAAGTAATGGATGAGACCAGATTGTACATCAGAAGACCTGGTTTCTGTTCACAGCTCCAATATG
The DNA here is from genome assembly GCF_052110815.1 of Crocodylus siamensis. Classification (NCBI taxonomy): domain Eukaryota; kingdom Metazoa; phylum Chordata; order Crocodylia; family Crocodylidae; genus Crocodylus; species Crocodylus siamensis. The sequence continues at coordinate 14,932,711 of NC_143405.1, read as the reverse complement.
ACTTGCTTTGTGATGTAGGACAAGTCACTTTACCTGCTCTGTTCCTGCTCCCACCCTCCTTCCATCTTCGCCGTTACAGCACAAGGTCTTTAAGTCAAGAACTTCCTCTGTTCATCCACACGCTACCATGCTTGTGCTCACTCTGGCTTGTGTTGGTTTCTAGGTGCTGTTATTCATAAACAGAGGATTCCCTTGCTTGAAGTTCAGTCCATGTCCATTTTCCCTGACTATGCAGCTTGTCTTTCCCTTGAATCTCCTCCCACACCTGCCTCCTAAGCAGTCCTTACATGGTGAAGATACCCAAGTTAGCTCTAGATGAGGTAGTTCAGGTGCTGGGAGCAGTTGAAGCACAGTAGCCTGGAACACAGAGCTCAGCTGGGGCAAATTGACCCTGTTGGGAGCAGGTGATCCATCCAGAGGGAAGCACTAATGCTTCTAGTACTTGTGCTAGCTGGGAGATTTCCACAGACGTGGGTATGTGGGGACATAGCCAGATAGCCTGCTTCACTCCTGCTCCAGTAACAGGAGGGCTACGCTGATTCTCAGCAACCCCAGGATTAGTACAAGCTGTTGCCTTGGTGCTAATACAGAGATTAATTCTCCTCTTGGCCTTTCTCTGAGCACCTGTACAACGGAAGGAGGCAGATGAACTGAATTAACCCCTTATTCACCTTTTGCAGCCAGTAGTGCTTGGGGCCAGTGAGGCTAAAGAGAAACAGGAACTGTCCAGGAGAGATTTCTCAGTCACTGGCAGTCCCTTGCCCAGTTCTTAACATGACCATGCCTGATTTGGTCTATCACAAGCCTCAAACATAAGTTTGCAACTTATTCCAGAGAGAAACAAAATACAGCCATTTGAAAGAGTAGGGAGTAGGGGAGGTGGCAGACAGCTATTGCTGGCAGGGGAATGTGAGAGGGGTAGCTGCTCCCTTCATTTTGCAGTTAAATGTCAGTCCCTGAAAGAGCAGGAGCAACAGAAGAGCCATTCTGGGAAAATGCAATAAAAAGTTTGAGAGGATGAGAGGCCAGAGATTTACAAGGAACTTCTACCATCCCCCTGCAGTTCCCCTGACTGTACCGCTGGGGGTAAGGAGTCTCAATTAACAGGGAGATGTTTTATTTATAAAGGCAGCAGCAGAGACTCAGGGAAGCTTGGAAAGTGAACTCTCTGGCCAGGCACTGAGGCAGCGGACTAGGCCAAGGCGCTCTGCAGGGAGGATGGAAGCAGCAATTGGAAGGAGTGAGGTGGACGGAGGCAGGCTGTGTCTGCCACCGCGCTGCCGCAGAGAGCTTCCCTGCTGCACCTCTGCCGATTGCATGACTCTCCCAGAGAGAGGAAGCATAGCTGCTCTGGTGCCCCATGGGCCATTCATCACTGTAATCAAGCTGAGCCTGATGCAGGATCTGAGGTTTCTTCCTGGATTCGGGGCTCAGGCAGCTCCAGCTTCCACCGGCCTGCTGATGGTCACAAGAAGCTGTTGCTGCTCTCATGAAAAGCCAGAGTAAAGGACTCTGTAGGCCATGTCTGTATGTCCCAGGAACAGCTCCTACATGTCCCCTGTTGAATATTTACCCTCACAAGAACTGGTGTGTAGCTATGCTGTTTCCATGGAAATTGTCCCAATGTCAAAGGTACTCCCCAGGGCCAGGCTCTGTCAAATTTCTAGCCCTCATGCAGAACCGCCATGAACCAGCTCCAGAACAGTAACATCCCCAGAAAAAAGAAGAGGCTCCTAGTGAATCTCCAGCCTTCCTGAACGCGTATTCAAATAGTGGGGTCCACTGGAGGTCAGCGAGGGTGCCCACATCAAAGCATTACCCATCCTGTGGTTTCTTCCCTGTCCCTGCACTTGCTTATATTGTCTGCGCATCTGTACAGAGATGCTCTAGGATTATTTCCCAGTCACTTGTCCATCTTTGGAGGGGAGCTGTGGGAAGGCATCAGAAGGCTATAAGACATGCAGAACTCTAGGACTCTTGGTTCAGAGATGATACCTTTTATTGGACCAACTAAGAAATCACAAAACATCACTCAAATGATGTGGTCTGTATCCTTGCTGCAAACAGTGCAGAAGTCTGGAGTTGAACCTTTTGCTGGTTTAAGTTAACACAGACTCCCACAGCATCCTGGCATGCTCCAGGCTGGGCAGGGCTCTCTGCTCCACAGCAGGGCTAGCCCCGCTCACTGTTCCCTGGCTGTAGCTCTCACAGAGACTTGCAGGCTGCTCTCCCTCACCACTCCCTGCTAAGCAGAAATTACCCCTTCCACAATGCCTTGCTGAGAGGTGTCTGTGCCTTAGCTAGCACACCACATGCTGGCTCCATCTGTGCTGTGACAAAGGCAGAATCAACAGGTAGCTGGTAACCTCCCTCTGTTGTTTTCTTAATGGATAAACACTGAGTTAGGGGTGATGAACACTGCTATCAGTTCCCTGCTGGGCTAATCAGAGTGTCCTGCCTGGGCCTGGCCACACTCACCTGAGCTCAGCACTGTGAAGGAAGGGAGGGCTAATTTAACCCCCAGCTTCTAGCCTGAGCCACTGAAGGCAAGTGCCTGCATTTCTGGAATGAAAGGAAATGTCTATCCACCTCGAAATTGGTTCAAGCTTTGCAGGTTAGACTAACCTTCAAAGATTGAATCAATTCAGGCTCAGGCTTTTTGAAGGTGCTCCACCTCGGGAATAAAAACCTGCATCACACTAATAGGCTTGGCAATGCTACACTCGCTAGCACCATGACTGAAGGAGACTTGGGGATTATGACTGACCAGAAGATGAATACGAGCCACCAAAGTGATACTGAAGCTGGCAAAGCGAACAAAACTCTGGTTTGCATCTACCAATGCATCTTGAGCAAGACCCAGGATGTCGTCCTCCCACTATACTTGGGCTTGCTGAGGCCACAGCTGGAGTACTGTGTCCATTTCTGGGCTCCACAATTTAGGAAGGACGTGAAGAAGCTTGAAAGAGTCCAAAGGAGAGCCACATGCATGATCAGAGAGCAAGAGAACAGGCCTTATGAAGAGAGGCTGTGAGCTATGGGACTCTTCAACCTGAAGAAGCGCAGGCTCAGGGGAGACTTGGTGGTAGCCTATTCTAATATAATAAAAGCTGTAGCACTTCTAGCTGTGTGTCTGTCCATCCGTAATGCTCCGGGCCAACTGCACACTGACAGACAGACAGACATGCAGGTGAGACGAGGAGGAGGCGGAGGTGGGGGCCTGGGTGTGCTCTGCCACCTGGGGGGAGAGGGGAGGTGTGGGGCATGCCTTGCACCCCTGCAGAGGGAAGACACACAGCCCTGTGGGGCGTGGCACGTGATGGGGCCCGGTGCTCGGCCGTAGGGAGCGGGCGTGGGATGTGCGGGCATCACCCACTGGCTGCAGCACGTGGCTGCGGGGCAGGGTGCACCCCCGCACCTGCACTCTGCAGCCATGTGCCACACCCCCACATGCAGGCATTGCCTGCTGGCTGTGGCTGCCGGGCACACAGGGCAAGGGGGGGCATGGCATGTGGCTGTGTGGGAAGTTGGAGTGGGGGGTGCACAGGCCGCACCTGCTGGCTGCAGCATGGGGCCATGGGGTGCACCCTTCCATGCCCGCTCCCCATGCGGCACCCTGCGGCCACTCCCTCACCTGCCAGCTGCGACTGTGTGGTGGGGATGTGGCCACAGGTGTGGAGCCGGCACAGGGGGCAGGAAGGGGAGTTGGGCTGTGCTGGCTCTCTGCCACTGCTGCCAGAGGGGCTAGGGGGGACTGGGGTTGCGTTGGGCTGACCCCAGTGGAGGATGGGCTGCACTCAGGCTGGGTCAGGCTGTGGGGCCATGGGAGCCTGGCAGCTCCTTCAGGGCTGGGAGCAGGTGGCTACTGCCACTGCATGCACCGTGGGGGAGCTGGGAGAGGGGGGCCTGCACTGCCCCGTTGGGTCCCTGGTGCCGCACCCCTGCATGAGCCACCAGGCTCTGATGGCTCCACAACCTGGCCCCGCCAAAGCCCCAGTCATGGTAAATGCAGCTCCGGCTGGGCTGGGCTGGGCTGTGGGACACTTGGAGCCTGGTGGCTCCTCCAGAGGTGGTGCAGGGGAGCCCAGGCGGGCACATGGCCTCCAGTCTGCGCATGGGACAGGGGCGGCCGCAGCTGTAGCCTCTGCTCCACCTCTGCTCGCTGCCCCTGCTTTGACAGTGGTGTGGTGCTGTGCTGTGTGAGTCCCCAGCAGCACCACGCCACGTGGCTGAGTGTGTGTGTGTGTGTGTGTGTGTGTGTGTGTGCGCGCGCGCATGGCATTCGGGTTGGTGTGTGGTGTGTGGCTGGGTGGGTGTGACGTGGCTGTGTGTAGCGTGTGGCTTCAGTGTGTGGCTGGGTGTGTGTGTGGCTGGGTGGGTGGCAGAGCATGTGTGTGTGTGTGGTAGGTGGCTGGGTGGGTGTGGCATATGGCTGGGTGTGTGGCATGTGATTGGGGGTGTGTGTGGGTGGTTTGTAGGTGTGGGAGGGTGCACGGGGCCAGACAGAGTGGGGGTGGGGAGGTCATGCATGGCCAGATGTGGAGCAGCGGCAGCACGGGACGGTGGGTGGTGGCACTCCGTCCCCGCCGCCCACCCATCATTCTTGACGAGCACTTTGTTAGTAAGTGCATCAGGGTCTTGGGGAGATGACAAGATCCAAAAATCACAAACTCCTGCAGGACCGTTTTAGTCTGGACATAAAAAAAAACCTCTCTATTGTCCAAGTCTCCAAGACCTGGAACAAACACCCTACAGAGGTGGTGCAAGCACCTACTCTGGACACTTTCAAGAAACATTTGGATGTTTATCTTGCTGGGATCCTTTGACCCTAGCTGATGTCCTGCCCCTGGGACAGGGGGCTGGACTTGATGCTCCTATGAGGTCCCTCGCAGCCCTAATGTCTATGAAATCTATGAATGTTTCTCCCTAGCCTTAGACCAACTAAGTAAGCCAGCCTGGGCTTATAGCATCCCCAGATTCAGGTCAGGAGACTTCTTTGTGACCTCTAGGTAAGTCTAAGCTGGCACCTAAATAAGAGCCCAGACTAACTGTGAAGTTAGCTTAAGCTACATGCCAATGGTTAAACAGACTGTCAAAGGCAGAACCACAAATTTGACCCAGGTTTTCTAAGATTCACCCCAGTGCCAGACTCACTAATCATTCTTGCTACCCCTCATCCAGTTGTTAAGTGAACTAGAAGCAATGAGCAACCTCCATAAATCCCAGCTGTGGAGGCAGGTGATCCTCTTCTATTATTTGGGGTGTTGGGGTGTTTTCGTTCCAGCAAAGAAAAGATTAAGAAACATGTAAGGAAAAGAATTCAGTCCCGTAATCCTGACACTGCGTTTTCTACTTCTAAGCAGCCACATCTAATAGGATCCCAGTGCCGTTTCCACTTGAATACTGATGAAATTGCTCTATTCGTCCTTAACTTCACAATATAGGGATGTCTGGAACTTTGCCCTCTGTTAAGAAAATCCTCCTGTCTCAGCTTTTACAAACAACTGGTTACTTACTTGAAACCACAGCATTAGGCAGGGAAGTTAATTGCAAGAGACAGCAGATTAATCAGCCCCCTCTACCACCAGCAACTGTGTTGTGAAAACATCCGCTCCTGTTAACTAAACTAAAGCTTTACAGCAACAAAAATAACATTTATCAGCAAACACTCATCCGTGTGGGCTAAACCCTGAGCCACACTCAGAGTCACAGCATCCAGAGCTATATCTGTAACTGCAAGGAGCCATCCTCTCCAGGCTAAGTGGTATCAACCTGCTTCAGAGTCCCAGCTCCAGCAGCCTTTGTTGTTCCTTCTGTGCAAGGTGGAGATGACCTCCTCATAGTGCCAGGCTCTGCACAAGTACAGCCGTAGAAGCAGTCCCTGCCTCAGAGAGCATAACTTGAACAGAACAACATGGACCTGGTGGGGAAGAGACAAGCAAGGCAACAAACAATTTATCCACAGTCAGTAGACAAACTGGGAACAAAACACTTCTCGTAATCTAGTGGCCTTTCCATCATATGGGTGCATTTAGATGTGCAATTAGGGTGAAGAAATAAACTCTGGCACAGTTCGTGCTGGAGTTTATTTCTCCCCAGTGCAGCATTTACACATAAGCCCAGGACTGCAGCATGTTGAACTGGCGTGGAGCAGCCCTGGCTGGCAGAGGGCTGGTGGGGGAGGGGTCAGCCCTGGGCTCTGGGTGGTGGCATGACCGGCTGGGGCATGAGTGCACTACAGTGTGGGGCTAGGTGGCAGGCTGTAGCATCCCCTTGCTGTAGCACCCTCATGTCTCAGCCAGTCCTGGTCACCGTCTACATGTGCGTTGTGGCAGCATAAATTACTCGGCTGTTAGATGTCTCTAACAGTACTATCCTATGACAGAGTTAATTAATTCACTGTGCCCTAATATGAGCGCAAGTGTAAATGGTGATGCTTTACTGTAGAGCTAATTAGTCAACTCCGCAGTAAAATGCACATCTAGATGCACCCCCTGTCCTGTATCTTTAGCTGGCTGTACTAATCCAATCTGGACAACTCATTGGGTCTTCTGTCTGCAGTCAAGCTGCAGCTCTGTTCCACCCTCCTGAATCCACTCAGTTCAGTAAGGTTATACGGGTGCAACTGACGGTAGCACTTGGCTCTTGTGGACAAGGTCATTAATCTGTGCAACAGCCCCACCATGGGACTTCCATATACCCTACCATTCTGCAAAGAAACTCATCTAAAATCACAGATCAAGGGGTGAGTTAAGAGTGGTCTGAAATTCTTCTGATGCCTATATTGCAATCCAAAACCCTTTACTGTAAAATCAACCTTTATTGCCTTATTTTTTTATTGCATTTATTATAATAGCTCTTAAAAATTGAAGGCCATTACATGATGCAATGAATAAAATTTTCATGGAAGTGTATAAAAGTAGGAAAACAATATGCTAGGTTTATTTAATCAGTGAACAATACCAAAGGGCTGTACTAATTGGGTATGTGCAAATTTATATGAGCATCTGCATAATAAAACACGTCATACACCGCTGAAACGTAGCCTCTGTTGGTGTGGAAGGAAAAAGCTGTTTAACAGGGCAAAGCAACACATATGTAACAGCTGAAAGGAAATAAAGCGTTCTGTTTTCTGAAGCATAATCTTATAGGGACCTTAATTTAGCAAAGTTGTTAAGCACGTGCTTAAATGCTGTGGAGGTGAACAAGAACTTCAGAACATGCTTAAAATTAAAATTAATCATGGATGTAAGTGTTTTGCTGAATAAGGACCAGAGAAAGCATATTCATAGCGAGGCCTATTCATAAAAATGGATTTGATTTTTGACTCATTAGATCATATCAATTCAGTAAACCTTTTTATGTGGCTATTTCCCAAATAAATTGTGTCTGGAAATGCATCGTAACCATCTGCAATACGAAGCTGTGTGTATTATTAAAAAACTAACAACTTCACTCGTGAGTTAAAACACCTACTGCTGCAGTGTATTGACTTGCACCTAGGATAAGTTTGGCCCTACGGTTACATAATTTCTTGGAACAAATCCATCTTCTTATGCAACTTATAAGGGAAATGAGTTTGGGAGCCTTGGCTTTTAATCTGCGAAAGAAAATGTGTTTGCTTTAGCTAGCTGTAGCATACTTCCTGGCTCAAGAACAGTGTACAAGAATGAAAGAGTAGCATGAGGGCATTTCAAAACTGAAGTATGTTTAACAGAACTGGTGGAGACAAGGTTCCTAACGTGCATATTTTAGGATTCAAGTGCATTGCCCAAAGTGGTCTAACCAATATCAAGGCCTGAGTGGGTTAGATGCTGCAGAAACACTTCTAAGATACAGTCTGTGCCCCAGGAAGCTTACAACTGCAAAAGACAAGAAGAAAATAAGTAACATTATCCCTGTGCTGCTGATGTACAAGTGAGGCTCAGAGGGAAAGTCCATAGTACAGTGCTATATGGATGCACTCAAGCTAACTTAGGTACCAACAGCAGTATATATCCAGCACTCTACCCAGGCTAATATATCCTGCTTCTCAGCAGTGCAGATATACTCAGAGAGACTTAAGTGAGTTGCCTAGAGTCACACCAAATCTACAGCAGATCTGGTACTTGAATCCAAATCTCATTAGAGACACACTAACAGAGTGGATGGGGGTAGCAGAAAAGATCCCTCCCAAAGGACAGGATGAGCTTCCTGTGTTTCATACCAGTTAGCACAGGGTCAGTTTCTCTCAAAGATCAGATATTCACATGGAGCCTAGCAGCTTTGTATTCCCTGGCAGCCATTGTAGGCTCAGCTGAAAGTTGGTATGGCCTGGCATCTCAATGAAAAGGGAAAAAGTCCTTCCCTTTGAATATAGCCATGTATGTATTGTGATGAAACAGAGCAGGCAGATCTGGCACAGACTTTCAAAGCATTTGTACATCCATGCATTAAAACAAGCTTTTACAAAATACTGACATGAAGGGACAAAAAATTAAGAGGCACTGGAAGAATTGAATGGGAGCAGCTTTGCTGTACACCCAGACTGAACTATCAATCAATTCCACACTTTGATGAGCCCAAACCAAACCCAGTTTTCAGTCTATTGTCCTTTGCTGGGGAGAATCTGCTTTCTCTTACCTTCTTCATTTCTCCTCTTCTGCCAAAGATTGTGTTGGAAGGAGGGGGTTCTTGAAACTGCTCCTTATATTCCATCTGAACTACTTTTATAGGATCCCCATTGCTCTAGTGTCTGAGCTCATCATGATCTTTAATGCATCTACCCTCATAATACCTATAAGAGGTAAAGAAAGTACTATCATCCCCATGGAGGCCAAGTGACTGCACAAGCTCATGCAGAAAACTGGTGATGGAGGAGTGACTTGAACTGAGGTTGTCCAAGTCTTGGCTTAGGGCCCTTGCCACCAGTCCATCCTGCCTCTGTCTCTATCTCCTAATCAGTTAAGGTGATCAAGACTGAGCCTTTCTTTCCCCTGGGACAGAACACCCCCATACTTTGGCCTGATTACAGTATTTTTGCACTGTGCAAAATGTGCATGGCCCACCAGCATGCTCCCAACCTGAAGCCAAACTCTCTGCGCCGGACTGACCTGAAGATCAAAGGCAGATTCACAGATCCAGGGAGATATCACACATTACGCTTCCAGATTTGCCCTGAGTCCATCAACCCCACTGGCTGTATTACATGCTCTTCTTTGTGATTTTTCATTTTGTCTGTCATTGAAATGTCCCAAAGCAGCATACATAGCTGCTTAATAGCTCAGGATCTGATTCAGTAGAAGTCCCAGACCTCCTAAACCACAGGGATAACTGACCATAGGCAAATCTATGACTGTTATTTGAAACGTCTGGCTATCCCACACTGGAAGGATGCAACAGGCTACAATCAAACCTAGACAGGTTACAAGGGTGGGCGGATGAGAATAGGATGGGTTTCAACACAGACAAGTGCAAGGTGATGCACCTCAGGAGGAAGAACCGGCACCATACCTACAGGTTAGGGAACTCCCTTCTTGTCAGCACAGAGGCGGAAAAGGATCCGGGGGTCATCACTGACTCCAGGATGAACATGGGCCGGCAGTGTGGAGAGGCAGTTAGGAAGGCCAACCGCACCTTGTCGTGCATCCACAGATGCATCTCAACCATGTCCAAGGAGGTGATCCTCCCCTCTATGCGGCACTGGTCAGGCCGCAGCTGGAGTACTGCGTCCAGTTCTGGGCACGCTGCACTTCAGGAGGGATGTGGACAACATGGAAAGGGTCCAGAGGAGGCCACTCGCATGATCGGGGGCAGCAGGGGAGGTCCTATGAGGAGAGGCTACGGGACCCGAACCTGTTCACCCTCCAGAAGAGAAGGCTGAGGAGGGATCTAGTGGCCTGTTACAAACTAGTCGGAGGGGACCAGCAGGCATTGGGGAAGTCCCTGTTCCCCTGAGCACTGCCAGGAGTGACCAGGAATAACGGTCACAAGCTGGCAGGGGGTAAATTCAGATTAGACATCAGGAGGCGCTACTTCACGGTCAGAGCAGCTAGGGTCTGGAACCAGCTTCCAAGAGAAGTGGTGCAGGCTCCTACCCTGGGGGTGTTTAAGAGGAGGTTAGATGCACATCTTGCTGGGGTCGTTTGACTCCAGTACTCTTTCCTGCCATGGCAGGGGGTCGGACTAGGTGATCTGTTCAGGTCCCTTCCGACCCTAGAAACTATGAAACATCCAAAATAAGCATCAATATTTACTTTGCAAATGGCTCCTAAGATCTCCAAAGGTTGCAGGTGTATTCCAGAGCCAGAGCCAAAGCCAAATATCAGGTGAAAGACAACTCTGTAACTGTAGATGCTGAATCAAAATATCAAGGCTAAGCATTGGGCATAAAGTAAACCCAGGAGTTGCCATCCCTATCTCATAGATAGTAATAATGAGCAGCCTGCAGCTGCTACTCCACTAATTCTTTAAAGAGCTGAAGTGTTTCCTGCTCCCTGTTTGGCGTGGACCGATGAGGAACAAAGACAAGCTATGAGTCAAGCCACTATGAGGATGATCTTACCCTTACATGAGGGTAAGTCATCATGCTTGGGACCTTCTTAAAAATTAAGACTCATTAGATCATATCAGCTGGAACATCCATATGCTATACTACTTCAGTCCCAGCAGGACAGTCATTGTTGTCATTTGTTTTGGTAGACAAGCCATGGCAAGGCAATTCAGTGTGGCTTGGTGGGAGTGGGAGTCAGGAAACCCATAGCTCTTTTTATCAATTCTGCCATTGACTTGCTGCATACATACCTTAAGGGCCAACCATTTCCTGTTTCTCTTTTCATCACTTTCCCTAACTATAACACTGAGGATAACACTTATCCACTTTTGTGAATGACTTTGAGATTTGTAGTTTCATTATCACCCACCCATGGGCTAGGAATATGCACAACTGCAGGTATTCCCCCCCTGTGGTCTCTTCTGAATTCCTCATCCTATTACTCAGGAGAGACTGTTTGGGTTGGGCTTTCTTCTTAACATGCTGGAGATGCATTTCTCTCAGTGACTCAAGCCCTGGTCCATCTCCATTTAATCTCTCTGGTTCCAGATGGATGTGCATTGCCATCAGCATCAAGAGAGAACTCTCAATGACTTTCAGTGTCAAGAGGGGAACAGCCTTTACTTACCAGGGGAAAAGTTTGCAGGTAATTTTCTTATCCATTGAACAATGTTATCTGTTGTCTTTTGTCATAGACAGAGGAGCTAAAACAGCTCAGCTTTTGCTTATTCCAGCAGCTGGTGCTTTGCTGGTTGCATCCAGCTAAGAGAGAAGGCTACCTTTAGAAGATACCCAGGGCCAACTCCAAAAGAGTACCACAACTACCAGAATGAGTGGCTGAGCTCCCATAAATTATTTACCATCTCCCTGGGCTTGTCAACTTTTATTGCTACAGCACTAGGATGCACAGTGGATTTAATAGTGCAATTTACTGCCAACTACTAAGGTAATGAAGTGCAGCCTGCAAATGTATCACCTTTGCACTGGGTTGTTTTAACTCTTAAGTTTTTTGGCAAGCCTGAGAGTCAATGATAAAGGATGAAAATCCTCCAGTGGTAACCCAGTGAGATGAAAGAAACAGTATGGGTGCTTCAGCATTGATCTAGTTGTTGGAGGGCAAGGAGAGCATCTTCCGAGTGATGTGTGAAGTTAAAGTCTTGCCACTCATAAGAGTCCCTTTGATGCTGTGAGGAAACACTTTGGATTGAAAGGTGCAATCTAAATGGAAACTGTTGTGGGCCTCTGACCTGGAGGAAGGGAAGTGCAAATAGGCTGAACTGGAAAAAGCAACAGTGACAGGATTCTGTCTGTAAGCTCTCAGAAAGTCCAGTACCTGAAGGAACAGAGCCACTTCATTACAGCACATGTGCAGCGAGATTCTGTAGAGCTATCCAGAGAAAGGCTGGCCTCAGGGTCAAAACATGGTCAAAAACCCTGGACTGCAGGGATGATGTGGGCAAAGGTGGCTGTACACTAGGCTGAGTTAGCTTTTGGGGTAGGTTAACAGGCTGTCCTATTGTGCTTAGCCAACCCCTACCCGGCTGGACTGCTGAGACAGCTAGGAAAGACCAGGACATAAAGAAGCTGCAGCCAGGCACTCTTAACACAAATCCTAAACTGGGGCAGGGCAGGGTTAGCTCCTCTATGCCAGCAGGGGGCCACAGGACATCACTGAACCAAGCCCAAGGTGCCCAGGTTTGACCTGCGCACTGCAGGCCACACTCTCCTCCTCTCTAGGAAAGCTCCATTGCAAAACACAGATTGCTCATTTGTTGCTCATGGCAGCCTGCCCCTGGCCATCCTATTCCTTTCAGCAGGGCTGCCCAGGGGCTGCGTACACTGGTGTACCATGACACTTGGAGACCTCGGTTAGGTTCAGGACCTCAGTGTACAGACACAAGAGAAAGCTCCTGCTCCAATGAGCTGACCATCTAAGTAGACAGGATGGACAAAGGGTGGGGAAGCAGAAGTGTTAATTCTCCAGTTCACATAGGAGGCAGCTGAGGCACTGAGAGGTGGCGTGCTTCACCCAAGGTCACACAGGGGTTTGTGCCAGAGCAGAGACTGAGCCCAAATTGAGCTGTCTCAGGCAGGAACCTGACTGCATGGTTGAGTGACCCCCACCTGCTTCAGTGCTTGTTTTCTTTGCCTGGGTCTCAGACCACTGGCTGACATCAGTGACTCCAGTGGTTTCCTAGTCTTTGTTCAGCTGTTTAGTGCTATGGCTTCAAGCAGAAATCTCATCCTTCTCTCTCTTTTAATTTCATTTCATTTTAAAGTTAATTCCATGCTGGCAAGAAGGCACAGGATTGATTGGTCTTGGCACCACAAGATGATATGTTAACTAACAACAGGGGCAGTAGCAGGGCTAGTGTTCCTGACATCTCTTCGCCTGCTGAAGTGCCACTGCTCTGAGCTGAGAGGGACCATCTCCAGGGAAAAGACAAGGGGTTGGTCTCCAGGCTAAGTCAGGCTTACTGCTGGGAGCAAGGGGGAAGCTCATTTTCCAATAAAGTCTTATTAGGTTTCTCTCCTTGTTTATAAGTTCGCTGGGGGCAAGACTTGCTCTGCAGTAAGCATCTGCACAGGCGAGAGGGTGCATAGCATGCAGCCTTCCAGGGCAGGGCAGTCCTTGTGAGCTGTCATAATTCTTAATTAAACCATTTTATCAAATGTAAAAGGATGTGAAAAGCAAACCAGCAAGTCCTGTATCCTCACCGAACAGCAATTTGTTACTGTGAGCATGCACCTGCAGATGTGGTCCTATTTCCCACTTGCAAACATGCTGAAGACTTCCATCTGATCACCCAGGATCTCCCTGGGAAGCGTGTCTGGCAAGCGGCTGTCATGCCAGTTTGAGCTGCGCGCTGAGGGAACTCAGCCGACGCGCATTTTGGTGGCAACTCCTGAACAGTAATGGAAGGGAGGCGGTGTTTGATCTCCAGCAAGAGAGCAGGGCCTCTCCACCTGAACTTACACCACCAGGAGCTGGAACAGATCAAGGCAGAATCAGCGAGAGGTTGGTCTGAGAGGAAGGAAAACTCGATGGCTGATCTCAGGACAAAGGAACAAAGGAAACCTTCTCCCCAAGGCCCAGTTTTCTGTCAGCAAGTTCCTTCAGCCCTTCCCATCCTGGAAGAAATGGCAGCAAAGTCCAATATAAATCAATTCTTTGCTTGTGCCATCCAGATGCTTGCTAGTCCAACTCCTCCTTAACCACCCCCGCGGCCTAGCACCTTCTCTTTCCCACTCAAGATTGTTCCATCTTTGGAAATGTTGGCCCCTTAGCATCAACTCCCATCCTTAGCATAAGCTATTGCAAATCCATTGATCTCAACAGAGCTGTACTCTGAATTTTGCCCTGAGGTTTTAATCACAAAGCTTTGGCAGAGCCTTTCTTCCTTCCTTCCAATAACATGGAGAAAGACTGAAACCAAAAGTAATAAAAGGGCTAGTGAAGGCAGAAACTGGTAAACAACTGTATCCCCTGACCTGGGACCCAATTTAGGCCTGTGGTTCTCAGTTTTCAATACGACTCCACATTGCAAAAATCTGGGGGCCTGCCTTTCCATCTGGAGAGGCCTGAGTGTGTGATGCGGGTTGGGAATCAATCTCTCAGCTCTGTGGGTGAAATGAGCTATGATGCGGGTTTCTGGACGATGTTACAATTCTCTTGCCTCTTGTCAGGGCAGAGATGGTATTATGCAAACACTAGATTAGGGAATCTAAACTCTTGAAGGCAGGGTCTCTTATTTCATGTCTATAAAGCACTAGACACACTGAGGTCATGTCAGAAAAATAAAACAATTCTGTATCCCCCAAATTCCCTCTGCCCTGGCAGTTGGGTCCCTTTCTCATACTGCTGTCAGCTGCTGCCATGCTTCACCCCACTTCATTAGGGAGTGAGTTTTTGTAATTACCCCCATCTGTAAAGAATTTTGAGACTGCTGGAGGAAAGGCGTTGTGTTCCTGATATCAGTCAACACGTGTGCGCGTGTGGGGGTCGGGGGGTCGGGGGGGGGAAGAAATATTGAATTTAAAGGAAACAGACGGAGCGGCTCTGGAGACTGGAGAAAAAGCTTTTAGAAAGCCATAACAGTGAAACAGACACTAATCACCGAGAAGTAATATTACGTGAGGCAAGTGTCAAAGATAAAGGAGAAGAACAGATTTGATAAAGCTACCAATCCTCTGAAAAGGAAATTATTAAGTTATTTATGACTTAGGAAGTGCGTCTGAAAAAGAAACACACACACACACACACACACACACACACACACACTGCTTTTAAAATAGCATATTTGCCCAAGAATCTCTAGCCCTTATGAGTCATAGATATAAGTACACTGCCTACTGAATGGCTCTAGGCTATATTAAATGGATTTGCAATATAGCATTTTATTTGCTAGGATCAATGCCTCTGACATATTCCATCCTTCCTGCAAATCCATTTATGTCAATAGTGTTCTCCCCATGCTGGCACCTAACACTGTCAAAGGCTTCTGTTTCTCTTCTTCTCCCCGCCTTATTTTTCTTTGGTCTTTCCTTTCCCCAAGGAAGCTGAAAGCTTCTTAAAACTTCTCCTGGGCCCTCAAATTTCCCTCAGCAGGAATGCAGATGTCATAAATCAATGGCTGTTAATCGCCAGCAGTTTTCTGGCAGCTTGAATAAAATGCACGTCTCATATTGGACGCGGCCCACTCACTCACCTTCGCTGCAAATGAAATGAGCAATCTATTCCAATTTATGTGGTCAGTGGCTCTACTGCAGATCACAGCTTGATACAAGAAGCATTAACTATAGGCCATGCTGCCACCCTCCCATCCCCCTTTATTCTAACAATAATAGATTAAACAGAACAGTTTAGTTTCTTGAGGCGTTTTGGATAGGAATCCAAACATTTGCCTGAGTAATGCTCTCCAGCTGCAAACTCCAAAGGTTGAAGCTGAGGTTAGAGACAATTGAAGGACTCCCACACTGTTTTGTCTTGTTACCAGGCAGGCAAGACTGAAGCAGAGAGGAAGGAGAGAGCTTTTGTAGGTGTGGGCTCATACACAGCTGGAAGCATTTTCACTGTGCACCAGAGCAATCTGCACAGGTTTGCACAATCATTTTTTTTTCTGTGTTACCCTGCGATGTTCCTATTAGAAAATAAAAGTGAATCTGAAGAGCTGAACATGCTCACCTTTCTGCCTTTTGGCCCAGTTAGATCAGATATAAACAAATGACTATCAGAGGCACAGAGAAAGTTGCCTGCATGTGTTGTAGGGGAAAGGGGTGAGCAAAAAGAGAGGCAAAGTAAGACCTTTTTAGTGCCAACTGGTCAAATACTCCCCAGAAGGGGTAAAAATGTATGGGCTATTTTGTTTTAGAGGGCTCTGAAGAACTGGGATGCAATGTAGTGGCAGGACATGTGAAGCAAGTGTATTGTGTCTGTCCTTAAGATTGTTAGCTCAGGATCTTTCGCCAGCATTTAAAAAATAGCAACAGGACAAGAAGAGGATAATCAAAGGCAATGGAGTCCTGGCCATATTCTGACAGGCTTTTCTAAGCCCTAGCTGTAGTGACAGGCATTACCTTTTCCTCAAATATGCGTAGGGCCACACGGGAACACATGAGGGCAGAACATAGCCCACTGTTTTCAGGCTATTTTGGTTTCTTTGTATTTTGTGACCCAAATCAAGTCTATGCTCTTCAGCGGGGCCTGGACAACAAGAGGAGCTACTTCACTACAGCAGTTCTCAGGGGGTGGTTTGCAGCATGAATACTAGGTCTGATGCAGTCACGCAGCCCCTTGCAGGTGGGCCTCAGTGACCCCACACCCTTGCTACCATGACCCTGCTTACAGAGCCATGCTTCTTCTGCTTCCTTCCACAAGTTTTCTGCCTCACTGGTTTCTTTCTCACCTGATCTAATTGATGTCCTCTGCAGCCTCTGGGTTTCCTTAGCCAGACTTTTACCACTGTCCCCTCCAAGCTGCAAACTAGAGGGGAGTGAGCCAGCCTGCTGACTTCTTCCTCAGGCTGGCCTTTGTGAGGGGTGGGTAGGTAAGTGAGCAAAGGACACATTGGGGAGGGAGACAGAGCGCTGGGAGAACGACTAAGTGGTGCTGAGCAAGTGGAGCGGGCAAAAAGAGCAGACAGACATACAGATGCCTCTGGTTTCACAGAGGGGGAGGTGTAGTTAGAACTTAAAAGAAAGGAGGAATGATGGGGCATCCCCCAGGAACAGAGACGGGGGAATGGAGATACGCTCTGTCTAGGGAGAGAGATGGGGGATTGCTTCTGGAGTCTCTGCAGGAGGGAACATTTGATTCAGCCCAGAAAATGGGGAAAGGATCACATATATTGGTTGTCAAATAGCCAGCAAGCATGCAAATTGATGTAAATGAGCATGAGTGCTTATATGAATTTATGCAAATATGACTCAAGGCCTTTTGGAGACTCAGTGTGGGCTGGGCTTCTCCCCACTGCTTCATCCGGTCCAGGAATTTGAGGATTACTGAGGGAAGCTCCAAGCTCCTCAGGCATTTGCCTCAGTTTATCAAGAGGTTGGCCCCAGGCTGCAGTAGAAACCACTAGCCCTGGTCTCCTGCTTTATGTGAACTCTGTCACCTCCTCAAATCTATGTGAAGCTATGGCCTAGATCAGCTGGAAGTGTGTCCCTATTACCAGGGCAGCAAGTCAAAAAGCACTGAATGTCTGCAAAGAATATTTTCTGAACTTTTTTTTTTTTTAGAACAGAAATCAGGTTTTTGGTCATAAACCAAATCCTCCAAATACTTTCACATTTCATGGCCCTTCCTCCTTCATAATGCTCTTCTGCCTTTCTTCATCTGTGCCTTGCTATGCAAAAAGGAAAGCGAAAAAATAGTGGGTATTTGAGGGAGAACCTCCAAAGAAAACCATCAAAAAATCCTAAACTGATTTTTTTCCTTGATATTCAGTTATCAGTTAAAACCCCCCCAAACATAATCAACTGATGGAAAACCAAGCTACTTTACATAAAGAAGGAAAATAATCACCCGTCTCTAATTCCCAGCAGCCTACAGAGTCCTTCCTATCGGTGGATTCCTCCCTGTAGCAGAATGTTACATTTGAAGCCCAAGAAATGCCGAGTATGGGGCTAGATCAGGGCTGGCCCTTAGGTTTTGTGGGAATCTCTGCTTGACCAGGTTTTGCCTTTATTTGCAATGCAAGCTCTGCCTTCAGTGACAGGGAAGATCCAAGCAATTCACAATCTACAAAGCAAAGCAAAATAACTCTAGTAAATATGTTGTCAGTTTAGGTGCAACTGCTGGTAATTTACAGTCCAATAATTCTCTGAGGAGACATGACATTGAAGAAGGCATCAAAAATCCATCATCCTAACCAGAAAGAGTGGGGTGGAGAAAGCAATAGTTTAACCCGTGAATTATTTGGTGTGCCACCTCAATGCTTTCTCCTAATAGGTATTTGAACAGAGAATAGATTCGGATCTCTGGGGTCAATGTCTTCATTCCTTTATTGATGCAGAAGCATTTCTCTATGGGGAGTCCAATAAATTGGCATTTTGTTATGATTTGTATTCCAACAGAAACTATGGGCCTGAGTAATATTGGGCCCCAAAGCTGTAGGTACTGAATGTGCAAATAGTAACAGATAGCCCCTGCTCTCAAGGGCCTGGCATCTAGGTAGATTGGAGAGGGGGAAGCAAAGTAATATTGCCCCCATATAACAGATGGGGCCTGTTAGCAAAGTGAAACTAAGGACCTTATTCTCATCTCTCTTACATCACTGTAATCTCATTAATTTCAGTAGAGTTGCTCATTATTTACTGGCATAATAAAGAGGATTACTGAGCACTAAGGGCATATCTTTACCACTTCCAGAGTGCTCAGGTACTGCCAAGAAGAACTCCATCCCCAGCCACTCCTGCCAGTGCCCGCTAAACCTGGAAATGAAGTGGTGAAGCCACCCTAAGGATGTTCCCACTGCTCTCACGTGGGCCAGAGCCCAACATCTTGAGAGCTGCACTGGCAAGCGCTCTCGATGTGGCTTCCTGTCTCATGTCCAGGATGGGTGAACGTGGAACAGGACCAGGTGGGCAGAGCAAGGCAGGGTTCTTGGCAGGCCCCTGGGGGCAGGAGCACTGCAGAAGTGGAATGGGAAGGCTCACTGTGTTTTGCCTTCAAACTCAAGTGGCAGATCAAAGAATTGAGCCTACCTTTCCTGTGCCTCAGCCCAGTACAATAGCAACATGACCAATCCTTCCTTCCTGCACAGATGCGAGTTCAAACCCTCCCTCAGGTTATACAAGGAGGAAGTTGATCATTTCAGCGTAGTTGATGACCACAGAAAACACTGCCCTGCTTGTTGTAGCCTCTGCTCAGGACTGGCTTGGCTCTTGACTCTCAGGTCAGGAGTGAGGCACACTGGCAGCCCAGGTAGACTATAACAAAGAGGCCAGGCAAGAGCTGCATTAGCAAAAGCTGCAGGTGACTGGTCAGATATTTGGCTGGTCCTTGCCAGCAGTTTCTCTCTTTCAGGAACTTTTAAACAATTTTAAAATGCAAGTGTTTCTGACTCAAAGAGCCAGTCCATCCCCTCCCCTCTCCTGTTTACTAGAAAGAGATGCCTGTTGACTTTGATTACTTCCCCTACTACTCTTTGGACTCAAGTGGCTGCTGGAATTAAAATGTAAATTGTTCACCGAATAGAAGCCTGAGGCCATGTTTCTGATTACTGTATTTTAACATTTCTTTTGATTCCTTTTTTGTAGCACAAGGTGCGTGGGGTTTTTGTTTTTTTTTGGGGGGGGGGAGTTTGTTTTGTTTTTTTTAAGAAAGATCCATTTGCCAAGGACTTTGTTACTGCCTCCAGCTAATTACTGGGGCAGATGGTAATCACATACTCTCTGACCCTGCTGTAGCCACAGCAGAGGCTCCTTGACAGGGAAGGAGGATTTATAGCCTCTGGATTGCACACTGGCTTCTAAAATATAAACAAAGATGGAGAAGAACTAAGAGAGGACAGGTCTGAGATCTTCCTGGAAATCAGGGGCTGATCCATCCAACCATTCCCTCATCCAGCAATCCAGAAAACACAAGCATTGGGGGATTGGTAAGAATACACCTATGCTTACAGACTCCTTCGACATAAGGGACTGTGTAGCACAACAGCAATTATTGACTAGCAAATAAGCAGCATCGCATAATGCCAATCAATTAATTGAGTGACGACAAGAAACAACAAAGTGAGCCCCATTTTCTTTTCAGTTGCCTGGAAGTTAGTTTTGTTCTAAATATATTTTCAAGGTTTGGATCAGCATGTCTCTTTTGTCACTTCGCAGCAGTCTCTTAGCAATGCTGCAAGGCCCCCACTAGAGAATCAGCAGTTGGAGCTCTTTGTAACTTGTACAAAATATTATAGCCTTTAAAAGATCACCTTGTTCACTGTCATGAATGTCCAAGTGAATAGAACATTAAAATAATTAAAAGGATATTTGATATAAAAAAAAATGTCTGCTTGGCACAGGTACAGTGCAAGAGGGAAAGAACATTTCTGTATGAATTAAAACCTTGAGCACTAATCTGAGACAAACAAGTCTAAATGGACAAAATCCAGCTTTCAGCAACCTAAGCCTGTTCCATCACATGCAAGCCCTCTCAGACAGAGCTGCAGGAAGAGAAGACACCTGCTCAAGGGACAGATAGCTTGTAGGCTTTCAGACTGCTTCATTGCAATTCCATATTCATTTGGAATCAGTAACAGATCTGCCACATCACGGCATCTCTCCTGGTTCCTCATCCCAGCTACAGATGCTGAGCGTAGTTACATCAGTGTGAATCTGCTGTGGGCCCATGGAATTACTCTGGGTTTATACCCATGTGACTTAGATCAGAGTCTGACTCACTTTGCCAGATCCCTTGTAATATTAATCTGATTCGAGACCAGATCCTGAGCTGGGATGAATCGATATATCCCAATGGTGTGGGTGAATTTACTCTGAATCTGCCCCACTGTGAGCGCTAGTAGAATCAGATACATAAGGCCAGATCCTCTGATTGGGTAAATCAGTATAACTCCATTGACTGTAAAGTACTTCTGGCTTTCCATGAATGTAGCACTAAAGATGATTCAGTCAGAGAGCTCCTCTTTTGAGGTTAACCAGAGTAGCCCCATTGAAGTTATACTGATCAACACCAACTGAGGATGTGGCCCAATTATCCATTGTTTCCCTTGAAATTAAATGAAAGGACAGCCTACCACAAACCGGTGGGGGAGTGGATGAAGAATTAACTGCAGAATAAAAAACCTGGTAGTAACCAAAGAGAAAACATTTCTCCTTGTACAATTTCTCTGGTACCTAAAACCCTGGCTCACATTGACCGTGCACTGGATAATATGAAGGCTTCTTGATAAATATGCTTATTTGTCTGTTGCTATAATATGAAGGATATAGAGCAGCAAGATTAGACAACAGGATAAGCTCTAGGAAACCTATAGATAAGGCAAATGTCTTCACATAAAGCATAATATAAATTACAACAATCTTCTGGTAATGCGTGCTCTGGAACACTAAAATGATGGAGCTATAACTGTAATGAAGTCACTTAATTTTGATTGAAAGAAACACACACCAACTGTGGAGCACAAAACTCCAGTGCTCACACAGGGGTTAAGCAGTCAGTCATTAAGTAATTTGATTTGAAGTGCTTAGGTAATCTTGTTGCTTATGTCACAATTCCACTTTTAATCTAATTTACTCAAAGTTATCTTCAACTCCAACATACAGGGCATAATGCAGCAGTAAATTTTTCAGGAGGAATGGTGTATAACTCATCAATTCATGTCTCTTTTACCTGGCTTAGTGGCAGTTTTATCTCGGTGCCAAGATTCCACTCTCAGGATATTGTGTCTTTTTAAGACTTCTAAAAAATATTATTAGATTATTTGAATGTAGGGGACAGCAAGTAAAAGCCAGAGAAAACTTCCTTTCATTTCAGCCTCTTCTTGCTTTCTGTGGGAAAAATGCCGAGAAAGGCCAGGTTGTTTCTGCAAGGTCAGATACATGATCAAAAGCTAGAAAAGAAGAAAGTGACTGAACTACCTTGGTTTGCTGAGAAGAATGCATTATTCAGCCTGCGAATTTAAGAGACTCTATGAATAGGGACATCTATGTATTTATCTACGTCTCTGTCTGCATAACTGCACTGGTTTTGTACAGAGTCCATCAGCATGAGTATCCAGGCACCCAGACGTTGCCACAGGGGAGCAGATCAGTATCCCCACAACCTAAGATTCTGACTCTAGGCCACCTTTGATGCTTCAGAGGAAGGGATGAAAACCATAATGGAGCAAGCCAGGTAGCCAATTTCAGAATGATCAGAGAGGACATTTCTTCCTGGCCCCTGAGGTCATTTTATGTCCTGAAGAATGAGTTTGATTACCTCTACTTAGAGTGGCATGTTTTGCATGTACTGAAGTATATGGGCAGAGGTAGTCAATTTTAGCTGCAGAACAATCGAGTCCTGAGTGCAGTAGGGAAAGTGAACTCCTTTTTAGATGGATGGAGATCCAGACTAAACCTTCTTGTATAGAAATGGTAAGTGCACTTTGATCAGACAGATTTAGAGGGAGAGTTTACAATACTCAGTGGTTTAAAACAAACATATGGACAGAACAGAGCACAGGGATTCTTGTTATAGAACTATTTATGCTTTTGTACCAAGAGCTCTCAGCTAGTACTAAAGTCTGTTCACATTTTGTACCAGCGTGGCCCTAACTTAGGAAGAAAAAGCACACACACTTCTTTGCCCATGATCTCAAATTCCTTGTGCATCCAAAACCGTGAGGGCCAAAATTAGCCCTGGTGCAAGCCCATTAGACCAGATTCTGCCCTCATCTATGCTGGTATAAATTATCAATTAACTGACAGGAAAGAAGATTTCCAGGTTTTCTGTGGAGCAACAGCATGCAGATAGCCGACTTCAGTGGAGTTGCATATGATTACACCAAAACTGCATTTGATCTTTTTGATTCCAGTGGGGGTTTGGGGAAGAAGAACATCCTTACCTCACCCTGCCATTGCAGCTCAAATGGTACAGACACCAACACCCTGCAATACCTAGCCACAATCAAAAGGGTGGGGGGACGTGTGAGGTACATTCCTAATCACGTATGTACACCATAGACCTGAGTGGTGCATTTTGAACAGCCCCCTGCGATTATTTGAATGAAACCTTGAAAACCTTGCATTGCCTTGGTTTCTCCTGCCCTCCCATAGGAGAAACACTTCCACCACCAAATGCAAGGTTTTGATTCAATTTTAAAATCTCCAGAGAAACCATCATCAGCTGTGTAAATCATTCTCTGGCTCCTTTTTAATGAAGGTCTGGAAGCTCCCTCAGGACCTGAAAGCATCTTATAAAAATCCATTTTGATCCCACACATCACAAGAGCCCTGGGAGATGCCACAGCAGCTGAGCATGTGATAACCCTGTTTCTTAAACAAAATTCCAGCTCATGGCTAAACAACTTGTGAGCTATTCTTTTGTTTCCACATCATTTTGAAACACCAGAGTCAGATCACGTTATGGAATAGCCCATTGGCAAAAAGCTCTATATCATAGTAATTTTTGCACAGGGAGTTTCAAATGCTTTATGCAAAGATTAACTAACAGAGTGCCTCAGAAACAGCCCTGTGAGGGAGGTGGATATTATTTCCTTCACTTTACCAGTGGGTGCCTGAAGACACAGATGTTATGTGAATCAGTGAAGGACACTAAGTTAAATCAGTGGCAGAGCTTTGACTAGCCCTGAGGTTTTCTGACATTCAGTTCCCATCTCTAACCACTGCATCTTGTAACACATTTTGTTTCAATGTTTTCAGCACAAAATATCGCATTAAACCATAAACATCCAGTTTTATTGTCCTATAATTAAAGAAGAAAACAAAGCCAACATTTTTAAATGAGGGAAAGGGGAGAAGGAAGCAAACAAACAATAAAATCAGTGGTCCTGAGATTATTTATGCCTAGTTTTTAGCCTAGAACAAATTCTTTTGCCTGAAATTTAAAAGTGAGAGGAAGGGACAGGACTGATTATTGGAAAATGAAGGGCTTGATCCTGTAAACTCTTACGCAAGTGATTCTTCCTCATCTGGATATCCCCTTTGGCATCACTTGCATTACTAGCAGGAGTAAGCAAGACCCTAAGTACAGTATTAGTGAACAGTACCAAACTGAGTGAACTGGGAATCAAAGTGCCTCATTTTTTTTTCAGAATGAAACTACTGACAACTGCAAATCAACTCTCTGTTCCTTGATGCCCCCTTCCCCAGACAGCCAATATTCATTAGTCCAAGGGTCCCACTCCATGGCTCACCAGACTCCCTTTGCCTCTGGACTGATTGCCAACTATGTTGCTGCAGGGTATCTTTGGAATGAGATACCAAATCAATCCGCAAAGCCACCTTGATGTCAGATGGCAACAATTTATCGTTACACTAGATTCAGTTCAGTTCAGAATAGTGAACTGCAGGTGAAAAAATTCTACTAAAAATCTCCAACACCTGAGCTACTTCAACCCCTGGCTGATAGATCCTTAATTAAAAAGTACCGTTGCTATTGTAATTTGCTATTTGTATTAGAGTAACTCTTAGAGGTGGATTGAAGGGAGCTACTGTGCTGTGTACCATGAAGAGACTGTCCCTGAAGAGCTTTCAATGTAGTTGTGTAGCTGTTCTCTTTTTCATTTTGATCCAGTAGTAAGAAATGAGACTTTGGATCTCTTCATGCCTCTGTAATTGTTTGGTCTTGGGGAATGAGTCCCCCTGCCTCGGTTTCCTTATGTATGGATAGAGGTAACCCAGTTTGGTGGGTAAGGGGCTTGGCAAACCTGGGTTTGATTTCTGGCTCAGGCATGGATTTTCTTTGTGAACTTAGACCAGTCACCTAGTTTATCTGTACCTCAGTTCCCCATATGCAATGTAAGTAGATGGTGCTGCTCTACCTCCCAGGGAGGTTGTGAAGACCAGGGGCATTGCAGTGGTCAAAGTTTAATGTGGGGAGATCTACGTCAAGCTAGCCAGACTTTTCAGAGAGCAGAATAATTATACTGCCCATCACCACAAAGTATGTGCAGCTGCTGTGCATGCTCTATGAACAGTATATATATCACACATTTTCTGTCGTGATCCTTTATTATAATCTTGGTGTTCAAGTGGCTGGCTTGTCTTTATATGCAGCCAATGCCTTTTTTTTTTTTTTTTTTTTACACTGTCCCAACTTCCAAGAAGTCCGATTCTGATCTCTTGGTGCAAATCAGCACCACAGCATGGTCACCTAGTTACATGCCTGTACCCCAGAGGAAAAGAAAAAATGACCAAGGGGCTTCACTGGTTCTTTCCCCACGCTCACCCCTACTTGCTTCCCTGGAGGGTTACATGGGAGAAGACGGTGAGAGGGTGCCAACTGGCTGGGAGGCAAAGAAGAGGAGCTGGAGAAGCGCGCACCTACCTTGACCGCTTCGG
This sequence comes from Crocodylus siamensis, assembly GCF_052110815.1. NCBI lineage: Eukaryota > Metazoa > Chordata > Crocodylia > Crocodylidae > Crocodylus > Crocodylus siamensis. The sequence continues at coordinate 14,907,666 of NC_143405.1, read as the reverse complement.
CGTGGGTCACCTTGTCCAGAGGCTTGTCGTTGACCGTCAGGATCTGGTCGCCCACCCTCAGCCCTTCCTTCTCGGCGAGGGAGCCCGGCTCCACCAGGGACACGTAGATGCCCACGCCGTGCTCGGCCCCGCCGCGGATGCTGAAGCCCAAGCCCTCGTTGGTCTTGCTCCTCCTGAGCGTCACGTGCCGCACCTCGCCGCGCAGCTCCTCGGGGCCGGCGGCCGCTGTCCCGCCCGGCGCGGTGCTGCAGGCCGGCGGCGCGCGGCCGGGCGCCGAGCCGGGCGCCGCCGGGGGAGCTGTCCCGCCCGGCGCGGTGCTGCACTCCCGCCGGGCCGGCGCCGGGGGCCAGAAGCCGGGCGCCGGGGCCGCCGCCCCGAGCAGCAGGGGCGCGCCGGGGCCGTCGGAGCCGCCGTTGCTGCAGCCGGCCGCGAAGTCGGCCTTGAGGTAGAGCCCCTCGGCCGTGTACTGGTCGAAGAGCAGCTGGTCGGAGCGCGGGATGACCAGGCGCAGCATGGGCAGCAGCTGCCGCTTGGCCGGGCTGTCCAGCAGCACGCGGAGGGTGCGCACCAGGTCGAAGACGTTGCGGCGGGAGTGGTACACGTTGAGGCAGTGGATGAACTGCTCCCGCTCCGCCTCGCTCAGCAGCACGTTGAGCGCCTGGTGCAGCTTGCGCACGTTGGCCGACAGCAGGCGGGGGCCGGCCGGGGCCCCCCCCGCGCCCAGCGAGCCGGAGGGGGACGAGGACGAGGAGGCGACGGACATGGCCCGCGGTCGCCCTCACGCCGCCCCGCTCCGCGGCTCCGGCCCCGCGCTGGGGCTCCCCTCCCCGGCCCCGCGAGCCATGAGACGGGGCGCCCCGGGCCAGCCCGGCGGCTGCAGCCGGGACGGGCACTTTGCTCAACTGTTGAGCGGCTCCGGCCGGCGCTTCCCCTTGGCTGCTCGCCCGCCCCGCCCCGGCTCGTCAGGAAATGACGCTGCTGCCCGGTTGCCTGGAGACGGAGCGATACAGCCCGGCCCGGCCGGGGCAGGTGCCCGGGACCCGCCTCCGCCCCCGCCCCCGCCCGGCTGCAGCGGCTCCTCGCGCCGGGGCTCGCCTGCAGGCTCCGGCGCCGCTGCCGCCTCGGGAGGGACAACACCCGGCTGCCTCCTGCCCGGGGCACGACCCCCTTGCCGGCGTCTGGCCCGCAGGTTAAGCTCCTTGGAGGCTTTTGAGATGATGTAGTTGGGGCTGGTCCTGCTTGGGGCAGGGGGCTGGACTAGATGCGACCTCCTGAGGTCCCTTCCCACCCACGTTTTCTGTAAACCCGCTACTCCCTTTCCGTAGGATCCAGTTTGGACTCAAAGCTCCTTCGCTGGCTTCTCCAGGGATGCCTGCCGCTCTCTGGGCTGGCTCAGCTGGGAGAGAGCAGCAGTGGGGCAGGCAGGCTGACTCCTCCCTGCCTGCTCCTCTAGGAGACACAGCACAGGCAGGCACAAGCAAGGGGTGGGGGAAGCAGGAGGATCCAGGGAAGCCCCCATGGGAGGTGAGGGGGAGTCTGACTTTTCGGTCTTACCTGCCAGCCTGAACACACAACTGCTCCAAACGCCACCTAGCACTGCCACCCACCAGCAGTTGTGCAGCTCCCAGTGCAAGGTGTAACAAGGCCATGGCTCTTGCTATTTGTTTAGGGTCTTTTTCCCCACAAAGTCTTCTGGGGGAAAAATGCCAGAACAAGGCCCGGGAGGAGTCCCCCCAGGGGAATTAATTCTCTGTGCAGAAGCTATGATTCCTCTCCTTAACAACCCAGTTTGGAGTCAAAGCTCCTTCGCTCGCTTCTCCAGGGACACTAAAAATAACACTGGGTATTTACAGGGTCTGTCCCTGTTCAGAATGCTTGATGGACCCATGCAACTGCTGGCCCTGAGCTCAGTGGGCTGCAGTAAGAGCCTAGCCAGCCAGAGAGATGGATAACTATCACCTTCATTTAATAACAAAGGCAGAGGGTAGAGAGATTCACTCAAGGCTGCAAAGGGTACCAGAGCAGGGCTTATCAGCAGTGCCTGGGTACATCTCATTTCACTTCTGTCCAGAGCAAGCATGATTGTAATATAGAGACTGGCCATAGAATTAACAGTAATAGCAACTGGACTTTGGGGTTTAGGGGATGCAACCAAGATTATGATGATGAACATAAAATAAATCCCTAGACATGTAGTGAGACACCATCCCTGCCTAAACAGTCTGACAAACAAAGGTCTTGATCCTGCAGTATGAGGTTAGGGCATTTTCTCACCATGCTGACTCCATAGCAGTCAGTCAGGCTGTGGGCTTACCTAAAAGTAGGTGATTGAAATATCAGTGCCTGCCTTTGCCACTCTTTGATTTTAGTTGGAAGTAGAGAGCGCCATAAAGAGGGATCAAAACCCTTGCAGTTATTACTAAGGAAGATCAGGGTGTGAATATGGTGAAACAGGGTTTCGCCCCGCTCCCATCCCTTTAAGCAAGTACAACCTTCTAGCTTTTCTCTAGGAGCAGAAGTCCTGACTGCACAGTGGAAACAGGCTGCAGAAGAAACAGGCTTTTATTTCACTAGCATTTCTCCTCCCCCTCTCCCCCCATTTATCTTGCATAAGTACTTTCATATCTGCTTGCGACTTACACTCTTTATGGTAGTGCATTGTGAAGCCAAGACCCAGAATTGTGTTCCTTGCTCCTGATGAATTCAGCATCTAGAAACTGCATGCCTGAAAAAGAAAGCCACTGTGTATGGAAGAGCTGCACTGACCCAGCCTCTGGCTTCAAGAGGAGAATACCTTTAATGTGCACTGTCTCTTCATAGAAAACTGATTATCTGAATACCCTTTTAACTGTTTCCCATTGCCTGATGTAACAAACCAGGTTTAGTAATAACAGCTATTATCATTACTGCTGTTAGCATAATCATCATGGTTAATAATACTAAACCAACTGCATGAATGCTGTGAATCAACAAAGCATCCTAGCACATGCTTAACTTTAAAGACAATGAGACTGAAGCAGGTGCTTTGCCAAATAGGGAGGGGCTTAAATACATGCTTAAAGTTAGGGGGGTGGATGCACTTCCTTAATACAAGATCCACTGAAATGTAAATTTTCGCTTTAATTCCAGTGGGTTTTGCATCAAGCCCTGGTATAGCTTCATTTACTCAGGAAACTGTTAGCACTTTGTAAAACACTGGCTAAAAGCGCCTCAGAAAATCCCTAGCGAGTGGAGTCAGGCTAAGTAGGGATCATTTCACACTCCAATAAAATGCCACCACTTCTAGGATGGTATCCCAGAGGATCCTAATGTCACATGACACAGTTATGAGCCAGAAAATTAAATCAGAACTGTCCATTCAATTATGGTATGAGAAGGTACTTGGGAAGGAAGAACAGTAATGCAGGGGCATGACTAAGGCAGTAGAGATACCATCTTCACTTCCTGTGAGAAATGATCTGGTATCTTCAGACTGTGATCCTGGCTCTCTGCAGTCATTTATGCAGAACAGCATGCTCTAGTAGATAAGAAGGTAGGCAAGGATTCAGGAGAGCTGGGTTCTTTACTGGACTGCCACCAACCTGTTGTGTGACCTGGGACAAGTCACTTAATCTGTTACCTTCCATCCCTTGTCTGTCTTATTTATTTAGATTGTATTTTCCTTGAGACAGGGACTCTCTCACCATGGCCAATATGTAGCATAACAGGGCCTCGATTTTAGCTGGGGCTTCTCTCTCACTACTGTAATAGAACAAGGAATCTGAAAAATGGCACCTCCTGCAATATAGGCCTGCCTATAATTATGTCAGTGGGCTGGATCCCCTTACTTACATGCCCTGTGGAGGACTCCCATCCCAAATCAAGCTAGTCCGTTGTCCGAGGTGGAAGGATTGCAGGACATGAGCACTCTTTTTTTATAAAGCAAGAATACACCAAATTCATTTCACTGGGGCCTTTCCCTTGGATTAGAACAAAAGCTTTAGGAGCAAAAGTGGTTGATAAATTCATTGAGACAACTTGGTTATATATTGCTAGATCTTTTTTTTATTATTATATGCATTCGTATTTAATCTGTCTTTTTCATCGCTCCTAGGTTCAAACCATTTAATATAAAAAGTCATTTGGAGCCTCTCTCTCACTTGAAGGGCTTTCCATCCAAAAGCAGTAGAGGAGGATTAAGCTTAATTTATCAAATGTATTTTGATAGCAATACAATTCATTTTATTCATGGATATGATGAAAGAGCCTTAACAGCTGTATTACAAGTAGTTTGTATGCATCAAAGCTTTGTTGGATCTTTCAGTGCCTTGTTTAAAACAAAACAACAACACCACGATGCACAGATTGCTAACTGGAATCCGGGTTCTAACTCTGGGTGATAAATAAGCAGATGGAACAGTCAATGCAGTTTAGGAAGAAAAAAGAGGATATATGGCATCTAAGTAAGTACAAACAGATTCTCTCTCTCACACCTTCCTCCTCCCCCCCAGTCAAAACAAGATAAAGGTGAAAGAGCAGATTGAACTGTTAGCTAGAATCTCTCTTTGATCAAGCTGTTCCCAAACATAATGCCTAGTAACCTCACTCAAGGATCTTTCTGTTTAGAGTACTTGTGTAGCCCCTATCAACACATCATCTGAGCACCTCCAAGTCTTCAACCTATTGATCCTGTGAGGTAGGGGCATACTGCTTAGAGATGGAGAAGTCAGTCACAGCAAGACTTAGTGACTGGTCCAAGATTGTAACAACAGAATTTGTAAGAGCAGAGAAGTGAACTGAGTTTCCCAACTCTTAGATTAGTACCCTAACCTCCAAACCATTTTTCTAATATACAAAAGGTAGCAAAACAGGGTAGAATCTGAGCTGTGATACTTTGACCACTGTATTGAAAATAACTACACAATATCCATCAGGCACTGGGACAAATTCAACCAAATGCAGCTTAGTGTAGATACAACTCTACTGGGAAGGGACATTTTTTGGAACAACTCTCCTTTCATGCTGGTTTAAATAACTCTAATGACAGTAATTTCCATACCGCTCTTAAGTGCTACCTGTCTAGTTGTCTGCCTACCCAGAAAGATATACACTATTCCATACATCCTAGTAATATATCCATACCCACTTACTTGCATCAGATGTGGGAATCACATCAAATAACAGGTGGACCCAATAATAGCTGTGCCTATTTGTACCTGGCCTGAATGTGATGCCTAGATTAAGGACAAGAGTTATGGAGATGAATCTGACCTCACTGGGTACCACTCACAATAGTTTTATTCAGGAAGAAGACTATGCAAATCAAACCATCTTGCTGGATCAGGCCATACTACACTGGTTTTGGGCAACGAACGGCATGGAAATGCACTGTTCAGCCTCCTCTATTGGGCGGAGGATGGCATGGAAGAGAAGTAGAGGTAGAAAAATGGGGATACACGATAATTTATCACTGGGCCAGATCTCCAGCTGACATAAACTGGAACCAATAGGTCCAAGTAGTCCACTACAGTTAGTGAGAACAGCTCTTTAACTGGTATACCTTTGCATAACTCCACTGATTTCTGCAGAGCTATGCCCCAAGGATCTAGCCCATATATATTTAGAAGTGTGGGGAAACATGTAAAGAATGCAATACCCTCCAGAGCATTCTTGAAAGCAAAAAGCATAGAAGATGAGTGTGGACCAACAGCTTTTATAAACTAACAGGCTTCTAGATAGCAGCGTGGTACAGCATTGTGGTGCGATGGCTAAGCCATGACACTAAGAGCCACATGTGTAGGGTGCTATTTGTAGCTCTGGGAGCTATGTACTTCACTGTTTCATGAGTCATATGAACTGTGGCTTATGACACTTATCTCACCTTTTTTAAAGCTCTGTGAACTAAGGATGATAGCCAACAAATACCCCATTCCTGTGCTTGCTCAACACATCCTACACAGCTCTGTCAGCGTGCATATCTTTAGCTGAGTCTCTTGCTACTATATAGAGTTGAGCAGCAGCTGCCAGTCATGACAAACAACCTGGGGCTTTTGTGATGTGGACCTGGACTAGGATGAGACTAATAAACTAATTTCTGGGTGCAGAAAATGGGCCCAATTTGTCAAGGTGGAAGACAAAAATCAATCCAACATGTCCCCAATCAGATTGCAATTCTTCCACTAGGGGATCAGAGACAATTGACCTCCTGCATCTTTATTTGGGTTGTCAAAGCTCTGCTCCAGGACTATTTGACCTGCTGCTTTATTGCATCTATGGAAAGTATCTCTGCTATAGGATGTTGTAGGCCAGTGGAGAGAGGAGGCATTTGAAATGGGAATTCAAGATAGCAATTTTTTATCATAAAGTCTTGTTTGAAACTTATATAAAAGTTTATTGTCGACTCTTGAAATCTGTGGTCAACCACCTTTTAATGAGATTATAGGACACTCATCTGCAATGCAGGTACTGTAAATCCAAGAGCTAAAAAACCTCTTTGTAAGATTCTAGATGAAAAAAATATGCAAGGTCAGATTTCTCCATGCACTAGCTGAGGTCAGTTGCTCAACTCATTGTTAGACATTTTGCCAAGGGTCAGATTCCCCTAAGTGCTCCATCTCTCAAAGCTCCCATTTTAAAGAGCCTAGCATCCAACACACACACTTTTTAAAAAATCTAACCCATAGCCAGCACAAGGATGGAACCGCTTTACACTGAAGCAACTTCAGAATTTCTAATGCATTTTCCTCCCAAAATACAGATGATATTTAGTGCTCTATTAGCCATCCCTGCAGCATGAACGTGACCCACCTCCCCAATTTACCATAAGGGAAAGACCCTTGAGTACATCTACTTTGGTAGCTGCTTCCCTCAGACCATGAACATTGATGAAGAGATCCAGCACAGGATCCAGTGTGCAAGTGCCTCTGGGAAATTGCTTCAGCATGTGTTTATTCATTGCAATCACTGGGAAGATGCCAATATCCAGGTCTACTGTATAGTTACCATCCCCACATGCCCCCATGGACATAAAAAGTTGGTGACCTACTGTCATCATCTCAAGATTGTCTTGGGGAGGTATCACCAATGATGCCTCTGGAAGCCCCATATCAGATAGGAAGATCACTGCACAAATGCCAACATCCTTATTGAAGCCAACATTACTAACATTGAATTAGTGATCCTCAAACACCAACTTCACTGGACCAGGCATTATGGGCATGTTGACATATGACAATGTTGCTATAGCACCATGCTTGAGTACTTGGAAATACTAAAGCATGGTGCAGTATGTATGGGGAGTTACTTTGCCATGCATGTGGCACATGGTTAGATTTCACCACTACGTCTCTATAGTGGCACAATATACTGGGGTGGTGCGTTACTATGGCAGTGTAGCTGGGGATCATGTGTAGACCTGCACGATAGCTACTTCACTTCAAGACCCATCAATGAGCCATGGTAAAATCATCAAATTGAGGGACTGCCAGTGACAATGGCTATTAACCTCAATGGGAAAAAACCTCAGCCAACATAAATCAAGTCTATTTTATTGGCTTCAGTGGGGTTATGCTGATTTACACTCGCTGATTCTATGTGGTAGTAACCATAGCTCCCTTTAGGAAGTACTTGTCGAATGCCATTTTTGACAGGTAATGGGCTCCAAATGCTTCAGGAATATTGTTACACTCCTGCTGATGCATCACTGACTGCAGGAAATTACCTTAGGTTTGAATCTAGCCTGTTCTGCTTAGTTTCCCTCACCAAGAAGAAATCTTACCTGGAGTCACTGGTTTAGGCATTATCCTGTACAACAATTAGAGGCAACAGAAGCTAACTATATAATTTGAGCCAAGCCCTCCAGGCCTAGAGCACAGTGGTTGGGCATAGGGTATGTCCTGCTGATCTATATTCCCTGCATGAAAAGTCTGAGCATAGGAATGATCTAAGCATGGATGCAACTGTCCCAGCCATTGTCCTCTATGACAGCAAAATAAGACTTAATCCTGCTTCATGGGAAATCTGTTTATGGATCTGAATAGGAACAAGCTGAAGGTGCTAGATATGCTGGAACTTAACCCAGCTTCCAGGTGCACAGCAAATGCACAAACTCCCCTGGGTTCTGCCTCTAATCACCCTCCATTCAGGCCCTCTAATTAATGACTCCCATGCCAAGATCAGGAGGAAGAGACTTCCAGTACTGGAGCAGCAAGGAAGAACTGAGAGGCAAGTAACGAGAGCACTAGACGGAAATACTCCAGTTGGCTGTTTGCTGCAATCGTAATATAGAAAAAAGCAAAGCGAGCAGCAGGGCTGACATCTCTCAATGCTGAAGGGGCATTTCAAGGCTACTATGCCCAATTTGTGTAGCACAGGAATGGATTTAGTACTATCAATAACCTCTAAGCAAGACTTTATCTTGTTCCTTCAAAATAAAATAATCCAATACACTTGGAAAATGCCAAATGAATAAATTGCCTAACCTTTCACTTTAATCCAGTTGCAATCACTTTCCAAAACACCCTTCCAAAAAGCCAGCAGCATGGCCTCCAGAGCATTGCGTGCTCCTAATTAAAAGGCACTGTAGCAAGAAGAGGGCAGAGAGCATATTTCAGAATGGAAAATGCCGCCCTGCAGAGCAGAAGGATTTCATTGAGCTGTGAGAAGACAGGGAAGGGGTAAGGAAGGAGATGGTAGCTGTCTCTGCTGTTAGGCTCCTTAAAAGGGCATTAGGAGAATGGCTGTGCTCAGGGCTGCCGCTTGGTTAAATCCTGGTTTAGCAGATTGGCCCACAATCCTCTTTTCAGACTGGAGTGGTTGGGATATGATGCACAACTGTGCTGCTCATCATGGTGGATGAGAAACAACCAAGAGTGTCTGCACTGGAAGAAAATCTGCTTAGGAAAGGGAAAGTTTATCACAAGGCTGAAAGACCTAGGGCTATTCAGTCTGTAGAAGAGAAGACTGAGGGGGATTTGACAACAGTCTTCAAATACCAAAGCGCAATTAGAGAGACTGGAGATGAGCTTTTCTCTGTGGCTGTAGGGAACAAGACTAGGAGCAATGGCCTCAAGCTGCAGCAGAGGAAATTTAGGCTGGAGATCCGGAGGAACTTTCTGACTTCGAGGGTGGTCAAGCATCGGAATAGGCTACCTAGAGAAGTTGTGTAATCTCCATTCTTGTAAATTTTCAGAAGTAGGTTAGGCATACACTTCGCAGGGGTGATGCTGTCTTGAGCAAGGGGCTGGACTAGATGATCTCGTGAGGTCCCTTCCAGCCATACGTTCCAATGATCCTATCATCCTAAGTGCTTCCTACCAAGTACATAAGAACACCAAATGCTGATCAGGTGCTGGAGTTAGCTCACTTATCTCTATTGCAGTACCACCTGGGAGCCCCAATCAAACCAAAACTCCACGGTGCCAGGACTACATCAATACAGAACAAAAAGTAGCCACAAACATCTTGCAATATAGGTCGAAGCTGAAAGGTAGATGCTGACAGAGGACTACAGGGAAACAATATTTAGCAATTAGTATGTTTGGAGTAGGTTTCTATAAGGGGAGTAAATGAATTAGGAGCATGACACTGACATTCAAAGGAAGTTGGGTGCCAAAGAACCCCGACACACAATACATTAAACACACATATAAATTCCACTATATTTACACACCAGTGTTAATTACACAGATGTGTGGAGAAGACTGACAACCAGCTCTCCCTGGGTATTACAGTGCCTTGCTACTAGGTAGATAGAGAACTGACACTACCCTCTTTGTGTTTCTTGGGATAAAAAAAAAAAAATAAAAAAAAAAATGCACACACTCCACCTATAGCGGTGTAGGTTTAGTCTTGATTTTTCCTGCAATAACTCTGCAGCAGTGTCTAGCAATGAAACCCATGGTAGGGGTATATCTGTTAAGTGTCCAGGCTCCAACTCACAGAAGTTACCATTCTGGATCAGACCCTGAATCTAACCCTGTCTTTCACAGTGGCCAGTAGCAGATGCTTAAGTGGAAGGCACAAGAAACCTCACAGTAGGCAGTGGTAGGAGAATTCCCTAAGCACTTTTATTAGAAATCACACCTTTGTCCAGTTTGATGTATACAAATCCATGTGCTCTAGACACTTTTTACAACTTGAAACACATAACACCCAGAGACTGCTGGCAAAAGGAATTGGTTGTGTGGAAAACTCCACCATTAAAAGCAAGTGTCCCAAACTGGAACAAAGGTTACATTTCCTATGGAACTGAAATTCTAGAAACATTTTGATTCAAGAAGACTGACATTTATTTCTCTAGGATAAAACCACATCCATTTTATTAATCAAAATTTTTTTTTTTACCTTTTCAAAATGTTTTCTCTCAGCATCATGGAAATGTTTGGCTATTATCAAAACCAATACAAGCAAAACAATTATCTTCAATTTGCCCTGTTAAAAGAGTGTGCCAAGTCAATACGCTCCTGTGAATCCTCTTGGCTGGGACAAAACTGCATTTTTCTAGAGGGGAAAAACCATTCCCTTGAACAGGCTCCAAATAGCTCCATCTCCAATAATATTCCCAAGATCACCAATACAATTTAATATAACCCTATATCAAGGTGGCAGGCAATTAAAAAAAACCTCAGACCTTTTCCTCCAACAAAGTCTTCTGCTTACAAGCCACTGCTCCCCTTCAAAATATGAGGGGAAGAGAGACAGAGGAGCGTGCCAGTACAGACTAATTCGCAACACACATTCTGTACTGGCACATTCCTCTCTCTCTTTTCCCCTCGTATTTTAAAGTAGGGCTGTGGCTTGGAAGCATAGGACTTGGCTGGAGGGAGAGGTTTGAGTTTTTTAAACTGCCTGGCATCTTGATGCAGAGTTGTATTAAATTGTATCGGTGCTCTTGGGAATATTATTGGGGATGGAGCTATTTGGAGCCAGTTTGATTCACAACTCGTGCCGCGGGTAAAGAGGAGGCAGAGATATACCGCAGAGCTGAGGCTTTCATTAGCTTAGTCTCCAGTTCGGGCTGCTTGTTAGCCTGCTTGCACAAATCTATTACAGACGCAGGTCAGATCCCAGGCAGTGAAGGACACAAGGCCTGACTTTATTCTACTCAAATAAGTCAGAGTTGAGCTTCCTTGGTATCTTGCAGGATGAAGCTGACAGAGCCCAAGTACCATACGCACACGTCTAAATTATTTGGTATAAATGGGAAAGCTTCACTGAAACCAAGGAAGCTATGGAGATATATTAGCAAAAGATCCGGTTAAAAAGAGTGAAGAGTGCAAGCATGAAGACTAAGCATCATGGAAATGCTGGTGGGAAGACTACAAGGGAATGCATATAAAGCTTCAGCTGAGTTGAGGAAGGGAATGGATGGCAACGAAATACTGGGGTATGCATGTACTATTCTTTCCCATAGCCAGGCCTTTACACAACCTGGAGATCTATAGCCTGGTGGCAGAAAATGAAGCAGGCATCTCAGACTGTCATTCACCAGTTGTGTGAGGGTCTGTGGTCTAAAAAGCTTGGACAGAAGCTTCCTTTCCATTTCCCCTCCTATATCATACAAACATCATAATGCAAACAGCATGGACCATACAGGATGCAGTGAGCTCTGCTCAGTCGAGTTCAGGCTGGCGTATGTGCTTCCTCTTCAACATAAAACACATGATTCCAGTGCTTAAGCTAATTGGGGTAGTTGGAGATGCCAAACAAAGGAAGTCTCAAAGCCTTTATGAAAAAGAGTCATCCAAATACATTTGAGAGACTCTAAACTGATCTGAGAGTTGCACTCAATTTGCTCATTTTCACATGTTTACAACTTCCTTGCAGGTAGGAAGCTCAATGGCTTTCACCCACACGCAGAGAATTGACAGAAACCAGCACCAAGCTAATTCTGCATTGACAAGTCTAATTTATTCCTTACTTGAGCAAGTTTATACAAGTCCAATTACCTGGAAAACCTGCCATTTTAAAGGAGGATTTACAGGCCACATTTTCCCCTCGAGTTGCACAGGAGTGATCTACTGGGTCAAATGCCTTTGTGGCACTGATGTAAACCCAGAGTAATTCCACCGCAAAATCACCACAGCTTGCCAAATTTACACTAATACTGCAAACAGTTGGACAGAGTCCAGTGAAGATGCTAATTTAGCTTCAGTTGCTTGAAAGGTTTGTTTTCCTGAGGGGGTTCACTCTTTACTTGTTCAGGGACCTTTCAATTCTGTTTGCTTAGTGTTAGGCCCAGCAGGGTCCTGGTCTGGGACTTTGGCTCCTATTTACAATACAAGTATTACTATATTCTGTGCAGAGTACATACAAGGTCTATGCACCCCTCAAGGCCCACAGCAGCGTGTGTTGCTTCACTGCATGGGGGAATTTCACTTGCTTTGAACAGCAAAAGGGATGACACCTTCCACCTCCCACCAATTCCCCTTCAGTCTCCCCACTCCAGCAAGGGACATCACAAGCCCAAGCACCTCTTGTGCTTCCCCCACACCAGCAGGCAAATGCACTCTCTTAAGCAGGTTTACTACACTAAAGGGGATTTCTTTAATGTGCCACCTCTCGCACTGCTGGAGACCTGTTCTCTCCACTCAGCTATTGTTGCAGCGCTGCAGGGCTCAGGTGCTTGCCAAGAATTAAAGGTGCAACGCCACGCTCTCTCAAAAATATAAATAAAAAACTGCTATTGGTTGTTTTAACTCCTCACCGAGACCTCTTGAGACACAAGCAGCAGAAAAAAAATATTGTTGATCATCAACATTTTTTCTTCTACTTGCCGACTCTCTACAAGGTTTTGGAAATGCAGCTATGCCCTCTCTTACTCAGGTAAGTAGCAGTGGTGACTATGGCATCATAGTAGAAACACTGCTTTCTGCCTCCCCTGACTACAAAGTAAGCATCCCTAAGATGCCCGAGTGAAGCATGGAGCACTGATCCCCAGCTATGTTATTAAAGTGCTGCAAGAATATAATCAAAATAACATGGAATAGGTTAATGAAGTACTAATCTCTATTGCTTTGTAGTATATGAAGCAATAAATAGCTCCTGCAATTGATTAAATGTAGAAGAGGAGAAGAGACATTTAATCAATTACATAAGCCTTTATTTTTTAAGTTTGAAGTTATTTTAGTGCCAACACAGCAAGAGTACCTAGAGCCAGAGGGCTGCTAAATGAGGCAGTCTGAACAGCCATGCAAATAGCTCCCCAACCATTGCTCTGTTGCCAAATGTCTCATGTCTTCCATGTAACCCAAAAACCTACACTATTGTTGCAGAAAAATTCAGCCAGCTTCTGCTGTGCTCCACGGCGGGATGAAAGAAAAGTCAGCATGATTTGGGGCAGAAAAGGAGCACGCAGAACAGGAAATAGAGCCAAGGAATAAATCATTGAGGGTGGAGGGGGCAAGAAAAGGAAGGGAGGGGGTGGTACCTGGGTCACTGTAAAATTGGTCTAATCTCAGAGTGTGAAAGAAAATAGCCAATGTGGGCTCCTTGAGAGACTATACCATTCCTGCCACCCCACAGCTTGCAGCGCTTGGAAACTGCAACAATAGTCTTGCTTCGAGTACTTCTGACCGCTCAAGCATTTGTTTGCATGGTGGAGCATAACGCCTGCATGTTGCACTGACTGCAGACAAAAGGATTCAAATTTCTGGAATGGGGGAAACCTAGGCTCTCTTGCCATCTAAAAAAAAAGATCATTAGCCTTCTTGCTCAGGGCTAAGATACACTGATCATGTTGTCACTACTTTGGAGCTAAACCAAAGGGCCTCAAGATCCTGTGATGTCAAATCAATACTTTCCATGAACACAGTTTACTATGATAGCAGCATCCAAGTTTAGGTTAGGCCCTTCTGAAAGAGAGGGCAGAGGGGGAGGGGGGAAACCTACTTCCACCTTGGGATGGGAAGAGAGACTTGGGATAACAAAAGTAGGACACAAAGAGCTCATCTACAACAATTCTAGGCATGGCAACTGGTGCCTCCTGGCTCTGGGGGGGTGGCACCAGGTGCCAATCGCCAACTGGGGGTGCAGGGTCCCCCAGTGGATTGCCACCACCAGTGGAAGTGCCAGCAGCAAACCAGAAGTGCTGGCAGCATTTGGGGGGGTGGGGGGCAGCACCAGCCAGCACTCCCCAGCTGTTGAGGGCCAATTTTAGGGGGGCATATGCCCCCCCTCGTGTTCCCCCTACATGTCACCTATGCCTCTGGGCCAAAACTGAGAATGCTGTTGTGAAGCATGCTGAACCTAATCATTCCTACTGCAAGAACACCAAATGAAGTGATGTAGCCATCTTAGAGCAGTGCTGAGCACACGCCAAGAAGCCCACATGAGACAGGCAGCCTGGGCGCAGCTCCAGACACGTGCTCAGCTCTGCTTTAAGGTGGCTCCATTTCCTCACTTGCAGGAGTTGGCACGAGCAGAGTGAGAGCAAATGCATCACAGCAGGATGCCCTAGCATAGCATGGAGGCTGTCTAGACATTCCCAAATTAACCTTGTCTCTTCCACCTCAGTTAATGACCATGGAGACGATTAGAACAGGGCAGCTCCATGAGGCCTTATCCGTATGTTCCTACATCAAATCCTCTCTCCATGGTAGCTGAGAGGCCCACAATGCTATAGTGTCTAAATGTCTCAGATATTAAACAGTCTTGAAGTGATGTAGCAATAATGGTCCAGGAAATATGCAAGAGGCAAGGATTTCTGTGGGTGCTATTTTTTTTTTTAATCACCCACAAAAATCCTTGCCTCTCAGACTATTAAATAATGTCTTTATCCTTCTGTGACAGGGGCAAGCTTTCTCACCTAGTGTAAACACTGGCCTGCCCCCTATCTATGGGCCAGCTGCCCACCTCACTCACCTGTCCACCTTGATGTAATAGTATGAGGATATTAAATCAGGTCAGAGGCTGCTGATTTTGAACCCTGATGTTTAGGGGGGATATCCACAGCTGTGTTCCATCCCTACACTGTGGCCCAAGCCTCGCAGATGGCATCCCAGACAGCTAAACTCAGCTGTACCCTTCACCCCACTAGCTGTGGTCCCCTTTTTGGGACCTTCAGCTCCCCTGTAGGCCCTGGCCCCATCTCAGGCCAGTCAGGATCTCAAACCTCTTTGCTCTCTGTGGGCATCCCTTACAGTGGGCCACCTTGGTTCTTTGACTCCCCTTTGGGTCTTAGCCCCAGTATGGACCAGTTGAGGTCTCTTAGGTCAGGTCTAAGCTGCATGCCCATCCACAGGGTCCAGGGGTCCCCCATTCCTGGCTCAGGTGTTTCGCAAAGCATGCCTGACCCCGCAGGATCACTTACCCCAGCAGGTTCAGGTACTTCAAAAAGCTTGCCTGGCCTTCCCCGCCTTATATAACCCACCTGAAGGTGGGAGCTGGGGTTAAGGTGCCCCAACCCATCTTACACCGGGGAGATGATCACTTCTGGAATTTACCTGGGGACTGCCAGGCCACCAGCAGCCCCACCAGTCCTTTCTGCCCTGGCAGGGTGCAGTTTTAGGTCATGCCCAGGAGCAATGAGGCCTCCACGCCATCCCCATAACCTCACCTTTACCTCCAAGGTGTTCCTGGAAGAACTCGGCAGAGATGCATTTCTTTTCTGCTGGCTGATCATGAACTGCCCTCTGCTCAGGGTGCTGGGCCTTAAAATGGCCACCCTAATCAGGCACCTGCCCCTCCCTGGCCCAGTCCTTCAAGTGGCAGGTACTACTAGTGCCCTACCACACCTTGTAACACCCTTCTGTAGTTGGAAGCTGTATTCTCATTATACAGGTGGGCAACTAAGGTAGAGAGACTAAGCAACTTACCCAGAGCAGGACAGTGACAGACAGTTTCATGGTGGGTCTCCAGTTTCACTCCTGGGCTCATCCTGTCTATTGAACCATCCTTCCTTTCTAGCTGCTTTTTTTTTTTTTTAAGAGCTAGTTACATTTGTTTTGAATGAAGATATTTTTTGAAGAAGAGAAAAAAAAAAAAGAAGAAAAAAAAGAAAGCTAGCTTAAAATCCACACGGCAGGGCAGGGGTAATCAAGAGTCATTCCCCCCTCCCCCTCACCTCTTCCTACAGGAAATGTGACTATTAATGTGACCTCAAACCCAATAAACCTCGTTGGAAGCAAAATGAAAACCTTTACTTCATTTCTAGATTTCCCAGAAAGGTTCAAACACAAACGTTAATTCAGGGAACATTTGCAGGGAAAGGAATCAACATACTTTGAAACAGCTCTACAGGCTCTGATTGATCTGCCCATCACCATGGCGTCTAGGTACAAAGCAACCCTAATTCAGGGATTCGTAAGGCAATGTCGAGTACACTGGCCAAGGAAAGGGCTGGTTACCAGCAGAGAGCGGGCTAAATTAAGGATATGATCTCCTGACTCACACATACTAATGCCTGCGGAAACAACTCTAATGCTCTCAATTCATGCTCATTAGCTGAGGCAGCCGAGACGAGACAAGTGTGTTATGTCATCATTTAAATCCTGTCACATTTCCCTCATGACTCCAATTACATTTTAAAATATTTATTCATTTTCCCACTTGACAAGGCCATCTCCATCTTCTCATCTTTGAAGCCTGGCAGGTTCATGCAGGACAGGATGCCTAAAAGTGTAGAGCAAGAGGGATGCTCTCTGCTGTCCCCCAATACTGTATTATGTACGGTTATATGCAATACCCCTGTCCCAGACTTCCCTGTTAAAAGTACAAATACCTCCAGGTCCAAGTCAGGTGAGGAAAGAGAATGAACACAATATACGAACAAAGACCTCTGCAAGTGCACACAAATATAGGTATGTATTTGCATATGTCCACAGGCATGCACGCCTCCCCCCACCCGCCATCTGAGTGCCTGCCCAGCTCATACTTTTGTGCGTCAAGAAACCAAATCTCCTTGCAAGTTGCAGCAAGTAGCAGACACAGAAGACAATAAATATTTATGGGCATGCACTTCATTAGCCCTCACCAGCTGTGCATGTCTTTCCTTCTTCCCTCCCCATCAGATGGCTTTGGTCTTCTCTCCTCCCTAATCTCACCTGGCAGTTCTTCCTACACATGTTCAGAGTGGGCTTGATGGGGGGGCAAAAAAGTTCAGTCTGTCCCAGAGCTTGGATGGGTATTAATTTGGCCAGTTTGCTTGCGTTTCTTGGACACTTTGCCAATTGGAGCAAGAAGGGGGATGGGAATGCAAAGACATTTTAAATAAATCCTGACATTGTTTGCCTGGTTATCTCAAAGCACATTACCAAATACTGATTTACTGAAGTGCATAGAAAGTCTCCCATTGATCTTAAGGGGCTGCTGGTTTGCGTCCCAGCACATGCGTCTTCCCTGCAGCTTCTCTCTTCTTTGCTTTTACAGTGGACTGGATACAAGAGGAAAATGGCTTGGTAACTGCAACACAGTATGTGGCAATGTCAGGACCAGATGCTCTGATGCCAGATCACCTCCCCAAATGCTAAGCAGAAAATTCACATAGGTACTGAGGCACCCACCATCTTGTTTTCCATGTACCCCAAACTCTACAAGGGCACTGGCTGTCTTCTCCCCCCTCAGCTGTAGTAGGGCTGAGCTACCTGTATTGAAGGTACAAGGCGTCAGAGCAACAGCATGTTGTTCCTCCCTCTAGTGCTCACACATAGCAAAAGCAGGCATTTAACTGGTTTTTATTGCACTGGCTCTAGTGGGACTAGTTTAATTGCTTTTGTTATAGCTGCTGTTGATTTTAGATCTTGCCTATGAAAGACAAACTTGAATGGAATCACATTCCCCATTAAATGTCTGGGTTTACAGTAGATGCCACATGGCCTTGTCCTTTTGGAAACAAGGCTGAACACCGCCCCCCCCCCAAAAAAAAAAACAATCCAGGAGGACTTTATTACAAAGCAGCATTATGATTCTCCATTTGCTGAAACCTGGCTTTGTTGCTCGCCATAAGCTCCTGGTTATACTAAATCTGCACAAAGTACAGTAAGCCCAGCACAGGGTGTATTTGCTGTGAATGTTAAACACCTCTTGGAGAATATTAAATTTAAACTCTTCTCTCTTGAGATGCCAGACTGCCTAGATTTGCCTTAGCCAAAGCCACTTAAAAACAGCTACATCTATTCCACATCCAAAGTGGCCAATCTTTGGTTTTCAATAAGTTACTGATCAGGATTATTTTCTCTGGAAAGACAGCATTGCTCTGTGGACTAAGTTAGAAGACCTTCATTCTTCCCAACTTGCCCATTAACATGAAGTTTGGCTTTACCCAAATCACTTGCTACCACTGTGACTCAGTTTCTCCTCCAGTAAAATGGGGATAATGATAATCCTTTACACGGTAATTTGAGAGCTGTGGGTTAAAGTGTGATGCAAGAACCATGTTACTTTTATTAACTGAATTTCTCCTATAAATATATGGTCTTGCATTCCTCATTAATTTCTAAAAAAAAAAAGCAGAGGAAAGATTTGTACCTGAAGCACACAGTGGGATGAAGAGACTTGCCCATTTCAGCCTCTCTGGTGGATTTTAACCCTGGGAACTGGTGGGTTATATCCTATGCACTCTCCATATGGCCACATAGGGGAAAAAAAACCCTCATCCCTGCATTGCATCTCCGAGATTAGCCAGACAGACTGCTTGCCAATGAACCCCTTAACGAGTCAAGCAAACGCTGCTCCTGGCTGGAGGCAAATCCTGCTCTACAGCAATGAAAGTGTAAAAGGGTTGCAATCTGCCCCAGTCAGTGCACTGCTTTGCTACATTCCTGGCACGTACTAATGGCTGGATTAAGCACAGGGAACACTAACTGCCTCATTGCCCTAGGGTCAGGCTTACCCGTGCATAAGGAGACTATTGAGTTAGCTTTACAGAACCCCCACCCACCTCCAATACACAGCACAGGTGCACAGTGCCCAATTGCAAATTGAAGCCCATTATCATGCTGTCACAATTGCTTTCCGGAAGAGATTGGGAGAAGTGGAAATGCATCTTCTTTGGGAAGGAATGGAAACACGGGCAGCAGCGAGAGCCTCTGAGCATGGCACTGAGACAGAAACAGGCTAGCTGTGTTATCCGTTTGCTTCTCCATTAGCTCCAGGCTTGGTTACATGGGAGAGGTTGTTTCACCTGCCTTGGTACATGGTACAATGAGCCAAGCTAAAAACTAAATTTACTTGCTGAAAAGCAAGGCAATCCATCAGACCTGCCCCAGTGTTGCCATTGTTAGAAGGCATAAATAAATACAGGGGCAAAGGGAAATGGCAGCTCAGCCCTGCGACTCGCTTACCAACATAGTGACATCCCTTGTCATGCCAAGCCAGAGCTAAAGAGGTGGAGGACAGGAGCCAATCTCAATCAGTTGAGGGCAACAGAGTGTGGCATAGGCACAGGCCTGTTGCCAAAACTTGTTCTACATGGAGGATCTGATCCCTGCCAGCGCTCGCTTCTGTCCAGGTATCACTTCCAGTGCACTTCACTTGCAAAAGTTGTTGCTGGCTTTGCTTGGGTTCTCATGGGGCTGAGTTTCCACCATCACCTTTTCCTGGCCTAGAAAGGGAACCAATATGTTATGCAAGGTGATGGCACTAGGTTTGGAATCAGGCCAGGGGCCTCATGGTGATCCTGTTTGCTGGTTCATATGTATTATATAGCCCTAAAGGAAAAGCTCAAGTCCTAGGTCATTTCACCTTCCTCCGGGAGGTGAGATGCTTTCCAATAGACATTTTCCTGGATTGTTCTGGGGGCTGGAAGCAAGCACCAGGTCTTACACTAAATCAGATTCTAGAGGCCTGGCAGAGAGGCCAAGGATTGCTGGGTAACTGGGTAAACCAGGGAAACTGAACTGCAGTCTCATCCTTGGAGTGGATCTCTATATAAATCACTTAAAGAAGGTCAAGTGTGAGCATTGCCTTGCTACACATTACAGTAGCACTGAGGAGCCCTCTTTAAAATAAGGGCCACACTGTGCTAGGGGCTGTACAAACATATAGTAAAAGACTGTCCCCATCCCAAAGAAGTTGCATATGTAAAGGACAAGTAAAAAGTGGGAAGGTAAAGAGGCTCACCCAAGGGCTCCTAGCAGGTCAGTGGTGAACCTTGGAGTAGAACACAGGATGCTGGGCTGCGTTAGGGTTACCATGTGCCTTTTTAGCTGGGAGAGCCCTGGATTTCAGAGGCTGGTCCTGGCCTGCTGCTGGGAAGTACAAAGGGCATCCCAGAAAGAGTGTGGGGCACAGTCTGGCTGTGAGTTGCAGCAGTGCAGCACTTTGCAAGCAAGCATGCAGCCCTGCCCCCACCAACTTGTGGGGAAATGTGTGTGGGGAAGATGGTGTGCTGAATTTCCATATGGTCAGCCTAGGCTGAGTCCTTTTTGTAGGTCCTTGCTGCCTCCTGGCATCTACCATCTGCCTAGAGGATTTCTGTCCCTGAGGCTGTCAATCTGACACTTTTAAGAGCACTAGCTTCTCTTTAAAAAGAGAAACATGTGCGAGGGGCTGCCTTGAGCAACCCACATGGAAATCTAATCAGCCCAAACCCTCCCCAGCACAGATACACAATTACCTCACCAGGGAGTAAATGCTAGACTACACAAGAATTTAGTAGCTGACATTAAAACATCTCATTTACCCAGGAATAAAAATTCTCCATCTCAGTGTAGGTTACATTAAGACAGCAGAATTCATAGGAAAGTCTAATGGCTACTCACCTGTTAAAATTAAATGAAGATAAGCACCTATGGTCCACATGTCTCCCATTTCCAAGTTCACCCTGGAAAAAAATTAGAGCTGACAGCAAGAATGAGTGGATTAAATAGATTCTGTTCTAGCTGAAGCTTCCTCTCCTTTAGGACTTCTTGATGCTTTAAATTTGACTCTGCAATTATCTAATGTGAGGTAGCCAGTATATTATTTCCACGAGGGGCCAACTGGACCCAGATGAGGCAGGGCAGAGATCAGTTTCAGAATGATTGGAACAGAACAGACATTGATTAATTTTGAAATCATGCAGGAGCCTAATCAGAGCCACAACTAAAGCCATGGACCCATCAATTCCTTAGGTGGGACCAAAATGGGGGCAGATGGGATATGGTGCAAAAGAGGTTTTTTGCATGGAAAGCTCTGAGGCTTTTAGGTCTGTGCCCCACTGAACTATTACAGCATTCCAGCCCAGAGATGGCTGCATTTCAGTGGCAGATGATAGAGATGAACCATGGCTAAGTGCAAAACAAAGTTGTACAACCCACTACCTGCACTTCAGTCATTGATTGAGCTTTTGCAGATGAAGAGAGGTAGGAAAATACAAGGTAGCATTATCATTAACTTTTTGATTTCCATGAGGAATATAGCACTGGGAGGCACTTCCCAAGGCTGTCAAGTCTTGTTTGGGTCCCTTTTGGCACAGCACAGCAGCATTCTTCAAGGCCCTGGTGTCTCTCTGGGATATCGGTAGTAAACAGGGGCATTGTGCACTCCAGAGCAGCACTGAGGGTTTGTTATCAAGAGTCCTTTACAGAGGTTCCTGAATTTCCTGGGAACCTTACAGACTGCTACAGTTCCAGAGCACCTGCCATCTCTCTCCCAGCTCCAAAGCATGGATTTGCTTGCCCCCCCCAGTATAAATGAGAGTAATATGAGGGTCCTGCTTCCCATGAGCCACAGTCCTCAGTGGGAAGCGGAGACCCGTGCATGCAAGTCACACTCCTGATCGTCACTATTAGCTAGGAACAGGGTTAATATAAAAGACTAGCTGATGCCAACTGGGAAGCCACCTATACTGGGTGTACTTAAAGGAGTGATTTGTACCCCAATGAACTCCTCTTGTACCAACTGAAGGTTACAAACCTTGACATCACTGCAAATAAGGTTCCACTTAAAATTTTCCATTTGATTCCCAAGGCAGATCTGGCGTATCCAAATGAGCTTCTTTCTCCAACACATTCCCTGCAGATCCTACAGGCTAGACCGGCTGACTTTGAGCTTTGCCCTGAGAAAACTTCCTGTTACTGTCCATAACATGCCTGCCTGAGATAACTGAGGCAGGAATATCCATAGCTGAACTAAGGGGTTAGACTAGACTTCCTGAGATCCCTTCCAGCCCTACATTTCTAGGATTCCATGCGGCTCAATGCGAGGCAGGTGCAAGAATCACTGCCATACCTAATTGTTCCTGACCAGCAGCAATTTATAGCTCATGTCATACAACATTTGTTGAGAGACAGCACTTTATGAATTTCATTCTGCTGGGGGCAATTGGTTGAGAAGCTTATATTAGGGAGGCAGTCAGCTGTCACAGCAATAGAAGCAGTGCAGATCAGATAGAAATACACCTTTTAATTTCAGCAGCACCACATTAATTTACATCTGCTGAGGATTTGGCCCATGAACTATAGCCTTCTGGTGTAAGACTGTGTCTGACAATAGCCAAGATCTTCATCCAAATATCTTCTACTACTTGGGTTTATTTCAGCAAAGGTTTTAAAGCAACGCAGAAGTACATCAATTAGGTGTTACTAGTGCAAGTTGAGGTTTGTGAAATTATTACTGTAAAGGAGTTTGCTTCTGGTTCTGAAAAGGAAACAGCTCCCTTCAAGTAGCATTTTGCTTAATCTCAGGTCCAGACACCTCACTGCATTGCACTGCATAAAAATAACTCACCCCTGTGCAAAGTGCTAACCAGATCATAATGCATCATTCATTTATATAGATACCACCTTCTTACCATAGACAGAAATGTCCTTTGGGCATTATTGGCCGTTGCTTCCTACTCAGTGCTAGTACTTCAGAGTATGATATAGGAGGAAAATTGCCAGTTGATCTGGGAGGAGAGAGACTCCACAGAACTAAAGCCATAGCTTTAACTGTACATGTGGTTAACAAGCATTCATTAGGGCTAACCCAGCAAGCCTCTCCCCTTCTGGGCACTCAGCAGGCTGCTCTGTTTGGGCTTCATGCACTAGGTCCACACACTCTTAGCTTCCATTAGTCCCGGTAGTCACCACTAGAGCTCTTTCCCTGGTGACTTTCCAGGTATAACTTCCCTACCAGACACTTCTTCACATAATGGGACCCCACAACCCAGCTGCCCCAGGATCAATGCCAACTCCCAGTCCCTCCACTAGACTCAGGACACCTTGTCCCAGAGCTCTATCCTTGCAGGTACTCCCCATTTACAGGTTCTCTCGTCAAGGACACACAGCAGCTGTGCCCTATAGCAAACACAAGCTTTGTAAGGGTGACCCAGACTCACTCAAGAAACATTAAGATAAAAACAAAAACAATACAAACACTCATTTTCCTCATCACTATAGACCGTTCTCTGAGCACAGGCCTGAGTTCTCCAAGAAGTCCAGGACTGTACTTCAGAAAAACCACCTGCAGGCAACACAAAAAGCCCCATACCAGTACTCTCCCATCCTAAGCTTCCTCTACAATAGCTAAAGAAAGCTCCTTCCCCTTATAATCTCAGTCAATCTCCTGTGTCAGGCAACTGTTCTCCCAATAAGTCTCATCATGCCCATCAGGGGATAACATTCCTCCACCAGGTGATCTGATGCTTAATTACCTTTCCCTGGATTTCAGACTTGAAAGACCACTTTACCCTGAGCAACAGCTTTTCCTTTATTCACTAAATTCTTTGTGAATGGTTAATCCTCAAAAGTTTAGTGACCCGCTACATTAATGACCTGTGACAAGCGCAATTCTACTGTTTTTACTCAGCAAGGAGGCAAAAAGCAGAGAAGGCAAACAAGCCTGCCCTTCTCCACTGCTGGAAATGGAGTTGGACAACACAGGGAAATGCCCCCCAGTCACTAAATCCATAGCCTGTGCACACATAGCTTATGCCCTATGGTGGCAGTATCGCTCAGGGCTAAAAAGAGACAACTGGTTTAATGCGGCTTTGATTGGTCGGGGATATAGTTCGTATCAAAATAGATGCAGTCATCTACACGTAAGGCTTAAATGGCAATTAACTGGAATTAGCCATGATTATTCCCAGGCAAAGTATGAATTTGCATAATTCACAGGTGCAAAGGGCTGGTCCATCTAGAAGGTCTGAGATTTGCTGCAAGATAAAACACTCCAGTCAGAATCAAGCCAGCTGTCTGTTTTTAGCCCAGGTGTTTTGCCAAAGCCTTCTCTTGGGCATTTGGTTTGTGGCCTAAGTGACTAAATCCTCTTCTCCTCCCTGCATAACTCTTGGATTCAATTACATGTTGAATCACTAACCTGAAATAAAGACGGGATTTCTCGCTACATTTCTGAAGCTCTTTGCCCCTGTCAGGTGAGCATCCTAAGTTTGGCGGCACTCTACCTGCTCTGTGTGTAGGGGGGAGCAAGAATGACAAATGACTACACCTCTAGACCACACTGAGCATGACATAACGTCAACTACTTCTGTTTTGTGCTATTTCTTGCTTAGCTTTCTCAGTTCCCACCAGCAGCTGACAGGAACACTTTTAGATCGAAGTGTAACATTGTTACTCATCTGTGCCAAGATTTGTCCCCACACCATGGTGCAGTTCACACTAAGCTTAGCATGTGCTCATTAAGTTGGCCTGCCATTCAAATCACATGATTCTTATTAATTGGCAAAGTAACACCTGGCCTCCATCCTCAGTTGAACACAGGTTATTGTTCAATGCACATATGTTATGTTAGTGCAGACAAAAAAGTTTGTGTATGTGCATTCATACTGTACTGGCTTGTTGGATTCCCCAGTGCAATCCCTAGCCGCTTTGTATTACATGTGCACTGAATGCTTTAGTAAGTCTGTGCACTACTTTGATTTGGAGCCATGTTGATTAGCAGCCATTCCTGGTTTTAAATGCTGCTATGCCATCATGACTGGGGCCCCTGCAACCAAATGCATCTGGAATTGGCATCGTATTATTATAGCTACCATTACTACACTGTACTTTGTCCCATCCACCTTCCTGGAGCTATGCAATACATAACTGCACCATTGGTGGTTAGGTCTGGGCTTCAGTCTGCCAGTGGCTGCAGAATTCCCCTATCCCACTAGCCTGCCATGCCTTTCATTAAATAACTTGGAAAGGTTGCCTTATCCCAGAAAGGAGGTGATAGCATGGACTTAGATCAGGAAAAGGCAGTATGCACCTGGCTCTATATCCCCACTAACCACTTCCAGGGCCCCAGCCTCTCTATCCATAAGGTCTCTCCTTGCCTAGCTAATAGTCCTAGCTCTATCTTTACAGAGTCTCAAACCCAGAGCCCTTGGTTTACCCTCTGGGCTAGGCCTGGGGGCTCCTTACCTTTACCACACTGGCAGATCCTAGATCCAAAAGCAGGTACTCACCACCCTTTTTAGGGTCAATCACTACAGTCTCATGCCAGCACTCTGCTATACAGCCTCCACATCTCTCCTCATAGCCACACAGATTCCACCAGTTGTTATCAACAGACATTTTAACACACTGTCCTACCACTCCGGGCTGCCAGCAAAGTCCCAAACATAAAAACTTCATTCCCCCCCTTGGCTGACCTAATCTCCCAAATCAGCTAAACCTTTCCTCTCCCACAGTTGGAAGCCAGGGACCAGCTTTGATGTCTCTGGGCCCTTGCCCTCTTCTGGTCACCTGACTCTGCCCAGTCAAGCTCACACAGGGAGTCCTCTTTACCAGTATGCAGCCTCCAGGAGGGGATGGGTCTGCAGCTTGTCCCTAGCTTCATCTCTTCATTCCTTCAGTCTCTAAAGGGACTTAGCTCACCTCAAAGGGACTTAGCTTTACAGCTCTTTCCCATGGTTTACCCTCAGTAACAGGGGTGAAATCCTCTGTTACAAGGTATCCTGGATCTCCTCACCTCTTGGGAAAGGCAAAGGTACAGAAAAGCCAGGAGAGAGTAAAAGCCATTGTTTACTTAGACAAAGTCCCTGCTCATAGGAGAGTGGGGTGAGGTGACACCCAGGACAGTGGCTCCAGTGAAAAACAAAACCTACAGCAGTACGGCTGACATCATCTGTCCATATTAGAATGAGCAGGACAGGAATTAGTCCTGGGAAGCCATTACTGGGCCATATTTATGGCAGACAGCACTGAGTCGCTTGGGGCTGGTAAGAATTTGGATGAGAAGAGGTCTTCTTGCCTGTCAGCTGGGATCTCTTCCCAATGCTGGCTGACTGAGAGGAGGCTGGCCTGGATGCTTGGCCTAGACAGTCCAGGGGAGGGGATCTCTCCTGATAAGTCAAACCTACTGCGTCACAGTACTATTTATTACAAGCAAGAAGAACGAAACGCTACAATATTTATCCAACATATGGTTTCTTTTGGAGCCTCCTCGACACCACCATCATGGGCAGATGTGTGACAGTGGCCGGGAGCAGGAGCTAGTTCTACAACAGCTCGTTCTTGTGAGATGTCTTCACTTCTGTCACCGCAGAGCAGCCTTTCCTTCCCCGGCTGACACCCACAACTCCCTCCTCCCCCTGTCTGCTGAACCTGATGACTGGACTGGGAGTTAAAAGTTCTCTTTCCACCGCTCACAAACCCTCTTTGCTCTTCCTACTGTTTAATCCAGGTTTTTTCTTGATGACCCACCATCCATGTGCTCATTAAAGGGAACACATGCTGCCTGCCCCACCCCTATTGGCTCACCAGGCTCAAATAATAACACTGTATAATGAAAGTGAGTTTCTTATGTCGTCTAACAAGTAAATGCTATTTAAATTACCGTGTCTTAAGGTTTGATCAATGTCCTACTTGAGGCTCTAGGTTTCACAGTACTGTGTAGCAGTATAGCTAATACAGCATTTCATAACTCTATAAGGTATATTCATTATCGAATTAAATATATTCCACAGCATTTTATCACTATGTATTAGAAAATATTCCTTAGTGGTATATCAAGGGATTTTTTTTTTTTGTCTGGCCCATTCCTATAGCATTTAGCAGTAAATAAACTCCATTTAGGATGCACATAAAAATGCTTGGAAATAGGAGGGCTCCAATATGGCCAGAGTACATTGCTAAACTTGAAGATTTTGAACTATCATTGTAAAATTCCACTGGTTTTTATCTCCCGGGGTCACTTCCAACCCTAATTTTCTATGATTCTATGAAATCAGTGCATCCTGTCAGCGGTGCCTTTTTGAACAGGGTGCACCGCCACGCTCAGGGGGTGCATGTGCACCCGTGTGCACCCCCTACACATTGCCCCTGCTCAATCCTCCCCACCTAGGGGTTTCCTGGCCAGGACTCTTCCAGCAATGGAATGTGCTCCTCCTCCTCAATTGCTCCACATCTGTTCTCCAGGCAAACCGCTGCACGTGGGGATGACAACTTCTTCTTGCTGCCAGAAGATACAAGCTTCCAGCTTCCACCTTCCTAGGACTCCATGTCCTCTCCCTTTCCTAGCATCGCCTCTGGAAGTCCTTCCTCCACAGTGCTAGAGGTTTCCTCCAGCATGGATCTGATAGAGTCCACAAGGCAGAGGATGCTTCGGAGCCTTCTTACCTCCTCCTGTTGCCTTCTCCATGAGGGACACCACCAGAATGCACCATTCACATTGCAAGCACTCCCCCACCTGGCTGACATCGGCAGGAATCTGCAAGCTGCAGTCTACACAGCACCAAACCAGGACCTGGGTGGACACCTCACAGGTGGAAGCAAAGGAAGAGCTGAAGTGGCAGGGGCCCCGGGATTGTGACGTCATCCAGCCATGTCTCTGGGTCTTCTAATCTGAGGCCTCTCACTTCATGGCTTTCTTTCCAAGCACACTTTCCCTAGCAAACTCCTCTGTAGTTGGCCTGTTTGCTGTTCCTTGATCTGAAGGGTTCCCTTTTCCCTGCAACCTTTTCCTCTCAGCAAGCTTCCAGTGAAGGAAGGTGAGAGAGAGTTTCCAAGCAAACTCGCTCTGGTCTCTAGTTAAACAAGGGGCTTAAGTCTTGGTCTACCTGCTGGTTTTTAGCTGCTAAAATAAAACTATGTAGTTAGTCAGTTCTAATTAAATATAAAATAAAGAATTTTGCCTTTCCGGCTCCCCTACAAAGAGGGGGGCAGCAAACTGACTAGTGAACTGCTTGCACCATGGACATACCTTGCCCACTCTCCATCCCACAGGGCAAATTCATACAAGTGTTAATGTTGACCGTGTCCCTTGTGAGTACTCCCCCGCAGGACTCAGAGAGGGAGGGTTCAACGGGTGGCGGTGCTGATGGTGGCACATTGCCATCTAGCTTATACTGCAGAAGTACAGAGGCAGAGCCCCTTGGTGTAAATGGCTCCTCCCTCCTCTGCTCCCGACAGCTGAACACATATCTCCAAGTATGAAAGGGCAGCAACAATCCAACCCCCTCTGGCTAGAAGAAAACTTTGCTAGTACAAACTCTGACTATTCAGCCATCCATTGAGTCAGCATATTTACAAGTCAGCATGTATCCAAGGAAGCACAAAGCAAACAGAGCCAAAGTTAACTATCATAAATTCAGTAACTGTGGGATGAACTAGGCTCTTATAGCTATGGAAAAAGAATGTATTAGAGCAACCGACACTGATCACCAACCCACAATCCACATGTATCTTGACAGCAAAACTTTGATTATCCACTCCTTGCTGGGCTTGCTCAAGAGCAGAGCTAGGGCTTGCGATCTGCCATCGTCCCACCCAGGAAGCTGGGAAGATATTGCAAATAGCATGCTTCTTTCTTGTTTTGTTTTCTTTTTATTGCAAATTCACTTTACTGCATGTTATGTCAGGAAAAACAAGTAGTGCGGTGGGGAAGGTGATCTTGGAGTCAGACTGGCTTTAATGTAAACATCTCAAAAGATGCTTTTAGGTTCCTGCATCCAAGAAGTGGTCAAAAGGCAAAGAAAAGGTTGAGAACCAAAACACCACAAGGGAATGGCTTTGCCAGTTATTATAGTACTATCCAGAGGTCAAGGAATCAGACCCCTTTTGCATTATATACTGAATATCCATAAGGAAGGTCTGAAGAACATGAGACAATCTGTATTTTTCCTATCACTGTTGTCTGTACCTTTGTGTATTCATGTTTTTAACATATAGATCATTGAGGAGAGAGAAAGGACATAGTCATATAGTTTATTTTCTCCATACAATATCAGTCATCCATTTTCAAAGCAGTCTAAGGAGTGGTCTAATTCAGCTTTTGTACCAGCGTAACTGTTTCACTTAGGAATTACCGATAGAGCTTTAATGGCACAATCCCTTTCAGGATAAGGTAATTCTCTTCCATATAGAATTAGCTATAGCGGTAGTATAAATCTCCATTATACTGGTATTTTTGTGCCCACATTGGAAGACTGTTTCATTTTACCTGTCTTGGTAGAGTTACATTTTCAGGACTTTATGAGTAGATAAGCCCTCAGGTAATTAGGATTCCAGTTCCTTTTCATTTCATTTGAGACTTAGGTGTCTAAGCACTTCTGAAAATCCCACCAGGCACCTATCTCCTTCTTTAGGTACTTATGTGCTTTTAAATAAAGGGACCTAGCTCCCGGTGAAAATTCCAGCCTATATTTGCGAATATCATTGGCTGGGATTTAAAACAGGATTTATATGTAGTTGAATCCCAACCAAATTTAGGGTGCGCTGCTCCCAGAAGTCCCCTTGAAAATTCCATCGATATAGACCTATGTCCCATTATTTAAAAAATGTAAATAACCAACTACATAGTAGTAGTAGTCAAAATCATTTAGAAATGGCCATCAGTATCAGCCACTGAAATTCGTATCTAATCAAATCTTTTACAGTCTAGATATGATTGATCTTGGATGGGAATAAACAGCACAAGCCAGTAAAAATAGGGGAAGAAAAATATAAACAGCACATGCCAGCAACACTGAAGGGTTGCCTTCAAAGGCTCATGAAGAACAAAACAAGTCTGTGTGAGCGCTGTTCTGCCTCAGGCATTAGAAGCCTGGGCCAAAACCCAGTGAAGTCAGTAGAGCATTTCAACCAGGACTGTTGTACTTTTGATCAGGCCCAAGATGAATACGGAGCCATACTAGTGCTATAGGGTTTCTGCTTGAAGTGCTAATGTGATACTTGTGCTGTAACAGATTTCTTCCCCCTCAAAGTAACTGACTGTGTTTATATATCACATTATTATTCACACGATGAATTTGTAATTTCTCCCCTACAATCTCATCTCACATCTCTGGCAGACTAAGCCATGGATCGTTCTCCCTCCCCACCCTAAACAAGTCCTAGAACCTGCTGCAACTTTTAAGGATGTAGGGGAACATCAGAAGTCAATGGAGAAGATCATGAAAGCCTGGTGAAAAAAGTGCTAAATTTATGGCCCTCATAGCCATAATCTTCAGAGGTGCTGAAGATTAAACAGTTTTGTCCTATGGACCTAACACTGCCTCTGGTCCTTTCTTGCTGGGAGTAGAGAATGGCTCCATGACTCATTGGACTGGGCTGATCCCTTTCCCCCAGGGAAAAGTGGATAGAGCTAAATCACTGAAGCCTGAAAAGTGCTTGGAAAAGTTTGGATAAGAGGGGAATTACTTTGTCCCTTTGGATCTACAGGCCATGATCCAACTTTTACTGAGTTTTAATTTTGACTTCAGTGGCTAGGGTTAAATCAACTGAATAAACTAGAGCACACTTTGCACCAGAGTTAACTGCTCTCAGGTGCAGCATCTTCATGTGCGCCTAGGACTGTAGCAGTTTCATATGGGGTGGAGCAGCCCTGGGCTGGCAGCAGGCTCAGGGGATCAGCCCCGGGTTCTGGGTCATGGCATCAGGGCTGGCTGGGGCAGAAGAGTGCCTGAAGAGCAGAGCTATGTGGCTAGGCAGCAGGCAGGGGTCTTGCTCCCTGCTGCTTGGGCTGAGAAGGCACAATTTATGCCCAGGTTAGCATTTACACATGCATTTAGGCGCAGTTATTTTTGCCACCATAAAATAGTACTGTCCCTGACAGTATTATATTATGGCAGTGAAAATTAGTTTGCTGCAGTCTAACAGTATTGCGCACATAGACTGTAACACTTCACAGTGCAGCAAATTAGTCTGCTGCACAGTTAAGCACACATGTAGATGCACCTTGTGGGAGCTAGACTGGGTCTATAATCCAAGAAAGAAGAGCATCCAAATACATTCCAATTTACAAGTGTGTCTATCCACGCAAACATGCTAGAGTGAGAATTTCTGGGTTTTGTTTTTTTAAGAGATAAAAAGGCTTTAACAAAGAGGCAGGGCAGGTTGTCTTGGACGAATGGGAAATCTAGCCTACTCTTGTAGAATCTCGCCTGGTTCTTATGCCACTTCCATCACTCCGGTGCCTGCCAGCCCCTGGCTTTCACTAAGAGATTGGTGGTTTAGGGTAGTCATGAGGTTACTCTCAACTCTGCCAGGAACTGAATTAGTCCGTGAAGTATCCCTTGCTCTACTGCACACAGCAAAGGAGGCCATGTTTGTTAGTGAACTGAGTGCATTTATCCGAAGTGGGATGGCAATTTTTCTGCTGCTATTTCTGTGCACAGACATGGCTTGTGCAAGTTACCTCCAAGAAACAGGCACTGGTGCCAAAACTATCCCACTGCAGAAACTCAGAGACGAGCATATTTCTTTTTAGCCACAGTCTTTCCCAACCTTTCTGAAAACCACATTCTGTGACACGAGCATGTGTGGCTAGAATGAAACGCCACGAACTCTGGTGAGCTCCCCACCATCAGAGGACAGAGCACTCACCAGTAAAAGACTGATGTTCTTCCCACTTGTACTGAGACCTAATCTGACTCAAGCCACTGATGAAGCTGACGAGCACAGAATATACTGTGAGCATAAAGAAAAACTACCTCAATTGCCAACAGCAAATTCAACAATAACAGTTTAACCTTAGATTCGCAAAAGCATATTCAAAGATCTCACAAAGATCACAACTCAACTTCTCTGCATACGCTTAGTGATTCCAGAGCTTGAATGTCATGTTGGAATATGTGAGAAGTTGCAAACACATTCCTTCATGGGTTTTACTTATGGTTTCCTTTCTGGGTGATGAAGAGGTGAGGAGGGGCAGTGACTGTAATTTTCTATGAACAGTAGCTATTCATTTGTGCCTTGAACTTTCATAGTTGCCTACAAGAGTTCACCCTACAACTATCAATCAAATTCAATGATGTCTGAGTGCTTTAGATTTTGGTTGCCTTAAGATCTGGGTACCCGTAGGCTCCTTCAGAAATTTCAACATGCAAACCTCAGCATGAACAGTGTCCTTTAATTCTCATTAAAGCCAAAGGAAAGGCTCCTATTGACTACAGGGGGTGCATCTGGCACGGCTTCACGAGCACTCATGGTGCTCTGGTGTGGTGCCAGAGGACTGGAAGAGGGCCAGTGTGGTTCCCATCTTCAAAAAGGGGAGGAAGGAGGACTTGGGAAACTACAGGCCAGTTAGTCTTACCTCGATCCTAGGCAAGCTTTTTGAGAAAATTATTTTGATGCATATCCACAAGGGGCCAGCAGGGGAGATTATGCTTAGGGGCAATCAACACGGGTTCATTAGCGGCGGGTCCTGTCAGACCAACCTGGTGGCCTTCTACGACCAGATCACCAAATCCTTAGATGCAGGGGTAGTAGTGGACATCGTCTTTCTGGACTTTCGGAAGGCCTTCGACACTGTCTCTCACCCCGTTCTCATTAAGAAACTGGGGGGCTGTGGTGTCGACACCCACACAGTCAATTGGGTCGCCAACTGGCTGGAGGGCCGCACCCAGAGAGTGGTGGTGGACGGGTCTTATTCGACCTGGAGGGATGTGGGCAGTGGGGTCCCCCAGGGCTCTGTCCTCAGGCCCTCACTGTTCAACATCTTCATCAGCGACTTAGATGAGGGAGTAAATAGCATCCTGTTCAAATTTGCTGATGACACTAAGATCTGGGGGGATGTGGGTATGCTAGAAGGGAGGAATAGGCTGCAATCGGACCCAGACAGGTTACAGGGGTGGATGGATGAGAATAGGATGAGAATTCAACACCGACAAGTGCAAGGTGCCGCACCTGGGGAGGAAGAACCAGCACCATACCTACAGGCTGGGGAACTCCCTTCTCGTCAGTGCAGAGGCAGAAAAGGATCTTGGAGTCATCATTGATGCCAAGATGAACATGGGCCGGCAGTGTGGGGATGCAGGCAGGAAGGCCAACTGCACCTTGTCGTGCATCCACAGATGCATCTCAAGCAGGTCCAAGGAGGTGATCCTCCCCTCTATGCGACATTGGTCAGGCCACAGCTGGAGTACTGCGTCCAGTTCTGGGCGCCGCACTTCAGGAGGGATGTGGGCAACATGGAGAGGGTCTAGAGGAGGCCACTCGCATGATTAGGGGGCAGCAGGGCAGGCCTATGATGAGAGGCTACGGGACCTGAGCCTGTTCAGCCTCCACAAGAGAAGGCTGAGGGGGGATCTAGTGGCCTGTTACAAACTAGTCAGAGGGGATCAGCAGGCACTGGGGAAGTCCCTGTTCCCCTGAGCACCGCCAGGAGTGACCAGGAATAACAGTCACAAGCTGGCAGAGGGTGGATTCAGGCTAGACATCAGGAGGCGCGACTTCATGGTCAGGGCGGCTAGGATCTGGAACCAACTTCCAAGCGAAGTGGTGCCGGATCTTACCCTGGGGGTCTTTAAGAGGAGGCTAGATGAACACCTTGCCGGGGTCATTTGACCCCAGTACTCTTTCCTGCCATGGCAGGGGGTCGGACTCGATCTGCTCAGGTCCCTTCCAATCCTAGAAACTATGAAACTATGAAACTATTAATGCAAGGTGATAAGGTCCAAAGCTGTTTGTGCTGGAGTCAAATTATGGCAGAATTAATTAATTTACTGCAACCTAATACTGTAATATGTGTAGACAGTGATGCTTTACTGTGGAGCTAATTAGTCAACTCCACAATTAAAGTGCATGTGTAGATGCACCCAGGGAGACTTGAATTGGGTCCTTAACAATGGCCAGGAATATTCACATAATAGATGTAAATTTAGAATTGAACACGTGAACCAGTACAGCTCAGCCCTCTGTTATTCTAGTTTTAGGGCTTGTTAAAAAATGACACAGGCATAGCTTGTGGATTTCTGACACACTCAGATGGAGCCTAGGAAAATCCTTGTAAAAAGCTTGTACCCAAATATCCAGTGGCAAAAAGTCCTATGGCTTAGTATTCCACCTTGTTAGTCTTCAATTGCTTATTCTCTTAACATGCATTCACATGTTGTTACTAGACTATATGTAGGAAGAAATGATTATGTTTGCTTCTGGCCTTTTCATGGATAATTACTCTGTACTGAAGGTTATTACGGTGCTGTACACAGAGTACAAGCTTTGTAAAGGCAACCCCCCATCCTAATATCCCCCCGCACCACCCAAAAAAAACAACCCCTAGACCACCTGTGTCTGTGTGGGAAGATGATCAGTTTGTTACCATGGTTATTTCAGGTTAATCCACATTAATGTCCTGAAATCTATAGAACTGCTATCTAATTATACAGATCTCAAAGTGGTCTCCCCACACCCCCTACTCCATTATACAATTACCTGGGTGGTTGCAGCCTCTGCATGAACAACTCTTTAATATTGCAGTCTGAATGGCCTTGGGCCTTCTCCGCAATAGCCAGACAATGAAAAACAAGTTTTGACAACACAATGCTTGTTGCTGGGGGATTTGCAAAGCTGATGGATGGGGAGGAGAGAGCAAAGATTAATATTCAAGAGCTACAATTTATTTTCAAGTAGCAGTGAACAGGAATGTGGGAGGGAAGCAGCTAGGATAGGGGCAGGGAACAGCAGACAGATCAGAGGTGTGATTCAGCTGCATCCTGTGATGGACTTGATTCAATGGCACGCTGCAACTAGGGTAGGCCTTTACCTCTGCATCAAGATAGTGGACTTAGCTTGGCTGCATGCTGGGAATGCTAAGTAACATGTTCTCTTAAACATGCTTGGTTTTCTCCAAACCCAAGACAAAAGGAAGAGTAGCCAATCCAGAGTATGCCTTCAAATCAATGATGAACTGAATTAGCAACCTTACAAGTTAACAATTTGAGCATTTTAAGAAAATTGACTTCATATAGGATTGGTTGGCAAGGACTAACTTTTGCTTCAAGCATTTTCTGGTGCTAGAAGTGGACTGGGTGGTACTGAAAAGGCATTATAAAATGCTATCAGTTTGGAGCAGCAGCAACAGCATTCTAGTCCTATTTTGCACAGCTGTAAATAGCCCTAGGAAGTTTACAGACAAGTTAACCTACTATGTCTTTTGGTTTACTTAGATGACTTCCACCATCTTTAGATTCAAGCAACGTATGAGGAAGGGAAATATTAGCACCCCCTTTTTTTTTTTTTACAGATAGGGAAATGGAGCACAGATAAACTAAGGGCCAGATTTTCATATGTATCTAAATGTCCACAGGTGTAGAAAGAGGCCTAATAGTATTTGCAAAAGCACCAAACCAAGTTAATGCATCTAGTCAGTTATCTGAATTATAAGGTACCTCAGTACTTTTGAGAAACCTAGCCCTGCATAACTTGCACAAATGAAGCATACAGGAGAACCAGGAGTCAAATGGGAGAAGGCAACAGGCAAGGTATCAGCCCAACCTGGAATCAGGGTGTAAAAGGAAGCCCAGGGCTCCTATTACTTAAAGGGGAAAAACTCTTGCAGAAAGAACTCAGGCAGTGGAGAGAGAGGTGGAAGCAGCAAAGAAACACTGCTGCCTGAGCAGGGAGCTGCACATTAAGGAAAAGGGGAACACCTGCAGCCAGTCCAGGGAACATTACACAGAACAAGTTGGCTACAAGAGAATGGGCAGCTAGAAGATATAAGCTCTGAGTGCCTATTATACGGCAAGCCGCTCTGCAGCAGGCCAATAGGACAAAACCTAGCATAGGCAACAAGGGCACTGCTATGGAAGCAGCTGTAAGTTGTCATGGAGACCAGACATCAGGCCTGATGAAAAATGCTGGGCAGTTGACTGGGGGAAGCTACCTGACCAAAAAAGGGGCAGGACTTGTGAAGCATACAGACTCAGGGCTCAAACTAGGGAGGCAGTCTGACCCTGGAAATAGCCTAAGAAGGAGCTCTAGAGCAGGAGAGATGCAGAGGAGCTTCTGAGAGACACTCAAGCTACCCTGGGCATGCAGGTAGACTGCCACTGGCTGGCAGTGGTATAGGACTCAGGGGGTAGGTCTACATGAGATGCTTTACTACACAGCAACTAATTTGCTGCATAGTAAAGTGTCACCATCAACACACATGCAGCAATTAGGGTGCAGTTGACTAATTTACTGCACTGCCAGGTAGCCCCATCAGGTACAAGTGTATCCAGCAGCACAGTAAATCGCTGTGCTCAAATGTATGTATAGATGGTGATGTTGGGATTAGTTTACTATGGCTCAAATTGAGCCAGAATAGATTCAGTTGCATTAATTGCATGTGTGGACATGCCCAGGGTAGGAGAAAGTATTGTGAGTCAGCAGAGATGTGGATTGTGGTTCAGACCCAGTGAAAGTTTGATTTAGCTGTAGGGGTTGTTCCTTTGTTATAGTCCCAACCCAAACCACCTATAAACTATCAAGGGTAATATGGAGGTCCCAGTGGTACCTGAGGGGCATGTGGCTGCTTTGAGGCCAGCTAGAGGCCAGGCTCAAGATACTGACAGGCAGTGGCTGATAAGCCTAACCTGGCTGAAGCTATAGCTCAAAAGGGTGAGAGGCAGGGCCAGGGAGCCCGGTGCCCAGAAAAGGACAGAGATGGGGGTCAGAGGGCCTGATGCCCAGAAAAGGGGGGAGACAAGGACTGGTGCCCAATAGGCTAAGATCCAGTGCAGTGGGCCAAAACAAAGCGGGACAGCAAGAGCAGAGGCGAAGAGACTGAGGGGGCTAAGGACCCAACAAGGGAAAGTGACTGAACAATAACACCTGTGAGGCATGAGTGTGACTCTAGGGGAGTCAGAGGCCAAAAAATTAGTCCCTGGTATGACTAGTGCCCTGGGGTACTGACAGGCCAAGAAGGCCAAATTTGTGTTTGAGGACAGGACAGAGATCAAGGGGGGTTGGGAAGAACCCAGTGACACCTAGTGCAGCGGTTCCCAAACGCTGACAGATTGCGCACCACCAATTTAAAACGATACAACCGTAAGTACCACTAGCAAATGTTTGTCATATAAAGTAATTATAACAAATCTGTTAACACGTACCACTGATAGGTTGTCTGCATACCACTGGTGGT
This sequence comes from Crocodylus siamensis, assembly GCF_052110815.1. Classification (NCBI taxonomy): domain Eukaryota; kingdom Metazoa; phylum Chordata; order Crocodylia; family Crocodylidae; genus Crocodylus; species Crocodylus siamensis. Next base: position 14,870,496 of record NC_143405.1, on the reverse strand, counting down.
AGCTGTACCACAGATTGGGAACTGCTGACCTAGTGCGGGGGTTGTCAACTGAGGGTACACATACCCCTGGGGGTACTTGGGACGGTCCGAGGGTTTACACATAGCAGCGCAGAAGTGGCATGTGGCAGCGGTGCAGAGTGGTGAATGGTGGCAGCGGGCGCTGCTTGCGAGCTCCCCACCCCCGCTGCCACCATCCACCACTCTGTGCTGCCACTGCGTGCTGCTTCCCTGCCCCCTGCCACCACCATTCACCACTGTGCACCACCAGCTTTGTGTCTCAGCCATCTGCACCCCTCTCCCCCATCTGGAAGGGGGTACACTCCAGAAGGGGTACCCACCAGAAGCGGTACACTCCTTAAAAAAAGGTTGAAAAGCCCTGACCTAGTGGATCAGGACTTGCTCTGGGACCCTGGGCAGCCTCCCTCTATCCCAATAATAGCAAGGCATGGCAGGAAAGAAGGCAAAAACGGGGAGGGTACTCGGAGCCAGAGCTGCCTGGCCACCGGGGCCATCACGGCCACCCCTGGTGTCCAGTCCCATTACACAGGGGTTTTGTTTCAAAAGACCCCACGGAGGAAGCCACTAACAACTATTCCAAGCCATGCCTTGCTTTGGTAAGAGTTTCTCTACGGAGTTGGCTCCTACAACACTCAACTGATCTTCCCTAGCCGTGTAGATGCAAACTAATTTCTCTCACAGCAAGGAGCTTCCTTCACACCATTCATGTTGTTTTGAGATTGTCACAGTGTATCTTCCTGTTCTCCAGAGCTTGTAATAAACACCCAAATTAAACCGAGCCCTTAGACACTTTCAGTGTCTCCTAGCAATATTGATAATGAAAGAGATTTATACAGCAGCCCTTCATCTATCCAAACATCTCTCAAAGCACCGAACAATCTACATATGCAAAGATTATTCCATTCATCACTGAACTGCAACCACCTGAAGGCAATGGCTGTTTAACAGTGCAGAGCAAATTTACTCAGTGGTTCAGGGCAGAAAATGAAAAGTACCTCATCCAAACTGAAAGTACAGACAATTTATTCTTTATAATAGGAAAAAAATGTTACTGAACTATAATATTTTTTCAGAAGAACAGAAAATAACACCCCTTTTCTTGCAGAAATTGCCAGAAAATTGGTAATGGCTACAAGTGGTCAAAGCCAAGGGTTTATCTATTATAGAAAGATGGCAAATTTCAATTTATAACAGGGTTTTCTTTAGATTGCCCATATACCTAAGAGCCTGTTCATTGAAGTAAGTGGAAAGATTCTCAGTTGCTTCAGTGGGCTCTAAAGACACTATTTTTCAATCTACCACAGCTGTTTCAGTAATATGTAATTATGAATTGCACTTGGGTCCCCAAACTCCATTTCTACTGCACCTCAGTTGCTTGACACACATTTGACAGGGAGTCCCCAACACTGACATGTCACGTAGTGCACTGTACATGACACATTCTTAACACTAGGACCCTAAACCTTAATGCTTTACAAATCCCCAAAACACTAATACTTAGTAAACTGGAGCCAACAGCTCTTCCGGGAGATTTTGCTCTTCTCCCAAAGGAAGGTTTAAGCTTTACAATGATACTTTTTGCAAAGGAAAGTGATTTAATTTGCAATTCAATTCAACCTATGATTATTAATCTACTGCCAGGATGGCATCAGGGATTTATGAACTGAGACCATTATTGGCACCTTAGGGCTAAACATGAATCCTCTGAAATACTGAGTCATACAGAGTGGCGAAGATACCATGTCAGCCAAGAAGCAGAGGCTTTTTAGGACTCTTTGGATAAATGGTTGCCCACACACCATGGGGACTGCACTTAATAGTCCAGGCAGCCCCTATCTGACATAGGTTGCCACCTATTGCGATTTTCATGAGCCAATCATGATTTGAATGTGACTCTGTCATGTACTGCAAGTTCACAGGATATGGAAACAGCTCTCTCTTTTATTTGAACTTCTCTATTCCCCCCCAGGTATAACCCAAGTGGCTGTGCTTTCATTTAATTTATAAACCTAAATTAAATAGATGTATTAATTTAGACACAATATTAACAGTAATGGATACTCAAAAATGAATCATTATCAATGAACAAAAAATTACCTATAAACAACATTTAATTTGTATCATCTCAGGTTCTCAAAAGTAGTCACATGAACAAAGTAAAATTCACAAGATCATAATTATGTTAATTACTCTTAAAAGATGATCATCTCAGAGATTTGGGGCAGAACACACCAGCTTTTCTAAACAGACAGCTGCACGACCTAACAGTTTAGAAAATGAGGTAAAGAATAACAGTGTATCCAACTGAAAGTGCAGGGGAATTGAAGAAGGAAGAAAGTACCTAAAACCAAAAAGAAGACAGGCATTGAGTTTATCATCTCATCTCTTCTGAAAAGTGCCTTGGGATTTTTTTACTGCTATAAAAGGTTTGTATATCTACAGATTTTGTACTGGCTCTCAAAAAAAAAAAAAAAAGACAAAAGACACTAAACTGGTTTCCTGGATCTAGAACAGCCTTATGATTTAGGAAGATAAGAGAATGATTTATTAAAGCAACCAAACATGTGACTAAAGTCAGGTTGCAGTGAAGTAGAGATTCTCAGCCTTTTCAGACTCAAGGTACACTGCATTACACGCAAAGCATGGGTTGGAAAATGCCAGGTTTCACTTACTTTTTTGACTACAGAAAACTAATAGAGCAGTTGTTCCATTGTAAAGAACTCAGAAAGACCTCAAGAGGTCAGAATGTGTTTGACAGTCCAGAGGAGAGCCACGCACATGATCAGAGGTAAGGAAAACAGATCTTACGATGACAGGCTGAGAGCCATGGGACTCTTTAGCCTGGAAAAGCACAGGCTCAGGGGTGATCTGATGGCCACCTATAAGTTTATCAAGGGTGACCACCAGGATCTGGGGGAACGTCTGTTCACCAGAGCGCCCCAAGGGATGACGAGGTCGAGCGGTCACAAACTCCTGCAAGACCGTTTCAGGCTGGACATAAGGAAGAATTTCTTTACTGTCCGAGCCCCCAAGGTCTGGAGCAGTCTGCCAGCGGAGGTGGTTCAAGCACCTACATTGAACACCTTCAAGAGTAAATTGGATGCTTATCTTGCTGGGATCCTATGACCCCAACTGACTTCCTGCCCTTTGGGCAGGGGGCTGGACTCGATGATCTCCCGAGGTCCCTTCCAGCCCTGATGTCTATGAAATCTATGAAATCTATGACACTATGGATTCCTATTTGAAATCTCTAGACTTACCTTGTGAATCATGTGGGTATTTGCACACCTAATGGTGCTAGTATTGAGTGGTGCCCTATGAGATCCCTAAAAGGATCTTGTGGCCCCCTGTTTGAGAATCACTGAAATAGAGAATTAGAGAGAAGAGAAGAAAATTAGTCAGTTTGCAAAAACTGAAAGCAAGCAAAATGCCTCTGTTTGAAACACAATAAAAGTGTATATTAACTGCCTGAATGTAGTCCTTATTTGTTGGGAACCACACTGAGGCCCCCTGCCACACACAACTCATTTGTCACAGGTCACAAGCTGGGACCGAGACATTTTGCAATGACAGCTACTTACAGATCTCCTGGAAATAGTGTCAAAGAGTCAGCCAGCTCAGACTCTGTGACCTTAAACAAACAAGTTGGCCAGGGGAAACCTGAATCAGAATTTGAGTTATGCAAAAAACAGTGTCTAGTTCAATCACAGTTCCCAGTTGGAAAAAAAAATCAGGAAGAATTATTTTGCATTAATCAGATATGATATATTTTTTCATAATATTCAGGCAAGTGAAAAGAAAAAAAATAAATCTGGTCAAATGTAGCATTTCTTTTGCTTCCCCTGAAAATACTGTATTTAGTTTTTGAGCTCTGAAAACCTTTGATTTGGTTTGAATAATAATTGAAGTAAATTTCTAAATGAAACAATGGTTCTTATAAAAAATGTAATTTTTAATGTAAAGCTTGTTTTTCCCAAAAGGTGCTAGGGAATGAGAAGATGATAAAGGGCTTTCAGTTCTGGAGCTGATTTTGTTTTTACTTTTTTCAAAGCTTTTATCTCTTGTTGACAGAGCAATGATTGGTGGAGGACTCCCCAAAGCCCATTGATTTCAATGAGAAGCTTTCAAGTGGCCTTGTTGGGGCTTGGATTAGACGCTGAATGAACACGATGCCTGAACTCCCCTGTTTGCCCTGGAAGTGATCTGTACAGAAAAGGCTGAGAGAAGTATGCGTCTTCACTGCTGTTCCTGTTCCATAGATCACATGAATCTTCAGTCTATAGCTTAGTTCAAAACTCTTTTCAGATCAACGCCTTTCTGCCTATCTTGTATCTCTTTTATTTGAGTGAATCTTCTTTTGACACCCACTAAACTCATTTACTTAATCACTGAGACCAGCTGAAAGTCACCCTCCCAAGCATTCATCACTGCTCTTTAGTTCTCTAAATATCCATCCTGATTCATTGTCCTATGTACTTTCCATCTGAGGAGATAGAAGGGATGTGCCCACAACCACTAATTCCTCCTTGCAGAGAGGTGAGTCACTGTCATAGCTGTAATACTTATAGTGTGACTATATTTTTAGGCAAAACCTAAACTAAGCAACTGCTATAGGGCAGAGCCTGGGTTTAAAGTAAGGGCCAAGGGTGATTTTTGCAACAGGGTTCAAAGGGAATTAGGTGCTTCCTATAGGGGTTAGGACCCATTCAAAATCTAGTGAAATTTTGGTTCCACTGAAGTTAGTGGAAAAAACCCCTTAGGTGTAAACACTTGCGTATATCTAGAATTCAGTGTTACTGACTGCAGGTCTTCCAAAATCATGAGACATTTAAAACATAAGACTTTCAAAATAAAAGTTGAGGGGTGAGGGTTTTTTTTAAATTTATCATCTGGTTTCTGAGCTGTGGAAGTCCCACTTGCTACATAACTTGTGTAAGAGGGTTAGAAACTTGCTTTAAAAAAATCCAAGCCAAGAATGCGTGATTCCAGAAGTTGGAACTAGGAAAAACAGTAAACATTGTGAAACCTGTGGAAACACAAAGGCTGGCAACACTGTAGAGGTAAGTACAGCTGTGAACACTTGGGATCTATATTCTAATTCATTCAGGTTTCAGACAGGATGATCAGAGATTCTGTTTGTGGTAAGGGATGGAAACCATGATGTTGAGTGGATATCTGAAGGAAGTTCTCTCCGAAATACTTAAAAAAAAAAAAAAAAGAAAGAATTTTGAAGGGGAAATGCACACCAGGGCAAATTTGAATCACAAACAGGGAACCTTTCATGCCGCTGATTTTCTTCATTTCTGAATCTGACCTTGTGAAAAGCCCTTTGTATTTATTATTTTACAAAATAAAACATTTAGGATAAGATTGTCAAAAGTGCCTTTGTAACTTGGGATCCTAAGACAGATTAGAAACATGACTTAAAGCTTTAGGCCCAGACTTTTAAGGGCATTTAGTCATTGCTTTGCTCAGCAGTGCAAAATCCAAGCCAGTAGTCCAATAACTTTTAACAAGCTACAGGCTGGAAAAACCTGGCTCCGATTCAATGTGAGCCAGGTGGCTCCGGTGGCACATCAGAGGCCTGGTGCTTTGGTTGTGTCCACAGCCGGGCCAGGCGAGTGGTACCAGGGCCAGGCGGCTGGAAGCTGTGTCCTTTTTGCCACTGCTTCTCTCTGCCCCGCACTCCTCCCAGCTGTGGTAAAGCTTCCCACCAGCTAGAATCTGCACCTGAGCTACAACCATGGGGCAGGGGCTGGGGAAAGCTTCCAGTTGCCCAGCCCCAGCACAGCTCCTTCCTGCCTAGCTTTAGTGTAGGCACAGGCATAGGCAAAGCCCAATAGCTCCACAGACTGGATCCAGTGCCTCTGTGGGTCTGATCTGGCCCGCAGGCTGTATGTTGGCACTCTCTAAGTGACTTAAAAAGCTTGATCCTGTTTAAAAAAAATGCATCTAAGGTTATGACTTCTGAGTAATGTAGAAATAACTAATTTAGTTTTAAATAGGCAGCCCAGCCATGGCAGTGTGTATCAGGATAAATTACTCTGCGAAGAACTTCACGTTATCTTGACTGCTGCTGGTACCTGAGCTAGCACGTTTAAACCTAGCTCAGCTCTCTTTCAACTGCCACCATTTCTGTGATACACACTTACGCCACTGATTCTCAGCCAAGGCCTAAGGGTGAGATCACGTTAAGGGTTCCACGTAATATTAGAACTATTAGGTGTGTGATGCATGATTCAGAAGATAAACTTAGAAATTTCAAATAGGAATCTATAGTATCCAAAATATTTCTGTCCTGTCCTGAGTTCTTTGCAACAGAAGAAGTCCTCTGTAGTCAAAAAATGAGTGAAAACTGAGTGTTGGCATTTTCCGATGTGTGCCTTGAGTCTAAAAAGGTCAAGAATAACTAGCTTTAGATGCTCAGAAGCCTTCAGCTCATTGAAAGTCAATTTGCTTCTTTAGGTGCCTTGAAGGCTTTAAAACTCTGGCCCTAAGTCCCTTCTGAAAATGGGATTTTTTCTCTTGAATCACTTTGATTTTATTTGATTTTCATCTAAAATATAGATGTGCTATTTATAGAGCACTGTGAGCATACACTAGGCTCTACATAGGTGTACTGTGCCAAACAAACCACAGGGAATAGTCTACTCACCCTTTCATCTGCAGGCCCAAGGGGCAAAACGACGTAGGAGAGTACGCTGAACGGCATATTTTATGTAACTGAATGGCTTCATGGAGGGAGTTTTATAGACTGAGAAAGGGGCATTTTGGCGAACATTAACTGGGAGGCTGGAGAGAGAGAAAAGAATTATTAGCACTTATCAGAACTGCCAACAGATAGGAGACAGAATTTATTTTGCTTTCTCCACTTTTGATTTTGCTGCCTCTAGAGGGAACATATGATTTGCCAATGTTCAAAGTTTAAGATGCTGTTTTGGGCAGACTCCCAATGAAGAGAATTAGCAATGAATAAGTGCTTGCACTAATGATGGCAGAGCATTAGTTTTGAGGCAATGACAGCTGAGATAGTATAAACTTGTTGTGAGCCATGCATGGCTTTGTCAATACGAAACCAAGTCCATCTGACCGTTCAGAAACATCAGCTAATGCTAAGTAATAGCTGACTGGCAATTTCAATGTGATCTGATCATGCTGTTGCCACACTGTGACATTTTGATGCACTCCTTTGGCACAAAGTTTTGATTCTAGCATTGCACTGTGCTACACTTTTGGATACTCTGCGATTTCACTGTGGATAGGTTCATGGCAATGAGATGGTTTCTGGGCACTACAGCACTCTTCCGAGGCGCTGCATATCACAACATATCAATACTTCAAAGCAACTTGCCTACAAGGTGCTGCAGAGCAAAGGTTTGGGAGAATGTGCCTTTGTGACCAGGACGTCAAAAGCAGCCAGGTTTCCACAGGTTCTCAGGTCAGGTGTTTTGCACAGCATGATGGACTTGCAGCAACGGCCTTGGCAATGCTCTCACCCAAGTGCAGGGCTGTGGGGATGTGGGATGGGGGCACCTCAGCTGGGGTTTCTCTAACACAACACTCCCCCACAGGGGCAGATCCTGGGGTGCACTGGTGCACTTCTCCCCTCCCCCAAGATTCCTGCTCCACCCCAAATTTAAAATCAAGTGCCTGGCTGTAGGATCAGTATGTCTTGTCAGGCAGTGCTGAGGCAGCCGCTTGATTTGATGGCTCGTTGTCAGCTACCCCATCCCTTCTAAACTCTTTCTTCCAGGGGCGTTAACAACCCTCTCTCCTTTTTTAAGGGCCTTGATGCTCCATCCGTCCATCCAGTAGGGCTGTGCAAAACAGCACCGTTCTGTTTCGACTTGCACTTCAACGTTTTGATGGCACAGTGTTTCAGTTTGAATTTTGTTTCTATTTGAAACTGCTGTTCCATTTTGTTTCGTCAAAACAGTTTTGCTGTTTTGACGTTTCGCCCATAGGCTATAATGGGGAAGCTCGAAACAGCCTATAACCTTGTCATTTCTGGCCTGATTTGGATGAAACTTGCAGAAATGGTAGCACCTTCTCAGGGCATGAAGTCTGCCAAGTTTCAAGGAGATAGGTTGAAGGGGTTCGGAGAAACTGCACCTCAAAGTCTTGAAAGCAAACAACTCACAACATGTGTATGTGTTAAGCTGCAGCAGGGTCAAAACTGCAGGGATGCTAGCCCCTGGTGAGGCCACAAAGCCTGCCAAATTTCAAGGAGATAGGTGCAGGGGTTTGGGGGAAACTGCACCTCAAGCTGCAGACAAGCAAAACTCGTGACATGGCTGACACTGTGTGTGTTAAGGCGCAGCAGGGTGAAAACTGCAGGCCTGCTAGCCCCTGATGAGGCCACGAAGCCTGCCAGCTGTCAAGGAGATGGATGCAGGGGGAGCCTGGGTTCTGGGTCCCTGCACCGCTGGCTGATGACTGGCAGCACTCATGACATGGGTGGATGACACTGTGTGTGTGTTAAGGTGCGCCCTCACTCAGCTGACACCAAGGCAGAAAGCAGGGCAGTTCAAACCATGCTGCCTTTCATGCAGTTTTTCCATCCCTCCCCAGAGCACTGGGATTGTAGGGGACCTCAGGGAACGGTGATAGTCACTGGCCAGCTACACAGTCAACAAAGAGAGCTCTCCTCCCCCACCTTTCCCCTCCCTCACCTTACTTTAGTTTCTGTTTCCCTGTAGGCAAGCCCAGCTTGAGCTTCGAAACTTGAAACGTTTAGAAAATTTCGAAATGTTTCGACTTGCCTTGTTTCGCTTTGAAGCTCTCTGTTTTGTTTCGATTTTGCTGTTTTGAGCTTGAAACGAGCTGAAACAGTGTCAAAATGAAACTGCTGGCGATTTCACACAGCCCTACCATCCAGCCATTGTTCTGCCCTGCTTGTCTGTGGGCTGCTCCTGGTCAGGAAGTTCCTATGTCATAGCCCTGTGGGTTGTTTTAACTCATCCCAACAGAGTTGTGCTTATTTTGGCTTCCCTCCAAAACGGAATAAGGCAGCCCCAGGAGGCGAGGGAACCATCTGGTTTCTTTTGAACTGGAGAAAAAAGTGTACCACGTAGGGTTGCCAACTCTGTTTAAATCTAGTCTGGGAGGTTTCCAGAACACTAACGTGGCCACGATGCACAACACAAACGTGCCCATGTGCTTGTGTACATCAGTTATGGATTACAGTGCATCCACTTTATATCAGGAAGGCAAATGCACATCACTATTACATTTAAAATACCCACTAGACGACTGTATAAATCGGATTTGACATTTCATATTTATTTCATAGATTTCATAAACATTAGGGCTGGAAGGGACCGCGAGTCCAGCCCCTTGCCCCAGGGGCAGGAAGTCAGCTGGGGTCATAGGATCCCAGCAAGATAAGCATCCAATTTACTCTGGAAGGTGTTCAATGTAGGAGCTTGAACCACCTCCGACAGCAGGGTGTTTCAGACCTTGGGGGCTCGGACAGTAAAGAAATTCTTCCTTATATCCAGCCTGAAATGGTCTTGTAGTAGTTTATGACCATTCGACCTTGTCATCCCTTGGGGCGCTCTGGTGAACAGATGTTCCCCCCAGATCCTGGTGGTCACCCCTGATAAACTTATAGGTGGCCATCAGATCACCCCTGAGCCTGCGCTTTTCCAGGCTAAAGAGCCTCATGGCTCTCAGCCTGTCGTTGTAAGGTCTGTTTTCTTACCTCTGATTATGCGTGTGGCTCTTCTCTGGACTCTCTCAAGCTTCTCCACATCCTTTTTGAATTGTGGAGCCCAAAACTGGACGCAGTACTCCAGCTGCGGCCTCACCAAGGCCGAGGACAAGGGGAGAATGACGTCCTGGGATTTGCTTGAGAAGCTTCTATGGATGCATGCCAGCGTTTTGGTCGCTTTACTAGCTGCAGCACCACATTGAAGGCTCTTTATTCCACAGTTCTAGCCAGTGTAGCACTGCTGAGCCTATAAGGATGCTGCAGGTTTTTCCTCCCCAGGTGGAGAACCTTGCATTTTTCAGTGTTAAACACCATCAGGTTCTTGTCTGCCCATTTGCTGAGCCTGTCAAGATCCGCCTGGATCACCCTCCTGTCCTCATGTGTGGATGCTTTGCCCCAAAGTTTGGTGTCATCGGCGAACTTGGCCAATCCGCTTCTGACTCCAATGTCCACATCATTAATGAAGAAGTTGAACAAAACAGGTCCAAGGACAGAGCCTTGGGGGACCCCACCATGATGATTGACTTCTGTCAACCACCACCCTCTGGGTCCGAACACGGAGCCAATTTCCCAGCCAGCGGATCATGATGGACCCAAGGCCACAGTTGGCCAGTCTTGCCAAGAGGTGATCATGGGATACCAGATTGAAGGTTTTTGAAGTCAAGATATATGACATCAATCTCTTCCTCCTTGTCCAGGTGATAGGTCACCTGGTCCTAAAAGGAAATGAGATTGGCCATGCAAGACCTACCCACAACAAACCCGTGCTTGCTATCCCTTAGGATGTTGGCATCGGCCAGTCTATTAAGGATGGCCTCCTTAATAAACTTTTCTAAGACCTTCCCCGGGATAGAGGTCAGGCTGATGGGCCTGTAGTTTGCCGGATCTACTTTCCTCCCTTTCTTGAAGATCGGCAGCACATTGGCCTTCTTCCAGTCTTCGGGCACTACACCAGAGCGCCAGGAGTTTTCAAAGATCCGTGCCAGGGGCTGGGCTATGACGCTTGCCAGCTCCTTGAGTACCCTGAAGTGTAGATTGTCAGGGCCAGCTGACTTGGAAGGTGGCCAGCCTTATTTGAATGAATGCCCTGTCATTTATCTCCCAGGTGACTCTCAGCTGTCTCCTGGAGATTTATATCTAATTCCTGAAGGGTCGGCAACCCTAGCGCCAGGCCGCACCTCACCATCCCCAAGCCCAGCCCCACGTGCTCCCCTGCTGTCATATGTGATGCCTAGAGGGCGAATGGGGAGGGGCACGTGCCCCCTCGGAGACCGGCTGCTGCCGAAGCCGCTGGGGCGGTCGCGAATCAATGGTATTGACTTGACTTCGCATTGAAAGACCCATGGGAGTGAGAACTGGGTCACCGCCGTCAAACAATGTCTTATGATGATTTTGGGGCAAGGCAACCCCGCAAGTGGGGTGAGATGCCTCAGAGCGACTGGGCAGTACACGTGCTGCATCAGTCACCCGCAACAACCACGGGGCTGCTGGGATACGTTTATCATAATCAGCACGATCATCAACAAACAGGGATAAGCATGATGATAAACAGCTGATTGTCATTCTTTGTACAACGGGTGACGTCATTGTACAAAGGCGATCGTCACCTTTCACGCGGGCGGGGCAGAAAACAAAGCCACTTGGGACGCCCCGCCCCCTGCTCTGATTGGCGGTCACCTCCCCCGGCCGGCCCCTTCCGGGTTCTGTCCCGCTCACGTGACGCAAGCCGCTCCCACGTGACGAGGCCCGGAGCTCGCTGCCGCGTTTGGGAGCCGGGATCGCTGCCATGGCCAGCCAGTCGCAAGGCATCCAGCAGCTGCTGCAGGCCGAGAAGCGCGCCGCCGAGAAGGTGGCCGAGGCCCGCAAGCGTGAGTGCCACCGCGTCCCGGGGCCTGCCGCGCCCGAAGCGAGCGGGGATCGAACCGGCGGCCCCTCGCCCGCTTTCGGCGTCCCCGCACGCGATTGGCCCGTGAACCGCGGAGCGCGTTTCTGATTGGCTCCGGCGCGTTCCATTCCCGGGCTCAGGGGCTTCCAGCCCGTGGGTTCGGAAGGGAGGCGGTGGGAGACAGGCGCTGCCCGTCCCCGAGGAGCACGGGCCGGGCATGGAAGCGGGTTCCCACTGGGGAGGGAGCAAGGGGCAAAGGTGCTGCCGCTCCAGGGTGGTGCGGAGTCTCCCCCCCCCCCGGGGCTCGCTCTCGTGCCCGGGGGTCCGGGGCGCGTGGCTTGTCCCAGTTGTGCGGCCGGGGGAATGGGCCCATGTTGGGCAGAAAAATGCAGAATCTTCTGAGCGCTCCCCAGCTTCCCTGCCCTCCCGGTGCTTCAGCTCTAAGCACTTCTCCATCCCCACCACCTGCCGGGTTCGTAGCCTTTTATATTTCAACGTTCGACCGAAGGGCCTGTCCGCGTCCCCCCAGCAAATCAGCCTGTTCTGCTCCATGAATTGGTTCCAGAAAAGAGCAGGAAAGGGGGCACCAAATGGGGCGCTCTGGGCATGCTCAGAGCGGTGCCTTGGGGTGTTCCCCAGGTGAAGCTGCAGCCTGATTTCCAGAGCTGGGTCTATGGGGTGGGAGTGGATGGGGCTGGAATTGCTCCCATCTTGTTTCTGGAGCCAGTTGCCCAAGGAGGTCTTTGCTGTGGTGTGGACCTGCCCTTTTGAGGAGTGTTGAAATGGGCAATGGCTACAAGTCAGGCAGCTGCTGGGGATGGAGAAGTGCGTAGAAGGGAAGCTGGGCCCCTTGCGTGGAGCAGTCAGGAGGTTCTGTATTTTTCTGCCCTGTTTGAGCTCCTATTCACTGCTTGCTATAGCAGGAGGGGTGTGCCCTAGTGCACTAAGGAATACGGCTAGCATCTGGCACTCTAAGGCAGAAGTGCCTGCAGGGGGTGTTCATTGTGGAGTTGTTTTTAACAGGAAAAGTACTGCTGTGTGTCTGGTTAAAGCCGGCGGGGTCAAAGAAAATGTGCTGCAGGCTTGCAGAGGATGGTGTAGGTTGTAGCCGTGCTGGTCTGAGGACATAGGCAGACAAGGTTCTTTGGGTGAATCAAAGAACCTTGTCTACAAAAGATGGTGAAATTTATGTGGCGCTTAGCTCCTTATGAGCTCGCTCCTGTGACGGCTTGCCTGCCCCAAGAAAGCGCCGCCTTCTGTGTGAAGATGTAGCACGGAGTGGTGGGAGAGACGCTTGTGATCCAGGAATTGAAATCTCTCCAGATCAGTTGAACAACTAATCTGTGCAGAGATCCTTATAAAAGTGAGACCACCAAACAGGAACAAGCATTTTCACCATGAGGAGTGGGCTGGCATGCTCATATTTCTTATCTGCTTTTTTGCTGGCATGTTGAATCTCTAATCTCTACATAAATGCCCAGGAAGCAAAGACAGAGTTGGACCCTAGCCTCATCAAAGGTGATGGAAGTATTTTTTTTTTTCATTGATCTTAATGGAGCCAGGACTTCATCCATGGTTACTACCCTGAGGAGTTCTTGTCACACTTCCCAAGTGCTGTTTTACTGCTTATCTCCTGCTTAATCATTTCAGCTTCTTTACCTGGGAGGTACATTGCTTTAATTTGGCTTAAATATAGAAATCCTTAAAGGGGGGCGGGGAGGGGTGTCATATAACATGTAACTTGTAGCCATTGCACAACTGGACCGAGGCAAAGCTGTGATCGCTTGATCTGTCTGTTGTGCAGACTGCAAGTACTCTTACAGAAAGTACAGATCAGCTGAGCCAAGGCAGCAGGACTTTTTTTTTTCCCCAGCAAGTATTTCTGGATTTTGAGGGTCTTTTTTCCCCCCCTTTCCACCCCGCCTTTTTTTTTTTTTGTCTTGCCAGGTGGTGAGTGGGTTTATGGATCAGAGGTGCACTCTGCAGTCAGTCCCCCCTTGGAAGATATAGGAATGTCAGTTAACTGTATAAAATTGGATAACAGGGGAGGCCTTAGAAAGCGTGTGGCATTCTGGCAATGGCTTCCCACAGGCTCTTCCTGCCAAGTTGCAACTGTAGATGCCACAGTAACTGTCTGCTAAGTTGGATGCCTATGGGGAATGTTGTGTCCTAGCTGTCTCTCTCTGTCTCAGATGTTATTCTAATCTGGCATATTTTTTGGTAATAGGAAAGAACCGGAGGCTGAAACAGGCAAAAGAAGAAGCACAGGCAGAGATTGAACAGTACCGCCTGCAGAGGGAAAAGGAGTTCAAAGCCAAGGAAGCAGCGGTTAGTTTATTAGATAATTCACAGCTGCCTCCTCCTCATCCTTGTGTCCCCCAGCCCCCAGTCCTTGGGGCTGCTTGGAGTTGGTGTTGCTGCTGCTTGAGATGATGCTGTTAGAGCTCTGCAAAATGTTTAGCTGCTGCTCTTTGTGGAAGAACATTCTGCATGGGGTGGTTTTGTCCGAGAGTGGTTTTCCTTAATTGCCTCCCTGTGCTGTAATGTGCCGCCAGCTGCCATGGCAATATCAGTGGAAAGCAGTCAGCAGCAGGAGTGTTGTTGCATCTTGGAACCTGGAACATGGTATCAGTAGTGAAGCGGTTAATATTAATGAGGTCTGATTTGTGTGTCATGGGTTAGTCTTACAAAGTAGACTTTGTGCATTAATAACAAAAGGAGATCATGCTCAGTTCTGCAGAGCTAGTCTTTCTTGCAAATGTTTCACTATGGTTCCTTGAGTGTTTAAAGATTTGAATTTTGTGATGTAAGTTTATCAAGTGGCCTATAAGTCTCTTGGCAGCTTTGCATGCTCTGTTTTATGTGGTGCTTTTATTCCCAGCAAAATGTAAAATAGTATGTGTGACCTCAGCCTTCATCAAAGGTTCCAAGTGGGAGCCCTCTTTCCTTTGAAGTGTGTTGTGAGAGCAGTGACGCGCTACTTTGTGCCAGCTCTGTTTTTGTAAGGGGTATTCCTACACTACCTGCAATCAGATTTCCAAGAAGATGAATCACTCATTTTCTTCTTTCTATACAACTTTTTAAGTTGGCAGTGTATAATTTCAGTTAAGCCTGTCCTCACATGGACCCCCCCCCCCGCATTATAAACCAGCAAATCAATCTTGACACCAGTAAGCTAAGATCTTATTTCTTAAGCTTTTCCTTTTTCATTCTCTAACCAGTAACAGTACTAGTCCATTCAAGACTTTGACTCTGTTCTATTCACCATACTTTGGAGTTTGGGTACTGAAGTACGGTTCTTGTGCTTCTGATTCCTGTACCAACAACATTTCTGAACCTTGTGTTTAATTCCTGATTTCCTGCCTCTGAGGCTTCAAGTCCCTATTTACAAATGGAGAAGCCGAGAGACAGATTTGAAGTGGTCATGGCTTTTTTTTTTTTTTTCCTTTGTCCTCGAGTTGTATTTACGGCAGAGGAATAGAATCCAGGTCCTGTGAGTCCTGTCCTGTGCCTTGACATTGCTCGTGTTTGGTGCGCAGCCAAGTTGAAGTGTTTGTACCTTCCAGAGAAATCGAAGGGTTAGGAATGACAAAGGAATACATTTTTCAAAAGTCCTTTACTTAAATATTACTGCGAATATTGTATTAGCTGCTATCATTATTAGCAGTCTTACTTAAAGTAGTGTCCAAAAGGCCCCAGTTAAAACCAAGGTGTCATTGTCCTAGGGACTGCACAAATTCCCCCAAAGCTTATATGCTAAATAGATGAGATGGTCTAATGATTCAAGGGATAGCAATGAAGCAACCGTGATGAAGCAACTCTCTCTTGGCATTACTACTTTACCGCTACGCTGTGTTGCTGCAAGAAGTGTAATGATTATTACTGAAGCATACAGAGTAGCAGAACATAAAAATTAGTCACAATAGTTTGCTTCCTTACCAAGGAGCTTTTTGTTCTAAGTGGATTGCTTTTTTCTTTTCATTCGCTCAGGCTCTTGGATGTCATGGAAGCTGCACCACCGAGGTTGAGAAGGAGACCGAGGAGAAGATGAGCATAATCCAAGAAAACTTCCAAAAGAATAGGGAAGAGGTGCTGACTGAACTGCTGTCACTAGTGTGTGACATCAAACCAAAAATCCACATGAATTACCGCATCAATGGATAGTAGAGGAAGAATGTGTGTGCTGGAAGTACTAGCAGTAACATCTGGCTTCAGATGGAACGTACAGCCCTTAGCCATACTATAGCTCTGTTCTTTTTTTTTGGAAAGAAATTAAATTATTTCAGTAGGTTTGTAGGTCCTTGATACCTTGTTGGAGACTCAGTAGTTTACCTCTACATGGATTCAGAGCTTATCCAAAGAAAATGACCATGTCTCAAATATGCATTAAATGGCAAATAGTTAATAAGCAAAAAAAAAAAAAAAAGTTTCTGCTTTTTCTTAGGTATTTGCTCAAAAGGAGGGGTTTGAGATTTAAAAGGAGAGAGATGCTGGACAGCTTTTAAAATGCAAGCCTGAGTCAGTACTGGTTTAGACATTTTTTCTGTATCCTTGTAGGCTGAATTGTGTTGGTAATCTTTAAAATAAAGGTGAATCCAGAAAGAAAAATCCTTGGGCTGTTCAGTATGGGCTGGTAGTTAGCTGTTGTGTGTACTTTGCTGTAACTTGAATGATAATGTCTTTGCTATAACTTGAATGGCATTGTCTGGCACTGACCTTGGAAAGTAAAGAACCTATGTAACTGATGTCTCTTTAGTTGTCTGTTTTGTTTCTCCTTGCCCTTCTACTTATTACAGTAGTGCCTGTGGCTTCGTTTTTTTATTATGTGCTGCACATATGCACACTGAATCTGTTAATTCTCTAAGACAAAACATGGGAGAAGAAAGAAGTGAAGTGACTTGGCAAAAGTCAGAGTGGGTAAATCGCAGAGCCTGCGGTGGAACCCACGTCTCCTGGATTCTTCTCTAGCATTCAAGCCACTAGACCAATGATGAACAACTTGCCCAAGAAAATTCTCAAGTAGTGATCATACGTGAAAGCTTAGGTGAAATAGAAATTAACTGCTTTCCAAATGTGACTTTTGTAGTCAGCCATGCAAATGCAGTATCTATCCTTCCTCTCCTGGTGCCTCGTACTGATCTCCGCTGTGCTGTAATAAATATCAAGGTGCTACTGACTTAAAAAGAACTGTGGGACAAGTATATTGTGTCCAAATTGGCTTCAGTGTCCGTTGCTTCTTGCCGAAGCTAACGTGCATCAGAATCTTGCAGGCTTTTTTGTTCCAGCAGCATCTCTATCAGCTGGTATAGTGACCCTTCATTCTACTAATGGAAAATGTGAGACCTCCTAGGAAGCATTCCTTATTTTTTTTTTTTCCTCAAAGCTACAAAATAAAACTCAATTCTGTTTGCATACGTTAAAAAACCAACCCCTAAAATGGCATTTTACTTTAAACTTGGTGTGCTCCTATGGAAGCAGTACATTAGCTGGACTTGGCTCACCTGCCATCTGTATAAGATCAGGTGCATTCGTGTGGCTTTTTTGGTGCTGTTATCTAATAGTTGATGGAATCAGTTTTAGCTAAAAATGCCAAAAAGCCCTGCTGATGTACCCTATCTATACTTTGACTCTGCTCTGAAGGATCTGTAACATGCTGTGCCAAAAAGCCCTGCTGATTTACCCTATTTATACTTTGACTCCACTCTGAAGGATTTGTAACATGCTGCTGCTTCTGGAAAAGCATTTTTTTTTTTTTTAAAACTTCTGCAAATAGCCCCTATACATATATGAGGAAGCTAAGTAAGAAATTCTGCTCAATGCTACCACGCCTTGCTAACAAGAAATAACAACCCCTGGCAGTGTACTCGGTTTTAGAGGATCTAGATTCTTTGCTGCTGACAAAGAAAGTGCTTTTGGGAGGTAGTTAGGAAAACACAACCCACTATCTTTGTAAGTAGAAGATTGGAGATAAAAGGTGACCTGCTTGAGATCATGCAGCCATGGGAGCTGAAGTTGTTCTGTCTTTTGTTTGGTTTTTTTTTCCCCGTTTGTTCACATCAGGTCTCTGATCAAGGATTGAAAGAGTCTCTTTGACAAATCATGTTTGGAAAAATGAAATGGAAAAAGCAGACGTGTTATACTGCAGTAGATCTTAAAAGATCCAGGGTAATTATGTCTTGGCCTCACAGGTAGTTCGTGGTTTAATGACATACAAACATGCTGTATGACCAGCAGCTAGTTGCGTTCCAGCTGGGGAATAATTGCTTCTGTTCTATGCAAGGAGTATGAAATAATCCTTGGTATTTCAAAACGCTTGTATTTGCTATTATCGTGCACAAGTGATACCGTTCCAATTCTGTCTACCTCTTCCAGGGTGTACTGCTCGCTGAAGGCAGCTGTTGACACCTTGGCTTGTTGCTTTCCTTCAGTAGGCAAAGACCACCTCCCCCTTGCCAGCTGGAAATGTAATGGCGCTCTCTCTGTTCCCAGGTTGACTTCTAAATACTATGTAATGGCTGCAGAGCATCTCCTTGTTAACCCAGGTTTTCTCCAAAACCACATCCCCTGGAGCTAGGGACAGGGAGGAGGAAAAAATCTACCTCGGTCTCAAGTTATCTTTTTGGCTGGATGTGTAAGGATTTCTGCTCCAGCTCATGCTGAGGTTTTAATGCCTTGCCAGAATATGTTTTTTTCTTTTTATATCCCTTGGCATGCTGTTCCCAAAAAAGCCTTATTTAACAGCCAAGAATTATCTGACTGTCCAAATCTGCGTAGAGGCAAATCACTCCAGTTACTGCTTTTCAGTCAGCGTGGCTTTGTTTGCAGTGTACAGCTTTTATTGAAAATGAAAGACGCATTAATTTCATCCTGAGCCTCCCTGGAAAAAAAGACCTTTTATGAGTCTGGGTACATAAATTAGACTTTGTAGACGTTTTTTCCCCCTCTAAGATAAGACTGCGCCACAAAATATTCCGCAGGGAAGGTTTCTGGTTCAAGACACGTGGGCTAAACATAAGGTAATTTGGATCTTGGAAAAAAAAGAGATCTTACATACTGTCTGCTCCCCCTCATTTTGATTAGTGCAAGTATCATTAATTTCAGTTTTTGTAGTGAAGCCTCCCTTTTGCTGATCTCTCCAAGTGTTGCCTATTATTGGCTATTTGCCTGTGGTGGTCTGGATATAAAGTGCTGCTGCAGGTCTTGATTAGTGAGTGAATTCCAATTAATTCTAATAGGAGTTTAGACCCAGATGACATGTATTTTGGGGATTTTTATGCTGTATATTCTAGATCAGGGGCAGGCAATTATTTTGGGTGGATGGCCACTTAATGGGTTTTGGTTTTGGTGAGCAGTCGTGGGCTGCAAGGGTAGTCCCTGGTTGCAATCTTGGGACCACAAGTCCTACCTGCTACCCCCTGACCATCTGAAGTCCCTCCCCTTGGGACTTCTGGTAATTCTAATACTATAAAAGCCTAAGTCTGTCTGTCTGTCTGTCTGTAACGCTTTATTTGCACTCTGATTGGCTGACGGAAGCAGCCAATCAGAGTGCTCCAAGCATGGGGGAGTGCTGCCATGTTTCTGAAGTGGTGCCAAAGACCAGACGGAGGGTGGGGGACCTGAGACTCGAAGTGCTGGCCTCGGCTCACCCACCCCGCTCCCTGCAAGAGGCAGAATGGCAGCAGCATGGGGCGTTAGGTGGTAGCACACCATCCCTGCCCTTCCCCCACCCCGGTCATTCTTGACGGGTAATTGGCTAATAATAAAATAATATTATTAAAAGAACTAAAAAATTCTTTATTTAAAAAAAATATTTTTGTCCTGATTTGTGTGCGTTTGTGGTGTATATAGAGGTGATTACATAACAGTTCAAAATGAGGTCTTACTCTTGTATATTGTAGTGGAGTGTGGTGCATGGGGGGTATGGAAGGGTAGCTGTGGGGTTTGTGGGGAGCTGTGTGTGTGTGTGTATGCGTGGGCATGTGGAGTGTGGGTGTGGGGAGGTGTGGCTAGGTATGGGGAGTGTGTGGAGGGGGAGGGTGGCTGGGGGTGTGCCTGTGGGGGGGGGGGCACCTTTGAAACAAAACAAGGGCACTCAAAATGTTTCGAAAATTTTGAAAAGTTTCAAAGCTGGGCTTACTTGGCTTCAGTGCCAGTCCCAGCTGGCAGCGGCAGCCTGCTATCATCTTGTGCACAGATCCAGGCTCCCCCCGGAAGGAGTCTGGCGCAGCCCCACAGCCCTCCCAAGGGTGTGAGCCCCCGGATCTGTACGTGGGATGACAGCATGCTCTCGCTGCCGGCTGGGGCCAGTGGCAGGTGGAAGTTTTCCCGGTGCTCGGCACAGGCTGTGCCTAGTGCCAATCCCAGCCAGTAGTGGCAATCTCCTGTGATCCTGCACACAGATCCAGGAGCCTGCACCCCTGGAAGGAGTCCGGCACAGAAGGCTGCGGGCCTCCACATCTGCACGCTGGATGAAAGGAGGCTGTTGCTGCTGTCTGGGACTGGCTCTGGGCACAGTCTGCGCCCAGTGCTGGGAAGATAGCTGCTGCCAGCGGCAGTCTGCTAGCATCAGATCCAGGGGCCAGCAGCCCTGGGAGGGCTGTGGGGTTGTGCCGGACTCCTGGGGGTGCGGGTCCCTGGATCTGCGCGCTGGATGGTAGGAGGCTGCCTGGGGCCAGCGGCAGTAGCAATCTTCCCAGCACTGGGCATAGGCTGCACCCAGCACCGGTCCCAGGTGGCAGTGGCAGTCTCCTATCATCTGGTGTGCAAATCTGGGGACCCACATCCCCGGGAGGAGTCTGGCACAGCCCTGGAGCCCTCCCAGGGGTGGAGGACCCCTGATCCCCGCTCTAGATAACAGGTGGCTGCCACTGCTGGCAAGGGTCATGAGTTTTGCTTTAAACAGTTGGAGGCGCAGTTTCCCAGAAACTTCTGCACCTATCTCCTTGAAACTTGGCAGGCTTCATGCCCTCAGAAGGGGCTACTATCCCTGTAATTTTCATCTGAATCTGGTAGGAAATGACAAAGTTTTAGGTATTATCATGATTCCCCATTATAGCGTATGGGTGAAACACAGAAACGCGTTGAAATTGCAAAACAGTTTCGATGAAACGAAACAGACCAGTGCTTCAAAATGAAACGAAATGATGAAATGAAACACTGTCCCTTCGAGACAGCAAAAAGGAAGTCGAAATGAAACAGTGCTGTTTCGCACAGCCCTACTGCCCAGCCCTGACCTCGGGTGCCCCGCGTCTGCTCTAGGCTGGAGCCTGTGCTGCACTGGGTTGCCCTGCATCTGCTCCGTGCTGCCACTGCTGCCCTGCATGGCAGCCCAGAGGTTGCCATGATGGCTGCAGAAATGGAGGACAGCTCTGCGCAGGCTCCAGGCAGCTGCAGCAGGAAGGGGAGAGGCCGCTTTCCCTCTACTTTGAGCAACAGCTTTTGTCCTGTGCTGCCACTGCTGAGCCTGGGAGGGCAAGGCCAGAGTAACTGTGGCGTGTGTGGGGTCAGGGCTGTGCAGCACAGATCCCCGTCATTATTGCAGGGCTGAGGCCAGGGCAGTGGCAGCCGGAAGGAGCTGCCTGCCCTCTGGGCTTCTAGGCAGTGCAGCCACAAAACCACCCCAGCCCATGGGAAGCAGGATGTGCCATGACTGGACTGTGCCTGGGCCAGGGGACCAAGGGACCCGCTGCAGGCCAGACAAAAACCCACATGGGCCCGATCCAGCCTGTGTGCTGTATGTTGCCCACCTCTGTCTTGGATGGAAATGCAAAGTTCCTACATGTTAACAATGACGGCAATATATTTTACAGGTGGTGATAGTAGGGTAGAGGATAGTCTTTATTAGAGTTTGGAAACAGAATCTATCCCATCTGCCTTCTGCCATTAATATAAAGTCGTCTGTCCTTTCACAGGGCCCTG
The DNA here is from genome assembly GCF_052110815.1 of Crocodylus siamensis. Lineage (NCBI taxonomy): Eukaryota > Metazoa > Chordata > Crocodylia > Crocodylidae > Crocodylus > Crocodylus siamensis. Next base: position 14,848,963 of record NC_143405.1, on the reverse strand, counting down.
AGTATACTGCAGTGCCTTTATACGGAAGCTGAAACTCTATCAATTGGGACTCCTAGGGGCTCTTGTAGTACAATTGTGGATCAGGATCCTGGGCAGTACAAATGCAAAAAGCCATGGTTCTTGTCCGAAGGAGCTTGCAATCTAAGAAAGTTTATCCATGGAGGAAGATGTGGGACTGTAGGGTTGAAGAGGCAGGTCTATGGCTTTCTACAGATGAAGTACCACATGCGGAGTGCACAGAGCAGAATGAGCCAGAAGTACCCTTGGTGTTAATTGAGAAATAGAGCTCAATACCCATAAGGTTCCTGGATGGGCAGACACGCTGTTTTTCCTGTTTAATTTGTTGTGTGTGGCCTTCTTCTGGCATGGTTCCCAAATATAAGCTGGAAGTGTGTTTCCCACCTGGCTGCTAGGAAACTGTCTATTTAAGTTAAGGTCAGCCTGTTGGGCCCCTCCCCACATTACCTCTTTGCAGAAGGGTTACTTTTAGATAAAGAGTTGCTTCCTGCCTATCACTGAGATGCCAGCACTGAAAATCCTGCAGTGTGGTTGCTTTGAGTCTGATTCTTCTTTCCCTTACAACAGAGCGGTGCTGATCAAAATGCTTCTGCTTCAAGACAGCAATAGCCTAATCAGGCTCTGTGGGAACCTGCAATGGCTGTAGAAAGAGGATCTTCTGGGAAAGAATGGCACTTTGTTCTTATGCGGTATGCCAGTGTTGGGTTTTTGATGTTTCTGATAACTCTAATTGCAGCTGCTGAGAACTCGTGGGGGGTGGGGAAGAAATCAGGACATGTATCCCCACTCCAAAAAGCAACAGTTAACATTTGCAGCTAGGAGCATGCGGTGGTGTAAGGACCCTGGACTTCAGAAAAGCAGAATTCGACTCAGGGTATTTAAGGGCAGGATCCCCAGGGAGACCAGTCTGAGGGGGAAAGGAGTCCAGGAGGGTAGGTTGTATTTTAAAGAAACCTTCCTGAGGGCACAGGAATGAACCATCCCAATGCGAAGGAAGGCAAGCAAGTATGGCAGAAAATCAGCTTGGCTTAGCAGGGAACTCTTCAGTGAGCTAACACACAAAAAGGAAGCTTACAAGAAGTGGAAACTTGGACAAATGATTAGGGAGGAGTATAAGCGTGTTGTTTGGGCATGCAGGGATGAAGCCAGGAGGGCCAAAGCACAGTTACAGTTGCAGCTAGCAAGGGACATAAAGGGTAACAAGAAGGGTTTCCACAAGTCTTTGAGCAACAAGATGAAGATCAGGGAAAGTGTGGATCACTTATTAAATGGGGGAGGCAACCTAGTGACAGATGATGCAGAAAAGGTGGAAGTACTCAGTTCTGAAGTACTCATTTCACCTCATTTTTCACAGGCGAGTTCAGCACATAGAAGCACCTGGCAGCACAGTTTGGGGAGGAGGTGAGCAGTCAACAGTGGTGAAAGAACAGGTTAGGGACTGTTCAGAACAAATGGATGTGTACAAATCCATGGGGTTAGGTGTGATGCACCTGAGGGTGCTGAGGGAGTTGGCTGATGTGATTGCAGAGCGGCTGGCCATTATCTTTGACAATTCATGGCAATCAGGGGAGGTCCCAGATAATTGGAAAAGGGGAAATATAGTGCCCATATTTAAGAAAGGGAAGAAGGAGGATCTGGGGCATTACTGACCAGTCAGCTTCACCTCAGTCCCTGGAAAAATGGAGCAGGTCCACAATGAATCCATTTTGAAGCACTTGGAGGAGAAGAAGGTGATTAGGAACAGTCAGCATAGATTTACCAAGGGTAAGTCATGCCTGACCAACCTGATTGCCTTCTATGAGATGACTGGTTCTTTGGATGCGGGGAGACCAGTAGATGTGATATACCTTGACTTAAGCAAGGCTTTTGATAATACATCCCATAACATTCTTGTAACCTAAGGATGTATGGGTTGCATGAATGGACTGTAAGATGGATAGAAAACTGGCTGGATCTTTGAGCTCAAAGGGTAGTAGTTAATGGCTTGATGTCTGGTTGCAAGCCAGTATCACGTGGAATACCCCAGGGGTTGGTCCTGGAGCCTGTTTTGTTCAATGTCTTCAACAACGTGGAAGATGGGGTGGAGTGCACCCTCAGCAAGTTTGCAGATGACACCAAGCTGGGGAGAGTAGTAGATATGTTGGAGGCCAAGGCTAAGATTCAGAGACCTAGACAAATTGGAGGGTTGGGCCAGAAGAAATCTCATGAGGTTCAATAAGGACAAGTGCAAAGTCCTGCATTTAGGACAGAACAATCCCATGCACCGGTACAGGCTGGGGGCTGACTGGCTAAGCAGCAGCTCCGCAGAAAAGGACACGGGGGTTACGGCGGACAAAGAGCTGAATACAAACCAGCAGTGTGCCCTTGTTGCCATGAAGGCTAATGGCATCCTGGGCTGCATTGGTAGGTGTGTTTCCAGCAGATCGAGGGAAGTGATTCTTCTGCTCTATTCAGCACTGGTGAGGCCACATCTGCAGTCCTGTGTCCAGTTTTGGGCCCCCCACTACAGAAAGGATGTGGGCAAATTGGAGACAGTCCTATGGAGGGCAACAAAATTGTTAGGGGGCTGGGGGACATGATTTATGAGGCAAGGCTGAGGGAACTGGGTTTATCTAGTCTGGAGAAGAGAAGAATGAGGGTGGATTTAATATCAACCTTCAACTACTGAAGTCCCTTCCAACCCTTATTATCACTGATTTTGTGTGCTAAGCTCTGTGTGAACACACAGACAATGGTCTACGCTATGTAATTTTGTCAGCAGGCATCCAATGGCAAATTTGGTCAGCAGGGCCTTGGTAAGGCACAATTCCTGCACTTAGGACCTCATTAGAGGTCTGTCTTTGTGTCTGAGTTACTCCAGTCCAAGAAGTTTGGTTTTTTAGCCCAAGCTGTTAGCAGTTCATTAATTTAAGCTCAGAAGGTCTTCTGTTTAATCAAGCAGGATGTAGGCTGTCACACTTATAATATACATAGAGGCAAGTAGAGCGTAGGAAAAGGGATACAACATTGAACTGGAATGACTGCAACATGACATGATGAGAATAAGGTCCCTACCCTGAATCGTCCCTAGCCTGAATCATGTGCATGTATGCTGTGTGTGGCACACCACAAGGGGGCATGACAGCAGGCAAGAAGAAAGCAGTTTTCAAGAAAATTTGTGATTGACTCCTTTTGCTTTGCATGTGTTCCTTTTAATTAGGTTTATTAAGTTAGAATGGGAAATATAGGCCTAAACTGTAATCTTTCATTTTCCAGGGTAGAGACCAAGCTGCAAAATGTTGCTGTGAAAAAAAACTCACAGGAGTTCTTGCTATTGAGTTTTACTCCCTGTTTTTCAGTCCAGTGGCAAAAAATTAAAAAAGCAAAGACAAAGGTGATCTTTGAATATTAATTTCCATTTTTTCAAAACCTATTTTTTTGGTGAAAATTTTCTTTTCATTGAAAAAATGTTTTTTTTCCCACGGGCATTTAGTGCCCACACTGAGCATCAAAGTTCATAGTTGGAGATTTTGAAAAGAACACTACAAAGGAATGATCAGTGACAGGACGATCATTGAATACTGAATGTCCATTTTCATGATGCTGCCTGCAATGACATACAGATCTGTTTTGGCTGGTTGCTAGGCTCTAAATGAATTAAAGTTTGTTTGAACAGTTCAAAATCATTCTAGCGTTCATTGATAGCTTCACATTTCATTTGTTTTTTGCTTCCTATTCCTCTGGTTTGGTTATGCCCTTTGGGGGGTACATCTTGATCTTCAGTAGTTTTGACTAAATGTTTTTGTATCCCCTGCCAATTTTGAAACCCCATGGATTCATCACACTTTTGACAACTATAATAAATTAATATGAGCTTTGTGTATCTGTTTAGTAACCTTTTGCCATGGTGAAATGTGACCAGATTTCCCATTCACTATTACTCAGTTTCTTAACCAGATTCTTCCCCCGTCCCCTGCTCCCCATTTGTTTTCCATCATCAAGTCTAACATTAATTTATAACAAAAGGCAAGCGACCAGGTTCTCAACTGTTATGTACTGGTGCACGTCTTCCATTTACTGCAGTTGATTATCTGGCTTAATTTTGAAGAAAAGGAATATCAAGAACCACCAAAACTGTTATCTAGAAAAAAGATACCCGCCCCCCCCCTCCAAAAACAGCTTGCCAAAAGAAAGTAGCTTATACTAATCAATTTTTTTGGTATTATACTCATGGAGTAATTATATTGGCTTGGACTGGCATTAGACTAAAAACATGTTAAATTACATTCAGCTGCCTCAAAAAATTGAATGAAGAGTCTGCTGCATCAATAGTGGAGCCATTATTCAGGACAACAGAAGGGTTTTTTTTGTTTGTCTGTATTATGATAATGCAAAGGGATGCAGTGCTTTGGACCTTTAACTTACCTTAAGCTTTGCAGGCAATCAGACAGAAATAGGGAGAAATAAAAGAGCTGTAATTTATCTCATAAGCAGCAGCAATTTTTGATTTCAGATACATACTTTCAGAAATATTAGGAAATATAGTTGTTATATCTAATGGTTTCTGATTCATGGCTTCCTATGAACTGTGATTAACAACAGGTCCAGAGAACAAGAGGTGGAAAGTGTGTGGATGAGAGGAGAGCGAAGGACATTCCCAAATACTGTTACCCTTTCTTGATTAGGGTTGGCAGGAAATTTTTGATGGAAATATTTTTCCACTGAAAAATTAGGCTTCATGAAAATACAAGTGGCACCTGTCCCAATTGGTGATCCTGTGCATTTAACTGGAAATGGCATGGGATGGTCTCTGTCTCTGCTGTGGAACTGGGTCGCATCTGAATAACTGGTTGATGACCTTATAATTAAACATGAATTGTGCAAAAGTAGAAACAACACCAGATGTCTAAAGATAACTGGATGGGAACAGTGCAGCATACAGTGATAAAATCAAAAAGGGCAAGGTACAAAAGTTACCTCTAGCAAGGAACATAAAAGGCAGAAAGAAAAGGTACTATAAATATATTAGACGTCTAAAGAAAACAAAGGAAAGAAGAGGTCTGTTACTTAATGGGGAAGAAAAGGAAACAATGGATGACACAGAGAACCAAAGCAGTCAAGGCCTATTTTGCTTTAGTTTTCACACAAGTAAGGTTATTTTTGACCAGGCACTTAATGCACTGAATGTCAACCGAGGATAAAAATGCAGGCCAGAACTGAGGGAGGCTATTGAGATAAGTTGGATGCATTCAATTGACAAAATTGGATGAAATTTGCCCAAGAGTACTTAAAAAAAATAGGTGAAACAATCTGGAAAGCATTAGCAGTTATCTTCAGGAGCATTTGAAGGATGGGGCTATCTCAAAGGGCTGAAAAAAGGCAAAAGTAGAATCTGTGTGTAACAAAGTGAAAAGAAGGACCAAAAGTGATATAGAGCAGTGCACCTAATTTGGATACCCACAACGCTATTAAAACACATTAGTAAATCATCAAAAATAAAGCACTTTTAAAGGGAGGTAAGATGATGAGAAACGGGAACTGTCAAGAGTTTCAATGGCAGGGCATTGGCAGTGCCCTTGTCTCCCTCAGTTTTCCCCTGTGGCATACTCTGGGATATTTTGCATATTGTGTTTTGATGTGAGTGAGGGTCCAAAGTTGTGATTTTGAGTATTTCTTCAGTTAATGTTAGTCATAGGAGTTCAGTCTCTTTATTTGTGACTTTGGGGACCTTTAGATTAGTCGTCCTAAACATCTACTAATAAAATTCAATATTGCTTCTTAGCATTGGTAATCTCCATGTGGGAAAGGCTAGAGAGTAACAGAAAAGTAATACCCAAGTATCCATACTGTACTAAGCTCTTGCAGCTCAAGCACTCCAGCTTGATGGATATACATGACAGATCCACTAGCTGTAGTCCACTCCAATCTAGTTGTAGAATAGCACGTAGGGAGCATATGCCCTGGCACACAGTAATTTGCAGGGAGCATGGGTAACCTAGGCAAGGGGGTCAGTTTTTCCCCCCATTAGCATAACTGAATTACTACATCTAAGACCCCTCTGCAGCCATCAGAGTGGCAAATAGGATTTGTTCCTAACAGCTAGGTCCTGGTTCCTTTGCAAACCGTGGAATTTTGCCACTTAAATAGGGTGAAGCTTTGGCTCTGAAATGTAATTTTTGCTAAAGAGTGATATGTACAGTTTATGCACCGGAGCAAATTAGCAGTTAAGCAGCCAGGGAGATTTGGTTTCATGTTTATTACCCCATCTGTGGTTTGCCACAGGCCGTTTTTAACAGCGCGCTCACAGTCTCCTTTCTAAACATTATGTCACCATTTTATTGCTCTCCCTGGATCCTTTGCTAGGCAAGAAGAGGAGGAAAGCACAATTATTCCTTTTGATGCAGTTGCATCGCAAGCTTTGGCATGGCTGGGTTTGTGGGGGGAAGTGATCCTGTGCGCTAGTGTCAAAGAAAGTGTCTAATTTACCAAGCTGAATGGATGCTTTTATTCTATCAGCCTGCAGTTGCCAATATAATAAGGTCCCATGCAGATAACAAGTATGAAGTCAAATCTGGTTTCAGTGTGTCCCTGCCATTCAATTAGCACATTGCCCACAATGTCTGTAGTAAACTAGAGCAGAGGAATTCAGTTACAGGAGAATCACGTGATCATATTCTCTAGGGAATGTATGCAGTAAAGAGAACTGTTTTCTTAAATTTTGATCCGCATGCACTAACATGAAGAAATGCTAAGGCCTGCCATTAGACCTAGTCTCTGCCTTCATAAAGCTGTATATATTTGTCTGGTTTTGGTATGTCCCAATTATTTGGCAATATCATGACTCTTACAGACCATTCAAAATGAACCTCTTCTCTTCCTGCATCGTCCCTTTGTTTAGGGAAGTTACAGTCATTTTCCTGTAATACAGTAGACTGAGATGGAAAAAAAACTGCGATGAGACCCCTTCTGGTTTTATATTTGATCATGTTCCGTTTTTCGGGGAGAAGCTGGCTTGGATGCAGCAGTGGGGGAGGTGGTATCATGTCTGCCGTTCGGCCCGGGTGACTGCGCATTCTCCTGTTTTGAAATGGATTTGAATATTGCTGAACAAGGACCTGGGATTCAGCCCCTAAAGCAGTTTTATTTGGCTTCTCTACAGAGATATATATTTGCAAATGAAATCATGGAAATACCCTACTGAAACATCTCCGGTTTTGTGACTACTCAGCGAATTCTCGGGCCCGGGTATGTGGTTCCCATTCTTCCTATCTATATTTGTCTGTGATTTGTATGACTCTGCCAACTATGTTATGACACAAAGTGCTTCACTCTGGGCCCTTGGGCTGTTGAGTGAATTTCCTGATCTCTAACTGTCTCAAGCAGGGGAGAGTTTGCACACCCTTGGTTAATCACTGAGGGAGATCTGCATAGCAGTTGTGCTTTTCTTGAACACAAGCAGCATGCCTACCACTGTCCATCTCTGTTCACTGGACTTGTTATATGGGAATTTATGCATGGTGGTATATCACTCACCAGCAGTGACACTGTGGTATCTGGCATGGGGCATGACGGTTAAGGGTGCAGCATTCAGCAAGAACAGTGAATTGAAGCCTTCATCAAAGCCAGGTCTGGCTAGAGGAATGTCTCCACCCTGGAAATGATTGCAGTCCATGAAACAAGTTTTACTTGACTATTTCAACATTTATTTTTACAGTGCTTGAACTTCAGGCACCAATTCCGTAGCCCCATAGTTAAAACTTTACTTTGACTTTACTACTACTTATAACTTCCTGCTTTTTGGTTAGGGGCTCAATGTGAGCCACACTTTTGTTTAAGGGCAAGTGCAGCCTTTGGACCATCCTGGTGATCAACTTACTGGACCAACTTTAGACCTGTAGGGTGTAACCTAGATTTGAACTCCTCTAAATAGGAGGTTTCCTGGGTCCGAATTTTACAGCTTGAGTCTATTTCTACTATTATGAGAGATATTGAAACACTTCTGGAGAACTCAAGAGGGCGAAAACTCTTTTCTAAAATATGGCAGAGGTTAAACTCACATGCACACGAGAGATGTAGCAAGCTAGTGCTTGCAACATAGGGTAATGAAAGTGAGAAGCTGGGTGGGGGCCTATCTATGTCTGTTGCAAGCCTCTTGACTTCAGTGGTTGCACCAATGAACTTATTTGGCCCTGGGAGTTATGGGGAATAAGAGTGATTTATTTCTGCAGTCGCTGCTCTGTATAGTAGTTGAAGCATCCCAGATAACCAAGACTTTTCTGTCCCAAGGCTGAACTGTGTGAAGGCACAAAGTGTCCAGTGTTGGATATTCCCATGCAAAGAAAGAAGAAAGAATGATCAGGGTAGAGCTCATTTGAACCATGACTGGACCAGGTAAGCTTTTTGAATCCCCTTATTATGTGGGGGGCCTAATCTGGAGTTTTGCCAAAATATGGAATGACATACATGGAAATGCAGTAGCTTAGCGTGGATTGACGAGACAAATTAAGTAGCCACAGGAGAAGCTCTGGCAGATCTTAGGGAGTGAATAGGAGATAAGGGTAGAGCCCTTGGGAGCTTGGGCAGCGAGGGACAGCATGCTAATGTTAATGTGGGGGGAGAGGAGAAGGTAGAGAGGGGGAAGATTGTGGGGAAGAGAGACCTCCCAAAAAGGGCATTACTTCTGTGATAAAAGCGAGCCAAGAGAAATGAGATGCATGCTGGGCAGAAACGAAACTATAAAGCTATGCTGTCTGCACCTTCCCTGCAGCTGCTGTCAATGCTGTCTGCTGTCTGTTAACAGGAGGTAGGTTTTCCTGCTCTGAACTAGCTGTTGCCTTTGAAGTGGTCTCCTAAGGCAAGCACATCCCAGGTGACTGAAAAGTCTGAAATGCCTAAACCAGAGAATCCTGGTTTGTCTGTAGCTTTACATGACCCCAGCACCCATGCTGTGTTTTGTGTTTGTATAGTGAAAAATACACTCTGTTCTGTGGTTTTTCTTTTTCTTGTTTTCTCTCTTGTTTCCCACCAAAGTGCTGGGTTTAAAATAAAAGGTGCTGGGGGGAGGAGGAAAAATATTCATCACTTTCCTTTTAAGCTTGGGCAATGTGCTCTTTTGCCTCAGTTCTGAAACCAAGCATGTTACTCATTTGAGCTGGTGCCAAAGGGTGGGATCAATGGGATGAAGGCAGGGCACATGTGGGTACATATGAGCTCTCAGAAGAAAGCTACTTTTCAGCAGTGCCCCCCACCCCCAAATACTAGATCTCTTGTTTTGATAAGGTTGAGTACAAGCAACCAGCTAAGCAGGCAGGAGCAAAAATGGTTAAAATGGTATATACATGCAGACACAAGTGCACCATTCATTATGCCAGAGTATTAGAGCGTTACTCCTTTAACTGAGTTTTCTGCCCTTTGCAGGCACTTTCTGTAAGCATAGAAATCTTTTCACATAGTACATGTTGCATCAGTTTCCTGTTTGACTGTGCTTCAGCTGATGAATATGATACAGTCATTTAACTGGATTAAATTTCATTTATACTTATGGATTCTATTACAGCAATCCTGTGTGTAACTGGGGAGTGGCATTGATGTGTTTGGCAAGAGAGGCCTGTTGAAACTCCTAAGGATGGCAGCCACAATCTGGGAACCTGGGATAGGGGTGAGATGGGAAATGGGCTGAAGAAGCAATGGGTAGTTGTGGAGAATTATGTCGATTTTGCTAGAAATGTAAATGAGTGCCAGGGGTGTAATGTGACTGTGGTGCACATGTTCAGATGCTTGGTTTGGAGGAACATCCGGAGATGCTGGCAACTGATCTGAAATGTACAGGCTTTCCGATTCAGCCGCATTTAACTGAAAATGGGATGGAGCGGTCTCTGTCTCTGCTGTGGAGCAGGGTCACATCTGCTTCGGGCACCATCTGGAACTTGGAAATGAAGGGCAGAGGTGTATTGAAAAATGAACATGAAAATAGTTTGTATGGTTTTTTAAGCTAAACATTTCCCCAAACATTTCTCTAGGTTCCAGCTGGAAGTTCTAGCTGGTTTTGGAATATATCTTTCTCTTAGGCACTTTAAATGTCTATTTGTGTATTCCTTATCTGAATTGGGTTTTCCTTTCTCCTCTACCCATGCATTGCACTATAGTTGTGCACTGCCCAACATTAATGGTTCGGTATTTCAGTGACTGCAGAACTTTGCAGGTGTATATTTACAATGCCCCCGACCTTCTCTCATTGATGAAAATGGCAAACCTCTTGTTGCCTTCAGGAGAAGCAAAATCAGGCTCATTAACTGACTAATTGCCTGCACAGTGTAAACAGTAGTGTTTAATTATGGGATGATTTTTCTGAAGAGTGCAAAGTGTTGTTGTTTTATTGATTAAAATGTGTACATGTGGAAACAATGCCTAAAGAAGCCAATACTAATATGGCATGTCTTGGGTATACGTTGATCTCAGAGGATTGTGGGGAGGCATGACCTAACAACACTTGTTTGGGTGTATACCATAATCCTTCAGAAACAGAAGCAGAGGCCAAAGTGTCGTCATTTCTTTTCTTTCTTGCAGAGCTAAATTGTGACTCCTGCGCAGGCAGAAAAGATCCTGTTAATAGCCCTACTGAAGACAATGAGATTACTCTTCACTGTGAAAAAAAAATCATCATCTACTCCACAACAAGGAGAATGTTTTTTTTAACACGCTGATTTGGTTTTTCCTGGCTGTTTCCTTGCAATAAAAGAGGAAAGGAGGGAATTCATGAATGTGGAGTGTTTGATTTATAACAGTCAAGCTAAGAGATCCTGATAGAGACATTTTATTCACCATGTCACATGAAAGCCAAGCAAATGGAGCTGAGAAAAATGGTTCCTTGTCTTCTCCCTCTTCCTCCATCTTCTACTGTAAGAACCACTTAGTGAAAGGTAAGCAAACAACCTAAGTTGCCAATTACAAACAATGAATATTGAATCAAGTATCATTAAACTAAGAGAAGATGCATTTTTTCAGGGTTGTTTATCTTCTATCTTGGGTGCAGCATCTTGCTACATGAGTATGTCCTGTTCTGGACTTGAGCTAAATGCTGCTGCTGGTCAGCTCAGCTGTAAATGGACTTGGTCAGGAAGTCAAAGGCAGCCTAGCATGATGCTAGCCACAGTTGGCAGTGTCTTAGCCATGTTAGCCTGATGGGTCTCATGTGTAGGTGGACTTTGATCTTTATTCATCTTCTGTTTTGGAGGGCTTACCTTGGAACCCTATCAAAAGGGCTGATTATCTAGGAATGGCGAGTGTCCACATGCTGAAAATCAGATTCATTTACAGCTCCTCAACTTGGGCACTGAAAGTCATGTCAGTTTTGAAAATTGTGGACTTTATTTGTAAAATGACCCCCTTCCTCAGTTTATGTTGGATAATGCAATACTCCTTTACAGACTGACCATAGTTCTTACTCTATATAATAATAATAATAATAATAATAATGAATCCTTATATAACATGTTTCATGCACAGACTGCAAGGGAAGTTGTTGAATCTCCATTATTGGAGGTGTTCAAGAGGAAACTTGACAGGTATTGGTTAGGAATGATCTAGGCATAGGTATGCTTATGTTCTGCTGTGGGTATTTCCCATGCTTCTGAGGTGTGCTGGTTGCTGCATGGAACCAGGAGGGAATTTTTTCCCTGCCTGCTGCTAGATTTTTCTCACTGACGTTGGTTGTTGGTTGCATCCAGGGCTAGGGATTCTGTCTTGGGTGTGCCAGTGCTCCGGCTGGAACTTAAACCCAGAGTCCCTTGGCTAGAGGATCTTGCCCCTCCACTCAGGGTCAGACCAATCCTATATTTGGGTTTAGGAAGAAATTTTACTCCATGGTCAGATTGTTATGGACTGTTGGGGAAAGGGGTTGGGTGAGTTGTCTTCCTCTAGCAGGGGGTGTGGCCCTCATTCTGGGATCTCTGGAGGGTATTTTAACAACTTTTGCAGCAATAGGATAGTGGTTGCTGTGGTCCACTTCCTTTATCTGTGGCAGATTAGGGCATTATGTGTTGTGTTGTGTCTGGGTTGACTGTGTAGTTTTGCTAGGTTAGACAATGGATTTGTGTAAGATGGTTTGGATAGGAATGATCCTGCCTCTGGCAAGGGGTTGGACTAGATCACCTCTGCAGGTCCCTTTTAGCCCTACTTGTCTATGATTCTACAACAGACTGAAGTGATTTGTCCATGCAAATCCCCAGCTGCAGGACAAGGGGCCAAGGTTTCAAAGTGACTCCTAAATTAAATGAATAAGGGTGGCAGATACTCAAGCCCTCTGGAATTCAGGCCATAGTCATATCCGTAGAAATGTCTGCTCATTCTACGTACTTTCATTTTTGGTTGCCCAGCTTGAGACATCCAGGAGCTAATGCCTGATTTCCAGAGGTGCTGAGCATTCATTTGCAGCTCTTGTCAACTCCAACCTCAGTTGTGAGTTTTAAGCCCTTGTGAAAATCCTAGACATTTAAAGTCAGGTACCCAATATTATTAGACTTTGTCCTGAGTAACTAGCCCAAGTCACAAGATGAGTAAGTGGCTTCATGTCTTTCCTACTCTTAATCCACTAGACCAGTGTTTCTCAACCTGAGTGTTGCGACCCAAAAGTGGGTTGCAAGAATATATGAAAGGGTTGTGAACAAACTTAAAAAATGAATTCTTCTTTAAAGGAGAAAGATGTGGGGACCATAGCTTTTCTCTTGCAGGCTTTCAGAGTTCCAGCCTGCTAGGGGCTGCTAGGGGTGTTTGGGCCCTCTCCTGTCCCACACACTGGGGGCAGGAGCCTGAGGGCAGGGGTCAGTGAGTTGAAAGTGAGAGGCACTGGGTTGGGACTGGCCATCAATGTTTAAAAATGGGTCTTCATACAAAAAAGGTTGAGAACCACTGGACTAGACCACACTGCTGTATTCTGATGAAACAGTTAACTTAGAAAGCAAATGGAGTATTGTTGCTTCACATACACGACAGATCTTGAAATGCGCTTACTCTTCAGTTTTTTCTTGTAGATGGACCAAACCCTCACAGTCTGAGAAGGAATTTGGTTTCCTTGCTGTTCCCTGACCTGAGGCAATTGTTGGGTAGAGTAGAAAATAGGCGGGTGCTTGCCAGATTTATGTGGGGTGGGGCCGAGCGCACAGAATTCTGCCTTATTCTTAGCCCGTGCAATAGTCCATTGGAGAATGCTGCAGCCAGCATAATTTAGTGCAGCCCCAAGTTCCCCTGGCTGGCCCACCATTGAGGGAATGGAAGTAAATTAACAGCACTGAACAAAACAAACAATGTTGATTCATTGAACTTGAAGGCTAGGGACAGACATTCAGAAAAGTCTGAGTCTGAATTGATTCAATTTTCACATGCCTGCGGTGGCTCAGGCTGGGAGATGGGTGGAGTGGGGGAGGTGCTACAGCAGCCCTTCCATCCCTTCTACAATGCTGGGCTAAGAGGTGGGGGGTGTGGTCAGGCCTGGGCAGGATGCTTTGATTAGGGATGGGTTTTCCCCTGCCTGCACAATCCCAGGCACAGCCCCAGGCTTTTTCTGGCTTTCTGCTCAAGGGACAGGAGTGTTGCCAGACCTTGGCCCTTGGCTAGCACCTTAAGGCACTCCCTGCTTCTTCATACTGTCTGCAGAAAACCTGACAGACGAGGGAGCCAGCAGGCAGCTGGTAACACAACGTTTATCAGCCCATCAAGAAAACAAAGCCTCTTGAACTAAGACATTAGTTCAAGCTCTTCTTAAAAGCTTTTTCCAAGGAAGGAATGGAGGGACATTACTAGCTGACCTGTTGATTAGTTCCAAAAAGCCCTAAGCAGACACTGTTCTGTGAGCCTTTCTCCCACAGAAACAAGGAGATGCATATGTACAGACGCCTCTCAGCATTAGCTAGCATGAGGGTGGTGTGAATGTCACCAGATACAGGCTGGGGTCCATGTTGTAGGAGAAGGGAGGTAGGGAGTGGGGGGGTATCTCTACTTGAGATGTGAGTTGCGAGGGGGGATGGGGCAGGGCAAAATCAGGAAGGTGCTGATGTGCCTGCAGTCTCCAACTCTTCAGCCAGCTGGAGCAGTGATAGTGCTCAGGCTAAGGGGCAGAAGGTCAGCCCTGCCCTCTGGAGCAGACAGCCTAGCCCAGCCCAGGACTGCAGAGCATCTGGGATGCTGGGGAACTCTGATTTAATTTAAACCAGGAAGGGGTCTGGGACAGAAGTTCCGTAACTGGTTTGACCCAAATCAGTTAAGTCTAATACTACATTCAACCAGGTTTATGTCAAACCAGTTTCAGCCATTTTGAAATTGGTTTATGTGCACTGAATATATGTTCTGTTACAGATTTAAACCAGTTTTTGTTTACTTAAACTGGTTACATGTAACTTCTGTCCCTAGCTGAAATGTTCTTCTATAACATCTCAGGTTGGATGAACTTTTTTTTCACTAAAGGCAGGGTTTCCTGCAACTTGGCCTGGGTTCATAGTATGCTGTTGAATACCCCAGTGTTTCTCGAGTCCATGGGTTCAGGGCAGCCCCATCAGGAGGACTACTTCAGCTCCAGGCATCCTGATGAACATATCTAGGAATGCTGTAATACAGGGATGGGCAAAATATGGCCCACGGGCTGGATCTGGCCCATGAGGCCATTCTATCTGGCCTGCAGGGCCCCTAAAAAATTTAGAAAATTAATATTTATCTGCCCTTGGTTTCCATCAAAAATGACAGGAACTAGGGAAAGTAGGACCCAGGTGAAGCCCTGGTGGGCTCCTGCAACAGCAGGGCCTGCCATGCCTGGGACCATGTGGCTGCCCTAGCGTGGGAAACTCAGGTAAGGGGAGGGGGGGAAGGGCAGGGGAGGACTCCAGGGAAAAGCTGAGCATGGGAAAAATGACCCTTCCCCTGCCCTGTGGCTGGTGCTCTCTGCTGCAGCCGCTTGCAGCCCACATGAGGCTGTCCTGAGCAGGCACAGGCAGCCCCAGGCAGGCTGCAAGTGGCTGCAGCGTGAGGCGCGGAGCACGGGATGGGCAAGGGGCCACTTTTCCCCATGCCCAGCACCAGCTTATAACCTGCCCCTGCTGCCAGCCTGGACCTTGCACCAGCTCTTGGCTCGCCCATTGGGAGCAGCTGCTTGGCACAGAGGAAAGCTCCCCTGGCCTGCTTGCCATGCTGGGCAGTGTTTGCCACCACTGCATCTGTGCTGCCTAGTGCATGATCTCGGGCAGGTGGCAGCAGCAACCACTGCCCAGTGTGGCAAGTGTGGGCACTGCTTTCCTCCGCACTGAGCAGCTGCTCCTGCTGCAGTGCAGCCCTGATGGGCAAGCCTGGAGGTGGCGCAGGGCCCAGGCTGGCAGCAGGGATAGGTTACAAGCTGGTGCTGAGCATGGAGAAAAGCAGCCCCTCACCTGCCTTGTGGTTGGTGCCCTGCACTGCAGCCACTTGCAGCCCGCCTGGGGCTGCCTGTGCCTGCTCAGGACAGCCTCGTGTGGGCTGCAAGCAGCTGCAGCAGGGAGCGCCAGTCACAGGGTGGACAAGGGGCTGCTTTTCCCTTTGCTCAGCGCCAGTTCCTTCCTTGCTGGTGAGCAGGGGTCAGGGCTGCATGCTGCCCCCTCCTGTACTGTGGGGCTGGGGGGTACTGGGAGTGAGTGGGTGAGGAGCCAGCGGGAGCATGGGGCCCACACCAGTGTCCTGGAGCCAGCGCCGGCAGGGCCCAGAGCAGGGCGGCAGGGGTACAGGGTCCCGGCTGGCAGGGGCTCTATGGATCTGGTCCAGCTCCCCCCTCTCCCTGCTGGTGCAGCCCAGCCCAGCTCCACAGACCCCTGCCAGCCTGCGCCCTGCTCTGGGACCTGAGACACTGGTTTCAAGACATTGGTCCCAAGATGGTGACCAGGGGGAGGGGCAGCTGTCAAGGGGCAGGGCTACCATGTGGCCCTCAACAGCTTGCCAAAACTGGGTAAGTGGCCCTCTGCCTGAAATAATTGACTGCCTCTGCTCTAATAGCTGTAGATCTAACCAAGGTTCAGCTCCTGCATCCTGATTACTTCCAGGGCCCTCAGATTTTCCAGGATCCTTGCCGGATTGTTACGAATTAGAGTCTGGAAAGCCTAGGACAGGCTCTCAGCATCTGTGGTGATGGGGAAGCATGTAGACTGTCATAGGCTGGGGTTCTTCGGACTTCTAGACTCCTCGACTACCTGTCTCCACATTTATGGCAACATAGACCTCATATTCCATCTCAGAAACACCGTATTTTGAGTGTCTGATTTTTTTTCTTCAGAATTTATGTTTCACAATTTGGGGTAAAACTAATTTTAAGAAATCAGACATTCCAGACCACCCTGCATTTTGACCAGCTTGAAGTGGAATGGTGCCACAACTGTAGTGCATTACTCCTTAGGAGATCAGAATATCATGCTATAACAGATCACTTCCCCTTTTAGCATGTGCTGAATTTGCTTCCACCTCTGTTTCTCCAGTATAACTAGCTATTGGAGTATAACCTCATAGTATAACGTTATAATAGTTGTGACACTATTCCTTTTTGTGATTTTATTAGACATGCTGGAGAGAGAGAGCTTGGGATACATTACATGTTGCAATCTTCTCCATGTGATTGGTTTTCTCTTATTCCCTCATGGTCAAGCACTCTTTAGTTTTTGTGATGAAAACAAGTCACTGATCTGAACATTATCATCACACTCAGACTTGTCTTCTGATGCTTTGCAGAACTTCACAATGGCCAGGTGCTTACAGTTCTCAGTGCTAACAATAGCTGCTCTTCCATCTCTTTTGATCTGGAGCTTTGTGTAGAGAAACTGAAGACCTTGGGAATTCAGGTAAGCTCCTCAGTAATAACCTGGTTACCAAATGGCTTGCAGATGTGACAGGTATTTTTATGCCTGTGGCATTTTGTATCTGTAACAAGAAATCAAGGTCTAATTGACAGCATATGTGTTATTCAGAGTCAAATATATGACCAGGCTACCAGTTATTCCTGTGTAGTTCATTGTTACACCATGTAAATTTCTGCCTGATTCTAGGGGAAAAAAACTATACAAAATGTAATAGTGCTCTCCATCATATTGAAAGGCCTGATGTTGCTGCCTTTGCAGTAAGAGGCCAAACTCTCACTTGATGCAAATTGGAACAAAATTAGGACTACTGTTAGTGAAGAGTTAGACTTGAGTAATGCTCTTGCCACTAATTACTCAGCACTTAAATTAACCATTCCATGTGTGGAAAAAAGAAAGTACTGTAACAGAGAGAGAAGTATCTGCTTTTTGGAGGACACAGCATTGCTGATGCATTGGCTTGGGACTAGGCTGAAAACCCTTGTGCACTTTTAAATATGGCCTCAGTCTCATACTGGTTCCCACAATAATTTTTTTGGCAGCTTCATTACAGTATGGTGGGTCTGTCTCACAAAGAGTTTCAGCAATGCTTCCAGGACAGGGGTGGGCAAAATATGGCCTGTGGGCTGGATCCGACCTGCTGAGGGATTTTGTCCAGCTTGCAATGGGTCCCTTGGTCCCAGCCAGCCTAGGGAGGGGAACAACCTGGGCCATGGTGCATGCAGCCGGTCTCTCTGCCACCGGATGTGCAGTGGGGCTGGGGCAGTGCAGTGGCTGGACTCGCTTCCTGGCAGCCCCAGCCTTTTAAGTTCCAATTCTCTTAAACTAATAATTTGAAATACTGTCCTTGCTCTTTATTAACCACTGTTCAGTTTGTTTTCTGACGATACTTAGAGCTCTGTATGAAAAAGTAGGTAGAGCTCATTTGGTTTTGGTTCCCAAACAGATGACAATGGATGAATGGAGAAGTTTAATTCAAAACCCAATTCTAAAGCCTGAAATAAGACGCTACATGTTCTACAACTCCAGAGCTTTCAGAATAGCTATTGCTGTGGTAAGGATCCTGGTTGGAGGATTATTGATTTGGGCCATTATTGATGTATTATGAATGATATGTTATAACTTTTCAAAGGAGCCTATGGGAATTAGTGCTTATTCCTTTGGGATTTGACACAGTAGGCACATGGATTTTACATGGCACATGTGGGTAGTAGGTGTCCCACCAAGGTTGGCTTTTGAGCCCCTTTGAAAAATCCCAGAATTTGCTCTGTAACAAGGCAGATCTCTACACTACCCAATTCTGGGGAGCCCCAGTTTAGATGGCAAAGTCTTTTCTGCCATGGTCCTAAAGTGAGTGGAATTCCTTCACATGGGAGTATGTGCCACTGTCTACCCTGCCTTGCTCTCAGAAACCATCTGGTAATACTCTGGACCTGGTTCTCATTTACATTAATGCTACTTTATACTTAATTGGCAGGGTTCCTGAGCCTTCAACTGGGACTAAATTAAACCTGTGCCAGTTATAGCCTCCTTAACATGAACAGAATGGTGTAAACTGGTCTTGGTTTAAGTAATTATCCTGTCTTTCTTTTTTCACAGGCGTTTTTGGTCACTCATTGCATATAGGTTTCCCTGTTTTCTCTAGCAGATGTTTAAATATATATTTCTTGGCTTAATTGAAATGAATTATATCACATTATATTAGAACATACCACATAATAGCATTCTATCTGTCATTAAACTACCTATCCTCATTAGGCACCCCCTTGTTAGAAAATATACCACCTCAAGTTACCTCCAGATGAATAGGACTCTGCTCCCCTTCATTAGAAGTTAGAAGTCTCTTCCTCTACGTTCCTAGAGTGGTCTCTGAGGCCATCACCTGCACATATTTCATTTTACTAGTCCCTGCAGTACCTGAGTGCTTGGGCATGAGGACATTATAAACACAGTGACTGTAGTAAGTTGTTATTAGTGAATGAATTTCTTATTAAAATAAGGAATTTAGTTAAGATCCCTCTTAAGTGTGATATATCATAAATAGTTCACTTGCTGTCTTTGATAATCACGGCTTCTTTATTATAAACCAGGAACTCATACAGTCCTGAAGTTACTTCTATAGTTTCTGTCCCCCAGTTTCTTATTAGATGGGACTTTTCTCCATTTTTGCTGTCAGACAATCCCTGGGATTTAATTAATTTATGGGAAGGCACCAACACGTGAGGAAAGGAACAGCAGTTCTCTTGTTCTTCTTGATTTTTTTTCTGCGTTCTCATTTTGTGAGTATTGCTTACTAAGTCTCTGTAGGTCTTTTTAGATTTTCTACATTTCTCTCTGGACAAATATTTATTCCATAATGCGGCTGTATGCTTTTGGACGCTACTGGGAAATCAGCATATTGGTGACTTTTGTTGCAGTAGCAGTCACTATAATCATAATACTGATTATTGACCGATATCAAAGGAAGGTAAGAAGTTGTTCATGTGATCACTTATGTAAGCATGGTAAGCCTTTCCCAGCAAATACTGAAGGAGCAAAGTAATTATGTCAAAATATTTGAAAAGCTTAAAGAGTGCAAAAAATAGTTTGCCAAAGAGTGGACAAAATATTTTAAAATGAGCTCAATGTAATTGGATGAAGAAATAGTCTGTAAAAGTAAAATTGAGGTTGCATGTCAGAAAAACTGATTTATTTATTTATTTAATGTTTGTATGGTCATTATTACTACATTATTAATGATTTATTATTTGTATTATTGC
Source organism: Crocodylus siamensis (assembly GCF_052110815.1). NCBI lineage: Eukaryota > Metazoa > Chordata > Crocodylia > Crocodylidae > Crocodylus > Crocodylus siamensis. The sequence continues at coordinate 14,829,351 of NC_143405.1, read as the reverse complement.
AATACCAAGGAGCCTTCTTGGGGATCCATTGTGCTGGGCACTGTACAAACCACTGAATAAAAAGACAGTGTCAGCACTGTAAATCTTGCAGTCTGAGTCTAAGATAAGAGACAAGAGATGGAGACAAACTGATGGTAGAGTACACTATTAATCAGTGAAATAGTGATACACTATTAATCAGCATGATGGGCAATGGACTCAGAACATTAGTAGACTATTTTTGCTATGTAGCGATTGCAGCAAAGCATAATTTTAAGGGTGGATTTGAAAGTTAAAAGTTACCAGGTCTGATCCAAAGTCCAACAGGAGACTTTTTATTGACTTTGATGAGCTTTGGATCAGGCCTTTTATGAGGAGAGCTATTGACCATGGATGGTCTTCTGAAGGAGGTGGGAGAAGTTCCATTCCTGGACATTTCTAGGCAGAAAATTAGAATAAAAAAAGTACTGTATGGGATACTTTTGACTTGGGGGGTGATTGGAGGAAGGACCATGATCTTACAGGTCATAACCATCCCTAACTTCTATGAATATGATTTATGCTCCATGATAACTGTGATAATATCTCTGAATATAATTTGGTTGCTAAAACAATTTCAATCAAGTGATGGTGGTTAGGCTACAGCTGAGCATTTTTTGAAATCCTCTCTTAAAGGCATAGTTTCTCTTATTGCTATTTTCCAGACACGTAGGACTTTAAGACCATCAAACTCTTTAAAATTCTTGATCGTGGGCTGGCCTTGAAAGTCACTACGGAACATGCTATTATCTCCCATGTTATTTGACAGATAAATGTGAATACAGATGTAAGGCTAGCAGCTGCCAACGAAGCTTTCATGCGGCATAATTTACTTGTGGGGATTACAGATGCTATGGATATGCATCAGAGCATTCTACAAGTATCCTTGTGCTGTGAGGTACAGTATCTTTCTCTCCAGTGCCTGAGAATACAGAGGCATTTATCAGTCTTTCCATTAAAGAGGATCTACAGAAGGTGTTGTGTCCTCCCCCTGCTATTTTAGTGGGTTTTGCATCAATATCTTTGTGGTGAAAATTATTCCCAAAAGTGGGATATAAATACATGATAATGACAATTCCTAATAATTATTATTTGGTGAGTATTATTGGTGTGCTCACAGTAGTATAACTGTAGAGGAAAATGTGTTCCCTGTCTGTAAGTGATTACAAGCTGTATTTTAGAGACAGTGACATGCAAATACGTAATACAGAGCCCCCACATATTTAAGTATCTAGTATTTTTAGATACTTTACTTGAAGGGACTTGTTTTTAAAAGGGGGGGTGCTTAACATATTTAGAAAATCAGGCCCCTTTTGGAGGGGGAGAGAGAGAAAAAAAAGATAGAGCGAAAGAGTTGCAGTCACGCTGTGGGTTGTAGTCTGGCTCCCCTAGCTAGCAGCAGTCTCCATGGCAGGGACAGACTCTGCTTCTGCACTGAAGCCTATGAAGACCCCAAAGTGGTAGAGCTACAGATAGATGGGCATATACAAAGTAATTCTATTCCTTCCTTAACACTTGCCACCTTTCCCAGCTATGGTTTGTCTACTTCAACCTGGAAGAGTGTCTTGAGTCCTTAACAAACTATATTGCAGACCTGAAGAGAAACCAAGAGGTAAATAATGAACTAACAAGTTTAGGGTTAAGAAGAAATGATGGATATTGTTTATGCACAGGTTTTTTTTCAGTATGCCCTTGTTGCTTCATGCTGCTTCAGCAACACAAAACTGTTAAGAAGTGGTTGAACCTACTAAATGAGTTGGGTTTTTCTACTTGGGATCACCGGTGCGGCAGAAAAATCCAGAGTGTGCTGGTGAATTGCGCCCTGTGGGTTTCACAAAAATAAAACAATTTCCTGTGTTTGAATTACTTTGTTATTGGGTGCCTTCCTGTGGGGCCAGGATTTAGCAATATGTAGATGAGCAACTGAATGCACAAATGTCCAGTTCACTGGTAATTCACCTGGCCATTCTGGTGCTTGCATTTCTAAATAGCTAGCTTCTGAGAATTTGATGGAGGAAGATCATTCAGGATGAAGAAAAAAAATGTACGCCCTTGCTTATACTGAATAGGTCCTGAATCCCTGAGCTATCCTATAGAAATCAGTTGGAAAGCTTGAGGGGTAAAATGATATTCTACCTAACTAAGGACATTTGACTCTTACCTTGATGGCCTTCAAGACGTGCTGCATTTTCAGTGTAGTGTTGTTACCGTGTATGATTTGAAATCCTAGTGTGGGTATTTTTGTCCATACCAGCAGGAACCTTGCACATTATCACAGCCATCACCTATTGCAAATACACATCCTTGTAACTTCTTATTTTCATTGGCCCAGATATTGAAATTGTTGGTGGTGAGCAGTTGCAAAGAAACACCCTGAAGTCAGTTGTGCTAAAAGAACAGTGCTTGCACATAAATTACTTCTACAGGGAGATTATATTCTAGACCAGGTACAGTATTTGGTGAGGAAATGGTGACTAGCTCCAAGTGGCACAGATAGCTCTTCACCCTAAAACATTTTTAATTCACCCTTTCCTGAGTGGATTATCATTGATAATGTACATTGGTAATGTGTCTTGTAAATTGTCCTTACCAGCTACACAGAGCTAAGGACGGCAAAGGCAGAACACCAGTGCTGCTCACCATTAAAGACCCTGAATGCTCTCCCTTTTCTTTTCAGTCAGCCCTGAAGCGTAGTCTGGACCAACTCTGCATTGTTATAGAGAGAGTCATCCAGCCAGCTCAGGGAAGAGGAGAGGAGAGTTCATCTGAAGAGGCCCCTCTCCTAACCAGCAAGAAGAACTTAAAGAAAAAGACTCTGACATGCAGTGACCTGATGCAGCTCATTCCCCAAGAAGCTCCAGAGGTAATATGATACTACCTGTTCAACGTGCCTTAGGTACCCAGCTGTCAACTGAGGCATTTAAGCCCAAATATAGAACCTCAAAACCCTGTTGAGCAGTTGCCTAACTGGAGGTGCCTACATTTCTACCAGTAACGTTCCCGAGGCGCCTGTATTTCTGCTTGGTGTACATGTATCTTACTTGTGTGGTCCAGTCTTGTTGGTGGTCTTAGAACACAGTTACCTTCATAAAACCCAGGGAGAAGGTGATCTCTTTGTAATCAACAGCCCAGTGGCTAGAGTACTTCCCCATTATGTAGGTGCCTCAGTTTTAAATCCATCTTGCCTACCTGACTTAGAGCAGGGACTTGAATATTGGTCTCACATCTGTCAGAGGTTTACCCTAGATACCTCAAGGTGGGGAGGCACTGCCATGTCCTCCTTTTAATTGTTACTGCCAGAAAAGACTGACTTGGTTTGGTAGTTAGCTTCAGTAGAGGGATTTTATCTGAGAAGCTGGTGTCTCCCTGTAGTCTGGAGCTTGTTGCTGGGGTACCTATGAGACTCGGGCATAGGCATTCCTAATGACTATTAGAGTGACTCCCCGCTCTGGCTCCTGTCTTCCATCAATCCCAATTGCAATAGCTAAGTATTTTACATAGGCAACAAGGTGCTTAAAAGTTAGGTAATGTCATGTCAAACCTAAGTCTGTTTTGTAGACTCAGTTGTTAAAGGCTTGTCTCAAGCAACCAGTGTGTCCTCACTCTGACTCTGCATGAGAGTTCAAGGGTATGGGTATTTTTCTATGATTTTATGCATACTTCCATGAAGAAAATTGAGTGTGAATGAGTCCTGGAGACTACCACTATTGACAGAACAGGTACATCACAAACAGCAGCGGTAATACAAACTTGCTCCTGTATCAACTGTGCCAACTTGGCTTAACTATAATTACCATTAGGGTGAAGTATTTTAGTCTTTGCAGTCTGCTTAGCCCTTGGCCTTTAAGCAGCCTATCAGTTAAGAACAAGTATGGTGGCTTTTTTTGTGATGCTGACCTGATACAGCTCTGTGATGGTAATAACATTCCAGTACTGCTAACCTGAGCTATGGTTGGAGTAGTTACTTAAACATCACTAAAGACCATTTGTGCTCCTGGGAGTCATCACATGTATTGCATGTTAAGGACAGAGGGCTCGATTCACATTTACATTGAGTCCCACCTGTGAGATTCTGGCAGCCTTCACATGAGCTTAAATTATAGTGACCTTAAAGTAGAAGGGCCTGAGTGTAACCTAGATCAGACCCAGATTAACTTAACCTTCTGAATGCACTGGATACCTCTTTCTTGATGAGGAATTTCCTTAGCAGGTTTTCAGTCTCCTACAGTCATCCTATAATTTTGTAGGAAGTATATCAAAAAACCACTTGTGACTTTTGTGACTGTCCACTTCTGTAAAGGTATTTGTTTGGGGGCTGGATCAGAAATAGTAGGAAACTGTACTAGGAAGTCACTGTTTAGTATCTACCTAATATATTATCGAATGGGGTAACATGCACATCTTGAGCAGAGAAATGGATATCAGGACATAAAAATCCTTTTTCATCTCTGATACCTATGGTTGCCTCCAAATTCTGTCATCATGAACATTGACTCCAAAGATTGATCACCATGTCTGCTGACCTTCAATCCCTGCCACTGTGGGGCAGATATAGGAACAGAAGTATGAACTGCCTCTGACATTGCTGTCATTCTTATTCCAGGTGATGGCCCGACATTTGCTGGTGATCTTCAGTGGCAATTATGTCAGACTGCTGGTCAATGGTCAGCTCCCTCAGGGCATTATGTTACGGCACATGGAACATAGTAATGCCCCCTGCCCTTGCGAGTTCATAAAAACTAGTGTACTCAACACGGGACACTGCTGTTTCAAGGCGAGGTGAATGCATAACCCTGGAAAGAATTGTTGCAGCAACTACTTTTTGAATACAATGGTTCAAGAAAGAAGCCAGAGCTCAAGGAAGTCTTGAAGTGGGCTGCAACTCCTCTGAGGGACTTGTTCTGACTGACACAAGGCTTAAAGAACACACACACACACACACACACACACACACACAAAGAGGCTGAGGACATGATTTTGATTAAATATGTAAAATACCACTCAGAGAAAATGAGAGACAGCTGCCTACCTGCCCAATCTCTTGCTCTGCCCAGGAGTCAAATGCCATTAAAAGTAGTGAATTGTACTCAGAAAAGTGGCTTTCTTATCACCAGTCATGTTTGTGGGTTATTCAGTACAATGAGTAGCATTTAATGAGCTATCAGGGCGTGCTACTGGAAGTGTAAGTGTGGAACATGTACAGATGATAGCTGGCTGGTAAGGTTGAGATTGTGCCAGGTTTGATGCAAGGACCATGGAAATTTGCAAAATTCCTTCTTGACTCATTATGCATGCATAATCATTGCGTTTTCCCCAGTGCGGGGAAATAACTATTATTTTATTTTCTTGCACAGACAAGTTCTACTTTCCCAATGGAGATCTGAACCTAGACTTGTTTGCACCCTCTGAAGAAACTCGTAACAGTTTGTGGATTTTGCCTACACTGCAGACTGCAAGCTAGTTCAGACATGAGGAGCAGTGTAAATGCAGCAGTATGGATTTCCATTTAGAACAATGGTTCCCAACTTCTGCTTCTCAACACTGCACTTCGGTTTGCCGTGTAGACATACTGCCGTGTAGACATGCATCCCAGTTTCCCATTTAGGTTTTTAATGGACTGTGGAGTTTCTTTGCACAAGGAAGGCAGGGAAGATGCCTTTATTTAGGGATTATATAAATGTAATATTTTCTCTGGAATATAAGATGTTTTTATTATTTGCTAGGCACCAGAATATGCTCATCAGCACTGAGACACAGAAGATGTCAAAACCTTTGACCCAAAGAACTATTTAATCTAGGAGTCTGTCCAGGCAGTTGTTCAGTATTCACAAATCTGATCAATGTTACTGGGTTATGAGGTTGCTGATCTGCTTCCCAAAAGTGCTCAGAACATTGTTGCAGGGATGTATTTGGCAGCTGTGTTGGTCTGAGACAAACATAAATGCAAAAATCTAGAACTCTTGGTTCATAAATGCAATATGCAACATATTGGAGACCCAAGGGTGTCCTTTCTGCACTGCTGTGACATGGTATATTTTCATAGCATTTGAATGTGACACAGAAGAAGAGTGAATTTTGATCAGATTGAAATGTCTGCTTGGTATAGGGTTAAACTAATAAACAGGCAGTGAAAGAAGTATTGTAAATATGCAAGTAGTTGAATATGAAAGTAATAATCATGAGGGAGCACACAAATCAGATACAACCCCTGTTTTCCATATGACTTTCCTTGACAACTCATGTCTCTATTAACTGGTGTCAGCAGGTGGACTTCAGGCTACAGTTCTCTGGAGGGTTTCCAGCTTTCCAGTGTAAATAGTAAGAGAGGATTATATGGATCCATCTTTTGGTTATGAGGTGATAAGCATGGGGTTACTACTATAGGTACCAAGATAGCGTGGTAATGAGCTAGGTGAAGGGGCTTAGACAGTCATCGTGATTCATCTCTGGCTTTCTGTTCCATACTAGAATCCCCTAAATGTCTTATTTCTGTTGATAAAACTTTCATTTGGAATATGGCCTCTCAATGGAGGGATTGGGAACACTTTTACATGTGCTCCAGTGCATTCTGCTTAATCGAGTCTGCTGGAGCATTTTAATCTCTTGTATCAATGTCCCCACATTTCAGAATGGTGGTGGGGGTGCTTTAACTACAGCTCATTGAACAAGCTTTAGTCAAAGTGCCCCTGCCACCATTTTGAAACATCGGATGCTGAATACACGTGATGCCATGGATGTTTTAATTAGAGCGGCTCCCAAGAGCTGCTCTAATAAAAATGCCTCCTCTCCATCCCATAGCACATGTATAGGTGCCACTGAAACCAGGCTTCATCCAGTCTCTTCTCTTAAATAGGAACATAGGAACATATGATATCAGATGACTACTTTTTGCAGTTCAGTAGCTTGTCTTGAAAAGTGCCACCACTAGTGAATAGGCCAGAAAACTCAGAGAAAAAATGATCAAATCAGTTGCTCCATTGAGCGATCTTTTCCTTACTCCACCCCCAAGTTAATTGTTTGTCTGTGTCCTAAAATATGAGACGTGTGTCCCTTATAACTGTTCATTGCAGCTTAGGTAACAGTAAATCTTCTCATTATTGTTGTCAATGTACAATACTTTTCTGAACGTTATAAACTTCTGCATAGATATCTTGGCCCTGCTGAAACTGGTAGGAATTTTAACAGAAACTTTTTTGTACCATCAGGACAACATCTAAATTGATATTTAGTGTTGACCTTGAGGTCATCCTAAACCAGTGAGAGCCATATGAGCCACCCTTTCCCATCTATAACTCTCATGGTAGCCTGCACCAAAACTGTCCCTATTATACTTCATATTTCCTGAGCGTTTCTTATTTTCATAAGGTGTATGCGAGCTTTCCCTTGCGGAGCCCTTCTAGCAATTATTTTGTGGACTACTTGTCTCTACTTATGGTCACAGTGGGATAAAAGGGAATGAAACAGGGTTGGAAGACTGGAACAGAGTACGGTGGGATTGCTTCAGGCACACTTCCTTGGTTTGAAGCTTGCACATCTGGGTAAACTCCAAGCACCATGCAGAACAGGGTAGGTCTGGAGGTGAGTGGGGATGGGATAAACCTCTCATCTGGCAATTCTAAAGAGCTTCTGGAGCTGGTCTGGACTGCCACCAGGGTCCAGCTCTAGGGGTTTGTGGTATAGGTGGTTGGTACACTTAGGCTTTAGGGTAAACTTAACACTGACTCTATCAGTGTAGATAGAACTGAAGTTCCACTTTATTGCTAAGCATTGCCCTTTTCATGAAGGTCTGCAACAGACCAACTTCCAGTGACAAAATATAAGTTGTTACCCCTAGTTACATTCACAGGATATTGGTTTGGGAAGTGGATGCCAGTCCTGAGCCAGTCTTGGGTCAATTCATTTCCCATTCTTTGACTCTGATTCCTCTTTCACTCTTTGTCTACCCTCTTGGTTTGCAGCGCAAGCAACTTTGGGGGCAGGGTATTTTCTTACTGTGTGTATGCATTGTCCTGTACATCTGGGACCCAATGTGAGCTGGAATCTCTAGGTTGCTGCTGCAATGCAAATACGTAATTCCATGTGAAATCAGAAGCAATAAATAAAGAATGTTTTTCCAGTATCAAAAGCTTTACATTTACAACACACTTTCTTCAGTTTTGATTTTAGTCTTTATTTCTGGTTGAATTCTGGGTTTGCATCACAGGAAGGATTCAGACACATTCATCTCCACGCAATGGGAGTTTGTGAAGCTGTCTTCATTGCTCACTGTGACAATACAGGAAGAGTTTCTGATAAGAAAGGAAATTTGCTGACCACATATCAAGAGCTGGGCCCTCCAATGTCTGCTTTGCATGGTCTAGTGTTGAACCTGGGTAGCAAGGTCACCACTTTCATCTGTGGAAGGGAGAGTCTGGCTGTGTTCAAAGCACTACCAGAATTGGGGGGATTTCTGCTGGGCCAGCCTTGGTTGTAAATTGGCATAGCTCCACTGCAGTCAAGGAAACTATAACACCTGACAGGCAGGGGAGCAACGCTGGATTAACACTAACATAAATGAAAACAGAATTTGGCCCTGCACACTACAGAAAAACACTTTTCTATTGTGCTGTCTGGCCCAAACATGGAACATAAAGGGCATGGAGCAAGCCCCTGACAGCCAGGAGCTGCAGCTGCTGCTCAGATGTTTTAATTCATGTTCCATGCAGGGGAGTCCCGGCAGCAAGGGGTGAAGAAGGACAACATGTATCATTGTACAAAGGTGATGCTGGGTGGATTTGTGGGTGAAACGTTTCTAATCCCTGGGGGAACAGGAGCACCAGCAAGGCATGGTCAGTGAAAATGGTGGCTCTAGGGCTGCCAAGGAAGAGCACAAGGCCAGCTACCCTCAGGATCCACAGGGTTGTTCAAGGATGAGACCATTATTCCTGGCAACTGAGTCTGTCACTCGCGGGCCTTCTGATGTCACTGTATTTACATCTGGAAAGATGGAACATCAGAAAAAAAGAGGGAGAACCATCATTAGCCACAGAAATTAAAAGGATTATTGCTGTTGACAGAGCTTCAACATTAGAGGAGACTGCATTACAAGCCTGCCAGCAGAAAATCATGAGAGTAGATCTGAGAGAACTGTACCAGGTCAACCTTAGACAACTTTTCCCGTATAGCTACATTGGCCTAAGTAGCAGAGAAACAATTTAGCAGGAAAAATTATGCTCTTGTCAGTATAGCTTGTACTGGACTGGCAGGTGAAATGCATTATAGCACAAAAAGCCCTTTTGGGTTTGTGTAACTGCTTCTACGCTCTGGTTTCTGCCCATATAGAAATGTCACACAACACTCCTAACTGAGGCTGCTTCATTAGAAGGACATGGCCTTACCCACCCTGTAGATCAAAGTCAACACAGCCCAACACCAGCTGGGGTCTAGCCCTTTCTATCTTCACACTTCAAGCCAGATCCTCAGGTTCTGTCAATTGGTGGAGCCCCCTTGATTGCGCTAGAGCTACTCTGGCATAGCAGCTAATGAGTTTTAGCTGGTTCTCTTAAAGGGGAGAGATAAATATCATCATCCATGCATCTCATCCCATACCAGTGTTGAGCATTACATGACCCCATTACAGGCCCAATTGTAATTCAGCCTGTTTAAAACAGTTGTTTTTAGCTTATAGTTAAACATTGGACAAACTAGGCTGCCTTTGTTGCAAAAGAATTCCCACACCCTCACCTGTGTGGCAAGACACTGCTCCTGAGATTAACACCAACAGCAGTAGTAATAATAAAGCACTGCCACTCCTCCCCGCAACTTTTCCCTTTATGAGTGTCGGGAGGGAAATTTCCAATCACAAACCTTATTCCTTTCCATTTGCAGAACAGAGTTAGCAGCTCCTGGCTGACAACAGAGCTCTGTGTGAGAGTCTTGGCTACTCCTGTTGTATATAGTAACTCAGGAAGACAAAGCCCAGATCCTTTTAGCTGGACCCTGTTGTGAGCTTAATCACACTGGGTGCATCCCCACATGCAGGGGCATGCAGTTATCATGGCAAAAATGGCAGCAGAACAAATTTGTGCCACTGTTTTTTGCTGCTGTGCATACCCCTGCATGTTGGGTTGGTGTGGGGTAAATTGTCCTGGGTGGGATAGGGCAGTTTGGGGATGGCACCCTTGTTGGCCCCAGCAGCCTTACTTGGGGTCCTGGGGGCCTCCCGGGGCAGCACCAGTGCTGATCTGGCTGTTCGGAGCATGGCTTTGGCTGGCCAGCCTTTATTTTTGGCAGCACATGCTGTTGCTGAGTGCACCATGCCACTTTTTGTGGCAGGTTTGCTTTTTGCCACCAGGATCTCCCGGTGTCAATTTATGGCACTTTGCTGCAAATCCGCATGGCAAATGGGTGCGGCATTTGCTATGCAAATTGGGTGCACATGTGCAGTTTGCAGTGCCTCAAACCCCACTTGCACGCTCATCTGCACGTGCCCACTAGAGCCAGTCAGGACATACTCCCCTGAATTCGGTGGAGTTATCAATGGTATAGAACTGGTGGAAGTGAGAGAAGGACCAGAGTCCTTTATCTGGTAAATTTTCCCCATATGGCTTCTCTTTGAAGCTAGAGAAATGCTTTGGAGCCTTCCAGCCCTGCTATATAATTTGGCCCCCCAGGTCTGGTTCACACTCCTCAATCTACTACCGAGTGCTTCTGTATTTACATTTTAATCATAGATACATGGGCAACACACTAAGAGAACCAGAACAGCAGCTCAGTTAGACTTATCTTGGCATAAAGGAGCACGGGATCAGTGCATTTTACATACAGTGAGCACAAAAGTGCAGGTCTGCTGAGCAGGACACTGTATCTCCCAGGGCTGATAATGAGAAAGGGAGGAGGCAAAGCAGGGAGTATCCCAAGTGACTCAGTGGCAAGTATCAAAGGTATTGAATTGCAGGCAGGTGAACGTGTGGCAATCTCCCCAGATAGTCCATGAGCAATTTGCCAAGTCATACTGACTGGTGGGTTTTTAAATGAACTGCCTGTTTGATGGATGCAACAGGGAGGGAGGGAGTACTGGCAACGAAAACAGATTTTTTTGTGTTGCTGACCCTGGTGTGTGATGATGCGTTTTGCTAACAGGATATCTGATTATAGGAAATAACACAGGCTTTCAGAAAGGCCCCTGGGGAGACCTACATCTGGGAAATGAAGGATACTAAACATTTAAACAACATATATCCAGACACCCCTGTGATTACCTGCAGTACAGCTTTGGCTATGGTTGTTTCTCTCTACAAGGGTCTAGAATAGGATGGCAGTGTTGAAAATTAAAAAAACAAAAAACAACAGAGGTAGAAAATTAAGCAGGAGAAATGACAAGAAATGACACCACTGTTGCAGGATCAAACACTGTGCTTCTTGTTCAGGGAAAAAATCCAGTAAGCAGGAATACTCATGATCCTCTTTAGGAGATAGCAGGACTGCCAGGGGTGGTACAAACTGGGACACACAAATGATACACTGTGCACTGTGGATGGAAACATCTGACAGCCCCGGGAGTGACTTGATGATACAGGCACATAGATCAGGTCAGTAGCAGGGGTAGGACTCGAAACGGGATCTGAGTTTGAGACCTCTGCCCAAGCCATTACACTGCACAGCCTCCTAATTGTGTGTTATCATGACAGTCCCAAAAAGATATGCACATACTTTGGCTCTGGTTGTGGTCAGCTGGCCGGGCTGTGCAGCTAGAAGGCTCCTCCTCGTCTCTCCTGCCACATAGGCTCCTAATCTTCCCTGCCACATACCTGCAGGCTGTAGAGATAAGGAAGAAAACTGAAAATATTAGGAGGCCTCTGAAGCAAACTGGGAGAAAAAGCTTCACAGGGCACCAAAGTGAAAGGAAAATTCCCAGTAGTACATTATCTCTTATGAATCATCTTTGCCAGTTTAGCAGGTCTGGCAGGTATAACACACCTGCCATACAACAGGATCAGAGCTTTAAGATGAAAGTATAATTAATAGAAAATATATTCTACAGAACAGAATATGGTAGCTCAGTTCACAAGCTGGTTCAAAGCCCTGAGAGAGATTAAACTGATAGCACAGCTGATCTCGGCCCACAGGAGAAGAGGAAGTCAAGATGGTTAGAAGCAACTGGAAGAAATGGGCCTGGCTGTTTGCTTATGAACTCCACTTTTGTCACAAATAGCTCCATGAACTTCAGAGGAATAGCTCCTGATAACTCCATTGTAAGACCAGTCAGACGAAGGATTATTTTAAATCACTAAGCAATTTTTCCTTGGCTTCCCCAGCTGGTTACTCCATTCTCCTCCCTAGTCCCCATCCATATTGGCCTTTTAAAATCACATGATGATGCTGTGGGTAGGGGGAGCTGCTAAGGGTCCCTGCTGAGAGGACTTCTGATACCCTTGCACTGACATGGCAGCAGTCTCCTCTCTGTGCCACAGGCAAGCATACCAGTCTGTGACAGCAGAAGATTGTCTGTCATTGATGATTAATGACCACACCTGACAACAACTGTGATTTCAGTACCAAAGCCCTGTTGATGAAGACCTGGTAATGCAGACTGCATTTCAATGCACTCGATCTTCAGCCTTCCTCTGCTGATAGAAGCCATAAATTAGAGAGACTGAAGATGGATTTACCAAATAGAAATCACCCTTGACTCTATGTTACCTTAAGAAGTTTTCCTTACCATTGATAAGTACTCAGACCATCTCCTTCAGGTCTCCACACAAGCTGTGCTGTGCTTTCTGGCTGGCCTTTCCTGCCCTTCTCTCTGACTTGCATTCGGCTGGGCTGCAGTTTATTTTTCACAACACTATTTCCTTCCTGCCTTCCCTCCCTCTGGACGTTGCCCCAGTAACCTGAGTCATGTGATTGGCAGACATGAGTGTGCAGTGTGAAACTTTTTGATTGTGCTGTGCAGGTAGAGTTAGGGGGACGGATTTTGGATCCCTCTCTCGGGTTGGTTTCAATCTAATGTATGCCTGTGACAATCAGAAAGAACCACGTGGGCATCAGTGTAGGAAATTTATGTAGTGATCAGCTGAAAACCCAGACTGACCATATCTGCACTGAAGCTACCATTGCTGATGTAGCTCTAGTGACTTAAAGAGTTGCAACGAGGATACATTTTGGCCCAAGCTGTAGGACGTACTCCATCACAACTCATTCCTGCCTTGCTCTTGTTTAAGTTTGGCTCTGTTCCCTAGGGCTTTTTCATATTATGGGATGAATTCCATGTTCCAGTCTTTCTGTGGAGCCAGAGGACATGGTCTGGTGATACATTTGAGGCTTATATATGTCCTTCCCTTCTGCATAGACTCCAGAATCTGGTCTCCCCTCAATTCTGTTTGTCCTGGCCTCTGAATCTACAAGGCAATGGGAAAGATGAGATTTGTGCTGAAGGCAGGAGAGATGTTAAATATGCTTCAAGTTTCTCTAAAAGAGTCCTTCCAAATTCTAGCACTGTGAGGACTGGGCCTGTGAGCTTAGATGAAGTGTTGTCCTCAGGAATGACTCCAGGTTGTAAGCAAGGATAGGCAAAGATTTGCACTGTCTCAGTGAGATCTTCCCTTGGGTTTTTTGTTGTTTCTTTCAGCTAGTTAAGTCAGAAAGCTGTGCCTGTGTCTCTTATAGGAAAACAGCTCCCTCATCAATACATACCGCACCCAGTTAAAGTGGATTCTGGGACCAGGGTACCAGGTCTGGGATAACATTAGTACATAGGAATGCCCTGGATCAGACACGTCATCTAATAATCTATCTGAGAGTAACCAGTGCCATCTACTTCAGGGGAAGAGGTGGGAACATCACATTAGGAAAGTATGGGATGATTTGCTTCCCCAAACCACCCCATGACAAAGGTTTCACTGCAGTCTCTCATATTTAAGATTCAGTGCATGTCCTGAGGCACTGGGCTAAAAAATTACAGCACATAGATCCATGACCTGATCCAGCAGTATGTGGCATCCCATGGGAAGTTGTGATGAAAGACCAAGGATATTTCCAAGGCACTCTCTCCTCAGCCCTGGAGGATCCCTCCCACACACATTGATGGGTAAGTGCTGTTGCTTGTGTTACGCCTGCTCTTTGGAGACAAAAAAAGCCCTTATGCTCCCAACTCTTGTCAACATTTCATTTTTATTAGGGAACTGAGAATGAAAACAAAGATAATTTTAGGCCAGGTCTTGTGGGTTCACCAAGCAAAGAGGAAGTAGGAATGCTTTGGTGATGAGAAGTTTGGGCCTGCTCCCGGAGGAGATGCACAGGTCAACACCCATTGTGCCCCCAGGAGCTGAACACTGGGAGCTGGACTCCACCCAGATTCTGACCCCCACAAGTGAAGAGCCAGGAGTAAGTAAGCTGGGCCAAGAGAGGGTGGGCAAGTGCAGGGGTGCTCAGAGGGCGCCAAGGGAGTGTGTGTGTGGGTGGGTGTGTGAGTGCCTGTGTGCGTGCATGTGCGTGAGCATGTGGAGCCATGCTGGGCGACTTAGCTGAGACTCCCAGGGAGCCGTGTAACTGGAGCTGCATGAACAGAGCATGCAGACAGGTGCAGCTCTACTTGGGCATGGCAGTTTGCATGGGAGTTCATGCAGAAGGCACCCAGAGGGCTGGTCTGGGCAAGGAGCCTGAGGCCAGAAGCCCAAAGAGGAGCTGATGAACTCACTCATAGCCAGGCGGTGACTTGTTGTGCCCACAGGTGTCCTGGCATCATCAAGATCTCCACCCAGACACAGTTTGAGACTCTGCCCCCCACCCAGGCAAAGCCCCTGGCCCCTGACTGTGGGGGCTGCCTGGCACGGCTCTTGCCAGCTGGGCAGGAGGACACCTCCGCTTGTGGGGTGTGCTTCCTCATGAAGTCTCTGGAGGGCTGGGTGTGGGAGCTCGAGGAGGAACTACGCCAGTTGTTTCATAGTTTCATAGTTTCATAGTAGCTAGAGTCGGAAGGGACCTAGGTAGATCATCTAGTCCGACCCCCTGCCTTGGCAGGAAAGAGCACCGGGGTCAGATGACCCCGGCAAGGTGCTCATCTAACTTCCTTTTAAAAATCCCCAGGCTAGGAGCCTGCACCACTTCCCCTGGAAGCCGGTTCCAGGCCCTAGCCGCCCTGACTGTGAAGTAGCGCCTCCTAATATCTAATCTAAACTTACCCTCCGCCAGCTTGTGACCGTTATTCCTGGTCACTCCTGGCAGCGCACGGGGGAACAGGGACTCCCCCAATACCTGCTGATCCCCCCTGACCAGTTTGTAGCAGGCCACAAGGTCCCCCCTTAACCTTCTCTTGTGGAGGCTAAACAGGTTCAGGTCCCGTAGCCTCTCCTCATAAGGCCTGCCCTGCTGACCCCTGATCATACGAGTGGCCCTCCTCTGAACTCTTTCCATATCGTCCACGTCCCTCTTGAAGTGTGGCGCCCAGAACTGGACGCAGTACTCCAGCTGCGGCCTGACCAGTGCCGCATAGAGGGGGAGGATCACCTCCCTGGACCTGCTCGAGATGCATCTGTGGATGCATGACAGGGTACGGTTGGCCTTCTTGACTGCCTCCCCACACTGCCGGCCCATGTTCATCGTGGAGTCAATGACGACTCCAAGATCCTTTTCCGTCTCCGTGCTGGCAAGAGGGGAGTTCCCCAACCTGTAAGTGTGGTGCTGGTTCTTCCTCCCCATGTGCAACACCTTGCACTTATCAGTGTTAAACCCCATCCTATTCTCATCCGCCCACCATTGCAACCTGTCAAGGTCAGCTTGTAGCCTATTGCACCCTTCTAGTGCACCCACATCCCCCCACATCTTAGTGTCATCAGCAAACTTGAACAGGGTGCTTTCTACCCCCTCATCCAAGTCACTGATGAAGATGTTGAACAGTGCGGGCCCGAGGACCGAGCCCTGCGGAACCCCACTGCCCACATCCTTCCAGGTCGAGAAGAACCCATCCACTACCACCCTCTGGGTGCGGCCCTCTAACCAGTTGGCGACCCATTTGACCGTGTGGGCATCGACACCACAGTCTCCCAGCTTTTTGATGAGGACAGGGTGAGAGACAGTGTCGAAAGCCTTCCGGAAGTCCAGAAAGACTACATCCACAGCAACCCCTGCGTCTAATGATTTGGTGACCTGATCGTAAAAGGCCACCAGGTTGGTCTGACAAGACCTGCCACTGATGAACCCATGTTGGTTGCCCCTGAGCATGCATTCCCCCGCAAGGCCCTCCTGGATGTGTGCCAGGATAATTTTTTCAAAGAGCTTACCCGGGATTGAGGTAAGACTAACTGGCCTGTAATTTCCCGGGTCCTCTTTTTTTCCCTTTTTGAAGATAGGGACCACATTGGCCCTCTTCCAGTCCTCCGGCACCTCGCCAGAGCACCACGAGTGCTCATAGAGCCGCGCCAGGGGTCCCGCAATGACCTCAGCCAGTTCCTGTAGAACCCTAGGGTGAAGATCGTCCGGACCAGCGGACTTGAACACGTCCAGCCTCTCCAGAAGTACCCTAACTAACTCCTCGCTAACCCCTGGCCCAGGCGTGTCTCTCCCGGGGCCCGAGGGGGGCCCAGCAGGGAGGTGGCTGAACTGGTCCCTACTTAGGAAGACAGAGGCAAAGAAATCGTTAAATATGTTAGCTTTATCATCTGGCGTGATGACTAAGTTGCCCATCGTGTCCTGCAGGGGCCCCACATTACCCGGGACCCTCTTTTTACCCCCTATGTATTTGAAGAAGGACTTCTTATTGTCCTTAATCCGGGAAGCTAGTCCTATCTCCATCTCTGCCTTGGCCCTCCTGACTGCCCCCCTACATCCTCGGGCGACTGTAACATAGTCCTTCTTGGTGATGACCCCATCTCTCCATTGGGTGTATGCCTCCCTTTTAGCAAGGAGACATTCCCGGATGCTCTTAGTGAGCCATGGGGGTTTATGTGCCCTCCTGCTCCCTTTGACCCTTGTTGGGATTACCTCCCTTTGGGCATGGAGGATCGTCTCCTTAAGGAGCAACCACTCCCCTTCGACATCTGATTCCCTTCCCCTCTGGGTCCTCAGCGCTTCCCCAACGATCCTCCTTAGCTTGTTAAAGTCAGCCCTCCTAAAGTCTAGGGCTGTTGCCTTGCTGCAGCCCTTTGCCACCTTACACTGGATGGTGAATTCCAGCAAGCGATGATCACTGTCTCCCAGGTGGCCCATCACCCGCAGCCCCCTCACCAGGTCATCACCTGTGGCCAGCACCAGGTCCAACAAGGCGTCTCCCCTGGTGGGGCTGTGCACCTCCTGGGTTAGATGGAGGTCCTGCACTCTGGCTAAGAACCGACGTGAGCGATCAGACTTGGCTGACTGCTCCTCCCAGCAGATGTCTGGGAAGTTCAGGTCCCCCATGATGACCACATCCTTAGCCCTCACTGCCTCTGTGAGCTGACCTAAGAATTCCTGGTCGAGCTCTTCTCCCTGGTTGGGAGGTCTATAGTAGACTCCCACCGTTAAGTCTCTCTCCCCTGGACTGCCTTTTACTCTAACCCAGAGCACCTCAGAGTGCCCCCCCTCTACCCCCTTGCTAATTAACGAGGAAGTATATTCCTCCTTGATGTAGAGTGCTACTCCTCCACCTTTCCTTCCTATCCTGTCCCTCCTGTACAGCCTATAGCCCTTGACACTCACCGCCCAGTCATGCGATGAGTCCCACCACGTTTCTGTGATCCCTACTATGTCAGGGCTGGTGACAGCTAGGAGGAGGGCGAGTTCCTCCTGCTTCTTCCCCATACTTCGAGCATTCGTGTAGAGGCATTTGAGGCCTCCAACGGTTGTGCCCACTGACCCCCTAGTCTCAGCAATGCCCCGTCCCCCATCACTTACCTGTTTCTCCCTTTTGACCATTGGTCTGGGCTCGCTGGCTGTTGCTGGGCCTGGTAGTTCATCATCTCCTCCGCCCTCATCTTCCCCCTCCCCCGACGAGCCTAGTTTAAAGCCCGCCGAAGGAGGTTCACCAACCTGGAAGAGAACACACGCTTACCTTTAGGGGAAAGGTGGAGCCCATCCCATCCCAGCATGTCTCTCATCACGATGTGCCGGTCATGGCTGAGGAAGCCAAAGCCCGCCTCGAAGCACCATTCCTGTAGCCTCCAGTTGAGAGTTGTGCACCATCAGGGCCCACAAAGACTTCATCGATGGCTACTGCCAGACCCTTGTCCAGAAGAAGGAAGAAGAGAAGGAAGGCTGACCATGAAGACCCACCTGGAGCTACTTGGAAGACAGTCACCTAACGCTTCAGGAAATGCAGGGTCATGGCTCCTCCTCCCCTGGCCCTGCACAAGAGGTACACTGGAGGAGACTCCAGTGGAGACACCGGAGGAGGGGGAAGATAAGCAGTGTGCTGCCACCCCCAAGAGGAGGTGCAAGGTAATGGTGGTGTGGGACTTCCTCCTGAGGGACCCATCTGCTGTCTGGACTCCCTAGCCCATGAGGTCTGCTGCCTCCCTGGGGCTTGCATCTGTGCTGTTGCAGAGAGCATCCCCAGGCTCATCTGGCCCTCCAATTACTACCCCATGTTCCTCATCCATGGGGGAACAAATGACATGGTCAGGAGTAATCCAGACCAGGTCATGAGTGACTACAGGGTTCGGGGGGCTGGGTACAACGGGTCAGGTGCCCAGGTAGCCTTTTCTTCTGTTCTCCCGGTTGCAGGCCATGGTCCTAGGAGGGAAGGATGCATTGAGGAAGTGAACTGACGATTCTGGTGGTGGTGCTACCGAGAGGGCTTCAGATTCCTCAACCACAGCGCGCACTTCAGGGAGAGGGACCCCTGGGAAGGGATGGCATCCACTTCACGTGGAAAGGTAAATCCCTGTTCTCAGCCAGGATGGCCAATCTTCTGGACAGGGCTTTAAACTAAGATTGCTGGGGGATGGGGATAAAGTAATTCAAGCATGCCCAGGGACTGTCTCACAAGAAAGGTCCATAGATAGGGACACTAGGAGAGCCACTCTTGTGGGAATTATGGGAACATCTTCTTTAGCGTGACAGGGAATCGAGGGCCTCTGAAGGTGGACTCAGATACCTGAACACTAATGCCAGGAGCATGGGCAACAAGCAGGAGGAGCTAGACCTCCTGCTCTCCAGTGGGAGTTATGATCTAGTAGGGATTATGGAGACCTGGTGGGACTTTTCATGCAGTTGGAGCATAGCCATGGAGGGCTACGCCCTGCATAGAAGGGACCAGGTAGGGGAGAAAGGTGGAGGTGTAGCTCTTTATGTGAAGGGGCAGTACACCTCCTTGGGGGCTGTCACCAGCTCCAAAGGATGGCCTGAAACCCTCTGGGCCAAACTGCTGGGAAGGGGGCAAGGGAGCATGATGAGAGAGACCTAACTGTAGGTATATACTACAGATCACCAAACTCGATCTAGAGTTCTCCTGAGAACTGGCAGAGGCTGCATGAGCGTAAGACACGGTTGTCATGGGCTACTCTAATTATCCAGATATCTCTTGGGAGGAACACTCAGGCAAGCCTTCTGCTTTACTTGGCACTGGTGAGACAGCAACTGAAGAACTGCATCCAGTTCTGGGTGCCACACTTTAACAAGGATGTGGTACAACTTGGGAGAGTCCAGAGAAGGACCAACCGTATGCTTAGAGGCTTGCACAGCAAGCCATACAAGGAAGGACTGAGGGACCTGGGACTCTTCAGCCTGAAAAAGAGAAGTTTGAGAGGGGACTTGGTAGCAGCTTACCACTACAGCAGGGGAGTACATCAGGGGCTCGGTGAACAACTGTTGACCAGGGCACCCTTGAGGAAAACCAGGAGTAATGGCCACAAACTCCGGGAAGACTTTTTCAGGCTCAACATTAGGAAAAATTTCTTCACAGTCAGGGTGTCCAGATTGTGGAATAAACTCCCTCCAGAAGTGGTGCAATTGCCTACCTGGAAATCTTCAAGAGGAGACTGGATAGTCATCTTGCTGGGGTCACCTGACCCCCGCTGCCTTTCCTGCCTGGTGCAGGGGGCTGGACCCGATGCTCTTCTGAGGTCCCTTCCAGCATCACAATCTACGAATCTGTATGTCGGATCAGTTGCATTCCTTCCTGACCTTCATCAAAGAGCTTTTCCTGACTCAGGAGGTACACGAACAAAGCAGAAGTAATGCTATTCTAGACATGGTCCTGGCCAAGGGGGACTACCTGGAGACCAACTTAAAAATAGAAGGTAGCCCAGGTGATAGTGACCATGAAATCATCATGTTCACTGTCCATCGCAAGGCAGACAAATAAGATAGCAGGACTGAAGTTTTGGACTTCAAAAATGAAAATTTCAACCAATTCAGATCACTAGTAGGGAAAGGGCTATGGGACCAGGAGCCAAAGGTCAAAGGAGTGCATGAAGAGTGGTTATTCCTTAAGGACACGATCCTCAAAGCGCAAAGGAAGCCCATTCCTATGCGGAAGAAAGGTAACAAAAGGGCTGGGAAGCCCTCTTGGCTAAACAGGGATATCATGGTCCTCTTAAGAAAATAGAAAGAGGCATACAAACAATGGAAGCTTGGGGCATGCCCCAAGGAGGACTATACAATAATGGTCCGTACTTGTAGGGAACAGATTAAAAGGGCTAAGGCAGCAACCAAACTAAAATTGGTGACAGGAGTCAAGGACAACAAGAAGTCCTTCTTTAGGTACATAGGGAACAGGGGGAAAACAAATGGTGGTGTGGGGCCACTGCTCAACAACTCAGGACAGCTGGTTTCCAGCAGTCATGAAAAAACTGAACTTCTGAATGACTACTTTGCTTTGGTGTTTCACTGGGCCAAGCACAAAATCATGCCAGAGTGGGTACAGAACAAGCAGGGTAGAAATGACTGCCTTTCTACTATTACCATAGAACTGCTACGTGGCCATTTAAAAAAATTAGACATATATAAATCAGAGAGTGCTGAAGGAGCTAGCTGAAGTCATGGGGACCACTGGTGAAACTTTTCCAAAAACTTGTGGTGCTCTGGAGAGGTGCCTAAGGACTGGAAGAGGGCCAATGTTGTGCCTATATTCAAGAAAGCAGGGAGGGAGGACCTGGGTAACTATAGGCCGATCAGCCTAACCTCTATCCCAGGGAAGATCCTGGAAAAATTCACCAAGGAGTCTACATGTGATAGGCTTGCAGAAGATAGGATTCTGAATGACAGCCAGCATAGGTTCATTGCAGTCAAGCCTTGTCTTACCAACCTCATCTCTTTTTATGATTGGGTAAATCACCACCTGAATAAGGGAGAGGAGGTTGACACTGATGGTGTTTAACACTGAAAAATGCAAGGTTTTCCATCTTGGGAGGAAAAACCTGCAGCATCCTTATAGGCTCAGCAGTGCTACACTGGCTAGCACTACTGATGAAAGGGATTTGGGGATCATGATTGACCACAAGATGAACATGAGCCTTCAGTGTGATGCTGCGGCTAGTAAAACGAGCAAAATGCTGGCTTGCATCCATAGATGCCTCTCAAGCAAATCCCGGGACATCATTCTCCCTTTGTACTCGGCTTTGGTGAGGCCACAGCTGGAGTACCGCATCCAGTTTTGGGCTCCAGAATTC
Organism: Crocodylus siamensis; assembly: GCF_052110815.1. Taxonomy (NCBI): domain Eukaryota; kingdom Metazoa; phylum Chordata; order Crocodylia; family Crocodylidae; genus Crocodylus; species Crocodylus siamensis. The sequence goes on along the minus strand of NC_143405.1, from coordinate 14,807,770 downwards.
AAAAAGGATGTGGAGAAGCTTGAGAGAGTCCAGAGAAGAGCCACACGCATGATCAGAGGTCAGGAAAACAGACCTTACGATGACAGGCTAAGAGCCATGGGGCTCTTTAGCCTGGAAAAGCGCAGGCTCAGGGGTGATCTGATGGCCACCTATAAGTTTATCGGGGTGACCACCAGGATCTGGGGGAACATCTGTTCACCAGAGCGCCCCAAAGGATGACAAGGTCGAACGGTTATAAACTCCTGCAAGACCGTTTCAGGCTGGACATAAGGAAGAATTTCTTCACTGTCCAAGCCCCCAAGGTCTGGAACAGCTTGCCACTGGAAGTGGTTCAAGCGCCTACATTGAACGCCTTCAAAAGAAATTTGGATGCTTATCTTGCTGGGATCCTATGACCCCAGCTGACTTCCTGCCCCTGGGGCGGGGGGCTGGACTCGATGATCTCCCGAGGTCCCTTCCAGCCCTAATGTCTATGAAATCTATGAAATTGTATACCTTCACTTCCAAAAGGCCTTTGATCTAGTATCCCAAGATGTTCTCATGAGTAAATGGAGGACTGTGGACTCACAGTGAGTCAGCCAGGTGGGAAGAAGCTGATTGTGGGGTAGGACCCAGAGAGTTCTAATGAACGGATCTGTCGTCTTGGTGAGAAGTGACCAGTGGTGTCCCTCAGGGGTCGGTGCTGTGTTCAGTGTTCAGGGCTTTTAAACATCTTTATTAAGGACTTGGATGCAGGGGTGAAGAGCTTACTGGCCAAGTTCGCGGACAACACCAAGTTATGGGGAAGCGTGGTCATGCTTGAAGATAGGCTGCAGATACAGGTGGACCTAGCCAGGCTGGCAAGTTGGGCGGATCAGAATCAAATGAAGTTTAATGTCAAGATATGTAAAGTGCTCCATCTGGGGACAAAACCTCCCTTTACACACCTACAGGCTTGGCAATGCCAAACTGACCAGCACCATGAATGAAAGGGACCTGGGGGTAATAATAGACCACAGTATGAATATGAGCCGGCAGCGTGACGCTGTAGCTAACAGGGCAAATAATACCCTGGCATGCAGCAATCGATGCATCTCTAGCAAAACCAGGGAAGTGATTCTTCCACTCTACTCAGCCTTGGTGAAACCACAGCTGGAGTACTACATCCAGTACTGGGCGCCGCACTTCAACAGGACATGGTAAAGCTCGAGAGAGTCCAGAGAAGGGCCACCCGTATGATCAGAGACTCTCACAGAAAGCCATACAAGGAAAGGCTGAGGGATCTGGGACTCTTCAGCCTGTAAAAGAGAAGGCTGAGAGGGGACTTGATAGCAGCTTACCACTACATCAAGGGCATACAACAAAGGCTCAGTGAACAACTGTTCATCAGGGCACCCTTGGGGATAACCAGGAGTAATGGCCACAGACTCCTGGAAGACCATTTCAGACTTAACATTAGGAAAAACTTCTTCACAGCTAGGGTATCCAGACTGTGGAATAGGCTCCCTGCAGAAGTGGTGCAATCTCCTGCCCTGGAAATCTTCAAGAGGAGACTGGATAGTCATCTTACTGGGGTTGCCTGACCCCCAGTTGTCTTTCCTGCCTGATGCAGGGGGCTGGACCGATGTTCTTCCGAGGTCCCTTTCAGCCTCATAATCTATAAATCTATGAATCTATGAGATTTTATCTTCTGGCAGTTTGATTTAGTTTAGGGCTTTGGAGTCTGTTCACTGTCTGTTGCAAGGCAGACAAATTAGATAGCAGGACTGAAGTCTTGGATTTCAAAAATGAAACTTCCGAGTTGCACATTTTGCAGAATGTGCCCTCAGTAAAGGAGCCCTGGACTTCCTGCATTACTAATGCTGCACCCTAGATGGCGTTGGATTGAAAAGAAAAGGTCTAAAGTGCCAGAAATCCTTCTGATTTATGGCAGACAGATTACCAAAAAATGTAGTGTGTGAATTAAATAAGGAGGTCATGGGTTAAAGGGAGAAAGAAGCCCATAGTGACATAGCTGGTCCATTGCATGCACATAGAAGAAAGGACATCTGCTGAAATGAGACAGTGACTTCCGTATAATTTATTGAACCTGCTGACAAGAATCCGGGTCCATTTGCTGTTTCTGCTGTAACACTTGCTAGGCCTGTTTGCAGTTGGTAAATCTCATCAATGAAGTGTGGTGTCTGTTTGCAAACATGGCCTCAATCAACAGATCTGCTTCTTGCGGGTATTTTAGAGTCAGACCTCCCGATTTCGCATACAAAATACATTTTTACTACTGTTTTACTCTTGCTATGGTGAGCAGAAAAGCAGAGAGTGAGGGAGCCAGCTCCTAGTCCATTTGGGGTAGCATCAACAGAATTGTTAGCCACTTTCCAGTTACTGACTCTGCATAGTTTATGAATGCAGATGACACACATAGCAAGAGGCAATCCAGATTCATTTTGCAATACCCACATGTATCTAGATGGATGTAGTTAGAAAAATAATGCTTTTCAAATCGATAATGGAATACATCTTAGATTCGCAGAGTACCCAGATTCACCAATAAATATAGGACAGAACCTAATAGTGACAGAAGCACTTTCTGAATAGCCACATCTGGGGCCTTTTCCCCATTTACTGTGGTGTAAATGAGGAAAACATCCATGGAAATGAACAGAGTTATATTGGTGAAAAATGGTTCTGAGGGGAGAATCAGACCTTTGGATGTTATCCCTTGTAGTGGTCCTTTGTTCTTGAAGCAGTAAAGAGCTCATGAGCTTTAAAATTGTTCTTAAAAGTACTGGCCTACAGCCTATTCTGTGGGATGGTATGGGGAAGATTCTTAGATGGCAGAAATAGGCATAGCTCAGCTGAAATCAGTGGATGTCTTGCCCCATCTATGCATCCTGCATGTCCAGCAATTGCTGAGCATGAATATCTGAGTGACCAGGCTGTGCATCTGCTTCTAGAATCTGGTCCTAACATTTTTGCCTAAACAAGAACTTTTCCAGCTGTTGTATCATTACCACTGCAGTGCCAACAGGAGTTGCCAGCGGGAGCTGCTGAAAAGCTCCAGCTGCTGTCCTCATTTTAATGTTGCCTAGACCCAGTTTCAGTGATCACTATGGGCCAGGATTGCTTTTCTCTCAGCAGTTGTTACAGAATGAGTGGATCTTACTTTCCAAGAAAGGCTCAGCAACTTGCATGTGGAGCTCATCGGGCCTCATTAAAAACTCAGAGCCAGATTTCCAAGGGCTCAGGCTTCATGCTCAAGGCCAGATTTTCAGAAGAGCTCTGTTCACATTTTGATGCCTAGATTTGGGCCAAAAGTCCTCTTCTTCCAGCAGCTGACACAATGAAACCCACAGCTTGATTTTTCAAATATCTCAGCATTCAACTTGCCAGGCATTTTTGAAGCCCTGTACAAGTATTTTAGCATCTAAGTGGGAACTGAACTCTTCTAAAGAGTTGACCTCTTATAACATCTTGGTTCTTCTTAGGAAGTGAAAGAAACACTCAGAGAAAGGCTGGTATGCACTACAAAGATTTCCTTGTAATAGCTCCACCAGGATAGCTACTGTGGCTGCAGCTTCTACTGGCATAGCTTGATCTTTCAGTGGTATAGTCAAACCACCTGCCAGGAACTATATCATAAAAAAAGAGTTGTTGCCACTATATGTCCTATCAGGAATCCAGGAGCATTCTTGTGATTTTTTTTTTCATGCTCCTGCCCTAATTAACTATGCCAGCAACATTTTACAGTATCTTCTACCTACTATCATGAGTCAGTGTCTCACATACCAGTAGGACTTTAGCCACAACAAGGAAAGATTCTGGCCTTGTTGCAGAATCCAAGAATCCTTAATAATCATCATTTAATGGAGATGTCAGAGCTGGGAACTTTTATCAATGTGCGTGACCTTCTTCATGTATCTTTTGCATTCAAATATTGGAAAATGTAGGGTTAACTATTTCCTCTCATCATTTCTTAGTTTTTCTACAGCTCAAGGATTCCAGCTAAGACAGTCAGATACCTCTTATTATATTCCTTTGCAAACTGGACTATTAAAGGTCCCATACAACACAAATCCAGGAAGGCGATTAGATGCTCTTACAAACTTGTCAGGTAATTAAAAAGTAGTGAAGAAAGGACATTTCCCCCAAAGATTTCCACTGTGACTGGAAGCAGAAAGCTTATGAAAATAATGTCTCTTTACCTAGAAATAGATAACTTTGATTAAGCAGAGCTAAAATTAATAAATGCTAGAGCCGAGATCAGGGGAAAAAAGTTGGCTGTATGTGGATGCCCAGTCCTAGTGCCCAGCTTTAGCTCCGGGCTCATCTTAGGGTATCTTTACAGTCACTTGCAACTCGTGTACATTTCATAGATTTCATAGACATTAGGGCAGGAAGGGACCTCGGAAGATCAAGTCCAGCCCCCTGCCCCAGGGGGAGGAAGTCAGCGGGGGTCATAGGATCCCAGCAAGATAAACATCCAAACGTCTCTTGAAGGCATTAACAGTAGGTGCTTGAACCACCTCCAGCAGTAGTCTATCGCAGACCTTGGGGGCTTGGACAGTAAAGAAGTTCTTCCTTATGTCCAGCCTGAAACAGTCATGGAGGAGTTTGTGACCATTTGACCTTGTCCTCCCTTGGGGCTCTCTGGTGAACAGATGTTCCCCCAGATCCTGGCGACCACCCATTATAAACTTATAGGCATCACCAGATCGCCCCTGAGCCTGCGCTTTTCCAGGCTGAAGAGTCCCATGGCTCTCAGCCTCTCATCATATGGTCTGTTTTCCTGACCACTGATTATGTGTGGCTCTTCTCTACACCCTCTCAAGCTTCTCCACAACCTTTTTGAATTGTGGAGCCCCAAACGGGACTCAGTACTCCAGCTGTGGCCTCACCAAGGCTGAGTACAACGGGAGAATGATGTCCTGGGATTTGCTTGATTAGCATCTATGGATGCAAGCCAGTGTTTTTCTCACTTTCCTAGCTGCAGCATCACATTGATGGCTCATGTTCATTTTGCGGTCAATCATGACCCCCAAGTACTTTTCATCTATAGTGCTAGCCAGCATAGCACTGCTGAGTCTATAAGGATGCTGCAGGTTTTTCTTCCCAAGGTGGAAAACCTTGAATTTTTTGATGTTAAACACCATCGGGTTCTCATCCGCCCATTTCCTGAGCCTGTTAAGGTCAGTTTGGATCACCCTCTTGTTCTCAGGTGTGGACCACTTTACCCCAAAGTTTGATGTTGTCGGCAAACTTGGCCAGTCCGCTTCTGATACCAAAGTCCACATCAGTAATGAAGATGTTCGATAGTATAGGCCCAAGCACAGAGCCTTGAGGGACCCCACTGGTCACAGCGCACCATGACGACTGAATGATCTCTCCCTTGAGGAGCAACCACTCGTCCTGAACTCCCCTCCCCTCCCCTTTGGGTCATGGTCCCCTAGGGCTTCACTGAGAAGCCTCCTGAGCTTGTCAAAGTCAGCTTTCCTGAAGCTGAGGGCTTCTGTATTGCTGACTGACTTGCCAGCTTTACAGCAGATGGTGAAGGTGATCAGCTCATGGTCACTGTCACCCAGCTTCCCTTCAATCGTTAGGTCACTGTTGCCGGACACTTCCATGCCCCACTCCTAGTGGGCTATGAAGTTAAGGGGGGAGGTGTGTCGCAGGACACTTCCATGCCCTGCTCCTAGAAAATGTACAGGTGCCGGTTGCTGGGGCAACCGCAGCAGGGGCAGCTGACCAGAAGGGGGCAGGGCCTGGCCTCTATAAACAAGCCAGGCTGAGGCCAGAAAGGCAGTTCCCCGCTAACATCCAAGGGAGAAGGAGTTCTGCTGGAGTATGCAGCCCAGAGAAGCTTGATGGCCTGAACAGCTTTGGTTTGGGGACTGGGTGGAGAAAGCCCTGGCAGGGATTTGATTGATGATTAGCCAGGTGGCTTAGAGGTTTACGTTTAGCCAGGAGGCTTAGTTTGAGTTGTAGCCAATTGGCTCATGTTATTACGTGTTGTTGTTTGCTGTTACACCGGAGGACCGGGTGAGGCTGATAGGGGTTGAAGGAGGCCTCACAGGGGCTCCACAGTGGTGTGGGGACCCTGGTGCCAGAGAGGGCACAGCATTGAGGGGTGCACTGACCCCAGCCCTGAGAAGGGGCACAGTGCATTGGGGGCCAGGTAAGGTTGAGGCCGCCTGAGACCCAAAGGAGTCATAGACCTGAGGAGGGGATTTAGGGGCCAGGTATGGCTACGGCCACCTGAGCCCCAAACACGGAGAAAGGCCCTAATGCAGGAGAAGCCCCAGGGAGGGCGCACAGATGAGAAGCCCCAGGGAGGGCGCTCGATTAAGACCCAAAAGGGGAATTTGGGGCCAGGCACGGCTACGGCCACCTGAGCCCCGATTGTGAGACAGAGCCCCAGGGCGAGCAGGATCGCAAGGGAAGGCCCCAATTGCAAGAGCAGGCCCCAGTGTGGGCATGGCCATGGAGAACACGGGCATCTGAGAGAAAAGAGAAGCCAGGAAGCACTCGTGAGGGCGCAGGCAAGATGGCCGTGAGAGAGGCCAGGGAGTTTCCGCGGGAAGCGCGGGCAACTATGAGGAAAAGAGAGGCCAGGGAGGGTCCGTATAGGTGTAGGCCACTGAGAAAGAGGCCAGAAAGCCCGTGAGGGCCTAGGCCAAGGTGAGATAACCCCAGGGAGCCCGTGAGGGTGCGGGCAATTACGTGAAGAGCCAGGGGTGCCCATGAGGGCACAGACAGAAGTTGAATAGACAATGTCCAGTATATCTGTGAGGCTTGGGGCGTGGTATCAGGGATGGTAGGAGCCACCTGGAGCCCCTAAGGCTTTAGTGCACGGAGTCATCTAAGACAGGCCACAGACTTGGATGTATCGCGGTACCATGTCCATGGAGGCGAAAAGGCAGCCTCCCATAACACTAATAACATCAAAGACATGGCGGGCGAGAGTGAGGGTGCTTTATCCCTGACTTGGCACGGTACGGGGTGCTAGGAGAGATCATGGCTGCTCCTAGGACCCCACCCTGTGACAGTCACTGATTAGGTTATCCCCGATTGCCAGTACCAGGTCAAGCAGCGCTTTACCTCTTGTCAGCCCGTAGCCTTCTTGAGTCAGAGCTCATCCACGCACGGGAGAAAGCTTTGCGACTGTTCAGTTTGGCCAAGTGGTCTTCCCATGAGATGTCTGGGTAGTTGAAGTCCCCCATGACAACCATGCACCGGGAGCATGTGGCCTCAGCCAATTCCCTGGTGAACTCCTGGTCAAGCTCTGGGTAGGAGGTCTGTAGTAGACTCCCACCATTGTGTCCCCTGTGCCATGTTCCCCACAGATTTTAACACAAAGGGTCTCCAGTCATTCACCCTGGATGCCAATGTTGGCTTGCAGGGACGCGTAGCTTTCCTTGACATAGAGAGCTACACCCCTGCCGCTTTTGTCCACATGATCTCTCCTGTACAGGGTATAATTGCCTATATGTGTGGCCCAGTCATGGGTGGAGTCTCACCAGGTCTCCGTTATCCCTATGACATTGTAATTATTTGTGTTAAGCAGGAGAACAAGTTCCTCTTGTTTATTTCCCAAGCTCTTAGCATTTGTGTACAGGCAGGCAAGTGTCCCTTTGGGCCCCTTGCCTTGCCTACAGATCATTCCAGGGCTGGGGCAGGGGTGGGCTCCCTTAAGTGCCTTGGCCTGCTCGCTTTCCAAGGGTTGCTCAGCAGGCCAGCAGTGGTGGTAGTCTCCCCATCCCCTGGTGGGCTTAGTTTAAAGCCTGGCGGAGCTGGTCAGCCAATCTGGCTGAGAAGCCTTCTCCCCAGCGGAGAGGTGAAGGCCACCCCTTCCCAGCAGCTTGCTGCCTCTTACCAAAAAGCAGACTGTGGTTTCATAGTTCCATAGTTTCTAGGGTCGGAAGGGACCTGAGTAGATCATCTAGTCCACCCCCCTGCCATGGCAGGAAAGAGTACTGGGGTCAAATGACCCCAGCAAGGTGTTCATCTAACCTCCTCTTAAAAACCCCCAGGGTAGGAGCCTGCACCACTTCTCTTGGAAGTTGGTTCATGGTCATGGAAGCCAAAGCCTTCCTGATGACACCAGCACTGCAGTCTTTGGTTTACTACCTCGATCCTCCTCTCCCTTTTCAGCCTGTACCCTGAAACTGGGAGGATCGAGGAAAACACCACCTGCATCCCCAGCTCCTTAAGTCTCACTCCCACATCCCTGTAGTGTTTCATGACCCGGCTGGGATTGCTCAGAGCCATGTCATTCATGCTCACATGGATAAGGAGTGTAGGGTAGTGGTCAGTGAGCCGGAGGAGCTCAGGGATTCTCTCCAGAATGTCTCAGATGTGGGGTCCCAGGAAGCAGCAGGCTTCCTGGGCTAAGGGGTTGGGGTGGTAGATTGCCCCCTCAGTCCCCGTCAGGATGGAGTTTCCCATGAAAAATACTTTGCATTTTGTCTTGGGGAGAGTGGGGGGCGGTAGCGACAATTGAGCCTGTGTTGCCTACAGGAGCTGGCAGCTTGGCAGGCTCTGCTGGGGCTGCAAGAGGTTCATACTTGTTGCAAAGCTCCAGCGTGGTGGGGACCTTGGTGCAGCGGGCCATGGGGCCCTTGACCACCTTGGTTCAGCCCCTTGGCTGGACAGAATGGGAGGTCCCCGAGTCCTCCCTTGTCCTGGAAGGTGACCTTGCTCTACCCTCCACCTCCCGGGGGAGAAGGGCTTGGCAGTAGGAGTCGATCTCCTGCTCACCGTCCCTGATGGCCCGCAGTCTCTGGACTGTGGCCTGGAGCTCCTCTAACTGGCGTGCCAGAGACCCCAAAAGGGAGCAGACCTCACAAGGGGAGGTGGCCATGCTCCCAACCCCAGAACCTGAAAACGTGATAGGCAGCCCCCAGAGTCGAGATCCAGGGGCTCCGTCTGCGTGGAGCCTGGAACCGTGGGCTCCGTCTGGGTGGCCGTCTCTGAGGCACCAGAGGGGGAGGCCGCAGACTCTGAGGGGACCCTCAGGGTGTGGTGCATGCCCATCCGCATGATGCCACTGGTAGGCCTGCTGTGGCTGGGACTGCCTTCCCTAGGGCACACTGGTAGGGCCTCGGGCCCTCCCGCTGGCCCCTGCACAAACTCTGTGCTAACTCACGCGCTGGGAAGACAAGCATGCCTGTTTGTGTAGCCTGTTCATGAGGCTTTGGTTGCGTGGCTCCTCATGGGGCTGGGCAAAGTAGGAGCCAGGGCATGGTGAGACCCTTCTCAGCTCCTCTCAGCTGCTTAGCTGGGTTAGTCGCCTTCCACCATGGGCCCTGCTTACTTCCGGCTGTGCTGGGGGTTGGCAGAGGCTCTCCATGGCTGTTGGGGGTTGCTGGGGGTGGGGCTTTGGGGTGTTAAGGCTACATGGTGAACATTACCCAAGTTACCTATTTTAACTGTGCCTAGTAGGAGCTTTCGACCTTCCCCTGCTGCGTCTGGCCATTTTGGAACCTGGGCACTAAACTAAGTGGGCTGTGAATCTGATTCAGCATGAGAATTTCTCAATTTAATTCTCAGCAAGTAGTTCATCCAGGGGGGAAGAAAACATGGCTTTCCATTTTTATCAGAAACATTCCTGTGTAAGAGCCAGAATAAAAAACCAAAACCTAAGCCAAATTTATCCTCCCTGCTCCAAGTGATCAAAATCATTTGAAAATGACAGCTGTTTTGCAGCACTTAGTGGAATTTGGAGTAGGGAAACATGGGGCTTTCGTAAGCATGGAGATGATGTTGTTTATATCAGCTCTGAAGGAAAGCCCGTGCCGGGCTAATGCACCATATCCAGAAAATTCATTGTCGTCAGTTCGAATCAGGAGCCAAACAATATGTCATGTACTCCAAAGACCGCAGTTTCCTAGGCCATAACATCCAGTAATGGAATGATGTTGGTGTGTGGGAAATAGTGTACAAATATACAATGTGAGCCCATGAATAGAAAGAAATGCAAAGGGTTTTTTCTGGAATTTCTGGTTCTGAACACAGAAGGTCGTATGTATATTCTGCAGTATAAGCTGCTTATCCCACATTGTCCCACTGTTCTTGACCCTGACTACAGGTAGCAACAAAAAAGCTTTTATTCCTCATATGGGACTAACCCTTGTTATTTTACGGCCCCCTCACCCCCAGTGATCATCGTTTCCTGTAACTGCATATTCTGCTGAAACAATTAAGCTCTTAGCCTGAAGGCTTAATGTAATGATGACAGGAAACTGAGCTTTCTGAGTGCATAGCCCTGGGTTCTGTAACTTCTAAAAGGGATGAAGGTGATGGTAACCCTCACCGCAAGTACAATTCCATTTTCCCTATTCACTAAAGATAACTAGTCCCTGCTAAAGCGGAAGAGAAAGATACATATCTCTTTCCAGTCTCTGGAAGAAAAATACCCAGTCCTTGCAATTTCTCCTCCAAGGCCTGTTTTCCAAATGCTTTTATTCCTTGTTGTTCTTCTTTTGGTTTCTTTCTAATTTGCCTGCATCTTCCTTACAGCGTGGTGCCCAGAACTGGATGAAAGGGGCTAGTTCACACCTCCTGAGCACTGACTAGAGTTGAATAAATCAGTTTCCAGGCCTTTCATCTGACCTTTCTACTAATACCACCAATAGAAGAGTTGTCCTTTTGGGAAAGCATCACACTGCTGACTTAAAATATGTTCATTGTTCACCATAACCCCTAGATCCATTTCTACAGTACTGCTGCTTAGGCACTTATGCCCAATTTTGTATTTGTTTCCTCAGAGAAGAAAATGAGTTTGGCTTGACATGAATTGTTCTTGACATATTCATGATGACTGTTTCTTACCTCCTTGTTATCCTGTCAGTGCTTATAAATAGATTAATTTTTTTCAAGAACCGTTTTGTGTATCCACATCAAGCTGAATGATCTGTTCCATCTCAAGCCCTGCTTTCCACCCCTTTTTATACATAGGAACAGTGTTTGACCTTCTCAAGTCCTCAGGGACATCCCTCATCTTCCATGAGTTGTTAAAGATAATTGATAAAGGTTCTCAAATTGCTGCAACTAGTTCTTGAAGTGCTCTAGGGTGATTTTCATCAGAGTCTGCTGCCTTTAATACAAAGGATTTGCTAAATATTCTTTAACCTGTTTTCTCCGTATTTCTTACTGTACTCCTATCACTGTTGTGTTATGTATGTGATCACAACTGACCTTTATTTGTTGAAAGTGAAGCAAAAGTTATGGATCTACACTTTTCTCTTTCATTGCATCACCTGTTGTTTGCTCACCTTCCATGATAAGTTATGGACCTACACTTTCCTTTATCCTCCTTTCCCACCCCCCCCAATATATTTATAGAACATTTTTCTGTTGCATTTTATGTCCCTCTCTTCCTGTAACTCATTTTGCACCCTATCCTCTCTGATTTTACCCTGACTAGCTTATGCTGTTCCTTTATCCTCAGCCTTAGCCATGTGTTTTTGTTTCCACTTTTTGTATGGTACCTCTGTGATCTTCAGGCCATTGAAGAGCCTCCTGAAAAAGTTCATATGGTCTCTGACTATGCTTCCTGCCTTTCCTCTGATTCAGGAGAGTTCACCATTGCCCCTTTGATGTGTCTTCTTTAGAAAATTTTAATTCTTCTGAAGTCCTCTATCCTTTAAAATTGCTTCCCAAGAGACCCTGTATAGCAATTCTCTGAATTTGCTGAGATCTGACTTTCTAAAATCCATTGTCTTTATTTTGCAGCTCTCATTCTTTTCTTTCTTCAGGACTATGAGCTGTATCTTCTTACAATGACTTTCATCCAAATTACTTTCCATCTTCTGACTATTAACTGGTCCCTCTCTCTTGTTTAGACTCACTTCTAAAGTAGCCACTCCCTAGTTACTACTTCCACCTTCTGAAGGAAAATGTTTTAGAAATTTACTGCTATTTTTTAAAGGTAAATTTTACTTACCTTTTAACAAAGCCATGCAGAAGTGCAACTGCTTCATTTTATCCCACACCTCTGAGGATTAACATGCTAAACCATCAAAAGTATGTAATTTCCACAAAATGGTGTCCTGTAATTACAGGGGTACAGGTTGTAGCCATGTTGGTCTAAGGACGTAGGGAGACAAGGTTCTTTGGGTAAATCGGATATCTTTTATTAGACCAACTCAAATAGTTGGAAAAAATTCTTCTTTGCAAGCTTCCGGGTATAAATACCCTTAGTTATAGCATTCACCACCTCAGAATCACTACTGTCTGTTATGTTTGACACAAATAAGCAAACTGTTATTGCTTCCATGATATTAGTGCCTTGCTCTTGTGTAATTATGGTTTTTCATTAGCCTGGTATTTCATCTGTGGTTAAATATTCTGCAGTGTTGTATGGCATCCAGCTGGGCAGAGGCCACTTAATGCATAATTGTAAGTGCTTTGAACTTTGCTGTTTGTAACCTCAGATCCATCCTCTAACAGGCTGTTATTCTTACAACACAACAGAGCTTCCAGTAATAAAAGGCAGACCACAGGAGTAGCATGAAAAGGGAAGTAGTACAACAGATGGCAAGCTGAGCCAGGGACATATTTTCAGCAGGAGGCACTACTGATGAAAGCCACTGTAATCACTAAAATTAATTCCCAAAGCTTTGAGATTCCTGATTTATATTTGTATTTAGGGGTCACATGGTTTAATAGTCAGAACACAAGACTGGGAGTCAAGAGCTCTGGGCTGTGGGTACCGAATGCTTTTTCTGATCACAAGAGCGTTGCTTCCTCCAGAACGAGTGCAGTTTACTGGTTCAAGACAGGATTGGTATTCAGGAGCTGCACATCTTTGTACTCCTGTGAAGTGGTTGGTTGAGTACCGGCAGAACAATGAAGAGCAGGTTACACTGGCTGCTGCCCATGCTGTACCTGTTCTTTGGATAGACAGAGGCCTTCATTATCCATAGGAATGACTCCAGCACCATTAACAAGACCTACATTCACTCAAATAAAACAGAGCTATAAACATAATTGCTAGCTCTGTGTTTTTGTTCCCCTTAGCTTGCAACTGATAAGCCCTTAAAAGGAGAGAGAAATGACCCTGAGCAATAAATCAGATGCAGAGTGAGGCTTTCTACAAGCTGACTTTCATTAGGGTTCCCAAATGTACACATAATTTATGTTTAAAAGGACAGTTATTGTGTAATAAATACCAAATGCCTATTACTATGTATTTATTGAGACAGAACAGAGACAATTACATGTTTATAAAAGGCTTGTTAAAGCTCAATAAAACTCTTTTAATAACTAATTATTGCTTTATTAATATGAAATATTAGCTAATGCCTCCTTTTGGCCTGAGTGAAATGATCAGTTTGGCATTTTGCTTGGCTTTCAGGAGTCAGTCAATTAGGGACCACAGACCTTAAGTAGATCATATTTTTAGTTTTTAAACAGCCCCAGGTGAAAATAATCTATTTTGAAGCCTGCAGTGGTACCTAGCAGTCATGTGCATTGAGGCAAATTTGACCAGTTCTCGTGGACAGTCATAATTACCTGTCCATATCCAAACCCCATTGCAACTCCACTACAGATAAACCATATTGAAAGACAAAGAGTCCTGTCATTCCTAGAAGCTCATAGGGCTAGTACGATTAAAGCATGTTGGTTTCTGTTGTTAACAAGGAAGTGTTTTACAGCTGGGTCAGCTGGAAGCAGCCTAGGGCATAAGTCTGGAAGAGGATTCAGATTCAATGCGCACAACTGAATTTATCTGTCACAGGTCGCAGATAAACCAAGTAGTCCAATGAGTAATTAATTCTATCTTGTTCTTACATGCCCAAACTTTCCTTTGTTCATCTCATAGCACCAAGAAAGTATCGTTATCTTCACTCTATGTTTAGGGAAACGAAAATTTGGTGAACTTTATGTAGCAGGTCAGTGGCAGAAACAGGAATAGAATCCAACTTTTCTAAATCCCAGTCTATTTCTTATCCAATGGGCCATATAATATTATCCACGTTGTAGTAGTGCCTTTGAGTTCCAGATACAGGTCATTGTACTATCCATTGTAACAACACAGAACAAAAATTAGTCTTTGCCATATACTTATGACAGACGTCTGGCTAATTCCAGCTTTTAGCAACATCTACCATTATTCCTATAGTCTCTCATTTTGTCTCTGCTGTTAATTACAGGCAGTGCTGTACCTAGACTCCTGGTGGGCCTGAGTGAACTTTTAGTATTGGGCTTCCCTTTGCCAGAGATAATGATAATAATCAGACAATGGAAAAAAAATTACCATTTTTATAAGTTTTCATAGACGATGAATAGAAGATGTAATGTACAAAAATAGAAAATCAAATATTCAAATCACGTTTTTATTATAAAATATTTATATAATTAAATTCACTCCGTAGGACTTTTTGTTGCAAAAGTCTTTATTGCATCTAAATAATTCATTCTCAGTTGATAATATTGCCAGTCCCATGTATGCACAATATTAAAACTTTTTTTGGCCATTGTAAATTTTTTTTTTTTTTTTCATTTTTGGGCTCCCTTTCAGTCCCAACCCTGGGTGGCTGCCTGGTTCACCCATGCCTGTGTCCAGGTCCAGGTCTGATTGTAGGTGTTTGGCATGTGTGGCCAGCAAGACAGCTGGTATGGATTATCTTTACATTGCATAAGACAATTTAGCAATAACTTCCTAACAGTTAATAGTGGTGTCGCAGAATATATCATGGCCTGGCTGGATCTGCTGGATTACCTGGAGGATAGGAATTGAAAGATCTAAACAAGCAGAAGCAGCTGCTTCCTTATTTTCCTTGCATTCAATGTTTCAGGCAGTCGGCATATGATAGTGATCCTCCCTCCCCCTTTCTGTAATGTAGTTGTCAGTCCTACTGTATGAGGTTGAGACATCGCTTTTTGTATTTTAGAGGAAGCACTTTTACTACCTGGCTAACAGTATGTTTCAGGACAGGCTAATCTAGTTGGCACGGTCATTTGTAGGATTCTGTTGAGTCGAGAAGGGATGAGGGATAGAAACCAGGCATGTGATATATATTAATCAAAGAGCCACATCTGGAAAATCCCTATCAATTGGTTGGCATCATTTCAGATTTCTTTTTGTTTTAGGTGAGATGGGAAGAAAAAAACCCACCTGTGAGTATTGGAGGCAGCAACAAAAGTTAATTGTAAGCAGAGAAAATAATCATTTCAGATTCAAACTTGGCTGGACATTTTCTGTCAGGATGAAAAAATAGAGGGAAAGGCTTAATGGAAAGACATTGTCCATTTTCTGACCAGGTTCTGTTCAGGAACTAGAAAAGGTAAACCAGAAAGGTCAGTGTGTGAGGGTCAAGGGGCCAGCACACCCCGGGACCCCGGGATCGGAAAGCCCAGCGCCGACCACCCACTCACCCCTCCGGGAGAAGCGACCGGCGAGATTGGAGACCGGTGGGGCGGAAGGAGTGGTGGCCGCTGCCCGGCAGAAGCCCTGGGAGGCGGAGCATTCACCCACTCCTTACAGGTGGGAAGAAAAGCCGGCAGATTTAAAAACCGGCCCGGACTCCAGGAGCGACAGACCGGAAGTGCCGGTGCAGGAGAAGACGGCCGGCTGGGATTCAACAGGAGGGAGGCTGTCCAGTTCACAACGGCCCCGAACGTTCTGGGGCAGCGGTAAGGCCCCGGAAGGGGCAAGGCGACGGGGGCTCTAGCCCAAGCAGCAGAGAGACTGGGGGGGGTCGGTGGACCTGACTCGACGGGCTAGAGTGAGAGCCCGCGGACCCATTAAGGCGGTGGGTGAGACCCAGCCCATCCAGACTCGGAAGGTACCTCCGGCAGGAGAGAGGAGGCCTCCCAGGTAGACGTAGAAAGAGCCCGGTGGCAGAGACGGGTAGGGGCTCAAACGGACTGGCGGACCAGTGGCCACCAAAAATCTGGTTCTCGTGAGGACATTCTTGAGGACTCCCCCCAGACGGGGAGGCTTTGGGGCTCATGGAGCTTGGACATAGGCTCACGCCCCTTTCAGTTGAAGAATTGTGGGCGTGGAGAGACTGGGTACCAACTGACCCGGAGGCCTGGGCAAGGGTGTAGGGGAGGAAGGAGCCCTCAAGGACCACCCCTCTGGGGAGGACAGTACGGAGATTGGCAGTCTCGTTCTCAGCAGGGCGAACACCGGGGGGAATTCACTGAACATATTTAATCATCAAAGTCGTGGCAGGCGGTCCCGGTGTACGCCGCCTGAAGAGCAGCCCGTTTGCCAGCGGGACGGAAGGGCATTGAGGTGAGAGGAGACGGTCCCATAAGTGGAGACGTTCAAGCGGCGCTTTCACATTTTTGGTGCATTGGCCGGGAACTCGCTAGTGGCCAACTCAAGGACGATTGTATTATACGATGGAGCACCAGGCAACCAGGCAGGCGATGGAACCCATGCACTAGCTGATGAATATGATGGGGCAGATATTACAACAGCATCAGCAACAGTCGATGCGACAGACCGCGCTGCAGGAGCAGTTGATGCAGCAGCAAGCAAGGACCTCTAGGGAGTATGCGGAGTAGCGGGTACCGAAGATGACACGGGAAGATGACCCGGAGGCCTTCCTGGAGATCTTCAAGAGAGCAGCCTTGGCGGCAGGGCTGGAGAAGGCAAAATGGGCCGGACAGTTGGGCACCTTGCTTATTGGCCAAGCCCAGGCCGCTTACAGAGCTATGCCTAGAATGGATGCGATGGACTATGATAAGGTGAAAGGGGAGATACTCCTCCGGCTGGACATCACCCCAGAGAGGCGTAGGCAGGCCTTCAGGGAGAGAAGGGCCAGTGAGGTTAGATCCCCTCGGATCCTGTGGCAGACCCTGGCGGACTTGTTAGCCAGATGGTTGAGACCGGAGGTGGCCTCAAAAGAACAGATTGTAGACCAAAGATAAGGGGCCCAGGTAGAGACTATAGCCCGGAGATAGTACCTATGGGGGGGCACCTAGGGAGGGCACAGAGACAACAGCTAAAGGGATTAGTTCAAGAATTCCTGGATGTCTTCTTGGAGCAGCCAGGGGAGGCAAGGGGCGTAGAACATCAAATTGTCACCAGAGAGGGGCAGATAGCTCGGGAGAGGTGGCGTCGCATCCCATTTCACAAATGTTCCTTGGTGAAGGAAGAGATTAAAGCAATGTTACAACAGGGGATCATAACGCCCTCCCGAAGCCCCTGGCGCAGCCCAATTGTACCAGTGGACAAGCCGGACGGGGGCCTGAGGCTGTGTATAGATTTCAGGAAACTAAACGAACTGACTCAATTTGACGCCTTTCCAATGCCTCATGTAAACGAGTTGGTGGAGAGCATAGGACAGGCCAAAGTCATCTCGACACTGGATTTGTCTAAGGGCTATTGGCAGATTCCCCTCCGAAAAGAGGATCAAGCCAAAACCACCTTTGGGACACCCTGGGGCTTATTTGAATTTAAGAGAATGCCTTTTGGGCTGAACGGGGCCTCAGCCACCTTCCAGTGGCTCATGGACGGGGTGCTGGCACCTCACCAGAAGTACGCGGCGGCCTATATAGATGATATCATAGTCTTTACCGACACCTGGGAACAGCACTTACGAGCACTCAGAGCGGTGCTGTCCAAGTTGAGGCGAATAGGCCTGACAGCCAACCCCAAGAAGTGCGCGCTGGGGAAACAAGAAACCAAATATTTAGGTTTCCTGGTGGGACAGGGCCGGGTACGGCCATTAATAGACAAAGTAGCCACCATCAAGAACTACTGGGCTCCAGCTACCAAAAGGCAGATGAGAGCATTTCTAGGGTTGGCCAGTTATTACAGGCGGTTTATCCCTCGATTTGCGGAGATTGCAGCACTGTTGACAGAAACCACCAAGGGCCGAAGGGCTGGAACAATCGAATGGACAGAAGAGCGGTGGGCTGCCTTCGAAAAGGTAAAAGGGGCGTTGTGCCAAGAGGTGGTTCTGCATACCCCCGACTTTACCATCCCCTTCACTTTACAGACGGACACATCGGCATACGCCCTAGGTGCAGTACTGTCGCAGTCAGTGAATGGGGAGGATCGGCCAGTAGCCTACGCCAGCCGCCGGTTGAGTGACCAGGAAACCAGGTACTCTACCATTGAGAGAGAGAGTGTTTAGCCATCAGATGGGGGGTTGAATATTTCCGATATTATCTTCTGGGCCAGGAGTTTACCCTTATAACCGACCATGCTCCCCTTAGATGGTTACACTAGGCAAAAACTGATAATGCGCACCTAATGCGGTGGACATTAGCCCTTCAGCCTTACCGTTTTAGGGTAGTCTACCACCCGGGTAAGACAAACACAGTAGCAGACTTTTTGTCCCGGTGTGAGGTGGAAGAAGGGGAAAGCCAGGAAAGACAGTTAAGGGGGGATGTACGGATAGAAAGAGCGCTGGTTGGTGTCTTGCGGGGTGGGAAGTGTGCGAGGGTCAAGGGGCCAGCACACCCCGGGACCGGAAAGCCCAGCGCTGACCGCCCGCTCACCCCTCCGGGAGAAGTGACCGGCGAGATCGGAGACCGGTGGGGCGGAAGGAGTGGTGGCCGCTGCCCGGCGGAAGCCCTGGGAGGCGGAGCATTCACCCACTCCTTACAGGTGGGAAGAAAAGCCGGCAGATTTAAAAACCGGCCCGGACTCCAGGAGCGACGGACCGGAAGTGCCGGTGCGGGAGAAGACGGCCGGCTGGGACTCAACAGGAGGGAGGCTGTCCAGTTCACAATGGCCCCGAACGTTCTGGGGCAGCGGTAAGGCCCCGGAAGGGGCAAGGCGACGGGGGCTCTAGCCCCGAGCAGCAGAGAGACTGTGGGGGGGTCGGTGGACCTGACTCGACGGGCTAGAGTGAGAGCCCGCGGACCCATTAAGGTGGTGGGTGAGACCCAGCCCATCCAGACTCGGAAGGTACCTCCGGCAGGAGAGAGGAGGCCTCCCAGGTAGACGTAGAAAGAGCCCAGTGGCAGAGACGGGTAGGGGCTCAAACGGACTGGCAGACCAGTGGCCACCAAAAATCTGGTTCTCGTGAGGACATTCTTGAGGACTCCCCCCAGACGGGGAGGCTTTGGGGCTCACGGAGCTTGGACATAGGCTAACGCCCCTTTCAGTTGAAGAATTGTGGGCGTGGAGAGACTGGGTACCAACTGACCCGGAGGCCTGGGCGAGGGTGTAGGGGAGGAAGGAGCCCTCAAGGACCACCCCTCTGGGGAGGACAGTACGGAGATTGGCAGTCTCGTTCTCAGCAGGGCGAACACCGGGGGGAGTTCACTGAACATATTTAATCATCAAAATCATGGCAGGTGGTCCCAGTGTATGCCGCCTGAAGAGCAGCCCCTTTGCCAGTGGGACGGAAGGGCGTTGAGGCGAGAGGAGACGGTCCCATAAGTGGAGACGTTCAAGCGGCGCTTTCACAGTCAGATCCTCAGCCAGTTTAATAGTAATAGCAGACTTGATAATAATAATTAACAGGTTGACTCAACAGAGTTATATCAGTTTACAGCAGCTGAGGACATGGTCCATTAGGTACATAAGCAAAATAAATACATGCTGCTCTTGGTAATGTAAATGAGGGTGAGATATCTAGATGTGGGGATTTATTTGTTCAAATGAGTGGACCATACATAACCAAATTTCCCTGGGTAGCTTTATAAATCTCAACCAAAAGGATTAGTTCTGTGGGCTTCATACTCCTTTTTCTTATGCAAGTTTTACAACTCCGTCAACTGTGATGTGCAGTTACCTTGGATCTACGGTAATGTATGTGAGGAGAGAGTCTAGCTATCTGTGTTTATTATAGGGTGAAATTAATCTCTGTTCAAAAAGCAGGTCAGCCCAAGGCCTTTATACCACTTAAACTGTAGGCTGGGAACTGTAGGCTGGGATATTTAAAACCATCTAGTTGCTTTCCAGTGGTATTTGGTTAAGCCATAAACTGATTCAAGGGTGTTGGCACAGGAAAAGTACACAGATTAAATCAGTTTCTAAATGAATTAAGTTAAATAAATGCAACTTTTTTAGGTAGAATCATACACTGAGGCAGCAAGGTCTGGTTTGAAAAACAAAACCAATGAGTCCCCTAGTGAGGTACAATATCATTTTTCAGCAGCATCTCTAAGAAGTGACTGGGCCTGAGGTCCAAAGGGCAATAGGACTGTGATAGGTCACATGGTCATCTGCATTTCTAGGTTCCTCTCATGGCTGGAGTCAAAATGCTAATTGCAGGAAAGCCTGTTCTCATAAGATATGGCACCTGAGCAGCATCAGGAAGTGATGGGAATTCCATAAAGTCAGTTCACACACAATTTCTAAACAGTTTGGATAATTTTGCTAAGCAACTAAAACCCACCTCTGTATGTAGAGGGGACAAAGAGCCCATTCTTATTTGTTCTGCACTTTACATAGTCATTTATACCCATATAAATTGCAGGGAAAAGCCTGTTAGCTTGGGATACTAGCCTATCACTCAGCCCAGCTGGAGGGGAGTACACAAATTAGTAGGCAATGGCAAATCATTTGGTTTCCTAAGCCGAAGCATAGCTACAGGTGCTTTAGCGTCACCCACTGTTCAAAGCAGAGTTGCAGATGCTTTGGGCATCACCAACTGTTCAAAGAGGGTCAGTTGGGGAAAATGAGGTTAAATTAAATAAGATTCTAGGATGTATTTTTTTGTAAGCAATCAGACCCATATGACACAAAAGAGGCAGAAAAATCAGAGTTAATAGAAATAAAAAGGTATGTGTCCCTAGGGTGGATATTAGAGGATGTCATGGTACTGAACAGGATCACCCAAAGACAGCATGTAAACTGCGTGCAACAAAAGACCAGCTTCTGAGTCCTGGGGGAACTGTCAGAATTGATTAGTTACTGAGATTTGACAAGCTGGACTTGAGAGGAGGTAGCAGACCCTTGCCCTGGTTTTAGAGGTTGTTGCTGGTGTCTTGCATTTCATATTGGAGCTGTGTTTACTATGCATACACAAGCATGGATTATAGTAGCTTTAACATACTGAAAACTTCAGTGGAGAGGGGATGTTTGGAGTAGCCTGTCCCTGCAGATGCTAGTATAGTGTTATGCTAACACTGAGCCTCTCCTTGCTTACCCTGGCTTGTATCTGACAACTTCAGATTACTCTGTAGTCATCTGCCCAGTTTGGAGGGCTGCTGTTTATATGCAGGCAGGCACACTTATGTAGGTAACGGGTGCCTGCTGGGGTAATTAAGGTGGCAGTCAAGCCCACTCAGGTAACCTGGGAGTTAGGTAGCTTGTCTCATGCCCTGACTCCCAATACCTCTCTGTTCCTGACCTTTCTAGTCTCACAGCTCAGTTTGTCTCCTTTCTCTTTGGATATGTTTTTACCCCATGTGAAACCTCTCTAAAAATCAGTCTACTGGGATAGATGTAAAACTAAAGGGGCAGTGGAGCTGACTTCATCAGTTATCTAAAGATTCCTCCAGCATTTCAGGGACGTGGCCAGGGGAAGTGAGCATGGATGGATTATTGCTGTAATCTGTTGACTGCCAGAAGGTGAATAGGTCCTCAATAGTTTTTACTAGTTGGGTCAGGTTAGAAAAGCCTGGAAAGTACTCTAAGTTGTTCTGGAGGATGCAATAAATCCAGAATCATAGTCATACAGGTATTGTAGCATAATAAAGCTTTATACTTTAATATTACAACAGCACTTAGAGATACTTGGCCATCAGGGACTAAGATGGCTTCATGGTAAATTCTGTACTTGCATAGAATAAAATGACAGTCCCTACAAAGCATTTTTAATATAATCACAGGATGGAGGCTAGCAGGTGAGAACAGGGCAAAGAGATGGGGGAGGAAAGGACAATATAGCAGTGAGATAAATAGCTAATCTGATCCGTCTGGTCTTTACTGGGTTTATGAAAAGGTAACTTTTTTAGTTGCATTTTGAAACATCATGGTAAAAGCATTCAGATCCCAGGGCAGGTGCTATTTTCTCCTTGGTATAAATCTTAATGAATAATTTCCTAGAAAATCAATTAATCTTCCTTCTTCAGGCTCCATGTTATTGAATATGTAGCTATTAAGAATTATATTATCGTCACAGTCTCATAATTTGGTGCTCATTCATTATTATAGTTATTCATACAAATCATCACAGTCATCCTACTCCTTTTTTTGGTTTTCCACCTTTTACTATTAGTTTTATTTTTGTAAGACCACAGTAGAAATGTGCACAAACAGGTTTAAGAAAACAGAAGCCAAAGTGCTATAAAGATAAACAGTCCTTCTGATCAGTCCTGCCAATCTATTGGTTTTAGCGGCATGGTGTTTTAGCATTCACTTTCCATGACAAGCTGCTATAAAGGCTTTGTATTTTGTATTTTATCTGTACATTTGTTGACAACTGGCTCAGCAATATGATCTGGTGTCTTTGCAGAATGTCAGCATGCATCATGAAGAGGTGGTTGAGTTGATATAGATAGCATCAAAATCTGTATTACAAATTATTGTGACAAGGAGTTACTGCAATGTGCTTGGCAGTGAAATAAACCTTTTCCTGTAATTTCCCTGGTATGTATGTCAATGTAAAGAAGGATAGTTTTGTGACAAGAGACTCAAAAGTTTGAGGTTCCATTCTGGTTTTGTCATATGTTTCCAGCGTGACCCTGGGCTAGTCAGGGAGAGTCACAAATTAAGCAGTTCAGCACAGGTAGATGAGGAAGTGTTTCTGAAATTAGCTTCTTTTCTACCTTGGAGAGCACGTAACACCAGCAGAGTTTTCCTATGCCTGATGAAGGGTGTATGTGCCCCAAAACTTGCAAAGAACATTTTTCTCAACTATTTAGTTGGTCTAATAAAAGATATCACATCTGCCCAAAGAACATTGCCTGCCTGTCCTTAGACCAACACAGCTACAACCAACAACTCTGAAAGAACTCAGCAGCCAGAGGGTTGGAGCCCTTGAAAATCTCACCATGCAGCTAAATAGGAGGAAAGTGGGTTTTTTGGTTTGTTTGTTTGTTTTGGTTTGGGGTTTTTTTTTGTGATCAAGTCCCAGCCACAGGTCCTATTTTGAAAATATAGCCATACTTTCTCTGTACCTCAGTTTCCCATGTATAAAATGAGGATGAGAATGCTACATTTTACCTAAATTTTGTCTATGTAGAGTGTTAGCTCTTTAACCCAAAGACTCTCCCTCTTACCAGGGCCATCCCTGCAGGGCAGGGGTGTGAATCAGGGCACCTGCAGAGCCGGGTGGAGAGGAAGCGGCTGCAGTTTAGCCCACCTGCCCACCTGGTGGGTTGGACAGCTCTTTGCCAGTTCTGGCCACCACCCGTCCTGCCATGTCTGGTGTGCCAGGGCTTTCACTCCCCAGCATAAGTGTGCTGTGGGATGGGGAGGGTGGCCCTGTGCAGGCTGCTTTGCCCTGGGCCCTGTACCCTGGTGGGATCATCTGTGCCTCTTACTATGGCTAAATACAGGCAGTCAAATAGCTCGAGGCTGAATTGATTCAATCTTTGCCAGTTAGTCTAAGCTGTATAGATTGAATTGATAAGCAAGCAAACAGGCATTCACTTTTGATTCTGAAAATATAGCCATACACCTGCAGGGGCCCAGGCTAGGAGCCAGGGTGCACTAGACCATGCCTTCTTGCTTGGCTGGAACAGATAGCTTGAACCAAGGAGAGTACACTCAATCTGTGAGGGAGGTGGGGGAGCTGGGGGGACATTGCAGGGCAGGTGCAAAGTATCCTGGGATGCTGGGGGACTGAGTTAACCGAATCTGGAGGGGATCTGGGACAGAAGTTCAATAAACTGATTTAACTTAAGTCAGTTAAATCTGATATTACATCCATCCAGGTTTATCTTGAACTGGTTTCAGCCATTTTGAAAGCAGTCTATGTGTACTGAACTTCTGTTGTGTTACAGATTTGGACCAATTTCTGATCATTTATACCTGTCTGTGTGTAATTCTATCCCTAGCCTATGTGTCTGTACAGCACCTAGCACAAAGAGTTCTGATCTTGGGGCTGCCAGGTGCTTCCAAAGTACAAATAACTCACTGTCTTAATGAAGTTCTCCAGAGTATAGGGGGTTACTGTTGTGGGGAAAGAGGAACACTGAATCTTGTGTGTGGTTCAGCAACCAGTGACTTAAACGAGTGGGGTGTACAAATGGGAGTGATTAATGAAATGGTACCAGGAGCTCCCAGTTCCAGGGATGAACTCAGATCTTGGTCCTCTGGGTAGCACTTTGCAAAGTTTTCTGGACAGAAATTGCAGCATGCTGTGAGACTTGGACCTTTACTTGACATGGGTGTACAAGAAGGAGGAGCTAATTGTTTCAGACCCATGGTGACACACACAACACATCAAAGAGCCTGTTGGAGCTCTATCAGGCTAAGAAGGCAAAAATATTCTTCTCATGCCCTGGCTCTGTTATTTATGATAGACATTTCCCCCTGCAGGACAACATGGACATGTGAACACATCAATGAATGAAGGATGTCTTGATACTGCTTCCCTGACACACCTGAGCAAGTTGCAAAGAAGCATGCCCAGCATACTTGCTCCTGCTGCATGTACCCCAAGCTTGGAAGTGATGTGATTTTGCCCTGGGGTGTTCCCACCACTGCTCTCAAGCACTTGAGAGACAGCAAGTTCAACAGCAGTCATAGGTTTGGCAAACTCAGAGCAGGTATGGATGGGCAGGAATGTGGTCCTTGCCAGTGCATGCTGGAAGGCTGGGGAAGCAGTACA
The DNA here is from genome assembly GCF_052110815.1 of Crocodylus siamensis. Lineage (NCBI taxonomy): Eukaryota > Metazoa > Chordata > Crocodylia > Crocodylidae > Crocodylus > Crocodylus siamensis. The sequence goes on along the minus strand of NC_143405.1, from coordinate 14,783,093 downwards.
GACATGTCAGGGGCCTTTTCTCTGACCTGGTGTGTGACCTGGTGACTTAGATGCCCAAGATCTATTTTCAAGAGTGCCCCTTGCCATTGGAAACTAAGGCTGTAGACCCAGGGGATGTTAACTTATAGCAACTCAAGCTGCTCTAATTTTAAAAAGCTGCTCACTTGTGATTCAGCCACTAAAAGCATTTGGGTCCTGCTGTAGCATTGTTAATAAGGGATTGCTCTGTTATACTCTCAAATACCTGCCTTTCAATGCAAAGCCCTCTCATTTGTCACATGTTCAAGTACATGGCCTGATCGTTTGAACAGAGCTGCTAAGGTGCAGTTTGTTCCAGATTTATGTTTTCCATGTCACCTCCTTGTTTACATATCCATGGCCAGTCTTCAGGAGACTCTTGCACCTAAAACTGGAAGCGCTTTGGGAAAGGATTGCCAAAGATGAGAATAGGCTTTTGGATGAACACTTCTTCCTTCTAAAGATAAGCCAATGCAGAACTGGCTTCCTGAATGTACATGCAGGCAGTTGAAAAAATAGCAACGGGAACTGCTGTAGTCAGCTTAAAGCTGTTTCAACTGGAAGCATACAGAGATTGCTGCTAACTATTTAAATGTGTGCATTGTTTAAGCACACATGCAGTTAATCTGTAACTGGACATGTAGTTTGAGTGGAGGACCACCACTTGTGGGGCTCAGATGGAGTATGAGTGATATGTCACTATTTTTCCTTTGATGTATTCCCTTGGCTAGAAGTATATTGCCCTTAATATTCAGAGTGTTCTCTATTCTACTTTAGAATGACATAGGAAAACCATATTTATGTTTTTGAGCACAAACAGTAGCAAGGCCAAAACCAGCCAACGGTTCTGTGCACAGTGCAATTGAGGACACATGGAAATGCTTCTTTTGAGAGTGTCATCAAATTTTTAGACCTCTGATGCTAGGGACACAAGTTACACATAAACTGGTTTAAGTGATCAGAAACTGGTTTAAGCCTGTGACAGAACAGAAGTTCAGTGCATATAAATCAGTTTCAAAATGGCCAAAACTGGTTTGAGATAAGCCGCGTTCAATGTAGTATGAGACTTAACTGACTGAGATCAAACCAGTTTATGGAACTTCTGTCCCAGACTCCTTCCTGGTTTAAGTTAAATCAGAGTCCCCCAGCATCCCAGCAGCTTGCAGCCCTGAGCTGGGCTAGGCTGTTTGTTCCAGCCAAGCAAGGTTGGCTCCACCCCTCTCCTCCCTAGCCAGAGTACTATCACTATCACACGCTTGGCAGCAGACCCGAAAGTGGACCAGAAGCACTTCCAGTCCACTTCCAGGTCCACCGGGCAGCATGCAGCGCCCCCCTGCCCCTCCATGCCCCTGTGGCTCAGCGATCTTCAGATTCGGATTCAGATCAGGGACAGTGATCTGACACAATGAATCAAATCACTGCCCCCAATTCGGGCTGAATCCAAATCTGAATCAAATAGGACCTGCTTTGCAAACCTGTACTAAGAACCCCCAGTCCCCCCTCCCCCCCCCCCCCCCCCCCCACTGCTCCAGCAGCAGGAATGGGAGCATGGGTAGATGCTGGTAGCCTGAGAGGAAGGGTCCCACCCTTCCCCAATCATACTCAGGCCTGTTGTTGCCTGGCCATGCCCCCTCTCCCCCCCCAGTTTCCCTCCAGTTGAGGACTTGCTTTAGCACCCCCCCGGGCTTCTACCCTAAGCCACTGCAGGCATGTGCTTGTATTAACAGAATCAAAAATGAATGTCTATTCACTTGCAAATCAGTTCAATCTAAACATGTTAGACTGACCTGCAAAGATTGAATCAATTTAGGCTTGGGCTTTTTGAATGCTTGTACGTAGCCTTCATAACCTAAACTGTGCCTGCAATTTTTCATGCCTACAAAATTGCAGTGAGTGGTGGAGTGGAATCCAGGCTGGAAATTAATCTTTAGAAAACTAAATTGCTATTACAGGAATTGGGAACATCTAGTTTTAGGACAGCTGGGAACTACAAGAATGAGGCAAAACCAAGTGCTCTTTCATGAATGCAAGGAACAATAATACACATATGAGAACAGGAAAATCACAACAGGCTACATTTGTCCTTGATGTCATCCCATGGACTTCAATTAAGCTATATTGGGGATGTTTCAGGCACTTCATCCTTCTTCAGGAAGCACTTGAGCAATGATGCCTGATTTCTGTAGTGGTGGAGAAAATGTGAACTCTGAATCATCTGGACTGTTTTTCACTCTATCCCCACAAGCACGTATGGCTGGAATTTGGTCTCTGTTCAATGCTGATGTCTGGGATTGGAACTGGGTATTTTTTAACGCATTGCCGATGGTGGTTTGGTCTCAATTTTTTTAAATAAGCTTCTTCTGTTGACCATGAAAAGAAATGGTTTGGAAGAAGGGTGACCTTTAGCCAGGACACTGGATTGAGACCCAAGAGGTCATGATTCACCTTCTGGCTCTGCCCCAAGCTTATTCTGTGTGAATTTTCCTAATCAATTAGTCTCTCTTTTCCAGATGTACAGCCCTAGCATTCAGTCAATTACTGAAATGTAGAGTTGATTTACCCCCTTAAAAATGTGTAATAAATTTCCCCTTGTAGTAAAGTTACTATGTAGATATGTTGTGTGTTCACTCTCCTAGTGCACTTCATCCTGGGGTAGCCAATTGCCCAATGTGAACTGGCCGGGGTTTTTAATAGTACCTATTGCAAGGGAGAGGTGGTCATATGTCTGCTCCTTACTATAAAGTAGAATCCAGAGTAAATTGCTGCAGAGTAGCTGTGTCCTCTGTCTACATCCTTAGACAATATGCTGCTCAGGGCAGGGTCAAGCTCTGTCTGGGTGTTTGTATAACACCCTAATGCAAGGGGACCAGGTGGCTGAGTGGCGGTGTGTTTTGCACCCCCCTGACCGTGGCGCCCGCCCCTAAGGATGGTAATTAAGAAAGTCTTATGATAAACTATTTCATTTAAATAGAACCAGCCTGGATTATTTTCTCAGAAATTTAACTACGACACAGAAAACGATTGCTTAAGTTTAAGCCATAACAAAATCTGTTGGGGCCGGGCTCCTTATCCTGCACTGCAGCCAGTCCATTGGGATTCCACTGATATTAATAGGGAGCAGAGAAGTAGATGAGAGCAGAATTTGGATCATTAGTTGAGTTACTGCAATGGGCCTTGTGCCTAGTTAGAAATGTTCAGATGTTGGTTATCACTCAATTAATCATGGAGTTCAGCGTGTGCTCTGCTTTATTTATCTCCGTTGCATTGATTGTGCCTCTGTTCTTCATTATATCTGCCAAGAGAGTGCCACACTTGGGAGTTATTTGACTTGCCTGCTCTATTTTTTTTTCCAGCTTGGGCATCTGCTTGCTCAGCTGAAGCATCCCCCCCCCTTTCTTTATGTCAGGATACAACAGAAATCATTCTGCTTATAAGTACAGCATTGGCCATGTCTCCCAGGCAGGGACTTGTATTGGGGTTTGCATCCTGAAGTTATCAAGAAGTGATTTTCTATCTTGTTGATTGAATGTGCTGATTCCAGCCTAATTATAAGACTACACTTTTAGTTAAACATTTTCTTGAGGATCTCTCTGTGCTTTGCCTACCTCCTCGATGGCTGTTCATGATGTCCCTGGGATGATGCTGAACCAGATCCTGTAATTACTGGAGAGCTGCGCTTTCACTGGAACTCTGGCTTGAGGATCTTAGTGTGCTTTACTAAACAAGGATGCAAAGGATGATGTGTTGTTGCGCAGGTCTTATAAATCAGGGAAGAAGCCAGGATTATAGAACTTTTTCTCCCACTTTCCATGCACCTTGGGGCCCACTAAATCAATGGGGGAAGGCTTTTGAATCATCTTCTTTACTGCTTTATCTTAATGCCAACACATCAAGGACCAGGTTTTGTGAGGCTATAATATGGGTAGACTTATAAGTCTTCAGTACCACATAAACCCATCTGTTCTGCTATGTTGTATTGTGCTACCCTCCAACCTCTTGACTGAGGGCAGCCACCCAAACAGGTTTTATGAATCTTGTCTTACTAAGAGAAGAACTGTAATAGAGTATCTTGTAGCTTGGTTGGCTTAATGCACTTCCTGTAGAAGGTGAAGCACTGCTATTTGGAGATTACTTGCATTACAGTGCTTCTCATCTTTATCTCAGTGTGTTGCTGTTCAGAGCTTATCTGGCTTCACAAAGGAAAAAAAGGCAACATTTCAGAACAGTATTTCATAAACGCCGACAATGCTGTCTATGAAGAGACCTGGTGAGATGACTGGGAAGTTTGTGCTGCTATAAATCACCCTGACTGTTCTGGGCCAGAGCCCCTTATATTTCTTTTTATGTAGATAACTTTGTTATTTTGGAAGAAACTGACTTGAATGCCTTAGGTTTTCAAGACTGGTTAGTGATTTGGGGTGCCTTATTTTTGGGTGTCCAGTCGCACCCAAAGGGCTTTGCCCTATCTTACTTCCAAAGGGCCATGTTTTCAGAAGGTAGGGAATAATTTTTCTTAAAATCAGATTATGGTGTTTAATAAGAAAATAGGGCTGGAAGAATCCTTAGCAGGTCACCTGTTCCATTGTGGGGGGGCAACCATTTTGGCAGAAGTGCCACAAATTAGCTCCATGCCCTCCCCCTTATTTTACCCTTGTTTGTGTCCTGTCTGCTATGGACTCAGAGAGTAGTTGATCACCTTCCTCTTGAAAATAAGCCATTTTTTATTTGAAGAGAGTTATCGAATCCCGCCTTAGTCTTCTCTACTTCACATTATAGTCCCAGTTTTTTCAATCTTTCCTTGTATGTCCTGTAAGCCATCTTTCAGGTTGGGTGCTCAGAAATTGTAGTACTCAGAATCATTGTTGACTTGCAGATTCTGGCCCAGCAGTATATCTGTTCTAGCCTTTATGCTCTTTAGGGCAGGGACCAGCTTTTTCTTTTGTGCCTGTACACATGGGAGTCCCAGATATGGGTCAATATGGGTCAGGCTCCCAAGATGGTACTACATAGACATATAAATTATTCACAGTAAAACCTGAAGATGTAAAGCCTTTCATATCCCCAGGAAATGAAAATAAGTCAACAAAATAACATTGTTTGACCAATCAAAACTCATTTATAGTCAAGGGTTGAACTCCTGGCCAAAAAAGTTGAAATTCTCCCAAGCTCCATCCAGAAACCTATTACTTAAGCTGGCACAGTAAGTGGTTGAAATGTTATAGGACTGTAGCCATTTCTTGTTCTGTATTTGAGATGACAGATAAAAACATAGTTAATATTTTTGACACTTAAATTGTCTTCACACAACTTGAGACCCGTCAACCACTTGAAATGAATACAGAACAGCTCATGTGCTTCTGAGCTCCTGCTTCAGGCTGTTTTCAGACACGGATATTATAGTACTGTTTTAGGTACCATTTGGTTCACATTTTGAAAGTTTCAGCAGTGTGACCCTTGTGCCTAGAAAGCAGACCAGAGATCAATCAAGGAAATGCATGTGCCCCTTCAGTGTTCTTGAGTATGAAATACAGCTCTGTCCACCCACTGCTACTCTGCAGATACCTTGGCATAACTTTACTATGGCAAGAACTACTATAGAAATTACACATAGACTAGTGTAAATAATCAGAAACTGGTTTTAACCTGTAACAGAGCAGTTTCTGTGCACATAGACTGGTTTCAAAATGGCCGAAACCAGTTTAAGATAGACTTGGATGGATGTAGTATCAGACATACCTGATTTAGATTAAACCAGTCTATTGAACTTCTGTCCCAGATCTCTTCATGGCTCAAGTTGCCTTGCAGTCTCTTGCATCCCAGAATGCTTTGTGCCTCCCCCCTGCCCTTCACATGCTGAAACTCTGCTAAGCTTGGCTGCTCTGAGCTGTCAGCAACTGGTGGGGGGAGCGCAGGGGGAGGGAAGGCAGGGCAAAGGGATTGTGTGTAGTTCAGGAATTTCCTATCTTTGCACAATGTCTCTAGGTGTGGGGCAGGGGGGATGCCATTCAGCAAAGGAAGGATTAGGTCCCTCAGCGCTCTGGGGAGCAGCAGGTGCTCTGCAGGAGGTGCCTGGCACAATTCCTGCAATCAGGCCAAGCTCTGTGCAGCCCTGTGGCTGGGGGATCATGCCAGCTGCCACGAGGCTGCTTGACTCTGCTTGGCAGCCCCAAGAGCCCATGGGACACATGGGAAACATGCAGAATTGCCCCTTACCTGCTGGCCTGGCCAGTGTTGGCTATGTGCCTGCCCCTCCTCACTCCATGAATGGTGAATGCCCCTGGTGGCACCACAGAGTGTCGAAGGCAGCCAGCAGCGATTGCAGATGCCGCCGATGGTGTCAGTGGCAGGGTGGCAAGCAGCGACTGCCCACAGGTGCTGCTGACACTGTTGGTGGCACCTTTTTGCAGGGGGTGCACTGCCATGCTCAGGGGGTGCACGTGGGTCTGCATGCAGCCCCTACTCGTTGCCCATGCCCAAGTGCCACCAAAGGTGAATTTCTGTTATGTTCTAGCCTGGCCTAACCTACATGGCATAGAGAAACGCACACAGGTTTGAGCAATTTTGCCTCAGGGATTTTTAATGTCTGTACTCAGTCTATGGGGCCACTTCCTACTGCTGCTTTCAAAGCTTTTACTGCCAGTGGGTAAACTGTCACACACAGGGCAGCTTTATAGCTTCACTGCTGTGCCTGGCATGTGTAAAGGAGGAGCCAGTAAGCTGGGTATGTTCTGCTTGGCCACATTCTCACGAGCTGTGCAAAAGTGGTGTAGAAGTATTTCAAATGGCCCTTGCTTTAGTTGTCCCTGGATAGAGAACAAAACCTCACAGTGTTGAATGTAACCCATGCCTAAAGCTAATTCAGGCTATGTAAAAGTTTGCACTCCTTTGTTTTAATCATTTGTTTGCTTGAGGGCTTTGCGCTTCTAAATTATTTCATAGTCAAACTACAACTTCTTCTTGCACAACCTAAAATAGGAAAGGGAGAAATGAGGCAAATTGAATTGGTTTCAGAATAGAGAAACAAAGTTTAATAAGTCTGGCCCTTTTGGAAAGACTTCTGGATTGGTTCAACAGATAAGGGAGAATGTGTGTGCAGTTCTGAGAGGGGTTGGAAAACTTTCAAGGAAAGTCTATGAGTGTAGAGATAAGTGGTGATCTATTCTGCAGGTTTTGCTTTTGTGTTGGGAGGCTGCTTATGCTGCAGTATGTGTGCTGTGTATTCTACACCCCTCTTTATTTGAATAGATAACTTTAAAGAAAGTTATGAGTCATTTAGGCATATCTAACCTAACTGTGATCACAGAGAAATGTTAGCTTTCCTCCTCTTGAATATCAGACAAATTTAAACAACACAAAAAAATAATTTGCCATCTCCAGTTTAACTTTGTTTTAAAAGAGGTCCAGATTCCTTTATGCTAAATGAAATCCAGAGCTACTTGGGAGAGTTACTTAGCATTTGCTCAAATGCTAAGTCAGGTAAGAATTTGGCTGAAGTATTCAACATTTTTACCTGAAGCCTGATGCCAAGCCCATCTTCCAAGGTCCCTTCCAGCCCTAGTACCTATGGATCTATGATTCTATGAATCTATAAATGAATGGGAAGCGATGTTGAATCAGATCTTACAGGCCGACACAATGAGCTTGTATCTGAAAGCAGAGAGCCAGGTTCTGATCTCGCCAGCAGTCGTGTAAATCCAGTGTAAATCTCCTGAACCAAATTACTCAGAATTTCCACTTGTGTAACTGAGATCAAAACCTGGCACTCAGATATTGTGGTTAATGTGGGCCAGCTTTGTCACTTAATATATTTGTATATGCTCACTTCTCTCCTTTCCTCCTGACAGAATAGCAAGCACACATTTTGTTGCCATTCAGTAACAGAACATTCATTCACTGAGTGATATAGTCTAATACCGGATTCACGATATGCATCACTGTGTATTTTACTTAGTGACAATTTTTTTGAACCTATGCGGTGATGCGAATGCCTTGCATCTGAGATTAGAAGTGCGGCTTTTAGAATTCCAAGGGCAAAGCTATCGCTTGTAATGCACTCTGCGGAGACTTGAAAAGTGCCAAGACCCTGTGGGATAAACTAAAAAGAAAAATGGATCTTTGAGGATAAGCAGTGCTTTGCCAGACGTAATACTCAAGGATAGTTTTACCTAGCGATAATGAAGCTTTTGAAGGCCCAAAAGTAGCTGTGAGGAGTTGCTCTTGAGATCGACTGACCCATAAAAGACAATGGTGAGTGAGTTCAGAATTCAGACCTTACACAAAACAAGCTCTGTTGGGATCCATGGATCTACTGCATACTTATGAGGAGAGAGATCTCTGATATAATATCATTTAAAGGGAAACGAATGCAGTGGAAACTGAACTATAAACCCCAGCTTTTCTATGAGTGAACTATATTGGAGAGAGAAAAGATAGGCTGAGCACTAGAATGGCCCTCAGGAGATCTAGGTTTAATTTCTGGCTTCTCCACAGATGGGTTGTGGACAAATCGCTTAAGCTCAGGCTCTCGAGAGGGTAGCTCCTTTTTAGGAGCCTAAATCCCATTGATGCCGATAGGAGTTAGGCACTTAGATACTTTTGAGGATCTGGGATTTGTTCCGTCTGTGCTGAAGTATGTATGAACAGACTGCTGCCTGTCCTTGAAGTGGATGGACATCGATAGTGCCCTCATCCCCTTGCTTTACCTGTGGCAAGTTTAAAGGGTGTTTTTGATGTTTTGGGTATTATGCCTGTACTTGTGCATGACGGTTGCTCCTGAGGGGAAGAACAAATTAAAAAGACACTTGCAAAGGATAGTTTAGGTGGGGATGACCTGCTTCAAGCAGGGGGATGGACTAGATGACTTTCTTAAGTCCCTTGCCGCCCTACATTTATATGATTTGACTGACCATCCCTGATTTTCTAGGACAGTCCCAAATTTTGGGGTCTGTGTTCTTGAGGATTTCTTGAAATGGCACTCTTCTGAGTGTGAACAACTGGATCCTAGATTGGTACCAGGTAGTGTCCTGATCAGGACCATAAATTACAAACTATATAGTAAGGGAGGCCCCATTCGTGCCTGTTTTCTAACTATTTCAAAGGTGTTATAAATACAGCACCATGTCACAAATTTTGCCCCCTGAAAGTTGTTTTATTAGACTATGCTTCAGTTCCTTATCTGTAAAATGGGTAAAGTATATGCATCCCTTGTCCCTTTGGATGATGAGGTATCTCATATTAGGCTTATGTCCACTGTCTAGTGTACTGGGAGCCCCCTCTTGGCTAAGGCAGTCACAGGCTGCTGTACTACACACAATAGCAAGAGTGTAAGGAACCACTGGTAAAGTTACCTTGTTAGGATGCTCGAGGGGTTAGGCAGCCACCCAATGAGCTGACCCTCTGGAGCTTGAGAACAGAACCATTTAGTTCATTCTGGGGATAAGGAGCAAGTGCCCCCTGAGAGACTGATCTGGCAAAAATTTCATGTTTGGTATTTCCTCCAGCAGACAACTGCCAGGTATTTTTTCCCATGGTACAGAGTAGGGGTACAGGGAATGGTTCATTATTAAGGAAGGACTTCAGGATTTGACTGATATGAATGATAGGGGAATCAATGCCTATAGTGTTTGAAAGAGAGAGGCTTTCAAAAGTGCCTAAGGGATCATATGACATGTTGCTTTTTACAAAGGCTTGTGACTCCTCAGTACTCTATGCCCTTTGGGAAATGCCTACCTCTGTGGCGAGGGACAGACATTACACATAAACCGGTTTAAGTGATCATAAACTGGTTTAAACCTGTTACAGAACAGATGTTCAGTGCACATAAACCAGTTTGAAAATGGCTGAAACTGGTTTGAGATAAACCTGGTTGAATGTAGTATCAGACTTAAACCAGTTTGACCCAAATCAGTTATGCAATGTCTGTCCCAGACTCCTTGCTGGTTTAAGTTAAACCAGATGCCCCCAGCATCCTGGCATGCTCTCTGGGCTGGGTGGGGCTCTCTGCTCCAAAGCAGGGCTGGCCCCTCCCTTCTGCTCCCTGGCTGCAGCTCAGGCAGAGACTGCAGGCTACTCCCCCACTTTCCCTAATGACTCCCTGCTAAGCAGGAATTCCCCCCTCCCCACTGCCTTGTAAAGAGGTGTCTATGTATTAGCTAGCAGACCACATGCTGGTTACAGTGCTGTGGCTGAGGGGCAAAGGCAGAATCATCAGGTAGCTGGTATTGTTGTTTTCTTAATGGAGTGATAAACACTGAATCAGGGGTGATGAGCACTGTTATATTTCCCTGCTGGACTAATCAGAGTGTCCTGTAGGGGAGGGGGTGAGGGGGGATGGAGAAGCTGGCCATGCCCCCCTCCCAGCCCTGCAGGGATTGGGTAAATAGTAAAATGATTTATCAAGTACCCAGCAAGTCATTGAGCTGATGGGAGTGGAAAGTGAGTTTTAGTTGAACTGATTTAGCAAAAGCAGGATTTAACTGCAATGCCTGATTAACAGTTTGGATAAAAACAGTTTGTATTAACGAAATCCAGATTGGTTATCTTTTCCTCCCCTCAAATTTCTCCTCATGCCTTACTTACAAATGAAACACTAATTAGGCTTGTACAAAGCAGCTAGTATCTGCTTAGGATTCAGCCAATCTGGGGGACAGTGATTCGAAGTGCCGATTCGAATCACTGTCCCCCAGATTGGCTGAATGATTCGATTCGGTGAGTTGAATCACTGTCCTAATTTTCAATTTGGCTGAATCTGATTCAGAAATTCAGCAGCAGCCAAATCTCTGAATCTCCAAATCATCCAGGCCAGGCCCATCTCCTGCCCCTCTCCCAGCCCAACAATGGCTGCCCTTCCCACCCCAGCTCCCAGCACTTGGGGGGAAAAAAAGCCCTGGCTCAGCAGGTGCTGCTGGGCAGAGGGCGATTCCCACTGGCACCTGCTGCCCCACGTTGCATGGGGGGCTCTGCATGAGACCCCAAACTTCCCCCACTCCCTCAGCCCCCTCATGGGTGCCCTGCACAGGCCAGCTCTGGCCCTTTTAAAAAAAACCCACAAAAACAAAAAACCTGAAGAAACCCCTGGACTCACCACTGCTGCTGGTGGGGGGCTATCCTTGCTGCCCCTCACCATGTCGGGGGCTCTGCACAAGCCCCCAGAGCCCCAAGGCTGCACCAGGAGTGGTGAGTCCTGGGGCTTTTCTCCACTTTTTTTTTTCCTTAAAGGGCTGGAGCCCCAGCAGGCGGAGCAGCCATGGGGGGGGGGGGGCCGGGAAGCAGAGGGGTATTGAGGGATGCAGTGGGGGGCAGTGGGGATCGCCCCCTACCCGGCAGCACCCGGTGAGCACTGGGGCTTTTTTTTAAAGCACTAGGAGCTGGGGCAGGTGTGGCAGCCATAGGGGGACTAGGGGAGCAGGCAGGGGTCAGGGGGGCTGGGGAAGTGGGGGGTTAGGGGAGCTGGCAGGAGTCCCCCTGTGGTCCCCTCCCCCATTCCCCCTCCCCTGCCCCTGCCCCTAGTACTTACCAGCTCGGAGGTGGCTGCAGCTCCCCGCTGCAGTCACTGGGGACTGCCTGAATCATCAAAGCTCTCCAAATCTTCGGCAAAGATTCAGAGAGCTTTGAATTGATTTGGACCTTTAAATTGGTCCCCTGATTTGATTCGAATTTGGAGATTCGGCCACGAAATCAGGCCAAATCTCATTCAAATTGAATTGCCACCCAAAGCTTTGCACAGCCCTAACACTAACCCCAGGTTACCTTTAATGATTTTTCTGTAATATGCTCATTGTCTAAATTGTAAAGCTACATAGTCATAACTCTGATCAGAGCTACTTCCCAGGGACCCAGTGGTTTGGGAGTAGTTTATGTTCACTGACTTAGAAATATGTAATATCTGCTGCCAATTTTCCAGTTTCGTACTTCCAAAATATATACCCTGTAATTGAATGAGACCAGAGGTTACAAGAATAGCACTTTCAAAGGGACTGTTCAGTGTAAGTAAAGCCCAAAGAATGACCAGCATTTATATAACTCTTCTGTAACCTACTGGGAACTATTCTACAAGATAGGAATTAGTTTTTCTTCTGAAGCCACAGTGTATCACAGGGCATTGCCTGAGGCATTGCAATAGCACACTGATGCAGATCAGCCAGCAGAGGGGGCACAAAGTAATGACTGTTGACTAGAACCTGTTGTGTGTTAACAGAAGCTGGCACAGGCCCGTGTTTGATAGATTGCACCTCCCAGCATTGTATTGACAAAGCACCCTGGTACTGCAGGAGAGGAGCTTAGCCTTCTGACTTCTTGGAATTGTTGCAAAAATGCAAAGAATTTTGCAACACCCAGCTGGTGTGCTTACTGAAGAGTAAATGTGCTGAAACAGCAATTCCACTGCTCACGCCTCGATGCACGGGGGCTGGGAGGCCGTAGTTGATTTTTTGCATTGTAAATTTCTCCCCTAGTAAACTGAGTTTGTGGATGATTTGCTAGGATATGCCAGCCAGAAATTTAGCCCTGTGCTGTGTAGAAAATGCTAGCATCAAGAATTCTCAGCCAATGTTCTCACTAGGAGGGTAGTAAAACACAGGGACAGATTACCCAGGGATGTTGTGGACTCTCCATCAAACACTAACATGAAGTATTATGAGTTTGTGTTAGGCACTCGAAACAGATAAGGTATACCACATAGGAATGGAAGAAAAAAAGTGTGCATCTCCTACGAGTTGCTTAACTTGAACTACCTAACTCTGGATAATTATAGCAGTGAGGGCAGGACCACTTGGCTTTAAAGTGGACTAGTAGCTCATACACAAACACATGGGAGAGCTTGTGCTTGAAAGAAAACTGCTAATCCAGGCTGAAAATCAGGTTGCCTTGTCCTCGCTACTATATTATTCTGAGTTAACTAACTCAACAGGCCAGCTCTAGCTAAGAATGTACTGTTTCCTCTCCCTGCACCCCTCTCAGCTGACATAACCACAGTAAGAGGTGGACTATGCCTCAGAGTATATCGTCTAAATACATGGCACACAAAAGGTGAAAGAAAGGCAGTAGCATTATCCCCATTTTACAGATGGGGAAATCAAAGTATAAAAAGATTAAGGGTCTTGATCAAGGTCACATGGGAAATCCATGCCAGAGATGGGAACTGAGCTCTCAAGAGATTTAACAGATTTTATAGATTTTCAGGGTCAGAAGGGACCTCAGTAGATCATTGAGTCTGAACTCCTGGCTTGGGCAGAAAAAAGTGCTGGGGTCAGATGACCCCAGGCAGGTGCATGTCCAGTCTCCTCTTAAAGACCTCTAAGGTAGGAGAGAGTACCACTTTCCTCAAAAGCCAGTTCCAGATTCTGGTAACCCTTACCATAAAGAAGTTCTTCCTTATGTCTAGTTTAAATCTGTTCTCTGTCAGTTTGTGACCGTTGTTTCTTGTAGGGGTGTGTGAAGTGGGCCCTATTCAATTCGAGTTTGGATTCAGCCTGAATCAGGGACAGCAATTCAATTAGTTGATTCAGATCACTGTCCCTGACTTGATTCAGCTGAATCTGAAGATTCAATGCTGATTTGGACATAGTCACAGCTTGTTTCCTTTTATAGACCTTGAGGTAGCAGGCACAGCTTGTGAGTGCTGTGATGCTGGGGCACATGGAGTGTCCCACAGGAGTACAGGGCGGCCCTCCATGTGCTCGGCGGCAAACCGAGTGGACTGGAAGTGCTTCTGGTCCACTTCTGGGCCTGCTGCCGAGCATGCTGGGGAGCCCTCTGAACCTAGAGGTATGTAGAAAAAACATTTAAAGTGGTGTCTGTGCCCGAATCTCTGAATGGATTTCAGAGGGTTCCGATTCAGTTCAGAGAGATTAAAGGATCCTCTGATTTCATCCAGAGATTTGGCCCCCGAATCGGGCTGTATCTCCAGCGAATCAAAGCAGGGACTGAAGCTTTGCACGGTCCTAATTTCTAGTTACTTCAAGGGGCATCTTGGTAAACAGAGTATCTCCTGTTTCTTGCTGCCCCCTGAAAAATTTGTATATGGCCACCAGATCCCCTCTCAGCCTTCTCTTACGGCAGCTGAAGAGATCCAGGTCCCTCAACCTCTCCTCATCAGACCTATCCTGCAGGCGCCTAACCATACAAGTGGCCCTCCTCTGGACCCTCTCAAGATTATCCACATCCCTTTTGAAGGGTGGTGCCCAAAACTGAACACAGTACTTCAGCTATGGCCTTACTAGTGCTATATAGAGGGGAAGTATCATAGTTTCATAGTTTCATAGTAGCTAGAGTCGGAAGGGACCTAGGTAGATCATCTAGTCCGACCCCCTGCCTTGGCAGGAAAGAGCACCGGGGTCAGATGACCCCGGCAAGGTGCTCATCTAACTTCCTTTTAAAAATCCCCAGGCTAGGAGCCTGCACCACTTCCCCTGGAAGCCGGTTCCAAGCCCTAGCCGCCCTGACTGTGAAGTAGCGCCTCCTAATATCTAATCTAAACTTACCCTCCGCCAGCTTGTGACCGTTATTCCTGGTCACTCCTGGCAGCGCACGGGGGAACAGGGACTCCCCCAATACCCGCTGATCCCCCCTGACCAGTTTGTAGCAGGCCACAAGGTCCCCCCTTAACCTTCTCTTGTGGAGGCTAAACAGGTTCAGGTCCCGTAGCCTCTCCTCATAAGGCCTGCCCTGCTGACCCCTGATCATACGAGTGGCCCTCCTCTGAACTCTTTCCATATTGTCCACGTCCCTCTTGAAGTGTGGCGCCCAGAACTGGACGCAGTACTCCAGCTGCGGCCTGACCAGTGCCGCATAGAGGGGGAGGATCACCTCCCTGGACCTGCTCGAGATGCATCTGTGGATGCATGACAGGGTACGATTGGCCTTCTTGACTGCCTCCCCACACTGCCGGCCCATGTTCATCGTGGAGTCAATGACAACTCCAAGATCCTTTTCCGTCTCCGTGCTGGCAAGAGGGGAGTTCCCCAACCTGTAAGTGTGGTGCTGGTTCTTCCTCCCCATGTGCAACACCTTGCACTTATCAGTGTTAAACCCCATCCTATTCTCATCCGCCCACCATTGCAACCTGTCAAGGTCAGCTTGTAGCCTATTGCACCCTTCTAGTGCACCCACATCCCCCCACATCTTAGTGTCATCAGCAAACTTGAACAGGGTGCTTTCTACCCCCTCATCCAAGTCACTGATGAAGATGTTGAACAGTGCGGGCCCGAGGACTGAGCCCTGCAGAACCCCACTGCCCACGTCCTTCCAGGTTGAAGTATCACCTCCTTAGACCTGTTTGTGATGCACCTGTTAATGCATGACAGAGTGTGGTTAGTTCTACTTCATCACATTGCCGACCCATATTCATCTTGGATCCAACTATGACTCTGAGATCCTGTTCTGCTTCTGTGCTGCTTAGAAGGTCCTCTCCCAATCTGTATGTGTTGGTGATTCCTTCTCCCTAGGTGCAATACTCTGTACTTATTTTTGTTAAACTGCATCCTATTTTGTTCTGCCCACTTTTCCAGCCTGTCCAAATCCATCTGAATCCATTCCCTGCCCTCCAGGGTGTCTACTTTGCCCCACAATTTGGTGTCATTCGCAAATTTAGACAGTGTGTGCACCATGCTCTTGTCCAAATCACTGATGAAGATGCTGAACAGCACTAGCCTGAACTGAACTTCGGGAGACTCCACTGCCCACATCTTTCCAGGCTGATACCGACCTGTCCACCACCACTCTCCAGGTGTGTTCCATTAGCCAATTCGCCACCCATCTGACCATGTAATCATCCAAGTCACAGCCACTCAGTTTTCTATGAGAATGGGATGTGATACCTGTGAGGGAGTGGGGCCTAGGAGTGGCCGTGAACTCCCTAGCGCCCCCCTACCATCACTTAAGGTGGACTCAGCACCCTCTGTTTCTTGCCCGCCACGTCTTTGTTGGTAATAAGTTTAGATGGGAGGCTGCCTCTATCCCCTGGTGAAAGGTGCGTGTTCCTACTCCTACTCTGTAAGGGGTGCCTCAGCGCACCCCTGCCTTAAGGGCAATGCGTGCCTCCTACCTCCCCTTTAGCGCGCCCCAAGCCTCGCAGATGTTCTCTGGACGTTCTTTGGTCCCTTGCCCTCTGGCATCCTCTCTGGCACCCCTGGGCTTACCACACACTTGGTGCCCCGAGGCTGTCCCGCCCCGGCGCCCCTCTCTAGAACTTCTGTTGTTACCGGCGCCCCTGAGCCTGGCACGTAGCCGCCACCCTGTTACCGGTGCCCCAGGCCTGTTGTGCCCTTGGGCTACCACTCAGCCTGCTGCCCCCCTCTGGGGCCTGTGCCGCGCTCTTCGCGCTGAGGCTACAACCCCCACTCACCGAGCACCTCTTCGGCACTCGTCCGCTGTGCCGACTGCAGCACACGCTCCGTGCCCCCCGCTGGGCACCGGGAGCCCCCAAGCCACTGGGGCGCTCCTGTGAGGCCTCCTCACGCCCCTACAGCCCTGGCTTATAATCCAAACTCCACACAGTGCTGACTCTCAGTCATACCGCTGTCCGGACTCTCTTTCTCTCTCTCTTTCCCCTCGCATCATTGCAGCCAGCCAAACCACCATCATTGACCCTCCTGCTCAGCTCTCCCACAGAGCTGCAGCTCCTGCAGCTGCCAAAGGGGAACTGCTCCTCAGGCTCCGGCCTGGGCTGTTTATAAAGGCCCGGCCCGGCCCCCTTCTGGCCACCTGACCTGGTTGGTTGTGATGGCAACCGACAGCTGAGCTGCCCTGCTGATTGACAGCTCTGTTACTTTCACTTACATGGCACAGGACACCTTGGTGCTCCTGTGACAATACCGTATCAAAGCATTTTTAAAATCCAAGTATATGACATCCACCACAACTCCTGCATCTAAGCAGTTTGTGACCTGGTTGTAAAAAGAAACAAGGATTGTCAGGCAGGATCTACCTGCTATCCTTAGCATATTGCATGAACCACAAAACCATCCATTCCCTCAAGCCAAGAAGACCAATTTAAAAAGAAGATCAAGAGATCAAACAAGCTATAGTTGTAGGTTGCCTTGTCCTTCATATGAAGTAAGGGGTATTTGGCAATCAGAAATGTTCAAAATGGTCACAAGAGGAAATGTGATTGTTCTGAGTTTCTAAAAAGTTACTGCCAATAATATACAATTAAACCAAATGACCTGATTTGGATCTCATAGTGAGAGCAAATTCTATTGATTTCAGTGGTATGACTTGATTTATGCATGCTTGAGAACAAAACTAGACGCAAAAATTCTACCAAGGGGCATCATCACACTTGCTGAATAACACTTAATGTGAGTATGTGAGAGACATTTCATCTACATAGACATAGAATCATAGAAAGTGAGAGTTGGAAGGGACCGCTGGAGGTCACATCTAGTCCAACCCCCTGCTCAAAGCAGGACCAGCCCCGTCATCCCAGCAAAGGCTTTGTCTAGCTGGGTCTTGAAAACCTCCAAGGATGGAGATTCGATCATCTCTCTGGGTAACCTGTTCCAGTGTGTTACTACTCACCTAGTGAGAAAATTCTTCCTAATATCTAACCTACACTTCCATGGCTACAACGTGAGACCATTGCTCCTAGTTCTGTCATCTGGCACTGCTGAGAGCAGTCTAGCTCCATCCTCGTTCAAACCGTCCTTCAGGTAGTTAACCCCTGCTATAAACTCCCCTCTCAGTCTTCCCTTCTCCAAACTAAATAAGCCCAGTTCCCTCAGCTGTACTCTAGATGTGCTGAACAGAGGGGAATAATCAGTAGGCCTGTGCAAAGTGGCTAGTATTGGTTTCAGATTCAGATTCGGCCCATTCGGGGGACAGTGATTTGATCCGGTGATTCAAATTGCTGTCCCAAATTGATTCTGCCAAATCTGATTCAGAGATTCGGCTGCTGCTGAATCTCTGAATTGCCCACATCCATCCCCTGCCCACTCTCCCAGCCCTGTTAATGGCTGCCCTGCCTGCCCCAGCTTCCGGCACTTGGAAAAAAAAATCCCTGACTCAGTGGATGCTGCCAGGCCGGGAGGCGATCCCTACTGCCACTGTGTGGGGGGCTTCCCCTAACCCCCCAGTCCCTCTCCCCATGGATGACCACCACCTCAGCTCCGGCCCTTTAAGCAGCACCCAGTGAGTGGGGCTTTTTCTTTAAAGCACTGGGAGCTGGGATGGGAGGGGCACCCATGGGGGGACTGAGGGAGCAGGCAGGGGATGGGGCAAAGCAGGGGTCCCCATCATGGTCCCCTCCCCACTTCTCCAGCCTCTCCACCCACCAGCTCCAGCTCCCTGCTACAGCCACCAGGGACTGTCCAAATCATCAAAGCTCTCCAAATGTTTTCCAAAGCTTCAGAGTTTCAAATTTATTTGGAATTTTTAATTGGTCCCCAGATTCAATTCCAATTCGGAGGTTCAGCCACCAAATCGGGCCAAATCTCCTCCAGATCAAATCAGCACCCAACACTTTGCATAGCCCTAATAATGACTTCCTTTGATCTGCTGGCAACACTCCTACCAACAGAGCCCAGGCTGCTATTAGCCTTCTTTACAATAAGGGCACGCTGTTTGCTCATATTCAGCTTATTGTCTGCTGTAACCCCCATGTCCTTTTCTGCAGAGCTGCTGCCCAGCCAGTCAGCCCCCAGCCTGTACCGGTGCATGGGATTGTTACATCCTAAGTACAGGGACTTTGCACTTGTCCTTGTTGAACCTCATGAGATTTCTTTTGGCCCAATCCTCCAATTTGTCTAGGTCACTCTGAATCCTAGCCCTACCCTCCAGCATATCTACTACTCCCTCCTAGCTTGGTATCATCTGCAGACTTGCTGAGGGTGCGCTTCATCCCATCTTCCAGGTCATTAATGAAGACTTTGAACAAAACTGGCCCCAGGACTGACTCCTGAGACTTTCCACTTGATACCGGCTGCCAGCTAGACATTGAGCCATTGATTACTGCCCTCTAAGCCCAATGCTCCAGCCAGTTTTTAATCCAATTTACAGTCCATTCATTCAGCCCATACTTCCTTAGCTTGCCTGAGAGAATGCTGTGGGAGACTGTATCAGGAGCCTCACTAAAATCAAGGTATATCTGGCTTCCACTGGCCTCCTTGTGTCCACAGAGTCAGTCATCTCATCACAGATGGCAATCGGGTTGGTCAGGCATGACTTGCCCTTGATGAATCCAGGCTGACTGCTCCTAATGACCTTCTTCTCCTCCAAGTGCTTAGATTGATTCCTTGAGGATGTACTCCATGATTTTTCCAGGGACTGAGGTAAGCCTGACTGGTCTGTAGCTTCCTGGATCCTCCTTTTTCCCTTTCTTAAATATGGGCATTATATTTGCTCTTCTCTGATCATCCAGAGCCTCTCTTGATTACCATGAGTTTTCAGAGATGATGGCCAGTGACTCTGCAATCTCATCAGCCATCTCGTTCAGCACCCTTGGGTGCATCCCATCTGACACCATGGACTTGTACACATTCAGCTTTTTTAAATAGTCCCTAACCTGTTCTTTCATCACTGTTAGCTCTCACTTCCTCCCCAAACTGTGCTGCCCAGTGCAGTAGTCTGGGAGCTGACCTTGCCTGTGAAGACTGAGGCAAACAAGGCATTAAGTACTTCATCCTTTTTTGCATCCTCTGTTACAATGTTGCCTCCCCCATTCAGTAAGGGATCCTAACTTTCCCTCATCCTCTTCTTGCTGCCAGCAGACTTGCAGAAAGCCATCTTGTTACTCTTCATGTCCCTTGCTAGCTGCAACTCCAACTGCACTTTGGCCTTCTTGACTTCATCCCTGCAAGCCTGAGCAATGTTCTTATATTCTTCCCTAGTTATTTCTCCAACTTTCCATTTCTTATAAGTTTCTTTTTTTGTGATTTAGTTTACTGAAGAGTTCCCTGCTAAGTCAAGCTTTTCTTCTGCCATACTTGCTAGTCTTCCTGCATATTGGGATGGGTTATTCCTGCACTCTCAGTAAGGCTTCTTTAAAGTACAGCCAGCTCTCCTGGACCCCTCATGTCCTCAGAGTGGCTTCACACGTGATCCTGCCCATGAGTTCCCTGAGTGAGTTGAAGTCTGCTTTTCTGAAGGCCAGGGTCCATACTCTGCTGCTCTCCATCCTTCCTTTTCTCAGCATCCTGAACTCAATCATCTCGTGGTCACTGCTACCCAAGTTGCCATCCACTACAACATTCCCCACCAATTCATCCCTGTTTGTGAGCAGCAGGTCAAGAAGAGCATAGCCTCTAATTGGCTGCTCCAGCACTTGCACCAGGAAGTTGTCCCCAACACTCTTCAGAAACTTGCTGTATTGCCCTCCCAGCCAATGTCAGGGTGATTTGAAGTCCCCCATGAGAACCAGGGCTTGTGATCAGGAAACTTCCACTAATTGTTTGAAGAAAGCCCTATTACCTGATCCTCCTGGTCTGGTGGTATATAGCAGACTACCACCACAACATCACCCCTGCAGCTCTCTCCTCTGACCCTAACCCAATGACTTTTTATAGGCCTATCTCCAGTTTCATACCAGAGCTCTGAGCAATCATCTGATTCTTTTACATACAGCACAACTCCTCCTCCCCTTCTCTGCCTGTCCTTTCTGAACAGTTGTACCCATCCATGACAGTGCTCCAGCCATGCAAGCTCCCACCAAGTCTTTGTTATTCCAGTCGCATCATAGTTTCATGACTGTGCAAGGACTTTCAATTCTTCCCACTTGTTTCTCAGGCTCCATGCATTCATGTATAGACACCTGAGGTCATTAGTTGATTGCTCTGATTTCTCAGGAAGTATGAGCGCACCTCCCCTGTTGCTCCCTCCTTCTTGCTCTTCCTCCAGGTCTCCCACTTCCCTTCTTGCCTCAGGGCTTTGGTCTCCATCCCCTGGTGAACCTGGTTTAAAGTCCTCCTCATTAGGTTAGCGAGCCTGTCTGTGAAGATGCTCTTCCTTCTCTTCATCAGGTGGATTCCATCTCTTCCCAGCAGTCCTTCTTTTGGATCATAATCATAATAATGTAACTGGAATTAACAAGGAACAGAATTGCCATTGCATAATAATAATCTCAGAACTATATCAGCATAAACTCATTATTCGTAATTTAGGCATGGACTCTTTTGTTACATATGCACCATCCAGCCAAGTAACCCAGCACAATTCCTCGGTTATCAACACATTATGAAAAAGGAGGCTATTAATGAACTTGATCGGGTACTTGGCTCATTGAAGATCATCTAGCAAATGCTGACTTTTTGAGGAGTACACATCTCTGTAAAAAAAAAAAAAGGAATCTAAAAGAAATCAAACTTGTTTCACTCCTCATTAACCATTCCTTTCCACTACTATAACTCCATTACTCTAATGGTTTTGTACTGGTGTGAAAGGAGCATAAGGCCAACTGTTTCTACAACTACTGATTTATACCATGGGGCAGATTTTGTACTTGTGCCTCTCCTATTCCCCATGCAATGGCTCAGAACATTAGGCTTGGGAAGGTAATGTATAATTTGGCCTGTTCTTATATTAAGCTACTGGGTTTTAGTGTGACAACTTCTATAATAGATCAGTGTTTGCCTGTCAATAATGTATACTTAAGAGGCTTCTAGTTTTATAACACCTGAATACCTTAAACTCTCACTTATCCTCACAGCCTCCCGGTAGTTGGTTAGCTCTGTTATTTCCATTTCACAGATCGGGAACTGAGGCACAGAAGGGCTAAAGCTCAAATCATCCAAAGGGCTTAGATGCCTGACTTTAATGACCAGTTAGGTATAGATCCTCATAGTTACTTACTCAGGTCAGACAAGAAATCTGTGGGAGAGTGGGTCATTGTAGATGGTGTCTTAGGGCATTTGTACACGACACGGCAGTTTAATTCTCCCTATACTGAAGTGGTTGTTTTTTAGAAACACTGCTTCAATCTAGGGTGAAGTAAATTCCTGTGTTGTGTACACCCATGTCCTCCTGATCCTTACCTGTGTCTCTGGTGGCGGGGAGGGGAGAGTGAGCTGTAGGTGGGCAGAACAGTCCCTGAGCTCTGGGGCAGGGGGGAGGTTGGTGCTTCCCTCCATGGCAATGGCGGCTTCCCCCTCCAGGTGGCACCCACCTTCAGGCACTTGGCTCGGGCAGTCCTGGGCGGCACTGCAGCCATGGAGGGAAGCACTGGGACCCTGCGCAGTACAGCTGTGCAAAATTTTGCCGCCGGTTTTGTTTTGACGCTGTTTCGATCCATTTCAAGGTTGAAACAGCAAAATCAAAATGGAACAGCTATAGTCAAAACAACCTTGAAACAAAATGAGGCAAGTTGAAACATTTTGCTGTTTCACTGCTGTTTCGCCGTTTTGCCCATAGGCTATAATGGGAAAGGCTGAAACAGTCTATAACTTTGTCATTTCACCGTTTTTTACCCTGTTTTGACGGAATGGAACAGATCTGTTTTGAATCAAAACAAAATTTGAAACAAAACGCTGTTCCATCGAAACATTGAAACACTGGTGGAAACAGAATGCTGTCATTTCGCACAGCCCTACTGCGCAGCTCGGGCAGGTTTCAAGGGGGGAAAAAAAAGATCAGGCTCGCCACTTTTTTTTTCCCTCCTGTGGAGCCCGCCTTTCCAAGCTTCTGCTGGGCTGCCTGGATGGGATGCCTGTACAGCCCCTGAACCGCGTGGAGCCCAGTGCTTCCCTCCGCAGCTGTAGGGTAGGAACTAAATAGTCTTGGAGGTGTTTTAGTTTGCAGCACCCCAAAGTCATTTGCTGGGTCCCAAAGGCATTTAAGATGCATTACGCTGCCGAATGTGCTGCAGCAGCTGGAATTAATGCACAATACATTGCCCAATGTGCAAACAGCAGTGCCATTAAAGCAGTACAAAAGGCATTTAACCCACTTTAAACCCGCTTTAAAGTGTCATCTACTAACGCCCTTAAGTTTCAGACTGATGCCCTGACGACTAGATCAGGGCAGGAACACCAGATGGCTGAATAAGCACCCAAAAAGGGACATTTCTAATAGTAATTACTACCAGGGTAGTGATGGGCAGATAAATGACAGTAGAGGGTTACTGTTTGCTTGGAAGCCCCTTAAAAAATATTTCAGCCCATTTTCTAAAATTTGGCTGATGGAAACACAGCCTTGGTAAAATTGAGAACAACAGGAGAGAAAACAGGAACTGAAAGGTGAAAGAGTGCAGCTATTTTCAAGCATACAATGGGGCATTTAATAAAATTGTCACATTTTCTTGGAACCTTTTCTTCAGCTGCCAGAGATTATGATAACCAGTTTAAATATCAAAAAGGGTCACCAGCTGGAACCCTGAGGGGATTGAAATGCTTGTGTGGAGAAGAAAGATGCCTGATACCTGGAGGGGACAGACTCCTTAAAGAGGGATGGAGGAGTAAGGGGCAGACCGACAAGAAAGAAAGAGCTTATAGCCTATTTGACATGGTTTATTATTGAAGCCAATGGTACTACATCGATTGGCATTTGATGAAGGATTTGGCCCATGTGTTCTTTATGATGGTTGTACAAAAAAGCTATGTTAAAAGAATGATATTAAGGAATCAAATCAATCCCACAGGAAATAGGAAATGCTGGACTAAGTTACCCTCCCCCCTGGCAGGCTACATTGCTTGGGTGCAGCACTGAGGACTGCTGGCTCTCTCTGGGGAGCCAGAATTTTATTTTCATCAAGTTTTCTTTTTCTTTTTTTCCCCAGGATTTTGTGGGCATTGCCCGCTTTTGAGGGCAATGCTAGATTTCATGTTTTCTGTGAACCTGGAGAAATCGTGATTTTTGGTAGGTCCTTAGAGCTTGGCCATGCTGGTGTGGAAAAAACACATCCCTGGCACCATATCCATTGCTGCTATGAAATATCAGATGCAAAACAAAACAATGTCTCATTGAAAAATATTTGACATAAGCAAAACAATGTATTTTCCCTAGCTTTATTCTTGGAAATGGCTATAATTTTCCAGTGAAGCTCAATCTGAGTCAGTCACCCTGTATGGAAAAAAATCATCCCAATTATTTAAAGTTCATCAAAGTTTAAAACTAACTGAAAACAAGGTCTTATTATGGGAAGCCTAGGGCAATCTTAACTGTAGGTAGCACTATCAGTCTGCCTATAGTAAGAAACGTTTTAACCGTAATGTCACACACATTACCTATCTAGATTGGATCAGGCAGACTCCTGCATAAAGTCTACCGAGATCAGGCTGGTCAATGGTTTACCTCAGCTAGGTAGCATGGTTAAAGCACAACAGTTCTTGAACCAAGAAGCACACAAGGGAGTGTCTAAGGAAGCCTCATGTCTGTCTGCTCCTGACTCCTCAGCCTGAATGCCAAGGTAAGTATTTACAACTGGGTTGACTTAAAGCAGTCTTTGGCACAGATCAGATAAATTATAACAAGATAGCTTAGGAGTCAGGAGATGTCTCAACTGTTCTGCCACTACAACCCTTGCTGAGGCAAAGGGAGCTTTAGTCCTGTGATTCTCAACCCCGGTGCCATGGGTGCTACTCAGTATTAGCACAGTTAGGTGTGCAAACACCTGCACATGATTTATAAGATAAGCCCAGAGCTTTCAAATAGAAATTTACAGTGTCAAAAACACTTCTGACCTGTTTTGGGCTTTTTGAGTTCTTTGCAACAGAAGAATCGCTCTATTTTGTGCTGTAGTAAAAAATGAGTGGAAGTTAAGCGCTGGCGTTTTCAAAAGGGTGCCTTGAATCTTAAAAAGGGATGTCTTGAATCTAGAAAGATTGAGAACTACTGCTTTAGTAAGAGCAGGTTTAAGTTTTCCATCTGCTGCCCAGATTATTCCTTTCAAACTGACTGTTCTTTCTGCATTTTCAATAAGCTTCTTGGGCCGGTTCCTTAGCTGGTGCAAATAGACATGCCTTCATTAGATTCAGAAGAAAGATACTACATGATAATGGCTGAGGATCTGGCCTCTTGTTCCAATTGGGAAGGTTGCTTTGACAAGAGGCTGCTGTTATACAGCCTTCTGTTGTGTTGAAAATGTCCATAACCAAGGTGATACCAGATGAAATTAGGTACCTAATTTTAGGCACCTATGTTTAAAATTTGGGTTAAAAGCATAGGGGTTGCCAGATCCTGTTGGACTAGAATCCATCAGCTTCAGTCATGAGTGCCTGGTGCCTCCTGCATCTTGGGGGGTGGGGGGGGGGCACCCGCAGAAGCCACCAGCCCTGTCAGGAGGGGCACCAGCCCTACTGACAGCATCAGTGTTGGCCATTGAGGGGGAACCAGCTCCATCGGGAGTGGGAGCACATGCACCCTCATGCACCCCCTATCAGTCGCCTATGACTTCAGTAGCAACTTCCCAGCAGTGGTCAATACCAGATATTGAATAGGAAAGTGCAAGAAGTCTAGCAGAGGCTGTTAGGAGTAAACTGTTTCTGGTGACTATCTAATACTCAGAATTTGGCCCATGTTCTCAAGCACAGGGCTCAGACATACTAGGGATTCTGCAGTGTCTTTTCTATTGCTTTTGTATGTTGTTTCCTCCTCTTTCTGCAGCATGTATGGAAGGTACAATACAAATCAGTAGTTCCAGGATAAAATCCAAACTTTTTTTAAAGTGTAGAGATTCACTTTGTCTCCTACATGTAGGCGGCTAGTTATGGCACTCAGACTTGATCCAGATCAGAAAATAAACTTGATTTAAATGTGTGATTTTTTGGGAATTTTCTGTAGCCCCAGGCATGACCAACTAGTCTGTTAAGGAGCTGGATGTGGACTCTTTTAGGATCTCACAGTTCAGATCTGTGCTTTGCCCTGACTTCCTTGGACAATCACTTAATCTCACTGTGTCCTAGCTGCCCTTCTCTAACATGGAGATAATAACAATTTGCAGAGATGTGGGAAAGATAAATTCATCACTGGTGCTTGTGAGGTATATGGATATAGCTATGATCTGTCATACTTACCTGAAAGATTGAATAAGAAGCGTGGTTGTGGACAGCCAGGCAAAGAAACACATTTACGGAAATCACTAGTATATGCAAACTGAAAGAAAATCTCCCTAAGAACCTAGGTACATCAGTCATTGGCGGCTTGGTCCTGTGCGGCACTGAACAAGTTTTTTGCACCTTGAAGACAATGGGACACAAGGGTGCTGAATGCCTGCCAGAATTGGACACTAACATGTCTTCCAGTGAAGATGTTTACAGAGTAAGAAAGAGAAGAAGCCGGAACAATGCCACAAGTGACTAATTTGCCCAGGAAAATGATGTCTGAGTAAGCAGCATCAGTCATTTCAGAATTCAGAACTATGAAAAGCCCTTTTTCATGTGGTTACCTTGAAGGTCACGATGCCCTGAAATGCTGGGAAGGAGTCCCAAGTCTCAGCTATTAGTTTAACCTCAGACTAACGATGATGCATCACTGCTTTAATTTCCATCTTACCTATTTTTAATTTTTCATGAAGCTTGGCCATTGCACCCGTTCTCTGATGCTGACCACAATTGACGCCATTTCATAGAGTGGTGGAATTTTTATGGGGACACTGAAGGTAGCGCTGGCATCATTACTCATAATTATTATTATTACTATTATTATTATTATTTGTATTCTCAAAGAAATAGAGCTGAAGAGATGGAAAGAAGGGGAGGATTTTTTTCTGCTTAATATTTCCATGCATTTTCTGAAAGAATTTAATGGGTGGTTGTTGACGTCAATTGCTATAAAAGGGGAAGATCTTTCAATTCATGAAACCGTATGACTATAGAGGTTTCCTGGGGGTCTCTCCTCTGTCCTGATTAGGGTCTCTGAAGAATAAATACAGAGAACCTGTACAGAATTTAGAGCTAGCGTGTCACATGGTTGTAGATGTACGTAGAAGGCAAGGTAGATTTGCACTAACTGTATTGGAGATGCCTGCCTGACTTCAGACTAGCATGGTTAACTACCTCTCTGTATTCCCATGCAGGTGACAGTATTCCTCAGAAATATATTTTCATCTTTTGTTTGAAATGTACTTGTCCATTGATCAGCTCACTTCTGGCTATTGTGTTATTTGCCCATAATATTTTTTCCTGGGTAACACTGTCAAATGCAAGTGGCTTTTTAGTGACTGATTTCAGTAGTTGCTCATGCTCTTGTATAAAAGCACATTAGTGTAGGAGTGTGTAAGATTCAGATTAGGGATTTGGAAGCAGTTTGGGTGCCCAATGCTTGATCTGAAAAAGGTTTATAAGACTCCTTACTAGATTTAGAGATTTGTCCTGCTGAATAGTTGGACTGAAACAGGATCACTTACCACTTTTGCTTTGTCTGCAAAACCAGCAGCACATCAGTCTACATGTGCATTAATGCACCATTGCTACTGAGCATTAAGTTTACTACCTCTAAGATGAGGTACTACATAACTGTGCACTAGCTGGTGCTAATACACAGTACCAGAGGTATATGGTCATTTTATGATGTTTAAAGTGCAGTTGACTAAGTCTACTGTGCATTACTTGGGTTGTTGCCATGATGTGGTAATGTGCAGTAGAGTTAGTCTACTGTGTATTAAGTGTCTTGTGTAGATGCACCCGCTGACTCCCAAAGCTCAATTGACTCTATTTTAAATTATTTGAGTTATGCCCTCTACTGGTATAAATCACTGGAGCTTTACTGATTTAAAATAGTTAAGAATGAAAGTCCTGAAACATCCTCAATTGTATTTCTCACTTTTCTGTAGTTTTTTTAGATCAGCCTGCTCAGGAACTAGTATTTCCCTTTCATATCCCATTCTTGGTTGCATAATCCTACATGGGAGTAGAACAGATATCGGAAATAAGACAGCTGCAGAGTTTTCATCTTGTCAGGAGCACTCAGCTTTCAGTGTAAAGACATGTTGCAAAAGTAAATGCCGTGTGAGTGAATGGGGTGCAGACATCACATGGAAATAAATCACACATAGCATCTAGATTTGTCACATTGATTTGGACAGATCTGATTTAAAGTACAGAACAAGAAGACTAATGTATCTCTTTAAAACTATCTTGGAAAGCTGTACATGGCAGCATGAGTGAAAGCAGTGCCTGGAGCCTCATCCAAAATGCAGAGGAGACAGGGTTTTGAGAGAGAGGAGACTGTTTAAGGAGGTGGTTCCTAGATGATATCCTAAAATGCAGGGCTAAGGAAGGTCTTCAAGAAGTTCATTTAGTCCAACCCACTACATTTTGATATATCTGAACGATTCCTGATAGATATTTGTCTAATCTGCTCTTAAAAATCTCCAATGACTTTTTGCACAATCTCTCTAGCTAGCCTTTTATTATGTTCCTTATCCTTGTAGTCAATAGTTTTGGGGGGCGGGAGGTGTTGGTGTGGTTGGGGTGGTTTAAGCAACTTAAAACATTTAGGCTGCAACTTGGAAAGGCTGCCCACTGGTGTAGATAAGTTGTTGAAACTGTGTGGGAAAGAGGGTTGTCCTTTATCCTCCCTCTTTCTCATCTCCTATTCATGACCAAGGTGTCCTTGGTATTGGCTTATTAATAACGCTAGAACATCCTCCAACCATTTCCACCTGGTTTCTGGAGTTGGGAAGGGGGGCAGAGGCTGAAAAGGAAAGTTCAAAAGCTGCAGCTTGGTTACACAGTTCAGGCAAGGAACCTTTACCTCATTTGTTGTTAAACACATCTCTGATTTCCACTGTCAATTGAGTCTTGCAGCTCAACAAAAAGTGCCTTCTGCTTCAAAGCATTAAGGGGGACTCAGTTTACATATTTACCTGACTCATAGCAGCACTGCAGCATGTGTGCTTGGAATACAATTGTGGGTGTACTTATTGGAAATATGAGAGGCTGTTGAAGGAGAAGAATTGGGTGGGAGATATTATTTTTGTATTATACAGCTTTTCTCTCAGGAACATGGACTATCTATGCTACAATTAAGGGTGCAAAGACAGTGCACCAGACTTCATCGTGAGCTGCACGGGCCCTTCAGCAGCCATGCATAGAAACTTCAGTTGCTAACCTGAGCTTAAACCAATGTTACTGTGGCTTTGCTACTGCCTTGCCTGAGCTATAATAAAGATGAGCCTAATCATGTAGCAATCACGTGACTGACTGTAGTGTAACTATAACCTCAGCCCTTTGGACACATTTGGTCCTTGGCTTCTCTGTTGAGAAAGTCCCAGAGAGATGCCAACAGGGGCTCTTGTGTTTTGAATTTTGTAAATGTAGACAACTGCCTGTCAAGGACTAAAACAAGAGGTGTTGGAAAATATTGCACAAACTGTTCTACCCTTCCTTTCTCATTTCCAGGTTTTGTCTAAAACTGGAAGTGGCAATACTGAATTTGTGCAATAAAAGATCACATTCTCTGGTCACATAAAAACCATGGATATCAATGGCTTTTACAACAGGAATTATTTTTGTCCAAAGTTTCACATTATTTTTAGCTTGACTGGAAGCAAGAGAGCATTAGACAGTTTTTAAGTGAGCACTTTCCAGCTTCTTTTTGCAATCCCTTGAGGATCCCATTGCTTAGGTAGGTTAAACTTTTGGAAACTTATCAGAACAAGTTGATGTTTTCCCTTCAATAAATTTCATTCATTTCATAGACATTAGGGCTGGAAGGGTCCTTGCGAGATTATTGGGTTCAGCCCCTGGCCCAAAGGGCAGGAAGTCAGCTGAGGTCAGCTGACCCCAGCAAGATAATCATCCAAACACTTTTTGAACATGTGCAGAGTAGGTGCTTTCACCACTTCTGGGGGAGTCTATTCCAGAATCTGGAGACTTGGATGGTAAAGAAGTTTTTCCTTATGTCCAGTCTAAAATGGTCTTCCAGCAGTTTGTGACCATTTGACCTTGTCTTGCCTTGGGGTGCTCTGGTGAACAGACGTTCTCCCAGTTCCTGATGCACATGCCTGCTGTACTTACAGGCTGCCACCAGGTCACCCCTGAGCCTGCGCTTCTCCAGGTTGAAGAGTCCCATGCCTCTCAGCCTTTCCTCATAACGCCTGCTCTCTTGACCTCCAATCATGCGTGTGGCTCTCCTCTGCACTCTTTCCAGCTTCTCCACATCCTTTTAAAAGCGCGGAGCCCATAATTGGTTGCAGTACTAAAGCTGTGGCCTCACCAAGGCTGAGTAAAGCAGGAGGATGACATTTTGGGTCTTGCTTGAGATGCATCGATAGATGCAAGCCAGGATTTTATTTGCTTTGCCAGCTGCTGCATCATGTTGGTGGCTCATATTTGTCTTGTAGTTAATCATCACCCCCAAGTCTTTTGGTCACGGTGCTGGTGAGTGTACCATCGCTGAACCTATAGGTATGATGTGTGTTCTTTCTCTCGAGGTGGAGCACCTTGTATATCTCTATGTTGAATGTCATCAGATTTTGATCCGCCCACCTTGCAAACCTGTCCAGGTCAGCCTGAATAGCTTCCAGCCATACCCATCACAAGTCTGGTACAGTGGCTGGGACACTCGCTGATAACTTGCAAGACCTGGATATAAGTCTCTGCCCTGCCACAGACTTCTTGAGTTACTTGTCTTGGTTCTGTAGGTGAAAAATAGAAATTGCAGTACTTCTTTACCAGACAGGGATGTCAAGTGGAGGAATACATTACATTTTTTAGGTGCTCAAGTGCTACTGTACTGGAGGCTATGGAAGTACCAGCTAAAAATAGCTGCTCATAAAATGAGTGAAATGGGTTTGAGGCTTTACAGTGTGGCTTGACAGTAAAGCTGACATGTTGGGAAATAAATTCGCTCAGTCACGTCAGAGCCAGGAAATTGTCGCTGTTTGAGAAATATCAGATGAACCTTTCCATTACAGAATGCCCCATTCAGCTTGATTCAGGACTCACAAATCCCAGTGACCACGTTCCACTTTTCACATGTGCATCAAAGAAGGTTTGATTTTGGAACTCAAGATGCTAGAAGCCTCCCCAGCAATGAACTGACTGTTTGCTGAATCAAAAGTTGTTCTTTTTCAGATGTAATGAGATTGTGCCAGTCTGCTAACTTGCAGTTTTCAAATTTTGCATCCAATGCAGTGGTGAATGGTTTTTCATTGTTTCATTTAGCATCCCTACCAATAGCCACATCTGTTGCTATGACAATATATTTGGTAGAGTTAGCATAGGAGAAAAATAAAACAACCTATCCTTATAAAGTCTGAAACATTTTCCTGGTTCCTGGAATGTATTCATGTTAATATGTTAGCACTGATTCTGAGTTCACTGACCATGGTTTTACACTACCATAGCACCAATAAATTCTACAAGACTGTTCTTCATACCAGTAAATGCAGAATAAACCCAAAATATCCCCCACCTCTTCCCCTTTTGGTATCTGTGCACCTCTTTTTTGACTGAGATTGGCCCTAGCCTCGTCAAAAGGAAAATTTACCCCATGCACTCTGTGTGCCCTGTTAAGGGCTTTCTCCCTCTGCGTACCCTGCAAGAGGCCTGTTACTTTGAAGGAAATCAAGAGGGATACACAGGAGGCAAAACCACGATCCTGTGCCATCTTCACACCAGCCCATTGAGAGAAGAGTTACTTTATGCACAAATAGAGGTTGGGCAAGACATCATCCCTCTTGAAACTTTCTTTGCATGATTCATTTTCATTACTGGGGGGGTCATGGCTAAATGTTCCCTAGCTCTCCCTGTGTCCTTACACCTTCTCATACTTGAAGCCCCATGCTTAAGCATGTTCTTTGCAGCTGAGGAGCCCTAGCTTGGTCTTCTTACTAAATGCAGTTGGTGTAATCTCCCTTAGTGATAACTATGAGCTGACGTCCTTACTACAATGTCGAACATACTATGTCCAGAGTATTTCCAGGCCCAAAGACCAACAGCTACAGATGCTGGTACAACTGGACACTCCCACATGGCAGTATGGTACACTCCCATGTCAGATGGAGTCGTTCAGTACATTGTGATTGCAGTATCCTCTTTTTTGGCTTAGATCAATGTCTCTGGGTATAATTTCTCATTCGTCCTGTTCCCTGTGACATAATTTTCTGAAAAACACTTGAAAGCTGTTCAGCCTGGGAAATCAGCAGATCTTCTCACTTAGAAAGTGCAATTGGTAATAATCTCAGTACAGCTCCTACGATCGAAAGTGAAGGTGCTAAAGTAACATTTCCTTTCAGTCAGTTGTTACAAACAAAGGCTGCAGACTACAAAATAGATGCCATTAACAAATATACCCAGCACAGGCCTCAAAACTGCCGTGTAATTAAAGCAAAGCTCCTTTTGTGATATTTCTAGTCAAGGTCCTTATGCTATTATCTGATGGATACCTTCATCTCTAACTTGCACTGTATATCCATGCAAAGCTTTCTGTACTAAAAAAAGGGTTAAAGTACCATTGGCAGCAATTTGGCATTTTCTCTGTTCAGAGAGGATGGATCTCCTGATTTTGATCAGAGAAAATTTTGCATAAAATTTCAGTCTGTGCTCCTTGGGTCAAGTTCAGCCTTGGCATCCTGTAACTCAGCTGATTTAATTGGTGTTATGCAAAGGATGGTTTTTATCACATATGTCAGACAGAGCTGCTGGGTCAAATGCTGCTGCTAGAAATGGTGGTGAATGCATTAAAGTTAATGGACTGATGCTAACATTCCTGGTACAATCTGTCATAAATATCCAGCAGCGAATCATAATGCATACGACCCTACATTTTGATTTACTAACTGGAGACCCAAATTCTAGAGAAGCGTATTGAATTTTAGGGGACTAGCAAGACATACAAACAAAACTATACTTTCATGCATATATTGACCTTTGACAGGAGGGTATGTGAGAGAGCAAAAGCCACTGGACCCGTCACTAGACTTTTGTGCACAAACTCATATTTGCATGGGGATGCCTCACATTTTAATCTGATTCAGGTTCCAGTCTTTCTTCAAAGTTCAGAGGTGCTTGACATTAAAGTATTGGGCCACCTCTGAAAATGAGATCCAGGCCTGAATTTAAACAGCAAACACTCATCAGATATTGACTGCAGGCAAATGATTTGTGAATGCAATTTGCAGTATAAGCAGCTTTTGTGGAAAGTACATCATTAGCCTGTTTTCCTACCACAAAGCTCTCTTTTCCTTTTCCCATCTCTCACACTTACCGGATTTACACCTATCAAAGCCTGTACTAGTCATGATTTCCAAGAACAATGTATGGTGAGTATTCAGGAGATGCCACAGCATTTTCAGTTTGGGAGAAACCATAGACTTCTGAAAACAAAACTGCAATTTATACTAAAATCTTCCTGATCATCAAATCCTTTTCCTTAAGATGGTTAGCAAGCTTTTTTCCCCCCTTTTTTTTAATGGCTTAGGCTTAGGCCTTTCAAGAGCTTTTGTCTTAGAGATCGTAGAGGTAACTCCTTGGATATGGTCATGTTGTACACAAGTGGTTGAACAGTGAAAAATGGATTTACAAATATTTGCAGGTGGAATTCACCTTTGTGCCGAGGGTAAATGCAAAGCCTATGAACTTCTTAAATCCTACCTAAGTCCCTTTTAAGCTTTCAAAATAGGATTCAGCTGGTGCATAGATCTTGTACTGTCTCCCCGAACAGAGTGAATATCACCCTTTTTATATGAAAGCATCAAGTTCTTATGATTACATATGATTATATTATATGTTATTCACACATGTATGACTTGATGCTGGATACTTATGACAGATTGTAGCAGGAATGTTTGTTCTAGTAGGTGTATTATTATTATTTTTTTCCTATTTTTTACGAAGCTACATTTTGCTTTTCAGGGAGAATAAACTATATAGAAGGAAACAGAGACACAATACACACACACACACACGCACACGCACACACACACACACATGCGTACCTTCATATACAACATGTATTTTTAGACGGTACATAGCACATAGGTTGAAAAACACCAATCCAAATTATTTAAGAAAAATACTCATGGGCAATGAGTTGATAAGCAGAAATCAGGGAAGGTCTGCAGATGTTTGCTAATCAAAAAGGAGGGAAAAAAAAATACTTTGCAAAAAGCATGAAGCCTGGGTCTGCAGCGCTTTGCCCTTATGTAATTAATTGTACTTGGGCAAAATAAGTGTAAAATGCTAATGCTGTTGAGTTGTACTTTTTGATTTAGTAGAATTTTACCCTGGGGGTAAATGATGTCATCAGGTACAAGTCATGGGAAACTCAGACTCAACCTTTGCAACAAACAGGACAGTTATCCCCATTTCTATGCAACCAGTTAAATAGAGGAAAATGTTAGTAATTGCTAGGATTTCCTTATATGGTTTGAACCGATGCCTGAAGTGTGACGATCTCGAGGGGCAGCTCCATGTTCTAAAGACAACACTTTTATGCCTTGACACCTGTTCACTTTTCTGAAGATATTTCTTCAATAAATATTTCCACCTCTCATTTCTGGCCGCTGGCTAATAGGCACACTGGAACCCTCTTCTTATCCCATTGCTCCCACCGTGTTGCTTACCAGCCATTCCTCCAGCTTCTTGCCCAATTAGTGGTGAATGAAAGGATAACATGACACTCGCCAAATCTCATGGCAGGGTTTTGTGAATGCTTTGCATGAAGGTTTCTGATTTTGTGGCTAGGACGGATGTAAAGATGCAACTTGCAGCCACCGAGCTGCAAGCTGTCAGTTGCACCATTGTCTATAAAGTTAAATGCAATGTTTTCCTTTCTCACCCACAAAAATGAGTGTGATCGTTGATTGTTTCACTTCTCGGCTTGGTGACTAAATGTGTGAGCTGGAGCTCACAGGGGACAAAGGGTTAGATTTTTCTAAATGTAACCCGGACATAAACATATTAAGTGCTTTCTACCCAAGGTCTGGCCAAGTTGTCCAAAGAGGACAGCACTCAGCCTGGTAGGTTCCCTTTAAAATCTGGTTATATGTTTCAGTGTTTAACTGGGAACTGAGTTCTTTTGAGAATTTGGGCAGGAGTATGTAACGTTTTTCTCTTAAAGACAGATATTTCTGTTTGTCTCTGTGTGTAGCTCATAAAATAGTGGATTATTCCAATAGCCTTTGAAAGGCTAGAGGAATTAGTCCCATGCACCTGCTTTACTTTTTGTAATGATGGCTTTAATGTTAGAGGTAGGGCTAGAAATGTATCCCTCATGACGATTACTTGGAATCTTATTAATGAAATCAGATGAGATGGTCCTGCATCTGGTCATCTTGTTTGCCTCCTACCATTGCAAGGTATTTTTCCATAGAGAACATCCCTCTGGTATTTTGTCCTGCTTATTTAAATTATTCTAGCAACGGGGCTTGCTGGTGAAATAGTGGCATAGTCTTAACTGTAGTCTTCATTAGGAACTTGCTTCTAAAACTACACGAGGTTTAATTTATTTCTCTTTATTGTAATCCCGAGTATCCTCTGCTGAGATCTGTGATATTGGACCACAGATGGCATAATTCCATTGCTTTTCGACTCAGACTGGTTTACAGATTCAAACACCTGATCTCCTGGGTTCAGGTTTATTAGGCTCAGCAATTGGATGGGCTGAAACATTTAAACTGACAATGGAACAGCAGAACCTGATTCTGCATTCACTCACACCACAACAACTCCATTGACCTTGCTGGATTAAGAATCAGGAGAGATTTTTTTCTTTTCTTTCCTGTTTGTAAGTTAATGATATCCATTTGAACTTGACATAGCAATAAGCATGAGTCAGGAAAGCAAGTAGTAAAACTCCATGGATTTGAGCCTTCCCCCTCATATGAATTTAAGAAGTCTTATTTGGGGTTAGCTTAAAAGAATTCCCAGTTTACTTTAAAATAAATTAATTCCCAGCTTACTTTAAAATAAATTAATTCCAGTTTAAACTGCAATAATAACATCCACACTGTTGCATTGGTTTAACTCAGTTTAAAATAATAGCATAAGTTGTTTAACTTACAATATTCCTTGCTGGGCAGGCCCTGAGGCACTCCTGCTCTGTAGACCCTTCTTTGCCCTCTGTGCTGTTTCCATCTCTAGCTCAAATAAAACATCCTTTACTACCTTAGCAACAGCTCCTAGATACAAGGCAATTTAAAATTGCAATACAAAAGACCCTCAAGCTAGCCAGATGCCTTGAATCTGTATTGGAGTTTTAGTCAATTAAGCAATGTTAGCTTTGATGTTTCCACTTGCCTTGTCTCCTGTATTTAGCTGTCAGCTGAATGCATGCACAACAGTGTGTAATACATTTATTACTGGCATTTGTTTAAGTATATTTTGCTGTTTGGTAGCTCTCTGACTTACTCTGATAACAGTTCATTTGATACTGAAGCCAGTTACAAAGAGTGGCAAACAGGTTTATTCTTTTTTTTTTTTTTTTGCTGCTTTATCATGCATGTAAAAGGCCTGAAAAGGATTAAAACTAAACCAAAAAAAAATCTTTCTTGTTCTCTACCCTAAGAATTCCCAGTGAACTATTGAGCTTGAGATATAATCATCAGAAACAAGAGGGGCGGGTTGAGTAAAAGATGAGACCCTTATACTGTTTATAACTCTGTTTTTTATGACCAACTACTTCCATTACATGTCTGAGAGACATTTTTGAGAAAAGAGGAGTTTTGTTAAATGTCTCAGACTGCAGTTCTTTCAGTTAAGCAGTGGAGATGTTTTTAATTAGAGCTGCGTGAAATATGATGATCAGATTTTCAATGCGAATCAGCTAAAGCTATTCATCAAGTTCTGCATGTGGGACAAGGGAATTTGTTTCTTTGGAAGCTGACGAGTTTCATTTCAAGCTTTTCAGAAAATTTTTTTTTCATTCAAAATGGTGTTTCACAACTAAAGAAGTCGGAATGTAATTAAAAAGGTATGTGTTTGCGCAGTCAAATGAAACATTTGAACTTGACCTGAACCAGTACTTTGTTTTTTCCTTTCTTCTCTCTCTCCTTCTGGTGCATGGGAGTTCATTTTCTGCTTTGGTTCAGTAAGACTGTAAAAACGTGTTTTGTGTGTTTATCTGGCATCTTACTTAGCTTTTTTGCTCTGGAGGGGTTAGCTTAAAAGGAGTCCCTGTTCCCCTGAGTGCTACCAGGAGTGACAAGAAATAATGGTCACAAGCTGGCAGAGGGTAGATACAAGCTAGATATCAGGAGGCGCTACTTCACAGTCAGGGCGGCTAGGATCTGGAACCAACTTCCAAGAGAAGTGGTGCTGGCTCCTACCCTGGGGGTTTTTAAGAGGAGGCTGGACAAACACCTTGCTGGGGTTGTTTGACCCCAGTACTCTTTCCTGCCATGGCAGGGGGTCAGACCTGATGATCTGCTCAGGTCCCTTCCGACCCTAGAAACTATGAAACTATATTTGACATCAGTAATCTTCAGACTTGATACTTGATATTTTCAAAAGGAAGCTTATTTAATACCTCTGTTTTGGGGTGTAAGTCTAAGACACCTTCAGAGGCCCTGATTTGCAGGAAGTGCCACATATGCACTCTCTCCAAATCCAACTCAGTATTTCACAGTGGGCATCCAGTAATGATTTGGTTTTGGGGAGGGCTGCGGGGGGTGGTAAACCATGGCTATTTCTAGTTCCTCAGTTAAGGGCAGGAAACCAGGCCTGTTCTAGCCATGACAAAGAAGCAAATTAGGGCACAACCCACATCCTTCCTCATTTCAGGTCCCCCTTCAGAGCTGCCTGATGCTCATCTAGGAGTTCAGGAGACGTACTAACAGACAAGCCTTCTATTCAGCCACCTCATTTGAATACCTAGTGCAAATGGCTCCTGCAGTCCACAAACATCAAACCTCACTGCCTCATCCCATTTGCTTTTCTTGTAAGCAGGAGTATGGTTGCCAGAATCATTCTCAGCTAGATACAGTGCGTGGGTTTGCAGAGATGCAGAGAGCTGTTCACCATCATGCGACTGCCAGACTTGAGCTGCAAGCAACAATGGCACTTTGCTTCTGCAGCTATGATGTACCATGAACCTTACCACTGACGCACATCCTTGTTGCTGTGTCTCTTTCTCATTCAGGGGATCTCATTGATAGGAAAGGACTGGAGTGGGTATGTGGGTAACACTTGTGAGATTTGACCCTGCCAGTAAAGTTTCTTGGTGACGTTAAAAGGAGCAGCATTTATAAGAAAATATTGATTTACAGACATGATGGGAATAATAGATGCGTGTTTTCTCTTCCAGCCTCCCAGTCATTATTGAGCAAGAGCTTGGCAACGTGTATCACTTAGTGCTACAACAAGTTGTCATGCTAGCTTTAGGGACCCGTGGACTGGTTCTTGGAAGACCTCTGTTCTTTAACAAGGCTGCAGGGAAAGAAACAAAAGATCTCTCGCTTTTTCATTTCTGTTTCTGTAGCACCGTTCCTAGTTTTGCACTTGCAGCCTGTATGCAGAGGGTGGAGCTGTGTGAGCTGCCTTGTGCCTTTGCATGGAAGAGGCAGGGGCTGTAGCCAGTGCTGGCTTTAGGCTTGTCTGTTTGGTGTCACTCTCCTGGTGAGTTATCCTCTCTGCTCACTGTGCTGTTCTCTTCTACCACCTGCTGCCATGGGATAGAAAACATACCCGACTGATGTTAGGGGGCAAATTTACCATAGTTCAAACTGCATGTGGTTATATAAAGGCTAATGCTTCAATTAATAATTGAACATTAATTATGCTTATTCGCTGCCTTTTTCTCTCTCTCTCTGTCCAAAAATATTAAAATATCCTCCCCTGCTGTGCAGGGGAGAATGCCGTTTGCCTTCAGGTCTGAGAATCTTTATACAGTGGTTTCCACCGAGGCATCTTAATGTCACATATTATTTGTACTGCAGGAATCAAGGACACACACTCTGTTGTACTAAGTACTGTACAAACACTGGAAAAAAAGATTGTCACTGCCTCTAGTTTCCAGTCAGAGGAGAACCACCTTCGGCTCCTTCCCCCACCCATTCAGTGGTTCAGAAGGAGGGTGAGGAAATCATTTTAATTTGCTCTTCTATGCATGGAGAACCACAATAGGGTGTTGACTGGTAGCTTGAGGAACTGCTCAGGTCCCCAGACTCTCCCTTCTGTAGGGACACACATTGTGTCAGCAACAGACTTTTCTCAGTTCGTTCCTTTTCAGAGCAGCAGTAGGGATCAGTAAAGAGCTTACCTGCATCCGGCTGCTCAGAGGTAGATCTTTTATCAGTGAATGCATAAAGGACATTGCCTGCTAGTTTTACAGCCTGATTTTGCTCACCATTGCACGAGCATAAATCAGGTGAACCACCACAAGTCACTAGGCCAATTCCTGGTGTTAACAGCCATAATTTCAAGGGAGCTAAAACAATATTTACCAACTGAGGATCTAGTTCAGTACAACTATGCCAATTTCTGGGCTTTTCTCTTTAGCAGGTTCCATTTGCAAGAAGAGTGAACACTTCTTTGCTTAGGTCTGTGCATTAGCTATGAGGAGGTTCACACCATGCTAAATATATGGATTACAACTATCCTTGATGTTTAGTTTTTTTAAAAAAATGGGCCCAAGGAACAGAAC
The DNA here is from genome assembly GCF_052110815.1 of Crocodylus siamensis. Classification (NCBI taxonomy): domain Eukaryota; kingdom Metazoa; phylum Chordata; order Crocodylia; family Crocodylidae; genus Crocodylus; species Crocodylus siamensis. Next base: position 14,743,625 of record NC_143405.1, on the reverse strand, counting down.
TCAGATCTCACTGCTAATTTTCCCCCAGTGCCAGATTGATGCAGGATCTGGATTCTGATTAATGGTAAGTTATATGGATGCATGCTGTACCTGTCCCGTAATTCCCCAAAGACCTGGTCCAGCACGTTGATTAAGACCCAGTATTCAGGCCAGTGTTTTCAGATATGAATGCCTGGAATTTAAATCAACTCAGTCCACACTGAAGTGCTAGTTGCCTGCAGATTTCTTTGAAGGTAACAGCCTATTTCCAGTCCCGTTTACCCTTCTCTTTCAGTTTTTGCCCATTGACATCCCCTTCACTTTATATCACTCCCAGATATGTCTTTGCTTGAATGACACTTGCAGCCTGACTTCTATTGAAATTAATAGTTTTAGAGTCTTTTTTCCCCTACAGTCTGGAACTTTGCCTTTCACCAACAAAATTCATCTTCATCAAGATTATTGACAGATTTGGAGTTTCATCCAACCATCTTTTATAATTGCTTTTTTCCCCCTTTTTTGTTCAGCTGCAAGCAGTAGGTTTCTTTCTTGGGAAGATTGTATCAAGATCAATGACCAAGTTGCATTGTCGTTTTTTAATATTAAGCTATTATGGAAAACAATTTACAAGCAAGGAAGAGTGCTTGGGGCAGTTCAGGGAGGGAAGTGGTGTGCAACAACTCACCCTAGAGTTCTGGTATTACGTGAGATATTACAAAGAAAAGAGTCAGATTCACAGGTGGTGTAAATCAGGATAGCTCTACTGACTTGGTAATGGAGCTGTTTTAAACTGCAAATCTGCACCAGTCCCATCTTTGCAGTGTGAAATGCAAAGAGTAAGTTCTTCAGAGAACTGATGCAACCCATAATGTTTACATTTAGGCACTAAGGTGGCTAGTCCATTAAAAATGTCGAGTGACCAACACACAGATTGATTTCTCAAGGATTTGATCATGTGCACTGTACTGCTTAATGTCTGTTTAGAAACCATGGACCAAATCCTTGGAACCAAATCCTCATATTGTGAAAATTGCTAGCTCTGGAAATCAATAGGTTTATGCCAGTTTACACAAATTGGATCTTTGAGCCTCAGTGAGCTGACTGCTGAGGATGTCTACAGGGCCCAGAATGCAATGAGCTATGGCATTGCTCTGTCCTCCTGCTAAAGAGAGCAGTGTAGACTAAGAGAGTCACTTAATATGTATTGGGGGTGTGTAAAATGGGCCGTATTTGATTCAGATTCAGCCCAAATTGGGGACAGTGATTTGATTTGTTGATTTGGATCACTGTCCCTGATTCGATTCGGCCAAATCCGAATCTGAAGATTCGATGCTGATTTGGAGAATTAGTGATTCACATATAGACACAGCTTTACAAGTATTTTCTACATCTGTTGAGGTACCAGGAGCACCCTGTGAATGTTGTGATGCTGGGGCGCATGGAGCGTCCCACAGCAGTGCGGTGGGCCCCCCTGCGTGCTTGGTGGCAAACCCGGAAGTGGGTTGGAAATACTTCCGGTCCACTTTTAGATCCGCTGGGAGGTCCGCTGGTCCCCCAGCCCCCCACAACCCCCAGGCTCAGTGATCAGCCATGGGGGGACCGATCCAGGAGGCACCAGTCACTGAACCAGGGGGACGTGCCGGGAGTGGTAGCCCGGGTGTGCTGCCCAGCAGACCTGGAAGTGGACTGGAAGTGCTTCTGATCCACTTCCAGGTCTGCTGATGAGTGCACTGGGGAGCCCCCTGAACTCCTGTGGAATGCTCCATCTGCCCTAGCATCACAGCATTCACGAGCTGTGCCTGGTACCTGGAGGTATTTAGAAAAAATATTTAAAGCTATGTCTATGTCCGAATCATTGAATCTTTCTGAATCTCTCCAAATCAATTTGCAGAAATTTAAAGGGTTTCCTGATTCAGTTCGGATTCAGAGATTCAGCCACCAAATCGGGCTGAATCTCCACCAAATGGAATCAGCGACCGAAGCTTTGCACAGCCCTAATAAGTATATAGTTGTTAGGTTATTTAATGGGATTACAGTTAATGTAAGTGTCCAGTACTCTAGTAGCTGCATGTTCTACAAATATTATACTTGTCATACATATTTAAACATACAAAGTCTGTCTATCCATCTCAGCCCTCTCTCTCCCCTAGTCTTGCCCCAGTGGCATTTACATTCTTGAACCTACAGAGATGAGGCCTCAATCTACCATATTAATTTCTGTAGTAGTTTTGCCCAGGTCAGTTCAAGAGAAGGAGATGCAGCCTGAAGTCCTCTCTCAAGCCTTTTGTAGTGCAAGCCTCTTCTCCATTGGGCTCATCTCTACAGTATCATCTTTGTGTCTACGGATTGGGTGAGCAGCTGGGCAGTAGCTGTTTCTATTGCTGGTCAGCAGAGAGTTATCATTGTTATCCTTTGATCTCAGTGGTTAGACCAGATGCAGAGTCCTGAGGGCTGTTTCTGTAAAGATGAGAAATTGGTGATGGAACCAGGTGCCTGTGATGCAGTTTACAGAGAAAATCAAGCAACAGGGGACAGATTTTTCTTTACATCACTCCTTCAGCCAGCATTTAATCCCCTCAAACCTCTCTCTCTCTCTCAGATCTCTTCAGTGCCTTGGCCCGAGTCAGTGTTGAGGCTTTTCTCTTAGCTGCCCTGGTCCTTCTTTGCATTGTTGATTTTCTGCCTTCTTTTCACAGGTGTGCAAACTTTCACAAAACAATAGGAAAGAGCAATACCTTGCAGAACCCACCCACCCACCCACATGTGACTCACTTATGTTTTTGTTTTGACTAGTGATACTTGCTGGCAGGCGAAAGTTGCTCATGCTTCAGTCATCTGCTTTCTTAAGAAAGATCAATTTTTCTTTCGATGTATCCTAAATGAAAAGCAGCTGCTGCATCCACTGATTTCTTTTAATCCAGCCCTTCCTTCAAGCATCTTAGGTTTGCTCTTTGGCCTAGTAGAGTATAAAACAGAGCTACTTGGTCAATCCCGTACCATTTTACATGTTTCTGTGCTACGTCCAAGACCACAGCTGTCAAGGGTGCCCTGTCATGCATGGGCTAATCCCAGACCAGAAGTAATGCACCTACTTCAGAACAGCGTTGAGTGTGAGCCAATATGCACACTTAAGAAAGAAAGCCTCGGTTTGCACACAGCCCAAATCTAAAGAAACTGCTTGGAGTCATTTTTGGAGTTGGCCTGCATAGTGCAGGAATGAGTGGGAGGGCCTACTTTACAGTGGGAACTCTGGGCAGGGTACCTCGAGACTGTGGACAAGCCCATAGTCTTTTCATGTGATCAGCCCAAAATAATTAAATTCTCTGCCAAACTTCCTCAGAGTTTTATTTTCCTTGTCCAATTTAGACCACAGGGAGGTGTCTTCTTTCAGTGATCTGTGAGAACTGTTGTTTCTGTAGAAACGGCTGGCTGGGATATGGCACATCCATCCTACAAGCACTAACATCTGTGTCCACCATGAAAAATGTTTTGAAACATAGGTAGGCTGAGAAAGGAGAAGTCAAAAGGGACTTTTATCAATTCTGAAAATGGCAAATGACATTATGCTGGCCACAACAATGTTCTCCTCTTCTGACGTCCACAAATAAGATGCATTTTTGCAATACTGACAAACTAAAAATTACATTTTGTATAATGGGAATATAGTCTTATGGAACCCTTCACATGTGTGAGTATCTGAGAGCCAGGCATTTATTTCTCTACAATCTTTATATCACCCGAGGAAACTTTCCCACCTTCCCCCACTCTGTGTATAGAGTGAGTTACTTCAGGCTGGAACAACTCAGATTTCTTTGATTCAGCTTCTGGCTTATCTGCCCAGCTACTCAATGGGGCTGTGAGCCAAGTAGACTTTTCAGAGAGAAGATAGTGGGCTTTACATCATCTGACTGAGAAAAATCTCTTCCATGCCTCTGTGAAAAAGGCTGTTGTTAATGTTTAGTTATGCCCAAGGCCTTCAGTGGTCCTAGTTCCACATGCAGGTGGTTTATTATCACTTTATTGCTTATGATCCTCTGTTTTCCTTCTAAAGGGGCACATCTACATAAGATGCTTACAGTGGGGCTGCCTAATTAGCTTTTCCGTAAAGTCTCAACATCTATACATGTGACCCTATTAGGCTGCAGGAAACTAATTAACTCCACCTCAGGTTAGTGCTTGTAAATACAAGTCCTGTCCTGTGGCAGAGTTCTTTAGTGTGCAGTAATGCATGTGTAGACGCTGCTGGGGCTGGCTGGGGCATAAGGGTGCTTCAGTGCGGGGGCTGCCTGCTAGCTAGCCCTGTACTGGAGCACCCTTGTGCCCCATCCAGCCCCTCCACAGCAGGTTGAGCCAGGTGGGAGCAGACCTGGGCTGGTTGGCTGATCCCTGGAGCCCCCTGCCAGCCAAGGCTGCACCAACCCAACTCAATATGCTGTGGTCCTGGGTGCATGTGAAGATGTGGTGCCCAGGAACAATAATCTCCGTTGCAAATTATGCTAGTTTCACATGTAGATGGGCCCAAGGTGATTTATCAGCTTCATAGGTCCTTGCTGCAGCTCACCAAAGTAGGCAAATTCCTGGTGGGCCAGCTCTTTCTTGGTGTCTTCTCTTTCACTGAAAGCTTTCTGGCCCAAGGTAGGTCACCACATCCATCTGTCTGCCAACTTTAGACTGGAGATGTTGTTACTATGCTTTAATTTTGTCTGAAACATTGTAGCTGCTGCTTGGGTGGAGAGTTTGTCTTTACCTGGCAGTCATCTCTCAAACCCTTTCTGCAAAATCCACAAATATTCCTAATGAATCTATTTGTGAAGACTTAACCATTTGTTCCACTTCATTCAAGAAGAAAACAAAGGACAGAGGTAATTTCCCTTAACTTTGCAATACGCTCTTGTCTTTTAACCATGGCACGGATTTCCTTATGACAGTTTTTTTTAACATCTCTTACTTGGATGGGGAGGCCTTTTAGCGTGCTTCAAAGTAGAGTTGGTTCAAAATTTGAAAAATGTCAATATTTTGATGAAATTTTGAAATAAAGGGAAACCCCTTACTGGATTATTTATACAATTTCCTCCTTTATTTATGTGATAAATTAGAGAGCTGATCCCACTTTGTTTTAATTTTGAGAATTTTGGCAAAATTAAAAAAAGTTCTGAAAACAAATAAAGCAAGAGTGGAAACAACATTCAACTGTCATTTTCTGACCATCTTGTGTCATTAACTGGTGAATTTAAGATTTTAAGAAATGTAGTGCATTTTGTTCGTCCAACATTTCTGCAGTCAGTTGGCAAATGTGCCTCTTTTTCTTCATAGTACTACCATAAATAATATCGTCAACCGTTGACACATTTAAAATAGAACTGCTGTCAGACTGCTAGCTTGAATGTCATTATGACATGCGTTCCTTGAACTGCCATATTACTCTATTTTTATTAAAACTATGAGAATAATTGTTTTTTTTTCCTTTTCTTTTTGCTTGGGATTCAGAAAAATCAATTAAACATTTTGAGTACAACTGAAATATCTTTTTATACTCAGTGAATTTAAATGTTGGGGTGAGGTTCCTTCATTTCCTTTCATTTCTGACATGAACAAATTAGCATCTTTTACTGAAAAAAAATATTCTGGCCAAAAATTTCAGAGATCTCCAGTTTTGATGTCAAAATCAAATCACTTAATTATGTTCTTCCTCATTAGTGATTCTTCCGTGGCTGAAGTCCTGTGACAATCTTCTGAGATGTGTATATGCTGGAGATTCTTAGGCCCAAATCCTGATTCACCTTCAGGAGCTAAATGCCACCTAGATCCTCCTAGATGAATATGTGCCACTTACCTGGATTTTAGATCCTATTCCCATCTACCTGAACAGATTTGTCCTCTGAGCATGTTTGGGAGGGATTCACTAGGATTATTCGTGCAATCCCAGAACCTAGGGCACCCTGCCACTATGGACAGTGCCCATCCCATTGGGCCACAGTGCTCCCCCTCTAATTTGCATTCTTGCCTTCTAATGCAAGTATTTTTCTCTTGGATGGCCAGCTTTAAATGGGGCTAAAGGACAATGTTCCCTCTAAGGTGTAGTGATCTGTGAGCATGCTGCTTTGGTTCGTGAGTGCGCTGCTTCGGTCTGTTCCTGAATTGGTTTCATAGTTCTTCGCAGTGCTTTACTCTGTTAAATTTACACCTTTTAAAATAAAACAACAAAAACAACAACAACAAAAGAATAGGAATAAGGTTGGAAATCCCATCATGTGCATCTCTCACCAACACACACACAAATCAAATGGGAAACCAATCCAAATGGTGGCTGCTAAAGAGCAGATTCGTTCAAATATTCTGAGGTTGCAAAAGTTTGCATTTCCTTCTGAAATGAAAGTTCGGGCAGGCAGGACTTGGGGGAATGACACGATCTCAATATAGGAAAAACACCTGCAAAATCCAACATGCTGGAAACATGGGACTTTTCTGACTACAAGATGTAAACATATGAAGAAACAACAGGGAAACAGCCCAGTGCATCCCAACAATCACTTACACATGGGGGACAAGAGCGTGGTTGCCTTTGGCTCAGTCAGGTTGGCACCACTAACCCCATGCAGAGCAGCTCCCCTTCCCGATTTCCACCAGTGCCTCATGTGGGAGGAGAATCAGGTTTCACTCACTTTATCCTCTTTTCTTCCGAGATCATGTCAGAGCACCCGATCTGCAAGGCCAGAATCCAAACCATCCCACCCCATCAGCTCAGCATCCCACCAGCATCCCTGCCTCCTTGCTTTATCCCAGAGCATTGAATGCCATTTGCAGGGGGGCACTTCCCCATCTGCATTCAGGACTTCCCAGCCCCAGCCCTTGTCCCCACCCCTGCCTCACCTTGGGGGTGAGGAGGCACATGGCATCAGGGCTGGGGAGTGGAGCAGTTCCCTGGAGCCAATGGAGCCTGCATGGTGCCCGGCTCTGCCCCAGCTCCAGCCCCCAGCCCCACCCCCACCTCAGGGAGGAGCCGCCGTGTGCCCAGAGTGAGGAGTGGAGCGGAGGAGTGAGCTTACTACCAGTAAGTGTCCTGTGCTGGCCCTGATGCCTCTGCTGTGCTCCGTGTTCAAAGTTTATAGGAAGCTACAGCCCAGCTGCTCTCCAAGCAGGTGTGCGATATTAAAAAGTTACTGCACGGCAAGATATTTTATTGTGCGTGGCTGTATACGCCCACAGCTTAGAGGGAACATTGGTGGAGGATGCTCTCACCCTTGCCTAGTGTCTGGTCTGGTTGTAAGACCACGTTTGCAGGAAAGAGGAAGATGAATGGTTAGACTTTCTGAGGTCGAGTGGAGGCAATTGGTGCTATTTATGCATTTGAGATGATCTGGGCTTTGGACAACTGAATAGCATCTAAAGTGAATACACGCATACTAAGTTGACTTAATTTAAGTCAATTTAGTTAAGTCACCTTATTTTAAGTCATGTATACACATGTACAGTTCCTTGACACGGTGGCAGTCATCTTGTGAGCTATGTTCACTTAACTAATGTGACTGAAGATCTTGGAGCTGTATTATCTTGTGCTGCATTTAAGTCAACTCTGCTACACATACATGTGTACACTCTGATAGTTAAGTCGACTTAAAATGTTAAATTGGCTAAACTGTCAGAAAGTTTGTACATTTGTATGCACCCAGATATCTATAGGTGAAATGGAATTTGGGCCAAACTATCTATCAACTAGAACACAGCAGACAACAATGAAATATCCTTAAGTGTGTCAGACTAGCTAGTATAAATTAAAATATCTAGGAACACTGGTATGCACTCAAAACCTGGATTTTATTGCCCCTTATTTAACCCTGGATTTTATCCCAAGCAGTTGATGCAGTACTATATAGTCCTCATCCGCCTTTCCTGCCGTTACCACTGGAAAAATATTGTGTAAATATATGAATCGTCTCTTGACTTGAGCCTCTTGATGGCCATGAACAATTTTCTAGTGTCTGGTCTGGCTGGACAGCTAAATCCCCTTGACTGATATTCATTCTCTGACCTAACAGGCTCCGTGGAAGCAGTAAATCACTTGCTGTGGCTCAAGGTATGATAAAATTAATATGTTTGGGACTTGAAAAGGAGATTTAGGGAGTTAGTCTCTAGGTACCTTTGAAAATCCCTGCTGCAAAGGTTGATTCTTTTTTGATTTCCTTGGTCAGATGCATAATCTCAGTTTTAAAATGAGACTTACTTTTCTTCGTTAGCTTTTCTAGGGTTCAGTAACAAGAGCTCATTATTTGATGCCAGGCTTAGGGAAGGAGGACTAGAGCCAAAAAACATAGGGTTTTCAGCTATATTATACCAGTTTTATTTTATGTTTTCCTGGTCTCATGGCATAAGTTTGTAATTCAGCTCAGCAGACTGGCTGTTAATGTCACCAGTAAATGTTGTGTATTGGTTTCCAGATTATTTGGAGCTGTTTAAGCAAAGGCTGAAGAACATATGTGAACAAATGGTAAGGGAAGTCAGTGCTTCAGAAAGTTAATAGCATAGTGGAAATTTTGGATGTGATGTTGATGTCTCATAGACAAAAATGTAAATGGGTCAGAAGAAATCCACAAACAATCTAGCCTGATGTGGCTTGATACAAATTTGAGGAGGGCTCCAAAATTTACTTTTTTGGTCAAAAGAAATAAAGGGAAAGAAACAACCTCCCCGAAAAGTCTTTCTTTTTCCTCTCTTTCTGCTGTCTAGTCTATTTTCTTTTCCTTTTGGGTCACTGGAAAGGGACAAAAGTGTGGGGAGAAGCTGAAATATTTTTGGTTTGAATTTCTACCCCCAAAAATTCTGGGAGTGTTCACTCGCTTTGCAAAGTATACTCAGTGTTTGTGAGCATTCTGGCAGACAGATATTACACCACTTACTAATAGATTACTTACAGTCAAAGAAATCATAGGATCATGGGAAAATAGGCTAGAAGGGACCTCACAGGGTCATCTAGGCAGGATTATCCCTAAGTGACCCATCCCAGCTAAGTGTCTGTCTAAGATTACTGATATTCACAGAAAGATCACTTCAGACTGGACATAAGGAAAACTCCAGTGACTATAAAGTTAGTGGAGAACATTGTATTTGCTTGCTCATGGTTTAGCAGGTGAGACCTCTAGGACAGCCTGGCATCATGCATCCTGCCAGCGCGCGTTGATGTAGGTGTTTGTAAATTGGCCATAGTGGTCAATGAATGCCTGCATTATGATGGACTATGAACCTCTCCTGTTAATATACTCTCTTGCATGAAATAGAATCAGGATGGATTCATACATTCTATTGATCAGACCTGCACAATTTAGGAACCTATCTATTCAAGCCCCACAATTATTACAGGATTTCATAAACATTAGGGCTGGAAGGGACCTCGGAAGAGCTTCGAGTCCAGCTCCATGCCCCAAGGGCAGGAAGTCAGCAGGGTTCATAGGATCCCAGCAAGGTAAACATCTAAATGTCTCTTGAAGGTGTTCAAAGTAGGTGCTTGAGCCACCTCCAATGGCAGTCACTGACAGACCTTGGGGGCTTGGGCAGTAAAGAAGTTCTTTCCTATGTCCAGCCTGAAACTGTCATGGAAGAGTTTGTGACTGTTCGACCTTGTCTGGACCAGTGCAAAGTATTCCTCTTTGGAGGTGGATCCAGTCCTCCATCCTTCGTATGTCTTTCTTTTTAGATGCAGGAGGTCTGCTAGTTCCCTGCAGAGCCAAGGGGGCTGCTATGCCCTTTCGTTGCCTTTCCTTCAAGATGGGATAGACTTTTCTTGTGCATCCAGGATCACTCCCTTGAGGAGCAACTACTCTTCCTGGACTCCCTTCCCTTTTGGGTCATGGTCCCTTAGGGCCTCACTGACAAGCCTCCTGATCTTGTCAAAGTCAGCTTTCCTGAAGTCGAGGACTTCAGTATTGCTGACTGACTTGCCAGCTTTACAGCAGATGGTGAAGGTGATCAGCTCATGGTCACTGTCACCCAGCTTCCCTTCGATCGTTAGGTTGCTGATTAGGTCATCCCCCATTGCCAGTACCAGGTGAAGAAGTGCTTTGCCTCTTGTCGGCCCATAGCCTTCTTGAGTCAGATAGAGCTCATCCACGCATGTGAGAAAGCTTTGTGACCGTTCAGTTTGGCCAAGTGGTCTTCCCATGAGATGTCTGGGTAGTTGAAGTCTCCATGACAATGATGCACCAGGAGCATGTGGCCTCAGTCAATTCCCTGGTGAACTCCTGGTCAAGTTCTTGACTTTGGGTGGGAAGTCTGTAGTAGACTCCCACCATTGTGTCCCCTGTGCCGTGTTCCCCACAAATTTTAACCCAGAGGGTCTCCAGTCATCCGCCAATGTCAGTTTGCAAGGACACGTAGCTTTCCTTGACATAGAGAACTACACCTCCACCCCTTTTGTCCACATGATCTCTCCTGCACAGGGTACAGCCATCTATACGTGTGGTCCAGTCATGGGTGGAGTCTCACCAGGACTCTGTTATCCCTATGACATATTGTGTTAAGCAGGAGGACAAGTTCCTTTTGTTTATTCCCCAAGCTCCTGACATTTGTGTACAGACAGACAGGTGTCCCCTTGGGGGCCCTTGCCTTGCCTACAGATCATTCCAGGGCTGGGGCAGGGGTGGGCTCCCTTAAGTGCCTTGGTCTGCTGACTTTGCAAGGGTTGCTCAGCAGGCCAGCAGTGGCGGTAGTCTCCCCACCCCTGGCAGGTTTAGTTTAAAGCCCGGTGGAGCAGGTCAGCCAGTCTGGCTGAGAAGAGCCTCCTCCCCAGCAGAGAGAGGTGGAGGCCATCCCTTCCCAGCAGCTCACTGCCTCTTTCACCAAAGAGTGGACTGTGGTCATGGAAGCCAAAGCCTTCACGATGACACCAGCACCACAGTCTTTGGTTTGCTACCTCAATCCTCCTCTCCCTCCTCAGCCCGTACCCCAAAAACTGGGAGGATCAAGGAGAACACCATCTGTGCCCCCAACCCCTTAAGCCCCACTTCCAGGGACTTCCAAGGAATATTTACAAATTTTACAAACCTAGGTGACAGTAGAATATTAATTATATTGCAATAGCCATTGACCCAAGTCCAGATTTTTCAACCACAAAATCATTGTTGGAAAAACCATAATTCTCTTATCAGTTATCAGTTTCCACAGAGTGGAAGTAACAAGAATCTGGAATGTTATTGGGTCTCATCTAAATACTTGACATACTGAGGCAGGCTCCTCATGCTGCTTGATGAATGTGTTTTCTGTATGCACGAGGTTACAGCTAGCTACTAGTCAATTCATATTTCCATTACTATGTGGTCCCACCAGTGTGTGCTTATGGTCAGAAGTGGCAGTTTGCATAGGGGTGAGCTGGCATTAAAAGCACATCTCCAGGTGCATGTGGTCCCATCAGCTGTTGCTGTTGTGCTACTTCTAGTCACAAGCTACTCCAGCCTTCTGACAGTCTCTGAAGCCCCTGTCAACCTTGTGGCAGATGCTTCCACAAAGATGACACAAGAAAGACAAATTCCTCCCTAGAAAGTAGCAGGCCTTCACCCAGGTCATGAGACACTCACACCCAAGTACCTGCCAGGAAGCAAATTTCACAGGCCTCCCATAATTCCAAGAGCTGAAGAAGATTAGAAGCCTCACAACACCTGGCAGGCACACACAGAGCAGCACAGTCAGTCAGGAGGCAATAAATCTTGAGATTTGAGTTCCAATAACTGTACTGCTAGTCACAGACCCAGTCACCTTTGATGCAGATGCATGGCATTTTAACAGCTTGCTACTGCTATGTCAACAATGTGGTCTGGCAGCAGCACAGTTGCGTTTTTTATGCAGTGAACAGCATGTAGTTACGTATGTTCTGGTTAACATGTACTGATTAGAAGGCTTGAGTCAACAGTACATCTGATGATAAACCTAAATTATTTTCATGTCTTATCACAAGACTTTCCATGAAAGTTTTTATGGAAATGTTTAGCAGCCTTAATCAGAAGTCTGTGCACACATTCTTCTGTCTAATCAACTGATTAATGCAGGAATTCAGTAAATATTCAGTCATTTTGGAGTGGGAACTTGAAGCTTGTCCAAAATTTTCCAGTAATACATAATTTCCCTGGAAAATGCTGATTCAGAGCTCAGGTTCTGCTGGAAAACTTCTGTTTTCCTATTTGTTAGGTGTACTGCTATGGAATTTAGGCTTCAGATGAAGGAAGATCTGTAGCAATCCTGGTCAAAGGATTGTCCTTGGAGTGGGTATCCAGGGAGCCCCTTGCCCCAAGAGTGGCAGGTCGGGGAATCTGGAAGCCATTGGGTTCCCTCATTTGGCAGCTGCTGAGTGAGGCTGATATGATTCTCTTATGAAGTATCAGAAGCTCATTTGGCAGCTACAGGCTATAGGAACTGATAAACTGAGTGGTTACAATTCTCATGGTAATACAAGGCATTTTTATATGTGCTGTTGGGGTGGGGGGCACTTTAATTAGAGGGGCTCCAAGCGCCTCTCTAATTAAAGCATCCACAGTGTCTTGTGTATCAGCATCCCCATGCTTCAAAACGGTAGCGGGGGATGCTTGAACTAAGGAAGGTAATCCCGACGAGGATCAAAGGGAGCAGGAGAGCACACAAGCCTCCATGGCTCACCAAAAGCATCCGGGAATGTCTCCTTGCTAAAAAGGAGGCTTACACCCAATGGAAAGAAGGGGTCATCTCCAGGGAGGACTATTCTGCAGTTGCTCGGGGATATAGGGGGGTAGTTAGGAAGGCCAAGGCGGAGATGGAACTGGGACTAGCTTCCCAGATTAAGGAGAATAAGAAGTCCTTTTTTAAATACATAGGGGGTAAAAAGAAGGTCCCGGGTAATGTGGGGCCCTTGCAGGACACGTTGGGAAACTTGGTCGTCACACCAGACGACAAAGCTAACATGTTTAACGATTTCTTTGTCTCCGTCTTCCTAAGTAGGGACCAGGACAGCCACCTCCCTGCTGGGCCCCCCTTGGGCCCCGGGGGAGGCACACCTAAGCCAAGGGTTTGTGAGGATTTAGTTAGGGAGCTTCTGGAGGGGTTGGACGTATTCAAGTCAGCCGGCCCGGATGATCTCCACCCTAGAGTTCTAAAGGAATTGGCACAGGTCATTGCAAGTCCCCTGTCATGGCTTTCTGAGCACTCGTGGTGCCCTGGAGAGGTACCGGAGGACTGGAAGAGGGCCAACATGGTTCCCATCTTCAAAAAAGGGAGGAGGGATGACCCAGGAAACTATAGGCCAGTTAGTCTTACCTCGATCCTAGGCAAGCTGTTCGAGAAAATTATGCTGGCACACATCCAGGAGGGGCCAGCAGGGGACTGCATGCTTAGGGGCAACCAGCATGGGTTCATCAGTGGCAGGTCCTGTCAGACCAACCTGGTGTCCTTTTACAATCAGATCACCACATCATTAGATGCAGGGGTAGCAGTGGACATAGTCTTCTTGGACTTCCGGAAGGCTTTTGACACTGTCTCTCACCCTGTTCTCATTAAGAAACTGGGGGGCTGTGGTGTCGACACCCACATAGTCAAATGGGTCGCCAACTGGCTGGAGGGCCGCACCCAGAGGGTGGTAGCGGATGGGTCCTTCTCAACCTGGAAGGACGTGGGCAGTGGGGTCCCGCAGGGCTCGGTCCTCGGGCCTGCACTGTTCAACATCTTCATCAGTGATTTGGACGAGGGGGTAAAAAGCACGCTGTTCAAATTTGCTGATGACACTAAGATGTGGGGGGACGTGGGCACACTAGAAGGAAGCAACAGGATACAATCAGAGCTAGACAGGTTACAAGGGTGGGCGGATGAGAATAGGTTGGGTTTCAACACAGACAAGTGCAAGGTGATGCACCTGGGGAGGAACAACCGGCACCATACCTACCGGCTGGGGAACTCCCCTCTTGTCAGCACGGAGGCGGAAAAGGATCTTGGGGTCATCATTGACTCCAAGATGAACACTCGTACGATCAGAAAACAACAGGGCAGGCCCTATAAGGAGAGGCTATGGGACCTGAACCTGTTCAGCCTCCACAAGGGAAGGCTGAGGGGTGATCTTGCGGCCTGTTATAAACTAGTTGGGGGGATCAGCAGGCACTGGGGAAGTCCCTGTTCCCCCGAGCACCGCCAGGAGTGACCAGGAATAACGGTCACAAGTTGGCAGAGGGTAGGTTTAGGCTAGATATCAGGAGGCGCTACTTCATGGTCAGGGCGGCTAGGGTCTGGAACCAACTTCCAAGAGAAGTGATGCAGGCTCCTACCCTGGGGGTTTTTAAGAGGAGGTTAGATGAACACCTTGCTGGGGTCGTTTGACCCCAGTACTCTTTCCTGCCGTGGCAGGGGGTCGGACTAGATCTGTGGAGGCTGGCTGGAGTGCACTATTTAGCACACTCCAGCAGACTTGATTGAGTCTGCTTCTGGCACATCTGCAGGTATCTGCAGATCTGGAGAAGAAGGTTGATCCTATGGTTGAGGTACTAAACTGGGATTTAGATTATTTCTAACTGCTAGCTCTTCCAGAGATCTACTCAGTGATTTGGAGCAAGTCACGTAGGCTATGTTTATACAGAGTAAGACAGTACTGTGCTGAGATGGACTGCAGCCATGTGGAGGCACGCCACTGTCTGCTCTGCATATGGTAGCTCACAAACTGGAAGCAGTATAGTTACACCATAGCTGGTGAGAACTACTAATGCTATGTTGTTTGGATTATTAGCCTCTTACTGATGCATTACAATGTCTGACACAGTGGATTCCTGTTCTCAGGTGGTCCCTGCAGACGATATTGTATAAACATCGCCTAGATGACCGTTCATAAATATTAACAAGAGAAAAGCCAAAGAGGCTTACGGGTGTCATGATCACTCTGGCTTTGTCTTTAAAAGTAACACCATGTTCATCATTTTTGAATTTCAGAGACTCCCAGTGTTTCACTCAGACTTCGATAAAATAGAAGACTGTTCACTGTATCCCTTTTTAGGCTGACAACAGAAGTGATGTGGTTGCATCTGTTCGTTCTGTCCAACTGATCTGAGCTTTCAAAGAATTACACAGCAAAGACCAAACTGATTTCCTTTGTACCTGGAGATGTAGGTATTGCTAGAAGCAAAAGCAAATCAACTTGCTGAGGAATCATGTTTCCCTTAAAATCTTTTTACTAAATCTCTTAGCAAACTTCTGAACTTCATGTTACCAAATTTTTCACCTCTTGCCCTGAGGAGTGAATTTCAGGTTTCTTTCTTTACTGTTTCTTTTGCAAATGTTTATATTCTGTTCATGCAAGTCCCCTTATGACTCACATAATTCTGAGTGAATACTAGTGCATAAGAGAGATAAGGTCATATTCTCAGCAAATGTAAATTGGCATCGTTCCTTTGGACTTTGCTGACTACACCTGCCAAAGAAATGGCTTATTTTTATGTTTTTCATTTAAAACAATGCCAGGCAAACCCAGGACACAAATTTCAGAGCCAAATTTGCCAGATTCATAGGGACATCTCCATGCAAAATTTCACTTTAGTTCATTCTGTCCTTTGGGACTGGAAAAAAAGATCATCTTGCGATCCAAAGTTGGTGGTTCCGATCTAGGCTTGTTTCCAGCTGTGAGCATTTATTGATGAGTTCTTACATTACTCCTAATTGACGGTTGTTGTTACTATTGTGGTGGAACACAGAAGTCTCACATCCCCTGGGGCCATGCAAATAATCCACAAGAAGACACTCTTCTCCCCCTGAAGAACTGGTAGCCGCAGTTGCCGTGCCTGTATTTGGATGAGGCATTAGGCAGTTAGCAGCAGTTCTTATCTGTTGCTCTCTGGCAGAAGCTACAACCATTGAGGCACTGAATATCTGGACTCAGTCTAGCTTTTGGATTCTGTTTCAGTGGATGGTAGATCTTGAGCAGCTTCCACTCCTCCATACTCTTGCCTAGGCGTATGCATTGAACGACTTGTTGTGATGGGTGCAGGACTCTGCATAGGCAGATTCATCAGGCACCTGACTAGAGTCCTTATGCATACACCGTGATCCAGAGGGACAACAGTTGTCTACTATCTGGATTAAAGCTCATGCATGCCTGACTCCTAGGGTGCCTATACACAAGGATGGAGGCTGCTCCGCTCTGCTGGAATTCCACTGCGTTAGAGCAGAATGGATTAATAAAGTCTGCCAGATGGTGGCAATTGCCAATCTCCAGCAGCCTCCTGCATCTTGTGTATCAGTGTCCCCATGCTTAAAAATGGTGGTGGGGGCACTTGAACTAAAGTTCCTTGAATGAGCTTTAGTCAAGCACCCCCACTGCCATTTTTAAGCATGGGATGCTGATACAGGAGATGCGGTGCTGCTTTAATTAGAGTGCCTCTCAGAGCCTCTCTAATTAAAGCATGGCCCCCACCATCCCCAGAGCATATGTAAAAGTGCCCCTAGTGTTGAGCATGATGTTCTTAATATCTTTGACTCATACAAGTAGAACTAAAAAAACAAAGGCCCAGAAATGCATTGCTTGAAACTGCTGTCCTGAACATATTTCATAGATGTATGTTGTTCCTACTTTGCTGCTTGCCTCTGCCTCAGGGGGCCATCAATTGCCATGCCTGTGTTTGCAGGAAGAAAGAAACTGCAGCTTGTGTGATGATGTTTTTTATTTCTCCTGAGGACCAGCTGGCTTTGGAGTATACATGTTGTGGGCTGGATCCTGCTTTTGTTTATACTGCTGTAAATCTAGAGTCTTGTTGTTGTAATCAAGATCCGAGTTTGGCTTTGTGTCCACGGGCAGAATGCATCTACTTCTTTAAAACTCTGGGAGAATTTTTTGTGTGTCAGTTTTCCTTCTTTTTCAGGAGAAATCCAATCCATTTACTCCATCTTTGTCTCTTGGAAATGTAGACAGAGCCTGTTTTGTTTGAAGATTTTACTCACAATGTGGAGCTAGGATAAGTTTGCTTCTGTGCTAGAGCGTGCTTAAAAAGCAGTTCCAGCCTATACAGTAGTTAGAGAGACTTTTGCTAACGGGAACAAAATCAGATTCACTGAATGATCAGATACCGGGGTGCAATGTTTGATTTTCATGGCTAGGCCATTGTAAGGATCCTTTTTACTCCTCAGAACCAGGGAGTGAGTTCAGCTCCCCTGTAACTTAGAGCAACCGACATCCACACAATATGGCCAAGTTATGCCATCCTGGAAGAACTTCCTAGGGCAATCTCCACTGGTACAGGTTCACAAGAGCAGAACGTACCCTGGACAAGCCCCGTCTTGTTTTTGGCTGCACGCCTGGTTAATAGTCAGCTTTATGCTCCTTTGGACTTCCTGTAATGCAGT
Organism: Crocodylus siamensis; assembly: GCF_052110815.1. NCBI lineage: Eukaryota > Metazoa > Chordata > Crocodylia > Crocodylidae > Crocodylus > Crocodylus siamensis. The sequence continues at coordinate 14,726,321 of NC_143405.1, read as the reverse complement.
GAAACCTAAGCTGCACACTCTGGCCAGCTTTCTGATGCATTTACATACTCTGAGCAACTGAAAAATATGGCCCTTCTTGTGACTGGATGCACACTTGACTAACAATCAACTTTATGCTTCTTTGGACTTCCCTTAAACCAGTGGGACCCCAGCTGCACATTCAGGTCAGCTTTCCAATGGATTACATACTCTTGCACAATTGCAAAACAACTGGGCAGCAGGGTAAGCAACTGGCTCCAAGAATTTTATTTTCCTTTCTGAAAAAAGGAATGTCTTCTTATTCTACTTAGGCAAGCATCCAGCAATGCTGTCATCTGGAACTCAGACGTAAACATTTTAGGGAGTTTAAAATTATTCCTCTATGTTTTACTGCCTCTTGACACTTGGTTTTGTGGATGCATTTCCAAAGTCCAATATGGAAATGCAACCGGGGGTGGGGAGCTCGATCCTCCCCCCAACCCAATGACCAAATAGTGAATGTCTGTTGGTTTGGGGAGAGTGAGGGGTCACTGTAACTCATGGCACTTTCTGCATAGTGCCATGAGTTACAGCAGGGAGCTGCATGTCTATTGGCGCCTAATGTGTAATGATCCTGATAGAATCTGCAGAGGCCTGTTCCTGTTCTTTTATGATATTTAGCTAATATAAAACACTCATATTTTTTAACAAGCTATAGCTAATGCATCAGACCTATTGGGGCAATTATACCAGTCGAAAACAGGGCCTGAAGTCTTTGAAATTGGTCAATCTCTAGAGCAGAGTGGGCAATTATTTTGGGTGGAGGGCCACTTAATGAGTTCTCGTGAGCCATTGAGGGCTGCATGGATAGCCCCGCTCCTTGACAGGAGCCCCTCCCCCTTGTTGCCCTCTTTGGACTTAAAGTCCCACCCCTAACCCATGACCTTTGCCACCAGAAGTCTCTCCTCACCTCCCAGGGGAAGGTGCCTGAGGCTTCCATCCCATGCTGCACAGTGGAGGAGGCAGCTGGCTCCAGTGCCTGAGGCTTTCCTCCTATGCCCAGCGAGCGCAGGGGCTGTGCATGCATGGCAGGGAATGCCAGTGATACAGATGGCCCCAGGGAGGCTGCAGCCCTCATTGCAATGTGCAGTGTTGGCCAGAGCCATGGCCCACTGGCCACCTGTGCCCTGAGCACCCCATCTACTGCTGCCATCACCTGCCGGGACTGCGCGTCATGGGGGTGGTTTGTGAGGGGTTCCTACACCCCCCACCCTCCCTCACATCCACACGCTGCCAGATGAGCTCCATGCTGCCGCTGCCCCTCTGGGTGCAGGCTCCGCACTGCTGCCAGCCCCAGCCCCATGCTCTGTGCTTCCACCCAGCTGTATCCCTGCCCCAGCCACTTGGATACAGATTTTATCTGTCCTTAGTAATGGCAAAATACTGTTTTTTTTGTCTGAAATAAAACCTGAGGGGAATGAAACTATATTGTGGCTAGGCATACAGTAAAGAGTGCTGTTCCTGATTAACCAAATTCAGGGACTTATTGTCACTCAGCTCAGTTGCTGAGGGAGTAAAGGAATGATTGCTCCTGACCGTTTTCCAATAGCTACTTCAGTACAGCAACATGGTAGCATTTCTGGCCCTGGTCTCTGGCTCCAACAAGCATCTTCAGTCTGTTCCACCCCACCCTTTTATCTGCCCTATGTACTGCCAAACAAAGAGCCCCCATGAGCCTGGACTCTGTGCTGTACATAGGCACCGACTTTTATTTTTTCTGGGGGCTGAGGGGGTTAAGATAATGGACATGTGGAAAGTTTTATGCATTTCAGGTAAAGGCCCTCTTCCAAAGGGGGCCCAGGGCCCTCAGGTCCTCATGTATTCAGCTCCCTTGTTGTGGTGTCTTGTGCAGCTCCCTGTATCCAGCCCTGCCTTAGTTAGATGAATTGAGGTAGTTTAACTGATAGGGCAGTTGCCAAGCCAAATGCTGTCAAAGTCAGATTTGCACCTAAAAGCCTTTTTGAAATATCCCATTTAAAAACAAAATTTAAAAGAACACAGTTAACTGGAAAAGGATATTTAACTCACAACTGGTTATTGCTAAATTATTTACAGTACACCACAAGACTAAATAAAAATAATCTGGTTTCCTTTTTTCTGCTAGATGTGAATGAGTACAGCTCAATACGTAGCAAGCATTGAGGTTGTTTGGTGTACAATGACCTCGTGACTTCTGGCTCTCTTCTTTATATTTGATTTTTATTGCAAATGACTTCCCTATCCAGTGCTAACAGCTTGATATAGTTTACCCTCATTGCAAAAGAGGACAGAACTTTGCCTCACATCCGGCATATAAAGGCGGTTGCCTCAAGGGAAAACCTGACAGTATTTAAACCAATACCCAGAAATCTGTACCTATTACCATTCCACAGAGTTTTCAAGAATATGTCATATGTCTATGATACATTAATTGTCTCATTTATCTCAATTCAATTCCATTGCTGGAAAGACGGAATTCAGTTTTCTTTTAAATTGTTTTTGGGGTGTGTGGGTGTGTAAGAGCAGTGTCTACAGAACCCTATGTGGGAAGCTTGATTCTGAAGGTGATTTTGAAGGATGACCTCAACAACAAGAAATCCAGGACAAAGGTTCACATTCCAAAATAAGCCTGTATCATAAGTGACAGAAAAGAAATCTTTCTGAGTTGTTTCTCCTCTGGAAGACAAGTAGTAGAGTTATTCTTTCCTTCCTTAGCTGGCACATGTAGCTGTTTCTATTGACCTTTATAGGCTTTTTTGGCCTATACTCAAACTTTGCAATCTGCAAAGTGCTCTCAACTTTTACTAGAATCCATCTTTAATTTAATGGAGTTATTCCTGATTTTTACTGGGATAAGTAAGCTCAGAATTAGGCTCAAGGGAGCTGAAGGCTCTTGCAATGAATCTTTGTGGAGGTACTTACGAGAGTTAAAAGCCAAAATGACATTGAAAATTAGTAATTTAGGACACCTAATTCCCTTTATCTTCATTAAAAATCCTAGCCTTAATACATTGCAGTAGGTGCTCATAATTGGATCCTTATGAAAGGTATTAAACATGTATTGTAAGTGATTGCATATGCCATACGGCAGATTACATTGGAAAGATGAACAGGAGTATCCAGCATCATTCATCATGGGAGTAGTATGAATTCCCTATTTGGCTCCCAATTGTGTGTGTGTGTGTGTGTGTGTGTGTGTGTGAGTGAGTATGCACACTTTTTTTTCCTGCACAAACCTGTTATGACATAACTGGAGCTGTTATCCATTAACCCCTTTTTGGCAGAAATTGGATACACAAGGGTAGCTATGTTTGTCTTGTTTAAAATAGACATATCTGGAAAAGTGAGAGTGCATTTCCAATGGGAGATATGGGCTAGGGACAGAAATTACACATAAACTGGTATAAGTGATTGGAATTTGGTTCAAATCTGTAACACAACAGAAGTTCAGTGCACATAAACCCATTTCAAAATGGCTGAAACCAGTTTAAGAGAAACCTGGGTTGATGTAGTATATGAGACAACTGATTTGGTTAAATCAGTTTGTTGAACTTCTGAATCAACTCCCCTCCAGAATCAAGTTAATTCACAGTCTTCCAGTATCCCAGGATGTTTGCACCTTCCCTGTAAACCTCCCCTTGCAGGGTGAGTGGGCTAGCCTCGGCCCAAACTGTCTGCTCCAGATGCATGCTCTAGCGCCCCCAGCTTTTGGCCTGGGCCACTGCAGGCATGTGACTGCATTCCGGAATCAAAAGTGAACATTTGTTCACTTATTTATTGGTTTAATCTATGCAGTTTAGACTAACTTGAGATGACTGAATTGATTCAGCCTTGGGTTTTTGACTGCCTGTACTTAGCCATGAGGTTAGAAAGCAAAATGTGTAATAAGAGAAAGATCCTAAGCATCTTTAAACATGCATAGCTTTATTGGCCATGTCTCCATATGTTTAACAGTTCTTTTGTATGTAATATGCATCTTAGTTGAGCTTATTATTACTTACCAGGGGGAAAAAAAACAACAACTTTGTGCATGGGATGGAGTCATAACACCTGAAACATACTTGTTTTGTAATATTTCTTCACCACAGAATCATAGAAAATTGGAAGGGACCTTAGGAAGTCATCTAGTCCAACCCCCTGTTCAAAGCAGGACCATCCCCAAGCCAAGATCATCCCAGCCAAGGTTTGTCTAGCTGGGTCTTAAAAACCTCCAAGGATGGAGATTCCACAACTTCTCTGGGTAACCTGTTCCAGTGTTTACTACCATCCTAGTGAGAAATTTTTTCCTAATATCTAACCTAAACTTCCCTTGCTGCAGACCATTGCTCCTTGTTCTGTCATCTGCCACCACTGAGATCAGTCCAGCTCCATGATGTCTGGCAGACTTAGATAATGACACAAAGATCTGGTTGTGACCTTGAAATCAAGTAAATGACAGCACAACACAACAAAGTCAATAGGAAAACAACAGACAAGGACAAGAGGACCTTAAGGATGGATTGGACATAATGCCATCAGCTTTTGCAGCCATTTATAACAGTAACAACAGTATTGACTTAAGGCCTATCTTTCCCCCTCCAGATTTCACTAAGGGACAATTAGGTCACTACAGGCATAATTAAGGTGTAATGAATGTACATCTCCCTTTGCCTGGGTTGTGCCAGAAATACACTGCATTATATACAACCTTCCAGAAGCCCAGCTGGATGTGGTCCAAGGTGTTGCCTCATATATAGCAATGATAAAGAGATCTCTAGACAAAGACTAGGGAAAGTGCTTATCTAAAATGAACAAGCAAGGAATGAGTAGACAGATTCTGTATGAGAGAGTTCTGCTTTTTCAATGAAACATGACAACTTACAAAAGTGAATGTCAATTAATTTAGGGGCTATAGGCTTTACAGGCAGGATAGAGAAGGAAGGAAAGGCAGGGGTGTGGCACTGTATGTCAAGGAGCACTACACTTCCTCTGCCAGCAAAATGGGGTCAGAAGAAGGGCAGGCTGAAGTGCTCTGGGTCAAGATTCAAGGGGGCTGTGGGGAGAGCGATTTGACAGTGGGGGTCTACTACAGACCCCCCAACCAAGGGGAGGAGCTGGACCAGGAATTTTCAGGCCAGCTTGCAGAGGCACTTAAGGCAAGAGATGTAGTTGTCATGGGTGATTTTAATTACCCAGACATCTGCTGGGAGGAACAGTCAGCCAGGACGGACCGTTCCAGGAGGTTCCTGGCTGGGATACAGGACCTCCACTTAATTCAGGACGTGCATGGTCCCACCAGAGGAAATGCCCTGTTGGACCTGGTCCTAGCCACAGGCGATGACCTGGTGAGGGGCCTCCAGGTCCTTGACCACCTGGGTGATAGTGATCATCGCTTGCTGGAATTCACCATCCAGCGCAGGGTGTCAAGGGCCTGCAGCAAGACGGTAGCCCTAGACTTTAGGAGGGCCAACTTCAACAAGTTGAGGACACTAGTGGGAGAGGCACTGGGGTCCTTGAGGGCAGGGGAACTCAGTGTCCAGGACGAGTGGTCATTCCTTAAGGAACCGATACTACTCAGGGCCCAAGGGGTGTCCAACCCAACAAGAAGCAAGGGGGGCAAGAGTGCCCGAAAGCCCCCCTGGCTCACCAAGGGCATTCGGGAATGCCTGCTTGCCAAAAAGGCAGCGTATGCCCAGTGGAAGGGGGGTGCCTCCCCTGCTCGGGCCTGTAGGGGGGCTGTCAGGAAAGCTAAGGTGGACATAGAGCTAGGACTAGCATCCAAGATCAAGGATAATAAAAAATCCTTTTTCAAATATATAGGGAGGATGAAGAAGGCACTGGGTAATGTGGGGCCCCTGCAAAGTACGCTGGGCAATCTGGTGGTTGCGCCAGAGGAGAAAGCGGAATTCTTTAACCAATTCTTCACCTCCATTTTCTTGTGCAGGGACCGGGACTTCCCTGCTGTGATGCCAGATGGACTTGAGGGGAACGCCTCCAGACCTCAGGTTGGGGAGAACCAGGTTAGAGAGCTTCTGGAGGGGCTGGACGTGTTCAAGTCAGCAGGTCCAGATGCTCTCCACCCCAGGGTGTTGAGGGAGCTAGCTGGGGTTATTGCAGGGCCCTTGGCACGGCTTTATGAGTGCTCGTGGTGCTCGGGCCAGCTGCCGGATGACTGGAAGATAGCTAACGTGGTCTCTATCTTCAAAAAAGGACCTTTTTCTTCAAAAAAGAGAGGACCTGGGCAACTATAGGCCTGTCAGTCTTACCTCAATCCTAGGGAAACTCTTTGAGAAGATCCTCAAGGAGCACATCTGTGATGAGCCAGCTTCAGGGATGATGCTCAAGAGCAACCAGCACGGTTTCATTAGGGGCAGGTCATGTCAGACCAACCTGATTGCCTTTTATGATCAGGTCACAAAGGCAATGGATGCAAGTGTCGCTGTGGACGTAGTCTTTCTAGACTTCAGCAAGGCCTTTGACACCTTCTCCCACCCCATCCTCATTAAAAAACTAGGTGACTGTGGCATTGATGCCTACACAGTTAGATGGATTGCAGATTGGCTCAAGGGTTGTACTCAGAGGGTGGTGGTGGACGGGTCATATTCAACCTGGGAGGAAGTGGGAAGCAGAGTCCCCCAGGGCTCGGTCCTTGGGCACGCGCTGTTCAATTTCTTCATCAGTGATCTGGACAATGGGGTGAAAAGCAACCTGTTTAAATACGCTGATGATACCAACATTTGGGGTGAGGTGAGCATGCTAGTAGGGAGAGAAAGATTGCAACAAGACCTGGATAGGTTACAGGAGTGGGCTGACATAAACAGGATGCATTTCAATACTGACAAGTGCAGGGTGCTGCACTTGGGCAGTAGTAACCAGCAGCACACTTATAGAACGAGAAACTCCCTTCTTGAGAGCATGGAGGCAGAAACGGATCTTGGAGTCATTATTGACTCCAAGATGAACATGGGCCGACAATGCGAGGTCACGGTTGGTAGGGCTAACCGCACCTTGTCGTGCATCCACAGGTGCATCTCAAGTAGAGCCAGGGAGATGATCCTCCCCCTCTATGCGACGCTGGTCAGGCCACAGCTCTGGCCGCATCCAGTTCTGTGCACCCCATTTCAGGAGGGATGTGGACAACATTGAAAGGGTCCAGGGGAGGGCCGCCTGCATGATCCGGGGACAACAGGGCAGGCCCTATAATGAAAGACTGTGGGACCTAAACCTGTTCAGCCTTCACAAGAGGAGGCTGAGGGGGGACCTGTTGACTGTCTATAAACTCACTAGGGGGAACCAGAAGGGTTTGGGGGAGACACTGTTTCCCCTAGCACCCCTTGGCATATCAAGGAATAATGGACACAAGTTACTGGAGAGTAGGTTTAGATTAAACATCCACAAGAACTACTTCACAGTTAGGGCGGCTAGGAGCTGGAACCAACTTCCAAGGGAAGTGGTGCTGGCTTCTACCCTGGGGATCTTTAAGAAGAGGCTTGATGCCTACCTGGCTGGCCTCATTTGAGTCCAGTTTTTTCTCCCGCCCAGGCAGGGGGTCGGACTTGAAGATCTACAAGTTCCCTTCCAACCCTACTTCTATGAATCTATGATTCTATGAATTAAAGAAGGCCAAACCTTGGTGGGTTGAAGTTTGATTTGGTGCAGAATCCTACTGTAGTTTTCAAATAAGGATGTATAGAAGCTACAGTTGGATCTTGGTCTGGATGGTAGTTTCTGTAGTCTAATGGTTTCCATGCAGCCCATTTTAAAGACTGGAGTCCTTGGCAAACTTGTGGTTGAGATCTAGGTTCAGACTTGAATTCTTTTCAAATCTAACATTTCATAGATTGTTTGTATCCAGGGTTTATGGCTTTTACCTGACCCTCTCACAAACTTACAAGTGTTTTACTTCTGCAAAATTGGGGCTAGAAGACTTATGCAAATTTTTTTGGTGAGGTTGTTGACACCGTCTGCTTGTGGTCATATGAGAATTACCAGGAAAAACAGTCTTTCTCATATTAATCATGAACTTTTCTTTTCCTATTTCAAATCCCATTTCTTGTCCAGAATTTAAACAGTTTCTGATCTCACATTCTCCCTTTTCATCTGACTGCAGTTTTTTTCTTTCCCACATTATAAGTCTTGCATATCTATCACATAAAACAGAAGAGTTATTAGATCTGATACAAGAAGCTAATTAATGGGATAGCCCATTTAATGTTAAATGAATTATTTGACGATCATTTATTGGCACACCCTCCTTGCATCTGAGAGATATTTGAAATCACAAAAAGCACAATTCCTAATCAACATCAAACAAATACAGTGGCCTTAGCCATAAGACATTTTGCAGCTGTCTTTTTATAAGGTACATATCCAGATGGCCTAGCAAATGATTTCATGTAATAGGATACTGCATTTCTCAGAACAGGGACATGGTCATTTTTTCCAAGAAAATGTCAGCAGAACTATCATGGTTTTTTTTCGCTGAGTATTTCTAGTCCTAAATAATAAATATTGTAGAATCATGTTTAATGTCAGAAGACATTCTAGTAGAGGCACTTCATGTTTTATTTGTTAGAGTGGCTCCTAGTAAACTAGTTCTCAGGATTTCCACCCTAATTAGCAATTGCCAGAATTGCCCTAGGTTGGAGAAATTGGGATAACATCAGCTGTTGAAAATCAGTGTAGGTGCATGGACTTCAAGTATGATGAACCATGGACATAAAACAGCGGGAATTGCTCAAGCAGTTTCTGCTGTCTGTTGGGATGCAAGAGACATCAGTATCTCTGCAATAGTTTCTGTTGCTTCTTATGAATAGATAATCCCTATGTGGGATGATATCTGCAACAGGAAGGGAGAGGCAACATGCTGTTTTTACTACAAGTAGGATGCTTGTTCTAAATACGGTACACAGTTTCACTTTAAAGTTTTGGAACTGGGTTTATTTGAGGAAGCCTTTGTATTGAGGAAATGGAACAGCCTACAGGGCAAGGTGGACTCACTGTCACCTACGCATTTGTATTTATGAGTCACTTGATGTTTAAGCCAGCTGCTGACATTACTTATTTTCAGAAGTCTGTCAAGTTGTTTTTTAACATGTACTTGAGGACCGAAGTCACTTATTCATGGTATCCTAGGTGATGGTTTCTTGTCAGCCTTCCACAACAAAATAGTTGTGGAATCTTTTGGACCAATTTCCCCTCCCTCTGACACCAGGGAAATTACTTTTAATTACATATAACAATGTAGAAATAAAGCCCGTTAATTTCTAAGTAATTGTTACTGGATCCAGATTTTATCCAGAAATGAAGACTTCTAGATCTCATAAAGGTTTTCTTGGAAGCAAGTCTAGCCTAATTTGCTTTTTCCCCCCCAGAAATCATCAAGAAAATGCTGGAAATATTCTCTGTACAACTGATCAATGGGCAAAGAAAATGGCTGTGTAGATAGTGGGGCCTGGGGAGAAACTAACAAATGTAGATTAATCTGTGTGACTTCCTATCTGAAAAACAGAATGTCCTTACCCAGGAGAAACTTTCCATCACCAGTCCTCCTGTACAATATGAAGCATCTTAACAAGAAAGAAGCAAAATTCAACATCCTGCTTGCCATCAGACATCTCAGAGGTAAACAGACTGCTCCAACTTTTATCTGAGCCTAATTTGTATTAAATGAACTTTTCCACCTGGGAGAGCTTATACCACCCTCCAGCTCTCCTGTGCAATAGGAAGTTTAATTTCTACCTGGGAGAAATTTTACAACTTTTGCATTCTTTTTGCCTGAGAAAGGGTGCATGTGCCCAAAAGCTTTCAAATAAAGATTTTTTTTTTCCCCTGCAACTATCTAGTTGGTCTAGTAAAAAATATCGCCTCTAACATACTGCCTGCTTTATGCAAAAAGCAATAATTTATCATATATTAGATGTGGGGTGAATTCCTTAAATGTTGGGACTGAATTGATAACCTAGGAGGTCCCATCCTATCCTCAGTTCCTAAGAACAAAGGGGGATTATATTGCTCTTTATGCTTAAAAATATATTCTTATGTTAGAGAGCAAATCACCAGCAATTGATTGTCAGTCAGCAGTCTGAATATCAGAAAAAATGTTCTGATGGTAAAATCTATAAGGCTGTGGCTGAAATCTTGTTATAACTTGAATCATTTTAAACTGGATTACACAAATCCATTATAAAAACACTGCTTTTCCATGAAATGTTTTAGCTGAAGATATATTTACATATGAAGAAGCTGAGACATGGTGAGGTAAAGGTGCAGATCTGTAGTAGGACTTAGGTGCTTAAAGAGGGTCTTATAAGACATTCAGGCACTGTAGCAGGCCTAGGCCCCAAGGGCAGCCATGATGCTCCCTGGTGGCCATGTGACTCCTACTCCCACCCTGGCTCTTCAGGGTCCCTCACTTTTTTCCCTGACCTGCCACGCCTTCATGTATCCTATAGTGTATAGGGAGGTTGCCTTCAGGGTCCCAAAGTAAGCCTCAGTTCCCCAGCCAGGTGATCATTGCAGTGTCTACCTGGCCCCAGTGTTGTCCCCCAGGCACTGAATTGTGGCCTTAGGGCACCTGTCACCTTGTGGGCTTTTTTTGTGGCCCCTGTCCTCCCTATAGCCACCCCCATATCTCACAGATCATAGAATCATAGAAGTAGGGTCGGAAGGGAACTTGTCGATCTTCAAGTCTGACCCCCTGCCTAGGCAGGATAAAAAACTGGGCCCAAATGAGGCCAGCCAGGTAGGCATCAAGCCTCCTCTTAAAGACCCCCAGGGTGGGAGCCAGCACCACTTCCCTTGGAAGTTGGTTCCAGATCCAGCCGCCCTGACTGTGAAGTAGTTCTTATGGATGTCTAATGTAAACCTCCTCTCCAACAACTTGTGTCCATTATTCCTTGTTATGCCAGGGGGTGCTAGGGGAAACAAGGTCTCCCCCAAACCCTTCTGGTCCCCCCCTAGTGAGTTTATAGACGGTCACCAGGTCCCCCCTCAGCCTTCTCTTGTGAAGGCTGAACAGGTTCAGGTCCTGCAGTCTCTCATTGTAGGGTCTGCTTTGTTGTCCCAGGATCATGCAGGTGGCCCTTCCCTGGACCCTCTCAATGTAGTCCATGATGTTAGCCTTGCTCCATGCACCAGCCTGTACAGGCTTCAGCCCTCTTGACTTTGGCCTGCTAGCTGGTGTAGCTGTGACTCCTAAGCGTAGGGCTACTTGTTCTGGCCTGACTTCTTAGTCCCAGCCTTTTTGCAGTTGTGCCTCACTTTCTCGGGGCACAGGCTCTAGCCCTCTCAGCTCCAGCCTGCTCCCCTGTCTTGCTCTTGAGGCTTGGGCTGTGGCCCTCTTAGCTCTCACCTGCCTGTCTCACTCTTACCCCTCTTGTGGGGCTTGAAACCCCAGCACCCTGGTATGGCTTCCAATCCTCCCCGACAGTCACAATCCGGTCCACCGGTATCTGACTCAGATGGAACACAAACACAAGCACCCGTTTCCAACTAAACATCTCCCTCACTCTGGGTCAATCTCACCCTTCAAGCTGTACTTCCCATCAAGTGCTCAGCTCCCTGCTCCCATAGATGACTAAATTTCTACCTCTGGGTATGCCCAGACCATCTTCTACCTTGGCAGATCTTAGAAGGTCTGTACCTAGCTCATGTGTAGGTCAAAGTAGATGTACCTCTGCCTAAATCCCTGACTTGGCTCTGAGTTGGAGACTTTCTCAGAGCAGCCCCAACATGCACGGGCAGGATAACACCAAATACAGCGGCCACAGACACTTTCATTCAAAAATGCTTGTAGTGGAGCTGCCTGTCTGTAATGGGGCCTTTCCCCTTCCATTATGAAAGAGAAAAGGGAAGGACACGTAAAAAGGGACAATTCAGGCTAGGAAGCAGCAGCAAAAGGGGTAGGAGTCTCCAGCTGTGAGAGAAGAACCTGCTAAGGAAGAGGCAGGAGGCTCCAGCCTTGAGAGGACAGCCTGCTAGCAAAAGTGAGGCCCAGAGCACAGAGAAAGACAAAGGTGCCTGACACTGTGAGCAGGACTGAAAGAAAAGCCAGAGGCTGGAAGAAGCCCAGGAGAGGGACTGCAATTGGCCTGAGGAAAGGTCCCAGAAGAACCCATCTGGGACTGGATGAGCCTTGGGAATGGCCACTGCCTGGGAGACCCAACAGTGGAGAAAAGATGTTGTGAGGTGTGGAGCAGCTGCAAAGGGAATATAGGAGGCTGCCTGTATAAGAAGCCCACTCATGGTCCTGGCCAGGAGATGCTCTGTAGCTCATGGAGCAGCAAGGCTTGGCTGGTGGTAAGTGGGGACATCGACTAGGACAGGTCCAGGGTGAAGGGGGGACTCTAAAAGCTTCACCCCAACTCACAAAGGTACTGGTGCCTGCACGTGCCAGCTCCCTCAGACTCAGTTCCTTTCTCAGGCTGAAGCCATTCAAATCCACCTTTCTATACATCCAGAATAGTTTCCTAATGCCTGGGCTATGGGGTAACTGACTCTAGAGTTTATTGCTGTGACCATTTCTGTGGATTATGCACACTTACATTTCCTGTGATGAAGCGTATTTCAGGAAGGCTGGGCAAAGCTGGGTTGCGGTGAGAGGAGCTAGGCGGTATACATGCATAAACACCCAGAGCTGGAAAGCATCATCACACCTGTGTGGGCAGATCATTATGACACAGCACTGCATTGCCCAAGATAGAAGCACAGGGCCAGATGTGCTGTAGCTGGTGCAACCAAATGTAGAGGTGCTGGCCAACTTTCTTTTGGCTCACCCTTGCAGGATGGCATGAGTTTGTACTGTACCTATTCACCTTTGGGGTTTCTGCCAGGGCAGAGGGCATGGCTGATTCCCCTCAGCAGAGACTCCCAAAGAAACACATCCCCTTTCAGACTGTTTGGGCAGCACTGGATCCTTTCTTGACAAAAGGAAGATTTCACTTTCTTCCTTCCCTTGAAGGTCTAAAGAAAACCTGATGTTAAGCTGTGTTTTTTAAAAAATGGTTCTCCACTGTCCTTTTCCTTGAACTCCCTCCTGTTGGAAGCACTGAGCTGCCTACATTGTGCTGCAGGTTGCAGATCCTCATGGTTCAGTGAAAAGGCAGCAGTTCAGCAGTCAGAGGAGGGAGTTCAGAGGCAGGTGGCAGTGGCTCTACAGATATGCAGATAGTGGGGTATGTAAGGTGGGTTTGGTTTTACAAATCTGGCACAGTCACCAGGCCCTTGTACCAAGAGTGTTGCTGAAAAAAAATGGTCTTGTTTTATGCACATGTGCCACAGTGGGGTACAGAGCACTGGTGTACTACCACCACAAACCAGCAAGTCTTTCCAGCAAGTAACAAGTATTTTGCTACCCACCCTTTTTGACACTGGTGCCATTGATGATGTGCGGCATTAATGATGCCACACACAAGAAACTCATTCAAATGGTGCTTCTTGAAGGTTAGTGAGAGTTTTTGGTTTGTATACCCCAATATTTGAGCATTGAGTGTTTTCAAGGTCTGGGCAAACATTTATGCAGCTTGAACGATAGAAATTTTGGCAGGGAAATTTCAATTTTTCCATTATATGCAGCTTTTAGGAAAAGCCCAGTGGCAATTTTATGTGTAAAAGTTTCTGAAACATTTTTTTCAAAACAATTTTAATGAAAGTTGTATTAAAATTGGTGCTGCACATTTTTGTTTCCTGAAAAATGCAGTAAACTGAAATTGTGTTTGAAATGGCTACTGAACAATTACTGTTTTCCCAAACATTTTTCACGTTCAAAGTTCTGCATGCTTTGGGTTTTTTTCTTTTCTTTTTTGATTACACAAAGAATCTTTTGGGAAAAGTCCCATCCCCCAAAATTCAGCAAGTTTCATTTGTTTTTAAATGAGATGTTACCCAACTTCTTTCTATTCAGCATCTCTCATGTTCACGCTCAATTTACAGTCAATGCTCTCTGATGCAAGTTCTTTCTTTTGCGGACTTACACAAGTCATTTGCTGGCCTTTTGCCAGTGTAGACAAAACATGCCCATGTGCATAAAACAAATTCCCTACATCAGGATGCCATGCTATTTTCTTTAAAGTTTGTAATACTTAAATTATTATCTTTCAGTACGAACTGGATACTGTAGTCCTTTTAGACTAGATCTTTTGTTCCATGTGCAGGTTACAAAACAGTTACAGGAAGATATAATTTCTCAGTGGCTGGGACTTTCCTTTTGCTGTGTTTTTAAAGAGCCCAAGAAGGCAGAAACATAATCCACGAATGGGCCTCTTAAGTAGTTCAGTAATGTATGTAATAATAATATCTAATATAGATCTTGATATATTTTATTGTATTGCTCATTTGTTTACAGGCAGTCAACTTACAACGTTTCAAGTTACAATGTTTTGTACATACATCTATAAATTGACACTCTGTTTCAACTTTATGACATCAGTTTTGACTTTACAATGCTTGATCTGATGCAACGCTGTGTGAACGAACAAGTTCACTACATCACCCATCTCCCTGGAGAACATCTGGCCAAACTTGCTTGGACACTTTCTTTAAGAAAGAGGACAAGACTCCAGAAAAACCTGCAGCCAAGACTCCTGACGAGACTCCAGACAAGAACCCTTCAAAAAAGTCCAACCAAGAGCCCTTTGAATAGTCCAGCAAAGTCACCTCTAAGAAGTCCTTCCAAATCAATATGATTGCTATTTACAATATAAATACATTAATGTAGATATATTACTCATCTATAATTGATTGAGTACAAAATTCTGGATTATTTTTGGTGAAAATAGGGTATCGGGCCTTGGTTCAGGAACCAATTTCCCTTTTACAACATTATTTCCTATGGGAAAATTGGTTCCAAATTACAAAGTTTTGAGACACAGTTTTTGGGAACCAACTGTGTCAGAAGTCTGAGGACTGCCTGTACATATTTACTTCCATCAATACTTTCAATAATAGTAGTAATAAATGTAATATTTTATTTTATGTATGTGTAGAAAAAAGTCACTGAAATGTTTCCCAACACAGAAGTTGATATTTTTCAGGGAAAAAAATGTTTCTTTCCCTAATAACATTTAGTAAAACAGAGAAACTTGAAAAAGCACATCTTCTCCTATCAAGAAAATAGTTTGACATTTCAAAATTCAACAGTATGTTTCAACTGAAAAAATATAAAACTATTTGCTTCAGTCTTTCCAAATGGAAATATTTTGAAAGTTCTTGTTCTATGGAAATTGTTGCTATTTTGACTTACCACCCAT
Source organism: Crocodylus siamensis (assembly GCF_052110815.1). Taxonomy (NCBI): domain Eukaryota; kingdom Metazoa; phylum Chordata; order Crocodylia; family Crocodylidae; genus Crocodylus; species Crocodylus siamensis. Next base: position 14,711,097 of record NC_143405.1, on the reverse strand, counting down.
CTCAAGACTAAAAAAATGAATGCTGAAATATCAGTTTTCTATGAAATGGTGATTTGCGTTTTTGAACTATTCATGATTTAAGTCTAAGAATTTCCCTCCTTCATCCTTAAAACTAGAGGATATGAAACCTGAATGCATAAAAGGCAGAATATTTTGCAAACGTTCATTTCTGTCTTCTTGTACAATATGAGATTTGGAGTGCTCCAAATTTTACAGTTTTTTAAATCCAGGTGTAAATGCAGAAAAAAATATTCACAAGTGTGGCAATACTTTCCTTGTTGTTTCTGTTTTGTATTTTTAACCCAACTTTAAAAAATATGGCTGGGGTCTAGATGTATCCCATCATACTGAGATAAGACTGTCTGTTTGATTCAGGAATGGGATTTAGGTTTCCAATTCAGTCTTTTAACTGTAACTCTTTTCTCTCAGTCTCTCTCTCTGCAGTACATGCTAATAGCTGGGAACCATCGGCTTCAAAATTTGAGTGGGAAAAACTGATCTCACTTTTTACTAAGAAGCTTAGAAAGAACTTCTCTGACAACTGATTCCATTAACAGCCTTTGAAGGCTTCTTGAGGCATGGGATAATAATGCTTGAGATCAAAGATAGTGAAACGGGAAAAAGTGGCCTGCTGATTTGTTGTGGTATGACAAATCTTTTGTCCCTGTGCGTATAGCTGGATGTTTATAGCATTCTAGTAAAGACTCTGCTTATCTCAATGTTATGAGTACTCTGCTCAGAAACACTCAGCTTTTCTTCTAGGATTGCCAGCATTGTCTACTTTTTTTCACTGGACAGATATATAGTCATGATTATTTCAGCATTTGTATCCTGTTTGACATGTTTCCCAAGGGGAAAAAAGGCACCAAAGAAATATAACCTCAGACTTGAAATTCTGAAGCAATGTTTAACTCTTTGGTTTTAACTAAATAAATTCCTCATTTTTAGGAGCTGGGAAGGGAGAAGAAATACTGGTCTATAAAACCAGGATGTGTTTGTGGGTAAGGGAGTAGCTGGGGATTTGGCAGATGCTGGGAACAGTTCTTGGTTGTGCTACCAGTTGCCTGGAGAGCCTGGGCCAAATCACGGTTAATCTCTGTTTCAATCCCCATTTGGGGATAAAAATCATTATGCCAGCTCCCATACACATTATGCAAAACATTATGCTTCTCGCACCTTTTAACAGCGTGTATATTAAGTGCCTTTTATTCTTCCCTAACTTCTATTTCATTGTAATTCTTTCACCCTTATGCACACATGATTTTTCCTTATGGATTCTCCTAACTCCTCATCCTTTCCCCAGCACAAGTGGATATAGTTGTAAATATTTTGTATAGTAATCAGTTTTGTTAGAAGACGATCGTTTAGGAGAGGGCCATACACCAAAGGGGAGCGAGAGAAGCCAGTCATCTCCTGGGTGCATGAGGGAGGCAGAGTTAAGGTGGCAGCATGTGGTCTGTGATGGACAATGGTTGTATTACTAGCAGGCAAGTACCTTTTTGTGTGAAGGAGCAGAGGGTATATATTCTTAGAGGACTTAACTGTTTTATCCATTTTTGTCAGCTTCTGTCAGGTGCTCTTTGAGCATTTAGCAGCTTGAGCTGCTTCACAACAAATCTTTTATTTATTTCCTAGGTAGATGTTAGTGTTTAACTGGGGTAGGATGGGTATAAGTGCAGCTACTGATGGAGAAGATGTTAGCACCAGCAGCTGTGCGTAGACTTCTATGCCTCAGCAACTGTTCTAGTTTAAAAGGTAAGAAGAAACTTAAATCTGAATCTTTCCCACATTGTTGTTTATGGCATGAATGAGGCTGGGTTGTTCCACGCAGGCCTGTTCTACTGTTAAACTCCAGAAGTGTCTAAGTAATGTTTGTTGGAGGGATTCCTTTGGTCAGCCCATTTATTGTTATTCTTTAGCTGCCCCATGTCACAGCTGTCATGGCAGATGTTGAGACAGAGATAGTTGTATGCTCTGCCCAACCTCATCAGTCAAACTGGAATGTACTCAACACCCCAACCAACCCAGCAAGTGAGAATGTACGGCACAAAAATGTTCAGTCCTAATGTGAATTATAGTTAAATGTCACTTTGATCCAACATCAAACAAACAAAAAAAAACACCGCCCGCTTCCCGGAACCTATTCAAGAAGCTTGTTTGTGCCAAATGTTTGTCATGGCTAGGTAACATTTTTAAGAAGCACTGGCTAACCAAGAGAAAGACTGGCTATGACAAAAAAAATCCTCCAGATCTCTTATTCTAAGACGTCTTATTAAAAGGTTACCTGGAACATTTAAACAACTTTAAAACAGCTCTAAGTAAAATTTCACCCTGCGAGGCCACCAGCATTCATAGGATGCCAGCAATTTTGGCTGACAGTAAGCCCAATTTAGAATTCAGTCTCAACCAAGAAATCAGACTGGGTGCTCCCTATCTGCTGTGCTGTCTTTGACACAATTCTGGACCATGCTTTATGGAAAGTGTACTCTTCCTCCAACTTGCCTGCAATACGCGTAGAGAGACTTTCCGTAGCTTGACTGGACATTCCATTTTTCTAGGTTGCTCACTCAAGTATGAGGCAATGCAGCTGCCAGCATTTACTGGAAAACAGAACTAGGTTCAAAGGTTCTATTTGCTGTGGACAATCCTCAGCAGGGGCTTATCTGACAGCTATGTAGACCTCTCGAGTCTGAAGTTGGTGGGCAGATGTTACAGAGATATAAAAAGTGTCCAATATTTCAAACCTCCAATTTTGCCAAAAAAAAACTAACAGAAAAGTCTTACTTTTGGCATCGTGACATTTCTAGTTGAAAGAGGGGTTTTTTTTTGTTTGTTTGGGGTTTTTTTTTTTAAACTAACTAGTTCCATCTTTATTTAACTTTGGGAATGAAGCAGTGAGGGAAATGGGACTAGGGCTAGGAGCAGACGTTGCATTTGTCCCTGGGTAAATTTATTGCAGATCAAAAATGTCCTGTGATTGGCATGAATGCACATTGTCCTTCTAATTATGGTTCAGAGAGTGCAATGCTGCTTTTCTGCCATTGATTCAGTACAGTACTTTGCAATTTCCTAGGGTACACTGTTACTACTTCTTACTTGGAAACTTGTTTTTTTAGGCTTTATCCGAAGGACAGTGGAAATGGATGTACTGGGACAAACACAAGCACAAATTCTCCAAGGGCAAATGTGACGTCTGTTCCTAGGCTGAGTGTAGCAGAAGTATACTTAGTAGGGCTGTGAGAAACAGCACTGTTTTGTTTCAACTTCCATGTCACCATTTCAATGGGACAGTGTTTCCTTTCGAGTTTCATTTAATTTTGAAGTGCTCTTCTGTTCCATTTCGTTGAAACTGTTTTGCTGTTTTGACGACGTTTCAACATTTTGCCCATAGGCTATAATGGGGAAGCATGAAACTGCCTGTAACTTAGCAATTTTTTGGCAGATTTGGATGAATACAGCAGGGATAGTAGCTCCTTCTGAGGACATAAAACCTGCCAAGTTTCAAGGAGATGGGTTTAGGGGTTTCTGGGAAACTGCACCTCAAACTGCTCACAAGCAAAACTCATGTCACGTGTATGTGTTAAGGCGCAGCAGGGTGAAAACTGCAGGCATGGTAGCTCCTGCTGAGGCCATGAAACTTGCCAGCTTTCAAGGAGATAGGTACAGGGGTTTCTGGGAAACTGCACCTCAAGTTGCTGACAAGCAAAACTCATGACGTGTGACTGTGTGTGTGTTAAGGTGAATCCTCACAGGTGCTGGGGCCTCTACACAACATGGTAGTGTGCCCCAGTGAGGCCTCTCCTTCTCCCCTACAGCCTCAGTTCAGTCCACCACTTTAAATGACAACAGTTAAAGTAATATCTTAATGAGCAGCAGCACAGTAGCACCAGCAGCATCTCAAGCAGCCGAACTATGACAGAGCCCTTCTTTCCTCTCCTGCAGGAGCTTCTTCTCCAGCAGCTTCCAGAGAACTCTCCCTGCCAGCCCCAGCCCCAGCCCCAGCCCCGGGGCTTAGATGTGCCCAGGGCCCTGCCTTCTTCCGGTCAGGTGCTAGAGGTATTGGTCTAAGGACATGGCACTGGCAGACAAGGTTCTTTGGCATTTCAAGGTCCTTTGGCATCCCTGTGGTGCTCATGTGTTTTGATCCCTTGCCCCAGCTGGTTTTGGCTCGGCAGTGCAGGCAGACAGCATATGTGGGATCATCTGCCAGCTCAGACCATTTCTGGGGTGTGGATGCATGTGTGGATGCTGCAATTTCCTCCTCCTCAGCAGGCAGAGGCACAGCAACAGGAGGAGTGGACTCTGCTGAGCCACTTGCCTCCACGGCCTCTACCTTGGCCTCTTATGAAGTGCCTTCTGGGGAAGAAGACCTGGCTCTAGGGGAAACTTGAGGGGTGTGGAGTACAAACTCAGCTGATTTCCCCCTCCTTCCCTAAGATTTCCCTTGCTAGGGCACTCAGATCCAGCTCCAGCTCTTCCTTTGGCGCTGGAAGGCTCAGCATGGGAAGTAAAGTGGGGGTGGAGGAGACTGTCATGCTGGTACTGCTGCTTGTTGTCATGTTGGTGGTGTGGGGGGGGTTATGGCTTGTGCTCGTAGAGGGGATGTAGACTCAAGCACAGGCAGTGGCACTAACACTGCTCCCCTTGCCTTGCTGCCTGTACTAGTGGAAGCTTCAGGCCTGTTTGTTGTAGCAAAGAGGTTGTCTTTCTGTTTTTTTTGGGGGGGGGCTGAACTTACACCTCCCCCTCTACCCCCTTTTCTACCCCTCCCTGAAGTCTTGTCAGCTGCCTTTCCAGGATGCTTCATTGTGTTTTTCATAGTGTCCTGTCTTTATAAAAATATATAAATGTATGTGCCCTCCTATATAAATTGTATACTATAATATGCAAGATATAAATGTATAAAAATAAAAATATATGAATATATATGTGCCCTCCTATATAAATTCTATAGTATAATATTCAATACAATTATGAAACTGAAAAAAATAAATCAATTAATATACTAATAAAATAAAAGGGTCTAGAAAGAAAGCATACGGTATTATGGAATCTCACTTGCTGGGCTAGCAAATAGGAAATTAAATCAATGGTAGTAATAGCCTTTGTTGTCTAATGCTCCTGAGCTTCTGGAAGATAGCTCAGTAACTGACCCCAAGGCAGAAAGCAGACCTGTTCAAACAATGCCCTCTGTTTATGATATTTTTCCATCCCGTCCCCAGAGCACTGGGATTGGAAGGGACCTCAGGGAAGGATCACAGTCACTGACCAGCTACACAGTCTCTGTCAGAGCAGTCTTTCCCCCCTCTTCCCCTTCCCTCTCCTTATTTTCCTTATTGCCTCCTTATTTTCCTTATTGCCTCCGTTTCCCTGCAGGCAAGCTCTGCTTCAGCTTCAGAGAAATGTTTTGACTGCCCTTGTTTCATTTTGAGGCTGTTCCGAAGCCCTTCATTTCATTTTGATTTCTCTGTTTTGAGCTTGAAACGAGTCGAATTAGTGTTGAAATGAAACAGCTGGCAAAATTTTACACAGCCCTAATGCGTAGAAACAGGTGGAGCTGGCAGTCTGTGCCTTAGTTATTGTTTTATATGGCTAGTGCAACATTACCAAGCTGGTCAAAGGAGGCAGCACCTATTGTAAGACACCTGCAGGGGCAACATAGATGAGGCAGGGAATTAGGTAAATAGCTTGATTTAAAGAGCTAGGGCCATGTGCTTGGCTTTTAAGGTCAATGGAGAAACTTCTCTTAGCCACCATGGGAACTGGGTGAGGCTTCAGGGGAAGATCTAGTTTCTGGTCCTGCTTTGCCACTGATCTTACTATGTGTGCATGGCTGGGTGCATTTATTTGCTCTGGGTCTCCATGTTCCTGTTGATAATGCTGGGATAAGAATAATGTTCATACAGTAGTTCACAGCTTTGATGGTAGAGTTATTTAGGCAACATTCACAATGTTTTTTGTATAAGCTAATCAGTAGGTATTTGCCCCATTCCAGTATACTGGCTACAATGATAAATCATGGGGGGTTGTTGTCAGCTGGTAGTTGTTGTCATCAGGTCCCTGAAAGCAAATTATAGCTTTATTATGCATATAGTTGGCTCTACATTACCCACTGTACAAATTCAAGAACCCGTGACAGCTAATAATACAGAAATTCAAATTGATAACAGTAAATCAACCCACACAGCTAGATGATAATGTTTCTTGAAGACAGATATTGGCTATATTAAATCAAGAAACTGAAAAAGCTTTTCTTAATCTTAGAAACTGAAAGTGGGAAGCATCACTGCTCCTATGACTTGACTAGATGGTGCAAGTGGTTTTAAAAAAAAGTCTGGGGGAATCCTCAGTTAATTTCTGACTTTTGCAATGTAAGATATACTTGGCATGTGGGTGTCTTGGGTGAGATTGACTAGGTGTAATTTGTTAAATACAAATTTCATTTGTATTTTTATTTTTCTTGTACTTCTGCCACCTTTGTCAGGCAATCAGATATTATGAGCAGCTAGCATGCGAGTGAGCTTGTTTGTAGTGAATTTCAATGTCTTTTTTTTTAAATTATATTCAGGAATTACAGGACCCATCCCAAGGCAGACTATAACAGCTCAAGAAACAGAGATGCATGACTGTAATCAAGAATTGGATCAATAATATTAATTCAAGAAACTAATGCAGCTCATAGTAATTTAAAGTATAATCCTGTAAATTAGAATATCCTGGATAGAAAAAAAAATATTTCTCAGTGCTCCCTTCTACTGCTATTCCATTAGCATCTAGCATTTCCAGCAGCACATGAATTCCTTAATTAGAAGTAGAGGGTAGTCTCTGGATTCCAAGTTGAAACAAACAGACACAGTGAGATAAGCCCTAAAAGGCAGGCAATTGAACACTATGCATTTACAAAGACATGCATGCAAGCAGAGATAAAGAAATACAGACATATGCATTGCCATCTTAGGGCTATGCCTTCAAAATCAGCTGTCTAAGCATCATCTGAAAATTTTAGATGCTTGGATCTATTATACTAACAATTTTTTTTTTTGCATCTGTGAACATAAGAATACTCTCCCCCAATTGACAGTTTTGTACATTTATACCGAGATACCCATTTTCATGTTGATTAGTGATGAGTGTCAGTGAAACACTGGACCATGCAAAGAGACCTACTGGATCTCCAGAAGTATCTTAACAAGCCAGGCTGCTTGACTGTATTGCAGCGATTGGTTATGTTAAAAGAGGTAGATAAGGCTGAAGAGAAACTACCACGTTGCATTAGCCAGAGGGCTCTGGGCTAGGGGCAGACATTCAAAAAGCCTGAGCCTGAATTGATTCAGTCTTTGCAGGTTGGTCTAACTTGGCTAGGCTGAACTGGTTTGAAATTGGACAGACATTCTCTCTGGACTGGGGAAATTCAGGCACATGCCTGCAGTGGCTCAGGCTAGAAGCCAGGAGGCACTACTAGAGCAGCCCTCCCTTCCCTTCTGCCAGCAGCTGAGCTGAGGAGGGTATGGCCAGGCTCTGGCAGGACTGTCTCATTAGGGAGGTCTTTCTGCATGGTGGCAGGCTGGTGAAGGGGTGGCAGTGTTGCCAGCCCCAGCCCCAGCCCCAGATTAGCACTCTCAAGCAAGGGCAGGGTGTGGTGGTGTGTGTGTGCAGTGCATGCATCTGTTGATAAGTCTTTATCACCCGATTAGCAAAACAATAGTTTCTCTTCACATTACTTCAACTCCTCAAACAGCTTACTGCCTGACCTGTTGATTAACTCCAAAAGCCCTAAGCAGTTACTGTTCTGTCTCCTTATCCCAGTGAAATTGGAGACAGACACACACACAGACACATTAGCTAGCAGACCACATGCTGCCCATGCTCCCTGGTGTGGCAGAGAGGAGGAGGGGATCTCTGCTTAAGCAGTGGGCAGTGAGAGGGGGGAGGGAGAGGTGGGCACAGGGAAGCCAGCAAACCCTGCTGTGCCTGCAAGTCTGTGCCAAGCTCCAGCCAGGGAGTGGAGAGGAGAGGCCAGCCCTGCTGTGGAGCAGAGATCCCTGCCCAGCCTAGAGAGCATGCTGGGATGCTGGGGAACTCTGATTTAATTTAAACTGGCAAGGGGCCTGGGGCAGACATTGCATAAACCAGTTTGAACCAAATCAGTTAAGTCTGATACGACAGTCAATTAGGCTTAACTCAAACCAGTTTCGGCCATTTTCAAACTGGTTTATATGCACTGAACATCTGTTCTGTTACAGATTTAAATCAGTTTCTGATCACTTAAAATGGCTTATGTGTAATGTCTGTCTCTAGCCCTGGTAACCAGGCTGTCCTTTATGACACTACTACTGACACATTGAGTGTAGGCGGGGAAATACCACATGCCGACTGTAAAATCAGCTACAAGGTAGGGGTTGTCAATTTCTCATTAGTAATTCCAGCAGCTCATTTCATTATAGAGGTGGAGAATTATCCAGTAACTCTGACAGGACTTGAAAGACCTGTGCCTAATTCATTTATTTTCCAGCACAGATTTCCTGGATGAATTTAGGCCAGATTCATTTTTGTAAAGTAGGTACCTAAACAGGACTTTGGTACCATTTAAGTACTTAAGATGCAAACAGTCTATATAATACCACTGCTGAAGAAGCCACACAAAATTCAGGCACATAAATGTATTTAGTTTAATTACAATCCAGATAAATGGAGGTGAGGCACACATTGTAAATCTCAAGAGGGCTCAGTTTAGTAGGTGATATCAAAGCGTAAACTAAACATCAGTGGGTGTGTCTACATGTCACCACCGTACAGTGACGTTGTTACTGTGCTGTGCTTCAGTACTTTGTTTTGAAAGTACTAAACATGGCACAGTAACTGCTTGTATCATGCCATAAGGGCAGCACATGCTTAGTCTTTGCAGCTATGTCACTGTAGTGGTGCGCATGCCACTACAGTGGCACTACAGTTTTGTAGCTGGTGATCATGTGTAGACACACATAATCGCTATATTGCTGTAGCATGCCATACGGCAATGTAGCACATCATTATGTCACCATGGGGCGATGTGTAGATGCGCCCACCAAGTCCAGCACAAGGGATAGTACCCATGGCTGTTTTTACTCAGAAATATGGCTGGAGGGGTCACCCTTTTTTAATAATAACCTAATGGTTACAGCACTCAGAAATTGCAAATGTGGGTTCTAAGATCTCCTCACCTTGAGGGGATTCAAACCAATACCCTTCACTCCTAAGGAACATATAGACACCTAGCTATAAGCTAATGTTGGGGATAATTCAGGAGGGAGGTATCCTCCATTTATTCTGTTGAAGTGAGGTCCCTCTTTAGCTAGGAATACAAGAGTGAATAGTCTAAAGGAGTGCAAATAAAAGGAAACCTGAATGTGTAGCCTAGTGATTAAGGCAGCCCTTAATCCTTGGGTAGGGAGAGTTCTGGGTTCTGGGTGCTGCTTCCATGTTCATTTGTGTTTTTTTATCCAAAGGCTGCCTGAGAAAATTCATAAGCTTCAGGACTTGCATTCTTGGCTGTACACAGGTCTGTCTTCAACGTGATATTTTCTTATTTGCTCAAGTGGATGAATGAAACACTTTAAACAGAAAGAGATCACAGAGTAAACGGTTAGTTAAAATATATTTACTAGTGTGACTTTCTGAATTAATAAATACTGATGCTGAAATTACTGGACCCTCCAAGATTCATGGAACTAAGCAACTGATCACCTGCTGGGAGATCTCATTCACCTGATAAAGTTGATCAGGAGGTCACCTGTCTGGAAGTTAGAAGGCATAACAAAAAGCTTTTTTGCCCACTTGGTAGGGGGAGAAAGGACAGGAGAGAATATATTTTTTTAAAGATGTGGCATGCTGGCTGCAGATAAGAGAAAGATTCCATGGTTTTGAAGTAAGTCTCATGAGTGACAGGAGAGGAGTTTTAGATGTTATAATGGACCTTGGTTTGAGCCTCAAGGCAGCCTCCAACTGATAAGATGTGGTGGAGAAATGTTTTTAGGTATTTATTAGTTTGCTTGGATCTACACATTTTTATGCTAGCTAAAGAAAAAAGTGATTAGTTTTTGGAATACTTACAAGTCTGAATCTGTTTGTTCTATGATGATGTTCATTTCAAGGGATGAACTATGAACTCATAGAGGCCTCAAAGTAGTGATCAAGGAACATCTATTTAATCTACTGGGGTGGCTGGGGGAATTATCACTGAGCTTGGACTTAGGGTAGCTGGACTGTGATGGTTCATTTTGGAGTATCAGATGGTAAGCATGTGCGCCAAGGAAAGAGTATTGCTGTAGCCTGTCAGAATAAGAGACAAGAGAGGCCTGGGAATGCATGGGTCTGATGCGGCTTTAACTGGGCATGTCTACACGTGTGCTTTAATGTGCATTAGTTTATTTTAATGCGCATTAAAGCATCACAAAAAAACCATGCGCTTTTGCTAATATGCATTAAAATAGGCTAATGTTCCTTTTTCTAGTACCTCAGAATGGAGGGCATGGAAAGTGCTCCAACAGTGGAATTCCAGCACACCAGAACAGACTCAATTAGTTGAGACTTCTGGAGTGTGGCAATTGCCTCCCTCCAGCAGCCTCCTGCATCTCATATATCAGCATCCCCATGCTTAAAAATGATGGTGGGTGTGCTTGAACTAAAGCTCATTGAGTGAGCTTTAATTCAAGTGCCTCCACTGCTATTTTTAAGCGCAGGGGTGCTGATGCAGGAGACACTGCTGTACTTTAATTTAAGTGGCTCTTGGAGCTGCTTTAATTAAAGCACCACCCCCACCCTCATGCCTGGACCATGTGTAAAAGTGCCCTGAGGTACTAGACTTTATGTGGATTAATGAACACGTAGATGCACCCACTGGGGATGTGTTAACAGGGTGGTGTGACATGTGGACCGGGTAATAATATGTACAAAACCTATACTTGCCAAGAAGGGATTACTTGAGAACCTGTGAGCTTAATGAATTCTGCCATAGTGTGCCTGCTAAAAGGTAGCAATAAAAGAGGAGAACTCAGTTCATGTAGAGCTGATGTGGGAAGGAGTGGATTTCTAGCTTTTGGCTGGTGAAAGAAGCATAACTGGAACCAGATTGCTGAGTCAGACTACTGCCTACCACTGCCAGGCCCTTTTGTAGGTGGGAAAGCAGTGAAGCACTGAGAAGAAAGGCCTGTTAAGCCTCCTTGAAGGGAAGATGGCCGTAGGCCAGGAAAGCTTGATGGGTGTGGTGATAGATTCCTGATCCTGTCATGTTTGGGGTGGAGGTTTTTGTTCTTTCTTGTGCTGGAACCTGGTTAACCAGGAAAGGATATAGCTGGTGATATAGCTTAGCTGGAAGATTAAGACAGCACAGTAATCTCTTAAATAGATCTCTTAAAACTTAGAGGGAACCTAAGGTAAATTGGTGACCCATGTTAGGGTGACGTGGACGCCAACCCTTCTATATGTAACTTTTAAAACCATGCCGTCAGCTCCACTAAATAACTGCTTTTTGTTGCAAGAACACAAATATAAATACAGAGCTAAAGCATCCAATCAAAGCCCCTCCATATCAAGATGTATATGTATAGAAATTGATATGGTTGATGTAGGATATGATTTTTCTTGGAACTCAACTAGGCAGGGATTTTACAATAGTGACTCCAGTCCTAACCTGCTTTAGTTAAAGCACCTCTGCCACCATTTTGAAGTGTGGGGCGCTGATACATGACACGTGGAGGCTGGCTGGAGTGCACTAATTGTCATGCTCCAGCAGACTCAGTTAATTGAATCTGCTCTGATGTGCCAAATTACAGCATGTCGTAGCAGCCTTCCCACATGCCTACAGGAACTCTTAGTTTCTGTGTTTAGGTTTTCCGGGGCAGTCCTCCAAGTTTCCATTAGCCACAGCCTTGTAGAGGCATTATAGTTCATTTATGGTGGATTTTTTTACTTGCTTCCAATTACTCACTGGAGTAATAATATTCTCCACTAAACATGAGATGAACTCTGACTTTCCCTGCTTGGAGTCCTGCTTACAGTTGCCAATTATGTTATGTCCCAACATGAAAGGGGAATGAGGGGGAAGGAAATGAGAAATATTTATTCTCATGGACAGGCCAGTTGGGGAATCCCACAGGGGAAAACAGTATTAAGGAAATATCACCCTGGATTAATTCTGTTTTCTTTGTGTTTCACAGATCAGGGGTTAGTTCCATGTGAGAGGTGACTCTTTCTTTCTTTCTTAGCTTAACTATATGAAAAGAGAAAGAATGGAACGAATTTTGAGTCTGTGATGTTTAAGGTAATTCATAAAAGGTTGGGGGAAAAATTAAATACTACTAGAGGGACATAATCTATTTTGGCAAGTTGTACTCAGGGCCCTAACAGGCCCCTTTGTGCCTCTCAGATTCTGACTTCACTTATGGGCTGTTTCAACATCTTGCACTAAATCAACCAGCTGCAAAAGTGTGACAATTTATGTTAGGCTACCCATGACTCTCAAGGGTTGCTTTGGTGGTCAACATGAAACCAAAGGCAACTCCATGCTCACCGCGTCCCATGCAAGCTGAAGGAGGCAAGAAGGCCAGGAGGAAGAAGCGTCGCGTGATTGTCATTGGTGACTCCATCCTGAGAGGTACGGAGGGCCCTATCTGTCGCCGGGACCCCTCGGCACGTGAGGAATACTGCCTACCTGGAGTGAGGATTCAGGATGTGAAAGGGATGCTCCAAACCGTAATCCAGCCCACCGATTATTACCCTGTGGTCCTAGTCCATGTAGGCACTAACGATATGGCCAGGAGGAGCCCTGATCGCCTGATGGAGGACTACCATGCTCTGGGGTGCGTGCTGAAGGAGATGGGCGCACAGGTGGTTTTCTCTTCTATCTTGCCAGTGAGTGGACGAGGCAGACGGCATGAAACATGCATCGTGGAGACCAGCTGGCAGCTGCAGGAATGGTCCTTTGAGGAGGGCTTTGGCTTCCTCAGCCATGACCGGCACATCACGATGAGAGACATGCTGGGATGGGATGGGCTCCACCTTTCCCCTAAAGGTAAGTGTGTGTTCTCTTCTAGGTTGGTGGACCTCCTCCGGCAGGCTTTAAACTAGGCTCATCAGGGGAAGGGGAAGATGAGGGCGGAGGAAACATCAGACTGCCAGACCAAACAGCACCCGCAACTACAGCCCAGCCCAGCCCAATGAGCGAAGCAAATAAACAGGTAAGAGATAGAGGCCAGGGTAACGCTGGGACTAGGAGGTCAGTACACACATCCACAGGAGGCCTCAAATGCCTCTACACAAATGCTCATAGTATGGGTAACAAGCAGGAGGAACTCACCCTCCTGCTGGCTGACACCAGCCCGGACATAGTGGGGATTACGGAAACATGGTGGGACACAACACATGATTGGGCGGTGAATGTCAAGGACTATAGGCTGTATAGGAGGGACAGGATAGGAAAGAGAGGAGGGGGCGTGGCACTCTATATTAAGGAGGAATACACATCCTTGTCAATTAGCAAAGAGTCAGGGGAGGGGCACTCTGAAGTGCTTTCGGTTAGAGTACAAGGCAGTCAAGGGGAAAGAGACTTAATGGTGGGGGTCTACTACAGACCTCCCAACCAGGGAGAAAAGCTTGACCAGGAATTCTTAGGTCAGCTCACAGAGGTAGTGAAGGCTAAGGATGTGGTAGTCATGGGGGACCTGAACTTCCCAGACATCTGCTGGGAAGAACGGTCAGCCAGGTATGAATGCTCACATAGGTTCTTGGCCAGAGTGCAGGACCTCCATCTAACCCAGGAGGTGCACAGCCCCACCAGGGGAGACGCCTTGTTGGACCTAGTGCTGGCCATGGGTGATGACCTGGCGAGGGGGCTGCGGGTGCTCGACCACTTGGGTGACAGTGATCATCGCCTGCTGGAATTCACCATCCAGGGCAAGGCGGCAAAGGCATGCAGTAAGGCAGCGGCCCTAGATTTTAGGAGGGCAAACTTCAACGAGCTAAGGAGGATAGTTGGAGAAGCACTGAGGTCCTGGAGGGGAGGGGAGGGGAGCCAGGTGTCCAAGAAGAGTGGTTGTGCCTTAAGGAGACGATCCTCCAAGCCCAAAGGAAGGTAATCCCAATGAGGATCAAAGGGAGCAGGAGAGCACACAAGCCTCTGTGGCTCACCAAAAGCATCCGGGAATGTCTCCTTGCTAAAAAGGAGGCTTACACCCAATGGAAAGAAGGGGTCATCACCATGGAGGACTATTCTGTAGTTGCTCAGGGATGTAGGGGGGTAGTTAGGAAGGCCAAGGCAGAGATGGAACTGGGACTAGCTTCCCAGATTAAGGACAATAAGAAGTCCTTTTTTAAATACATAGGGGGTAAAAAGAAGGTCCCGGGTAATGTGGGGCCCTTGCAGGATGCATTGGGAAACTTGGTTGTCACACCATACAACAAAGCTAACATGTTTAACGATTTCTTTGCCTCCGTCTTCCTAAGTAGGGACCAGAACAGCCACCTCCCTGCTGGGCCCCCCTCGGGCCCCGGGGGAGGCACACCTGGGCCACGGGTTAGCGAGGATTTAGTTAGGGAGCTTCTGGAGGGGTTGGACGTATTCAAGTCAGCCGGTTCGGATGATCTCCACCCTAGAGTTCTAAAGGAATTGGCACAGGTCATTGCAAGTTCCCTGGCACAGCTTTACGAGCACTCGTGGTGCTCTGGTGAGGTACCGGAGGACTGGAAGAGGGCCAACATGGTCCCCATCTTCAGAAAAGGCAGGAAGGAGGACCCGGGAAACTATAGGCCGGTTAGTCTTACCTCGATCCTAGGCAAGCTGTTCGAGAAAATTATGCTGGCACACATCCAGGAGGGGCCAGCAGGGGACTGCATGCTTAGGGGCAACCAGCACGGGTTCATCAGTGGCAGGTCCTGTCAGACCAACCTGGTGGCCTTTTACGATCAGATCACCAGATCATTAGATGCAGGGGCAGCAGTGGACATAGTCTTCCTGGACTTCCGGAAGGCTTTTGACACTGTCTCTCACCCCGTTCTCATTAAGAAACTGGGGGGCTGTGGTGTCGACACCCACACAGTCAAATGGGTCGCCAACTGGCTGGAGGGCCGCACCCAGAGGGTGGTAGTGGATGGGTCCTTCTCAACCTGGAAGGACGTGGGCAGTGGGGTCCCGCAGGGCTCGGTCCTCGGGCCTGCACTGTTCAACATCTTCATCAGTGATTTGGACGAGGGGGTAAAAAGCACGCTGTTCAAATTTGCTGATGACACTAAGATGTGGGGGATGTGGGCAAACTGGAAGGGTGCAACAGGCTACAGTCAGACCTGGACAGGTTACAAAGGTGGGCAGATGAGAGTAGGATGGGTTTCAACACAGACAAGTGCAAAGTGATGCACCTGGGGAGGAATAACTGGCACCATACCTACAGTTTGGGGAACTCCCCTCTTGTCAGCATGGAGGCGGAAAAGGATCTTGGGGTCATCATTGACTCCAAGATGAACATGGGCCGGCAGTGTGGGGATGCAGTCAGGAAGGCCAACCGCACCTTGTCGTGCATCCACAGATGCATCTCGAGCAGGTCCAAAGAGGTGATCCTCCCCCTCTATGCGGCACTGGTCAGGCCGCAGCTGGAGTACTGAGTCCAGTTCTGGGCACCGCACTTCAGGAGGGCTGTGGACAGCATGGAGAGGGTCCAGAGGAGGGCCACTCGAATGATCAGGGGACAGCAGGGCAGGCCCTATGAGGAGAGGCTATGGGACCTGAACCTGTTCAGCCTCCACAAGGGAAGGCCGAGGGGGGATCTAGTGGCCTGTTACAAACTAGTCAGGGGGGATCAGCAGGCATTGGGGGAGTCACTGTTCCCCCGAGCACCACCAGGAGTGACCAGGAATAATGGTCACAAGCTGGCAGAGGGTAGGTTTCGGCTAGATATCAGGAGGCGCTACTTCACTGTCAGGGCGGCTAGGGCCTGAAACCAGCTTCCATGAGAAGTGGTGCAGGCTCCTACCCTGGGGGTGTTTAAGAGGAGGTTAGATGCACATCTTACTGGGGTCGTTTGACCCCAGTACCCTTTCCTGCCATGGCAGGGGGTCGGACTTGATGATCTGCTCAGGTCCCTTCCGACCCTAGAAACTATGAAACTATATATTTTGGCAATGTCCCCTTGTTCACAGCTGCATTCTTGCATTGAAAGGGGACTAATGGTTGGGTCATAGGTAACACAGGTGGAGCTGGACGGGAAGCAATTGTGCAGTTCACACTGGGACAGAACTGAAATCATTGGAAGTTTCTTTCAAAAAGAGGACTCATTCAAGGATTTTCAGTAATCCAGTGGTCAGGGAAATCCTAGGTGCAGGAGGCCCAGTTTTAATCCCCTGCTTCAGATTAGGCACTCAAGCCTCCATGCGCCATGACCACTGGCCTATAAAAGGCAATTTTCTCTAGTACAGTAAGTAGTTGTTTTCATATTAAATGGAACAGCTCAAGCAGAAGAAATGCAGAGCTGCTTCTTACAGTAGACAATAGTTTGGTGGTTTAAGTGTTTTCCTGGGATGCAAAGACTGGCATTTAAAGTTCTTGATCTGAATGGGGCAAAGTAGGGACCTGAAGCTGCGTGACCTGTTCCTGGCCTGTTGGCTGCTCTGGATCACACAAGTCTCCCTGTGTTACAGGATGGACTTTCTGGTCAAAGCAATCTTCCCCAATAACAGGTTCATTGCAACAGGTAGACTCCTGTAAAAAAATATTGTTTTTGACAAACTGATATTTTCCAAGTGGGAAGGGAACTTTGATCAAATTCCCAACTGTCTCTAGAGAGAGAGCAAGCTCCATGGCTCCACAGTAGCAAGGAGAAATGCAAGGCCCAGATACGAGATCTTTTGAGCTCACAGGCCTTTTGTACTGTCAGAATGCATTTTAGCTCAGTTATAATCGCCTAATCTGAATGTATAATTTTCTACTGAGAGGAGGTGTCTAGACCTGAGCTTTCCAGCTGGCTCCTGAGACTGTGAACAAAATATTTAGGTCCAAGCACCTTTGAACTTCAAGAGTTTAAATCTGGATCAGAACATGAAGCTTTGGGGTATTTTTGTTTGTTTTATTTTATTTTGGGGTTGGTTTTTTTTGTACAGCTGTCACACCTTTGGCTACATCCATATGAACATGGACATTTAGTTCCCTGGGGACAACTAGCAGTGGGACACCTTGTGCCACTGCTAGTTATCCCTGGGGAATGCCCATGGCATGTGCCCTCAGGCACACAGCAGGTTACTTGGGTGGGGTAGGAGAGGCTGGGACCAACAGCCTTACCTGGAGTCCCGGGGGCCAGGGAAGCTGCAGCCGCATCACTTCTGCAGTTTGGAGGCTGGCCAGAAACTGGATCATGGCTCTGGCAAACCAGACTCTGGTTTTGGGCAGTGCGCTCTTCCTTCACATGTACTACCCTGCTTTTTTTCTGTGCATTTTTTTTGACCCCTGAATCTTCATGGGTCAATGTTCCTGCCAGCTGTGCTGCAAGACAGCAGCATAGGAAATGCCTGAATGTGCAGCTTGTGGCACTGCAGACGGGTCTGTGGCACAAAATACCTCACAGCCACACTCATCTAGATGCAGCCTTTGTGTCCAACTAATAAAAAGATTTAAGTACTGGTGGCATTATTCAGATTCATGCCTAATGGAAAAACTACATTTTTTGTTTAAATGCTGCTGCAACAGAATTTCTAGTTTCCTGGACCCAGGTTTTCCCTGATCCAGAATTCACATTTTTCAGAAGTTAAGTCCAGCAGATGATAGGCACACATTCAGCTAGGACCTTGTCCTAACTATCAACAAGTCTCCCTTATCATACACATCCATTTTACTGTCTGTGGCTTATGACATTTTAAATTTTAAAATATTTTAAAACCCTTAAAAAACAAGGAGACACATTTGTACACATCACCTGGAATGCATGTGCCTCAAGGTATTTATACTTTCCTTATCTGAGTAAACAGGGCTCTCTCAGCTGGTCCATTATGGTACTCTTTTAAGAGGAAGTCATCTGAAAAATTCCCAATTGTTAACTGGATATTACTTACCCCAGAAGTATGTTAAATATTTTCTTAAAAACCCAAGCTACAATTCATTCTTTACCACAGGCCTCCTTAAAATACTTTCTATAATGACTGGCTTGGACTCCCCTTCTCAGAAAATAATAAACTGAATATATTATTTAAAAAAAACAGTGAATGTCTTTTTTAGAATTATAGGCAGAGCACCAGGATTTCAGCTGCAGTAAATTGTCATGGCTCCATTGACTTTAGGCACTATTCATCTAATTTGCACCAAACGTATGCTTACGCTTTGCTGAGCAGGAGTGGGTTTGTTCATTTGCTGAAAGTTAAGTGGGTGCTTAAGTTCTATCCTGAACTGAGGTCCTAATCGGGACATTGAAATGTCATGTATGATCTCGGTGTCCAGCCAAAATAGCTTGAATTGTGAGTATTCACAACAGGAGAACATGTGTGAATGGCCACAGACCAAAGCTAAGAGTCTGCTAGTACATGTGTATGAGTGCACTTAATATTCATGTACATGCCCAGAAAAACTCTGCACATAAGCTTAAATGGGAGTTAGTTGCATGATTTGAGGAAATAAATGCTCTTCTACCATGATTTTATTTACAGTAAAAGTTCTGTTATCTGGCGTCTTACAAGCTAGCATGCTCCACTAACTGGCATGCCAGCTTGTAAGATAAAGTGAAACCAGAAGTGCCCACCATGACACTTCTGGTTTCTCCAAGCCCCCATTGCTCGGGGCAAAGCAGCCTGCGCTGTTGAGCCCCCACGGCTCGGGGGCATAACAGGCTGTGCGGGACCTGCCTCCCTGACCTGCGGGGCCCTGTGGGCCCCGTGGGAGCAGCAGTGATGCTGTGGGAGGGGTGGCAATGCTGCGGGAGGGGCAGAGGGATGCCCCAGATGCGGAGTGAGAAGCGGTGGCTGGGGCCACTCAAGTAACCGGCATTTTTTGTTATCTGGTATCCCCCGTTCCTGGAGGATGCTGGATAACAGAGTATGTACTGTATTTGTTTTCAAAAATCACACAAGTATAAAGGAATGGTTTGAATCTATCAGTTTTCAGGTCTAGCAAATGTCAGGGGTCTGGGTTGTGGGGAGATCCCCAGCTGGTGTAAGCTATTGTCTGACTTCAGTGATGCAACACTAATTTATACAAAATGGGGATTTGTCCCAAGGTGTTTCAGCCCTGCTACTTAGGTGCTTAAGTCATCCCCTACCATGAATTTTAAATTCAGTGTTAGCTCTTTACCAGGGGTATTTGATTCAGATTCAGATTCGGCCTGAACCAGGGACAGTGATTTGGATTGCTGTCCCTGATTTGATTCAGCCAAATCTGAATCTGAAGATTTGATGCTGATTTGGAGAGTCAGTGATTCGGACACAGATGCAGCTTTAGAAGTGGGTGCTGCGATTGGCCACAGAGGGACCCTGGATGCCCCTCCAGACCCAGAAGGCACCAGTCACTGAGCCAGGGCAGGGGCATGAGGGGGCCCCCCCGCACACTTCCTGAAGGATGCGAAAGTGGATCAGAAGTGCTACTGTACCACTTTCGGGTCTGCTGCTGAGCACACTGGGAACCCCTCCGTGCTTCTGTGGGACGCTCCATGTGCCCCAGCATTGCAGCACTCATGAGCCATCTGCTACCTAGAGGTATGTAGAAAAAACTTTTAAAACTATGTCTATGTCTGAATTGCTGAATCTTTCCGAATCTCTCCAAATTGATTCGGATGGTTCCGATTTGATTTGGAGAGATTAAAGTGTCCTTTGATTCAATTGAGATTTGCATATTTGGCCACCAAATTGGGCCAAATCTCTGCCAAATTGAATCAGGGACAGAAGCTTAGCACAGCCCTACTCCTTTACCTACCCCCAGATAGTTCAGTAACAATTGGAAACAACTTTATTGCTGTAGCAGTGTGTGAGAATTTCAGTTGTTCCTGCATGGCTGTTTCATATTTTCTTGCCTTAGTCCCAGAAATTCCCCTTGATTTACATGTGGAACTCATGCTTCCCTTTTTTTTTTTTTGGAACAATTACATCATCTTACAACTGGTTTAGGGCACATTTGGTAGTATTGGCGCTACTCCTCTTGGAAAGAACATTGTCTGGCTTCTAATGTCCTTACTCACCCTGCACTCTCAGAAAGTAGTAGGAGTGGTAGATAAGTGATGGGAAATCTAGCTATGGTGGAATAAATACCACGTTTCTACTATGCTAGAATATAACATGCAGAACACAGAACAGTCATAGCCAGCCACAGTATAGCTTAGACGATTTAAGGTCTCGTTCCACTTCTCACTTCGGCATGCAGGATCAAACATGTCTCAAGCTTTCATTCAAATAAATCAATAGGAACTGCACATCTGCATATGTAAAAATTCATCACTAGACTGTTGATCCTTCCTCTTCAATTCAGAAGCACAGTTCTTTCCCACTAGTGCTCAAGAGTAGAAGCAGTACTGGAATAGGATCCTGTTCAAACTTGACTGACTAAAGAAAAGAGGTTAGATGTGCAGAGATTCACAAATTAATTGCATAATCACCTTATACAACACATTCTAATTTTTCATTGAGGATTTTTCCACATTCTAAACACTGACTAATGGAAATGGTCAAACTTTCTGATGTGATACACAAGATAATTTAAGGCTTTTTTTGGTTAGTGAATCCATTTTCAGAGTAATCTTGATGTGCTAGTTAGATATAATCACAATATTACCACTTCCCAGTGTTCAAAACTTGTGAATATGGTCCAAAGAATCACAAGCTGTTAGAGAAGCACCTTTATTCCAAGACTGACTTTTAATTCATTTTCTAACTTAACTATAAGGGTTAGAAATGTTTTTTAAATGGAACCTGAGATTCTAACCAAATCTCATACTTGAAGCAGCTGGGGCATCAAGGCCAAATATTGTATGAGTCACAATGCCATTTGACAACACTGTATTTAAAACTATAAGCCTTTGGAACAGGGGAAAAACACTCATTGCTGAGATGAGACACATTTTAGACACTAAACTAATTTCCAATTTAAAAATCCAGCATATGAAAGTGGTACTTCAGACTTACTGCGTTCTCTCTGGACAAGAGTAAGTTTCTGTCTTTCTGAATTATTTAGGTAAATAATTTTGAAATTATGGGCTTCTAATGAACTGTTTGATTAGTAACTACTCCATATTATAGAGTGGATGAGCAATGTATAATCCTTGTTTTCTCACCTGTTGATATACTTCAGTCATTATAGCAAAGAATATATCCTATACAGTAATTCATGCTAAACTTGATGAAACATTTGATATTTACAGTCTGAGGATTTCAGAATAACAAAACATGATCCCATGAATTATAGTGAATCAAATATATATCTTTTTATTCTTGGAAAAAGTAACAAAATAATTTTTAAAAACTGTTCAACAAACTGTAAATTATATTATCCTGAAGGCATCAAAACTACCTTAAAAGAAATAACGAAATATGATATTCTAAAGTCCCATTTTGTATCATGTTGCCATCGTTAAAATTAATTTTCTACATAAACATTAAAGACATACCAATTGTATGCATAAGCTCTTTATAAATATACAATGTGCACTTTCAGAGGGTTTCTTGATGTTTTAATATAAAACTTTAAGAAAAATGAATGTATACATTTTGATTAGCATAAACATGACAGAAACTGGAATGGTAGCTTAATTTACAAGTCTGAAAGAATAAATATAATATGGTCTATAAATTGCTTATTACGTAATGTCTTTCATGATTTTCCTGGAGTACTTTGCGGTACTGAGTCACAAATTAATGAGTTTGAAACTGACACTTGCCAAAACTAGCTTCCATGCTCCACTCAGCAGTAACTCACACATCACTGTAGGGGAGTAAGTAGGGTCAAGATCTTCAGAAGAACCTAGCTTTTTGGCTGCTTAGCACCTTTAATAGGCATCACTGTGGACACTGCTGGGTGTTGTGTGCATTAAAGGTGGCCTTAGTTGCCTAACCAGAACCTCAGCTTTTCTGACTGAGTATCATAAAGTAGCTGGCCTAAGGGACTCGGTCCTGCTACAGTGGCTTGGGTTCATTCACCTGCCGTTGAAGACAATGAGAGCTGAGGATGATCAGCACCAAGGCCTTGCAAGAGTGAGCTCATGAATTATTTAAATGTAAACTGAGATCCTGGTACTGGGGCTATCTGCTTCTCTTGGAAAAAGTGCCAAGGGGTCTGCCTACCAGGATAGCAACTGAGGGCCAATGAAACAGATTGGTCAAACATTTTAGCTTAGCTTAGCTCATTGGTTAGCGTCCATCATCTTAGTGGACAAAAATGATGGCTCTCCAGCTTTCAAAATTCAGCTTGTGGAGAATGTCCTGCCCTAGTGGGTGAATTCCATGGAATAACGTGTATTCATGGAAACAAAGGCCTTCCCTTCCTTCAAGGTAGTTTTGATACTAAGGACTATGCATAAATACTGCTTAGTTCTGTACTTAACCCTCTTTAAAAAATGAATTTCTAAAGCCTTAGCCTTCAGACAAAGGCTAAGATGATGGTGTTACACAAAGGTAGATGAATGCTTTTTCACAGACTTGAGCAGAGTGGAACAGGATCACACTTGGGTGCCTAAGACTACTTAGATGCCTGATAGGTCAGATAGGATCTTGCTTAAAGTTTTTTTGGTCTTGGTGACCCACCCAGCCCTATTCTACTGAGACTGTCAATTATCAGACCAAAAATAATTTAAGAATGTTACACTAAGGAGAGGAATAACTTGATATCAACTTTCTGTCAAAGAGAATTTCAAGGCAAACCCTTTCCTTATAACAAGCTAATGGAGGTGGGGAGGAGAGCCTCCCCACCTTCATCAACCTTATTTGAAACGGTGTTGAAATAATGAAAATTTTTAAAATCCTAAATATGTCTACTGGGGTTAGCCTTTCTAATCTCAACTGCCTCTCCATCAGCATCTGCATTAATATAAATAGAAATTAGAAATAAGCTTGACCAGAAAATAAGATGAAAACCTAACAAAAGTTGCCATTACATTGAAATGATCTGAAATCTATTGTGTGAGATAGATCTGAACTAAGAACACCTAGAAGAACAAGGCTTGGTTGCCTTCATATAGATATGTAATCTTCTGGTTAAAATTGCATAAGGAAATTTTGTGTAGCCACCCAAAACAGAGCATTTGGAAAACACCCTGTTTCTAGCATCCAATGTACATGAAAGCAACATACATTAAAGCTAGCTGTGATCAAAGCAAACATTTTTCACTTGAGCAACTGACCTAACAGGTGATTTACAGTAATAAGCAGGTTTATATTTGTTCCCACAACACAGCACACATTTTTCTACACTTAAAGAGAAACTCAAATTTTACCAATAGGGGGCTAGCACTATATTATTCAGTTTAAGATCAAAGCAAAAAACAAATATAACTATTGGAATGTGCCCAACTTTGCTAACTAGGCAAAAAATAATTAAAGGATATTGTATTATTAGTCCTGTAGTCATTATAGGTAAATATAAATCTCTTATTCCGATCTGTAAAACAAAACCTAGCCTTCTTGAGCATCTTGACAGTGCCCCCGATACCTCCCTATCATTCATTTCTATGCCTAAGTTAATATTACCATGCCTGAGTTTAGGTTTTTGCATGACTGTGAAATACAAGAGAGACATTACCAGGAATGGCTTACAAAGAGCGAAATTGCAGAAGAAAAGATAATTTGAAGAGTGAAATAGCAAGACCGTTAACATCTGTGTAGGGGGGAGAGATTAACAGGAAAAGGGAGATGATAATGAGCCATGAAGTCAATTGGCTCTCTCAGCACTGTCTGAATAGAAATGCCACTACCCTTCTCAGGTAGTCAGTTTTGAAGTTTGGGTGAAGCAGGAATTTTCTTAACACACAACCCTTCCCCTGCCAAGAAACCCCCCCACAAGAAACCACTGTTTCCTCTGCCTGTAAGTGGAATAAGCGAAACAGAAAAAAAATCTGTTTGACTCTTTCCTGCCCCGCCTTTCAATTCTGATTCAAGAAAGAGGCTAATTTTTCCAAAAAGACAGATCAAGAAGTCTGACTTCTATTTATGCACCTTTTGTTTGGTAGCAAAATGATAAATATTCCCCCTGGGATACTGTAGCTTTATATATTCCAATTTCTTTGTAATGAGTTAACACTTGTTGAGCTCCTTTGCCTTGGTTTTTGCTTTCAGTTGCACATTAAAATGGTATTATTCACACATGGTACATTAAAAATGTTATTTTTCTGAAATATTTTTCTGAAATATTTCACATGTATTAGCCAGTGTAACTGGATTGAATAGATGTTTCAATAGCCAGAGGTGGCTAAGAATTAGTCACATATCATTATCTTGTATTTTTATTACAATAATGTGAAAATGCTACACAAAGTCTATGTTACTGCGAAAGAAGCACAACACTACTCTAGTATAAGACAATACATAGTCACTTATATAAAAATACACTTCTATAGCAAAATGCTATACTCGTTGCTAACACCCAGATTTGGGCAAACATTCTTGACATTCAGAGTCTGATTCTTTTAAAGAATGACATTTTCTTCATTTCACATTTGAAATGATGGGCCACCCAGGACATTTGTAAACCACAGCATGTTGTGCATTGGAGGTTCACACTGTCCAAGTAAAAAATCATATTTCTTAAAGTTTGTCCAAATCTGTTTTGTTAATAACACTTCAGGGAATGACACGTTAATGCCTTAATCAGGCAATTTGATCTGTGCAAATAATTTTTTGCACCTGTTCAGTTTCCCTTTACAACTAGGCATCTGCCTAACAGAATTGTATTTCAGGTTCATAATCTAAAGCATATTAAACACAAAATTATCTTTGCCATTTGTGAAGATAGCTTCCTTTATGCATTTCATTTGTTCATCACTTCCCTTTACGCTTATAGATCCTGATTGTGCAAATGCTTATACTTGGACCAAGGTTTGAATCATCAGTAGGACTACTTCTGTAGTCCATTAGCATCAGTAGGACTGCTCACATTCCAAAACCAAGTATACACAAGTATTTACTGGACTGAGCCACAGTCAGTTTCACTTACTACCGGTAAAGTAAAATATTTTAGTTTGTGTTAAAAACATGCAGTTTTGGAGAGGAAGATGAGTGTGATACTGATGAATATGACCCAAATTCAGGAGGTTGGTTTGCACAGGGTAGGGTTGCACTGTTTCAAGCCCTTGCTTCAGAAAAAAGAACAACAAAACAACTTTTTTTCTTTACAGCCAAAACTGAGTAAAGGGAAGGAGGGGGTTGTTTTTGTTTTTAAAATCAAAGCCTTGATAACAAGACAAACATAAGGGCCAGGTACAGACATTGCACTTTTACTGGTGTAAATGACCAGAAACCAGTTTATATCCATAAGAGAAGTTCAGTACACAAAACCAGTCTATACCCATAACAGTGCAGAAGTTCAGCACTCATAGACTGGTTTAAAAATGTTAAGATGCAAGTCTAAGATTTGCCGTCCCTGGCCCCCACCAAAGGGCAAATGTGTGTTCTGTTAGTTACCTATGCAAACTATGCCACTTCACAGAAAACTGTGCAACTTAGATCGATTCTGTCTCAGACTTTTTGAATGTCTGTACCTAGCCAAGTTTGGACTGGACTTGAAAATTTAGTTAGCTAAACAAAAACAAAAGAGATTTGTCTTGGGACAATGTTAGAAACAAATTTAGTTTCAGATTTGTTCAAGACAACCTCTTTTATTTTCCATTTTGCTGTGCATTTGAACAAACAAATATTCACATAGTTTTAGTTTCCTTGTCTTATTAATTAGAAAAATGCACATGCATTTGGCTTTCCAGAAATGTTGGAATTTTTAAAACTAAAAAAGATTTCTACTGCATTTGAAAACTTACTGCGAAAACGTTCTGTATAGTTTTGGGGGAAAACTAATCTAAAGTTTGGTTTTGAATTACTTGACAGTCTCAACATTTCAATCAACTCTTTATCCTTAATTACATGCTTTTCCATCCCTCCCAAACATTTGTTTGGCATTGTTGCTTTCTAGGCTACATTGGTTCTGCTTTCATTTAACTCTATTTACTTCACAGGATTTATGCCAAACAGAGGCCAGTATAAGTGAGCTCAGAACCTGTTTCTCTTTATATATATGATTTTAAGATCACCCTCCACAGACAACAAAGGACATTTTCACTAGTGACTGTGTATGGGTTAATACATCTGCACCACTCTAAAACAAGTGACACAAGAAAAATTGCTTGCATATATAAAGTGTGACGGCATAAATATATGCACGTGTCAAATAACACATCTAAAGCAATTCTAATGAAAATAATGTTGCATATAACAGATTATACTAAGTAATACTATGATTATAGACTCTTGAAAAGTAAACGTTTGTGCTGTGGATAATTGGGTAAAAGGGACTGGCAACTAATTTGGAGTTGCAGCAGGCAATTTTTTTAGCTGTGAAATGTATGATGAATATGCAGTGGCTAGAAATTGTCTCATGAGAGAAAAGACTTATTATTGCTCTAGAGCTTTTTAAGACATGAACAGAATATACATATCCCATAGGACTCTGCTCTTTATGATGTCCCAAGTACTGCGTGTAACACTCCTTTTCCCTAAACTTGTTTTACCCTGATTTAGTGCACCAGGCATAAAGTCATGATGACTTAGAGATAAAGATATGGAAATCAGGAGTAGAAAGCTAATTTACTGGGACTACATTACAATCAAAGAACAACTCCACAGCACCTCATTATAGAAAGAAAACACTGTGTGAATTTCTAAAACTGTTATGGGACTGCTTGAATCATGGCATTGCCCATCCAATCCTTCTCCAATCATAATCTACATATATTTCATAGATGTGCTAATTTCAGCCTATGGGGAATTGCGTGCTCCCATTACTAGGCCATCAAAAAAGGGGCCAGACTTTTTCAAAAGAATTCAGAATAGTATATGCCAATTTTTAAATCAATTGTCTCATCATTGTTTTTTCCATTCTCTGTTCTTAGCACCACTATAATTCTAAGATGTTTGGTGTTGATCTCAAAAAACACTCCTTCTTTCTATTTCTGCGAGCCTTAATTGAAATTTGCCTCTGGAAGCTATTTCTGTATTTTCCTGCAATGCAATACTTGCATGATATCTGTAGCTACTTGATTTAGGAGGAAAGTCTCTTAGATGTATGGCATTCAGAAAGTACTTTGAGTTCATACATAATGCAGGGTTACTTTCTCTGGACATATGGAAGAAAAAAATGAAAAGGGAGGAAGTTCCTCAGACAAGAGAATTCAGGTTGCAAACTAGGGTGCTTTTAGTAATGGTATTTTTACTTGCCTGATTTTGAAACTTAGACAGTCTTAAGAATATAAACTGTAAGTCTAGTAAACTTGATTAGAGTTATCATTAGTGAAGTATTTACAGTGTGTGGGGAGGGAATGCCAGGGATTTTCCCTCAGAGACATTATGGTATAAAATAGTGGTTTTCAAACTTCCTGAAGACACACAACCCTTTCATATCACTTCTTCTACCAGGGAACCTCTACCTCTATCCTAAATTTTGATACGGAGCCAGGTGACCTGGCCCCACAATGCTGCTGCATTGTCTTCTGGCCCACTCCACCATTACCCCAGTCTCTTTGTGGAAGCCATGATGACCTCTTGTGGAGCCCCAGGGCTCTGTGCAACACAGGTTGAGAACCATGAGCCTAAAACAGTCCATGACACTGGAAATGAAATGTTTCTGAGTAGTGTTCTTGCCCCCCTCCACCCCCACTACTGCCCACAGTAGCCTTGATATTTACTCTTATCTCACTCTGGCACCCAATGGCTCTTGTTCTTTCTCTACAGTCTCAACACCCTAAAGAAAACTGGAGCTTCCTTTGCTTTGATAACCTGGTTTCAGAGGAGGTAAGTCCTTCTTCAAAGTTTAAAAAGAAAAAAAATCATTTTTGTATTCAATGGGTGTCTTTACACATGCTCCAGATGCGGAGGCAAGGGGCACTTTAATTAGAACAGTTCTCAGGAGCCACTCTAATTAAAGTACCCGCAGAGTCTCATGTATTCAGCACCCTGTGCTTCAAAATGGCAGCAGAGGCACTTTCACTCAAGCTTGTTCAATGTGTCAAATTAGAACACTTTGGAGCAGGTGTTGGGCATGTGTATAGGCACCCATTATGTGACACTTCTAAGATATTAGAGTTGTTCCCTTCTCCCATCTACTGTTCCCTTCCTACCCCACCCCGCCACACACATACCCCACCAAAGAAAAATCAGGAATCATTTATGTTGTAGACCAGGTTGACATTCTTAGTATTTGAATTTTTTGCAGAGGTCTTTGCTCAATTTTTATGAAGGATGAGCAGATAAAAGCCAGAGACTATATAAAAAGCTTCTTCTCATATCTCAGTTTTTCAACCAGTGCTAACATTTCTTCTTTTTTTCCTGAGAGGGACTATTAACTTTTGCAAGTAACCATGAACATTTTTCAATAGACAGTTTATAGAAAGAGATACAGCCTAGGTTGCAGATTAGTTCAGAATAAAATAGTAAACAACTTCCTGGAAGAAAAATTTAGGTGATTTTTGTGAGAACTCCAAATGATTTTAATTTACTTCCCACAGCAATTGAGAGGGATTAATTAAACAGATAAGGAGAGGACAGTGCTTTGAAGATTTAAGTGTTATATTATTGCTAAATACTGAGCAAACATATTTATAGGGAACTATCAAATATTAATTCATCTTTTTGAGATCATCATTGTAAAAGGACAAAGCAATATTATACTGGAAACACTGGGGTAGTTAAAAGTGTTTACTTAAGAAAAGGCGGTTGCTTATTGCAGTGGAATCACTTAACATAGATTTGGTTATATTAAGATAATTATTTCCCCCTCACATATAGACTGCCTTTTGTTTGTAGGCATCTATGAAATCCCCAGCTTTAATCTGGGAATGTTTTAACTTCTCTTCTCTGTGTATATTTTAGTATAGTTTGTCACTATTTTTGGTATAATGATAAACTCACATTCAGCCTCTAACTTCACCTTTTCCACAGCGGTCAACTAAATCATGGGCTACCTTAGCCTGCTGGTAACTGAGAATACAGAAACAGAATAACACTGAGAATATAAGATGCTTTTGCACTCACTGAAGAAATTTGTGAAAACTCTCATGTCAGGAATACAGTATCAGGACCCTGAGGAGTCAAAGTCCTTCTTGGCTGTTGCTAGACACCTACAGTAAGAAAGCGCCAAAGAAAGTCTTGTGTTCCTTAGTGTAATCCACCAATCTGATATCACTAACATTCACCATCAGTCTGTCTCCTTCCAGCATGTGAAGCACAGCCCCTAGATAAATATGTTGGACCCACTGGTTTTCTGTATTTTCGCACAGAGTCTTGGTGCCAGTCAGCAGTTGAGTTGGCTCAGGATAGCTGTCTGTGACTTTGGTAATGATCTGAGTTACGGAAGCTGTATTAGAGGGGTCCAGAATGGGCCCTCGGAAAGTGACCTGAGCATAGATGAAATAATCTCCAGCTTCTGGTATCACCAGTGATTTGTTGGTATAATGCAGGTTCTTTTTGGTAAATGCCAAGCCTCGATTGTCTTCCCACTGAAGAACTGGAAACTGGTTTCTTTCAGCAGATTGGCTGTCCTGTTTCTTAACTGAGAAGGGGAAACAAGAAAAGGTAAGAAAGAATCAGTTAGTTTGCTCATTCAGTTTGTGAACATGTAAAAGATAACAGGTGCTTGAGGCTATAGACATGTCAGTCAAACAACATAGATATAATTTTTTTAACGCAACTATCACATCTGTCTTGTTCTGTAGACAATTGCTGCAACCTTTTCATTCAGGGTTAAAGATACAATGATTTAGCACTAATTTGTAGGATCAGAACAATATAATAGTTAATCCTAGCAACTAATGTGCAACAGCATCTCCCCTTCTCCTTGTACAGCAATTAAAAAGTACATTTGTTCATAACTTCACTTCCTCAAAAGGAAATATTCTGACCATCATGCTGTTTGATCTGACCATCTGTGGTTTACTCTGATATGTATTACAGAAGTGTCCTACACAGAGGCCCCAGCTGAAATGAATCGCTTTCAATTTTAAACATTCGGTTCATTGCAAGAAAGGGCCCCTTGGCCAGAAGAATGTAAAAAAAAATGCGGAAGTGCAGGATAAACAAAAGGTGGAAGAAAAGCAAGACTGTTATTTCTCCTTGACCACTGGAGAGCAGAGGCTTGGGGAAATGGAAGCTCTGGCTTTAAAGGGTGAATACTGATTTTGATAAGATTGTCTATTTTCAGAAAGCAAGATCCAGTACAGCATTTCAGTTTGATCACTTGTGAATTGACAGACAAAAAATCATTAGCTGCTTTTAGAAGTCCTGGCCAAAGCAAAGCTGCCTGAAGAGACGCATTAAATATTCGATACATGACATCTTTAAGAATTTGGGAAATGTACATAGACTTCTAAGCCCTGGGCCAGAGCTTTAATGAGACCATTGTTTCTCATGGCATAGCACTGGTCCAACTTTAGTCCAGTGCAGATGGCCCTCCCTACAAGGCTTACTGCACTGTAGGATGTGAAATGCATTAGAAGAAGACAGGGTACAGAGGCACCTTATAGACTAAGTCAGAGTTGCATAAGATTTTGTGAACCCAAGCTTACTTCATCAGTTGCTATAAAAGGATATGCACAGAACAGTCTATCAAAGAGAGAGTTATTATTAGGGCTGTGTGAAGCTTCGGTCCCTGATTCAATTTGGCAGACTTTTGGCCTGATTCGGTGGCTGAATCTCCAAATCTGAATTGAATCACAGGACCCTTTAATCTCTTCAAATCAAATTGGAACCCTTCAAATGGATTCAGAGAGATTCACCGATTCAGACATAGACACAGCTTTAAATATTTTTTTTACATACCTCTAGATAGCAGGTGGCTTGTGTATGCTGTGATGCTGGGGTGCATGGAGTGTCCCACAGAAGCAAGGGGGGCTCCCCAGCGCGCTGGGCAGCAGACCCAGAAGTAGACCAGAAACACTTCCGGTGCACTTTTGGGTCTGCCAGGGAACACGCTAGCCCCCCTGCCCTCCACCCGTCCCCACCCCTGGCTTGGCAACTGGTTCTTCTTGGGTCTGGGGGAGCACTTGGGGTCCCCCCCATGGCTGATTGCACACCCCCTAGTGATTAGGTATTTAATATCTGATAGGGTTCTCTGTGCATAGATAGTTTTTCCCCCACAAAGGATGAACTATTTCAACATTCTGAAAATAAAATGTACCGACTCAAAACTGATTTTTGTTTAGAAATTTTCCTCAATTTTATAAAAGGGTAGATTATTTACACTTGCTTCCCAAATGACACTTTAGTTTCAGGTTGAACAAAATACTTTATTTGATTCCAGAGTCTTGATATTAATCTAGTACCCAAATGTACCTACTGTAATAGTCAAGATTAGTCTGAAATTATGTGGAATCTGGGCAAATAATTTTCTGTATGCTTCATATAAAAATATTTTGGCTTGACTGAGATCAACATATACATGGATAGGATGAAACTTTCTTTGGACTCAGATTTTCCTCTCAGTAAATGGATGACGTGTCCCCAACCTTGGCTTCAGAGAGGCTATACTAAATGGCTACAAGTCTGATTCAATCTGAAAATTTTGTTCTCTGGATAAAGTGTCTGTGGACTGTCCTTCTTTTCTATCCCATTTTCCATGTCTATGTTTCAGCACATACAGTAACCAGGAAACAAGAGCCTTATAATTTATTTATGGGAGTGTTTCTTCATATGGAACAATAGCAGCTAACTCCCCACAGTTGTGCATATTGCACAAAACCTGCCTTTTTGTTTTGGTAATAAAAGGAGATCTATATAGTTACTCATAAACAACAAGGAAGATCAGACACCTGATACTCAGATGGTAATATCCTGTCCTTCACAGGAACTTGAGTTTATAGTTAGTGTGAGTTTTAATTTGACATGTTAGGCCATGCCCACATGAGCATGGATGTTTGTTTCCTCAGGGATAAGAAGCAGTGGCACACCTTGTGCCACTGTAACTTGTCCCTGGAGAACACCTGTGCCATGTGCCCTCCGGTGTGTGGCAGGTTACCCTGGGTGGGGAAGAGAAGGCTGGAGCCAGCACTGTGCTGGCCTCAGCAGCCTTACTTAGGGTCCTGGGGGCCTCCTGGGGCTGCAGCAGCAGCAATCCTGCCTCTTGGATCATGGCCAGCAGCTGGAGAGTGGCTTTGGCCAGCCAGGCTCCAGTTTTGGACGGCACATGCTGCCACCACATGTGCCACTCTGCTTTTTTTTTTGTACAGGTTTTTTTGACCCCAGGATTTCCCAGGGTCAACCCCCCCCTACCCCTCTATGCTGCTACCTTGCAGTGCAGAGAACAGCTGAATGTGCAGTATGTGGTGCCACACTACATACCATACAGATGTGCTTGTCTGGATGTGGCCTAAGTATCTGTATCATAGTTGAATTATGGAGGAAACCTTTCAAATTCCTCCAAAGATAACTGCTGTGTGTGCCCGGTATATGATGAGATGCAGGAAAATTACCAATGGTTCCTGAAAAAGGTCTGTTGATTTTATTGAAAGTAATAGACTTTAGGAGGGCCAGCTTCAATTAGCTCAGGATATTAGTTAGGAAGGGACTGATAGGCAAAAGCATTGGAGAGATGGGAGTCAAGGAAGGGTGGATGTCAAGGGACTGATCCTGCAGGCACAGAAATGGACCATCCCAGTACACATCAAGGAGGGGCAAAAGAACAAAGAAACCCTCTTGGTTCAGCAGGGAAATCAAGGAGAGCTTGGAGGGGAAAAGAGAAGCCTACAGGCTGTGGAGGCAGGGGGCAGCCACCAAGGAGGATTATACCTGCTTGGCTCGAGCTTGCAGGGAAGCAGTGAGGAGAGCCAAAGTGGAAATGGAGCTTAGGCTGGCAGCAAAAATTAAAGATAACAAAAAGTCATTCTTTAAATACACAGAAAGCAAAAAGAAAGTGCAGGGCAACATAGGGCCCCTTCAAGATGAACTAGGGCAACTGGTAACAGATAGGATAGCCGAAGTACAGCTCCTACATGATTTCTTTGCATCTGTGTTCCTAGACATGGATACAAGCATGCATCCCAATAGGACTTTAGGTAAGTGCAAGAAAGATACCAACCCACAAAGAAGCCAACCTAGCAAAGGGGCCCTTGGAGGGGCTGGATGTATTTAAGTCAAGATGATAATGATTTTCATCCTAGGGAACTTATGGAATTAGCTGGAGTCACATCAGAACCAGTGGCACAACTGTTTGCACACTCATGGCGCTCAGGACAGGTCCCAGAGGAACCCTGGAAAAGAGCCGATGTGGTCCCTATTTTCAAGAAGAGAAGGAAGGAGGAACCAGGTAACTATAGGCCAGTTAGCCTCACCTCTATCTGTGGCAAGACCTTTGAGAAAATTGTTAAGGATCAAATTTGTGGGGGACCAGCAGGTAAAACAATGCTAAGGGGCAACCAGCAAGGGTCCATAGCAGGCAGAACTTGCCTGACTAACCTGGTTTCTTTTTATGACTGGGTCACAAAATGCTTGGATGAACGAATAGAGGTAGATGTTATTTACTTAAATTTCTTACCCAATTCTTATAAATAAACTAAACAGTTACAATATAGATTATTACCCAGTCCAGTGGGTGGAAAATTGGCTTAGGGGATGCACCCAGGGGGTGGTGGTGGATGGGCCACTTTCTACCTGGAGAAATGTGGGCAGCAGAGTTCCCCAAGGCTCTATCCTGGGACTGGTACTGTTCAATATCTTCATTAGTGATTTGGTTGAGGGAGTAGAAAGCACTCTGTCCAAGTTTGCAGATGACACCAAACTATGTGGGGAGGTAAATAAACTAGAGGGGAGGGAGTGAATCCAGGTGGATCTGGACAGGCTGGGGAAGTGGGCAAAACAGAACAGGATGCAGTTTAACAAAGATAAGTGCCAGGTGTTGCACCTAGGGAGGAAGATTCATCAACAGTCTTATAGCACCATTCCAAGTAGCACAACTGCGGAAAGGGATCTCAGAGTCATAATCGACTCCAAGATGAACATGAGCCGCCAATGCGATGAAGTAACAAGTAAAGCTAACCGCATTCTTTCTTGCAGAAGTAGGTGCGTCACAAACAGGTCTAGGGAGGTGTTACTTCACCTCTATGCGGCACTGGGCAGGCCACAGCTGGAATATTGTGTCCAGTTTTGGGCACCGCACTTCAAGAGGGATGTAGATAACCTGGAAAGGGTTCAGAGGAGGGCCACCCATCTGGTTAAAGGCCTACAGGAAAAACTCTATGAGGACCGATTGAGGGACCTGAATCTCTTCAGCCTCTGCAAGAGAAGGCTGAGAGGTGATCTTGTGGCTGTCTACAAACTCATCGGTGGGTGGGGGGGGGAGGAAGAGAAACAGTAGGAAATATAGGATACAATGTTTACCAGGGCCCCCATCGGGGTAA
Organism: Crocodylus siamensis; assembly: GCF_052110815.1. Taxonomy (NCBI): domain Eukaryota; kingdom Metazoa; phylum Chordata; order Crocodylia; family Crocodylidae; genus Crocodylus; species Crocodylus siamensis. Next base: position 14,676,529 of record NC_143405.1, on the reverse strand, counting down.
CTAGAAACAATGGCCATAAACTGGAGGAGAGCAAATTTAGATTGTACATCAGGACAAAAATTCTCATTGTGAGGGTTGCTAAAATACAGAATATGCTTCCAAGGGAGGTGGTGCTGTCCCCTTCCTTGGAGGTATTCAAGAGGAGATTGGACAAACACCTGGCTGGGGTCATTTGAACCCAGCACTCTTTCCTGCCCAAGGCAGGAGGTTGGACTCGATGATCTAATAGGTCCCTTCCCACCCTAAAATCTATGAAATCTATGAACTATGAAATAGATGCTCAGCCTTCTTCATGATCAGGTCTTTATTCTGCATAGCTGCCTTTATTTGGCCTGAATAGTTCCAATTTTCTTTTTGGGTAATAAATAATCAGAATGGCTAGGGACTGAAATTACACATAAACCAGTGTAAGTGATCAGAAACCAGTTCAAATCTGTAACACAACAGAAGTTTAGTGCACATAAACTGCTTTCAAAATGGCCAAAACCAGTTTAGATAAACTTGGATGTAGTATCAGACTTAACTGATTTAGGTTACGCTGGTTTATTGAATTCTGTCCCAGATCCCCTCCAGATTCAAGTTAACTCTCAATGCTCCGGCATCCCAGGATGACTTGCACTTCCCCTGCAAACCTCCCTTCACAGGGTGGGTGGGCTAGCGTTGGCTCAAACTGTCTGCTCGAGGCCCAGCTTCTGCTGGGCCACTGCATTTGCAGAATCAAAAGTGAATGTCTGTTCACTTGCTTATTGGTTCAATCTATGCAGCTTAGACTAACCTGAGAAGATTGAATTGATTCAGCCTTGGGTTTTTTGACTGCCTGTACTTAGCCTAAGAGGACAATGTGATGTGCATTGCCTTGGGTGTTCTATAAGCCGTTTACCAGTATTTTGCCTTGAGTGACCTGCCCAATAATGGAGCTAGGCCAAAATAACCCAGTGCACAGAAGGAGAAAGCTTATATGACCACATACATGTCCTTGTAGGTGTAGATGGAGGAAGACAGGGATTGCAATCGCAGGTGAAGGAAAGAGTTCCAAGAACTCTAAATCCAGCTGAGCTCTGCTTGGTGCAGAAATCTATTGTTAAGAGAGGGAGGAACCAAAACTGTTTGGATTTTATTAGGGCTTCCTGGATCCTTAGGGATTCCTGGACTGGTTTCAATCCTGATACAGATAGCCTGTGCACCATCTGAGAATTAAAGCAGGTCGTAAATACAATGTACACTGCTAGAATTGTGCGCCTCTGTGTTTGTTAAAATCAGGCTCTAAAAGTTTAGTGATTGCTCTTAAAGTCAGAAGCTGCAACTGGTAATGGGAACCAGACTGACACAGATAAATGTTCAGATAGCATCATCATATGGCAATTAATAGTGAATGTATCTAAATGGCAGAGAAGGAGAAACTTGAAATATCACAGGTGTGGATGTTCAGGGTGATCTCCAACTTGTTTTTGCAAACTGAATAGTTTGAAAAAAAATTGATTCAGACTGCTGGTGCTTCACCAAAGCAAACTGATCCTTGTGCAACCTCTTGAAACTCAGTCACCTGTGGTACAGTACAGTTGTTCTTTTTGAGTCAACAGGTTCTCCCAGTTCTATGTCTCTTTTGGTAAGTCAGGAGTATTTAATTAATAAAAGCAGCTTTGTAAATCTGTTTCAGTACAGACATTTTGAAAATTAGGAAAGTCTCTGGCTTATTAGGAAATTGCATGGAAAGGGATCCTAAGACACCTTCAAGTATTAAGCAGGAAACTGGGTATAAACCTAAAAGAGGGTGAAAAATGCAGCCAGGACTCCATGAACTAAAGATACACTTCCTAAGCTACTGAAATACATAAATACATACATATTTTTGCACATGAACTTCAGAGGGGCTACTAATGTGCCCATTTATTCATGGATTTGAATACCTTTTGAATCAGGGCCATATTTTGTGTATGGGGCTTGGCTTATAGCTGAAGAAAAGGAAGATCTTTATGGGACTGGATTTTGGAAGCTATGAGGTTCCTGAGCCATCACAGCTGTGTTCCACATGTTTGCCAGATGCCTGGCAGCAGTGCTGCTGTCATTTCTTCCCAGCTTACCTATGTCCCTCTCATGTCCCCCCGCCCCGCCCCCATCTCATCCCTGTTTTATTCACTGTTAAAATAAACAGTGCCTTGCTGCTCAGCTTTTCTGCAAAGGTCAAACAAATCTGGGTTTCTGCTCTGGGAATTGCTAAGTGCTCCATAAGTACATTGCTGGATGGGTTGGAGAGGGACTTGAGTTCATACAGAAGTTCAGCAGGAGGTGACCTTAAAGTTAGCCTTCGTTACAATCATTATCCCTTAGCTCTTCAAATTGCTGCTCTCTCCAGACTCTTGGGTATAATAATGCTTCAAAGCACTGCTGCTGGGATCAGCCATCTACTTCCTCTTCATAGCTGAGACTTGTAAGGACCACAGATGTTCCTGGTGGTTCTTTTGCTTAAACTAGTGTAAATAATGCTTCAGTCCCCAGAAGCCAATCGATAATACTGGTATGAAAATAGTGTAAGAGAAAAGAAGACTGATATTCAGACTGTCTTCAGACTTAACTATTGACAGTCTATTATTACCTCTGGTATTACATCAGCATGATAACCCAGCTAAGTTACTTCTGATTAATAGTCCAGTAAGTACTGCAGTAGAATAATATTTCAACCACTTATTTAAGTACAAGGGCAATTCTAGCTGTTACCAACTTGTACCAGTCTGACAGATCATTTTGTAGAGAAACCACTTTAAAAAAAAAAAAAGACAGGCTTTGTAGCCCCACTGTATAAACCAGACCTATGTTTCAACTGTTGATTCTAATCAGCTGAAGATCTAGCCAAAGTTAAACAGCAAAAGACTTTCTTTCCTGGATTGCAACATTGGAACAGATTCCGTCAGGTGCCTCCATTTAGATGAGGCAATTTTATGGAGCACAGCATCCATGATATCACCCAAAGAGGACACACAATTTTTAACAGTAAAATTACCTGTTAGGTGTGCTCTTGGCTTTTCGTCAGTGAATACTGTATCTGTAATACAAATAATAAAAGATAATGATTTTTCTCCCAAGTTTAATGGATTTGATTAAAGACAAAGGCTTTTTATTTCTGTCTGGGTTTGTTTTTACAAGTTATTTGCTTAGCCTTTTGTTGACAAAAGGTAGGAGTTGAGTTTCAGACAGAGCTGATAAAAACAGAGCTCTTCTGGACTTCATTTGTGCTGCAGTGCTGTACTTGAAGATTTTTGCAGGTTGACCAGATCAAATCACCAATTCTGACTAGAACACATTGAAAAGAAAAGGCCTTTCTCTTGAATTAGAATATCAAAGTGTTAAAGGTACTTTAACTCCATGCTGTCTCCATATTAACATAGTTGGATCTATCTTACCAAGCTACAGGGTGGGCTTAGCCCTATGCCGGCTGAAAAAAGGAGACAGGCTGCCTATCCACTTGTGGCAGGGCACGGTTGGTGCCTGTCACTTTAAGATTGGAGCTAAGCAGCCAGCAGGTGCTTGATTGTGGTGGCCATGTTAGATCTCTGGCCACATATATAAACAGGGCAGTTTGCAGCTGGTAGGCCAGGCAGTAACATTGCCTGGTTGTAGGGCTCCATGCAACAACCTGGAGGTAAGGGTAGGAGCTGTAGGGGATGGCTTGGAGGCTCCTGGTCCTGGGCATGACCAAAAACTGCACCCTGCCGGGAGTGGGTGGCCTGGTGGGGCTCTCAGTGGTGCGGGAGCCCCCAGGAAATGCCAGGCCAGTTACCACACTGGTGAAAGGTGGGTACCTTAACCCTAGCCCTCATCTTGGGGTGGGTTATATAACATTGGAGGTAGTGGGCCAGGCATAGCTGCGGCCACCTGAGCCCTGTGGGGTACAAGACCCTGAGAAGGAAGATTGGGGGCTAGGCACGGCTGTGGTCACCTGAGCTCTGTCTGGTGTAGGACCCCGAGGAAAGGTAGTTGGGGCCAGGTATGGCCATATGAGCCCACCAGGGAGGGAAGTCCTGTGGCCCCAGTGAGGGGATGGTGTGGAGCTGCAATGAGGGGGGGGCCGAGATGAGGAGCCCCAGTGAGGGGAGTAGGCCAAGGTATGTCTCCAGATGCCTGAGGCTGTAATTTGGGCCAGAGGCCAAGCAAAGGGGGCTCAGTCAGAGGGGCAAGTCCTGACCCCAGTAAGTCCTCCACCACTGGGAGGCTGTGTGTGGGTCAAATGTAAGAGCTATAGCAGAGCACAATGACTTGCTGCTCTGGCGGGGGAGTGAGAGTCCCCACAAGACCCTGGAGCACTAGTTGTGGTGTGGGTTAAGAATGAGTGGAGGCCAGGCACATCTGCGGACACCTGAGCTCCACAGGGGAGGGAAGCCCTGGAGGCCCAGTGAGGGGGTGGAAATGAGGACCACAGTGAAGGGCAGAGATGTGGAGCCCCAATGAGGGGGGCAATGTAAGATGTAGCAACTTGGTGAGGGGGTGGCCCTAATGAGGGGGTGGTGTGGAGCCCTGGTGAGGGGTGGAGATGAGGGGCCCCAGTGAGGGGGAGGAAAACCAGAGAGCTGGGAGCTCAGTATGTCTGAGTGTACAGAGTTGCCCCAGAAGGCGCCAGGACAAGCTTAGACCCAGTTGGGTAATTGGCTGGCCACTACCCCGGTGAGGGTTGTGGGAGAGGCCCAAAAGACATCTGCCACCTGAAGTATGAGCTAGCTAAAACCTATGGCCTAAGGAGCCCACTCCAAGAGGGAGCAAGACAGTACAAGCTGTCGATGTGTGAGAGGCACCCGGTGACAGGGTGGAGTGTGAGAGGCCCTAATGAGAGGAGGGTGGTATGAATGTAAGTGTCTGAGACCTGATAATGAGGCCTACGCTTGGTCTGGCTGCAGGTCAGGAGCTTTATCATCTGAATGCCATCTGCGAGGCTTGGGCTGCAGAGCTGCAGCTAGTGCCCCCTGGCATCGGGGCAGGAATGGGCAGCCTCCTGCCTTAGTCAACAATGAGGTGTGGCAGGTGAGTCAGGTGGGTGGTGTGCCCAAAGGCAAATGGCTAAACTAGCACTGTGGCTAGTTGGGGAGTCCTACTTTGCCACACCACTACTTAGGAATTGCAGGCTTGCTCCAGCTTTTTTTCCTCTATATCCTCTATCTACCTGCTGCTGCCACCATCTAGCCTTGGCTTTGCTGGTGCCTGATGCCTGTAACACCTTCACCTACTCCTTTCCTTTCTCACCTTGCATCCCAACAAGATAACCCCCTCCTACCACAGCACTTGCCCATAGCCTATCCTGACAGCCCCTGCACTGGGGCAAAGGCAGCCTTGGTCAAGAGATAACATAGGCCTGGTATGTGCACCCCCTGTGTAAAAATTGCTGCCAGAAGAAGTGTAAGTGAATCCTTTGGAGGTTTTAGTGGCTTTAAGTACTGGAAGAAAAGGGAAGGGAATCTAATCTACAAAACTAGGAAAGTGCATTTTGGTAGAACTTGTGGAAGCAGCTCCCATTCTCAGCAGACACCCAAGTAAACACGAGCTTCTACAAAAGGAAAGAACTGGCAAACTTACAAGTAGTTGTTGCCTGTTGCTTTAAGGCATTTGGTGCTCTTTCTTCTGCCACCTATGAAAAACATTCACAAGTAGTTAGCTTCCACTTGAATGAGGCAACAAAATTATGGAGAATCATGATGCTCCTATAGATGACTTAATTAAGAAGTCCAAACAAAAATTCTAGGAATGCTTCAAGAGAGAGAATACCTGACGATAACAGTTTGTGTTTAAATAGACACTTTCACAGATCAGCCCCTAAGTAATGCGGGCTGTTCATTTAAGAACCTCTCTCTCTCTCTCTCTCTCTCCCCTTGTTGGTTTGCAAGTACCTGTAATCATGCAGTACGGATGAGAGAACTATGGGGAAGGTCTGGGCCTAATCCTCAGCTCTTCCCAGAGATAATGCTGCTTTATGCCAGCTGACAAATCTGCCCCAATGCATCCTTTCCTTCTGTACTTGTCTACTCTTTATTGCTGGAACCTGTACTTGAGTCACTTACTACTCTCATGCACTTGGGACCAAGTTTGTATAAAAAGCAGATAAAGGTTGTTCATTCTCTCTCTCTCTCTCTCCCTCCCCTCCCCCCCCGCTTTTTCCCCCCTACGCACTTTGTAAATCCTCATCTAAAGCTGAATGCCAGTCTACTTGTGACATGCATTCAGTGTAAACAAAGATGAAACATATTGCAGCATTATATTGATCTGGTCAGTGCCAAATATGCTTGTTGTTTATGTAAAGTAACAGTGGAGAAAGTAGCTGCTTGCCAACTAGATGGCTGCCAATGGCTCTGTTTGTCTTATTCAAACTAGTTCAGCCAAAATGCATGACTTATTTTGGGTCACATTCCTAGCTGGTGTAAGTCAGCATGGCTTCTTAGCCAGTGGAATGCTGCTGATTTACATGGATCTGGCACAAAGCATGTATGAAGGAGCTGGAAAGCAGCACCTTATGAGCAGTACATCAAGGCGTACAATTCAGGCAGTTTTATACACTGAGACAGGCATTACTTGTTGCTGGTCTGTGGAGAGCTAGCTGGTCTTATGGTGCTAAATCAGCTTGTTTCCATCTGCTACACTTGATCAGTGCATTAGACAGACATACCTCTAAAGTTTATTAGTGTAATTAGTGGCAGTCAGTGTTTTAGTGATGGCAAATGGCTTGCCTGTACCGCAACAATTGGGAGAGCAGGACCAGTCAACATGTGGCTGGATCATCAGCTGGTATGAATCACTCTGGTATGCTCCCTCCTAAAAGTTTGAGAACTCCCCATAGTCCTGTATCTGCTCGGAGCATGCTTAGAGTGTATGCCAAAGCACTTGTGGACCAGATCCTCAGCAAGTGAAACATTTCATTGTAAATTGCTTTCAGTTGACTTCTGCCACCTAACCACAGTTGAAGATTTGCTACCTAAATATGATCACAGTTTCACTATTAGTGACTATTAACATGTGAGTGAAATATCGGCCCTTGAGTATTTCATGTATTCAGTGCCTGCTGTTTATGGGGGAAGAGGACTCACTATACATCTGCAAGGCGAATTGCAGAGCAAATCTAACTATCAGCTGAAACTCATGCCCAGTTTCATGGTGGTGGGTGACTCATAGTACATTACTCAAAGTTATGCCACTTACGAAACTGTTTCCCAACATTTAAATTGATTAAACAATCAACGAAGGAAAAGATGTTGTCAGTAGATGCCATCCTCTTCCTTATGTGCATACACTTGCACATCGCTGTCACGACCTCTAGCAGAACAACGTCATCTAAGATGCAACTAAAGACTAGGTAGTGCACAATCTGTAAGACAGGGCAGAGTTATTTCATACACAGGGCCTCAGGCCTGATGTCTGACCTCTGCTCATTATTGAATAGAATAATGCAGGACTGATGGGGACCTCAAGAGATGATTCACTCAGTTTCCTTACTGATTAGCCATCACTGGAACAGTCCCAACAAATATTTCTCTAACCTGTTCCTAACAGACAGCATGGAAGGAGATTCTGCAACATTCCTATGCAGCATGTTTCCGTGTTTTACTACCCTAGGAGTTGGCCAGATTAACTCTTCTTATTTGCAAGTTGATCCAGTTTTCTTCTTGTTCTTCCTCCAGTGGCCATGAAGATCAAATCACCTGGTTATAATTACTTATAAGGGGCAAAATAACAGTTTTCTGTCTTCTCTTTTCTGGACTAAACAAAATCAACGCTTTCATCTTTCCTCTGAGGTTATGTCTTGCACGTAAAAAGTTTGCACGTGATACAAATGTACAAGTTTTTTCCCCCCCCCAAATTCTCATGAGACTTGTTGGGACGTTTGAATATGACTCTCTATTCTTATGATGCAATGTCCAAGAGTCATGGTCAGCTGAACGTGTCATTTTTCCTAAAGGGGAAGCCCAGGATCATAGTGGAGGAGTTCTCAATTCACACTTCTCCCCCAAACCATACTGTATTTGTATATTTTATAGCGTTACTAGATTAGTACCTAATTCAGCAAAGTATTTCAGCCTAACTTTCTATGAAAATATTTATTTAGTCAAACTTGATTTTTTTTTCCGACAAAAAAAAATTTTGATGCAGATTTTCTTTTCTACAGCCCTAAATTTTATCTTGTAATCAGAGTGTTCTTGAATAGAAACTTTATGTCCAGCACCTCCAAGCTTTAAAAAGAAGATCTGGACCTTAACTTGGTAAAGTGACTCAGTTTTAAATATAGAAGGAAAAGAAGTGTGGACTACTGGGTAGACCATTAGATGAACTGGGTCCTATTCCCAGTGCTGTCGCTGATCTGTCAAGTGGTGACCTTAGGCAGTGTCTTGTCTGTGCCTCAGTTTCACTGTCTATAAACTGAGATAATAAGAAGGGCCTCCTTTGTGAGGAGGTTTGAGATCTATGGATGAAAAATGCTATGTGAGACTTGTATTTAATTATGGAAAGCTAGGTTAATATGTGAGAGGTAACAGTAATACTAAATGTATGTGTTGTGTATATACCTCAAAGTATATACATACACCCTTTCACCTGAAAGAAGCTGTTGAAAATGTAAGTTGCGTTATTATACAATATGGAGGGTTTATTTATACAACTCATGATGTACCTATAAACGTTAAGTATGTTTAAAAGGACTAATTTGTGTGTAATTATTGGGTACTTGTTCTATTCCCCTTCCTCGATCAGGTGCAATTTAAAAAAATTCTCAGCTTTGACTTATGTTTGCTTCCACTGAAGACAGTAGAAAAACTCCCACTTGTTACAATGGGAAGAGAGATGTAGACACTGAATGCTTTGAAAATCCCACCATAGATCTGATTTGAAGACGACTGTCTCCTGAAACAGAGACTTTAAATACTGTGAAGCCTGTGGTATGCAAAAAGATGCTACTGTCTCTTAATTCCAAGACTGGCCAAAAGTCCCTAGGACATTTATTTACATTTAACACTGAAAGGAAATAGGCAAAGATTCCCCCGCCCACAGGCTTTTCCTTATTGTGCCTTTTGAAAGGGGGTGTGGGTGTCCATCTGAAAGAAGTCAAACGTAGAAAAGTTAATTGAAACTCTGGCATCATAAGTGTCACAAACAAAGCGGTTCAGATGATACCCTTTGGTTTAACTTTCAGCGCACCGTATTACTTTAGTTTGGCCTTTCTCTCAAGGGCCGTCTCTAACTTCTTGGAAAGTCAATGGAAAGACCCACCCTAATTTTCATGAAAGCTGGTTCAAGATGAAAAGCAATCCATGCTACTTGCATAAAACATGTGCAATAGAGCAGTGCTGTAAAACAGTTGGGGCTTGGGAGGAGATTATCATGGACTTGGGAGAATGATGAAGGACTTCAGCTCAACCCTCCTACAACCATTCTTCCATCCTGTGAACTGTGTCACTTACATAACTGTTTGTGGCTCTGCACAAATGGGATTGGTTAGTCTTCATGCTGGCCAATGCAGGCCTGGAACGGACCCATTTTACAGTGGATAGGAGTTGGAAAGCCCAACTATATGCTGTAGCCTGCTCTAGTAGCACCAAAATGAGTGGTGGGAAAATGCATCCCTTTATGCAGCCTTTCTGTTTGGTTCAGTTTCCGTCTATAGACTTATTATTATCTTGAAGCTACAGAATGCCTCTGACTTAACCCAACCAACATCCCACTGACAGCAGTGGGAATTAAATGCAAACACCATCAATTAATACTTAGCACTTTGTTTTTAAGTGGTTAACTAAGGAAATCAATAGGCAGCAGCAGATACATTCTTGGCTGTTGTGTCAGTCTGGCAGCCACATGACTGAACTCAAACTGTAAAAAGTTAACAAATGGAATTGAGATGCAGAAATAAAAATGTTGGACTTTCAATGTTTCTAGTCTTCCCTAATGCTCCTTAGTTACAGTTGTTGCTGATCATTGTTTAAAACCCCAAGAAGTGGGTCAATTATCTGGACATTCCCATTTTTCCCCATCTGTACTTGATTGAAGCTTCCCAGGGAATCCACCCTGGGACGTGATTCCAGCAACTTATTCCTGAAGCAGATGCAACAGGAGGGGAAAACTCAATGTTTGTATACATGGCCTCAATATTCTCTTCCCTGTCTGACTGGGGAATTTCTAAAGGGAGGAGAATGTGGGAATCTATATGTGTTCAGGGCTATTTAGATATCCATGTGCAGGGAGTGGCATGTACACTTCACCATCCTAGCAATAAATGTCAAGAGAGACATCTCTGCACCACAAAGCCTGTACTGCTTCCCATTTTCTGTAGGAAAATACGCAACAGGAATTTACTAATAATCTATGGCAGCAATAAATTATGACATTCCCCTCCCTATCCCCTGTGCCAGAACACTGTAAGGTGGAAAGAAAGTCCCTTTCATTAACCTGTTCACTTGTCCCTTTCTGCTTCAGGGGTCATCAGCTAGGCATACTGTTTCTCCTGTTTGTCCACCTGCTCTCATGCTTCCTGTGTAGCCCAGTAGAGGTGCCATTTTTCTCCTTTTCTCTGCTGACACTTCCAGTTATAATAGAGCAGGGGGAGGCAACCCTTAGTATGGGTGCTAGAGCACCACATATAAAGGCATTTTCCTTGGCACATGTGTCTGAAGGTGGACAGCGGGGAAGGGGCCGGGGCTGCGCTGCTACAACAAGGATTAGGTCCCTCGTGGATCCCTGCCATCTGCCCCTGGTGCGCCAACATCTTACAAGTTGAGGTTGTGGGTGTTTTGGCACTCTGCCCAAAAATGTTGCTGACCCCTGCGACAGAGGGCTTTGGGAGTAAATAAAATCCGCCTTTAAGTGTGATTTTTAATTTTAAAATTTAAAGGGGAATAAATGCCTTTTTTAATCATTCAGAAAAGATGATTTAACACCGTTATTTGTGAGAATATTCTTCTGGAAATGAATGGGGTTTCTCTTATGAGTAAGGACTGCAGGGCCAGGCCCATACTCTGAATTTGGGATATTGTTCCTTGGAGGAGTGAGAAGAAAGTAATGATGAAAAAAGTCAAATAAACCTATAACTGGTTTTGCTGCTGCCTCTCACTGGTGACAGTCTCAGTTATCAATGGAGCAAGAAGAAGATTTACAGAACATAGTAACTAGCTGAGGAGTGTAATGTTCTACCTACTCTGCTTGGCATAAATTCAAATGGCAAACAGTCAGCTGTGTTGGTTTTATTTTTGCCCACTAGGATTTGCAAATGCTGCAGCTTATTTGATAGCATCATTAAATCATCAGTGCATTATCATGTCACTGTAGTAATTACTGTACATATATTTATAGAACTATAACACGTGACAATATCATCCAGAGTATAGCAATTCTTAATGTTTATGTAGCACTTGCCCTCTGAAGACCTCAAAGCCATTCAGAAATACAACTTTGATGTCCTTCGCATTGCAACTATAAGCCAGTCAAGTAAAAATCCTCCTTGAAGGATTATTATTTTATTATTTCTATTGTAATAGCACTAACAACTAGTGTCCGAATGTCGATGCCGTTGCGTTCAGTGGAATACAAACACACACAGTATGTCTAAGCACGAAATAAAGGTAGTTGTCTGGACAATAGCTGTGCCAGGTCTAGCTGATATGAGTAGCCATATCAGTGAAGACATAACAGGGCATGGACTTCGATCATTAGCACACACTAAATAGTACATATCTAGGCTCCCTGGAGGTAACGTCACAGCCAAAGCTACATTCTGCTGTGCAAACTAAGCCAGACTTGGGCAAAGTCCCTATCTGAAGGAGCTTGAAACATGAGATACCAAAGCCATGACCCTGTACTATACACTATACAGGTGCAGGAATTCACTCATGCAAATTTCAGTGCAGGTTGGGCCCCAAGATACTATTAAATACATGTCAAAAATCTGTTGGCAGAAGCCTGCCAGAAAGGAAACTTGGTTTGGAGTCAGCCTATTATTAGCTCTTTTCAAATGCTTGTGAATGGCAACAATGTTTTATCGTTCACAAATAAAGTCTGGGCTACAAAAGCACTCAATAATGACTTTGAAATGAATTGCTGAAATGGATTAAGGCCTTGATTCTGGAAACGCATTGGCATAGGCTCACCTGCTAGAAGCTGGGCTGTCCCATTGATTTCAGTGACTCGGTGGGAATATGCACTTGCTTAAAGTACCACGGTGTCATAACAAAAACTTACAAGTGTGTAGCTGTGGAGGTCAATGGCCAGCTAACTATTAAAAAGGAACAGTGCAGTCCCTCTGAACTTAGGGAAATTTTTTATTAGGAATCAGATGAGGATTTCATTTCTAGGGCCAGCCTCAGTAATTGGCCCAAATCAGATGCCCATATTAAAAATTTCAAATTTGGGAGAAATTTAAATTTGCTTCCAAATGTGGACATGACCTCCATGCCCTTGACCTGTCTGGTATTTATACACATACAATGATTTTACGCAAGTGCTAGACACACAACGATTTTACACAAGTGTAAAAGAGATAAAGAGATAAAAGAGATGTCTGTGCATAATAGTTAGCAGATGTCTACCTCATGTCTCCTCTCACTCTTTGGTGAGACGCATGGTAAATCTCAGTGTAAACCCAAGAAAGTGGGTAAGGAGGTGTACTGCCCAATCCCTAATTGAATTAATAGATTCATAGATGTTTAATTCAGTGCAATAACACTGATTTGTATCAGTCAAGGGGGTTGACCCATTGAAGAGGGGGAAAATCAAAGAACAGGAGGGGAAAGTTTGTCAGAAAAAGAATGAAAAAACCCTCAGATCTCCTTTTACCTCATCTGCTATATAAAAGGAAAAAGAAAAAGAAGAAAGAGGATAATAGGACATTTCTAACATTTTCCCAAATCACCCACCCATGAAAACACACACAGTCTTTTTCCAAATCAAAAACATTAAGAAAAGAGGAGAGTTTTGTTAAAGTTTGCTTAAATCATAGATAAATGACATGTTCTTACCTGATCCAGGCTAAGTTTGTGGGCTCTGAAACTTCCAACCAGCAGATAGGCTGTGGGTAATGTTAGGACTAGCACAGACAGCATGCAAAAAATCACAGTCCAACGCATTTTCCTGAAATCCTCCTTGATATGCATCCAGGCATCTTGATTGGCCCTTGCAGCTGCTTCCTCTAGGGTTAGTTCAGTTAAACGTTCCATGCCTCTGTGGCACGTAAATGTCTCTCTCTCTATGAAAGCGGGAAACAGGAAAATCTCTTCTGTCTTCTGACCTGCATGGAGACCCCCATTAAATAAGAACTCACTTGAATGTGGGATGGCTCCCTCCCCCCCCCCACACACATACACACCCTCCCTCCCAAGGAATGCACCGCCTACAATAGAAACCTAGCTCAGGGAAAGGAGAGAGCACAACTTTTTTCTGAGCTTGTAGAGGTGCATGTTCAATGCTTACATCTGTTTTTTCCTCACTTTACAGAAGGAAGTTAGGAAAGTCCCCGGGGGGGTGGGGGTAGGGGGTGGAACCAGGATAAATTGAGCAGGAAGGCTGGAGCAGATTAAAAGCTTTTCCACACAGCAAAGGGAACGTGAAACTACTGGAAAGGAAAGTGAGAGATGATAGAGAGCAGCACAAGAAACGACACATAATCTTAACACATACTCAAACTCCACAGTCATAAAGTTTCATTGCAAGCTGGAGAGGAAAAACCTACCCCAGGGCAGTGGCAGGTAATTGTGCAAGGAGGGAGATTCTCCAAGGCTCTGAACAGAAATTACGTATAAATCGGTATAAGTGATCAGAAGCCAGTTTAAATCCGCAAGTGGCTCAGGACTACTTTATGAGAAGTGTTGAGTAGTTTAAGCAAAAGTCAAGGGCAATCTGCATCCCTTTGGATGCTCTCCTAGCTCCAACTGCTCTCAAGTCCAGATCATTGGGGGCTGGACCCGATGACCTGCAAGGTCCCTTCCAGCCCCTCACAATCTATGAATCTATGAAAGAATGGATTTGGATTCATGCTGCCTGTTCACTTTGTGAGCAACAAAAAATGGAAATAGTTTTGTTAACTTTCTGAATATTTATTTTCAGTGTCCATTCACTGAAGCCTGTTGTCACTGCCTAAGAAAGAGAAACCACACTGTTCCTACTACACTCTGGAAACTTTATTGTCACCTGAGTTTCCTGGTGGGTCATTACTCCTGGCTAAGGAGTAAGGGTTAGGGGCCCAATATTCGCCCACTATGTCAGCAGCTAAACAGATGGCCTCAGTTGAAGCAGGATCAGGCCAATTGCTAACAGTCCCAGCAATATTCATTGGAAATCATCTCTGGTGTGACTGACACTTCCTTTGGAATACAGAAAAGAGACTGCTCTGTGTGCCACCTTCCTTCACCAAAGTACACCACGTCCTAAGCTGCATGCCAAAGCATAGTAACTATTAACTGTCCTTTCTTTCTGCTTTGACATGGCTTGTCAGGGAGGAGTCTAAACACTTTTATAAGGGAAGGGATCATCACGTACAGCTGCTCAGGACCGGTTTGATTGGCCAGTATTCCATTACAGCAGCAGTACTGATTCCATTACATAGAAAAACGTGGTTTCCTCAAAACTAAACTTTGAATTTTACTTCCCTTTTTCCCCAAGGAAAAAAAAAAAAGAGTAGGGGATGGTTTTTGTTTTAAAGTAAGAGAAGGTAGACATTTTTTAGATTTATAACATTTCAGATTTTTGTTGAAATATTGTATATCAACATTTTTTCAAAATACAAAAATAAACATTTTCTGAAACGTTATAATTGGAACTCACTTTTAAATGAAAAAAATATTCATTTAACCAGCTCTGGTAATTCATATTTCAGCAAAGACTGCTTGTGGTCCATCCTGTTTTAAGTAGTCCAGTGCTGCTTTCTATTTTTTAGACAACTAAAATTACTGAACTGTATAAAATGCACTATCTGAAGAACTGTGCAAGGTCCAGGTGCTCCCTAAGTAATGAAGAATTAAGGCATAAAATGTTATAGGGGGAAAGTAAAAGAAGAACTTACAATCAGAAAAAAGAGAGGTGGTTTTGTTTAGAGAAATTATATTAATTAGCTAATAAAGCACTGGGATTTGTATATTTTAATTTCAACCCAACCACTTCCTGTGTTTATCTTGTGAAAATCATTTACTTTCTTTTCTTTCCTTCCACCCTTTGTCTTCCTTTTCCATATAGTTCCTAAGGTCTTTGCCATATAGACTTTCTCCAACTATGTGTTTAGTACTTAGTGCCACAAGGACCTGATGTCAGCAGAAGGGGGAGAGCAGCATGAGACTTGGTTCTTTGGATGTTACTATAGTATAAAGAGAATGGGAGAAATACATGAAGTACAACATTTTAATATTGATAATAGTACATTGCATTACTCTTCAGTGAAGATGCTGGCTATAGATATGGACTTCTTATGGGTCATTATTGCAAAAGATTAATCCCCTTGCCATGTGACAGGGCCAGCATTCCATTACAGCAGCAGTTACTGTTAGAGATCCTAGTACCTGCTCTTGGACCCTACAAGTGCTTTACAAATATTTATGGAACAAGCACTTAAACTGTGAAGTAGGTAAATATTTTAAGAAAGCAAAATATGAAGCAGAGATGCCTGGGATAGTTAAACCTTGAAATCCTTATGTACGTGCCCTCTTGGCATAGTTAGATTGATATCAAGGGAGTCATACCAACAAATACAAGATAAGAATCTGAACTTATTTCAGCCCCATGATGCATCTGTGGAAGACAGAAAAGTCTGATCCTCTCTCCGTCTCATGTGGGTGAGTAGGGAATACACAAGGAGCTTGCACACTCATAAGGAGGGGAATTAAGTAAGATGGTAATGGCCATGAAAATATGCTCTGGAGTTTAAAGCAAGTCAATGGTTGCCTGAGAGCTGTTACACTAATATGCCAACTGGTGTCCTCTAGAGGTAAGATCAAGAGCAGCTTCATTGGAACTAAAGAACCAGGCCTGTAAAAAAGACACACATAGCATTTATAAATTGAGCAATGAAGATGGCTTGTCACACCATACTCACTAGTGTATTACACTTGTAGAACTTGGGTCAAAGAACTGTACCCCAAGATCACACAGCAAGTTGGTTTTAGATCTGTCAAAACAATGCTGGTGTGCAGAGACGTTCAATCCAAGCACTAAACTAGATTTTTTTTTTAACACATAATGTAAAAGAAATAAATCGAATAAAAGAACATGGGTAATTAGAAAAAAAATAGGACAAGGATTTAATTGGGTGAGTAGTCACTCATGGTTCTATGGGAAGGGAAATACAAAAAAGATAGAACTAAAGTTTTTGTCTGTGTCAACAATAATACCAAGGATACGTCTGCCTGAAACAGTTTCATGATGAAAGTAGATTTACGTTTATATTTGTCTTGATGATTTTGCACTGCTTGGCACTTTGCTTTGCCTAGAGGAAGGAAATTCAGTCAATCCATTTCACTTTTGTTTCTGGTTAACTTCTGGTTTCCGTTTTCCACTTAGATAATGTAACACTCAGGTCCCAAATTCTGCAGAGGGATGCTGGGCTTAAACATATTTATATTTCCAAAGAAATATGACGGAAATCACAGATCTGCAAGTTCAGAGGAGCTGCATTTAGACCGGAGGCTAAAGAGGAGAGGAATAAGCAAAATCTCCAGCGTCAGGTTGGCCTCCAGTGTTCTTGGTAACAAAGGAATCGCTCTATTGTTTTTCCATAATCAAAACTTCAGAGAAAGTTAGTGGCTGGCACTTTTCTGAGGAATACCTTGTGTCTAACAATGAGGGCTTTGAGTGTAAAAAAGTTTGGGAACCACTGTACTAAACCATAACACCTTATGGTTGGGAGTCAACACTACTTCAAAGAAGATTAATCTGTTGCACCCCAGAGGATGGGGGAAAAAAGACCATATTTTGAAGACCATAACAAGTTAGAATGTATCTGAAACTACAGATTCCTACTTAAAATCTGTTTGTTTTGTGAATCATGTGCAGGAGTTTTCAACCTAATATGCCACAGGACCCTAATTGAGAATTTCTGGTGTAATACCTAGGAGGAGGTTTCTCTGGGCTTGTGTCAGGCATGCCTCCAGCTCCATGAGTGAAACCTGTATTAGTTTCACGACATCAGATCTAAAATCTGTTGGGATTGCTATTCAGTCTTGTGTATGCAAAATCTTGTCTTGGACACACAGCTCATTAGGGCTATGTGAAGGTTTGGTCCCTGATTTGATTCAGCAGACATTCGGCCCGATTCGGTGACCGAATCTCCAAATCCTTTAATCTCTCCAAATCGAATCAGAACCCTCCAAATTGATTCGGAGAGATTCGGAGATTTGGACACAGACACAGCTTTAAATGTTTTCTCTACATACCTCTAGGTAGCAGGGGCTTGTAAATGCTGTGATGCTTTTACATGGAGTGTCCCACAGAAGCGTGGGGGGGCTCCCCAGCATGCTTGGCAGCAGACCTGGAAGTGGACCAGAACCACTTCTGCTCCACTTCTGAGTTTGCTGGGGAGTGCACAGGGGGACTCCCCACATCCCCCCAGCTCAGTGACTGGTGTGTCCTGGGTCTGAAGGGGCACCCAGAGTCCCCCTGTAGCCAATCATCAAGCCGGGGGGGGCGGGCAGTGCATTCCCCGGCAGACTTGGAAGTGGACCGGAATCCAGGTTCATTGCCGAGCATGTGGAGGGCCCTTCGCACTCCTGTGGGACCCCCCGCCATGCACTCTAGCATAGCAGTGATCATAAGCCGTGCTGGTACCTTGAGATATGTAGAAAAAATGTTTAAAGCTGTGTCTATGGCCAAATCGCCGATTCTCTGAATCAGTATTAAATCTTCAGATTTGGATTCAGACAAATTGAATCAGGGACAGTGATCCAAATCAATGAATTGAATCACTGTCCCTGATTCAGGCCGAATCCGAATCTGAATTGAATAGGGCCTGCTTCACACACACCTACAGTGCATCCATCAGCTGGTAATTTTGGATAGCCTCCTGGTCTCCCCACTCCTTCAGTCTGAACAACTTGTTAAGGAGCTTTGCTGGATTTCCTGAAGCCTCTCCTTTGGTCTAGCTCCTGTCGTAAAGGGCCATTTGTATTGTACTCTGGAGGATATGCAATGATTAGTGTATCTGCCACCAGTCATTCCTGGGCATTATCCTCACCTCAAGGCACTGTAGTCCTAAATAACATGCATTATAGTTGTTCAGTAATGGCTTTTTTTGCAATGTTTTCTTATTGTTTGTGACCAGGCTGCACACCTATCTTGTGCCTAAAGGTGAACAAATAGCACCATTTTGTTCCAAAGGGCATAGGGATTAGGCAATAGCTTCTTCGCAACTTGAGCACATCTTTTGGTGTTTATCAGGACTTTACAGGAAATGCTACATGCTATTGCATTGGATCCTTTGCTGCTCCAAGGCCTCTTTCTGAGATATGCTACAGTTGTAATTGCTCTGTAGAGTTCTAGTTCTTTAGGATTTTTGTTTTTGGTTCTCTCTCTATTCCCATACTGGATCACCATGTGTTAACTGCCTCAAGTTTACATGCTTCTGATACTTGTGCACAGACTCTGGTAAGGCAGTTGTGAGCAACATTTTTCCCCCCAATCTGTTATTTCATCAATACTTAGAGCTTTTCTATCACTGTGAAGCTGCTGTTCCATTCTGTGGTGATTCGTGTATGTACTAATACCTTTTCTTTGAGGACTTTTCTAATACATTCTTCACTAGCTCCATCAAGGCTACTGGAACTCTACTTTGTGATTGTCCCACAGGTTGCATGTGGAGGCCTGTTTCTAATCTCAGAATGACTTCTAGGTGTCCTGAAATAAATCCTTGTAGTTTGCTGGAATGCTGAATAGGACTGGTGGTGACCAGGGATCCTGGTTTTCTCTGTTAAAAAAATACAAAATTCTCCAATTAAAACCCCCTGAAATACACATTTTTCCATGATTAAAATGAAATGCAAATATATAAAGAGGTATCAGTTGAACACGATGTTTTATTGACATACTTACAATTTTAAATCAATTTGGAGGTTTACCAGTGCCTCAGTCATTACAATAAATCTATTCTAAATACCTATATATTCTCACCATTGATTTTGGTTTTTTATCATGGAAAATTAGAGCTCCTCCTGTCCCCTTTGCTCCCCAGGATGTGGGTCCAGCTGTGGCTGCACCCCCTGCTGCTTTGTGCTATACAGCAGCCCTGATATGCTGGTGCTCCTCACTTCCAAGCCACAGTCCCTTCAGCTCTGCTGGTGCCCCTCAATTCCAGCTCGCAGCCCCTGCCAACCCTCCAATTGCTCCCTTCCGGCAGCAGCTCCCCCCCGCACCAGGACACGGGTCCAACTGTGGCTGCCCCCTATTGCTTTGTGGCTCTAAGCAATCCTGACATATTGGCACCCTGCCCCTGCCAGTGTCGTTGCCCCTCACACTCAAACCACAGCCCCCCCCAGCACTGGCAGCGTCAGCCCCACTGCCCTGCCAGCTCTCCCCACAGGTAGGGATATAAATATATTTTAAAATAATATCCATTTAACCTCTTGCAATTATATTGGTTAAATAGTTAACAGATAGATCATACTTAGTTTAGTGACCTCCTGCAGGAACAGGCCTGTTGGGCTGGATGGGTGGTGCTCAGACCCTCCATGGGTCAGATCCAGCTGGTGGGCCCAATTTGGTACATGGTAAAGCGAGGGGGGTGGGGGGGTGAGAAAGTCATAGGGGGGAGGAGGGGAAAGCTGGGGGGCCCCAGCCCTGATTAGGCTGTGCAGGGCATGGGAATTTGGTAGCAGGGAAGGGTGGTAGTATTGATTGCTACTGCTCCTCTACCACCAAATCTCCTGACCTGTTGGGAGCCCTGCAGGACACATTTGGCTTGTGGGCCAGAGATTGAGTACCCCTGATTTAGAACTGTTACAGCCAGCTTTGGGGGTGGGCAACATCGATGACCACTCTGGTAAATGCTCCTTTGAAATCCATCATTCATGATGGGCAATTGGCTATTATACCACATAAGAGTCTGAACTTACTTTCTCTGGGAAAGTTGTGCTTCCCATGATGTATCTGTGGAAGAGAGAAAAGCTTGATTCTGTCTCCATCTCATGTGCATAAGTAGGGAATACACGAGGAGCTTGCAAAGCTTTGAAGTGAACAGGAAGTAATCTTTACCAGTATTGGTCAGGAACAAAAAAAATATATGTTTTCATATGAGACTTCATAAGAGAGACCTGGAGAGTCAATGAGGGCAGTATAGTATGCCATAGTTTGATACTGTATGGATTCCTAGTCCATATTCAGGCCCTTCTCAAGATCTAAAGAACTGACCTGCACAGGAAGGGATTTTTACATTAAGCCTGGTTCCCTTGGTTGAAGATACAGGAAGAGGATATTGAGAAATGAGAGAAAGGGCTTGGCAATGGATCAGAGGGAGTATAAATCCATGTGGTTAACTGAGTAAGTCCAGAAATATATGAATAATAAGAGCAGCTGCAATTTCTTTAAGTGAGATGGAGAATAACCATATGCTTCAGGGCATCAGCAAATTATTATCTGGGATCTGAAAGAAGTATCACTCTATTATTTTATATTGCATCACTGGGTGTAGTTTGAGAGTCCTACATCCTCTTCCTCAGCATCTCATGTAGGCCACTGTCAGATACAGGAAATGATGAGAACATGAAACAAATAAACACCAAGTGCATAAATGGCATTACCCAGTCACTTAGGGTTGGTGATTCAATTCTGGGCACAGTCAATATGGGCTATAGGAATTTCCATTGTGCTATGCTGTACTTATATTAAGCTATAGTAAACTATGTTGCTGAAAAGCAGCATGGGACAATGAGGCTTCCTGACAGCTGGATGACCCACTAAGAAAGAAAAAAAAAATAAAGACACACTAATGAGCAAAAAGACACTGAATGGAGTATGAAAACAAAAGGTAAAAAAACCACAAGGACAAATGTAAGTGGGAACCTACCAATGAGACAGAGAGAACAAGCGCAGGCATGTATTCTTTGCAAACAAAACAAGTAGAGATGAACATCTAGACAAAGAGAAAGATAAGCATTGGCATCTAGAACATCTAGACAAAGAGAAAGATAAGAATTGGCACGGGGGTGGGGGGGTGGGGAGAGGGAGTCAGTACACAAGTAGAAATACAGGGGTTTGGAGACCTGTCCCTCATAGAGACCTAAGGGAGTATGCATAACCTATGGTGTCTAAGCCTGTCCAGGGCAAGCCTTGCTAAGTTGGACTGATGGTTAATCAAGCCAACTAGTGCGCTGTCCAACAATGATAAGCCTTTCTGAACTTTCACCACTGAGCATACATTTGAGTTGTGTTTTCTGAGTCATCTTCAGGATTTGAAAAATGGCTTGCTATTGTCAGCTTTCCAGAAAATACAGACTCCAGCACTCTGTATATCTAAAGTGACAGCAATCAAACACCACCCAGAAAAAACCACAACATTCTGCACACCTCAGAACAACGCCAGCTGGCAGCCATGTGCCCACTGAGCATGCTCAGCAGATGCATGTATGTGGCACCATACACTCACCAAAATATACACTTGAGGCTAAGCGTCAAAATCGTAGTTGGCAAAATCCTGTGATTAGCACGTGTTAGATATCAGAGAAGGAGGAGTAGGAGGGTGGCTGTATCCTGGTCTCTTGCATAGTCAACAGAAGGCAGTATTTAGGGCCAGAAGGAAAAGAAGGAGTCAGAGAGTATGTGGCTCAGTAAGATGGATGTTGTCTGGAAGGAAGAGAGCCCTGCATTTTGGGTTGGGCCTTTTCTTCCAGTAGGGCAGAAACTTCCCCACGGTTCTCCATACATTTGATACACAATGACTATCAAATACAAGGTGCAGTGGGTCAGTCCTAAGAAGAGGGTTGGTGTTGGAACTTGATAATGCCTAATCTGTAGCCTGATGGTTAACACTGTGATGGGAAGTAGGAGGTGAAAGCTCAGTCTATCTCCGAGTCTCCTGTTTCCTGCGTGGGTACTAGACTATCAACCTAAAGTGCCCTTCTCCTGCTGCCACTTTCTAAGTGAGTGAGACATGTGATGGCCCTGTAATGGGGTCTCACCCCCAGGGGTGGCCACAAAGTCCCTGGAAGCCCTTGTCACCTCTGCTCTATTTTGGGGCCAGCTCCCCTTCATCTCTCCTACCACACCTTATGTCTTTGTAAGAAAGGAGGCTGCCCCAGGGCTCCCCAAGAAAGATTTTACACTGATGAGCCCAGGTGTCACTACTCATCACCTTATTTCTCAATATCCTCTTCCTGTATCTTCAACCAAGGGAACCAGGCTTAATGTGAAAATCTCTTCCTGTGCAGGTCAGTTCTTGAGATCTTAAGGGCTTATTATATGGCCTCATCTCCCCTTTGAGCCATGCCTAAGCCTCACAGATGTTACTGGTTACTCACTAGCTCAGGCCTGCATCCTCTGCCCCTCCTGGGCTCTGGTCTCTGTCTCTTCCTACCCATGCCCAAGCACTTTGCCCATCTTGGCTACTCCTGGGGCACAGCCCTGGATCCCTGACCCTGTTTCCACTTCTCAGATACAGTGGGTCCCTAGGCCTGTCTCTGCCCTCCCTGGGCTCTGTGTCCCTGACCCTGATAATCTCTGGCTGTGGTCCTCCTCAGCCTTTGAACCCTCTGCTGGGCCTTGGTCCCACTCATAGGCCAGTTGAGATCCCTGGGCTCGTTGGCCCTGACAGTCTCCAGCTGTGACTCTCCTTGGCCTCTGACCCCTCTTCCTGGGCCCTGGACTCACTGCTAGGCCAGTTGAGACCTCCCAGGCTATGGGCTCCCTGGCCCTACTTGGTCTTGCCCCTTGTGTGCTGTGGGTCCCAGACCATGGTTTTCACTCCTTGTGGATTTGGGTCCCAGACCTTTGTTTTTGCCCCTTGAAGTCTGTTGCCCCCAAACCTTGGTTCTTGCCTCTTGTGGGCTGTGGGTCCCCCAACCCTGGCTGTGGTCCTGCTCCTGGGCCTTGGCCCCTTGTCCTCAGGCCTTGGCCCTACTCCTGGGCCAGTTGAGACCTCCACCCCCCCCACAGTCTCAATCTCTAAACCTCCAGTTTTTCTTACTCCAGCTCAGGTGTTAGTGAGGAGCCTTACTGCAGACCTTCTACTCACAAGTTTGTCTGTCTATGGCTCACCAGGCCAGACTGTCTGCCTAGCTCAGGTCCTGGGCTTATATACTACAAGGTCAGCTCCATCCTGGGTCATGTGATTTCTGATTGCCGTCTGCCACACCTGCAGCTTTCTTCATCTGTGGCCTGCCTGCTCTTAAATTAGCAGGAGCACCAAGCCTTCTGTTATAGCCCCGCTCTCTTCCTTCTTGAGTAGCTGGGTAACTGCCATTTAGGCGTACAAACAAGTGAAATATATTTGTCTTTTGTGTTTCCAATGCATTCCTGTGCATTTCAGCATAGGTTTCCAAGAATACCTAATGACCACGTCCCAATATTCACCTAGTTTCTCTACAACTTTTCTATTGTTTTTTGTAAGGTACTTGACATTCATGTTCCTCCTCAACCTTCCTTGCCTACACATTTGTTATTCAAGAACAGCCTGTTCTTTTTCATACTGCTTAATAAATGGCTTTTAAATTTGCACTAATGTTCTTTTTTGTTCTTCCCTTTCCATGACAAATAAATGTACACGGGACTTAATTCTGGGCATATTTGTTCTTGTACATATTAGGAATAATTCCAGAGAAGCCAGTGTGATATTTGTTGTAGAATCATACTACCAGTAATGAGCAGACCCCCTCCAGATTTCCTATTGTTTTTTATGTTCCAGTATTAACATGCTCGCAATAATTTCTGCAATAATTCTGAAGTGGTCACTAAGCACCAGCATATACAGGAAGCATATGCAATCTAAAAATTAATAATTATACAAGAAACTTCCCCAGTTTTTAATGCCTGTTTACCCAAAGATCTAGGTGTCAAATAGGCTTCAGTGTCATTTCCTTCTCAAATTACCCTAAACCATATTTCTCTGTTGATTTAAGTTCTACTCTTATTGCAGTGTAGACCTCTCCTTATACCAGTAGGCCCCAAAACAGTGAAGGCTTTAAAGATTTTCCCTAAACTCTTAGTAGGACCTGGGATTAGATGGGCTGCTAATTATGCATTCTTAAGATAACTTGTTGTCAGTGGGTGCATCTACCTGTGAAATTAAAGTAATAAGCTCTGGAGCTGTTCATGCTGGAGTTAACTGCTCCTGGGCATGTCTATACATGCACCTGGGACCACAGCAGTTTGATCCAGGGTAGAGCATCCCCAGGCGGGCAAGGGGTATGGGTGGCATTCAGTGGCATCAGGGCTGGTGGGATATGAGGGTGCAGAAACTGTGGAGCCATGTGGCTAGGTGGGAGGTAGCCCCTGCATTTTAACACCTTTATGCCCTAACCAGCCTTGTCACCATGTATAAGTGCGTTTGACTGCAATTACTTACTCTGCCATAAGAGAGTACTATCCCTGACAGTACTATCTCACAGCAGAGTTAATTAATGTACTGCACCCTAATACTGGTGCACGTGTAGTCAGTGACATAGTGAGTCAGTTTACTGAGGAGCTAATTAGTCAATTCCACAGTACAGTGCACATGTAGATGTACCCAATGAAGCCAATGCCCATATTTTACTCTATACAGAGAAGTAAGCAGAGCTCTAACTAGTTTGGATATGAAGAAAGGTTAGAGGAGGTGGGAAAAATTAATGGAGGAGATAAGATAATGGAAAGGGGAGTTCTGGCTCTTCAGTTCCAATGTGAGATATGTGGTGCTAAGTATGTGGTACCTAGGTTGTAGTGGAGAGGGGAGGGTGTTTGGCTATCCATGCTTCTGGTCTTTGCTGGTTGCCACCTGGGGCTCAGAAGGATTTTTTTCCCCCCCATCCTATTGTTATGGGTTCATGTTTTTTCTTTTCTTTTTTCCCCCCTCCGCCTTCCTTGTAAGTATTGGATGTTAGCTACACCCTATTCTGGGGATGTTGATTGGGGTGCACCAATATTCCTTCTGGGACTGAAAACCCCAGAGATTCCTGGCTAGAGGGTCTTGCTTTTCCCCTCAGGGTCAGCCTGATGGTCACATTTGGGATCAGGAAGGAGTTTTACTCCATGGTCACATTGTCATGGGCTGTGGGTGGTTTTGCCTTCTTCTGTAGTGGGGGCATGGTCCTCTTTGGAATCTCTGACCCTGAAACTGAAATATATGAGTTGCTTTGTTGAAACAATGAATGAAAGAATGCACAGTCCAGAAGTCAGGACATACAAAACACATGAACTTTGGGTCGTAAGGTCTCATGATCCATCGTCGTTCACTGACAAATGATACATATAGGTAGCCAAGAAATCATCAACTCATAGCATGCCTTGAGGTAAGGCAGGGTAGGGGAAAAGAAAAAAAAAAACGAAAATGAGAGGCAACAAATTATTTCTGTGCTGCGTAAAATATGTTGTCATGGTTTCAAATGCAGAAGTGAAACAAGTGCTTAAAAGAGGGTATTGGCCTTTCAGAACATGAGTCAAGCCTTCTTAACTCATTTAGACATCTATTTTTAGTTCTTGAGTAAATACACATTTATCTTGCATTCAGACAAGATCCATATGTATTAGGGCTATGGTGTGTTCAGAGCTGGATAGCACCAAGCTCAGAGAGAAGCCTTTGTTAACATTGGCACAGAACCCAATAGGTTAAATACCTTAGTAACACTTAGTACTAACATGGATGCTAACATTGGCAGGACTGAAAGTGTTCTGGGCCTCATAGCACCCATGAGATGTATCCTGCACCGTACCACCCATCACTACTAGGAATACATTGTTTTAAATTATAGCCTGATTTTGGACACATGAATGAGACATGCTGGTAAAATCCAAGTTGCTGCGAAAACAAAAGTAAAGTGGCACCCACAAGGTACAACCTGTTGAAGTGAGAAAAATCTGCCTTAATCCAGGACATTTTATTTTGATTCTAATACAGGGTGTCTTTTTCTCCTCTGGGACAAAGTAGTGTCTTCTCAGGACCAATGTTCGGTTTTCATGCCGTTAGCCCCAAACCAATTACAACCAGGCTTCTGTTTCTCTTCGTAAAGAAAAAAGACACTTATGATTTTGGATTATTAGCTGCATTACATTAGCCTTCACAGACTCAAAATGAGATTCTTCTTCTGCGTTGGGACCTGTGAGGAAGGTGGTTCTCAAGGTGTTCCAAATAGCTTCTGCATCTGCCTGTAAAGGTTTAAAACATCCCAGCTCTGGCCTGCATCATAACTGTATGATGCCCCTAGCATGATTTCCCCACTCAGTACTAGAATTACGAGGTCAGAATGATGGTGGCATGACTGGATGGGGAAATGGCGACTCCTTCCTCATCACATTTCTTAGATGCTAAAGTTAACTGTGGAGTTGAAGAATCTGCTTCCTGATCTGAGCTATGAAATGATAATGAAAATAATTATGACACAAAGACTCGTGACTTTGGGTCTACCGAGCCTGAACTCATGATGCCAGGTGCTTGATGAGTGGAAAAAATACTGAGTTCTAACATCATTAGAATTCAGTATTTTTTCTGCAGACTGGAGCTGGGGTATGAAGAGTTTCTTCACCTGGGGGTGTGGGCTATTGCATTTGGGTTCAGACTGGCAGCATAATACAGAGAACTTTTTTTCATACTTCTTACCTGCCACATTCTTATCACATTGTCTAGTATAAACCCATCCTTCTGTTAACTCTATGTAATTATACAGTGAACTGAGAGAACGGCAGTAAATTTACACTGATGTAAGTGCAATAAAACATGGGCTAGTCAAGCCGGGAATCTCTATCTAGCTTTCAAGGAAGCAAACTATTTGCTAGAAAGTAAATCATTATTATGTGTTGTTTCCTCCTTGCATTTACTGTTAAATAAAAAAGCAGTGTGCCATAGTCTATGAAATCCCCTTTATTCTATTCTACTGAATCAATGTAACAGACAAATTATTTTGAGCCCCTTTCTTGATTGCCCATTAATAAAAGAAGGGTGATCACAAGCTCTGAAACTGATTGTGCCCCCTTTGCAGAGGCCATTATACTGTTCTCTTGTATTTCATATTCACTCTTTTCCCAATATTTTTGTTTTCTGGTTCTGCTTTGTTTCCTCGGAGACACACCTCCCTTTCACTCCATTCTCCTTCCTTTCCCTCCCTCCAACAAGATGTTCTGGGTCATTCCAGGTGTTTTTTAAAACTACCTTTAATATCCTAGCCCTTTCAGTTCTTACACATGCTGAATTTCCATTGCATGTACAAGTACATATACAAGGACATATGCATGTATATGTACAAGGGTGCATGCAGGTACAAGAACAGAAGCACTGGGCCATGTGGATTTATTTACTTTTCCTGATCACTGGTTTCCTTTGATTCAATTCTGGAGGCCTCAGTGTTTCATCAGAGGTGCCAAAAATCACTTGGAACCTTATCATGCCTTTGTAAGGGACCCATCACTATCACTGTACTCAGGGGGAACTGGAATCCAGTGGCAGAAAACTCTAGGATGTAATTCAAAGTAGAATCTACCTTTCTTTCCTTCTTTCTTTTACTGCTTCTTCACATCACCTCTTTGTAAGCCTTGATTCATGAACCAATATGCTCCATCACTGCTTGGTTGTCCCTATTCTACATCATTCACATGTCTTCCCCACCTATATGAATGGAAAGAGGAATGCGTGTTTGATCAGGTAGAGAAAGAGCAGCTGGGTCAGTTCCTCAGGCAACAAATTCAACAGCTAAACAAGGTTAGACAACTGCTATACAAAAACGAGACAAATACGATAAACAGAGTTAAACCTACGTGTTTTCCAAAGAAAGTCATGTGACAAATGAGTAATAACAGCACTTGTGTAACAATTTGAAACCCTGTCATTCCAAAAAGGAAGATAAGTATCATCTTACAGGTGAAGAAACTGGGATACAGAAAGGGAAAAGATCATACAGCTGCATCAGTATGTGCAGACTTCCCTGTTCCTAGATTTTTTTGCAACTCTGTACAATATTGACAGTCTCAGAGGCAAGTTTTGTTTTCACTCACATAGTACTCCTTCAGATCAGCAGAAGGAGCTCCTCCCTTCTCTCTAAGGTATTCAGTGCTAATTCTTACCAGTATGCATATGTAACAGGGGCCTGGGTCCATTAGCTGGCCAGTAACAAGCCATCCACCTAAGGGGCCTCTACTGGCTCAAGCAATCTGCCAACAATGAGGGGAAAATAATTGGCTGACAGGGAATAAAGGAACAGGAAGAGGAAGTGAGGAGAGGAAGTGGAAATGGTCGTGTGGAGAGAGAGGACTTCTCCCAGGAAAAAAAGGAAAGCTACAGGGCGAGAACTGAGTCAGCCTGGTGGGGGTTCACTTTGGATTGTTGAGCTGTGTGGTGCAGATTAACCCAGGGCTTTAAAACTTTGTGTTGTGGAGCCTAAAGAAAGACTCTGTTGCTGGAACCAGATTAAAGGAGAAGGAAAAAGGGTCCAAGGACTGATTTGAGCTTGATGGAGCCAGGCTGACTCAGACCCCACCCCAGCATGTCTCATGGATGCCTCCACTCTTAGGTATTACTTTTAGAAAAATATTTTTTCATCAACTTTGTATGAAAGATATTGCACAAAATAACAGTGTACCGGATTGTGCTGTATTATTTTGGGGCCTTCAAGTCAAGGAGAACAAATGCAACCAGAAAGGTAACCACTTTGTTTAAAGGCTTGGAAAAAACACAAACAATATGAAGTTAAAATTAAATTGATCAAATGTGCACTTTTTGACTAAAAGAAAATCAAGGGATTTTATTTTAATTAATTTTTCTAATTGGCTACAACGTTTAGAAGGAAGGTCTTAAAGACGAGGCAGGAAATGGTTTTAGGATTTAGAAGATCTGTGTTTTATTTCCAAGTTAACAGTGTCTTTGCATTTGCAGATCCATTTAAATTAATCATCATTACATTTAAACTTATGTAGGTTACCAGTGACTGCACCCCACCGCAGCAGCGGCCACCACCGTGACCACCGCCATGGTCTGAAATGGCGGAGGGGAATGGCCTCAGACCCATCACGAAGGAGAGGAGGGAAATGGAATCCTGGCCCCAGGATGAAGCGGTCGGAGGAGGCAGGGAATGGCCCAGGCCCCAGCCTGAAGTGGCAGAAGCAAAGTGGGAAGGAGCCCTGGCTTGAAGGGGAGGGGGGGAACAGCTCAAAGGGGTGGAGGGGAGGTGGGGAACGGCCCGGCTCCGGCCCCAGCCTGAAGTGGTAGGGGGGAGGCGGGGAGCGGCCCTGGCCCAAAGTGGCAGGGAGAGGCCAGGAGTAGCTCCAGCCCTGACCCGAGGCGGGGGGACAGACACAGGCCTCTGTGCCTGCTCGATTCCCTGTCCCCATCATTCTTGACAGGCAATTTGCTAGTAGTTAAATATTATGGGTGTGCAAAATGAGCCGTATGCAATTTGGATATGGCCTGAATAGGGGACAGGGATTTGATTAGTTGATTCAGATCACTGTCCCCGATTTGGTTGGGCTGAATCTGAATCTGAAGATTTGATGCTGATTCTGAGAATCAGCAATTTAGCCATAGACACAGGTTTAAATGTTTTTCTACATACCTTGAGGTACCAGGCATGGCTTGTGAACATTGCAATGCTAGGGTGGGTGGAGCATCCCACAGGAGCATGGGGAGGTGGGGAGGGGCGGCTGCATGCTTGGCAGTGAACCCAGAAGTACTTCCAGTCCACTTCTGGATCCATCGGGGAGGCTGTGGGGCCCCACCCCTGCACTCCCCCAGCTCAGTGATCAGCTGCAGGAGGTTCTGGGTGCCCCCCAGACCCAGGAGGCACCAGTCGCTGAGCCGGGAGGGGCATGGGGGGGCCCCCAGCGCTTTCTCCGGTGGACCCGGAAGTGGACTGGAAGTGCTTCTGATCCACTTCTGGGTCTGCTGCCAAGCATGCTGGGGAGCCCCCTGCACTCCTCTGGGATGCTCCATCCACCTCAGCATTGCAGCATTCATGAGCCACCTGCTACCTTGAGGTATGTAGAAAAAACATTTAAAGCTGCGTCTATGTCCGAATTGCCAAATCTTTCCAAATCTCTCTGAATCAATTCAGAGGGTCCTCTGATTCAGTTTGGATATGGAGATTCAGCCACTGAATCTGGTTGAATCTCTGCCGAATCGAATCAGGGACTGAAGCTTCACACAGCCCTATTAAATATCAGCTTTAAGTAGAGAGGAAAATCTAAAATAGAGGAATGATTTTTAGTACAAAGGAAATGGAGGCTGGCTGCACATCATGGGAAATTTCTTGGTAATTTGAGGCCAATTAAATCATGAGATCATTTTATTTGGAAACACTGGGATATCTATTACTATTTTTATTCAAATAAAGTCTTAATCCAATTCTTATAGGTCATTGTCCAGATCACAAGATCACCTTGCTTTGCGCTGATCTATCCATCTTCCTGGAAGTCTAAGCCAGAAACAGGAAATGGCAGCGGAAATGAAAAATTAAACCACCAAATCTTTCATTCTTAGCAATCTGCTTTAGAGGTTTATTTACTGCTGTGCTGTAATGAATCAGTTTTGTTCCACACAGTTTTAATCCCATTTTGTAGAAGACTGCATACTACTTTCTGTAAGATTATTACGTAAATAGGACTCTAATTATATTTAATCACAGTCTCTGATTTTTAGAGCTGCAAAGAGAAGCCACGCTTATCTGATCTATATTTTAATAGTAACTTCTATTTTGTTGGCAGAAGTCGAAGTAGAATGGCATTGCAAATGATACATGTGTTTTTTACATGTATGGCATGCATCAGTGGGAGGCCATTGCAGTGCTTTTTAATTAGAACTGGGTTAAGAACTTTTTTGGTTGATGTTTTGGACAATTTTTTAAAATAACTTGTTATCCAGAAATGAAGGAAGGATGGAGCTCTTAAATAATCTTGGGTAGAAATAACCTAAAAAGAGTTTTAGGAGTTAAAATCTTTTAAAATGGCAATGGAGTGCTATTTTTTCCATAAAATTAAAATTTGGCAAACATTTCTATTTAGTTGAAAATAGAATTTATGTATAAATAATAACAATATATGTCCCAAAAAGAAGAAAAAAAGATACAAACATTTTGAGCAGCCAGACTTCTGATACTCTTTTCCCCATTTTATAGAAGGTTCAACCAATCTAAAAAGCTGGGATCTTAAACTTTATTTATCAAGCAGAAGAGGATATCAATTGTTCTGTACAGAAGATTGCATTTGGTTAATTGATGTTGATGTTGCTTAAATAAATTAAGTTTGCTTTACTAAGAACTGGCAGAGACATCTGACAAATATCAGACAAAAGTATATTGAGAGCCAGAGTAGAAGAGGAAGCTCAACAAATGCGGACTAGAAATGAGGCTTTTTTTTGTTAACAGCGAAGGGAATAAATCATTGAAATATTTTATACTTTCACTTGAAGTCCTTAAAACAAGATTACAAATTAGTGGTATGTCTACATGTGCATTAATGCACCTTTTCTAATGCACATTAAATTTATTATGTTCAATGTGAAGGCATTTTATATGTGTGCTCTGGAAGTGTGCTTGAATTAGAGCAACTCTGAGAGCTGCACCAATTGAAGTGCCCAGAGCGTTTCATGTATCAGTGTCCCCAACCTTCAAAATGGCAGCAGGGGTGCTTTGTCTAAAGCTTGTCAAATGAGCTTTAGATAAAGCACCCCTGCTGCCATTTTGAAGTGTGGGAACATAGATACACAAGACACAGGAGCCTGCTGAACCACAGTAACTGCTACAATCCAGCAGACTTGATTAAGTCTGCTCTGATGTGCTGGAATTATAACATGTAAGAGCATCCTCCCTGCTCATGTATCTGCACGCTGAGGTACTAAACTATTGCACACTAAACTGCACTACTGTGCAGTAGTGCATTTGCACTTTTTTTTAGTGATGCTTAATGCATAGTAGACTATTTTACTGCACATTGGTGTAATGTTACAATTTTTTGTGTGACACTATAATGCACAGTAACATAGCATACTGCACATTAAAGTGAGCATCTAGTGTGACCTACTGAAGGAAGCTATATACTAGAGCTCAGCAATATCCTCTGTTGTACTTCTCAGTGATGCTGAGCAAGGCATTTCACCTCCTTGTGCTTAGTCTCGCTGTATATAAAACAGAGATGAGGACGCTGTCCCCCTTGTAAAACCTTTTGAGGTTTCTGGATTATGAGTGCTGTTATAAAAGCTAGGTAATATTATTTCTAAAAGATATTGTGCACAACAGATAGAAGTTATGGACTTAGTGAAGGAGTTTTTCAGCAATGTCCTGTGACATTTGTTATACAGGAGTCAAACTACATGATCAAGGTGGTTCCTTCTGGCCTTGAAGTCTATGGATGAATCCAGACATGCAGGCACATGTGGCTTGTGGCACCACAAACCTCTCTGTGCACCACAAACTGCACGTGTTGCACGTCAAACCATGTGCAGCACTGCTAATTAGCAGCACTGGGGCAAAATTTGCTACTGGGATTTCCCAGGAGAGAAACCACCCCTCGGGGAAAAAAGGTGACACAGACCACACCAAAGTGCTATGTGCTGAGATAAACATGGAGATGGGGGAGCAAGCAGCCCAGGGCTACCTGTTCCCCCAACTCTGTGTGCTGCAGAGCCCCCACATTGAGGCACCCTGTACCCCAGCCAGCTGTTTCCTGGCTGGTTGGGGCACAATGTGCCTTGAGACAGGGCAGCAGGCTGTTCCCCCCACTAAGGCACATTGAGCCCCCATCTTGAAGTACACTCTGCCCCAGGCAGCCATGGAGTGGGGTGCAGGGTGTCTCAGTGTGGGGGCTCTGCAGTGCACATAGGTGTGGGAGCAGGCAGGCCTGGGCTGCTTGCTCCCACATCTCCATGCTTATCCCAGCACAGCACTTTGGTGTGCCCTGTGTCACTTTTTTTCCCCAAGGAGAGGTTTCTACTGGGAGGACAGGCCCTGGGCTGCCTGCTCACCCCATCTCCTTGTGCTGCCCCCCAGCTGGCTGGGGCACAGGGTGCCTCGGTGTGGGAGCTGCCTGCTGGCTAGCCCCACACTGAGGCACCCTGCACCCCAGCTATCTCCCTCTGCAACACATGAAGCAGCAGGACAATGAGTCCCACTGCAAACCGCACAAGCAGGGGCATGCACTGCAACAAATATTTGTGCCACTACTAGTTGTGCTGCTTCAAATGCCCACCCCCTGGTTGTGTGGATGTGGACTATGAGTTGAAAGGTATGGCGAGGTAGAGAGTCTTCTAAAAATGACTGTATTTTATTTTTTAAATGATTTTAGAAATAATGTGATCAGAAGGGTCTAAGTGTAAAAGGAATGGAGCTGAAACATGTAATTCTTACATTGTCATTCTTGATTTGGAATGGCACTGTTGTAAACCAAAGATGAAATTGTGACCACATATATTTTATGTTTTCTCTTGCAGAAACTTCCCAGTTCGCTTTACATAATTGACAGCTATGTTTTAGGCATGAATACTGCATTGAATTAACAGGAATAATTAAATGAATGCTGGGATTTATTAGGCATAGCTGGATGCAGCTCTTCATCTGCTATTCAAAATGGGCCAAAACTTCCAATCTCCTAATTTGACACATCATTTCCTTCTGTGTCCAATTCAGATGAGTAGATCTGGTTAAAACAATTCCGAGATATAGCTTTCCATTAAAAAAATTCTGGTGAAGTGAAATTGAAACATTTCATAGGAATATATTAATTTTGTTGAAGATGTTGCTTTAAACAATCTCAGAACATTATTTCAATAAAGTTCTGGGGGTTTTGGCTTTATCATCAAAATGAGAAAACTGAAATGACCCGATTGAAAAGAAATGTGTTGATAAGGTTGTTGAAATATTTCCAAAATAATATATATATTTTTAAATTTTGTTTAGTGAGAGATTTTTAATTTTAAACTTTCTGTTCTATCTTAGGTGAAATGAAATTTCAAAATCTCAGACTTTCGCATGGGATGGAAATTCTGAGTTGCACCCAGCTATGGTAGGAAGAAAAGGAAGTACGAGGGTGTCTTAAAATAGCGGTTTACAAAGGACAAGAGAGAGTGCTTTTGAAATAGGCATTTTGCACAAGTTGTTTCAGATGGATGCTTCACATACCTTGATGCTGTTGCCTCAGAGACAGCTGTTGCGTTGTTCTAGTCCTTAGAAAAGGGAACATGTTAAAATTAAAATAAATTGCTCAAGGCTTTCCATGACATGAACATGAATAGGTAGGGTACTATATGAAAGAAACTAGACAATCTTGGCACGTTTATTTTGGTTAGGCTATTATATTTTACCCAAGACAATTATGATTTCCCACTGGCATTTATTCCATGCAAGTCTGCTTTCTTTGACAAGTTAGAACAGCCTCAAGGATTCCTTTAATTGTACCACCTGCTAAAAGCCACAAAACGGTGGAAGGATAGAAACAGTTACTACAAGGAAGCTTCAACTGTACACTTCATTCTTTCCAACACTAGAACATCTTTCTCAGCATGGACAAGTTGTTTCTGTGATAGATGTACATCCGCTCAGCTGTGTAAATCTGTCTAAAATTAACAGAAGATCTCAGCTCCAGACTGGAAATCTGAGGTCAGATTCACATGGTCTCAGACGAGCACTTAGCTCACACTTAAAATTGGGTGGGACAGTGTGAAACTGTAGAGTGCCTGTTTCATGAGGTCTATTGAAAGTGATGCAGTTAGATGTCAAGCCTTATTCACGGAGTCTGTGGAACATTTAAAAGGAAGTATCTTGTAGTGATTCAGGTTTATGCATCTAGGTGCTCTGTACAGAGTGAGGAGTGGTAGGAGCCCCCCCAAAGAGTTATACAGAAAGCTAGAAGGTAGCTAACTGGAAATGCTGATGACTGTCTTCTATCCATCTTCATTTCCTTGTAGTTCAGAACATCTGCCTACACTTCTGAGATTGCAGCATACTGCTTCTGAAGACGCTTAGAGTGGTGGTAGCAGCCTCTTTCCCCCTAGTAGTGTAGTACTTAAAGCATTTGCACAGGACGTGGGAGACCTGGGCTGTGTAGGCCCCATTCTTACTGTTAGGGGATTTGAACTTAGATCTCTGAGGGTGCTTGTACACTTGACTGGGTTTTAGTTCTTACGGTTGCATTCTATGCCCCCTAAATTGAAATAGTGCATTTTTAATTGAAACGGTGGGTTCTATTTTTCCATCACTGTATATATATTATTGTCCTGGCAGTCACAGGCATCTGCTGAAAGCAGAAGTGGTAAGGGGCCCAATCTTCACCCTCCCCCTCTCTGCCCCCCCATGAAGCCTGCCCATGGGGGAGTGGGGGAAGGCATTCATTTGTGCCATTAATCTGTCAGTTCACCCCCGACTGCAGAGAGGCGGGCAGGCTCCGCAGAGAAAAAGGATTGGGCCCCTTGCCGCTTCTGCCTTCCACAGGCTCCAGGGGCTAGCAGGATGCCTGGGGCCACCCAGGAATGTGCCGATTTGCCCCTAGGGCAGCATAGGGAGGTGGCAGGAGGGTGGCTGGGTGTGCTGACAGCCAGAGAAAACAGCGGAGATGGTGCATGGGGCACTGGAAGCCCAGGTGGCAGCACACCGAGCTGTCCTTCTGCTGCCTCCCTGCACTAGCCCAGGGGAAAGCCAGCCCATTCCTGGGCAGCTCCAGGTGTCCTGCTGACTACAGGAGCCTGCAAAAGGCAGAAGCGGTGAGGGCCCCAATCCTCTATTTTCTGCAGAGCCTGCCCACCTCTCCCATGACCAGGGGGCAAGCTGACTAATGGCTGCAACGTTCCACGTTGCAATGTTGCAAACGAAACTACATTGGGATGTAGTTCAGTTTTGCAACAGTACAAACTTATTTTAAACACCCCAAAACTTGCATATGTGTAATGTGTGATGCCATTAAGCCACACAAAAGGAAGTTTTTGTCACGTGTATATCATGACATAATCGTGTACAAGCACCCTGACTTCCCAGGACACAAGTCCTGCTCACCAGATTATTAGAATAAACAAGGGGAGGTGCCACACCACCTCTCCCCTTGAAGCTGGGTCATAGGGCAGACAAAAATTCAAGATGTATGAGTCCAGGAAAGGAAGAAACAAGAAGCACCCTGCCTTTTCAGAAAGAGTGATGGGAAGCAACAAGAACCCAGGACTCCCCTCTTTCAGAAAGTGCTCTAACCACTAGGCTGCAGTCAGGCTTTTTATTGCTTATTCCCAGCACCATTTATGCATTTGACATTAAATAACCACTGTTTAAAACAGAGAAATAAGCCTGGCAGCAGAGACTGTGAACGAGGGCTCCCCTCCTTAAGGAGAGCTCCTTAACTACTCGGCTGGAGAGGCAGGCTTCATCACACTTGTCATGAGGCTGGGCTCATGACACTTGCATTCGCATCTGTCCAGTGGCTTATCTTTAACAGAAGTGTGCCAAGTTTTTTCATATAGCCTATTCATATGCTGGTTATTAAGATACTTTTCTTGGAAGTGTCGAGATCTGAATGTAAATCCCCTCTGAGGCAGGTGTACTTAAAGTCAAGGTATCTCTGACTAGGCAAGTGTCTTAATCATCAAATTATGGACAAAATGTGGGCAACCAATGCAAGGCTAAATTAATTTTTGTGGATGTGGTGTAGCTGTATTTTTTTCCTGTTTACCAGGATGGTCTTTTCTAGCAGACTTAAGCAGAGTGGGGTTGACTCTGAGGACCAGTATGAATCACAATATGAATTTGGGAGTCAGCTGGAAAAGTACATGGTCACTTCCATGCAGACAGGGACACCTAAGTGTGCCTGACTAGGGTACTGGTACAAACCCAACTTGAACCCTTTCTAAAGACAGGGGCATCTAACTCCCATCTAAGTCCCACTTCAGTAACTGCTAAAAAAGACTGTATTTGCCCCATAATTTTAACTACAAACAGAATCACATTTTGACCTGAGGTATATAGTTGAGTTTCATACAGCTTGTGTATGTGTCTTCCCCCATTTCAAGACAGGAAGTGAAATCTTACAAAGCTCATGTTAATAATCTATATACAATGGTCATCAATAAAAACAAGTCAGTATTTACCAATCATCATCAATTGCCATTTACGAACCGGTAATTAGAAACTATGGTCTCTCAGGTACATTTATTCATATGTTTGAAATGTGTACTATTTTTAAAAGCACCTGGGGGATGGGTCAGAGAGAAAGGTGTGGAATAACACCAAATTAAAAAATAAAATAAAATCAGGGTTGACATTTTTATCAAGGATTTGCATGTTTGGGAAAAAAAAATCTTTTTGATCTCTCCCCTTCCCTCTCCTCCTATTTTCGTATTTCCACAACTTTTTTTTCTTTCCCCTCTACTTCCACCCCTTCATTTTCCTTCTACTACTAGGGAAAAAGTGAGGAAAAAAGTGGTGGCATTAAAAAAGACAAAAAAAGATACATGAAAAGTTGTGAAGGGAACAAAAGAAAAACAGGCTTTTCCCGATGAAAAAATTGATTAAAAAGCAATTATTGGTTTGAAGACTTTTGATTCTGAAATGAGGCCACTTTGCTAAGAAAGTGCCATTAAAAGTGTTGAAAAACAGATTTGTGCTGCTAACAAGCAACATGGAATTTGCATATTAGGAAAAGGTAGGTTTTTATGGACTGTGCAAGGACATACAAGAAAACGGAGAGTGAATTTAACATGAAATTTCCTTTAATGTTAAGAAAGGGAAATGAAAGTTTTATATCTCTCTTGTCACTCCCTCTTTCAATTACTTTCCCCCAACCTTCTGCCTGTGCTAAGAAATGGGCCAACTGAATAGTTTTACACACAGAAACTGCTGTATAACTCAAAACTAATTAAATTAGCCAGGCATTTTGTACGTGTCATAACCTGTATATTATTTGAAGCTGCCAAGAAACCTGGAATGTTAAAATAAACTTCCTGCCAAGTATCTTATTTGTAAAGTAAGGCATGAGAGGTGATTGCCAATGTCATCAAGAGTGGAAGAGTGGATAATTGTGTTAGATAAAGACAAAGAAAAAACAAACATCCTGTGAGTTCCTATGGCCAAGTATGAACCTAGCTTTGACAGGCAGGTCAGAGGGGCAATCTGGTGTTTGAACTGGGCTTTTATGAAATTGAAATAAAGACTCTGTGTGTGTGTATGTACACAGGTCAATGAGTATAAAAATTGACTCCAGTGACATTCATACTCCTTGAGATAATGAGTCAAGTTCATTGGGATTGATTCCAAAACTATGATTCACAGTCCTTTGGCAGTCTATGAGATGAAGTAGTCCACAGCTGGTATAAGGACCACAGTGGGCCTTGCCTGGTCTTATAGTACTTTCATTTAAAAAAAAAAAAAAAGACAGAGTAATAATGAATAGTGATCTGAGACAAATGTTGAGGGCCTTATGATCCACTGGACCAGCACATTTGGTAATGCCACATATAAAGGATAGTATTATTGCTATTACCTCGAAAAAGGCTCTTAGGAGCCATATTTGCAGGCCAGGTTCCCATAAGGTTAGGGGTTGTACATACACAGAATAATGATCCTTATTCCAAGAAATATCCACACTTAAATTAACATCTCACAAGTTAGCTCATCTTGAGGGAGAGTAGCAATATTGCAAAATAATACTTGAGCTTTACAGAGTGATTAGACTAACAGTACAGGATAACTATGTCCCTACTTCATTACCAAGTTCAGCTTCAGCATAAAACCCTGATGAGCCAGCTAATTTTGGGTGAAAGTGCCTCTGTTCCTGAGCTAGGGATTTTTGTGTGTGGGTGGGAGCCAGATGAAGCAAGAGACTTGAGTCATAGCCCAAGCAAACTTCTATTGAGACAATTTCCAAGTTTAAGATAACGGATGGATACAGATGGAAAAGTGCAAGGAAACAATGAGGAAAATATTAATCATCATAATAGGCAATGAGATGCATTACTATGTGAAGCATTATTTATTAATTGCTAATTAAATTACATGCATGCATAGAAATAGAAAAAGCAGACTTAAAATGAATAATGGCTAACAATGACATGTATTCTAACATGGCCACATCACCAGGTGGTATCAAAGAGACTGGCCTGTCCACCTGAGGCTGCCGATGTGCCCTGTAGCTGTAAGTTTGTTCATGAAGCTTTTCTGATGTGCCAACTCTTGAGCACGTCAGTGAATTTAGGTGGGAAGAACACGTTCAACTCCATCCTTCACATGACCCACTGACAAGGTGGTATAGGCAAGGCCCTAATGGACATCTGGGAGCTGCAGGTGAGGGGTTGCAACACTGCTAAACTGAAGCTTTGAGGATCATGAAAAGATTCTAAGCATTCTGCAGTTGGCATGCTGGCATGGGATTATCTTGCATGCTGTTGACCACATCCTACCTGCAGGACTGGTTTATACGATGTATACAAAGCTAATTACAGTTAGAATGTACTGAAACTCCATGACGCTGATTTTTACCTCTACTGGAAAGCTAAAAACTTCCAGTTACCACTGACTGTTCAACAGATGGGCAGAAAGGGGTTGCAGAACAAGACACTGAAATAAAAGATGTTTGTAGACTGAAATACCTTGGTTTTTTCTGTAGACTGAAATACCTTGGCTACCTTGATGTAATGCAACTATTTTGCTGCTGCTGTCCTATTCTATTAGCTACATATATCAGAGTGTGTAATTAACTATGTAATGCCATCCAAATATCATTGTGACCCATGTTCTAGTCTATGCCATGCTACTTCTTTCACTGTTTGAAAAATGTATTGGGCCAAATCTTGTTCCACTGAAGTCAAGAGTACCACTGACTTCTAGAAGGACAAAAACAGGGCCAATATCTGGCTCCACTGAAGCCTACAGCAAGTACCACATTAATTACAGTAGATACAACAAAGTCTGACCCATCATTTTTAAATGAGCATCACTGACACAGTGATGGTTGGAAAATGAGGCCATGTATAGGTAGGGACCTACTTAATAGGCCTGTGTGAACAGGGAAGTATTCAATTCAGATTCAGATTTGGCTGATTCGGAGGACAGTCATTCGATTCAGAGATTCAGATCACTGTCCCGCATTAATTCGGCTGAATCAGCTTTGGAAGATACGGCGCTGATTCGGAGAGATTCGATTACTCGGATCGGCTGAGGAAAGGCAGTTACAGCCAGGTGGCTGCAGGTTATTCATGGCTTCTCCAGTTGTGCCTGCCTCTCCCCAAGTGTGGGGAGCCAAGAGAGAAG
The DNA here is from genome assembly GCF_052110815.1 of Crocodylus siamensis. NCBI lineage: Eukaryota > Metazoa > Chordata > Crocodylia > Crocodylidae > Crocodylus > Crocodylus siamensis. Next base: position 14,636,228 of record NC_143405.1, on the reverse strand, counting down.
CCCCCATGGCTGCCCTGCCTGGACCCATCCCCATCCCCATCCCCATCCCCCACCTGGCCCCAGCCTAGTCCTGGCACTTTAAAAAAAGACCCACACTCACTGGCTGCAGCAGCAGCAATTGGGGCCTCTGGGTGCTCATGGTAGAGTCCCCCCATGCAGTGCAGGGCAGTAGGAGGCAGTAGGGATCTCCCCCGCGGCACATGTGCAGCAGCTGCCCCACGGCATGAGTGCGGCGTGGCTCAGCAGGGCACCGCACACTGTTTAGGAACTGGGGCCGCTGGGGGTGAGTGCTGCCAGTCCCTGGCTGACACATGGAGCTGCCCCAGCTCCCAGGCAGTGTGTGGTACTTTGCTGAGCCGTGCCACACACACGCGATGCAACAGCTGCCGCGTGGGTGCCAAGCAGGGGGAGGTGATCCCTGATGCTCCCCACTGCCTTGTGCTGCATGGGGGGGCTCTGCCATGAGTGCCCAGAGGCCCCAATCTCTGCTCCTGCAGCCAGTGACTGCGGAGCTTTAAAATACAGAACAAAAGTCCCACATTCACCAGTGTTACCTCTCAGCTCCATGTTCTTGGGGAACCCTGACACAGGACACAGACTGCCTGACTCACAAAGAATCGCCATCCTTCCCCACCCCCAAACAGAAACTGATTAAGATGCAGTGAGAGACACACCAAAACCCCTCCAGATAAGGGTGACAAAAATGCAACAAGTGCCCTAGGTCTCATTTGCATCTGAGATGGGAACAGATGACCATTCATTTACATGAGAGATGGAGAACAGAAAACCTGAAGCAGAGACTGCAGTGAATTCTGGGATCAGCAAAGCAGGGGAGCGCTGCATGATGGGGAAGCTGTGCTCCAAATGCTAATCAACCCCCACACCCAGCTCAGCACTTATCAGACCAGTTGTAATCTGGATTTACAAAGGACTTTTCCTCCCCCCGCCCCCACACACCTCTAAGCAAAAGTAAGTTTATTAGGCATCTCGGGCCGTACATTCCCCGGTCCCACTATGGGAGGCCGATGTAAACTTAATTGGCTACAACTCGGTTGCCGGGTTAGGGAGTGCTGAGGCAATAGACCGAGTCAGAGGGGGTATGGGCAACATTTGAACAAAGGTACAGGGTTCATCACAGCGTCCAGCCCGTTGGAGCCCTGTCCACAAGTGTTGTCATACTTTTCCCGAGACGACTGGTGGAAGTCCTCTCCACAACAGGTTATGAACACTCCAATAATTGCCTTAAGTCTGTTAAAAGACTATAATAAGATCTGGAAAAGTCATGCTAAGCTGAGGCTTGTTCACAGCAAGTAAAAATCAAAAAAACCCTGATGCTGCAATCTATTGTTTCTGAAGACACCAAGAGAGATCCCATCAAGTATATCTGCTATCCATAGGAATGTCAAGCTGGCTCCCAAGCAGGTGTTTCCTGAGTATCAATCAAGTTCGTGAGATGTTCCACCCAGATAACCCCTTGTCAATAGAAAAGACAATTTGATTTACAATATTGAGAATGCTTGAAAGAAACTGAGCTGGGGGTATAAAAATCTGTAAAAGAAGCAGCAGTGTGTGTGCTGACACCACTCGCTTTCTTCTGGAGAGGCGGCAGGAGGCAGATCATCTCCCTTCAAGGATCGTGCTGAGAACTTTGACCTGTCAGCTTTGCCGCCCTAGTGCCTTGGACTGGTGAGATCCCAGCTCTCTCCCTCTTTTCTCTTCTCTCTCTCTAAGCATAGATTTCTGAACTTGAACTGTATTAGTTAAGCTTGAGCTAAGTTTCCCCAAATACTTAGTGAAACCAGGGTATACTGTGACTGTTTGTGTTTGTTTTTCCTTTGCATGTCTATCACTACTAGTGTCAATATATATTTCATCTACTTAGCAATAAATAACTTTTATAGTCAAACTGGTGGTAACTGGGTATATTTTGCCTTCTTTACTTCTCTTTCCCCACTTGCTCTGTAGCAATGCCCCTCTTACCTAAGCTAAAGATCCCTGTGAAGCCTAGAAATACTGTGGGGTCTGCTCATCAAGAGACTAAAAGATTGGGACGTGCTGAGTTCGAAACACATAAGGGGATCAGCTTGTACAGGCTGATTGACCCAGTTTGGCTCAGATGTGCCCTAATGAACTGAATGCTGGCCCATGAGGGTGTCATCTGGACACCCAGCCAGATTCAGAGGTATTCTGTTTAACTGTGTGCTTGTGTCTGACTGTGGTTATTGTTGCTCTGATGAACTGATTCTTGGCATATGAGGGTGTCAGCCTGTCCATGCTGATCAACCCAGCCAGGTCAGGCATGTCACATTAATCTGTGTGTGTTTGTGTGTATGACTGATTTGGGGACTGGAGGAACCCAGCCCCACTGAACTGAGTCCTGCAAGATAGCTCCACTGGGGGTGAGGGCTTGCAGAAGGGAGAGATACAGCTCCATAATAGAAACACAAGTAACACAAGCAGCACATTGATAGAATTACCAAGACCCTAGCCCTAATAAATGAGCACACCCCAAAGTAGCGGGCAAATCTGGTAACACCAGCTTTGGCACCGGCTTTTGGCAATCGGGCACCTCTGAGGGATCGTGGCAAAGCCTCCTGCATAGCCTGGGGCAGTGGGGGGCAGCGGGGATCATGCCACCACTTGGCACCTGCCCCATGCTGTGGGCACAGTGCGGCTTGTCAGGGTGCCATGCACTGTCTGGGACCTGGGGCCACTGGGGCTGAGTGCTGCTGGGCTCCGTCTGACACATGGAGCCGCCCCAGTTCCCAGGCAGTGCAACGCACCCTGCCAAGCCGCGCTGCACCCATGCCATGGGGCAACTGCTGTGCAGGTGCCAAGTGGGGGGGCAATCCCTGCTGCCCCCTGCTGCACAGGGGGGCTCTTCTAGAGCTCTCAGAGGTCCCCAGTTGCTGCTGGCAGAGCCAGTGAGTATGGGGCTTTTTAAAAAATAAAGTATTTTAAGACATGGGAGGCTGGGCTGGATGGGGGCTGGGCTGGGCAGGGCAGCCATGGGGACTTCTCCTGTGGCTCCTATGGCTGTGTCTGCCACTGCTCTGGCGGGGGGAGCCATAGGGGCTATGCCCTGCTGTCACTTGCCCAGCTGGCATGGGTGGGGAGGCATGATGCAGGCACAGCTCACTCTGAGCAGGTGCAGGGCATAGCCCCACTCCCAGAGCTACTGGGCCTGCATCAGCACTGGGAGCGGGGGCTCTGCCCTGCCACTGCTTGTCCAGTCAGTGTGGGGGATGCAGGATGCGGGTGCAGCAACGCAGGGAGCAGGGGCTATGCCCTGCTGTCACTTGCCCTCTTGCACCTGGAGTGAGCCACACCCGAATCCCACCCCCCTGCCCTGGCTGGGCAAGTGGCAGCAGGGCAGACCCCCATGATCTCAGAGCTGCTGCGCCTGCATCCCTCCCCTGCCCACCCCCTTCCCTGAGTGAAGCGTATCCCAGCTGGGCAGCTAGTTCCAGCCCCAGCCCCAATCCCTCCCTCCACTACACCCCTTCCCTCCTCCCTCCCCCAACCCCAACAGCCTTACCAGCTGGAGGCAGCTGTCAGCTGCCTGTTTTCTATGGCCGGATATCCGAATTGGCCAAGTCTTTTCTGAAGCTTTTCCGAATAAATTTGGATGCTTCAAATCAATTCAGAGCTTTTACTTGGTCTCCTGATTCGATTCAGATTCAGAGATTCAGTCCCCGAATTGGGCTGAACTTCCTCTGAATGGAATCAGCTATCAAAGCTTCGCACAGCCCAATTACTTACCTTGCAGCAAGACAAAGCCAAAGCCTTTTTTGCAGCTTGCTTATGGCACAAAGGCCTGATTTCATGGGCATTTCCTAGAGGCCCTGCCATCCCCACAGACAGTCATTAAATCTCAAGCATGTGAGAGTGGCTGCAGGGATTGTCTCATTGTCTAAGTATCGCAGTAAGGATTGGGAGGTTCTAAAGTGGTGCATTATACGAATAATATGTTGTTTGGTTTGTTTTTTTGGCGGGGCATTGATCTCACGGAAAATTGTGACTGATGGAATATTTCCTGGTACTTGTGGATACTGCTGGTTTTCATGGTTTCAGGAAAAAACAGAAAACCACAGAATAAGTGGGTCTCTACTCATGTATAATAGGGATGAGTAAATAAGAACCCAGATTACTGTGCATGCTACAGATTTCAGCCAAAATGACAGGCTGAGAGCCATGGGACTCTTTAGCCTGGAAAAGCGCAGGCTCAGGGGTGATCTGATGGCCACCTATAAGTTTATCAGGGTGACCACCAGGATCTGGTGGAACGTCTGTTCACCAGAGCGCCCCAAGGGATGACGAGGTCGAACGGTCACGAACTCCTGCAAGACCGTTTCAGGCTGGACATAAGGAAGAATTTCTTTACTGTCCGAGCCCCCAAGGTCTGGAACAGTCTGCCAGCGGAAGTGGTTCAAGCACCTACATTGAACACCTTCAAGAGCAAATTGGATGCTTATCTTGCTGGGACCCTATGACCCCAGCTGACTCCCTGCCCTTTGGGCAGGGGGCTGGACTCGATGATCTCCCGAGGTCCCTTCCAGCCCTAATGTCTATGAAATCTATGAAACAAGCACAATATCTGATGCAACCTTTGTGTCTTTACTTTAATTTTAATGAAAATTTATCATCATTAAGGAACGCTAACTGAAGGCTTTGTTATTCCTCTAGGCCTTTGGATTAAGATGTAGGGTTGTATCCATTTAATATTTCATACAGCCTTGAAAGGTGGCAGAAAGCTAGCTCATGACTTACAGCATGGGTGCACTTTGAGATGGAGATGGAATACAGTAGGACCCTGATATTGTACATCCTCATCATATCTAAGCACAAGCTGAAAAGAGCTGATCAAGACCTTCTGTATTGTGAGAGCTTTGCTACATGGTTATGAGAATATATGGAATGTTTCTTAAAATTTGTAGCAGAAGGAAGTGTCGACATCTGTGATTCTGCACCATTGCCATGTACTGAACTATGCTTGCATGGAGTGAGGCTTAAAAAAGAGAATGCAGTTAAGGAACTCATTAGCATACTGAGGATTGTGCTTTTGCTTCTGCCCCCTCAGTCACATGTCCTCCTGACTCCCTTTTGGTTTTGTGAGCGAGTAGACATGCACTGTATAGTTCAGGGCTCTGCACAGTGATTTACCTTACTGGCATCTGGATACTGCTTTCTCTCGCATTTGTCTGGGGTCACAACAGCCTTACACAGCTCTCTGCTCACTGCTTGCAGGAATAAAGCTTTGATGAGTCCCATCTCAAACTGCTTCCGTCTTACGATCCAAGATATAACAAGTCCCCATAGACATCCCTCTGTTAAAGTCCAAATACTGAAAGTGCCTTTATACTCTGAACAGAGTTTGCAAAAAATACAAAAAGGAATCCACATTCATTAACCTGCTTCCCTTCCACATCTGGTATGCTCGCTTTACAAATCAAAGGCTGGCTTTCAAGCCTGCAAGAATCAGAAACTGAACTGGACATCTGAAAAATCTACCTGAGCCTCTTGAATTGTCAGCACCAAAAATGAAAATTCTCCAATGTGATCTTACTTCTGGCATGGATTCATGCAAGAGACAGAGAGTTCTCCACCCTGCACTCCATGCCAGTGGCAACTGCAGGCCTTGTGCAATGATCAGTTCTTTGTGTACCCTGGATGAAAGTATCTATCCCATGGTGAAAGAGGAAGACAGGGATATAGGCTTGGATTCGCTTCATATTAAGATATCAGACCATGACTTAATTGGGCTGACATAACCGGTGCAGAATACAGCCAAGAAATAAATGAGTCTCTTGAGTTCTTTTGCAATGATTTAACAGAAAACTACTCATAGGTATAACTTTACAGATCACTTTACTATGCACAATGCAGAAACATAATACAAATGAAGTTCCAGAATTCTCCTCCTGATGAGACATTTGCCTTCCCTGGATGAGACAGACTGGGAAGGTTCCTGTAGGAAATAATAAAAAAAAAGAAAATAGTTACATAGAAGCGTCGAGAATTAGGGTTGGAAGGCAACTGAGGCATCTAATCCAACTCTGTGCTCAAATCAGGACTATCCCCAACTCTGTCATTCCAGCCAAGCTTTGTGTAGATGGATCTTAAAAGCCTCCAAGGATAGAGATTTCACAACCTCTGTAGGTAACCTGTTCTAGTGCTTTACTACTCTTTTAGTGAGAGAGATGTTTCCTGATATCTAACCTAAACTTCCCTTGCTGCAACTTGAGACCAGTGCTCCTTAGTCTGTCACCACTGAGAATAGCCTGGCTCTGTCCATTGTGGAACCACCCTACAGGGAGTTGATGGGTGCTATTAAATTCCCCTTCAGTCTTATCTTCTCCACACTCAATAAGTTGAGTTCCCCCAGCCTTTCCTCAGAAGTTATGTATTCCAGCCCCTAACCATTTTTGTTGCCCTCTGCTGAGCTGCCTCCAATTTTTCCACTTCCTTTCTGCAGCTGGGAGCCCGAAAACTGGACACAAAACTCCAGATGTGGCCTCATCAGTGCTGAATAGAGGGGAAGAACCACTTCCCTCGATCTGTTGGCAATGCTCCTACTAATGCAGCCTCGTATGCTATTAGTCTTTTAGGCAACAAGGGCAAACTGTTGGCTTATGTCAAGTTACTGTCCACTTTAATCCCCAGGTCCTTTCCTGCAAAGCTGACATTTAGCCAGTTGATCCCCTACCTATACTAGTGCATGGGATTGCTCCATCCTAAGTACAAGAGTTTGTAGTTGTCCTAACTGAACCTCATGAGATTTCTTTTGGTCCAGTCTTCCAATTTGTCAAGGTCTTTCTACATCCTGGCCTCCTTGTCTACGATTTATGTTAATTGAAACACGGAGGTAAGAAATTATTTATACAGTTGTGTATTTAAAATGTGTGAAGACCTAAAGCAAAGGATAAGTTCCTGTTTTTTGCATTGTGTGGATAAATAAATATGTCAAATGGTAATTACAAGATACAGGATGTGATTCCATTGAAGCTGAAGGGAGTTACTTCCCTATTTTTGACTGCATAAGATCTTTCTTTAACTTTTATTATTTAATGTCCTTTATCTCAGTAACAAGAGGAAAATATTTTTTGTTGTATCTTTAGGAAATTGTGCAGGACTTTCCAATCTAAATTGTGTTGTTTTTGTTTTCTATTAGGCTTCCCTTCTGAATCACTAATTTTCATGCCATTTCCCCAGTTTTTGACATTTTGGTCATAGAGTCAACATTCCATTCATTATAACAAACGGAAAGGAATGACATGATCTGGGGTCAAGTAGTATATCACAAGTTAAATTTCAGCTTAATTAAAAAGAAACATATGGCTCTAAGTGAACTTCTGTCCTCAAAAACAATTAAAAAATGGTTTTCCTTTAGTGATTCTCACATGGAGGATGTGTGTTTGTTTCAAGTTACCTTTGTATTCATCTTTCACCTATTTGAGTTCTTATGTTTCCAGGATGCATAAAAGGAAGCACCAGAAAAAGGAAGCATCAGAGGAAGCCTTAGTCAAAAACAAATTGTCTACGCTTTTGTCCCTTCTCTATAGTTGAAGAAAATAGTGGCTCATAGGACTCAGACACATGTCCACAGCCACCATTTCCTTCAAGGCGGAGCAAACAAATCATTGAGAATTCTAACGTTGAAAGGAAAGAAAAAAACTAAGCGTGTATAGAAACATTAATGAGACGACTCATTGATGCTATTATGTGCCTTGAGTTTTTTTAGCTTTGTATGTGAGTGCTGGTCAGTGATTCAACTGGAATGTCATTAAGTAGTTTATGAAGAAGTGATTTGAGTTATGGAAACCTTATAAAAATTAGAGTGTCTCAAGAAACTATACATCATTCAATAATTCAAACTTTAATGGACCCTCTGTCAGTACTGGTATATGCCATCCTTTAGATTTAATCCCTTGTCTTGAAACTCACACAGTACAAGCCAATATCATCAAGTTTGGACTGCTCAAATCCTTTTTATGATAATAGATTAAATGCAAGTAACTCACAAATAGAGATGAAATACATGTTGATACTTAGATAGAAATTCATCACAAAGCAAAAGGCAGTTCTCAACTTTTTTCTATACCAGGGAAACAAGCTGGGAGAGTAATCCCAGCTGCTAGTGCTTTGCAAAGCTTCTGCTGCAGATTCAATTGAGTGGAGATTCAGCCTGATTCCTTGGCCGAATCTCCAAATCTGAACTGAATCAGAGGACCCTTTCATCTCTCCAAATTGACCTCTGAATCGATTCAGAGAGATTCGGAAAGATTTGGAGATTCAGACAGAGACACAGCTTTAAATGTTTTTTCTACATACCTCTAGGTAGCAAGTGGCTCATGAATGCTGTGATGCTGGAGCAGTCCACAGAAGCACGGGGGACTTGCCAGCGTGCTCGGTAGCAGACCCAGAAGTGGACCAGAAGCATCCAGAGGTCCAGAAGTGGACCTGCTGGGCTCCTTCTCCCCCCTCCCCAACCTTGCGCCTTCCCGGTGCCTCCTGGGTCTTGGGAGAACACCTGGGCCAAACACTGAGCCAGGAAGCCGTGTGGGGGTGGCCCTAGCATGTTCCCTGGCAGAGCGGGAAGTGGACTGGAAGTACTTCCAGTCCACTTCTGGGTTTGCTGCTGAGCATGTGGAAGGCTCCCCTGCACTCTTGTGGGATGCTTCATGTGCTCCTGCATCTCCGTGATCATGAGCCATGCCTGCTCCCTCAAGGTATGTAGAAAAAACTTTGCTGTGTTTATGTCTGACTCACTAATTCTCCAAATCAGCATCAAATCTTCAGATTTGGATTCAGCCAGATTGACTCAGGGACAGTGATCCGAATCAATGAACTGAATCGCTGTCCCTGATTCAGGCCAAATCCAAATAGAGCCCGCTTTGCACACCCCTACCAGCTACCAACATGGCTAAGATACAGTGGCATGTTTCTGATTGTTTAACACCTGATCAGGACCATCAGGTCAAGAAACCGTGCCTCTTACTTCATAGGGAATTTAACAACTTTCTCTCTAGATTTTTTCACTATGCTTATTTCTGTTTTCTTTATATATTTACTTATTGCATGTATATGTATTTAGGTGCATACTAATACAGGAGACATAACAGTGTGGTTGATTTATATTGTTATGGCTTTCTTGTATGTAGAGAGACATAAGGTTCAGGTAGACTTGAACTCAATATTTTCACATGTGGCAATTGAATTTTGGGTGCGCCTGTCCAGGGTGACATTCTGAGTCATGCTCCCCAGCATGGAGATAGCAGAAATGAGTTGTCACTTCTGAAAAGTTTGAACTGACTTTGACTCACCAGAGGCTACAGAGTGAGTCAGTGGTCGATCTCAGAATAATGACTGTGACCATGTGTAGATGAAAGGAGAGGCGTGTGCGCGCAACACTTTAAAGCAGGCTAAATGCTTTTGCACGGCTTTAACGATGTCAGTGTTTGCACACGTCAGTGGTGTACTGCGCATCAATTCCAGCTGCTGTAGGAAATTTGGTGGCATAATGCACCTTATATTACTTGGAGCACAGCAAACTAAAACTGCTTTGGGGAGTTTTAGTTTGCTGCCCCGACAGCTGCGGAGTGAAGTACCGGGCTCCGTGTAGCTCCATGACTCTGCAGGAAGCCCTGCAGACAGCTTGACAGCAGCCCAGGAAAGTAGCTCTGCTCAAGCAAAGCAGCAAGCCTGATCTTCTTCCCCACCCCCACCCTGAGCCTGCCTGAGTTGCACAGGGGCCCAGTGGTTCCCTCCGTGGTTGTGGTGCACTGTGGGACTGCCCGAGCCGGGTGCCCGTGGGCAGGTGCTGCCGGGGGGTGGGCAGGGTGTTTTTTAAAACCCACCACTTCAATTTAGGGCCCCCGTTTTGTCTACACATGCCCTGAGATATGTAAAGAAGCTGAACAGAATTAGGTGCACTGAAGTTTGTAACAAGTGGGTCTCCCAGGACATTGGCCTGCCTACTTGTCCCAGGGCAAACTGCCCACCTGCCTCACCTGCTATGCCTTTGATGTATAATTATGTTTTTCCTAGGTGGCAGGCTGCCCATTTAAGTGTCCTGATACCAAAGGTGTATCTATGGCTCTGGACTTCGCCTTATACCTTGTCCCATGCCTCGCAGCTGGCATCCATATACGTCATTACATCCCGGCCTCTTAGCTGGGGTCTCATTCAGCCTCACCTGGCCTAGACTTGGCCTCATCAGCCTAGAAATCCCTGCGTCCCCACAGTGGGGCTCCCAGTCATACTAGCTCTGGGCTTCTAGCCCCTCACTTTCTCTTGGGCTCCCTGCCTGACTCTGGACCCTCTTTGTCCCTCACAGCCCCGCACTGGGACCTCAATCCCACCCCCCTGGAGCTTTAGGTTGAGAGCCATGGGACTCTTTAGCCTGGAAAAGCGCAGGCTCAGGGGTGATCTGATGGCCACCTATAAGTTTATCAGGGGTGACCACCAGGATCTGGGGAAACGTCTGTTCACCAGAGTGCCCCAAGGGATGACGAGGTCGAACGGTCACAAACTCCTGCAAGACCGTTTCAGGCTGGACATAAGGAAGAATTTCTTTACTGTCCGAGCCCCCAAGGTCTGGAGCAGTCTGCCAGCGGAGGTGGTTCAAGCACCTACATTGAACACCTTCAAGAGTAAATTGGATGCTTATCTTGCTGGGATCCTATGACCCCAACTGACTTCCTGCCCTTTGGGCAGGGGGCTGGACTCGATGATCTCTCGAGGTCCCTTCCAGCCCTGATGTCTATGAAATCTATGAAATTTAACACCTGGATCCTTCATGAGCCTCAGGCCCCACATAGCGGACCTGGGCTGTGTCTCAGGCCCTCTTCTCATGGCCTTGACTGCATCTCAGGCTCTGTGCAGTGGGCCTTGGCCCTGTGCTTGTCTGTTGGAGTGTGCTTCACTAGCTTTTCCTCTCTGCCAGGTCACCTGGAAGGCCGTGGGAGCTGAGGTTTTCTGGTGCCCCATACTTACCCTTCATTGGGGAGACACAGGTGTGGCATTTCCTGAAAGCTGCCTTGCCACAAGCAGCCCCACCACACCATCCTCCCCAGTACGGTTTAGTTTTAGGTCATGCCCCAGGATCAGGAACCTCCTCCATCTCCATAGTTCGTGCTCTTTACTTCCAGGCTGTTCTGGGAGCAGCTGGCGGGGTGATGTTGCTCCTTCAGCCCCCTGCAGCAACTGCTCACTCTGCTCTGGGGCCTAGTCTTGTACCCAGGCTCCCAGCCCTCTCCACCAATTAGGCAGCCCCCTGCTCCCATCTGCAGACTGTTTACTGCTTACTCAGACCCTTTTGAGTGACAGGCACAACCTGTGCTGCGTCATAAAGTTAAATTCAAAGTTGGTACCTATATACCTTTGGCACCTTGCAAAGCTGCAGTGAGAGTCTATATCTCTTGCTCTCCACTATTGTAATGAATATCACCTTTCTCTTTGATGCCCACACTGACTTATTTCACCAGAACAGAAAATGGGTGATTACAAATCCCACTCCTTTGCCCTTTGTGATTTTTCTGAACAGTTGTCCGTTTCCGTTGTATAGGACATCTGATCTGAATGATATTTGATATGAAGGAAAAATAAAGTAAGGTATCAGACACAGTCACTAGTGCCCACAGAGCAGTGGGGGAGTGCAAAGCTGTTGAGGAAACAGAAAAAGGAAGCAACAGTCAAAAACAAATTGCCTACACTTTCGTCTCTCCTCCACAGGCAAGAAAAATAGTGGCTCATGGGACTCAGACACATTTCCAGAGTCATCTTTGTCCTTCGAGGGGAAGCAAAATTATCCATCACTGAAAATTCTGACCTTGAAAGAAAAGAAAAAACTAAACATAGATATCATTTATAGAAACACTAATGCTATTATTAGTCTGTCAATACTTCCACGCAGTATTTGAATAACTAAGTTGTGACATGGGAAAAGGGTGTAAGAAAGATATCCAGTGGTATCGTTCCCCTAAGAGATTAGAGCATTTAAAAATACATATATATATTTTTTCAAAACCAGCTTGGAAATCATGCGTGGGACAGAAATATTTCCTCTGAGTTAAAAGTTACTACGATTTGACAAGTGATGTCGTTGGGAGTGATAGTACATATTTTCTTATACAACATGCACCCAAATAATGTATTCACCTTGTTTTTCAAAGGCAGAATGACGAAAAAAGGTCTTTCCTTGTAATAAGTAACTGAGTAGCAGCAGCTGAGTTTATTCATTGTTTTACTCCCTTTCAGTTACATTCAGGGTTAGTTCTGCTCTCGCGCCGCAGAAGCTTACATGGCAGAGGTCACAGCTACACATGCTATTAATGCACAGTAAGGTTACTGCACATTAAAAAAAGGAGCAGTAAGTTACCCCCAGTGAAAGGGTCTACATGTGCATTGGCTTGAGAGCAAATTTGCTCCCAACCAGAACAGGTGAGACCACAGATGTTCCTGCCCTCCTGCCCTGCTCTTCCCCATTGCAGCAGCTACGGGGAACTCCAGGCTCCCTTGTATGTTATCCTGGGCCTGGTCCCAATCTCCACATGTGGGGGGACTGCTGCACATGCTGGGACCCAGATGCTGGGACTGCTGCATCCCAGACACATGGGGATTAGACCAGTCCCCACATGTCTAGGAGAGGTGTCCACCTGGGGATGCCTCCTGGTAGCCATGGGGAGATTGGGGGGGTCCCAATTCCCACATGACTGGGAGAGGCATCCCTGCCTAGCGGGAACACTGTCTGGCAGCTACCTGGGGATCAGGATGGTCCCGATCCCTACATAGCAGGGAGAGACATCCCCGCCTGGCAGGGGTAGCCATCTGGGAATCAGGAAGGTCCTGAACCCCATGTGGCCAGAAGAGGTATCTCAGCCCAATGGGGATACTGCCTCCAGCCACATCTGATCCCCAAATAACTGTCCCTTTTGGACAGAATTGCCTCTCCCCACCACATGAGGATTAGGAACTCCCCAATCCCCATGTGGCAGTCCTCACCAGGCAGGGACACCTGTCCCCACCATGTGGGAATCAGGTTCCAACCCTATCCCCACCTGGTTGGGATGCAGCAGTCCTGGCTGCTGCGATAGCTCATCTTCTGCCTGAGCTGACTGAGAGCATATTGCTCCCAGCCAGCATCTACACATGCACTACTGCGCAGTAGCTAATGTGTGGTTAACCTACTACCTGTATTTTCAGGTAGTAGATAACTGCACATTAGCCTATTTTACTGCTCAGTAGCCTAGCACATGGCAAAATAGTGATGCTTTATTGTGCAGTACACTAGCCTACTGTGAAGTAAAGCATGTCATGTAGATACATCCAAAAAACACTGTTACCATATTTTCTTGTCTGTTATGTGTCCCCTAGTTTCCAGCAGCTAGTTTTGGGGAAAACGTGGGTATATTGTATGTGAAAAAATATAGTATCTAGCTTCCTAAGACTCTCATGGTCCTCCCAATGAGGCTACACACTATAACCATTGGGAACCATAATGAAAGTGAGGACAGAATTCAGAGTTTTCTGCTCCAAAATCACAGTCCCCTGCAACCTGACCTGAAAAATTCCCATTAACTGTTACCTGTAGTGGGGTTATGACACATTTTCAGGACTTCTGGATCCATCCAGTGCAATCAATGGCACACATACAATGTAGTAGGTTGATATGGGAGTTAAAGCAATGTCTTTGTATTACTCTGATATTAAGGCATATATTCTGGTACAAATCAGCCTTACTTGCTTCAGTAGACCTATGGTGCTGATTTACAGTCTCATATTTTTGGACATAGAGTTTGGTTGGAGTAAGAGCTAGATAAGAAATTGTCTTATTGCCCTGCAAAAAAATCAGATTTTCAAAAAAATTCCTGGTCTACATCTGGATGAAAACAGGACTGTACCAAGTTTCCATTCATTTGTTTATTCATACATTCAGCTTATGGAATAATACCCATCACAGAATAACAAATTGCCTGTTAGTTATGACAGGCCCCTTTATTTGGAGAACATGTTTCAGACCCTTTAGCTGCCTGATTCAGATGGGAGACTTTGATATCCTGGGTAAACAAGTTAGTATGATGTTAAAAAAAATCAGTATCTAATAGAGAAGGTTTTTTTTTTTTGCCAGAAAAATCACTTGCAATACTCCAAGTGCATAGAGATGTATTAAGGATGTATTTGGTAGCCGTGTTGGTCTGAGACAAAAAAAAAGAGCAAAACTCTAGAACTCTTGGTTCAGAGATGATACCTTTTATTGGACCAACTAAGAAATCAAAAAATAAACAATTCTGCAAGCTTTTGGGAATGTATTAGACCTTATACTATAAAATTCTTCATTAAATAGTAAACGTTCCCATCCAAGAAGCAGGCATACTCAGAGTGAAGATATTCAGTGTAAAAAGCTCATTCTTAAAAAAGAAATGCAATAAACAAACAAAACTCCAGCTATAGTCTTCCATTACAAACATCTACAGTTCCTGTTACTGAAAGATTTAGGGGAAAAAACCCACAATTCCCTGGGAGTGTATGTTTGCGTACATGTGTTTATTTTTGAGCTTTTGACGGGATTTTTAAAATACCAGTAAGTCAGTTCCCAGAAACTCTCACAATGCCACTCAAGGTCTAACATTCATGATACCCAACGTTCTGTGGTTTTCGATAATCTAGTCCTTCTGTACTGTCTGTTTCACCAGTGCCGTGGCAACAAAGTTTGATATCTGGGGCAAAGCCTGCAACGGCAGCCTGCCTCTGCCCCACGCACTGATCTGAGGGGCACATGCCCCCCCATGCTTGCCCGGGAGTGCATGCAGCAGCGAGAGCCACCCTTCCCCCATTCCCACACCCCACCAAGCAACTTGCTCATGGCTCCATCCCGTGCTCCACCTTGGCTGGGCAGCACCTGTTGGCACACTTCCATTTGGGCACATGAGGCAGTTGCCCTGCTCGCTACAGTACTGTGTTCATTGCTTCCTTTCTTTAAATACCTTAGTTAATTTGCTCTCCATCTAGTTACTTTCACTGTTGCTCCTTTTTATTCATCTAGTTCAGTCAGCTTCTCTGGTTATTTGGGGAGATTGTTTATATATCAAAAGGGAAGAGAAAAAACATTTTTAAGGAGTATCTTGACAAACTTTTTTGGGTAAATCTGATAGCCTTTATTAGACCAACTCAAATAATTGAAAAAATTCTTCTTTGAGCTGGGTTGGAGCAACCCTGGCTGGCAGGAGGCCTGGGGGAGAGGGTTAGCCTCCCAGCCTGGGGCTGCTCCCACCCAGCTCAATGTACTGCAGAGGGTCTGTTTGGGGCACAAGGGTGTTCCAGTGAGGGGCTGTTGGCAGGCAGCCCCACACTGAAGCACCTTTGTGCTCCAGCCATCCCTGTCAGCGTCTACATGTGCAGTGCTGCTCACTAAAGAACACCGCTGCAAGATAGCACTTGTATTTACAAGTACTAACCTGCAGCAGAGTTAGTTTCCTGAGGCCTAATAGATGCTGAGACTTTACTGTGGAGCTAATTAGATGTGAAACTGTGTCCAATACAAATCAGTTAGTACTGATCACAATGAGAGGATAGAGAATTAGACATACTTTGCCAGGATCTGATATTGTCCAGTAAATCTTATATCCATAGATTCATAGACATAGCGTTGGAAGGGACCTTGCAGATCTTCTAATCTGACCCCCTTGCCCTGGGTAGGAGCCCAGCTAAGTCATTGTCAAGCCTCCACTTAAAGACCCCCCAAGGTAGGAGCCAGCACTACTTCCCTTGGAAGTTGGTTCCAGATCCTAGCTGCCCTGACTGTGAAGTAGTGCCTTCTAATGTCTTTTCTGAACCTACTCTCATAAGTTGTTAAACTTATGGCTATTATTCCTTGTTATTCTGGGAGGTGCTCGGGGGAACAAGGTCTCTTCCATCTCCTGCTGGTCCCCTCTAGTAAGTGTATAGATGGCCACTAGTTCCCCTCTCAGCCTTCTTTTATGAAGGCTGAACAGGTTAAGGTCCCATGGCCTCTCCTCGTAGAGCCTACCTATATTCATAGGTAAATACCTGAAGATATTTTAATAAGCACTATTTCAAGCTGGCAGTGGGTGCATCTACATGTGCAATTAATTCAAAAGAATAAATTCCAGAGCAGTTTGAGCTGGAATAAATTACTCCGGGTGCAATGTCTACATGTGCACCTGGGACAGCAGCAATTTGAGCTAGGGCAGAGAAGTTTATACCAGAGACTTTCCTGCCATGCTCTGCCCGGGTCTTCAGGTGGCAGCACCAGGCAGTAGAGGGGCTGGCTGGGGTGGGAGGGTGCTCAAAGTGCAGAGCTGTGTGGCTAGGTGGCAGAAAGGAGTGTAGCTATCTGCTGACTGGGCTGACCAGGTGCAATTTATGCCTGTGGTCAGCAACTACACATGCATTTAGTTGCAGTTCATTCCTCCACCATAAAATAGTATTGTTCCCAACAGTACTGTCTTACAGTCCTGGTAATTAATTTACTGCAGCCTAATACCATCACACATGCTGATGGTGATGCTTTATTCCATAGCTAATTAATCTGATCTCTGAATCAGCAAGGCCAGGCCCATCCCCCACCCCTCTCCCAGCCTGGCAATGGCTGCCCTAGCTCCCGTCACTTGTTTAAAAAAAAGCCCCACTCACTGGGTGCTGCCAGGTGGGTGGGGGGCAATCACTGCTGCCCCACACTGCCCCACACTGCATGGGGGGCTCTGTGGTGAGTCCTGGGGCTTTTTTTCATTTTTTTTTCTTAAAGGGGGAACCCATGGGGGGGGGGCTGGGGAAGTAAGGGGTGTCAGGGGGTTCATGCAGAGCCCCCTCATGCAGCATGAGGCAGTGGGGGGGGGGGGCAGCAGGGATCACCCCCTGCCTGGCACCATCTGGTGAGTGGGGCTATTTTTTTAACAAGTGCCGTGAACTGGGGCAGCCATTGCTGGGCTGGGAGATGGGCCTGGCCTGGCTGATTCAGAGATTAGACTAATTAGCTGTGGAGTAAAGCATTACTGTCAGCACATTTGATGGTATTAGGCTGCAGTAAATCCGGTGAGCACCAGGGCTTTTTTTTAAAGTACCAGGAGCTGGGGTGGGCAGGGGCAGCCATGGAACGGGCAGGGGTCCCCCCATGGTCCTCTCCCCCTTCCCCCAGCCCACCTTCCCCCGCCCCAGTACTTACCAGCTCAGAGTTCAGTATGTACCAGCTCCCTGCTGCAGCCACTGAGGACTGCCCAAATCATCAAAACTCTTTGAATCTTTTCCAAGGATTTGGAGAGCTTTGAATCGATTCAGATCTTTAAATTGGTCTCCTGATTCAATTCAGATTCAGAGATTTGGCCACGGAATTGGGCCAAATATCCTTCGAATCAAATCACCACCTGAAGCTTCATACAGCCCTAGTGTCTACACATGACTAGCAGCTACTTCGCTATAGTGGTGTCCTCCTTTGTTACAGCATGCCACTATGGTGATGTATCTGCTAAAAATAACTGTGCTGCACATATGGCACAGGATGGGCAGTTATTGTGCCATGCTTTAGTACTTCCAAAAGGAAGTACTAAGGCATGGCAAAGTAACAACGTAGTGATCCTTCCAAAACTAAACAACATACTTTACCACAAACCTATGGAAATTCCTTTTTTAGTTGCACACATTATTCTTGTTATATATTGTACATATTCTACAACCTTACTACCTGTGGAACTTCTTGCTTAGGGCTTTAATGCTAGGTAGGAATCCCTGTTCTATATATATATATATATATATATATATATATATATATATATATATATATATAATTTAAGATAGCTGCATTTGCACAAGGAAGCACAAATACTATACTTTCTTTTCTGGGGACATTTTATTTGTTTTTCCTTTCTTTGCTGTTGTTTGATTTAGGGTTTGGTTTGGGTTTTTTTTGTAAACCAATATAAAAGCCATCCAGACTGAAGATGCTATTGCTGTTTGCCTAGCACAACCTTACAGCATTCAGCTCCTATTAGCCTCTGAGTAACTTCATATAATCCCCAGGCAAAACACACCTGGAAGGCACTGTTTCTGGCTGGATTCTATCATTTTAAATTGCATTAAAGTTATTTAAAGTTTTTACATTTTATATTACATGTAATATATATGAAAATGAGCAGTAAAAGTGAATATAAAGGCAAAAGAAAGCTTAAGAAACAGTTTAAAATTACTGGCATCCAGGAAATAAAGCCGGGTGGAATCACTTTACAGTTCTATTATTTGAGAATTCTAAAGATTCCACTAGGAAAGTAACTACTAAGCACATGTTAAAATCCATCCTTATTCAGAAGAGTATGCGAGCATAAACGGGCTTAAAGTCTACTGACTTCAAGGGGGTTTTAAGCACATGCTTAATTTTAAGAATCTATTTCAATGTTTCATTACATCAAGGATTGAGTACTTAAGTTGCAGGACTGAGCTCTAAGAACAACAGCTAATGTTAAAAGCACTGCTGCAGTGCTTAATACAGACATTTTATTGTGATACAAATATACTGTTGCATCAGTAGTAAATAATAATCTTTATCCAGAACTTTAAAATCAGTTTTTATAATTCTAGAGCCAAGGTTTCAGTCTCTATTCATTTTCAAGGGCATGATTTTCTTCTTACTCATTTCTGAACTATTGAATTCAATTGATTTCAGTGACATCACTTTTGATTTCCACTGAGCAAGCATAGAATCAGTCCCCTTGTGTTGTTTGAAGAACTTCTGTAGAACCCTATTTTTTTTCTGTAGAATTGACTCACAACTTACACTAACCAAAGACATTTGATTGTGATTTAGATGCTCCAGAGGAAGGAGGCCCAGAAAGTTAAAGGACAATTAGATTTGCATACAAATTTTATTTCTTTTTGCCATAGAGCATACACATATTGAACAAACTAAAACTGAACCTAAGTACAATGCCCTGCCTGTACCAGAATGCCCCAGAATGCCCAGGGCTGCCTGGGGCTTGTCTTCCTATATAAGGCATTTATTCAAATTAAAAATAAACTATTATTGAGTTACAAGCAAGATATTCAGATAAAAACAATATTAACATTGGAATACTTTATATTATCTACTTCGTTATAGTTTATTTATTTACATTATACTGGTAGATTTATTTAAACATTTTATATCTGCATCCATAGCTAGAGCCCCTGGCTGTATTGTCTCATGGAAAACAATTTTATTTATATATTTTACGTAAATAGCCTTTAAATATAAAGGCTTTGACACACTGGGCCCAATTCTGTACTTGACTGGACTCTATTATGTTCTCACACTGGTGTCAATCTTGAAGAATTCAATCGAAGTCAATGGAATTGCACCCGTGTAAAGCCTGTGATCCAAGCTTATACGTGGGCATAATTTGAAGTGCATGAATAATTCCCTGGGTTTTTGGTTGCAGCTGTGTTGGTCTAAAGACATAGGCATGCAAGGTTCTTTGCATGATGTGATATGTAAGTTGGTCTAATAAAAGATCTCACATCTACTTAAGGAAACTTGTCTAAATAATTCTCTTGACTTCAAGCACGTAAGTACATATTTTCAGGACTGCTGTCAGGATTCATTTTAGGAGTTGCCTTTGGAAGCTTTGAATAAACCCCTCTTTTCTTGAAATTGTTTTGAGAAATATATATTTTAAAATTTTTTTTTAATGGGTAATAAACATTGTAACTAATTTTTGGCAAGAAGGATTGACTTTTTTTGTGATTTATTTATTTTCCCTTGTCCTTCATTTTTTTTCCTCCTTAGTTTTTTCCCACCCAGTGTTTGCCTGGGAAAATAAAATAATGATATGATGCCATTACAGTCTCGGTCTGACAAATACATACAACCGGATCTGGTAAAGATATACACATGCACTTAACTTCATATATGATAGGTAATTCCATTGAAATCAAGGGGACTGCTCGTGGTGCAAAGCCACTGTAGAATGTTACCATGAGTTGTCTCATCAGAGTGAAGAGTCAGCTGCAGTATTATAGCACTAGAAAAGTAAAGCACTAACAGTAGTGTCTGAAATTGGGGTCTACATTTGTTAAAGTGGCTGGTGATTTTGGATGTTTTAATATTTGGGTGCTCAACTTTACAGACCTTAAAAACACATGAATTTCAGAAAGTGCTATATTTTCACCCTCTGAAAATCTGGTCCTTTAAAATTGCTTCTAAATGACTTAGTTTCTTTTTAAAATGAAGTCTAAGTCATTGTATTCCAATGGGAGTCAAGCACTTCAGTATCTCTCAGGATCTAGCTCTTAGGGTCCTTTAGAAATTTTTATTCCATATAAAAGGACTGCAGAATCAATTTTTCTTTTTGCAGAAAGCCAATGCACTTTTAACTTCAATAGCACTTCAAAGGGGTTTGGCCGGTGTCAGCAAAGTGAAGAATACTACCCACAGCAACTAAAATCTTTTTGCCTGTGGAAAGACTCAGAGAAGAATGTTAGACTTAAAGAAAAAAAATGGGGTGGTGAAGGAGAAATGGATGGAAATGAAGAAAGTAATTTCAAGTCTCCTAATAAAGCCTTCCACTGGGCGTTTCTACACGTGAACATTTACTGCACAGTAACCAAAATTACTGCGCAGTATGGGCATGCGTTTACATGTGTATGCCCATATCGCACAGTAAATATGGTGACTTACGCTGACTTAAGCATAAATTTGAGCGTCATGCAAGTATCAAATTTAAGCCCAATTTGTTACTCCGCAGTAATGAACGTGGAGATGCCTTACTGTGCAGTAACAGTGCATGTGTGGACTGACTAGTCCCAAGTCAGTCCACACATAGCATTAATATGCTTTGATGCCTGTCTTGTAGATGCCAGCCTATTCCTACTTACATTTTAGTAAAGTAAATTTAAGTTGGTGTAAATGCACGTGTAGACATGCCCACTGCCTATGAAAAGAAATCACTATTAGTTTAGACACAAACTAAATCAGCCCTCAAATCAAGCCATTTCTGAACTCTGGGAATGCCTGGATCAAGATCAGAAGTTTGCTGGTGGCCCTAACAGTTTTAATAGTCAGAATCAAAACTCTGATTCCAAAGTGTTCTTTGCGTTGGAGGAGTTCTGAACCTCCCCCAAAATCTGTGATTTTGGCACTTCCCTGATTTTTAAGATTGTCGTCATAGGGTAGATTTATTAAAAGCACTCAGTGGGCACATCTACACCTTCATTAATGTACCTTTGACACCGCTCATTTAGTTTACTACTTTCTTAATAAAGGACTAACTAAATGTGCAGTACTTAAAGTTACTGCACATTAGTCAGTGAATGGTTATTTAGTGACACTTACTGCACATTAGCCTAATAACACTGCACAGTAGGCTATTAGCATGGTTTTTGCTGTGACATGCTACTGCACAGTGTTATTAGGCCGGTGCACAGTCAGCATCTCATGTAAACGTGCTCAGTGTTAACTTGATTCTATTGGAATCAGTGATAGAGCTCCCCAAAGGAGCAAAAGGAAAGAGGGCTATGCTATACACTTTTGAAAATCTCATCCCTAAGTATCAACAAATGTTCAAACATCCATAGATGCAAGTCAAAAACAATTCAGACAACCGTTCTACCCTTTGACAATGGTTTAGAAACCTCAAGAGATCAGACTTCCTTGTGAGACTTCTGAGACTTCCTGTTACTGATCAAGTTAGCAAGGGAACATAAGCTCCCATATTTGCCATATTTGCCACATGTGAAGATGGGAAAGGGATTTTCAACAGCCTTAAGTGACTTTGGTAGCCTTTGGTCATCTGGTCTGGCCTATGGGGAGAACTCAGAGTAGATACTTGGGGGAGTTCTTATATTGAGAAAGATAGAAGTAAAGACCCTACTGATGACAAAAAGTTCTAGAGGCCTTTTTGAGCGTTACCTGGGTAAGAACAACTTTGGGACCTACATGGGGAAGATCAAGTTTGGGAGGTCTAAAAGAAAGGAATCTTCTTAAAGGTGATGCTTTGAGTGTTTGGTATTCTGCAGTCAGTGAAAGTTCAGTCTGTAGAATAACATTTCCTCCACAGCACTACTGACATTGTAGATATGGCATGTTCTAGTTCAGGGATCAGATTAGGCTTTTATGATTACAGCAATATAGTCCAAAATGAATGTGTCAGAAAACTAGACGAGAGGGGGAAATAATGAAATAATAAAATGACTTGGAGTCTGCAATGAAGGGGGGAGACCAGTGCTTGGCTTAGGGTTTTGTTTTAATGAACCCTATTTGACATGCATATAACTGATGACAAAAATGTACCCTGATCATAATCTGCTTTTATGACTATAATTTATGCGTATTTCTTTGAGGTGGCAGAGGAAGGGCCAGATTGTTCTGGCCTGCGATAGCAAGCACAAGGCCAGGGGCTGATCAGCCAAGCACAGCTATTTCATGAGTTTTTCCCTCTGCTGAAATAACAGAATATAATCATCTATAAAGAGGAACATTTTTAAAGAACTATCCTTTTCCAATTCAAAATCTCTTTTTTGTGTAAATGCTTCCCTGCATTCATTTGCTACCTTTTCCGCATTCTAGAAGTCATGATCCCCAAACAGCAAACTCATACCTGAGAAATCTGAACTTGATAACAATTCTACTGAGTTATGAGCCTTTTCAGTTGCTCTGGGTCATATGGTACATGGGTCCAGTGATGAAATATGTTAGTTACAAAAACATTCATAGATGGTTAACATTTTTAGGCCTGGAGAATTGCTCAGATGCAAGTGATGGTCTGAAGGCAACGTACATGTGCAGAGCTAGGCAAATGCTATACAAATGTACTGTTTTCGATAAAAAGAAGGGGGGGTGGAGGAATTTATTTCTAAGGTACCCGGAATCCCTCTTATTTATTTTTCGAAACTGTACATCAAAACAGGGAAAGTTGTGTTAGTAGTTGCATAAACACATACTTGCATGTGTATACTTGTACAATTGCAAATTTGCATGAATTGACTGGATATGTTCTGCATAAGCATTTTGAAAGCACTTTTTGCATTTGGAAGTTACCCCACTAGTGAGGGGGGAAATAAAAACATATCTTATGACTTATGCGATCAGTCACATGACACAAGGAGTAAGTTATGCATATTTTGGATGTGCTCATACAAACCATTCATTAGATGAACCTGAATAATAAAACAATTAGTAAAATTTGAATTTTGCTTGGGGATAATTCAAATACAAAAGGGAGCTAAATTCACTGTATAAATGGGTTGTTATTAATAGTTTACCCGGCTCTAATCAAGTGATTAAAACAAACATAGTCAGTTTAGAAAAGGCTTACATCAATAGGCTTGTAATGATAACAGATCTGATCTTTCTTTACTTTTTTATATCTGCTGGTCCCGTTGTTATAGGAATTAAATTTCTAGCAAACATTTTTCAATTATTTCATACATATAGAGAATTTAGGACTATCTTTGTAGTGGGTCATAACCAAACTTTCTCAAATATGGGAATTCAGACAGCTGGTCACAAAGTTTCACACATTAAATGTGGGCTATTGCTTCTCTAAGACCCTGATAAGCAAGGTATATATACATTTATGTCCTTTTAAAACTGGACTGGAAACAGCACTAGAATTGTAAAGGACTACTCTTACATTGCACATGATCCAGATTATTATTAATTTAATATTTGCTAATATTGGGGCCCCTAGTGGCCATGTTTGAGATCAGGGTGCCATTTTTTCTGGGCAGGATACAAACATTTAGCACTTGTCCCAAAGAGCTAACGATTTTAATACAACACATAATCAAATGGAAAACAAAATTGCACAGAAAGCCAGTAACAGAATGAGAGCAGAGGTCTCCTCCATCCCAGCACAGTACTTTGACTTCTGGACTCCACTTTGTCTCTTCCCATATTTTCTTCTCATCTGTACTTTCAATGATTCTGTTGAAGGCTACTCACAGATTTAAAGTTGCTATAGTTGTAAAGGAAGCATTAGGTATTAGTCTTGACTGTTAGTTTTGGAAAGAGTAGCTCAAAATACTATGTAAGTAAGTAGTTCAGATGAAAAGATGTCTCAGTCTCCCCATAATAATTATTTTGGCCAGCTGTTTCTTTGTAAGGAAGATAGTAGATTAATCTCAACATGGAACATGGTTTTTAGAGCCTGGTTGGGATTTTGCCTGTTTGTTTTTATGTAATGTTGCTTTAGGGAATCATTGCCTTGCTTGTGAGTTATTTGATAGTCTCATTCCTGCCAGACAGTCTTGCAATAATAGGTTGGGGGGGGTGTTGGTTTTTTTCGTTTGTTTTTTTATAGCAGGGCAATCCCACCCTGAGAAAGTTCAGTGTCTTACTACATCTATCAGGATCATGCTTTGCAGTGTTTTTTGATTTCATGTCGAAAGGTCCTTGTTTACCCTAGTGATGAAGTAAAATGTGTCAATTTAAATAAGGTATTGTCCAGAGTCAACTTATTGATATTCTGAGCTGTAATGAGGAAATAAGGCAATCCTCACATTATATTAATTACTGTACCTGAAGACCCCAAGAACGTTTTCATTGGGAAGAACAGCAAAATCCAAATACTGGTACTTATCAATTTGTACTGATATTCGGTCATTCACATTTAGGTACTCCAGAAAAAGTTGAAAGAACTCCTTGTAAATCCTTTTAGAGACCTCATTTGATGTACACAGCGTGTCTATTGTTTGCCTTCTGGGATCACCATTCACAAACATCTGCAGTTTTATGTCTATTGTGTCGCCTGAGCAGTTGTGTATATTAAAGTTCAAGTGGCAAAAGATCAAGTAAAGGCCCTGTGTCTGGATCACTGGAATTCCCTCGTGGAACTGGATATCTTGACGAACACCATACTCAGTCCATTTGAGCTCTGTATTATTTGGTTTTAATGCTAGAAAGAAAAGCAACTGCATCATTGAATGAACTACCAGGATCCCACAGTCTGAGAGAGATTAATTAAACACTGAACTGAGAACTTGCTGGACTCATTTGCTGGTAAATAGTGGCCATGTATTTCGTGGATCTCCATAGGAAACACCAACAGTGGATCCTCCATTACCACTCTGAACCAGCCAGCTCCCCACCATACTATGGAGGCAGCTGGGAAACCCACCCAATACAAACTAATGCAGTCAAGATGTTTCCTTGAACATTTGGATTGCAAAAGAATAGCAATACAGAGATACATGCACGCAGCTTTTGTGTTCATCAGCATTTAAAGACTGCTATTTCTCAAAACCAAAAAGGATTCATTCTTGGGGGGGCAGGGGTGTCGATGAACTCACACACCCCAAACGTTTCACAAAACTGGATCTCGCCCCTCCACCCTCTTATTTCATCCACTTAATCGAACAAACAACCTCAAACAATTGTCAGTACAAAATGTTTTGATGGACAATCTTAAACTGGCTTTATAATCTTTTTCATTTTTTAAAAAAGCTTGTGTTAGTTGGGCTCATTCACTGACCTCTCATGTATGCAGCAGCTGTCTTAAATGGAACATTCTTTAGGATTCTTAAAAAGAGTTCTGAATCATTTCCTGAAAGAAACAAAGGAATAAATAATCATTCTGTTTTCATTTCCACCACAAGGTTACTACTAGTTTTTATTCACTGACTTCTTCTATGTCACACCGTCATAATCAACTGTCAGTTCTCCTTCCCAAGTAAAACACCCAGTTTCCATAGTCTTCAACACAGTATTACTTCTCTAGGTTTCAGTTGTGGTATATGCATGCTCAGTTTTGTAGTGAAGTGGACAGATTCTTCCTCGGCTCAACCCCACTGAAATTAGGGGAGCTGCAAGTGTAGCCCATGTTTGTAATGTTGCTAGACCCCATACAATTTGAATTCTTATTTGGATTCCACAGCCAGTAGGCCAGGGTCAAAGTGAGGGAAGCACATGATTAAAACATTGGTGGAAGACCTGGGTTTAAGTTCCTGCTAGCGGCAGATCCAGGGATGAGGTGGTAGAGCAGTCAGATCCCTCCTTCAGCTACTGCTGTTCCAAGGCAACCAAGGTGCAGGGGGAAGCTCAGATCCACTCCTGCCCTGCTCCAGTTACAGGCTGCAAGGAGCTGTTGTGCAAAGAACAGAGGTGGATGCACAGCTTCTACCTTCTAGGGCCTGCTCTCAGCCAGCAGGGGACACCTGGGAGGGGAGAGTTGCCAACTCTGACTGAAGCTGTCCTGGGAGATTTTTTTCCCCCGACATGACATAATGTAATTAATTGTACTGTTCAGCCCATTCACAATATCACTCTCACAGATTGCTTTCAATAGTCACCAGGAAATGGATGCTGATTCCATAGACTCCCAGCCCATCAGGGAGGGCTGGCAACCCTAGGGGTGGAGGGAAAGGGGGACAGACAGGGTGCAGGCACTGGAAGGAGGAAGCTGTGTGCCACCACCACTGCCCCTAGCTGGGCATGGTGCTCCCGTCACAGCTGCTCCCTTCAGATGTAGCAAGGGAGGAGGGGGTCTGGGGACAGTAGGAGTGGTAGGTAGGCTCCCCCCCACCCCAAGACCAGCTCGCCAGTTTTCCCTGCCAGCGGGGGGTCTCCAGCCATGCCTCACCTCCACCCCTCCATGGTAGAAGGGTAGAGTGTCACACTCCCTCTCAGGAAATCCTAAATCTGCCCATGGTCCCTGCTCCAATGATTATTTCATTATTTATACAAAGTCATTAATGAAGTACTGCTCTTTCATGTAGGCAAGAGTGTACTTCTGTAAATGGGACTTAAGCATCTCAAACTTGGATTCTTAGGAAGACCTTAAACTTATATTTTATAATTGGGGGAGAAAAAAAACATAGGCTCAAAGATCCTCATGTGACTTTTGTTGACCACTTAGACCTGAAGGCTGTTGGTGGTTATACCAGACAAAACAATTTTAATTTTATAGAAGTGCTTTCAAACACAGTGATAGCGAAAGAGGAATTGGTATTCACAGTGCAAGCACCTTAAACCAATCCAGAAACTGAAGCTGTGGCAGAATGTGTCATGGGAAAAGTCAGTGAAATCCAGCAAAATGTGCTTGAGAATTTTTACTCATAAGACCTTTGGGTGCCCTCTCTTCTACTTCCATAAACCACTCATTTGCCATCAATAAACCAAAATTTACTTTCTCCTTATTATCCTATCAGAAATCACAGCTCTCTCATCATGATGGACCAGTACATAGAAGGTGGAAGGCTTTAAAGGACTGACTGTAAAGAGGGCAGTAAACTTTTCGGGGTCCATTACCCATTATAAATGGTGCAGTGGGTTCCTAAACTCTGTTAGGTCATTCTTCCCTTCCTATTTCCTTTTTCCATCATCTCCATCAGGCACAGTGTGTTTGGTTCTTTCTTTCACGGCTCGGAGCACTCCCAGCCAGGTCATGAGGCGCTACAGGGAGTTGGGAGCGGGGCTTAGGGGTCTGGGAGCTCAGGTGGTGTTTTCATCGATCCTCCCAGTCTCAGGCTATGGGCTGAGGAGGGAGAGGAGGATCCATGCGGTGAACCAAAGACTGCGGCGCTGGTGTCATCGGGAAGGCTTTGGCTTCCATGACCACAGCCCGCTCTTTGGAGAGAGAGGCAGCGAGCTGCTGGGAAGAGATGGCCTCCACCTCTCTCCCCTGGGGAGGAGGCTCTTCTCAGCCAGGCTGGCTGACCTGCTCCACCGGGCTTTAAACTAAGCCCGCTGGGGGATGGGGGGACTACTGCCCCTGCTGGCCCGCTGAACGGCCCTTGCAAAGCCAGCGGACCAAGGCACTTAAAGGGGCGCTTAAGGGAGCCCACCCCTGCCCCAGCCCTGGCACAATCTGTGGGCAAGGCAAGAGCCCCCAAGGGCACACTTGCCTGCCTGTACACTAATGCCAGGAGCCTGGGCAACAAGCAGGACGAGCTCGTCCTCCTGCTCAGTGCAAAGAAATACGATGTCATTGGGATAACGGAGACCTGGTGGGACTCCACCCATGACTGGACCACGGGTATAGAGGGCTATACCCTGTACAGGAGGGATCGTGTTGACAAAAGGGGCGGGGGTGTAGCTCTCTATGTGAAGGAAAGCTACATGTCCCTGCAAGCTGATGTTGGCGACCGGCATGGACAGCTAGAGACCCTCTGGGTAAAAATTCGTGGGGAATTCGGCACAGGGGACACAACGGTGGGAGTCTACTACAGACCTCCCACTCAAAGTCCCGAGCTTGACCAAGAGTTCGCCCGGGAACTGACTGAGGCCGCTTGCTCCAGGACCTTGGTTGTCATGGGTGACTTCAATTACCCGGACATCTCGTGGGAAGATCACTCAGCTAAATCTGAGCGGGCGCAAAGCTTTCTTTCGTGCATGGATGACCTCTACCTGACTCAAGAAGTCTATGGGCCAACGAGAGGCAAAGCGCTGCTTGACCTGGTACTGGCTACGGGGGATGACCTAATCGGCGACATAGTGATTGATGGGAAGTTGGGAGACTGCAACCACGAGCTGATCACCTTCACCATCCGCCGTAAAGCTGGCAAGTCAGTCAGCAACACAGAAGTCCTTGACTTCAGAAAAGCCGACTTTGACAAGCTCAAGAGGCTAGTCAGTCAGGCCCTCAGGGACCATGACCACAGGGAGTTGGGAGTTCAAGAAGAGTGGTTGCTTCTCAAGGAAGCGATCCTCAGTGCACAAGCTAAATCTATTCCAACACGGAGGAAAGGCAGCAAGAAGGCACAGCAGCCCCCCTGGCTCTCCAGAGACCTAGCGGACCTACTGTGGCTAAAAAGGAAAGCCTACAAAGGATGGAGGACGGGATTCACCTCCAAGGAGGATTACTCCGCGCTGGTCCGGTCCTGCAGGGAGCAAACCAGGAAAGCCAAGGCTGCAACTGAACTCCAACTAGCTTCAGGCATCAAGGACAACAAAAAGTCCTTTTTCAGATACATGGGGAGCCGGAGGAAAAGCAAGGGCAATGTTGGACCCCTGCTAAACCAGATGGGGCAACTGACAACTGACTCCCAGGAAAAAGCCAACCTATTAAAT
Source organism: Crocodylus siamensis (assembly GCF_052110815.1). Taxonomy (NCBI): domain Eukaryota; kingdom Metazoa; phylum Chordata; order Crocodylia; family Crocodylidae; genus Crocodylus; species Crocodylus siamensis. The sequence continues at coordinate 14,607,238 of NC_143405.1, read as the reverse complement.
AGGTACTTTGCGTCAGTCTTTCATCAGTCACACGGGATGCCCATGCCTGCTATGGGACAGGGAAATCTGGGTGAGGGGGATCCCCTACCCTCCATCAATGCTGACCTCATGAAGGAACACCTTGAGAAGCTGGATACCTTCAAGTCAGCTGGCCCTGACAATCTGCACCCCAGGGTACTCAAGGAGCTGGCGAGCGTCATAGCCCAGCCCTTGGCACGGATCTTTGAAAACTCCTGGCGCTCTGGTGTAGTGCCCGAAGACTGGAAGAAGGCCAATGTGCTGCCGATCTTCAAGAAAGGGAGGAGAGTGGATCCAGCTAACTACAGGCCCATTAGCCTGACTTCTATCCTGGGGAAGATCTTAGAAAAGTTTATTAAGGAGGCCATCCTTGAGGGACTGGCCCAGGCTAACATCCTAAGGGACAGCCAGCACGGGTTTGTTGCGGGTAGGTCTTGTTTGACCAATCTCATTTCCTTCTATGACCAGGTGACCTATCACCTGGACAAGGGAGAAGAGATTGATGTCGTATATCTTGACTTCAAAAAAGCTTTTGATCTGGTATCCCATGATCACCTCTTGGCCAAACTGCCCAGTTGTGGCTTTGGCTCCACCACGATCCGCTGGCTGGGAAATTGGCTCCGTGGTCGGACCCAGAGGGTTGTGATTGATGGCAGTCACTCATCGTGGTGCCCTGTGACCAGTGGGGTCCCTCAAGGCTCTGTCCTGGGACCCATCCTGTTCAACATCTTCATTAACGATGTGGACATTGGAGTCAGGAGTGGACTGGCCAAGTTCGCCGATGACACCAAACTTTGGGGCAAAGCATCCACGCCAGAAGATAGGCGGGTGATCCAGGCTGACCTGGACAAGCTCAGCCAATGGGCAGACGAGAACCTCATGGTGTTTAACACTGAAAAATGCAAGGTTCTCCACCTTGGGAGGAAAAAACCTGCAGCACCCTTATAGGCTCGGCAGTGCTACGTTGGTTAGCACTACAGAAGAAAGAGACTTGGGGGTCATCATTGACCACAAGATGAACATGAGCCTCAAATGCGATGCTGCGGCTAGTAAAGCGACCAAAATGCTGGCGTGCATCCATAGATGCTTCTCGAGCAAATCCCGGGACATCATTCTCCCCTTGTACTCGGCCTTGGTGAGGCCGCAGCTGGAGTACTGCGTCCAGTTTTGGGCTCCACAATTCAAAAAGGATGTGGAGAAGCTTGAGAGAGTCCAGAGGAGAGCCACGCGCATGATCAGAGGTCAGGAAAACAGACCTTACGATGACAGGCTGAGAGCCATGGGACTCTTTAGCCTGGAAAAGCGCAGGCTCAGGGGTGATCTGATGGCCACCTACAAGTTTATCAGGGGTCACCACCAGGATCTGGGGGAACATCTGTTCACCAGAGCGCCCCATGGGATGACGAGGTCCAACGGTCACAAACTCCTGCAAGACCGTTTCAGGCTGGACACAAGGAAGAATTTCTTTACTGTCCGAGCCCCCAAGGTCTGGAGCAGTCTGCCAGCCGAGGTGGTTCAAGCGCCTACATTGAACACCTTCAAGAGTAAATTGGATGCTTATCTTGCTGGGATCCTCTGACCCCAGCTGACTTCCTGCCCTTTGGGCAGGGGGCTGGACTCGATGATCTCCCGAGGTCCCTTCCAGCCCTAATGTCTATGAAATCTATGAAATGATGAGGCAATGAGAAATGGATGCTTTACAAGCGTGATGCAGTGCTACAAAAGTTACGCAACAGAGTTTTTTTTCATGAACGCTACTGGAGATGAACCAGATACTGGGCCTAGAGTACAGTATTTCTTTGGCCTGTTCCTGAAAAGCAGGAGAACAGATCCCCCTACTGGTTGAAGGGAGGTACTTGATGGCTGAGTTCAATCACTATTGAAATGATTGAATTTCACATTCTAGCAGTTTGAAATCTGCTGTTTGTAGGCTTAAACTCCCTTAACAAAAGACACTTTCATGTATTATCCTCTTATTGACATCTCTGCTAATTTTCATTCCTTTAAGCATGTAAGGTGGAAAGCTTTTGCATCTCTCCTTTTTGTGCACCTGCTGTGAAAGCTTTTGTTAACACTTGGGTGTAATCAACCAGGACAAATATTCTAGGAAATATATCTCAGTGCATCATTAGTCAATATATCCAGATGGATGATTGCTGATTTCATGTTGCATTGTCTGTTCTTTGTCTGGACCAGTGGTTTTCAAACTGGCGTCTGCATACCCCCTGGGGATACATGGCTCTTTGCTAGGGGGGACATGTCTACATTTTATTAATGCTAGTAGAGCTTCTGATTGATCAACATGCAATGAGTATTGTGTTGACTTTGGTGTCAACATCATTCCTAAGAAATGAATAAGCACGGGCATGTTGGGTGTAGGGGATACAAACAGCAATATTTTTCAGGTAAAGGAGTACATGGCTAATTTTTTTTTAAATCACTGGTCTAGATCACATAGAATTACATAAGGCATAAAGAAAACATCTCTTGGTTCTAAGACCAATATGGAAGGAGTGTGTCTATTGGGATGAGAGTCAAGGTTCCTTTATCCTATGTTTTAATCTGACCTTATGGAGCCAAATTCTCCTGTTTTAAGGGAGCTGTGCTGTTTTGCATCAACAGAGAATTTGGTTCAAGATCTGCAATCTCACCTCACTTAAATTGTCCAATGCCTTAACTTATCCTGGGTAAAGCAGGCATCATTTTTTTGAGGATCGTTATAATTTTGCCAAGCACTGTGTTCATTGACAACAGTATTAAAGCTAGAGTAGCTCCACTGCAGTTGATGTAGTTACTTCCACTCAGCCTTGCTTTTAAAAGATCATAGAATTATAGAACATTATCAGGGCCTGGGTCAAGTGGAAAGCAGCTGAGTAGGTAACTGTAACCCTAGTGACTGACCAGGTGTATACATGCATATCCTTCAAGGGTCAGGCAGGTTATGAACATATGAATGAATGTAATGAAATACCACTAAAAACACAGAGGCTAAAAACTGTCAAGCAGTCAAAGGGAGTTTGGGGCCTTTTGCACAAAAACAGTTAGTGGGATTTGGGAACCTAACCTCCAGCCAGAGGAATAAATCTCACGTATGAGATGTTCCTCTCACTGTTCAATGCAGTTGTGGCAAGTGTTGGGATCTACGTTCTCTACAAAAATACATGCAGTACAGAAAAAACTCCTTCTGAAACATATTTTATACTAACAATCCTAATAGGATTAGATCTTTAAAAATGTTGCCTAGCCTGCAGACGGGAGAACAGAATTTGTTTTTTTCAGGAACTCAGTGGGATTTACTCTACAGAGCAAAAGAGAAAAAAGCCACAAAAAACAAACCAAACGAAACAAAGAAGCAACACCCCCCCACCCTCCAGCTCCCAAACACATAACTGGAAAAAAAAGAACCCAACCCCCCCCCGGACACACACACACACACACACACACACACACACACACACTCTCCGCTGCACAGCTTGACATTTAAATCTCCATCCCTGCAAGTTCTGCTGAGCTGGCCAAAAAAAGCTGTCTTGACATAAATAACCTAATCTTTCAAGGAGCTGTGTTCATGAGTTATGTTCATCTCTCACAATCAGCTCTGAGCTGAAGTGACTGTACCTTTTGTTTGCATGCCTGAACTTGCCTTCATTGACGTCAGCAAGTTTTAAAAAAATATATTTATTTGGTGACATCAGCTGTAGTTCTGAGAAAACCAGGTATGGAAAAAACAAAGCCTAGTTGTAAATAAGCATTTCCTGAGCTTATGTGGCTGGGCTGGGGCTGCTTACAATCACTTTCCACTTTTGCTTCTTTTGTTAATTGTTCTGGTCCACACAGTAAATCAGCTGTAAGGGAAGGCAGGGGACAGCCGTGATTGTAAAACCAATACAAGAATGTTCAACATTAGGCAGAGATCAGTGTGCACTTTCAAGCCTCTGGCCAAATCCTCTTCCTGCATTGGTTTTAAACCAAAGTAAATTATACTAAGCCGGAGGCCGCAGTCTGGGGCTAAATGTTGAAAACCTTTGCAAGCTGCATTCATGCCCTGTTTGACTGACAGAACTACAGCACACTGTGACAGGGGGAAGGAAGCCCTAAATGGAAGCCATATCTAGCATTTCCAAAGAAGCTATTTATGTCAGGAGAATCTCAATATTTGTACTGTCATTATGACGATTGCTGTGATCAGGTTAGATGCTAGCATTCAAGGGAATCACTCCTCAGGGATGTGATATCTACCTGCCAGACTACCTAAGGCTGCCTGTTTGACACACCCAACATATCTGCTATGACACAGCCAACAGCTAAAGGGCAGCTTCTTTTGCACTGTTGCTGAGCACAGGACTCAGATTTCACCTGCTGCACAAGAAAAAGGGTGTGTTACAGAGGACTGTGGTGTTATTCAAGGTATGATTTGAGTGCTGTAGTAGCCATGATGGTTCAGGAAATGTCTGGGAGGCAAGGCCTTTTTGTGATGTCTTTTCCTGGATGACCTGCATGATTGGGAGAGCTGTTGGACCAGGCTTCAGGCATCAGGTGTCCTTCATCAGGCCATGTTATTCAACAGAATGTATCTTTAAGGTAGGAAGAATTTGAAGGCCAGATAGCTGCACATGCATACAGGTACTTGCACAGAAATGTAAACTGAGTCACCAGGCAGCTGATTAAAAGTCAGCAGCAAGGTCTAGTGCAAAGAACAGGATACTGGCACACAGGATTGTAGCTGGGCAACTCTGTAACACGTGGGGCAGCACCAGCTACTGCCATGCCAATTGCAGAAGTGCAGTCAGACACCACTGTGGTCACAGCTTTTTTTTGGTGCCCCTCCACAAAGGCAGCACACAGAGCACCTGCTCCATTTGCCCCCACAGTTACGCTACTGCTGGCACATGGGAGAAGGCAGTTCTGTTCTTCATAGGCGACTGGTAGGGAGGTGCACGGGGGTGCACATGCCCCCCCTGACAGGGCCGGTGCCCCCCAGTGGTTGACACTGATGCTGTTGGTAGGGCTGGTGCCCCCCCCGACAGGATCAGCGGCTTCTGCGGGTGCCCCCCCAGATTCAGGAGGCACCAGTCACTCGTGCTGTTCTTGACTGTGCAGGGTGGCTTTGGAAAAAATCACTTCACCACCCTCTGCATCAATTTCTTCACCCGTAACTAGGATATACTGAGAGAGTTTGTAAAGCACTTTGAGAGCAACAGATGAAAAGTGTTGTGGATATTTTTATTGGGAAGTTCCAATGCTGTATAATATTTAATGTTATCAGCTGCAACAACACTCTAATCCCACAATAGTAGCAATATAATTGATTATTTCATCTTCTCTTCTAGGTTTGAAAAAAAAGTCTTATGAGTCCCCGTTCACCTAAAACTTTGTATTCCTAAAAAAACCCAGCTTATATGATACTGGCTTTAAACATCCACAGAAATCTGGTCTGTTGTCCTGTCTGACTTCCTGTGTACCAGAGGTCATATAATTTAAGCCAGTTATTCTTTTATTGAGCCCTGTAGCTCATGATATCACTCTTAATCTGAAGAGATGGAGATGAAGTATGCACCACCTCTCATAGCAGTTTGTTTCAACAATTAATCACATTTACTTAGAAAAACCTTGTGCTTTATTTCCAGTTTGAATTTATCTGTCTTCATCTTCTGCCTGAATAAGCATATGCTTTTGGTCATGAAGGTAAGCTTGGTGCCAAGTGAAACCAAAGCTTTCTGGTACATTCTTCCTAGCATTTGCAAGTCTAAACTTGCCCAAATTTTAAACTGAGTGACACAACCCATGTTCTGAGACTCTTTTAATAAAAAAGCAGAGGTTCATGGATAAATTGATTTCCCTGATTGTGATTTGGGAAGCTGAGGGCAATCCCAAACCTGTCCACCAATCTGAGTACTAAAGTCATTGCAATGTAATTTTGTCTCCTTCACAGTATATTTATAAATGCATGGACTTTATAGGGCGTCTCTCTACTATTATCCATGTCTGTCGGCCTGGTCTGATACTCTAAAGAGTCTACCACCCTACAATTTGATTTGGCTTCCACATGCACCATTGGAATAACTGGTGCATATAACTCAACTGGTATGAAGGAGACTTGGTTCTAGCTCATGAGACCATTTTATGCTGTCAACTATATTCCTGTGAATCTGGAATTACCCTGATGACTTCATTCTGATTTATTATGGTCTAAGGGAAATCAGAATTTGGCATGTAGTTCTTGAGCACTCAGGGCCAGATTTTTATCCAGGGATCTTATACCCTTTGAAAGAATAAGATGGGTAATTAATCATGTTTAAAAATCTGGTCCTCCACAGCTCCTGAAATTCAGTTTTTCACATTCAGAGAAACAGGAACATATTTCCAGGTTTATTCTTGTGTAAATGAGAGCAGAGTTTGGTGCCATGTCTTCAAGACTCAGGGAATAACAACAGATCAGCAAGAAGGAGACATATGCCTCAGAGGTAGCTCTACCGAGGGACATGTGTATTGGGGAGGCACTGAGAGCCGAACACCAAAAGCCCCTAGTTGCTAAGCAGAAAGTTATTATGAAGAAAGACATGAATGAACATAGAAAATGCATTCTAAATTTGAAATGGGTTCTACAACTACAAAGAACACATTTTATGAATGATTATTTAATAAGATTTTTCTCTCTGTTCCTTGTGCCTTTCTACTAACTAGTATAAAGAGATTTCAAGATGATTGGTGGTACTTTTTCAGATAAACATTTAATTAGCTGGCAATGCATCCTTCTCAAGTAAATGTCTGCAGATGGATTCAAACTTATTCACTGAGGATTGACAGTTAAGTAAGGAATATATTCACCCCCATAAACGGCTTTTAAGTACCTATTGGTATTTAGTTAGTGATATACAACAGCATATGGAGCCTAAATGAAATGCAAGGTGAAATTTGATTGTACATGTTTAACGCCACTGGATTGACTTAGAAAAGAAGCTATGCCTGTTTATTTGTGTATTCACATATGATATACCTTTTATTTGCATGAGCATCTGTCATTTTTTCTACTACAGCCTCTCTTCCCTTGATGCGTAAGACACAAACACAAAAGGACAGAATTCTGGTTGCACGGGGAAATACACATCTGACCTTTCTAATGTTTGATTTTTTTTTTTACTTTGCAACTTTGATGCTCTCTTTCCTGCATTGCTCTGTATGTGAGCTGCATGAGGTATTTTTGTATACACAAAACACATACTATCATATATTATGCTTTCAATTCGCACTCCTCTAGTTATGCAGAGGAGCTTTAACTTTTGAGAAAAAATAAATCACTGGCACTTAAAAACATCATTGAGGAGACTGGATGGTCACCTAGCTGGGGTCACCTGACCCCAATTGTCTTTTCTACTTAGTGCGGGGTGAGGGGCTGGACCCAATGATCTGGTGGGGTCCCTTCCAGCCCCTAACAATCTATGAATCAATATTTTACAAAGTAGCTTTAGGGCAAACAAGAATCAGGCCCATCAACATCAGTATTATTATCACCAGTTCCCTCCACCATCCAGCCTCTTAGAGGGGCACAGTTACTAATGTGGGTTTAATTAAGAATAAAGCATCCCTAAATGAACAGTGTTAACAACTTCCTCAGTGTTTTTGAAGGGCCCAGCAGTGTTGTTTTGAAAAGGACCCATGCGCTTGTAAAAGAATCGGTTTCCAATTCATGCAGTGCTCTTGTGATATATCCTAACACACCACAGATATTTGGTATTATGCTGTATTTTTTATGCCACAGACTTTCTTCAGTTCCTGGCAGTGCTTATTTGACTTATCAGTTTATCTTTGCATTTTTAATTGACCATATCCATCAAATGGAAAAGACAAATCTGTCAGGGAGCCATTCTTCTGCTTTCTACCATATCTGGTCTTCTAATATATCTGGTCTTTCTCTTTCTACCATATCTAGTTTTCTGGTCTTCTTGAGCAGTAGGACACCCCATGCATTTTTACTGTGTTCTCATTCTCTACAACTTAACTAGTCCTTTAATAATGGTAACAACAACGTTTTTATTAGTAACAAATAGCTTTCTGAAACTACTTCTAAATCATCAATCTAATCTTCTACCCTTCACCTCTTCTTTCTGGTCATGGCTATTTAAGATTTACCAGCAGATTTTTGGGAGAGCATGTGATTCTACTTGGCCAAGAGACAGAAAGGGTTTTATCTAATGCTATGGTATCTTGTGAACTAAGGCTGAGGCAACCCAGGTTATTCAGGATAAGAAATGACAATTGGCATAAACTGGTTGGTATGAAAAAAGGTTGCAATTAGTGCTAAATCTCCCCTCTGCCATTGAGAATTATTGTGTCATTACCTCTGGATTCAAATATCAATTGACTTGCTCTGTCTTTGCACCTGCTTTTCATTGGTTCCTGTCAGTGGAAAACATTTACTATTACAGTTCCATTTGTTTCTTGCTAATTAAGTATAAAACTCAGCTGCTGAAAATCAACCTAAGTCCAGTAACTTCAGTGGGGCTATATTCACAGCAGCTGGAGCTCTAGCCTCCAGAAAGTCCCTTCCAGTACATATATTCACTCAGTTGCTCCCTGTTTTTCTTCTTCTTGAGAATAGTGTGTAGAGATTAGAAGTGATCTAATTACAGAGAAGTAAGATTTACAAGCTTTTCTTTGTTGGCAGAAAGGAGAGGAGATTATAAATCTTATTTTGTGATGTCTATCAATCTCAGTCATATTAGCATAATTCAGCTAAAGACATCCTCTGAATTTTCCCTAGTGCATTAAAATCAGAATTTAAACCCAACTTATCTTTCCTTTTACCCAAACTTGATACATTAAAATAATGGCTTATTTCTAGGGGGAGAGGGGCTGAGTTTTAAAACAAGAACAATCTGTGAGATATACCTATGGTGCTACAAAGGCTGGTCTATACATACTGGATGGAAAGGTTGCCCCAAGGACATTTTGGGATAGATGAGTTTATTGGTTAAAATATATATTTGACCAAATACTGCCCTATTTGTTGTATGGAAATGCTGAGTAGGATGAGGGCTGGTCTGGTGATTAAGGCACTGTAGAAGTGCTCAGGAGCTTTTTATTAAACTCTTGAATTTGTCACAGGTTTTGTACAAAAGTTTATAAATCTCTGTACTTTGGTTTCCCATCTGTAAAATGGGTATTAATATTTCCCTTCCTTCTGAAGCAGTAGTGAATGTAATTTGGAAATATTTGTGACCTGCTAAAATACACTGTGCTAGGGGTCTTAAAGAAAGATAGATGATAGCAACAAAATCACTAGTTACTCCAGATTTATAGCAGCATAAGTCAGAGCAGAATTTTGAAATACTACAGGCAATAGAAAATATTTTTTCTTCCCATTCTACTCACCCTGTTTATCCTTTGTCTCTCTGTAGTTCTCATTTTATCCCACCTGCTTTTTTTTTTCTCCCACTTTCTCACAGCCACTAGTAAGAATGTGAATCAAGTACTATTTGAATATAGGGCAGGTAATTGAGCCCCAGGTGGTTTTGAAAAAAGCAACAATGAATGTAAACCCATTCCTAGACCAGATGAAATCCAATGCTCCTCCGTGTGCAGGAGTGAGCCATTATAATAACACCTTATAATCAGACTAATATTCATATTGGTTGGTAAAAACGCTTTAGTGCAATGACACATTGGGGTAAATTCAGAAATGCTTGTTATTTCCTCAGCCATGCATTGGTTTCCGGCAGTACAAAGTAATTTGCAAGTTTTTTTCCACTGGCTTGGCTTTTACGTCAAGAGGAGAGCTTCGGTAAAATGTTAAGATTTGCAAATTAGTTTTTTTCCCATGTTGGATATCATTTGTATTCTAAGCCAGACAAAATGCATTGATTGTCATTTACATGTATCGTCTTACCTCCCACAAAATGAAGTGTATTGCCTGGCTTTTCAGGAGTAGGCCCCTGAAAGAAAAGAAAGGGACATATGTTTATTCTGGTATCTATGAGTGTTTCTGTTTAAGGCATGAATGAGTTTCAAGTTATCCTCTAATCATACTCCATTTCTCAAGGGTGAAACTGAACCTTGTTATGAAAATTGTTTCAAAGCCTTCTGAAGCACTTGAGTCCTGCAGTGCCCCCTTTGAGCCAAACTGTGTCTTAAGTAGTATATAGGCTCCTTGCTAGCTTTCTGTATCGGGTGGGATTTCACCTTCCCCTGAAGTTCACAATATAGACCTTATGCTGAGTAGATGTTTTGGGGACCTGAAGAGTCTCTTCCCTTCTGAATGGGAGCTTTTTCTCTTTCAAATGGTTGGGAAGTCAGCTTTCCTGTTCTGTGTGTGTTAGTGTAAACATGGAAGCACGAGGTCCAAAAAATATATTTTTTCAAAGTTTGTGAAGCACAGAATAGAAGACAACAATGTGCCTCTTGAAGTAGGGGACCCTGCCAGTGCCAAATCCTGCTCCCTTTGACTGGAGTGGGATGGATGAAAATAAAAATCTCAGCTCCCTGTAACTATACCATTGCAAGTGTCAAATGGAAATGTATGTTTTCCCTTTTCTCTACCTTTCTGCTCTTATTTCTCCCTGGGACAGGAAGCACAGTGGCAAAAAACACCCACACAAGAAAGGTTCTTCACTCTGTGTTCTTATCTTTTTAGCAGAAAGTACTGATAATGCACAAGGAAATGTACTCCAGTCCGCAGTCTTTGCCTGTGTTCCCATATGTGCATTTCCCCCCCCCATCAACACACAGACACACCCTTAAATATGTGCTTATTTGGGTAGGGGTTATAACTGGAGCTGTGCTTTATCTTAGACTAGAACACTATTCATTTCCAGGGCAAATCTCCTGCATGCTACTTCCATTTATTCAATGGTTCCTATAATTGATGTGGTTTACCAGAGGAAGAACTCTAGAGCATCTCAACATACAGAGCCACGAGCAGTGTCACAGACAAACACAGACAAGTGCAGAAACCATGAGGACACAGAAATGTGGGTGCAGGTTTGCAGCATGGACTGTCATTTCCAGGCTGCTCAAATTTGGGTGCCGATCATTCGTGCTAGCTGCCCAGTGCAGACATCACCCTTGAGACTATACCAGGTCCAGTTTATAAGACTCAAGACTAAAGGGATTACATAGCTTGAAAGCATCCAAAATTTCTGACAGTGACTCGTCATTCATGATAAACTGGAAAACCGAAATACTCATTTCTAGCTGAGGCTGCTCCTAGCTGAGGCATAGCACAAACGGTAGATGTTAGTGCCACACAGGTAGAAATCTATCTTGTTTCTTATGTAGCTCATGTTATGTAATGTCTGATTAACAGTCTGCATCTTCACAGCATCCCTGAAAAACATAGGGTAAGTCATCCTTATTTTACAGCGGGAGAGCTGAGACTGCATAGATAGATTATTTTGGTAAAGATTGTACAGACTCCCTATCTTTTGGGCTAGGATTTAAGTGTCAATCTTCTAAACACCAGGCCATGTAAAAATTGTTGAATGTGGTCACATGAAAAAGGAAACCTTAGATCTGCAGTTATATTCTGCAAAATGAGATGGGTCCACTCCTGCCTATAAGGGAGTGCTTTTCAAAGTGATTGAGACCTAAGGAGACATAAGCATTAGTGTGAAATATTCACCTTTCAAACTTTCCTCTGAGATGGAGGTTAGGGAAAGGAATTCTAGCATCTCATTGCCTGCCATGCAGTCGGGGTGATTTGAAGGAAATTAAAATGTACTAATGTATCACATTTCCTCCTGGGAAGTCTTCAAATAAATGAAAATAGCAGATACTAATGCATTTTATTTCAGCATCAATTGAGTAGACTTCCCAATAAAACTTTAGTGTTTGCTTCTAAACATTGTTCTTGTTGCTGTTATTTTCCTTTTCCATAGCAAGAAGGATTCAGTTTAATGCTATAATTTGAAATGTAAAGAGTTACCCTCTAGGAGCAAAAAGAGATTAAATTGTACAGTACAAGCTTGGGGAAAATCTCATTATAAATGAATTTCAGCCTGTCTGTAACAGCTCTGGGTGTGGATGATGAATGATCTCAATCATTACTCAGCAAGCAGGATAATTTGAGTTTGCTTCATTAGAGAAAATGATAATCAGGTGTCATTGAAAGCCATCTTTTTAATGCTTCTCAAAAATCTTCTCAAATTAAATCAATCTGGTGCCTCATCTGTTGTCTAATCAAAGTCATCTTAATAAATGTCTCTTGCACTCCCCTTTCCTTGTGAGAGAACCTGCAAAGGTCATATATCCCCTGACTGGGAAGAAATAATACCCATAAGAATTTAGCAATCATGCAGCACAAAACAGTGAGGTATGCAGATTATTGTTACGATAGATACTGCCACATGCCCTAGTAAAATATGCATTCAGAAAAGGGAAACATACTTTTATATGTCTTTAGAAAGCTTGCATGCAAGGTCAAACTCAAGGCTCTTGTAAAAAGGTGTCACTCCACTGACTTCAGTGTACCATAGTTGTGCTTGCTCTGAAGTCTACCTCAACGCTTTTGTGGGGGGTTCAACCAGAATCTGAAATACCAAAAGATATTCCCTACCAGGTCCAGCTCTTATGTTGTCACAAACCATTCAGCCCAGGTCGTGAAACCTAAATGGTTTGAATACAGTGTTTGCACAAACATTCAGATATGCATGTGTATTTGCTGGTTTTTACTCAGTATAAAGTCAAATTTCTGGCTACACTGAAGTCAGCATGAAGTCTGTGGGATTTTCAGGCAAGCCAGACTTTTATGGCTGTTGAAATTCCTTACTTTAAGTATCAGAAACAAGGATATAGGCTAATGCTCCTGAGAACTGAAGGTCTGTTTTCACAAATGTGTTGACATGTGTGATTTTTCTTATAGAAGCCATCTAAAAACACTCAGAAAACAATGTCCCATGGAAAAAATCATTGGGGCAGCATCATTAGGTCTGAGGTCCTGAGAGCCTGAGCATCTGCCCCTCTGATTCACTTTAGCCAAATTTGTGCCCACTCAATTTATCTGGAAATTAAGGGGCAAACTCTAGCAGTAATAAGGTTAATGGAAGTTTTACCATTCATTGTAAGGAGACTGGGATTTCATTCTGATTCAAGCAATCATGAAAACAGCAGTTGTCCCCTATATTTCTGTTCTTTACAGATACAAGAATGTTAAGACAGTCAAATTATTTCTGAACTTAAAGAAAGTTAAGAAAGGTAAACTTCATAAAAGCCTATAATAAGCTATTTATTTAATTTGTAATCCTATTATATTTGTTACACCGTAGGCTGCGAAGTGCCGGTCACAGTTGCATCATAACAGTGCTTTTTTTTGTTCAACCACAGATTGCAAAAAGACTTCAATATTTAAAGTGGTTATTCTTATTTTATAGCTAGGGAAACTAAAGCAGAGACAGCTTAAATAAGTGGTCCCAAATCACACGGGTATTTGGAGGCAGAGCTGAGAATGAATGATATTCTCAGTCCTCATGCTGTATCTGATAAGAGGTATCATTAATAATTTCGGAGTAAATACTAATACATGACTTTAGTGGGGGTGACAGGGAACAGACTGACCGCCTTGGACTGTGAAGGACTCTATGTATATACAGAAGAGTTACAATATACATTGCAGCAGCATGGTCTTCCCATGCTGAGCCCTATGATGCCTCCATTCTGTTTGGCAGGGTTTTGTTCTAGATAAAAAGAAAATGGCATGTTTTCCATGAGCAGAGGGAGGTAGATAGCGGTGTTAGTTTGCTTACAGGAAAAAGGCAGGGTAGATTTTCACCTTATACACTAAATTTCTCTCTCCTTCTTATACACTGCTGTGCACATGTCCTTCCACAGCATCTGATGAAGTGAGCTTCAGCCCAGGAAAGCTTGTGCTATACATACATACATGCATGCATGCATATTTACATATTTATATCTACCTACTTTGGCTAGCCTATAAGGTGCAGATCTACTTGGCCTTCTACTTCACTTCAGATTAACACAACAAAAGGTCATTTCTAAATGCAACTCTGTCTTCTGCCTCATTTTCCATGACCGCCCAGTGTTTTCGCTCTTTCTCTCTCTGTCTCTTTCAAGATTGCCCACCAGGGGGTGCTAATTAATGCAATTTGGGACATCTTTGTGTAGAAAAAGAAAAAGTGATTTTTTGTTCCTGGCTGACCCAGGCTCAATTCCGGCTGATAACGTTATTTTAGAATTTTAAACAAAGCAGGTTTGAAAACAATCTAGATCATTTAATGTAAGTATTGCACATGCACCTATAATCCTGCACATCACTACTGTACCAGGCCTGGAGAGCTTTGTTAAAGGGTGTTGTCAGGCTGAAAAGACAAGCATTTCGAAACCCTCTGAAACTGAGAGTGATCAACCAACTGTGAGTCAGGCAACAAGGTATCGCTCTGGTTATTGATAGAGTATAGTCTAGGGTGGCTCTCAACAAATAGTTGCCTAATTTACCATATTTGCTGAAACATTTTAGTAGAATGGTTTAACTGTAAGTAGGAGCTCCACTATAATTAGTGTATATTTCTGGCCCAACAGTTTTCCCTGAGCTCGTGGCTATAACAGCACTGGAAGAGGTGGGGAGGCAGGAGATTTTTGTAGCCGAAACAAAAAAAAAAAAGGATGAATCCTCTCTAATGAACTCATTCACTTTTATGAAAAACAAGACCTTATCTGAAAGCTGTATAGGTGCTACATTTCCAGTTGATCTGTTTTTCTGGACGATGAAGAAGCGAGTCGACTATTTCCAGACACGATTCCAAGGATTCTGTTCTTCCTGAACAGGAAGTTTTTATAAGCTGCTTTTCTGAAGAAGTGGGTGTTACGCAATTTTGATGTGCTCTAAAATGCACCGAGATTAATGTTATTTAATAACATTTGTACTGGATTTAGATGAGTTGGGATTGTTAGGGATTTTTCGTCGTTTATGTTGTGTAATCCATGATTTGAGAGCTCCTCCTCTAGTATTTATTGAATTTCTCCCTGTATACTCCTGAGTCAAGTGTGTGTCCAAACTAAATGAGTGGGAATTCATCAATGAGGTGGTTTTGCAACTGAAAAAAACTTGAGACAAAAAATCTAAATATCCCATCAGTCTGATGATACAAGATTCTGCCCCCTTCCTGAGGGGTAAGTTCACTTTAGGGTAGCTGGGGAGTCTGCATTTTCTCATAGGAGTAAACCCAAAGAGCTAACTATGCATCTCTCATGACGAGACCTTCCAATTAACACCTGCAAGGTGGAGGTACCATATGCAGTAGACCAATACTGTATGCAGACCAGAAAACACCCAACCTGAGAAACAAATATAGCTATCAAAGAAGTTTCTGACACCTCTCACACTGACTGCTTGAGCACGAAGGAAGGTGCGTGTTACAAATGCACACTGCATCCCACTGAGGAACTCATAAAGTGTCATCATTCATTATCTGGGCCTGAAGAGGTAGTTCCTCAAGGACAGAGACTGAAGGAAATGCAACAGGATTGTGGACTTTTCAGGTCATGGAAAGCAAGACCAGAAAATAATGTTCTTTACTTCCAAATTCCCCTTGCAAATAAAAATGATTTAATAAATCACTACATCACACACTTGGATGACCTGTTTTTTTCTTCTCCGAACCTATTTGCAAAATTGTTGTAGTGAGTTCCTTTATGAAATGAATCATAGAATCACAGAATCAATGAGTCGGGAGGCACCTACACAGATCATCGAGTCCGACCCCTGCCATGGGCAGGAAGGAGCACTGGGAGTGGCAGGGGTCATAAGACCCCAGCCAGGTGCCCATCCAGTCTCCTCTTGAAGATCTCCAGGGAAGGTGAGAGCACCACCTCTCTGGGAAGCCTGTTCCAGGCTCTGGCCACCCTTACCGTGAAGTAGTTCTTCCTAATATCTAACCTAAACCTATCCTCCCTCAGCTTGTGGCCATTGTTCATGGTGACTGCAAGGGGGGCCCTGATGAAAAGACTTTCCCCGAGTCCCTGCTGCTGGCCCTGATAAGGTTGTCGGCAGCCACAAGATCCCCCCTGCGTCTCCTCTTGCGGAGACTGAAGAGATTCAGGTCCCTCAGCCTCTCCTCATAGGCTGGCCACGGAGGCCCTCAACCATACGAGTGGCCTCCTCTGGACCCTCTCCAGGTTCTCCACGTCCCTCCCGAAGTGTGGCGCCCAGAACTGGACGCAGTACTCCAGCTGCGGCCTGACCAGCTGAGGTTCAGGGACGCAGAGGGGGCACTGAAGATTGAAGATCCTTAATTCTTCAATATTATCATTCCGCTGCATTTAGGGTAACAGCATTTATCCTGTTGGAGAGCTAATTTAGTGTTAAATTTAGTATTAATAAGAACTAATGAAATCTGCTTTGTGTAAAATATCTGCACTAATTCAGTAATTAACTGGTCCATTATTTGAAGGCTCTGCTTTAATGTACCACTATCTGATTATTATAATAAAATGCCTGCATCTCATTCTGATACATGAATTCAAGAATACATTCATGTTTTATGTTGGTGTAACAACACTGATTTCAATTAAGTGGCTCCTCAATCACCTTGGTATAATGGAGAGACAAATCAGGCCTCACAGGTATCTTTTCTCACAAATGTGTAGGTAATTTTTCTCCCTCTCTCATGCACACATTTACACACATACTAGAATTAATAAATCAAGAAAAGCAATTTGCTGAAGGGCAGTGTTTTTCAGGTCAACTTTCTTTTATGTACCAAGATCTTAAGCTGTTTTTTCCCCCCAAAATATATTCTGTCTAAAAGTCATATTAATGGGTCCACCAGAGCTTGGATTTACTATACAACTCTTAAGACTATTTCAATTAATGGCAAAATGTTCACTGACTTCAACAGAGCCAGGATTTTGTCCACTGTTGTTAATTTACTCAACCAAGAAAGATGACCACTTGCTGTTTCCCTTGCAAAAAATGCATTGGCTCCTCATTCTTCCCAGCTCAGAGCTGTCCTCTTATTTTCAAAAGCTTACACAGTCTTGCCTTTAGCCTGCCTCACATTCACTGCTCCCTATCATCATTTTGAACTGAACTCCTGTTCTTCCCCACAGCCTTGGCACCGTGACTTCAAGCACATTCCCTTCTGCCACTCTTGCTAGCTTACAATGCCCTCTCTGCGTCCCTGAACCTCAGCAGACTTTCCCTTTCCTTTCAAACACAGTCTGAAGAAAATATCTGTTCTCCACCTTCAGTTTCTTACCAGGTCTTTTTCTCTTTCACTGATTTTGAAGTTTGAATGCTTTCAAGAATTGACCATAAAGTGCTTTTGCTCCTCTATTTTTTCCTGTAAATCACCATTTCATATAAATATTTGGTGTCATATGCACTGAGGTGCTGTGCACCATAGCAATCAATTAACTACCATGGGAAGATAGGAATTGCTGGGCTGGATCAGTCTCATCATCTGTCTACTTCTGTATCCTGTTCCTTCTAGTGAGCAGCTCCAGAGTCTTCAGCAAGAAGTTCAAGAAACTCTGAAGTAGTTAGTAATCTTATATCCTGCCCCCATAAGAGTTTTAGTCTTGTCCCTGATGCCCAGTTGTTGACTTAGAGCCCAGAGCATGAACTGTTTCTGTCTTTCTTGTATAGAATTAATGGTGCATAAAAAATTAGTTTGGTACCTAGAGGAAAAATATTTCCATTCCAGCTTTTTTCTATCTCCCTCATTTCCCACCCCTTCTCTACCTAATTCATATGATTTTAGGAGAAAAGAGACTTTTTTTTTTTTTTGATTACAAGAAACTTTCTTTTGACAGCAGAAGGAAAAAGAAACCAAGGAGAAAAGGTGGAAATTGCTTACCGTCTTCTGAACAATTAAGATCATGATGGTTGCTAGGGCAAACACGAGGCAGACAGAGAGGAAAGCAGTGGTGAAATAGAAATATGATTTGTCAGTGGCCATGGGCCTCCTTGAAACAGAGTCTTCAGTCATCTTTATGGCTGCTTCATGAGAGTCATTCACCTGGAAAAATGTTTGCTCTTGTGGTGAGCACATTCTTATATAGTCTTCAGTGTAACAATCTGTATCTCCCCTTGATCGCATTCAAACTTGTAGCCCATCTTGGTTCCTAGCAGGATTTTCCCCCTTCATCCTGGCTCATGTGATCTGGAAAAAAAGCTTCATCATTCGCCGTACGAAGAAAAATGGACCTGGGGGCGTGAGGCAGGACGCAGCTGCGAAGAGGGGAAGACGCTTCATATTCTTGATCAGGGATTTCACGACGGCAATCTCGCATGCTGCATCGGAGGTTTCTGATGTCAGAAGATGAACAGTAACCAGGACCATTTCCCCCCTCCCCTTCCACCGTCTTTCTCTGAAACTGAGTACAATGCAAATTATGTTTCACTTTAAGCTCAACTGCATCGACGGTTTGGTACAGTATATCACACTAGCTAGTGTCTTCCTGTTTCATAGTGCAATTCCTTCTCAGTCTTAGTAGAGTACTGTGGTCTGGAGGTATTGTCAAAGTATGAATGTATGTTTGTGGGTCTGATGAACATTAATTCATACAGACAATATCTGGAGACAGTGTATAGGATTTTCATGGTGTCTTAATGAATTAGAAGCAGAATCCCCACTATATGTCAGAGGAACATGCATACCGAAGAAGAGATGATCGCAAATATTTGTTTGAAAAGATTATTCTGTCAAAAATGCATTTTTTTTCAAAACCAAAGTGTTTTACAGAAGTATATTGGCCTGGCTACTAAGGTACAAGTTGGAGTTTTGACAGTCAGAGTGAGAGCAGCTTCAGCAGAATAGCTAGTAGTGAGGGGTTTCAGATATACACAGGGAATGTGGAAGGCTCAAATTCAAGTCCATTCCTTACTTAAACTGGATCAGAAGCTTGAACCTGTGCCTCCCATGTGAATGCCCTAACAAGGATCCCACCAGCTGCTCTGCAGTAGGGATCTAACTTGTGTTCTTCTCTTCTCTCCTTTGTATTTTTCACCAACATATTTCTGGTGGTTTCAGTTCTGTTCCAATTTAGAGTGAAAAAAAAATGCCAGCACCATACAAAAAACTGCCAATACCACACAATTTTGGTTTCTGGCTAGCGCCTTTTTTATGTGTGTAAATCATGTGGGCAGTCTTGAAAGTGCAACCAGTAGACACAATTCTGCTTTGGATGTGCATCTGTATGTGCCCACTGACACTATCTGGATTGCGTGACTACAGTTACTAGAAGTGGGATTTTTCTCAGTTATTCTGAGAGAAGCAGAATATTCAACGTCTCGTTCACTCTACTGTGGATGAACAGTCCCTGACATTTTTTGTACTTGTATCTCACATCAGCTAATCCCTCCCTTTAACTTTTGGGGATGAAAACATTACCATGTTCATTACCAACCCTCACTGGAAAGTAGACAGTAAAGAGAATCAAGGCTGAAAAGACCTTGTAATGGCCTAAAAGCAGATATTGTTGTACAACATCTGCTCCTGGTGGACCATAGAGAAGTTAGTAGGATGAGTATATAGAGAACAAGGATTGGTTTGTGATTAATGCTCAGTCCCCAGCCTACATGTCAACTAATGTCCACATTGGACATTGGTCAGATAATGTACCATGTAATCTGGCCTGGGGGACTCCCCACAGATCTTGCCATGGCCCTGAGCACTAAGTCAGGCATGCAGGGTGGTCCCATGCCATTCATCCAGCCTTCAGGGCCAAAACTGTGAGCACCGGTGCACCAGACTAAGACTAAGAGGAATAAGGCTTCATTCCTTTGAGCTGAGATAAGTCATGCAATCAATCAGTAACACAGATCAACTGTACAATGGTGATGCTAGTGCTGTTCTGCACTTGTTTCCATTGATACTGCATGGCATTTGCATTGTTTAGGTATAACTATCCTGATACTTATGCAACATATGGTGTTAATAAATAAAGGAATTTAGGTACTATGTTGGTGATGGCTGTAAAAGCAGAGAGTTTAATGAAATTCAGTGGGAATATCTTGGGGCATTTCAGCTGTAGTGCAAATAGAAGCAACTCGCACTGAATTTGGTTCATCACCTGAACTAAGGTGGAAAATGGATATAAACAACACCTTAGGGCAGCATTAGACAACATTATTTGGACAACTAGTTCTATCTAAAATGTTTTCATCAGTTGTCAAATAAAATAAATCTTCCTCCATGAAATGGCCCTTTATATCATGAAATAGAAGAGTTCTACAGATTCTCATGGTTACTCATTCTCACAGATGTTGTTATATGAATGAGTGCAAGCCACCAGTTAAGAAGCACAAATAGAACAATGTGGACATAGAAGCAGCTTGCATCTTCTTTCATGTGGAAAAATGCAACCTGGTATTATTCCAATAAACTTGGAGGATGTCCTTAGAGGAGGTTTTATCCTTGAATAATTACTTTTTTGTACTGTAGGAAATGAATTACTGTAGAACTAATATCTGTTTAATCTAAATCATTCTCTTAAGTTAGTTAGCAGCTGGCCAGTAGACAATACCCATTAGCACCTAAGAAATTGAGGTGAGCTTGTGAGGAAAGTGTTACGTCATAAAATATTTCAAGGAGCTGAGAGAGAACAGATATTGGCTTTAGTGGCCTGTAAACATTGGCCTGACATTTAAAACAGAATCAAGCATATGTCTGTGGTGTTTTATCATTTTCTGGATCTCAGTTGTGCCTACCTCTGAACCCATCCCTGACCATCTCTTTGATCATGGGCTTTCATTCAGAGCTGAAGTCGGCTGTGATGCTTATAGCTCAAGTCAGCTTGATGCCAAAGTTTGAATCCATTCTTGCATTCTATGATCATAGAGGCTAAATGCCAGGGTTTAAGCCTCTCTTTGCATTGGCTCTTTAATATATGGAATAGAGTGTGCTCTGCAGCATCTACAATACTTTTTTTCTTTGCCTTTTGAAAAAGGACAAGACAGGAGAAAACAAGTGAACCGCAAAACCAGCAGTGATAATTATTTCTTTGTAGTTTGCAAATGACTCTTACAGGGAAGAAAAAAAGTCCTGCCCCAGCTCCATCTTAACTTCACTGAAACAGTTTTAAATAGAAAGGGGGGAAAAAAGCAGATCTGCCTATTTATACTTGCCTTTGCATTGATGCGGGTGAGAACCGAGGGTCTTCAATGACACTAAGGAGGCATTGAAGACCAGTTCAGCAAAGATGGACACTACGCTCCCACTGAAATCAGAGAGAATGAGGCATGTAAGTAACTTTGATGGGTTGTTTCACCCCTTTTTCCCACAAAGGAGTCCATGTGTAATTGATATCCTCATTGTCTATTGTGCTTATGGCCTGTAGCTCTGCTGCCAGAATCTAGCCCCTAAATTGCTACAAGCTAGTTTGCGTAATAGCAGATGCACGGAGATATATGTTTGCTTATTCTAAAGGTTTCTACAATGTAAATGAAAATGGCTTCAAGGTATGAGACCCGCTCCTCTCCATGCAAAACTACTCAGCTATTCCCTGCAACAGATGATGCGTACCTCTGTCCCACACACGCTCACATTTGTGCTTACCAGGCTTTAGAAAACGGAAATGCAAAATCAGTAAATTGAGGTTATTGCAAATGTTATTAATGTTCAAGGGATGAATCACACATTTTAAATTTCCTACAATGAATCATTCTCTCACATTTTACATTAATATATATTGTATTCCATATCTCAGTCTTGCTGGGCTATGCAAGGCTTTCAGTACTCTGTGGGACACAAATGCCTCTTTACGGATCTTGTTACTGAGTGTGAATTATCACGCCACTCAAAAAGGGGGCTACGGAGCACTATTGACATAAAAAATAGGTTCTCAATTTGGGGATCGAACCCAACAGCAACCAGCTCACCCTTCCATATGGACAAATAGCAGGGTATCACTCCAGCTTGACTGGAGCAGGGTCCCAGAGGTGGTGATGGTATGGAAGAGAGCATGTCAGATACAGAAAGCCTGAATATAAAACATGTTGAAAACAATTTTCAAAGCCACCTTAAGTAACTTTGGATCTTAAGTCCTATTCATATCTTGCTGTTCCAGTTGACAGAAAGCTGAGCTGATTTACATGCCTAGCTGTACCTGCTTGGCAAACTTACTCTCCCTGAAGTGATGCTTTCAAACAGGCTGTGCTGTTCCATGAGTGCTGCCCCTTGGAAACAGAGTAGCCGTGCCCATACAGTGCAGCAGGTGGGCTAATTTGCGACCGGGCAAGTTAATTATACTTTGACTCAGTTATGTGAAATAAGCTGTCTAACGTGCCATGCCAGCGTGACTACATGGCTTCTGGTTTGGTATTACAGTATGCTCTTAGGGACTGCAATTTTACCATATAGACATGGATAAATACTCCTCTAACAAAAAACAAATCAGTGGCTGATTTTGTCATGTGATCTGGACCCAGTGGGAGCAGTAGATTAAGTTAATGACACTCCTGAATATAATCCCTTCTGTACTATTGCTAAAATATTTTAGGCTGTTGCTAGGTATCACCTTCCTAAAAAGAAGAATATTATCTGTTTCCCACCTGAGGCCTCCCTTTTAACAGTATATGGGAAGATACCCAGGACAGAAATGTTTTTCCCCCCTCATTTAAAAAAACAAAGCAATCTAAGCAAACAAAACTACTGAATAAAAATAGACATCGGAGAGGGAGGAAATAAGAGAAAGAAGAAAGGCTAAATCAGCAATTGTGCAGTATTATATACCTAGGAAACAGTGCTCTGTTCTTGCTCTGCAGCTGTCCCCTTTGTTCAAAGGAAATACATCAGTCAGCCTTACAAGGCAGTAGTAAGGCAGGTATATTAAATTAGCTGAAAATTGCCTGTACGGGGAAAATCTGTTTGTACAACAGGAGTGATGTGCATCATCCATTCTTCTCAAAGTGCATAGAGAGACCAGGGGTATGAAGGCAGAAAATAAAACACAATAATAAGCCAGTACAAATGAAACAAGTTATAAAAGGTGCAGTAACTTGCAAACTTTGTCAAACAATGCATTCCCTCTGTAGGAATTTCCATCTGTCATGGACAGAAACAGTTCTTTTCACATACAGTCTTCTCTGAAGAAGGGATATCTGGGTGTGTGGGTATTTTGACAACTTTCACTATTTTATGGAAGGCTATATTGGGTCTAATTTCATAAAAATGGACATTTTCTTTTTTATTCTATTCAGCATTCACATTAATGCTGTGGAGAATGAGTTGGAGAGGCTACAGCAGAAAATATGAAGATGAGAGGAAAGAGAAGGGTAAATTTTAAATTACAGGATTATCCGGAGGTAAAGTCTTATTTGTTTATTTGGTCTGTATGCTGCCACTCCCAGAAAAGGATTGTCAGATGTGGTGAGTGTTGAAGTAGCACATTCATTTTTTGGAAGTCCAGCCTGAGATATCGGCGAGGAGGCTGTTTTTGAGAACCCAGGTGCTTAGCGCTACCTAAACATCAGACCATTTCTGAGGGTCTCAGGTTATATAACCAAAGGCTGAGCCTTCCAATGCATCTACATCTCTTAAAATGTTAGCCTGAGAAAAGCAGTGAAATGGTTTCAAGGCATCAAAGCAAGGATAAAAAGAGAGCCAACAATAGGCTGGCTCAGAAAATAAGGAATCATTTAAGGCCAATCGCACCTTGTCATGCATCCACAGATGCATCTTGAGCAGGTCCAAGGAGGTGATCCTCCCCCTCTATGCGGCACTGGTCAGGCCGCAGCTGGAGTACTGCGTCCAGTTCTGGGCGCCGCACTTCAGGAGGGATGTGGACAGCATGGAGAGGGTCCAGAGGAGGCCACTCGCATGATCGGGGGCAGCAGCGCAGGTCCTATGAGGAGAGGCTACGGGACCTGAACCTGTTCAGCCTCCAGAAGAGAAGGCTGAGGGGGGATCTAGTGGCCTGTTACAAACTAGTCGGGGGGGATCAGCAGGCACTGGGGAAGTCCCTGTTCCCCCGAGCACCGCCAGGAGTGACCAGGAATAACGGTCACAAGCTGGCAGAGGGTAGGTTTAGGCTAGATATCAGGAGGCGCTACTTCACGGTCAGGGCGGCTAGGATCTGGAACCAACTTCCAAGAGAAGTGGTGCTGGCTTCTACCCTGGGGGTGTTTAAGAGGAGGTTAGATATACATCTTGCTGGGGTCATTTGACCCCAGTAATCTTTCCTGCCGTGGCAGGGGGTCGGACTAGATGATCTGCTCAGGTCCCTTCCGACCCTAGAAACTATGAAACTAAGGCACAAAAAGGCTAGACCCAATATCAACTGTTATTTGGACAGACTCCAAACAACAAGGCTGGGTGTTGGATGAGACTGAGGGAGCTCCTAATCCCCTGTTGAATGAGAGGAGTTCATATTGATATCACCAAAGTTTTGTTTGTGCAAGGTTTGCATATTAAAAGAGAGTTGGCTGAGACCAGGCATCACACAAAAGCATCTTGAGATCATAATGATTGATGGAGTAATTGGTTTTAAGGACAGAAGGAACCATTAAACCATTCACTCTGACAATGTGAGTGCTGTTAAAAAATGGCAAATGCATTATTATCTGCAAAACCCATTTCCACAAAAATATTTCCCAGAGAAACAGCTTAGTTGTATATGGAAAAGGCTTAAGTAGACAGTGGAAGATCCATGAGTAACTGAAATACATTGAAATAGATAATGTTCATGCTTCAGAACATAATCTAACCACTGTGGCCCAGATCCTCTACATTACTTCAACTGTGAAACATTTAAGTCATAGGTGCCATGCAGGGTAGAGGAATACTCAGCCCTGAGTTAGGCACTCAGGTTTCCTATACAATGCAATGGAAGATTTAAGCACCTAAGCAAAGAATGCTCAGAAATCAGTCGAGCAGGGAGCCACCCTAACTGGTGAAAGTCTGTCCCAAACTTAGACTGGTCATTGGGCTAGCACAGTCACTGCAGCCAATATATACAAGGGAATGATATCGATACCATTATGTCCACCCTTAGAAACCAAGCTTGATGACCAGGTACCCCTCTTTCAGCTTGTCTGACTGGGGATTGACCAACAGTACTAGTTCAGAGTGCGGGTTCAATTCCTATTTTTGAGTCCATAATGAAACCAGTAGATGTAACCAGTCTACCTTCTGTTAACCTAAATTATCTTTAGAGGTAAATGCAGAGGAAAGAGCAGTGGCTAGGCAGTTCAGCTTTACCCTTATTTGTGATGAACACCTCTGTTTACTTGGGATCCAGTGTTGGGTACCTTCTACTGCAGCTAAATGATATATGAGCCTAATAGATAAATGATAAGGAGATAAAAACTTGATTCACCCCAAATTATCCAAAAACATCAGGGTTAAACACTCAGCTAGTCTCACTAGTCTGCCTGATCCAGAACAGCAATTTCAGCCCCAGACGCCAGGGAAGTGCAGTATCCACCAATGTATTGGGTCTTCTGCGCATACCCTTTCCCACTGCAGTTGCTCTAATTTGCAAAATAATTTATGGGTGTAGGGAGTTTGAGCCTCTGTCTCCCAGAGAGAGCTCTAATCACTGGGTAGAGTCATCAGTACCAGCAAGGTCAATGGAACAGCTCCAGGAGAATTTATCTGGGTTGGGAACAACAGGGATTTGAACCTGGGATGTGGGCAGAGCAGGAATTAGAATCTGCATCTCTTATATTCCACCAGGTACTCCAATACAACCATCCCACGTGCTGAACCTGGTTTCAGATCCATGCCCTACCATCAAGGTATGTGACAGAAATTGGGAGAAATCTGCTTCAAGGCTTCCATGGCTTTAGTTTGAGCTATGGCTTTGAGCTGTGTCAGCATTTAAGCAGCCTGAAAGATAGCATAGGTGCATGTCTTCATGGTGTAAGGTGTAGAGCACTGTCACGCAAAGCTAGCTCTGAACAAGCAACTTCTCAGAAGGACCAATTAGCCCAAGTGAAGCACAGTGCTGACACGGCTGTATTGTTTCCAGCACCCAACCTTGTTTGTTCAAAACTAGATCAGGTCTTTCTAAGCTGTACTGCATTGCACCATGTAGACAAACCCTGAGACACCTTGGGAAGAAACTTAGACACTGAAGGAATGTAAATGGAAGCCCTAAATGGTGGGTTTAGATGCCTTATGACTTTTGAAATTGTGCATGTACCTGCTTGGTGCAATGAAGAAACATCTCCACATGCAGCTTATTTCCTAATATTATGAGTTTCCTTGCACCGCCTTATGGTGTTTGCCACTATATGTGATGGGATTCAAGACTAGAGAGACCAGCGGCTTGATCTAGTTTGGAAATGTATAATTTGCTATGTTCCCTGTACAAGAGATTTGGATTGAAAGTCTTCTGTTAAGGAACAATGAATGGTTTGGATGTCATAAAGACAGAAGAAAAACAAAGAAACAGGCATGGAACAAAACCATCCCAGGTTAAACTTCCCTAAGACAAGTGAGTTTTATCAGAGATGGATCTGGCTGTACTAGTGCATCCAAATAAGAATCATGGGCCACTAGAGAGAATTACATTCCACTGTTGAACACTAATACATTTCCAAGTGTCTTTTAAGAAGGTGAAAAATGTACAATATTTCTGGGAGTGTATTAAACATAGCTGAGAAATAATGCAAGAACCAAGGAAAAATCAAAGTCACATCTAACACGAAATGCAGACTATGCATCGAGAGAGGAAAAGGAACAGCATAAATTTGTATTTATAATTCTGGCAAGCAGGAATATTTCCATAGTTCACCCTTAGACAATGATAAAAGTTAATAAATCTTCTCTCAGGAAGAAGACATTTTAGCCTGTCACAGTTTTTTTCACTATGATCCACGGGAGGAAAGGATCTACAAAATAGCAGCGTTGTCCTAGCTAAGATTCTTATCTGACCTTCATCAATGTAGCATCTGACCGCCTCATAACCCTTGATGCAGTTATCTTTACAAAGCCCCTGTGAGATAAGCAATGTCATCATCCCCATTTTTAAGAGGGAGAAACAAGGCACACAAATCTGTGGTAGAGCAGGGAACTGAACATATCTCCTAAGATAGTCCCCTAACCATTACACTCTCTCAGGTTTTGTATATTCTCCATTTTGGGTCTTCTAAAATGCATGGAGGGAAGGGGTTCATCTCATCGATGGTCTTGTACCATCAAAGCTCCTGATTTGCTATTGATTATGATGGACACAGGAACAGACCCAGAGGGAATTTGGGGTATGTGCAACATTCAGATCTGGGTGTGAACCTGGAATACTTGCAACCTGTGTTTTTGTTTCAGTTTCCCCCTTCCTCCCCCACCCAATTAAAATTGCAATAAAAAAAGAAATAATAATTCCTCCTTGGGATAAGACAGTCATTTGAATGCCATTGTCTTGGTCCCTGAATAGAACTACTCAGAATTCAATATTTATCTAATTTACAATTCCAGGTGAGTATTTTCATACTCCATATTCAACGGTGTTTGGCATTAGCTTTATTGTGCTCCTATTGAAAGCAATGCTACATCTCCTTATTCACTTCAGTGAGAAGGATTTTCAGAAGGGACTTTATGACTTAAGAACACAGGTTCCACTGAAATTTGATAAGACTTGAACCCTTATGTCAGTTAGGTACCTTTGAAAGTCATACTTGTTAGAAGCAGTTAGATTAGTATGAACCACAGAATATATAATATATGATTCATCCTTGAGATTTTATATCTATACGTATATAGAGATATATATTATGTATATATAATGATTTGCAGGATAAGCATAAGATGATAGATAGAAAGATATCTCTATTATATTTTTATCCTGCAAATAATATTCTTTCTTGGTCTCTGTTGGATAAGTGACAGACATAATACCTACTCTTGAATTGATCCACTAACACTTTTTCACTTGAACAGCTACTCTAAAAATACCCAAAGCTTTTTATCAAAGCTGTTTTCTGTATCCACAAGAAGCAGATATCCAACATGGGTCCTATCCAGCCTTAGCTCCCTGAGTTATTTTTAATTCTGTGCGTCTGTCTTTGATGCCAAACACTGGGCCCAAAGGTTTTTACTTTACCATTTGTATTCAGATCATTTCTACTTCAGCATTTTCCTGAATTAATGTAACTTAGAGGTGTCAATTTCATTGTTTTTAGGATTAACTGAAAATGTATTTTCTTTGGGTCTTTGATCTTTCCCCAGTTCTGTTCTAAGTTAGATACCTTGCTGCAAATATTCATGTAGTTGCATAAGACCTTTTTTCTTTCCTGGGCATAGAACAGGTTTGAGGGACACTTCTGACAGAATAACAAGTTCTTGTTCAGGTTCCTAGAAGTGTTGGATGCAAGGACACAAGATGAATACAGAGCAGAATCAAGGAGAATGGTACTCTCCTGAGCTGCATCTATTCCACACAGGAAATGTATTTTTATCAGCATCGCTTACTATCACTTTTTTCTTCAGTGTTTTAGTGCATGCCAGCCCAACAGCTCATTATCCAGATAATTAGAAAACAACAGAAGGGATTCTCCATCATTCTAACCTCAGTTTTGCATTTGAAGGTACTATATGGAAAACTTCAGCATAGCAACAAATGCTGAGTTCACAACACCAGGGCACCACAGTCAACAAATAGCTCATATCAAACAGACTCCATAATACAGCAATTCGTAAAGTTTTTAGAAAAGAACAGTTCAACGACTAGGCAGGTAGCAAAGTGCAGAATAGCTAAAAGTTGTATCAAATTTAATTTGCAAAACTTGCCTGCGGTTTCATGCAAACCTTTTTCCTTCTCTTAGACTATGTGGGTTCATGCCCCCTGAATTTCACTCTCAGTTTCAGGTATGAATGAATTCAAAATCTCTAAGTAAAATTCAACTCAAACTACCTAGTTTTAACTAGGTTCAGTACAAGCCCAAGTGAAACCACAGAATTGCTCATGGTTTCCAGACCAAACCATACTTTTCACCTAGTTTGGGGTTTCAGTATGAAACACAAATCCCAAAAGCAAATTGAATTGCCATGCATTCGTTTTTGGCTTCTTGTAATAAAACAGATGAAACTTTATCCTTCTGTTAAGGGCCAACTTAAAAACATCCTTCTGTAAAGGGGCTGTACTATGCATAATTTAAACCATCCACATATAACTTAGGGGAGAACTAAGTGGTTCATAAGGCTTGAATTGAAAGTTTCAAAAATGGGAAAAAAATGTGGACACAGAAAATGGATTTGAAATGAAGCAGAAAAAAAGCGTGGTCTTTTTCAACCTCACAGCTGCCTGTGACACCATATGGTATCAAGGCCTCAAATATAAACTGTACTGTATGATGCCTGACTGCAAGCTATGCACTTTTGTCATGGACGTGATCTCCAGCAGATCCTTCAAACTCATTACCAGCCAAGGAAAAAGAAGCAGAGTATGAACTCAGAAGAATGGAGTCCCCTAAGGGTCAGTGCTAGCACTGATGCTTTGCAATGTTTATAACTCAAACTTCCCACATACAACATCTAAGCAATGCATGTACGGTGATATCATCTCCATAGTAGCCCAAGGAATAGACATGACAGAACTGGAAAAATACTGATATGGAAATCATGGCTGGCTATCTCCACAAGTGGTGCTTAAAACTGAGCATCAATTGTGGTAGCCAGAACCAGAGGGATTAAATAAAAAAATATGCTTTTGGAAGCACCTGGTAATTGTCTTAAGTAGCTAAGATTACCTAATGCAAAGCTTGTAAGTTTGTAACCTGCAAGTGGAATCTGTCTGTCACAATTTAACCAAAGTGTTGAATCTAACTGTTTGCACTGATCATGGGAACCATTGAGCCCCCAAAATAAACCTAGCTACAAGATTAGCTGATCTAACAGGTTTTTTAAAGGTCAAGCCATAACAGATCTGAATACCTAATATAATCAGCACATTCCAAGGAATCCAGGAATAAAAAACTAAAGAATTGATCTTAGGCAGGTAATGCTAATTTCAAACCTCAAAGTAATGTGGTGTAATTTGCTTATTGGGTGACCCGAGTTTGGGTGGTAACTTTTCATGATAATTTCTAACACCTTTTGATCCCATAGGGTAACAGCTATAGGGCAAGATTGTGAGTGGCTCTAAAGCCAATAGATTAGCATAAGATAAGGTATAAAGAAGCATGTATATCAGGTGACCAGCATGAAGGATGGGACAGAAGGACCATTGCTGTACCACGCCTGGACCCTGGACTCCCAGTGTGAGTGAGGACTGGATCCTGACCAAGGGACCTTCTTGGTGACCCCTTGGACAGTGCTGACTGGGGACACCTGAGTTCACTGGAACAACTTGGTGTGCACCTGGCTTAGAGGGACTGCCGATAAGTTGCCAACCCCATGTGGGAACTCTTTGTCATTCTATCTGTTGTTATCGTTCACTATTAGCTCTTTATTACTGTACTATCTGCTTGCCATATTAACCTTTCTGTTAACTGTTGTATGCTAAGCTACAAGTAAATTTGTCTTTACTTCACTCCTGACTCACCTTCTCGATCCTGAACCCAGCAGCCTCATGACTGATATACTCACAGCGCCTAGCCGGCCTGTGACAATCAATAAATTGGTGTGTTGACTCTTCCATCTGGACAATCATCAAATCACAAGCATATTGAATGTCAGAGTAGGCAATCTCATCCTTTCCTGTGAGCATACCCCAATCTACCAAGGAGTCACATTAGACAATTCCATCACCTATGAACATTACATTCAGAAAGGTCAGAAGTAAAGTCTCTGCTTTGGTAGCTGCCTTAAGATGTTTAGCCAGTATGACCCAACTTCAAAGTGGTGAGAACCACCACACTTGCAATGGTATATGCCTCAGCAGGATACTGTGCTCCTGTATGGTGTCACCCTAAAAAGCTTAACACTGTAATTAACAGTGCATTGAGACTCAAAACAGGCTGCACAACTTACATACATACACACATATGTACTCCCTGTGCTCTCAAGCAGTAGATCAACTGATATAAGAAGACAGACCTTAACATCATTATTAGCAATACAGACAAGAGATGAGGAAAATCACCTGCCCCATCAACTGTTAACTGAAGACCCAAACAGATAGAGGCTTAAGAGGTTAAAAAGTCATAAACTATTTGTTCTTGAAGCCCACAAGCTCCTGGAAGATATTGGGGATGCTGAACCAAACCTTTGTGCAGAAATGGAGCAGGCCACTTGCTGGGAAAGTTCAGACCTATTCCTACGCATTTTATATACCAAATGATTCCCCCACTGGGCATGATCTTGAAAAAGAAGTGTGGGCCAAGCTGAACAGATTGAGATCTAAATACAGACACTTCAAAACAATTCTTCATAGAAGCATAGAAAATGAAGGTTGCAAAGGACCTCGGGAGCAGTCCAGCTGCCTGCTCAAAGCACAGGACCATCCCCAACTAGATCATTCCAGCCAGGGCTTTGTCAAGCCAGGTCTTAAAAACCTCCAAGGATGGAGATTCCACCACCTCTCTATGTAACCCATTTCAGTGCTTCACCATCCTCCTAGTGAGAGAGTTTTACTAATATCCGACCTAAACTTCCCTTGCTGTAACTTGACCAGTTTTTCTTGTTCTGTCATCTACCACCACTGAGAACAGTCTAGCTTCATCCTCTGTGCAGCCATCTTTCAGGTAGTTAAAGGCTTTTATCAAATCCCCTCTCA
Source organism: Crocodylus siamensis (assembly GCF_052110815.1). NCBI lineage: Eukaryota > Metazoa > Chordata > Crocodylia > Crocodylidae > Crocodylus > Crocodylus siamensis. The sequence continues at coordinate 14,575,612 of NC_143405.1, read as the reverse complement.
ATCTTCTCTTCTGCCGACTAAATAAACCCAGTTCCCTCAGCCTCTCCTTACAAGTCATGTCCCCCAGCCCCCTAACCATTTTCATTGACCTCTGCTGGACTCTCTCCAATTTGTTCACATCCTTTCTGTAGTGGGGGACCCAAAACTGGACACAGTACTCCAGGTGTGGCCTCATCAGTACAAAATAGAGGGGAATAATTACTTCCCTTGATCTATGGGCAATGCTCCTACTAATGCAGCCCAGTATGCCCTTAGCCTTCTTGGCAACAAGGGCACGCTGTTGGCTCATATTCAAATTATTGTCACCTGTAACCCTCAGGTCTTTTCACAAGATGCACTTCTTGAACAACCCCCTGTGTGAATGCAATGTCCACCAAACATCACAGCACTTAATCAAAAGCTGCAATCTTTAGAAATGCCCAGATAGGATAGATACACATTAAGCGATAATACTATACAGTTGCTCATAGATTTGACAATTGATATCTGATACCATAGGAAAAAAGAAAGAAGAGGGTTTGAATACTCCCTGTAGTGTTGAACTCAATACTGGACCTCAGCACTGGCTGATTTACACCATCAGAGCCTTGAAAACATGCCCCAAAGGGGAAATCAAAGATTCTCTCTCATGGAAAATATTTCCATGGTTGGTATAAAGCTGGAAAAGCTATCCTCCCTTTGGCATAGGGAATAGCTCAAGGTAATCACTTAAAAAATAGAGACAAAGGGAAAGAGCTCTGACTCAACATCACTGAGATCTACCTCTTCCTCTTGGAACTATTTGCCGTGTCTGCAGCCATACATGTTCATCTTAGCCCAGGCTCTACAGTCACCCATGGACTTACCAATGACTTCCCTATTTATTGGAAGACAGTCATCATCATATTGAGGGACTGCCACCACCACCAAGCTGAAGGGCATCAACTGGTAGAAGAGACTCTGCAGGTTTTCATGCTGGTCTTATCCCTGTATGCCTTTCATAATGCATTTCCCTAAGTCCTTCTTCTTGGAGGCATTATACCTCTGAAAAATCTTGAAAATGCTCTAAGTTATTCAGAGACCATTTCAACCTCCAGATGGTCCAAGAGGGGAAGAATGGATGGGTGGCCCTGAGTCATGTAAGCAAGTACAACTACAGGTTGAGCGTAACATGTTCAAGATAGGTCCATAATTGATTATTATCATGTTCAAACCTCAGACTAGTGAAAATAAAAATTAAACACGTGGGACATATTTAAGGCTCCTGGAAAAAGAAGGATTAAAAAAATAAAAATATAGATAATTTCACATAAATTTGAACAAATGTAATGGTGAAATACAAACTGAGGTTGGAGTAACTGCATTTGGGTAACTACAGTATTTCTGAAAGAAAAACAGAACGTACTGAGTTTTCTGTGTTTTTATATACATCAATAGCTTCGGCTGAGTTCACTGGGGTTTATTTGATTGAATGCTCCTGAATCCAGTTATCTGTTGCTAAAGTAGAGAATATGTTTTAGAACACATCTAGTTTTCATTTCAAAAACCTCACTGATAATGAATTTGCCATTTCCCTTGATTAGCTGTTCCAATGATTAATTATCCTCGCTGTAGAGAATGTACGTGCATTTCCAATTTGTGTTTTTCTAACTACAGCTTCCACCCATCAAATCTTGTTAGGCTTTTGCCTGATAAATTAAAAGGTCTACAAATGTCAGCAATCTTCTCTATACATAGGTTCATATGTAGCACAGTTATATTCTCTCTGCAATTTCTATTTAATAAGCTAAACAGATTGAGGTTCTTGCGTTTCCCATTGTAAAGTGTGTTTTCTAGATTTTGAATCATGTTTTCACTTTTTGTCACTGTAATTAAAAGTGTAAGCCATTAGCAGAACCTTTTACAGAAAAAAAAAAAAACCCAACAAAACACAACTGAAGACTAGAAATGACAAATTTCTGGTTTAAGATAATGCTTTGAAAATAAATCACCAGCAAGTCAAAAGCATGGGTCACTCACAAAACCCTAGCCATATCCCAGGTACCTTTTGCCAATGGCACTTTAGTTAGCTAGTTTGACGACACATCCTAGCTCTTTCTGTGTTTTCATCTGTTCAGCAGAGAAAGTGGTCTGTATATAAGAGTCAGACTGAAACTTAGGAGACCCGTGATCATTTCCTGACTTGGCCACAGACTGCCTGTCACTCAACCTTGTGTGTCTCGGTTATCCCATTGGCATGCCAATGGTAACGATATATTCTCTAGTCTCCTACTCTTTTTCTTTTGCTTTAGTGGGTAAAGAGGAACTGTTTCTTATTAAGTGACTGCATACCACATTGCTTAGCCTAGCAAGGCCCTGGTGATGATTGGACCATTAGGTGCTATTATATATAACCCATCACATTTCATTGTACCTCTCCAGTCACTTCGTAAAGGAGTTGAATCTCATTATTGCCATTTAAGAAATGGAGAAACTGAGGCACGGGGTAGGGGAATGACTTGCCAAAGGCCCTTATTCAGCTGGAGGCAGAGCTGCGAAGAGTTGCCAAGTCTCTTGAGCCCCCATACAATGTTCTAGCCACTAAGCCCCACTGCCTTTCAATGAAATTGTGGGGTTTGTATTTTTTTATTCCCAGCTGTTTATGGGACCTGTAACCAAATATAATCACCAGCAGAAATTTCCGAAGCCTGCCAAGGCAGAGCCCGGCTCTCCAGCGTTGCTTGTCTTCTGTGAGAAGTTTCATCTTCAGAAGCAGCCAGGCTGGGTGAGGAAATGAGGAAAAGGAGTGCGGCAAAGACACTGAGAAAGAGGAGGTGGAGGTGTGGGTTGTGAGAGAAGATGAAACAGGTCTGACATAGCAAAGGAAACTTCAAGTTTGGAATTTAAAAAAGTCAACTCAACATTTCTGTGGCAGCAGATAAACATCTATCTGTTATATTACTGGGAAGCATCCTTTTCAGACTATAAATAGACAGCAGATATTACCTCATGTTATTTCCTCTGGGGTTTTTTGGACTGTATGTGTGTGGGTGGTAAACAGTTTGCAAAGAAGTTGTTGTTGTTGTTGTTGTTGGTTGTCCACACGAATCATGGCAATGGGTCCCACGGTCCTGATGTGCTCGGCACTACATGGCAGCCGAGCAAAATGTCCCGAAGGCCTTCCGACAGGAAGGACAGCATAGCTGAGTGCCACGCGGTCTGAAGAGGTGATAGTAAAGCCTATCAAAGGAAAAGCTAGTCCCAGCTTCAAAGAGCTCATTGCCCGAAGACAGACAAACAGACATAGGAAGTGGATATAAATGGCACTGGCATCTGTGACCAAAGAAGCTGATTTAGAAGTATGAAATTTCATTCAAAATGTATCATCTTTCCTACAGTAACATATAGTGGCTCACGCTGAGTCACCGTGGTGCTAGATACTGTACGAACACACAGCAGAGCACGGCCCTCCCACCTCAAAGAATGTAAAAAGGTCAGAGGTGAAATAGGCAGAAAAAAAATGCCCCGTTAAAGGGCACGCAGTTGTCTTAACACACCACTTCTCTCCTGTAGCATAAAGTAGGTCTCCTGAGTCCAGTCCAATGCACGGTTACAGCTGTTTGGAAATGTTGTGGCAGCACATAGTTATTTTTAATGGAACGTGATTAATATAGCAAATGTAAAAGGTTTGGAGGAACTGTGTTGAATCCAGTGTTCCCAAAAGGTCAAAACTTTCCATTTTTGATATTTTTTGGAATGGAATGGTCTTTTTCCTTCTTTTTGAAATGCCTTTTCACTTAGGCATTTCTTTGATTTATGTATTATGAAAACTAAAACAGGAGAATAGACAGTCACCTTACTGGGGTCACCTGACCCCCAGTTATCGTTCCTGCTTGGTGCAGGGGGCTGAACCGAGTGATCTTCTGAGGTCCTTTCCAGACTTACAATCTATGCATCTAGGGACTAAGTTTAAACATGTCAAAATGAAAATTAGATAACATATTAGGGTGGCATCTATTTTATCAAAATGAAGAGTTCTGATAGATCCAGGCTGACATTTTTTAAAAGTGAGCTACTTACTTTGTGAGAAATGTCTACGTTCACAGCTGTCACTGTTGTGTTTTGTGACAACTAAACGTTAAAATGCAGAATTTCCCCACAAAATGAAAATCTGGTTCCTATGCAGGTGTGTAGATGACCATTAGACTCCCAGTTATTTATAACTGGGTCCACATTTTCATTTTGAAATGCAAGGAAAACGTCCCTTAATCTCTGCCCCTCTAAATTGTATGGCAATACATTTGTTATATAAATCAAAAGCAGTAGAAGGACTTGTTAGCACCTATACATTTACTGTGGAGACACCCTAGATGGCTGCAGCCCACATGGCATGGTTTCTACAAACCTACAGTGGAATAAATTCCGATAATCATCTCTAGGCACAACAAGCTAGATTCTATGAAGTGCTACAGGACTGCAATTGGATGACTTTTTTTTTCAGCGAATTGTGTATTTGCTGGAAAATGTACTTTTAGGTTTGCCAAATCTATTTATGAATTTGGGTCAAATTAACTGACTAATTCTGGAAAAACAAATATGACAAAAAGTTTTGGATGCATTGAGACAGTTCATTTTGAAAATATGAATAGTGTCAGAAAACATGAAACAGTTGGTTACACAGCTCCAAACTACTTGATTTAATATTGCTGAAACTTTTGGTTTTCAGATGGTTAAGATAAAAATGAAAGAAGCTAAGGGTTAGGTTTGCAAAATTGCTTGAGAAGAAGGAAGATCAGTGATTAAAGTACTTGCCTGAGTAAATATGCTTAGATTCAGTTCCCTTCGCTGCCTGATTCAGAGTAGGGTTTTGAGCAAAGACCTTCCACCTCTCAAGAGAGCACTGTAAACACTGGATGCAATGGCATCCTCAAGTCCTTCTTCTGTCTACAGAACTATTTCAGTAACCCATCTCATGTAGAGTGACAGCAAGAGGAGGCAGTGAAAGCACTGTACAGCAAAATAACCTATAATATGGTAGGGAGTTTTCTTTTGGGGTCATCTGTATTGGTCTGGGGCTATATGATAGACAGAGTCCTTTGGTTTGAATTGATATCTTTCAGAAAACAAAACCATTACCATCCCTGGATCTTACACCTGCACATCAAAGCATGCAACATACTTCATCCAATGCACAAAATGCTCAGACAGTAGGTACGTGGGAGAGACAAACCAGTACCTGCAATCACGGATGAATGCACACAGGAAATCCATCTAAGACAGAAACCCACAATTGCCTGTAGGGGCACATTTCTTCCAAAATGACCAGTCTCTGTCAGATCTCTCAGTCCTTGCCCTCAAAGGAATGTTACACAACTCCTTCAAAAGACATGCTCGTGAACTCAACTTCATCACCACTCCAGACATGAAAAATCACGAACTGAACAGAGACATGAGATATCAGCTTGAACTGAAATACTCTATCATACAACGTGGTAGGATATTCTCTTTAACATTTTCTGTAACATTGGAAATTAAAATCTGCCTGAAAATGTGGGTTTTGAACTTAATTTAGTTGAGTGTCTCAACTACTAGACTGTTGGGTAAGCTTTTATTACCAGTAATAAAAGCCAAGGAAAAGAAGGGCTAAACTCACAAAGCTCACGCCAACAAATGGATTTTTTTAGCATTGCAAATATATGTATTAATACACATACAGATATATTGTGACAGTAAAAAAATCACTTGTATTAAATGAAAGTATTTGCTTTTGGGTACTGGTTATAAAAGCCAAGGAAAAGAAGGGCTAAACTCACAAAGCTTACCCAACAGTCTAGGAGTTGAAACACTCAACTAAATTAAGTTCAAAACCCATATTTGCAGGCAGATATTAATTTTCTTTATTTGCCAAACTGAAAAAAGTGATTATTCACCCAGCCCTAATGATAATTTTCAGCTTGCAGTTATCCTTGCTTCTCATCTCATTGAAATACCATCCATGTCAAAGGTACTGATGCAAACCACCAAATTCAATGGGTCTAAGAGCCTGCAATGGATGAGTTCAGCAGTCACAATGATGTCCAAGCAGGGTAATGGTGTTTTGTCCATCTTCCTTGTGAGCAAGTACTTACGCTTCAGAGTGAATTTTTTTTTGATATTTTCAGTAAACTAAAAAGTTAAAAATAATTATTTCAGTTTGACTTGAGACAAAGCATAACATTTTGATTTTGAGCCTTGTCAAATAAAACTGAGAGGTGTGTTGCAACAAAGCTATTTTGCACAGCAACAACCAAAAAAAAGTAATTTTCTCTGGAAAATATTCAAATCAAACATACTGACTTTTTCAGAATTGCTTTGCTTTTTAAGACATTTGGTGAAACCAACTCTAATTTTGAAGCACTGTTATCCTGCTTGTCAAAAAAAATGGCTTTGAATGAAAAATTTACAACTGGTTGTCTGAAATAATGTTCCTTGGAATGAAGCCAACAACATGGGTAAATGTGGCTGATAACAGTATTTTATAGGCATTGTAACACAAGGAAACATTGAAATGGAAACACAAGGAAGAATGTGACAATGATTTCTGAAAGCCTATCAAAGTCTGTCCCAAGCATTCAGTAAAAGATATCACCCCCCAAAAATCTTGCCTCTCACAGTAGAATGAGATTATTTTTACTTGACATGGAAGAAGGAAGATATACTTGTATATAAGGTGCTGAGAACTCCAGCATCTGCCTGTATCTTTGGAGATGTAAAAGATTCATTAATTAGATACAGGATCTTTTTTTTATTTGATACATATAACTCCAGTTTACAGAAGATAGTTTTGTGAGGAATAGATCTACTCCTATAAAAATATCTCCAAATGATAAAGATGGTTAAAATATTGAGGGAAGGGAAGAAGTAACTGGTAGGAAAAGCAAGTATAACTGATTCAAGTTAAAGATAACTACTCAAGATTGCAACTCAAGGCTACCAACTCCTAAACAGATGTTGGGAGAATATAATTAAGTGAATGACAAGAAGCTAAAGAGAACTGAGATCCCCTACATTTAACATCTCTTTGCTTCAGAAAGTCTCTGGATGGAGTTTGAGAACTGATAAGGGAATTCCTAGACCAAAGCCTATGAAAGGGGCTCAGACATGTTAACACCTGATAAACAATTTTGCCAGAATAAATGCACATGTATCAGGAGAGTGTAGCAGGCCCATGAGACACTTAATGCATAAGGATGGAGTGTAGGAAGGAACAGAAAACCAGAAAGACCTATGTTAAAGAACAAAGGAAATAAAGGAAATTGTGAAGGAGGCACTAGTCCTAAAGCATGGCAATGCTGCAGAGCAGCTGTGATGATTCAGAAGAAAGAGCAGCACAGATGCAAAACAAGCAGTCCAGGGCATTTTATCAGATCCTTCACAGACACTGCAAGGGGAGGTGCTTCAGTAGAAAAGTAACTCCTGACTGTGCTCCCTGGAAAGGAACAACTGTTAGAAGCATTGAATAAGACTGTGGGATTGGAAATAACCTCAAGCATCATCTAATCCAAGGCTGTCCAACTTCCAAGTGGCTGGGGGTGACATGCCCTTATGTACTGTACCAATGGAGGCTCCGCATCTCCCGGACCACACTCCTCTACTCACCCCCTGCTCACTGTGCATTTACAACTCCCACCATGACCTCAATACATGCCAAGCCCCCCCCCCGACCCCACCCACCCTTGGGTGCATTGTGCAGGCACCCCCCTGCTGCATTATGCACCTGAAAGCCCCCCCACACCTCCCAGGCTCTCCCCTTGACTCTCTTTGCATTGTCCTGCTCCCTTATGCGGGAAATGGCAGCGGAAGGAGGGGCGACTCTAGGTGCTGTTATAGCCAGAGCTATCGGGGGCTGCAATTTAACCCCTTGGGCAGCCCTAATCTAATTCAACCTCCTGAACAAATGCAATATGCACTGTTCTTATACTATTGCAGGCAAATGGCTATGTAGCCTCTTCATGAAACCCTCCAAGGAAGGAGATTTTACCACTTCCTTAGCAGCGTGGATCAGTCTTTTGAATTCAATCATTAGTTCATCTCTATCACTTCATCTTTGGGCATAAAGTGGATGGTCAATTAAATGCCATGCCATTTGAAAGCACCAGGAAGAAATCACTTCTGAGTGCAACCATGCAATTACAACATTTTATGTGAGACAACAGCTTTATGAGGTGAGGATACTATACTGCCTAAAAAAGAGAAAAAAAGGAATGGTTCTGGGGGATAGGAGATTATTCTCTGTCACTTATAGTGATTTTGTATCTCTGTTGGGAACTCCAGGCCATTCAAAAACAAACAAACAAAAAAGAAACCCCCATGAGCATGGGGTGCTACAGGCTGTAGAAGGACTCCTATTTCAGGCTGAAAGAATGAGTTGCATGCGAGGTTCCTACCTCCTGTTAGGTAAGGGATGTTCTGTGTACAGAAGGTAGGATTTTGCCCAAAGAGGACAGGATAGTAATTACAGCAGATATTGGACCTGCTATCATGAAATACGTGCAGGCCAGACCGGGCATCTCCAAGGTTGGGAGGATTGAGACTACTACTGCCAAGAGGAAGCAGTGGGTGGTGATGGTTGGAGACTCCCTTCTGCAGGAGATGGAGGCATCCATCTGCCAGCCTGACCTGTAATCTCGGGAGGTGGGCTGCTTGGCCAGAGCCCAGATCTCAGACATCGCAAAAGGATTACCAGACTCTTCTGACCCTCTGTGTGAAATGGCACTGTTTCGTTTCGATTTCCATGTCGACATTTCAATGGAACAGGGTTTTGTCTCAAGTTTCATTTTATTTTGAAGCACTGTTCCGTTTTGTTTCATCTAAACTGTTTTGCTGTTTCAACGTTTTGCCCATAGGCTATAATAGGGAAACACATAACTGCCTATAACTTTATCATTTCTTGGAAGATTTGGATGAAAACAGCAGCAGTGTTGGCCCCTTCTGAGAGTATGAAGCCTGCCAAGTTTCAAGGAGATAGGTGCAGGGGTTTCTGGACCTCAAGCTGCTGACAAGCAAATCTTGTGACGTGTGACTGTGTGTGTGTGTGTGTGTGTGTGTGTGTGTGTTAAGGCACATATATTTTCCTGTCCCTCCCTGCGGGCACTGGGATTGGAAGGGATCTCAGGGAAGGATCACACTCACTGGCTAGCTACACAGTCAATATGAGAGCAGACCTCCCCCCACTCCCCTTTCCCTTTCCTTAGTTTCTCTTCAGTTGCAAGCAAGCCCAGCTTCGAAACTCAAAACACATTGAAACTTCTGAAATATTTTGGCTGCTCTTGTTTTGTTTTGAGGCTGTTTAGAAGCCTTTTGTTTTGTTTTGATTTCACTGTTTCGTGCTCAGAATGAGTCGAAACAGTGTCAAAATGAAACACCCAGCAAAATTTCACACAGCCCTACTGACTATCCCAAGCTGCTCATCCATGTGGGCACCCATGATACTGCCAGGGGGGAACCTGAGCAGATCAGAAGTGACTACAGGGCGCTGGTGGCTATATATTCACAAACTGTAGGCCTTTGCACCTCAGTAAATGCTTGCACAAAACACACATCAAAACGTTGTTAAGAGACAAGGTGTAGCAACTTGCATATAAGTTAGAAGGAAAGACAGAGGTGGCAGATAGGAGGAGCTGGTCTTTGTTCACATGAGCAGAATGCTAAGTTACAGCACCCTTGTGAATACTTCCCTCACAGAGGCTGCTTATTTTTAAAAATATAAATCACTGTTATGTTATGATCCAGCACACAATACAGCAAAAGCTGTGTTAACTGTCACTTCATTAGCCAGAAAACTCTATCAGCTGGAATCCGAGGGATGCAGCAAAAGTGAAACCGGAAGTGCCACATCTGGGGGACTTCCTGTTTTGCTGCCGTGAGCTGAGTTTTAATTTGCTACTTCTTCAGCCCATGGCAAAGCAGCCTGCGCAGGGCCCCCCTCCCTGTCCCCCAGCACACTGGCACCAGGGAGTGCACCGGACAGTGCACATTTGATTAACCAGCATCCCCTATTCCCACGGGATGCTAGATAACAGAGCTTTTACTGTGTATGAATACTAAGCGGTTTTTGTCTTGGTTTGAGATTTCTATCTCTAGTTTTATCCAACAGCAGGAAGTCCCAAGGCAGGCAATGCTTTAAAAATATGTAGCAGGCTTAAGTTTCAGATCTTGGGTTGAATCCCAGGCGTGAGATCCTGCTTTTTGATTGGTGGAGCCCATCCACCAATCAGGAGGCAGCAAGAGAAATGACATCACACCCCTTTCCTGAGGGAAGGTGGGAGAAGAACTCCCCTGGACCTGATTGAAGACTGCAAACTGTCAGGTCTGGAAGACTTCAGGGGTGGAGCCCTGGAGCATATAAAAGGAGCTGCGTGCCCAGCAGAGGGGTAGATGTATCAGGGACAGATAAGAGCGCGGCTTAGAAGAGCTGCTCAGCAGGAGCCCAGGAAGAGCCTCTGAAGACTTCTATCAGCAGGGAGCGTGGCACAGCTCCAGCTGTTAGGCTTTCAGTGCACAGCACGGTGTCCAGACCCTGGGAGCTGCATGAGGTGGCTCAGGTCTGCAACCTCTGGCCGGTGCATGGAGCAGGATCTTTAGAGCCCCTGGGGCAGCTCAGGTCCTCAACTCCCAGAACGAGGCTGGGAGCTTGGTGCAGGAGATGTTGCATGGCTAGTGAGAGACCCTGGGAGCCGCTTGAGGTGGCTCGGGTCTACAGCTGCTGTTACAGGGCACAGATGATGCTGCCGAGAGGGTCTGGGAACAGACCGAGCCCTGGTACTGCACAAGGCTGTCTAGGCCTCCAACTCCAAGCACAAGGCGAAGTGCCCACTACACACAGCGGTGCATGTGGCCCTAAGACAGGACGGCGGCAGCAGAGTCAAGCAGCAGGAAAAGCTGGCGGGGAATGGAGCTTGACCTGGAGGAGAAGAGGCAACTCTTCGGGACGGTGGAGTAGTAAGTTACCCTAGAAGGAGGGTCCTCACAGGGGAGGGATCCCCCGAAGGTTGAGAAGAGGCACCACATGGGCTGCTCCTGGGTGATAGCGAGGGAGCTTAGGAGTCTTTGGGGTCTTCCTCTCCTTTTCTTTCCCACACTTCCTTTCCTGTAGTGGTACCTTGGGAGTGGGGCCCTGGAGGGGACCCAAGGTAGTCTAAGGACTGCTGATTATGTTTTTGGATTGTGTCTTACAGTTTATATGAATAATCTGAAGTAATAGTCTGTATATGAATAGAGTTTAAAGGTTGCCCAATCAATATCCTTTGGTCTGGTTTATTCTATTGTTCATCTGTATTTTAAATGATAACTGGGTGTGTGTATAGCTCTGTGTGTGTGTGTGTATGTATATATATGTGTGTGTGTGTGTATATGTATAATATAGGGTTAATTGTTTTGTAAATTTGTACATAGATTATGTATATATATGTACATATATATGTGTGTATATGTATAATATAGGGTTAATTGTTTTGTAAATTTGTACATAGATTTTTTATATATATATATATATATATATGTCCTTACCCTTTATTGGTTTTGTTGTAATAACAAATCTGTATATAGTTAAGTAATTGATTGATTGGACCTGACTCTATAGGGGATGGAAGTGGCCAGTGGGCTGTTGTGTTCCTCCACAGCCCACTGCCCTGCCAATAATTCCCTCAGTTGGAGAGGGAAGTGCAAACCCGTATACACCCGGGCTACAAATACTTTGCTTTCCCAAAGGTTAACAGTTTTGTTTTCAGTTTGAGGGTTGGGCAAAGTTTCAGGTCAGTTCTTATTTTGAGCTAAGCCCATTTCCCTATCCCTAGCCTAGGCAGATATAGTCAGTATACGTGTCACAAGAGTTGACAGGTTTCTAGTGTGGTTTTGTTAGGTTTCCTGAGAATCAGGGGACAGTAGTTGTTTTGTACTTTTACAAAAACCCACAAATGTACTAAAGTGCCATGAAGACCTAATAAACAGGTAGGTGTTGTGAAAGGTTAGAAAGGGGAGAAGTTTTGTAGCACTAACATGATAAATTGTACTTCTGGCCTATCTCTATGTTGCTGAAGCTCTCTGTCTCACCGAAGCTGCTTTGAAGTTGTTTGTTGATACATAGAGCATGCAGTACTGAAGGATCTCAATATATTGAGTAGGCAGCTGGTTATGAAGCTGCAACAAAAAATGTGGTTAGTTTTTACTAGCACCTGTGGCAAATTCCTCTCAGAGGTCCTCCCACAGCCAATATATATTGCACAAGACACTGATAAAAGGAAAGGAGGAGGGAGATTGTGTCAGATATTCCCCTGGGGCTGGCTGCTTTATATTTTAAAAAAGGCTTTAGATTTATTTTTCACAGGGGACAGAAAATCATAAGGAAACTATTACACTATCTTATGAGATTGAAAGCCCACAGCTTGGAGTACAGGGTTCATTTTAGTCCTCGTGGTTCAAGCAAGACAGGGCAGAGATTGAAAAATGTTAGAGCAAAGGGATGAATATGTAGGGGCAATCTCACAGTTAAAGTAACAGGGCTAGGAGTTGGGACAAGAGGTTGATGCCTTCTGGAAGAGGTCTGTGTGCCCTGTGGCAGTTCAAACATTGATAAAACATAGGTGGGTATAATACCGATCTTGGAGAATGTGTCAGGCTTAATATACTGCTGTTTGTAAAAGTGTTGGAGATACTCCAGTGGAAAGTGTTATAAAAGGAATGTCTATATGAGAAGAGATAGCAAAGACTGGGAATACTTTAAGCAGGAGACATGATTTTTATCAGCAGCTTTTGGAAGGGTGTAGTGAGAGTTCAGCAGCCCCTTCTTCATACTCTTTCCCATGCCATGTAACCCCATGAGTTTCCAGCTAAGTCCCTGCTACTGGTAATCGCTCATTAAATATTGTTTCTGTTATTTTTAATACCTCTGTGTTGCAGCCATGCCAGCTATACTGGCTACAATACTCAGGATTACCTTATAGGCAGGAGAGGGAACCAGAGAGACTAAGATATTAGGTTACCTTTTCCATCTTCTTTCTTATTTCCTCTACACATCTTCTTTGTCCCACCCATAGCATTGCACAGTTAGGGACAGATCCTGTTTAACCCTCATGTGCTGAAGTGGTGGGTCTGTAGCTGCATAACTGTTTTTTGGTATTTAGGCGTAGTTTGAGACATGGCATTGCCCATGCTAGCCTATGGAGCATGCTCAGTATACTGTGCTCCAGCCAGGAAGCTGCCCAATGGACATGGAACATCCAGACATTTTTGTAAGAACACACAAGCACCAAAATTTTAGTCAGAGAGAGACCACCACTACCACGTTAAATGCCAGAAAAGGATCCTGTCGCCTTTTAGTCCAGTAGCCCAGTAATTAGTGCACTTGCCCAGTTTCTATAGCCCCTTCACCCAGAGGGAATCTAAACCTGCAGTTTCTGCTTTCTAGCACAGCACTCTAAGCACCAGGCCACAATCTAGGTGGTGCTGATGCTCTTTTCCAGACATTTTCTTGAAGTTGAGTAGCCAAAAGTGAGAGAGGTGAGATCAGGAGGTAGATGCCTTAAACTAGAGAGGATGTGGTTCAGTGAGATGGTGGTTGCCCTAAAGAGGGTTTTGGTTCTAGCCTAGGTTCCTGCTTCCAGTAGAACAGAGGTTTTTCTGTTTTATCCTGTGAATGCTAAATGTAAGGGGTAGTGGGCCAGCTTTAAGAGGAGGCCCCTGGATAATGCTGAGTTTGTGTCTGGTGTGTATAGAACAGTTTGCTGCAAAGCAAGAGCTGTGGGCCTGGGTTTCCTAGTCTCTCAGTGAGTGCTAAATACAAGGCTATTGGGCTGAAAGATGGGAGGACTCTCTTCTTCAGTCTGTATAGTGTGATTCTGTTTTTCCCTCCCACATTCTGCACAGGCACCCAAAAACTGCAGTTATAGGGCTACTTAGGAATAGATAAATAAAATGTGTCCCTTACTCTGTTTTGTTTTTTTTTTTAAATATCATCCCTGACATTTTATCAGCCATTGGCCGTCAGCTAACTGTATTTTTAATCTCATTTTCTTGAAGAGTAGACATTTCTGAGCTAATGCTCCCATCTGAGTCTGCAAATTGGGCTGGAAAGCTGACAAGAGCATGGTCTCTTGTCACATTTCTGGTAAGCCTCTCGTGCCCACCTAAAGGGTAAAGACCATGAAAACAATGCAGCATTCTTTGCATCTGTCCAGAACTTGTTTCGGGAAAGAAGAACAAATCTCAATTCAGACAGAGAGCCTATTTTTCTTCTCACTTAAGATACTATAAATCAGGATTAGCTCCTTTTCTCCTATTGACTTCAAGTAGAACCTTTTCTGAAGTTCAGGCTGTAGTGGATCCTAACTAAGAAGGGATAGATCTGTTCCTTTTGGTTTGGAATCAGAGATGTCAGGCAGGTTCTAGTTTGGGTTTCTAACGACACTAGACAAACTTCCTTTAAACCGTCCAACTGGAGCAGAATCAGAAACTCCATGAAGAAGACCAGGGACTTTTTTCTGTCCCTACTGCTTCTGTGATAATAGGTGGCCATGGAAACACTGAACATAAGTTGGCAGCTGTAGTAACTGTGTACACACACACACACAACTGTGTACACACACACACACACACACACACACACACGCACACACTGCTGATGCAGTAACTTTGGATGAGAGACTCTCCTTGCCAGTTAAGTCCACTCTGTGGCTCAACCACAAGCTGGCAAACAACTGAATCGATGAGACGGGTGTGCTAACTCACATGGTTGTTCAGACACAGTGTCAGTTGCTTTTGCTAGAGCTATAGGGTGGAATTTTTTCTGAACAAAGTTTGCCTTCTTCGCTTCGTTTTCCAGGAAGAGATAGCTGCATCTTAGAAATGATGCGCTCCAAAATCTCAGAGGCTGGCACTGTTTATTAGCTGCTTGCTCAGTGCAGAATATTCTTCCTTATATAGGTCTTTCAGAAACTAGGTCAGAGGAAAAATGCAAGTGCTGGTTAAAATCCTCTTTGACAGTTTGTCTTCCTGTATTATTCCCTTGCCTTAGCCACCACATAAGCTGATGCCTATGAGATTCTTTGGGCTTGGCTGATTTCTTAGGTGGGCCGAGCTGTGATGACCACAAAAGGTAGCATCTCCTGCTGTTTAATATGATCTCAAAATACTTCAAAGGCCATAGTAATTTTCCTTCTGATAATGTTTACCATTTTGGCTGGTTTGATGGTGGCAGCCTGGGGCACAGCTGACTAAATGTCTATGGATCTGTCGATGAAAACACAGCCAAATAATGGATGCAAAAGTATTCAGAAGTATCGTGTGTAGTGAATTCTGAGTTTTAACACATATATAGATATCTAAGGAAGAATGTTTTTTTGTGGCCAAGAAATTGAACTGAGACTCAAGATATCTGAGTTAAATTCCAGGCTTTCCTGTATGTCTTATGCAATGTCTACCATAAGCAACACTCATTTTATCTGAGGCTTCTAAGAAATACTGCAGTACAAGTCATAAATAATAATAGCTTTGTGTAATAGGTTTGCAATGGAAGTTAAAAACTGCACAGGACATTCTTGCTTTTAGATTTTGTTATAGCCTCAGAATATAAAGCAGGATTGCTGGTAGTAAAATTGTGCTAAACTGTCTGACATTGCTCACAAAAGCTTGTGCTATATCTATCTATCCATGTATCTATCTAGAAGTAGATATAGATATACCTACTTTGGCTAGTCTAGATGGTGCACATCTACCCTGCCTTTTGCTTTGTTTTCTTGCCATGCTGTCTGCAGAAGATTATGCATCACACTTACATTTTCAGGGCAATATTCTGTTATCCTTTGTGTGCCTGAATGGCAGCATCCTAGCTGTGAAAATGGCAGTTTTGGTACCTGGGCACAGGTTGGGATTCTATCCATAAATAAATAACAGTGTGCAAACAGACTGAGCATGTTCAGTGAGCTGCTCACTGGTCAGGCAGGTGTGCAGCTAGGTACGTTTGCCTCTTGTGGACTAATCTGTGTGTCTAAGGCAGGGGTTTTCACCCTTTTTTAACAAGTGTACCGCTTCTGTCTCCAAGTTTCAGCTCATGTACCCTTTTATATTTTGTTGTCTTGTTTTTAATGTTATCAGTTATGTGATATAAGGCAGGCTACACTAATTTGCATTAAATGCATTATTAATATATGCAGCATCTGGCTGGTAAGTCTGTTCTGGGGGAAGGAGGGAGGGAAGGGGCATTGGGGGCAGATCGAGGCCCCCATGGTGAGGGAGGGAGTGGGGCGGGGGCAGGCACTGTACAGCTGGGGAACAGCATGGGGCAGAGCCGCGAACAGTTTGTCCAGGAGGGCATGGGGGTGGCTCCCGCCGCTCCACGTAGCCCGGGAAGGCATGGGGGGCATGCACTGTTGGATCTGTGTGGGGCAATGATGGGCTGCTGCTGTGGGCTGGGGCCAGGGTGGTGCCAGGCTCTTCTCAGCAGGGGGCTGGGCTATGCTCAGGGTTGGCAGCGGTGGTGCTGGGAGGAGGGGCTATAGGTGGGGCTGCAACCACCCCAAAATTCACCATATTCCCCCCCACAACCTCCCTTCCAGTGCTGTCGCTCTCCCCGAGCACAGCCCAGCCCAGCCCAGTCCTCCCACCAGGAAGAGCCCGGTGCCACCCCTGGCCTCAACCTGCAGCAGCAGCCCGCCATCGCCCTGGGTATAGGGGCACATGCCCCTCATGCTCTCCTGGGGTGCACATAGTGGTGGGAGCCACCCCCCTACCCCCTGTATGAGTTATGGCCCCTGCCCCTGCCCCACTCCCTCCCTCACCACTCAGGCCTCGATCTGCCCCTCCCCATGCCCCTTCCCTCAGAACAGATATACTAGCTGGAACCAGCTGCTCTCCATGCTGCCAGGCTGTGCTCCTGGCCACCTGCATGCTGAGCTGCAGCTGTGTGCATGCATGCAGCATTTATTGGCCATGTTATCAGCCACATCAGCCAAAAAAAGCCAATTGGCGATACTGCCACATTTCCTTATATCAGTGTCAATCTGATGGGGCTGATACATTGGTGCACCTCTCGTAATTTTTTCTCATTTGTTCTGTGTACCCCCTATGACCTTTTTAAGTGCCCCTAGGATGCATGTCCCTGGTTGACAAACACTGGTTTAAGGCATGTAGTAGGCCAAAAGCCCATTACTAGGGGCATCTATACATGCATCAGAGAAGACTCAACTGCACCCTCACCCCCACCTGGGAGGATGTGTAAAGATGCCATAGGTTTTTTACTTTTTGGGCAAGTGCCTTAACTACTCATCTGCAGGGAATAAAACGGGGAAGGAGCCTTTCCTCATCCTGCTTTTCCTGGACTTACTCTGTGCCTGGCTAATTCATAGGCTCCTGTGCATGCTCAGTTTACATGCCAGTGCTTACAGATTCACAGTCCAGATACAGGGTAAAAATGTCCATGTATGCAGCTAGAAAACTCCCATTTATGGTATGGGAACAAAAAGAAGTAGATCCCTCACAGTGGTCCCAATTAAAAAAGACAAAATACAAAATTTGCTAGCAGTTGGGATGTACTCATTTATCTGAAAGCTAACTGTTTTCCATATAACCATACACACCACTGTCAAATGTTTACTTTTCCAGCCAAAATGCCCAAAAGATAGAAATTAAAGCTGGGTATTTAAATCCAGAGATAGACACAATATTTTCAGACAGTGAAAGAAAAGTATCTGCTGGGAGTTCAGGTACTCAAATCACAGATGGAGTTGCCTGTGTTTATAGGAGTTTAAATTTAGGCTCCTCATTTTTTTTCTTTCTTTTTTTTTTTTTTTAATTTTGGCCAGTGATTATTATCAGGTCTGTAATCCAGAACATTCAGAGCAATATTTACCCCTAAAGCAAACAGGTGCACTCTCTTGAAGACAATGCAGTTGGGTCTATTTTGGCCAGCAGTGAATTTTTCCTCCAGTGCTCAATTCTTCAATAATTCCAGCAGTCTTGATTTTTCAGTCTGATTTTCTACTAAAATGAGAAAAAAACATATGTTTGTCAGCCATGCTTATTCTTTCTGTTATTTCTTCTCCAGTTAGGATATCATTTGAACCAGCTTTTGATTCTGCTTACTTTGACAATTAAATGTTGGGTTGGAAATTTTCAGTTTAATTTCCTCACCTTTTTAAAAGAATACATAAAATATGGAGACTCTTTTCCCAAAGGCATCAGCAGTCCCACCATATTTTCTCTGAACAGAAACTTTATCTGGCATATACATACCTTATATATTAACTGGCTGTGTTTGCTTCATGTGCACCAAAGATGAAGAAAGCAGACTTCTCCATAGAGACACATTTGCAATGTGTTCCGGTTCACTGAGACTTCATTGACATGGAAAACTATAACATCAGCCCAAGGGAAACAAATAGACGTCTCAGGTCTGAGGTGTGTCAAATCCTTGACTGGAAGGTGCAGAACTTTCCAGGTTGTGCTAAGAAACAGCCATTATTAGGACATCTTACCTGCTTGCTGCTTTTGATTTGTCCTCCATTAACTTCTATGGCAGGAAAAGAAGGAAATCTCAAAAGTAGGGCAAGTTCCTGAGTTAATTCTAACTTTTCTTTGTCTGTAATAAAACTTTAAGGAAAATAAACTGGAAGAAATGAGTGATCAATCTGGCAATAATTTGGAGCAGTGATGAAGGGACTATATCAACCTCCTTCCCCTCCCCCCCATTTAACTAGTGTATATGTTCCTTCAGTCCATCCACAGCACTTTGTCACCCCCATTGTCACTGCTCAGTAGTATGATACCAAATGCTGTAGCCTATGCTAAACATTAGGGCTGTGCGAAGTTTTAGGTGTTGGTTTGATTTGGAGCTGGGAGATGGGGTGTGTTTGATTCAGAGATGTGGCCAATTCAGTGGCGGCTGAATCTCCAAATCAGATTCAGCTGAATTCATTTGGGACAGCGATTCAAATCACCAAATCGAATCACTGTCCCCCGAACTGGCCGAATTCAAATCTGAAGTGTATCCTAACCACTTTGCATGTTGGATCGGCCTACTAAAAATGTTAGAGGAAGGTAAGGAAAGCTTTTGATACAGTATCTTTACACAGGAACAGAGTAAAATATGGTGCTAATGCTTCTTTGGTTGGTAGATGGAGGGATCCTGGAGTTCCCTTTAGCCACAAATCATGGTACCGGCTTGTTCAGGGACAGTTATTCTGTATGCCTGCATAGTACAATTGGCAGCAATTAACAAAGAAGAGTGGATGTCTCCTTCTTTAGGAGCATCAGTAAAAGTCCTAAGTTGGGCAATAGCACCATGAACTATCCTGTCTTGCAGAAGCATTGAGACCCTTATCTTAGCTATGATCCCAATTGTCCTGTGAGTACACCGCAATCCTGCAATGCTTATGTGGAAAACACATGTGCACATATATCTATCTATATATCTACACATACTTCAATGCCTGGTGAAATGTTTTTTGCATGCATGCCTGTGCCCATACACAAAGAGTAGATATATATAGAAGTACATATCAGAATATGCGCATACATACGTATCTGCATACAAGAATCACTCCATCAGGCACTGAAGCTTGTCTCTGGGATGCATCTGGAAGAGTTACTATTTAACAACTCTCAGTAATGCTACATGTAAGTTTAAGGCATTGCATATAATTCAAACTGCTAGAGGAAATGAGTTTGGCAGAAAGCAGGATGTAATTACACAAGCTGGAAAGTGGCCAGGCTGAACTCTTGTAGACACTGCCATGGAAACTTTACAAACACAAACGGTTGGGACTGTAGGTTCGTTCTGTCATAGAAGGGAACAACTACAGGAGTACAGCGCCTTCTAGCAACTTGCTGGGGGATTTCTTTGGAAATGAAGAGGGAGAATGCTAATTACTGAACCACCGCCACCACATCCTTCACCAGCTGGGTTTTACCAGGGAGTTTCCTTTTTGAACATTGACCTGACCCTACTCCTGCCTTTCTTCTGATGATGAGAATACAGAACCTAAGTGATGCAACTATAGGACACATACAGAGAGTGTCAGTTAGCTTGTATATGTGAACATTAAGATCTGTACAAAAGGTTGTCTTTCCAGTCAACTAAAGAAAAAGCAGTCCTGCTATGTTATAGCAGTAGAACTGGGTCAATACTTGTCTCTAGCCAAAGACAGTGTTTCAGTCAAGCTCATGGTTGCTTTTATTCTGCCCCCAAATGGACACAGTTGGCAATTTTGATTGCACACAACTGGAAGTAATAGACATGGTGTTTCAGTTCAGACCTAGCTGTTAATTCAAGGGACCTGATAGCGTTTGAGGGTACTGAGATCTGAGTGTTGGTCCATACTACTGTCTTTTCACTTAGTTTGATAGTTACCAATGTACTGATCTCATTATTCATTATTCAGTTATTCTGTGATACGTCTTAGCTAAATAAACTAAACTAAATAAATTATAGTCATCATGAGATTTGGGCCTTAGATATGGAGTCTGCTATTCCAAAGAGGAGGTGCTCTTATATAGGAGTCTGATTTGGCCTCAATTATACAGACCAATTTCCTGGGTGAAATTCAAATAGCTTGATTTACATATATAGTCAAAGTATGACTTCTTAGCTTCAGTTTATTCCAACTGGATAATCCTCCTGGATCTGCTAACATGTGCTGGAACTGTCCCAAAAATATTTTCTTATAAGGTTTGTTGAAAATTTTCCATTAAAAAAATGTTTTCCAAGGGAAATGATTTGTTCCCCCTCCCCACCTTTTTTTGTTGCAAGGAAGTGCCTGCTTTCCATGCCAAATCATCGCTTTTATTGGACAGCCGAATAGTCCCTGAAAGCTATTTATTTTCAGTTTATCTCATGAAAAAGCTAAAATCTTCTGCTAAAATAAAACCTATCTCTGACTAGCTTCCCTTTCTAGTGAAATTACTAGTACCTTTTTCCTTTCACCTAAGCAAGAAATCTACCAGAAAAAGTCTGTCTGCTATTTCAACTCTTCCCTGTTGAGATCCAGAATGAGAAGAGGGGTGAGAAAACAAAAATAAAAGGAAGATAGGGAAAGGGAAGCTGCATATGTTCAGTCCTCAAAATAGTTTGAATCAAGTCCCAGGTTAGTTCAGTCCTTTCTAAATGATAAGAAATAATGGAGAAGGGTGCATCATAGGTGATCTGAGTCAGAAATGGAGCAGTGAAAGGTATAACCTGCACTGAAACGATCCACAAGTTTCTTCTGTCTTTCTTTACTGCTTAATTTACAGTAAAAGAGCAGGAAGCTGAATGATTTCTTCTGAGGAAAGTACCTGACAAAGAGGTGAAAAAGTAATTTTGGTAAGTAAAGTCGTCATCAGACCATTGAACTTCATCATCAGCTGCTGCATCCTTGGTGGTTTCGGTAAGAGACCTGACCCAGAGTGAAACAGCTTTGATGTGGTCATGAAAGCATATGACAGACAGGTTTGTGAGACATGAGTTGCTCCAAATGCCAACCCAAGTACAAGTAGCTCTGAATCTGCTATTGTCCTTGTGAAAAAGAAAATGCTTCTTAGAAAATAGGCTATAGCATGCCAGATTCTGCCAGCATTACTGACTTTGAATACCTGATGACACCTGGATTACTAACTTTACCCTTCAAAAAAAGAGTTCATTGACTTCAGTAGTGCTACTCCTGGACCAAAAGATTAGTTGGTGGGATCCAGCTTCTTATGGGAACTGTAGTGAGCCTGTTGGAAAAGTGACAGGGTAATTTGAAATCTGTTGTGGGTATACCATGGCAAAGCTGCTATTTTGTACCCACCGTCCTTTTGACAAATGTACCCTCACAGTGCCATCAGGGCACCACCGTAACCTGAGATGCTCCATCCTGTGAGGAAAAAACCCATCACAATGGGGTTGAAAATTGTAAAATCATCATTATTGGTGCTGATGCCATCAAGAGCTTGAGCTTGGCTACCAATCTCACACTGAAATGAATGAAATCCATTAACTCAAAACTTCTAGGCAGCTTTGGAAAATCTTGGCCAAACCTGAAATTACAAAAAGGTCCTTGCGACAGCTTTTTTATTACAAACAAATCCACACTGGTCGCTGCAAAGAGAGGGAGGGCACGTCTCAGTGGAAACCTCAGTGGAACCACAAGGGCTCGACACTACAAAAGTGACAGCACAGTAGTAGTTTTGTACATGTTTCTGTGCACATTTGCACAAAGTATTGTGGGCTTGAGGGGTGCGGATGAATCATAGGAGACAAAGAGAGTTGGAGATTTTATTGTGTTAGGAAGTAGGATATTTTGCACAGTTAGACTGCTACAACCTTTTCTTTTTTTAAACTGCCCCTCTTCCTGTCTTTTGGTTGACATCCTACATAATATAATGGAGCTATGAGGGCTAGAGATGATTAAGCACTGGTGTTTTACAGCTGCTTTCACATATGTTGTATATCAAAATGTAACTTTAGAAGGACTGATTCATATGTCAGGAGAAAAATGGGAGGCTTCAACTTTAATGAAGAAGCCAATAGGAGTTTTCTTAGGTGGCAGATTCCTTACAGTGCAGATCAATAAAGCTGCTGCTCTGGGGTTGCTTTCACAGATGGGCTCTGAAGGAAGAGAATGACCCAGAAAACCATACTTGTTGTTGCTGTAAGTCCTTTTTTCTGCGAATCATCCCCACCTCTTATTCAAAGCATCTTCCCCTTCACCACTGCTTAGAAATTGCATTCTTATCTTGATTAAACATCTGATTATAAGCGGCGTTTTGTTTACGGTGAGGCTGGCAGCCTTTCCAAGAATGAAGCCTGTCTGTGCAGCGACACTGATGATATCTGCTTGCACCTTTTTTCAGTGCCCTTTTCCCAGTGTGTTGATCAGGATGTACTGTGTTTTGCCCATACAACTTCTCTGGCAATAAAAGCTGAGATTTCTTTACCTGAGGAGGCAGATAGGGAAATCCCCAAAGGGAACCTGTATGAACAAAGGCAGGAGGATACAAATGTTTCTGATCAGACATTTTCAAAGAAATCAGCAAGTGTTTGAGGTAGAGCCCCAAACTGGGGACATCCCCACCAGCAGCTCTGGAGCTGCTGAAGAGATTGGGATCAGCATACATTTATTGTTTTGTTTTTAATTGCATGCAGACTTGTGGAAGGGTTTCCCTCTCTTCCCGTCTAGTGCTCCAAATAGTACCATCCTGACATATATTTTTTCCTCCTTAATGTATCAGTAAAAGTTACTTCTGGGGGCATCTGCACAAGATGCTTACTGTGGAGTTGCCTAATTAGCTCTGCAATAAAGTGTCGCCATCTACGTGTATGGAATTATTAGCTGGAGTAAACTAATTAACTCCACCATTGGTTTGTAGTGCCTGACACAAGTGCTATCCTAAAGGGGAGTTATTTTTTTCCCGCTAGCCCCACACTGAAGCACCGTTATGCCCCAGCCAGCCCCTCCATAGCACATTGAGCCAGGTGGGAGCAGCCCCAGGCTGGCCCCCCTCCAGCCATGGCTGCTCCACCCCGGCTCAATGTGCTGTGGTTCTGGGCATACATGTAAACGCTGTGCCTGGGAGCAATACACTCCAGTGTGAGCTGCACCAGAGCTTATTCCATTAAACTAATTTCACGTGTAGATGCACCCTCTAAGTCTGAATAAGAGCAGAGAGTTCACCTTTATTTGGTTCACTTCATGCATATTAGCTCCTTGGTTCTCTATTTAGTGCCCCACCCACTTTCTTTATAAAAAATGCACTTCAGATCAATTTAATGTCTCATACTATGAAGACAGCATTAGAAGTGGCCGGTGGTTTGGTTACAGGAAGTACGTTTGTGTAGTTAAGACAGTCAGTTGAGACTTGGGATCCAGTCCTGCATCTGCTACAAACACTGTGTTGTGGTTTAGGGCAAATTTCTTACAGCCACATCCAGTAAAGGACTTATGTGTCTAAATGTTAGGCACCGCCATGTCTAGGTTTTAGTCATTTCACCAGAGTGCTATCCATAACACTGTATTAGGTGTCTAAGCTTCCTATAATGAAACATTAAATGCCTCAGGCAGGTATGGCAAGTAACCAGCATGCAAAGAAAGAAGCTACCAATAGGTATCCAACAGGGAAATACTGAAGACAGAAGTGAATGTTAAATCCTGCCCATCGGGATGGCAGGGAGGTATTTCTAACTGTTCAAAATCCACAGCCCAGAAGCCCCTCCTGCAGGTGGGCACCCAAGGGCTCACTCTTTTCTGTTAAAGTACATCTGGAGGAGGCACTGCCATAATGATTGTGGTTTATCCTAAGTCAGAACTCAGTAGTGAGAAGTATTCAATTATATCATACGATTCAGTGGCATGTAACAATGACTATGAATAGAAAGGGCATGTCAAAGAAAGGTTTGCAGATAGCACCTGGACTGTGTTGAGATCATAGCCAATATATAAGAGGACTATAGGACCAGGAATGAATTCATCAAAATTTGGTGCATTGAAAGTTAGGCCTAACTGGTGAATGATCTATTCAGCACTTCACACTTTTGGAAGCTTTTAAAGAAAGTCTGTGGGAATTTCAAACAAAAATGGCTTCCTTTTTGTGGCTCTTCAGAGCCCATATCTTTTGTTGGTAAGCCTTAGCCACCAGCGCATTTAGACTGACCAAGCTACTGGTGAAGAGACTTTGCTGGTTCGTGGTGATCATTGAACTAGCAAGCTCCTGCTTTATCTTTCCTTTTCCTTTTCTTGTAGACTTTGCTCTGCCCCCCTCCCCAACTCCTAACTCTCTTCTTCCCATTCTGTCTTCCTTTTCCTCAGTTTCTCACTTGAACATGAGACAATGCTTTATCACAAGATGAGACCGCTCTTCCTAGCCCGAGAGCAGCAGTGCAGGGTTACAGCCAGGCCCCTGGAGCACGGGGACGGTGGTGACTTCTAGTTGTGTTGTGATTGTAATTGCAATTGCATGATTGCCAGTAGCAGCCACATTTTTTCACCTCCCTAAGTAACACCGTTGGCTGGTTGCCATCATAATTACGCCATTGCCTAAGAATAATCAGTGAGAGAGAGAGAGAGACCTGGCTAGACCAGCCATATGCAGTCTGAAATCGGGGAAGTGAGCCAGTGTAGACTAACAGTTGTGGCTAGCCTGCTACCTCAGAGCATCTCTCTCTGACTGAGCAACCACCGTGTGCCTGAAAACATCAACAAATCTATTATTACCCCATGTGTTGACATGTTCTCTCCTCTCTACCTTGATAGCAGTGTGAATGAAGGGTGCAGGGGTGGATAACCTAGGCATATGGACTAAGCTGGCTAGAGCCTGAGTGACTCTAGGGGCAAGCAACCCTAGGAGAGTTTGAGTGGGGACTCTTGCTTGAGAGAGGTGCAGGAAGCCTTGGCTGCTTTGGAAGAGGGAAGAGTCGTGTTTGTACACCTGACAGTGCTAACTTTATTTGGCATCCAACAATACCCTTGACAGGATCTCAGAAACCCTAGGATGCCGCCTTGACATCCTTCTTGAGAATTACTGCCTTAGATGCTTCCAAAAATGTTGCCCATAATGTCAAACTGTTTTCTGCTTTCTTATCTGAGAGAACAAGTTGAAAGCCATTTGACATAATCTTGGCAAGCTTGAAATGAATTTCAAAACAGGTATTTTCATAATTGAGAGTATTCTCATAGGAAAATTACTGTCACATTTTAATTAGGTAAAGGAGGGAGAGAGAGACAGGGAATACCCTATAGACCAGAATTGTAAAAGAAATGGGGCTCCTGGAAGGGAGGTGCAAGCTGCTGCCAGAATCTGGGATGCATAACTTTGTGCAGCTGCATTTCAAGGGCAGGGGTATGAGTGACAGCTGTATTAATCACCATGCCACCTTGCACTGAGACACTGCCACATGCCCCACTGCTGCTCACCCCCCCTGCCGGAGGTAGATCCAGATCTGGCCTGCAAGGAGCCCAGTAGTCCAGCTTCAACCCAGGGGTGCCACACAATTTTGACACCTGTGCTATATGATCTTATAGTGACATACGCATTTTTGTTTTTTTGGCTTTCAAACAAAGATGACTGCTCCATTGTTCATTTAGGATGCTTACTGTTTGGAAGTTTCTGTGTTTTGACAAATATTAACGAGGCCTGGTAATTAAAAGGATGAACCCAGGCTAGCACCTTCCATTTTAATCCCAGAGTTTTATAATAGTACTTGAGAACTGTCAAGATGCCGAGAACTGTCAAGAATGGGTACCAAAAATCAAAATCACATAGATTAGTAGTTTGGTTTAGAAATGAGTGGAACTGCACTTCTCAGAAGACGTGATTCCCACGTTCCACCAAGGAAGTGTGTAAACTTCCTTCTCTTTCCTGCAAAAACCCGTGTTCCTTAAACTAAGAGAGGCCAACCTACAATAAAGTCATCAGGAATATTACTGCTGTACATTTATATACATTACTTCAGTTTCCCCACTGGTATTTCCAGTGAAAGGGAACTTAAGATGCTCTGAATTTTGGACATCAGGCATGACCAGGTAAGTATCTGATGGCAAAGAAAGGAAATATTTCAGAAATTGCTGACAGATGCATTCAAGCCTGATTAGAGAGTGCTCAGATGCAAAGCAGAACAGAATTGGTGTGCCATCTACTGGTATAAAGAGAGAGAAATAAATACTGACCGAAGTTGGGCAAATCAGAGTGTGAGAGAATTTGGGCTGCCAAGAGACACTGGAATAGAGGAAAATATTAATAAAACACTCTCTCGAAATGGGTTGTTATTAGCTAAAAGCCCATAGCCATTTCTATTGCACAGACCCTTACTATTACCAGACTTTAGGTCTTCCTTACTACTCTTATTTACTCTCTAGCTTTGTGGTTCTAATATTTTTTTGTCATAAGTAACTTGTAATTGGTATATGACTGCCATACAGGACGTTCATAAATCATATTTTTGCAGTTCTTGTAGGATTTCCCTTTATTGATTGCTTCTATAATCTAGTCACTGGGATCTGGCAGTCAGGTGCATTATTGTGAGTGTTACAGCAGTGCCTACACTCATAGGCTGCGTCCAGATGAGTGTGGCTATGCGTTGTGGTGCTGCAGACACATCTGCAGTGCCACATACCGCACATTCAGCTGTTCTCTGTGCTGGAAGGTAGCGGGGGGAGGAGGAGGTGGGGATTCATGCCCGGAGATCCTGGGGCCAAAAAGAAATGCAAAAAAAAAAAAAAAAAAAAAAAAGTGGAGCAGCGCATGCCCCCCAAAACTGGAGCCTGACTAGTTGGAGTCATGCTCCGGCTGCTGGCCAAGCTCCAAATAGCAGGATCGCTGCTGCTGCAACCCCAGGAAGCCCCCAGGACCATCGCTGCTTCTTGTTGCTGGAGAAACAAACATCCATGCTTGTGCGGACACGGCTACAAAGTTCTGTACTAACCTGCCGTGGTATCAAAGTCAAATCTGGGATGTAGTTTCTCAGGGACAGACTCTTCTTTACTTGTTTTAAAATCCAGATTAGGGATCTGGACAAGACACAATGATTCTCAACAGAGCAAAGCTCAGCAATGCAAGAATTAAGGTTTGCAATTTTTTTGCTTCCCCAGTAGAGTCCTGCTGAAGTAGGGAACAAAGCTTCATTATTATAATTGCTGTGATTGACCAGGGCTCTGTCATATCTCTTCCAGTGGTTTGGAACAATCTCCTTATTACGCTCACTCGACTGGATGTGTAGATTTTGCACACCTGTGCTCATATACTCAGCCAATGGCTCCAGGCAGCAAATTAGGGAAATGCTGGGTTTGAGCTCTTTCAAAGACTCAAGTTGGGAAAATAGGGCTGTGCGAAACAGCACCATATCGTTTCGACTTCCGTTTCAAAGGGTCAGTGTGTTTCATTTTGCTGTTTCAAAGCCTGGTTCCATTGCATTTAGTCAAAACTGTTTCACCGTTTCAAGGCTGTTTTGATGCGTTTCGACGTTTCGTCCATAGGCTATAATGGGTTTTGCATGCCCTTGCTTTGTTTCAAAGCCTGTTTCATATCAATTTTGCTGTTTTGAGCTCGAAATGCATCGAAACAGTTTTGAAACGAAACACCCATCGAAAATTCACACAGCCCTAGAAACCATTGTGTGAAATGTGTGGAGGGAAATCTTGTTAACAGGGCCTTCAGGAAGAGTCGAAGCAGACAGTTTATACCAGTTTCTAAGCACATATGTATTTTTAACTTATTCATGATTTACCTTCTAGCTTGCATACGAATGTCACAATTTCTGGTAGTAATAAACAGAAATCCTGTAGATAAATTTTCAATTTTAGGCTTTTTTTTCCTGTTAATATCCTAACAAGGCATATCTTCCTCAGCAACCTTGATCAACAGCATGGGGCCGCTGTTTATTTCGATAACAGCTCCACTCATTTCTGCTCTCAGAGAACAACCATCTTCTCTCCAAGCCATGTTGCAGAGATGGCAGCAAAAGTAGTACAAACACATGACTGAGAAGCCTAGTCAGAGTAAGGCAGGGAAGAGAGACCGCAGTTTAAAACAAAATTTCTTTTATTGTCTTTAATCAAAGAGTATAGTACAGAGGAACTACACAAAGGCTTCATTCATATAAAAAACGAGCCCTTTATTTACATAGGTGTTCAGAGTTACCATCTGGTAGCTAATCTCAACTTTTTTTTGTTTTCGTTTCGTTTTCGTTTTCGTTTTTCATTTTTCTTTTTTTATTTTGTTAGTGATTCCCACCTAGTTAGAAGCAAGAGTTGGTCAGTAATACTTAGAAAAAGCATATTTAATGTGCTTCCTGGTAGGAAAGAAAAAAGAACACCTGCTAAAAACCAACATGAAACTTCATTGTAACAAATCCACCAAAATACTTACAACCAAATACTGACAAAAGGAACTGTATTTTCAGAGTAAGTTTAATGTTCTGATCATTCTCAGCCTTTTTTATTCCCCTACCTAATAAAAAATACCCTGGAGGAGCGTAAACTTGATGCATGAAGAAAAATGTAAAAATGCATTTAAAAGTAATTGTGCTTTTATTTTTTATTTTTTTAAATTTACAATCAGACACTGTCCTGCTGTGTTTTGGAAAGCATGGTTCCCTCAAAAGAAGATGACAAGCTTAGCTTATTATTATTATCATTATTATTATTACTTTGTCATTATATTAATAATATTAATTTTATGTTTACTATTGAAATCATAGTGCTTCCCCTATCTTTTTCTGTGGTACATGGTATATAGAAAAAAAAAGTTTTCCAATGACCAAAAGTATTCCATTATAACTAATAATAATAATGATAATTGAACATACAAACTTTTGTGTGTAAAATATGGCTGGCTCTATAACAAACTATCAATGTACAACCTGTTCCCCTGCCCCTTCCCCGAGTCATCCTAGAGACATTTAGATGATGGAAGACTCTCATCACAGAAGCTCTCTGAGGAAAAAAAACAGAAACAACACAGAACCCTTGAATTGTTGTCTTTGGTGTGAAGGACATTAATCATGAATAGCTAGAGCTGCTCTGCTGAAGAATCTGTGGTTGCATAAGGCTTGTCACTTAGACCATAAAAAGAGCCCCAGTTAGGCCAAGGGGCAACTGATGCTTTGGTAAAATTACCAGCCCCTTGCACCCTCCCGCCAATTATTCCAGGAAGACCCTCCCAATCCCTCCCCCGACCTCTCCACCATGCCTGGGTTTTATGTTCGCTTTCGTCTTCCTAGGTTCTGGAAGCTGGAGGGTCTCAACTTCATTTCTGCAAACTCGATGGAATATTCATGGCCCTTCCAATGGAACCAGTTAACACCCTGCAAAAACACACGTGTGGCATGACACCATGTTGGTAAAGTAGTAATATTTAGCATCTGTTTTCAAAGCAATCACTATCATGGGCTTTACAGAGGAGTTTTGCCACTATAGCAGCCTGACAGTTCAAGCAGTGTCACATGAGCTCTTTCATGACTTCTACTATTTCTTCTTATGTGTTATTCCACATCAGGCTCTTTCTTTGGGGAAGGGGCAGAGGGAGGGCAGTAGAATCCATTCTTGAATGGATAAAAGCTCTCCCCCATATAAACATTCATGTGAACTCCCACAGAAAAGTGACTTAAAAAAAAAAAAAGGAGAAGGTATGGAGTTTTTTGGATCGAATTGCAATTTTCATTTTGTGAATGTTAGTTGATAATATCCCCGCTGTGAGTCATTCAGTTTTAATTATCTGGGTTTTTTTCTGGATTATTAGGTCTTGCATAGTGGCCGATGAAAGAATTTGGATTACAGAATGGAGGAAGGATGTGATGGGCTGATTTGCCAACAGTCTGATGCCTCCTAGACTACTTATCTTGGATTGCTTTCAAATGGCAAACTCACCTGACTGTGACTGTTGTCACCATATCTGCCCATCAGATTGACCCGGTGGCAGTTCTTGTACCAGAAAGCACCCTTGTATGACAAAGCACAATTAGTGATGGCAGAGTCATTGTCCTTGTCATAGGTAGAGAAGGCCCGTCCATTGTGATAGCTCATGGAGTCACCTATGCAGGAAAAAGAGGGAACAGTGTCAGGTTATGGGAAAACATACCTTTTAGCTCCTTATTTTCACCCTGAATGAAGTAATTAAAGTTGGAATAAGTTTACTACGCTTGTAACTCCTACAAAGTGATGCAGATGGAACCCTTGCATTGCAACAGTTTGTATCGTTACTATTCGATATCCATAAGGTTATGTCTGTCAATTCTCTTAGGTGTTCATGTGAACTGGCCAGGAACCACATGTTTTACCCTGATATGATTGCAAGAGATGGTTGAAGTCTTTAACAATATTGTAAAGCATGTTATAACAAGAATTGGTAATATATTCTTAACAGATGGTAGCATGACAGGTTGTTTTAAGCTTTATAAATGACAGCCAAACATTACCAAAATGAGATATATGTCTGTTTAATATGTTCATTTACATTCTGTCCTAAGCATGCTATAAAAATGGGTATATAAATGAATGGAGTATTTAAAATAGAATCATAAAAGAAAGTGATACAGTCAAATTTTCATATCCCTAACACAACTCTTCCCTTTGATAACAATGATCTCCATCATTGACATAGAATTTGTTGTTCTGAGAGAACTGGAAGGAAATTGTCACCCAGGGACTATCTGAGGAAATACAAAGCTCATTTTGATTTGGAAAAAATATCCATGTTTCAGCCCACCTGCTGTGCCAGTATATCCATCCACTTTTAGCCGATATCGGGTCTTGGAGTCTCCAACGCTAAACTTGTCATAGATAGCAAAAGCTGTCTCGCCCTTGTCTCGCAGATCCACACGCAGTTCATACTGGCCCTGAGAGGTGATTTTGTGGAGATTCTCCAGGCCTGAAGTAAAGAAGTGAGGAATAAAGAACAACTATATTGTCTCTGTTGAAAACTTAAGTCATCGTGGTCTGTCATAAAAGCTAAAAGTAATATTAATACTCTATAAACACATCAAAAGCATAAACAGCAGAAAGGGAAAAGAGCTATTTAAGTGAAAAGAGTATGTGGG
Organism: Crocodylus siamensis; assembly: GCF_052110815.1. NCBI lineage: Eukaryota > Metazoa > Chordata > Crocodylia > Crocodylidae > Crocodylus > Crocodylus siamensis. The sequence goes on along the minus strand of NC_143405.1, from coordinate 14,544,138 downwards.
CACAGAAACAAATGCATGTACACTGCCCACGAACAAATTTAGGCTAGAAACTGGAAGCAGGCTTCCACCTATCAGAGGAGTAAGGTTCTGGAATAGCCTTACAATACGAGTAGAGAGGGCAAAATTCTAATTGTAAGATGAAGCCTGATAAATTTATGAATGCAATTATATGATATAAATGCCTCCAGTAGCAGGGAACTGGACTTAATGACCCTGGAGGTCCTTTCTGGGCTTCTCTTCCCTCATTTTATTCCATATTGCATCATTGCTGCTATAAGCCTCTTGGCAGTAGAGAAAAAAATATTGTTGTTTAGCCAATGGAATCGTGAGCATACACCCTTAACCGTGAATCAGGCATACTCCTTATTTTCAGAAAGCTCTTGACCCTTGCTTACCCATCCAGAACTCATCCTTGGGATCACCAAAGCCAGCAGTGTATGTCCTCCAATTCCTGTAGAAATCCTCTTTTCCATTATGGCGCCTCAGAAACACCTACAATCCCAACATGCAAGTAGTTTTACTTCTGACAGATTTTAACACATGCTGTAATACAATGAGGCTTAGCTCTGCTTGGTGCACTGAGCAGAAGACAACAAGGAAATATGAATATAATGGTCCATCCCACCATATACTCACAATCCATCCACCTCCATCAGAGCCCATGTCACAGTACACCTCCAGTGGCTGAGACTTCTCTCCATTCAGATAAATGGTGTAGAGTCCAGAGGCAGTTTCTCCATTCAGTAGAGCTTGAGCACAGTCTTTAGGGAAAGGATAGAGAAGTCCACCTGCAAGCAAAGGAAGAAAGCAGAGAACAGCTCTTGAGAAAACATTTATTATAAGTAAGCAAATTAAGACAACTTGCCCAAGGTCTTGCAGCAAGCCAAGGGCACAAACAGCCATAAGAGGTTCTTATCCTAATCACTGGAAAATCCATGATATAAAAGCTATATACAAAACTACTGATAATTTGTGTTTCATGAATAACTTAGGGACACACTTTTTAAAGCCAGGATTCTCCAGTTTTTGAAAGTGCAATTAACGCATTTATCTACCTACCTATCTGTTATATAAACACAATGTGTAAGTGACTTTAGTTGTATCTGAAATACCTGCAGGGCAAAAGCGCACCTATAATCATTTGCTACATTGGGGTAGGTCTGGAAGTGAAGGCAAAAGCTAAACTCAAAACAAATCCCCAGTACTTCTCCAATAACAAATGGAATGCAAGCTATATTATAAAACATGGTATATCAAAAACTTTAATAGCCTGCATTTGCTTTGGACTATAACTTACGATAATTGGCACATTTATAGGCGATAGAATTTCTTTTTAAAAACCCATAAAAAAACCACGAATCCAAAATACGTTAGTTACTGGGTATTTTCTCTGGCTCTATGAAGTGATGGAAAATACTACTGATCATAGCATACTCCATGAAAATATCTGCAGCAAGTTTAATTGAGTGTTTGATGTTCTAGATAGGTGAGTTTCCATTTTTTGTTAGCAACAAGGCCATCTATAGGTCATGTTCCCTACCCTGTGCCCCATCCACAAAAAATGATAGCTCATCACCACTTCACCTCTAAGATGTAAACATACAGTTGAGAAGAAACGTTTGCAGGGCAGTACTTACATGCTTACTTCCCACTGAAGCCAGTAGAATTCATACAGGTGCTTAAAATTAAGCTGAAATTACGGAAACTCATGTTTTACCTTTAGAATTCAATCCTTGGTTGTAACCAAGACTGGCAAACATCACTTAAACACACAAGGATCCAGTTCTGATCTCAATTGTTGGTAGAGCTCTATTAACTTGACTGGAGTTACTCCTACTTTGCCACAGTGAGCAGAACCACGACTATGTGCCTTTTATAAGCCCTTGACCTAATGTCAGTACATGTAGTAAAAGGAGAATATGAATATCTGAATATGTTGCTGCATTTGGAAGACCAAGGAGAGAAAAGAATGACAAACAGAATTTCATAGCAGTTTAAATCCTAAGCAACACCATTTTATTTTCATTGCCCCAAGAAAAAATGTCGTTCAGAGAACTGACTACTGGCTGTGGCAATTTCTATGTGACCTCCTGCAGACCCAGTTCATTATAGCATTCAGATCGCCTTTGCGACTAGAATCAGAAAGAGCACCCAAGAGTAGCAGGGAGAAACCTGATTTCAGTGGGAAGGAGAGAGGAAACTTAGTTGAGGAATTACGCTGTGAAGACTTCAGGATGAAAAATATTTGATTTGTTTACATTTTAAAAGTTGGCTTGTTTTACCATTTTTTATTTGAAAAAATAAATGTGCATGTTGAGTGGAAAGAGTAACAAAAATGTCCTGTTAATGCTTCATACAAGAAAACTGATTTTTTTTTTTCATCAGAATTCTCATTCATGCTCCATATAGATGAAGTGTGGCAGGGCTTATTAGCTGAATTTTATCCTTCCTGTTAAGGGCTAGAAAAAGGATTGTTGCCCAGCATGGAACACAACTTTCTCTGGCCCTCTGTGCTATGATTGGATAGCATGGGTTTTAGCACGCGGTGGGTGCGTCTACACAAGAGGTTTACAGCAGAGCTGACTAATTAGCTCCACAGTGAAGTTTCAGCATCTGTACATGTGGCCCTATTAAGCCACCCTATTAATGCCTCCGTGGGATAGTACTTGTAAACACAAGTACTGTCCTGTGGCAGGGTTATTTAGTGTGCTGCAACTCACATATAGACACTGACAGGACTGGCTGGGGCATGAGGGCATTTCCATGGAGGGGGCTATCTGCCGGCTAGCCCTTCACTGGAGCCCCCTCGTGCCCCAGCCAGCCACTCTGCAGCACAATGAGCTAGTCTGATGCAACCCTGGGCTTGCAGGTTCACCCCCTGGGCCCGCTGCCAGCCAGGGCTTCTCCAACCTAGTACAACATGCTGCAGTCCCGGATGCACATGTACATGTGGTGCCCAGGAGCAATAAACTCTGGTGCAAACTGCACCAGCGTTTATTCAGGTTCATTAATTTCATGTGTAGGCATGCCCTGTAAGTAGAGTCAACAGAATTCAGGGGGAGTTGTGTTTGCTTCCTCCAGATCTTAACTTGATGAACATTTTCAGAACTTTTCAGTGAAAAAGACACAAAAACAACATTTGTAACCAAGTCTGTGCCACAGATCAAGGACCTTACTTGTCGTGAAAATAGTGTGGATGATGTTGCTCTTCAGGGATCTATTCAGTGCCCTCAGTTTTACTGTGTACTGAGTGGATGGGCTCAGCTCAGTCAAATCATAGGAAGTTTTCTCAGGTTCCAGGATGACTTCCTGTAGAGGGAATAAATGAGAGAGAAATCTCCAGTTAGAAAGCCTATAGTCTGAAACGAGTGCATATTTTAAGTGTTAAGTTTTTAAATTTAAATCATTTATGCTTTTTAAAGTCATTGAAGTGATTTGTTGCAGAATTTTTACTCCCAAAAGCTTTTCCCCCTGTTAACTTCTATTAGAAGTGTGAGAGAATTTGTCCAGAAATGAATGTTTAATATTACAATGTTTAACTTGTGTAGCTTAACAACAAATCATGGTAAAAGTCTTTTAGAGTATGTCTTTAGACAGCATGGATTGAAATATTCAATCATGACCAGCAATTTTGGTTAGCCACTGTGAAATAACTCGAAGGGACCAGGTTTTCAAACAAATTGCTGAGCAGCCACCCCTTCAAGATTAGACCTCCTCAACAAATCTCAAGAGGGCACTCAAAATCACTAATCAGTTTGAAATATGAAGGCCTAACACTTCTATGCCATAGACTTTGAATGGAAGAAAGTAGAGAGTTGTGTGTTTTCTTTTGTTTTGCAGAGTGCTGGTATTCATAGCACAGTTTAGACTGCAGCTAAGTCACCATTACAATCTGCAATTCAGGAAGACTCTTAAACTTGTATTTAAATCCATTTCTATTTGGCCTAGCACTTGAGACACACACTTATGTCCCATTCCCTGGCACATTTTGAGCATGTCTACTGCCGACATCCCAATGGCAGATTTCCTGGTTTAGATCCAAGTTCTGTACCTTGACTTTGCCATCAGCAGACTCATAGATTAGGAGATAGCCAGTGAGAGAAGCACGAGGAGGCCTCCATGTCAATACTGCTGTTTCTGATTGAACATCAATGGCACTTAGATCTCTTGGAGCATCCAACCCTGAAAGAGACAAGAAGCAGGCAATTAGCCATGATAGTCTGAAGTCCAGCAGCAAGCAGGGCAGAGTTGAACATTACAGACTTAACTAATCCATTGATCCATAAACTGTCATAAGCAGCAGCTCACTTCAGTGGATATTAAATAAATAAATAGCATCTGATGAAGGAAACTGTTGCTTATGAAAGTTTCTGCATCTCTGAATTAGTTAGTTTATAAGGTGCAACTTCACCCTGCCTCCTGAAAGAGAGCTGTGGCTGAGTTGCAGCCAGATCCAGGGCATGTCTACATGTGCATTTATGCCAGCTTAAATTTACTGCACAGTAAATTACTGTGCAGTAAGCAGGAATAGACTGGCATCTAAGGTATACACATACCTTTTTGTCCCACCATATGCTGGAGATTTGTTGCTTGGGAGCAAGCTCAGTCACATGTGAGCTGATGTGAACTGTGCTGCTCCATGGTCAGTTGTATAAGTGGTGAAATGAGTGTCAGAGCACAGAAAATGGCAGTGGTGCGCTTTGGAGCTAAAACACCTCCAATATGTTAATTCAGAAGTGCGCTTCTGCCATTTTCTCAGCACTGACATGCATTTTGCCAATTAGGTGCAAAATGCGTGTGTAAAAATGCCCTACATGTGCAGGCGTTAAAGTGTATTAATGCTGTGTGTGGACAGTCCACACACAGTGTTACTGTACAGTAAGGTGTCTACATGTGTGTCACTGCAGGAACTAATTGGGCATTAATGATGCAGGTATCAAATTTACACGCAAGTCAGCATAAGTCACCATATTTACTGCACAGTACAGGCGTGCACCCATACTGCACAGTAATTACACTTGCTGTGTAGTAAATGCACACATGTAGACATGCCTCCAGAAAAACACATCATAGAAGCTATCCTGCAGGCACAGAAATGTATACACAGAAATGTATTAGTCAGGTATAAAAAACAAAACTTTTCCAACAAAATGTTTCAAACAAAAAATAATCAAAATCTGTGTCTAGTTTTTGAAAAAAGAAAAAAAAGAAATGTATTTTGTTTCAGCTTAAAATGATAGTTCAGTTTGGCATTTTGGTTTAAAAGTTCTAATTGGAATGTCAATTTAAAGCAAAAATATTCCTTTTAATAGTTCACATAGGAAAACTGAAATTAAGTCTTCAGAATGGACATTTTCCCATGAAAAGAAACTTGGTTCCGACAAAACCATATTTATAGCAAGAAATGAGTTATTGAAATCCTGGCCAAATTCCCACCCCCCAGCTTCTTCCAGGATTAAAATAAAAGATTAATTAGGAAGAATGTTAGGCCTCATTAAAGAAGGATGTCTATATTGTGTAAAATATGACTAGGACTCATGAGCTACGGATTCAGGTCTCAACTCTGCTATAAACTTTCACGAGTAAGCAAACTAACTTTTTTGTACCTCAGTAGCTCTTAACTGAAATGAAAATATTTCCTTACCTCAGAGGGATTTGTGTATGGATAATTTAATTCATTAGCATAATGAGGCATAATTTAGAAACTACTGTGATAGTATCCACACATATAGATCCTAATGGTCTGAAGAAATTGGGTGGTGGGATCCTACTCTAGTGCCCTACTTACTAGATTGTGGGAAATCAGTTGCAGAACTGTGATCTGAAAAGCTAGTTAACTGAACAATTTACACTACTGCTGGACTGATCTATGAGACAACAGACTACAAATACTATTTCGCTTTAGATTTTTTAGTTAAAAAATGGACCAAGTACAGTGCTTGATTGCTGATAGCCTAAGAAACATAGCCTTTTACAGCACTACATGAGGTTGTACAGCTGGGGGAAAGACAGTGTAGTACCTGTAGTAAATTTGGTAGATAGAGTTGGACTCTGCTGGGCATCCTTTACTGCATGCATCCTCAGTATATACTCAGTTGCAGGTCGAAGGCCATTAAGGTCATATTCCACAGTGTTCCCAGACACCATCTGCTTCACTTCTGGCTCTAAGCAGCAAAATGCACCAAAATGGAAAGAGATAACTTGTACTGTTTATGGACAACTCAAAGTCAATGCAACCCTTCAGCATGATGTGTACTTCTCAAACAGCCTTAACGCCTGTGATCAGTTTAATTTATCACTGTCTGGGGAATGAGGCTGAAAGAAGCAGAAGTATTGAGCTCATTGGAATCAGTGCATCGACCTGCACCAAGACTAAACTTGGATTGCTGTGGTCTCCGATCATTTCTGTACAAAAGTATTTGCACGTCCTTAGGCACATGATGAAGATAATAAGAGGGCCTGTTTCTTTCCAAAGTGACCACAGACATAGTTTCTTGACTGTTCGTCATCTGGAACAGGCACTGACAACTAAAGTGAGAATATTTTAAAATAAGTCAAAGTGCTACATCTAGGGAGAAGGAATCACCAACACACCTACAGGGTAGGAGGTGACTTTCTAAGCAGCACAGCAGCAGAAAGGGATCTCGGAGTCATAGTTGACTCCAAAGTGAATGTGAGTTGTCAGTGTGATGAAGTGATAAGTAAAGCTAACCGCACTCTTTCATGCATTGGAAGGTGCATCGCAAGCAGGTCTAAGGAGGTGATGCTTCCTCTCTATGCGGCATTGCTAAGACCACAGTTGGAGTAGTGCATCCAGTTCAGGGCACTGCACTACAAGAGGGATGTGGATAACCTTGAGAGAGTTCAGAGGAGGGCTACTTCAGAGGAGTGCTACTCATATGGTTAAGGGTCTACAGGTTAGATCCTATGAGGAGAAATTGAGGGACCTGAATCTCTTCAGCCTCTGCAAAAGGAGGCTGAGAGGGGATCTTGTAGTTGTCTACAGATTCATTGCGGGGGGGAGGGGGCAGTAAGAAATAGGGGATACTCGGTCAGCAGGGTGCTGCTTGGGGTTCCTAGGAAAATGGCCATAAACTGACAGAGAACAGATTTAGTTTAGACATTAGGAAAAAATTATTGACAGTAAGGGTTGCCAAAATCTGGAATGGCCTTCCAAGGGAGGTGGTCCTCTCCTCTACCTTGGAGGTCTCTAAAAGGAGACTAGACAAGCACCTAGCTGGGGTCATCTGACCCCAGCACTCTTTCTTGCCCAGGGCAGGGGGTCAGACTTGATGATCTGCTAAGGTCCACTCTGAGCCTAAAAATCTGTGAAATCTATGAAGTCTAATGTGCATTTACAATTCAAAATAAAACTCTCCCCTGTCTTCCGTTAGCATGGGTGCTGAGTACATGGGGATCCAAAGGCCCCTTGGGAAGAAGGTTGTCATTTGAAATGCAGAAAACTTTCCACATGTCCATGATCTTACCCTCCCCCCTGCCACCCTGGGCAAAAATAAAAGTTGATGCCTGAGCCTGTTGGGTTTCTGTTACTGAATCCATTCTGGATCGTCTCTCAGTGGCTGTGGACTTATCAACAGAGAACCCGCACTGATTGCACTTACCCTTCTCAGAAATATAGGAGATGACATAATTGTCCACAGCAGCAATTGCTGGCTGCCAGGTTGCTAAGGCCTCAGAATCTGTGATATTCACCACCACTAGGCCAGATGGGCTGTCCAGAGCTGAAGGGGAGGATAATATTGAGGGGATTAAAGAAACACATTAAAAGCCTCTTTGTTACATGCAATACATGGTGGGCTGGGCACATAATCGAAACTCTGCACAAACTGCTGCTTGATCTAGTTGATCAGATCCCCTTTGGAATGCTTGGGCTCTATAGCAAAGACGTCACGCTATGAAAAATGTCAACAAATGCCACTGGTGCAAAGCAAGGTAATTGCGAGCGAGAATTAAACAAATCCCAAGAGGCATACTCTGATAACTAGTTATATTCATGTTCCGAATCCAAAAGCTCTCAGATACAGTCTTGACATCATCGATCTTGAGGCTTTTATCAGAGATGACATTACTCTCAACATTCTCCATTTCAGGCAGTTTCTTGGAGGAAACTCAGACTCCTAAGTCTGGGATAAGAAATGATGCCTGTCCACAGCCAGGGTGACCTATTGATTCACTCAGCAATTTTTTCATTGCATACTCTGCTTTTCTTTTCTTGTTTCCCTGTCTTTTTCTTGTTTTTTTTCCTTGTAGAGACCCTGCATTTCCCTTCATTTCATGCCTCTCTTTTGAGAACCTGCATTGGTTGCTCTGATTAGAGCAGAAAGGGGACATCAAGTACATCTTCCTCTCTCATGTTGAGTACATTAAACCCTCAGCCGTGGTTCTGAGCTCCTAGTGATCTATGAAACAGTTATACTATGCAAGACTCTGTAGTTTCTGTGATCTTAGGTATCCTTTCATCTCTAATTTCTGAGCCATCTGTATGACTACCTGAAAAAAGCTGAAGTTGAGTCTGCTTTCTCTTGGGTATTACCTGTTTTCAGAGATCCAGAGACAGGCTCACTTTCTTCAAATCCTTTTACAGAGGTGATGTTGACAACATATTCTACACCAGGGATCAGTTTCACCAACTTGGTCCTAGTCTTGGTTCCATCAACTGTCACAACATTAACAGTACCTAAAATCAAATGAAATGGTGAAGGAATGGTGAGATGACATCCCGACTAGTGTTTAGGCTTGCCCTACTGTGTTCCAATCAAATATGATCTTTTCCAGCATGAAAATGGCTTTTTCCTATGAAGCCGAATTTTCCTCGAAGTTAAAACTACTAACATAATGGTATTGCCTGGGTGTAGACCAGGGAAAATTTAGCATCTGAGGATAAATGTAGATAATATAAATATAAATCAAATATGAATCAAAGAGACTGGGTTATTAATATGTATCCCTAGTAGTCAAATAAATGTAAAGAAAAATAAAATCTTACCCTGTTCATGTAACATGGTATATTTTCATGTGTAAATTAGGCAGCTGTCTATTTGCAGATGGAGATATTTGCACGTGCAGTTAAACATAGGTGAAAATCAAAGCCTTGTTGTAACTACAGACTTATTTTGTTTCTGGAAGGAGATAGAGAAAGGCCAGCTACCTACATCAAGCTTATTGTTGGCCCATCTATATAGTGATTCCTTTGGGAGATCCCACAGCTACCAGTCATGAAATCTTACCTGAATAGACAGCAATTCAGGAAGTTTATTTCCCCCAAATTCTGGTGAATGTCTAGTATGACGCATCAAGACATGTATAATTTAATGTTCCTAAGCATTCCTATTGAATTTAGTGGGACTCTTTAATGTGTGTAAAGTTATACACATGCTTAAATGGTATGCTATGTCAGGGCATAAATCCTGGCCTGTCTTCCTTTTTGTTCAACTGGCACTTCCAGCATATTTCTGTTGCCTCTAGTACATTTCTGCATGCTTTTTGCTAACCCTGAAACATTCCTTAGTTGTGCTAAAGTGCACTGCTCATCTAGGAAGTCACTTTAAAATGACAGGTTCTTGTCTGTGAATTAAGTGCTAAAACTGAGTTGCGTTGTGTTCAGTAAAATGAAGTATCTTTGGCAGAAATTCAACTAAGTTTCAGCTAAGTTGGGGTGATTTTGTTAAACTACTCTTAATCTTTAAAAGGAAGATTTTTCAAGATACTGAGCACACAGGGTGATGAGCTCTTGTGAACACTGGTTTAGGAACCTAAACAGAAAAGGAGATTTTTGGTGAATTTGGTCTCAGATATGGGTTATGAGCATAAGGGAGTCCAGTTCTGAGATCTTTGTCAAATTTGACCCATGGAGTGCAGAACTTGCCACATACTGTAAGCCTATTCACCAAAATCACTTCAGTGCACTCCTAAGTTTCTGGCCAGCAACTGGCTAGCACAATACAATGAACCTCTGTGACCTGAGGCCAGACAGCTACAGACTCGGTGTGTCTACATGAGAAGCTTAACTGTGTATTTAGCATAGTTTGCTGCAAAGTAAGCATGTGTGTCTGCACGTACACGTGCTTACTACAGAGAGCTGGTGCTGGGAGCTCCCTGGAGGGTGGGGAGGTACAGGGGATCCTGCTCCTTGTCCACCTTTGCAGGGGATTGAGGCATGGAGCTACAGGGGTGGGGTAGGTCCCAGTCCCCTGCCCCAATCTGCCGGTGGGGCAACTAGCAGCAAGTTAGCTGCTATATGCCTCACTGGCATTTCTGGTTAGGGAGCTGAGACCTGCCTCTCCCCTGAAGCTCTTTTCAAGTCTCCTGCCCTTGATTGGGGAACCAGGGCCAGGAGATCCCTGCTGCTGGGGCAGGGGAACATTGTCCCTGCCCTAGCAGGCAGCTACTTGAGGCCAGGAGACAGCTGTTTCCTGGCCCAGTGCTCCCTGCCAGCCCCTTGGCTAGCACCCAGGGGGAGCCTTGACCTCCCCTAGGTGGCAGCAGGGGCCCATTGCAGGGCTGCAGGAAACTTGGTGCAAAGAGCAGCAAATCTCCTCCCTAATCCCTACATGTGTAGACACCTGCCCAAAAGCATTTACTCCAGAGTATTTTGCACCAGAATAAACTTAGGACAAATCAAATGCATATGTAGATGTGCCAGCTGAGTAATAGACACCAGAATAATGCAATCACTTCAACTTGCTCACTTCTCTCTCATCAGTGTTTTCTATATTCTTGCATTCTCACCTCCAGTTTTGGGGGTATAGAGAATCCGGAAACTTTCCACTCGGGTTCTTGGAAGCATCCAGGTGACTGTAGCTGAGTTTTCAGTGATGTCAGTGAAATTGATTCCTTTGGGAGATCCCATGGCTACCAGCAGAGTAGGGCGAGCAGAGAAACACACCATAGAGAACACAGAAAAAGTTAGATCATGTATATATCCATCCTTCTCACTGGAATAACATTGATTTCAAGTTTCTATCCCAGGAGAAAAAAAGCTATAAATATTCAATCCACACAATGCTAGATCAAAAGATTCCATGCGCTTACAATTTTTTATCACACACTTAGAACAATGTTCCTTTTGGTTTTGATTTTTGTTCAATAAAATTACAGCAGTGTTTAGCCTGGTAAAACAGCTGTTAACTACATATACGTAGGATCCTATAATACAGGGAAATACTGGAGTCTTCAGTGGCTATGAAAAATTTACATTTATGGGACTATTTTTATTTTTTTTAATTACAGAAACTCTGCTCGTCATAATTCAAATTCATTCAGATTATTTTTAGTTTTTTATTTAATCTCCTGAATCTCACTCATGCGTCCTGAAATATATTTGTCCATAGCTGTCTTTAGGTTGGAAAAAGTCTGCTTTCAAGCTGCCAAGGCTGTAATAGGGTGGATTGCCACTAAGGTCTTGAAACTGGGGTCTAAGTGCATAAAAAGCCCTGTCCTGTGAGATGCTGGACATCCTAAGTGCCTGCTGACTGCAAAGGGAGCTGAGGGAGATCAGTAATTTGCAGGATCAAATCCTAAATGATACTGCAGAATCCAGAAAAATAAAACTGAAGCCTAACCCAAATAAAAGTTGGTGAAGGCGCAGTGTAAAGAGGGAACCCTTTGCACCAAAGGAAGGACTTCCAGCTTGCAGAGAGAAGGCAGCAAAATCCTACCTCATTCTCTTTGCAGTAGCAGGCAATAGGTTAGAGGTATCCACTGGGACCATAGCTGTAAATGAACCTGCCTGCTGATGTGTATAATGGACTATAGTATCATCTGTGGCATGGCTATACTAATCTTACTAATACGTACTGCTAACTCTGTACCCTGATTACCAAAAAAAGAAAATAAAAAAGAAGGGATTCCCTCACTTTACCCCCAAAGTAGGGCCCCTTACTTCAAGCCTCTTTAACTTGGTCTTTGCATATAAGATTAGGATTTTACCATAGGGAGAAAGACAGGAAAAATACTTTCCCTGGCTCTGAAGTGATGGAATATTTAGAGTCAGAGAACAAATGGTTTAGAGGGAGGTGGAAAGGGAAGGAATTTATTTAATTTTCACTCCTACAACTAAAATTGTTTCTCTTGCTCTCTCCAAAGTGAGGGGCCTCACTAGTCAGAATTTAAAGTGGCACAGATGAGCCATGTGCCTTGTGAAGGAATGGCAGCTCATGCCTGAGCAGCAAGCTCTTTGGGCAGAAGCTGTCTTATTCTGTACAACAGTAAGCACATTGTTGGCACTCAATAAATAAGAATAACAACATAGGGTGGATTCACTGGTAAGCTCCAGGAGCTTTGTGCCTCTCTGGAAATGCCAACCAGTTAAGCTGGATTTGTGTCTGATTTGCATTACCGGAGGAACAGCAGCCAGAGCATGCACAAAATATAGATCCATCTTTATTTTTGCATAGGTGGAACCTGGGAGCTCATGGATTTATGAGGGGAGGTGGGACTGTGATGTAGTAATATTTTTGGGGGCACTGCTTTTAAACAGTCACACACGCACACGCGTGCACACAGACACTCACACGCACACGCGCGCACACAGACACACAGACACACACACACAGGCACACACACACACACACACACTTCTTGCCTTCCCAAAACTGGCTCCTGATTTTGTATACATGATGCCTGGAATCAGACAGTGTTTAAATCTTGCTGCATGCACTTCTTGAATAATTAGAGTAACTCATGGGTGTTTTTGAGATTCAGTCTGAAGATGTATGACAGCATTTTGCCCCCGACTGAAAAATATTTCAACGAGTTGGAATTTAAGCTCCTGTGATCTGAATGTGGAGGGGCCCCCAGCAGCACTGGGGGAAGAGACCTGGCGCTGGATAGTTTATATTCAGGCATTTCAGTCCTAATCTGCTTTTTGACTGTAACCAAAACAACTCTGATGAGTGTTAACAAAAATAAATAGCCCACACAAGAGAAGTCCATTAGCAGAGGAGGGACAAATACCAAACACGAGCCACATTTAAATGATTGGTGGAGACATGCCAGCGTGTAGGGTGAAGAGAAAAAAGAAGGCTCTGAGTAAGACAGCTTGGAAAGATTGCAGGAAAGGAGTTGAGGAGGGTTGTAGGCTCCAGGTATTCCAGGAGTTCCAGTGCCAGGAATGCTAAATCGGTTGAAGCAAAAGGAAAGGAAAACAACCTAATCTCCCCTGAGAACTGTAAATTATCTCCACCGTTTTCTGTAGACATTGGTTCTAGAAGTGTGTTCAAAAGTAAGCACCGCCCCCCCGCCAAAAAGCAAAGCAAAAAGCAAAATAGGTTAAATAAAGTTGCATCACACTCAGCTATGGTTGCAAAGTTAGCCATGAAGTGACAATCTGGGGAAAATTAAACAATAATAAGAAATACAACGGAGGATAAAAGAGAGTTTGGTGGCCCGAGCTTGTACTCACTCAGGCCATCGTGAAGTAGGACTCATTATAATCCATCTTTAGCTACCTACTTTGGTGCTGCCAAATGCTTTTTTGCCATCAAAGCCCAAATGTTCTTGAAGACTAATAACTAGTAAATCAAAAAGCTATTTAGCTTTCCTGGTGCCATTGACTGTCATTGTCAGGAATGGTATAACCTGCCACCTGAGTTATTTAGTTGCATTTTTATGGGCCCATATCTATTATCAATTATCCATGGGCTATTTATGGGTGTTTGTCTTTTGCACTATTGGCTTCAGTAGCTGACATGCACCTAAATCTTTCTGAAAGGGCTGAATAAGAATGTAGTCATGAGGAAAATTATAACTGCCAGTGATTTACCATAAATATCCTGTGAGTCAGGGAAAATGGGGACACGCTGCTAACAAGTACAGTTGACCTTAAACATTTCCCTGTTGTGAGTCAAACCTTTGGTGAGAAGAAAGGTTGTCTGTGATGGATGGACACTCTGCTTAGTGCAAATGTCTCAGAGACTACGTATATTCATTTGCTGTTTATTTAAGAGAGTGATTGTAATCAGTTGGGAGCTCATCAGAAATGTGCATTTTCCAGCTAAGAATTAGCACCATAATTGGTCAGATGAATCATGGTGCCATGCATCTCAGGAGATACCTTTCAGTACTGATTTTCTCATCAAAGCCTTTTAAGACATTGAATAAAGATAATCAGTAAAAGTTTTGCAAATAAGTAACATCTTTGTTTGCTTGTAAGACTGAACAAACAAAGAAAAAAATCAAGCCGATTTGAAATGAATGTTTAATTTTTTCAGTAAACAGAATTTTTAAAAACTATTTGGGGTCAAACAGCATCATTCGTTCATCCAAATAAAGAATTTGAATTCATTTTCAAGCATTTAATATTTTTCTTAAACAAAACTGACCTACATTTCAAAATGTTTTGTTTCAACATTGTTTGGAACTGGAAACCCCCCCCCAAATGCTTAATTGAAAAATGTCAAACTGAATGCTTCAGCTTTTGTGGGAGGCGTTCTGCTGGTTTTTGACCAACACACTTGGCAAATCTAGCACGAACTTGCAAAATGTTTTATCTGGCCACCGTTGGAAAACAAAATAGCTACTCCCCTACTTCCTCAGCATTTTTTTCAGGTGCAGACAGAAGTGCAGCCCTACTGAGAATCCCTCACAGGAAGTGTTCTGAGTTACAGTGATCCCCAGGAGCAAACAGAAGTTCACTGTTGGTTCCAGGGAGGAAGGGATGTAGCTGCTGGCTGGGAGCCTGCTGCGGGTTTCCCCTACCAATGGCCACTGCTCCCTGCAAGGCTTCAAAGTTTTCAGAAAGGGGAAGGGAGCAGGGGGGGCTCATTCTAGGAGTTTCCCAGCCAGCTGTGGGGGGTGAGGTGGGTGAATTGCCCCCCCCCCCAACCTCAGAGGGGCTGAGGCAGGGGCTCCAATACCCTCCAGTAGGGGCTGCACATCCCCTAGTCTGAACTCCCCCTGCTCCCTTTCCTCCCCACCCACTCTGAAAACAGCTCGAGGCTGGCAGGCAGTGCAGCTGGAAGTTATAAAAGACTCTATTTTGAAACATCTTCATCTGACCCCTCATAGTAATGAGGGGTCAGATTTTCACCCGATCAGTCATTTTTAAAGCAAGCTGCAGCTTTCCGTTTGTGTTTGGTCCCAGCTATAAACTGCTTTCTGTGGCCAGACCAGGCAACAATTGTCACTTTTGTCTGTGCCCTTAATGGCCCCCTCCTTCTCTCAACTGTAGTGGAAGGGTGGGGGGTAAAGTGCTCTGAAAGTGGGGTTTAGTTTTGGTAGAGATTTTTAGTGGTACCTACGGGGGTTAAGACACTCAAGAATAATGCAGTGGATGTACTGGAACCACAACATTACTGTGCTTGTTGCCCTCCCTGGCTCCATTAAAGTCAGAAGAGTTCCACCCATGTAAAGCTGGTATAAGGCACTGTGGAATCAGGCCATGGTCTCTTCTTTTAAAAGATAAAATAACATTTGTAACCCCTTGCACCTGCTTTTTCCACTGAAGATGCTATTAGGTGGTAAATTCAGCTGAGTAGTCACTGATACCAAAGTGTTTTGCACACTAGTAATACCCATGTCCCATGTATCCTCCATGTGAAAACTACAAAGCATTTCACAGGTATTAAAGGCTTAATTCTGTCAGAGACTAGAGACTTCTGTGTCATGTTGAGCACTTGAGCTGAAGGTTGATAGCGGTTAGTATCTTGCAGATCAAGACCTAACTGATTAGTCTTTCAGCACCCCTGGGCCCTTGGTGAGATTTATTAGCCCTTTTTTATATGTTGGCAAGCTGATGTAGGATAGAGATATGGGACTGTAGGCTGTCCTAAAGTCAACAGGGAGGTTCATGGGAATGACCAGCAAGAGGGAAAACACTTTTTGCTCCTGAAATCTGTGCTGATCCCTAGACTCTGTTGTCTTACCTTCAGGTAACAAGTATGAAATAAAGCACGCAGTCTTTTATGACATAATGAAGACAGTCAGGCAGAAGAAGGTGAGAAAGTTCCATCAGATTAGGCACATGGCAAAGAACCACAAAATGTGGGTTAGGAATGTGGGCAAGAGACAGTCTGTGAAATTCAGCGGACAACTTGGATAAGAGGTGGAGAGCAATTAGAGAGAGTTATACGCATGATGCTTTTCCCCTCCATTGTAGGGACAATACCTGTGATAGCTACTGTATTTATGGGTTGGGAACGCCGTCCACTGATAATTCCATAGAGTTCAATTTCATACTCAGTACCCTCTTTCAGCCCTGTTATATCTTGGGTGCGTTCATGACCCGGTACTATACGTTCCCATGGATCAGACTGCTTTTTGATATCCCTGATTTTAATAAAAAAGCTGTCGAAAACCCCATCATCTGCAGTCCAGGAAAGACGGAAGCCATCTGGGGTAGCATCTGAAACCAGAAGGTTGTCGACCTCAGGTTCTGCTTCTAAAAAAGGAGAAAATAGCAGTAGGGAAAAAGAAATGATTGATCACATATACATATTTTTTTTACCAGTTCATAGTGACCTGCCTTAGGTCAGGTTACAGCGTGCTATAAGAATCCAGCCACAGTTCAAAGAAATGGAAACAGTTGGCTTGCTATTAAAAGGAAGGGGGAAAAGCCCGGTAAGGGTTGAATCTTTAGAGTAATACATGTATAGTACAAGATGTATGATAATGTGTATATGGGCATGTGCAAACTTTCAGTATCCAACAATGGAACCATTATCGGGGTATACAGAATATGCCCCTGTTGTGCATTAATAAACATGCTGATATTTAGTTGTTCTCTGTCTTCCACTAGAGTTATACATCCCTTGTGAGACCTTTATTTTTTTTAAAAACCCATCATTAATAATTTACAGCAGTGTCTACAATACCGCTTGCTTCTCCACATTTGATAGGGAAGAAAAGCCCTATAGAGAAGCCACTGAAGAGATTCCTTCCCTTATGTCAAACACTTTCTGCACATGGTCCTAGCCTTCCTGATGTTTCTGATCAAAGCTGAATTAGAATATCCACTTCTCCTTTGAAATAAATGAAGAATATTGAAGACCCATATCCTCTAAGCTGTACCCTTATGTCCGAAAAAAGTTTTTCTAGAACCTTTAGTGTCATCTTTGGAGATAGAAAAGGAAGGGAAATATTGCTGGTCTGTATTTCATTGACTGTTTTTAACCATGTTATATCAAACAATTTGACTTCTGTGAGTCATACTACTTAACCCAAGGATAGGTCTGCACTAATTATTTTTTTTATCTCCCTCATAATGTGCCCCTGGGTTCCCTAGCTGCAGCAATCTTGTCTTAAATTTTACTGTCATCATCAGCAAACATTCTAGTACCTCCAATGTGCTTGCTTGCCTTTTCCACAGTGAGAGGTGCACATTTATATTCATGCCAACATTCAGGTGAATAACTCAAGCTTTGCTGATATATAGAGTCAGAAAACTCATTGGATGGAATTTGATGGAGGGTACAGGTTGGACTACAGAGGCAGTCAGGTAACAGTACTTTTCAAGAAAGCCTAGATGCAGCTGAAGAAGCTCAGCTATGATGCGTATGAGAGAATGGGCAATCACATGCTGACAGGAACACCAACTCTGCTAGTTGTGATGATCATTCTTGATTTTTTTTCTTAGTCAATCTGCATACCGAATGAAAGGAAGGAACTTATGGGCAGGAAGTTCATAATAACTTTCTTCCTGAATGGTCCTCATAGGTGGAGAATTTTGAGATGCCAGAGGCTGTTCATGTGATGAACTTCTGAGTCCAGTCTGTTTTTTTTTAAAGACTCCCATAAAGGATTCTTGCATGGAGCAAACAAGAGCAATTTTCCCTTCCACCCTCCTCTCATTTTTTTCCCATTGAACCCCATACAGGCAGGAAATAAAGAAAGCACCAAGAAACAGGGGATGAAATCATGCTAGTGAACCTATTGATCATGATGAAGTATGTGTTGCCATGATGAAGAGGATGCAAAAGCCATGGTTGTTTTGCAAATGGATTGCACAGAACATCTTCCAAGTGAGAATATAAGTGTGAAAGGAAGGATTGAAAAGAATAATTTGTTCACGTTCAAATACCTGTAATGGCCACAATGCTTAGGGGCTTTGTTTGGCGCCCCTTGGCAAAACCATAAAGCATAACCTCATAGCCAATGCCAGTAATAAGGCCTTTAAGCTTCAGATGCCGCTGGGTTCCTGAAAGAAGGAACTCTTGTGGGTCCAGCAGCTTGCCAGAATCCACCACGATTACTAGAAAGTTGTCAAAGGCATTCTCCGATGCCATCCAGGACACTGTGAACCCATAAGGGTTAATGTCAGAGACAGTTAGATTTTCCAGTGGGGGCATGGCCTCTAAAAGAAGGGAAGGTGCAAAAAACACAAAAAAGAAAAGAAGCGAAAAATATTGCGAGTTAAACAGCGTCATGGAAGCCACCATAAATCAGTCATAAATCTCCCGCAACCCATAGGATTTAATGGAAATGCATGACCAGCACAACAAAGGAGGGATTTTCAAAGGAGCTTAAAGGAGTTAGATGCCACATTCCCATTTAACATCAGTAGTATTTCAGCACCTAACTGTCTTTGGCCTCTTTGAACATCCTCAACATAAGTGATTAAACACATTCATTTAATTTCACATACACACAGTGAATCATAAATAATACAGGCTTAGAAATTATTTGGGTAATTTAATAAAAAGCCTGATATATCTCCTCCTGTATCTAACTTTCAACCACTATCTTTTGCTTTTTCTTCCAAGGATTGACCCAGTAAAATTAGAATTAAGGTCATTGGAAGCACAAGTTCTCAATTACCCAAGGATTATTTCTTTGAAAAAATGAAATTTCACTAGATAAAGTTAGGGGCTAATGGCTTCAGATCAGACTAGCTACCTAATCTGCCAATTAATTATGGGCAAGCTTCCCTTTTTATGTCAACAACTTAAAGGGATTCCAGTACAGATTTCCCTCCTCCCTGATAATTTTCAGACCAAAATATCCTTAGTTTTAATTTAAGGGATTGTCAAGAGTTCAGTTGCCACTGACCATTAAAATAAGTGGCTGGATTTTTCAAAGAGCTCATTTAAAAATATGCACAATTTGACATTGTGAGCTGGTGAGTACGGAGCTTTTTTGGGGGGGGCCTTCAGGGTGGTTACTAAACATCACAATTTCATTCACAAATTCTTGCCCCAGTTGTTCCATTTTACTCCATTCATAAAATCTACCGCTCCTACAAGACTAAGCTTCCATTTACTTCAATGGATATTTATAAATAGTGTTTTGTTCTGTGTTTTTTAAGTAACACGCTTCTCTTGGAGAAGGCAAGTTAGTCAAAATCAAACTTTTATGCAGGAAAGGGGTGGTTTTGACAATTGGTTTGAAATGAAACCAAATTTGAAAAAAGTAATAGATGATCATAATAGCTTGTTTTTAATATTTTTGAACAAAAATTCTGGCTTTTTGGTTCAAAATAACTTTCCTTTTATTTCAGATTTTTAATAGAACTTTTCAATTACCCTGAACAGAAAGTTATTCAAGACTTTAAAATAACCAAAAATATTTAGATTCTATCTTTGGGAAAAAATGGAATCTGTAGCTGAAGTGGTGCTTATATATGGAGGAGTTTGTGGCATTGATTTTTTCTTTTTATTAGTCAGCTTGTGATTTTAATACAAGCTGAAGATGTCTACAGCAATAGGTTGCTGCTTTTAGGTTTTGCATAAATCTAAATGAAAATGAATTAATAAAACAGATACTTGGTCAACCAAAGGCCAATTTGTGAAGGGCCAACCGGTGAGCAATTACACAGGACATCTCACTGACTTACTGAGAGCTCATGCCAGTAACTGCTGCTCCCCAATATGGTTAGTAGAAAATATTTGATTTTTCTGAATAATTTACAAAAAATATGTTTTGCCAATGCTACTCAATAGTAACAGTAATGGGTTTTCAGCTTCACAGGATATTACTACCACTTCAAAAGCCTCAACTAGGCTCTAGAGCTAAAGTCCTGGCCCTTTGAAATTTCACAAGTCACACAGAAAGGAGCTGTCAGCCTCACACACTGTCAGGACTACACAGTGTAACTGAGCCTACAAGACAACAGGAATCTTAAACAGGCAGTGCTGCTCTGAATCCCAACAAGTGCTATAGATTAGATTATTGGCCTTGTGATACCAGCCACACATGCTCATTGGTCCACCTGACCCTGCTGCACACTTTCTCTGAGCCTCCAATACTGAATAATCTCTTTAAGCATCAACATCATTATGTGATCTGAAGCCACTAAGCATAGCCAGCATTGCTGGAGCAGACACTTTGTTACATAGGGGAGCAAAAGAGAAAATCCTGTACTTTGCTCCATGGCAAAATAAATTTTAAAAGAATAAATAAAAAAAAAAAAGAAACCAAAAAGAACCTTTAAATGGGTACCTGTCATGACAAAAGCAGTGAGGGGCTCTGTGTGGACACCTGCACTTGTGGTGCCCTTAATATTAATATCATAGCCAGTGTAATCTACCAGGCCTGAGATGTGAGCGTTGCGGGCACCTCCCGACACTGTAAGCTCCTGAGGTTCATGTGCTGAATAGGAATCTCTAACATTTATAACAAACTTTGCAAAAGGCCCATTTCTTGTGGTCCATGAGAGGTTGAAGCTGTCGGGGGTAACGTTTGTGAGTGTTAGCGTGCCCAGCTGTGGCTCAGCCTCTGAAGGGAAAGGAACACAGGTGAAGAGAAGGCATTACTTAGCGAAGAGCTGTGCTAATAAGCAACGGAGGGTTATGGCTGCTTAAAGCTGTGTCTGTACTGCGTTGTACCTAGCTTTTAGCCTCTGTTTTGCAGCACGTAATAGAATGACAAACTGGGTATTCATAACAACTGTTTGAATGCTGGTGGTATAATTTCCATTGCATTTTAACTTGTTCTTTTTTTTTTGGTTCTATTTCTTAAGAAAACTAGATTTTTAGAATTATCTTCAGCCTGATTTACAGAACTGCCAGACGCATGCTGCCCATGTGAATTCAAAGAGAACTTGCAAATGGTCAACACCTCTGGAAATGAAGCTGTGAGGCCCAAACACACAAAAGCACATAGGCACCTCAAGTCAGCCCTCTTCTCAATATGTCCTATTGGCTAGTTTAGGCAGCCAAGTATTTTGGCTATTGTGGGTTTCAGTGTGCAATGTCTAACTCTCCCCCTGTATCAGACTCATCTTGTAGGTGCTTAACCCACAGCTATGGATTATGGTAGAAGCAAAATGCCTACATGATAAATCCTGTAATGCAGAGTGGTGCAGCATCACTAAGCCCCTTTGTGCAATGTCCAGGAATATGTACCAGGACTTTATTCTGAAAAAGCCAAATCTATTAGATAAAGCAAGGGAGATTTTAATGCATAAAAGTCAGAGAGCTTCATGCACAGAAGAAGGTCAATATAATTATCCCCACCAGTGGGCTATGGGGACATTGAGGCTTGGGGTATTGAAGTACAGGAACTTGTTTGGATCACCCAGCAACTGGTGGCAGAGAAAATTACAGGAATTCAGGTAGGATGAGTTCCAATTAAGGACCTTTATCTATTTAGCCATATTGCTGAATATTGAATGAAGGCCATTATACTTTTTTAGTCCCATATTCTTCTGATGATAAAAGCCTTCCTCATACACAGAAATGTCCCATGTATTGATCTCATCCTCAAACTGAATATCTTGAACTGGAGCAAAGCCATTTATTTTATTTTTAAATGAATCAATAAATCATTTATGGAAACCATTTTATCAAAATGTTTTGGGACACCTTGGTGAAATGGAATCAGTAATTATTTAGGGGAATTAATTCTGTAAGTGATTCATGCTGGGGAAGATAACAGACACATCAATGAACAACAGAACAACTGAAGAGCAAAACTGTATTGATAACTGAAATAACTGAAGTGCTGCAAACTGTTCCAGAACTGATTCTCCCACCCGAGACTCAGCGTAAATGATTTAGGAGAGAGTTTGTCACCCCATTCCCTAGTCCAGGAGCAGGTGCTTCTAAGTGCCCCCAATTAAGGATGCATGCTGGGTCTGTCATCATGCTGTCATCTAGCGACCAGTAGTGCCAGCATGGTTGGTAATGAAATTGTCATTGGGAAAGCTTAGTGCTTCTGAAGACTGGGATGCAGAGGCAGACAACTGTAGATGGAGAATGTAGTGATACCAGACACGGACCCCTCAGCCCTGCATGCAGGTTGAAGAGAACAATCTTTTCTATCCCGATCCTGAAACAGGCACATTCCGTCACATGCCATTTGCATCCATGTCAAGCAGGCCCATATCATGGCACCCAAATTCCAGGAGTTACTACATGCAACACAAGGTGAAAGTATCTCTCCAGGCAAGGTTTAGTAGGATCCCAATATTCTGGAGTCACCACCAGCATTCAGAAGAGCTCTGGCATCCAGCGGAAAGTACTGAACTGTCCATTTAAGACTCACCAGCAATGATGCAAGTGATAGAGTGGGAGGCTGATCATCAAGAAGGAATGGACTTCTTTTTGATCCCAGCTCTTTACTAGTGGGGGGGACATGAAATATGCCAGGCAGAGAAAACACTCTTGGACCAGCGTTAGATAACTGGACCACTCCATGCAGTGCCTGTTGGTGATTCAGCATGCCACAGAAAACACCAGTAGAGAAATGCAAATGCCAATACCATAAGAGACATGTGACCTTTACAAACAAGGAACCAAAATGGCATGCAGATGCCTTTCTGGTAGGACAAAGAGAGTTCACCCTCATGGAGGGTCACAGGCAAATGAGGATGGATGATATAGAATGAATATCAGTATTATTTCAGACCAAAGGCAAAGATATTCCAGAGAAATCCATCTGGACCAAGTCAGTTATATATATATACACAGAACTTGCAAATAAGTGTATATATAAAGAAACCAATCAGAGGTTTACTGTGTTGCTCCCTTAATGGTGGGGACACTTTTTCGGCCTTTCTCATGGTCCTAGATATCCTTTCTTTAGAATGGGCTTGGGTTCAGCTCATTCAACTTCTTCCCATACTAAAGAGGGTGGCTTAGATGAGAAATGGTGATGTCTGACCAGAGCCACGTTCTAGAGCAGCTTAGAAGACAGTGGAAGAAACAATAGAAAAAGCAAACCTTGAAGATGAAATACCTGTGGTTGCCACTGCTGTCAAAGTCTGACCAATTTGCCCATCAACTAGACCATGGAGTTGGACAGTGTAATTAGTGGCAGCTCTTAGATTGGTGATTACAAAACTTCTTGAAGCCCCTGACACTGTGTGCACCAGGGAGTCCAAAGGCAAGTCAGAGTTTCTGACTTCTAAAACAAAGTGATCAAAGGCAGTGTCCTGTGCTTCCCACGTGAGAGACGCACTGTTTGAGGTAGCGTTTGAGACAGTTAGTTTGCTAAGGAGAGGTTCATCTACTATAAGAAGAAAAACAAATGGACATGTGTTGCAATTATTAAAACACAGAGTAAAAGTAAAATGAAATAAAACAGATAAAACAACAGTAATCAGAGGTGGAAAAAAGACTTATTTGATTAGCTAGCCCTGGTGCCCCTTCCCCATCCTATCCCAGTCACAGTTGAACCAGACTCACCCCAGTCTCCTTTAGCAATAAGGGCAGCTTGGCCATGACCCAGTGATGGCTCTCTGCAACCTACAGTCCCCAGGTGGAGAACTCCAAATTCATTTAACTTCCAGAATGCTATTCTCCACACAGAAAACATGGCTGTTGTTGATTTAGTCACAGATACATGCTACTATGCTAAACCATGCCTGATTTCCTAAAGTTCTGCAGATCTTTCTGGTATAATCATATTGGGGTGGAATCAAAATTCCTCAGATTTATACCTCTTAAGATGACACACTTATTCTTTGCAATCCCTGATGAAATACAAGTGGTTTTATCTTTGTAATTTCTCCCTAGGATAACATAGGCATTGTACTAAGAGATAAATTTGTTCAAACTGTGTCAAAAGGCAACAGTTAATATGGGTGTTAAATAGGGGAGTGCAAAGCGGGCCCTATTTGATTTGGATTTGGATTCAGCCCTAATCGGGGACAGTGATTCAATTCATTAGTTCGGATCACTCTTCCTGATTCGATTTGGCTGAATGCAAGTATGAAGATTCGAAGCCGATTCGGAGAACCAGCGATTTGGACACAGACACAGCTTTAAAAGTTTTTTCTACATTCTTCAAGGTACCAGCATGGCTTGAGATCGCTGCGGTGCTGGGGCAGATGGAGAGTCCCACAGGAGCGTGGGGCGGGGGGTGGGGGGGGCTCCACATGTTCAGCAGCAAACCTGGAAGTGGACTTGAAATATTTCCAGACAACTTCCAGGTTTGCCAGGGAGTGAGCTGGGACCCCCCCCCCCCATGCCTCTCCAGCTCAGCAATCAGCTGCTGGGTGACCCTGAGTGCCCCCCCAGACTCAGGAGACACCAGTCATTGAACTCGGGGGGTGTGGGGGGCTCCCTGCACACTCCCTGGCAGACCCAGAAGTGGACTGGAAGTGCTTCTGGTTCACTTCTGGGTCTGCTGCTGAGAGCGCTGCATGCCTATGGGACACTCCATGTGCCCCAACATCACAGCACACATGAACTGCACCGGGTATCTAGAGGTATGTAGAAAAAACATGTAAAGCTGTGTCTGTGTCCGAATCTTTCTGAAACAATTCAGAGGGTTACAATTCAATTTGGAGAGATTAAAGGGTCCTCTGATTTGATTTGGATTCAGAGATTCATCCGTCAAATTGGCCAAATCGTCACCAAACCAAATCAGGGACCAAAGCATTGCACAGCTCTCGTGTTAAACTATTGTGTGAGATACTGTATTCCTACCCTGAGAGGAGATCTAGTAGTTTTGTAATTGGATATCTTACTACTTCCAGCTTTATGCTATTATTAATCTAATGGCAGATTTCTTTCTTTCCTTTTAGGGTCCTTGCTAAGACAGGACGAAAAGTGAAACTTCAGGTTGTATTAGGTGGTAAAATATAAGTCCATACCTATTCTGTGTCAGTATGAGCCCTATGCATCCTTTTTGTCCTTCAGCAGCAGTTATTTGAGGTTTTAACTGGAATTAAAGTGGTGTATTTACTTTGTACAAATCCACTCACAGCTTGAATTTCACCTGAAACCCATGCAAAGCCAGCAGCAAGGTAACTCCTCCACCCCAAAACAACCTTTACCTATAGCTACTACAGCTTCTTATTCAAGAGAAACAGCACCCCCTAAATGCATCATAACAGATACAAACATGTCACAAAGCTGAGGTGTTTATAGGAAAACATCACCTCAAGGCTCAATTCTTGAGATGACTTACTGAGTATCCCATTCTCTCTGAAGTTGTCCCTATTCTGATGGAGTCGAGCAAGAGAAAGCTTATTATTTCTGCTGTGAGTGAGATAGTCTCTCATGGTCATGGATGCCTCTCCCTGAGTGAGATCATGGTTAAATGTAACCTTAATTTAAAACATCTCCCAACACTCTTCATCGGAAGATGTGAATAAGTATAAACTGATGGGAAGCTGGGTGGGAGAAATAAGGCCAGGGAAAAGGGATGGCCCTGTAAGGAGAAAGAAGAGTTAGAATATGAGGTAGGTTTATATACCTGTAATAACAGCAACACTTATTGCCTGTGTGCGGAAACCAGGAGTGATCCCATAGAGGTAGACAATATAATCAGTGCTGGGGGATAGCCCTGAGATATGAGCAGTTCTTAAATTGCCTGAGATGTTGTACTCCATGGGCTCCAACAACCTGTTAGAATTAATAATTTCAATGGTAAAGGTCTCGAAGGCCCTTTCAGTGGCTGTCCAGGAAAGGTTGAAGCCTTCTGGAGTAATGCCGGAAACGTTTAGCTCACCAACTTCTGGGTGCATTGCTGAAGAGGAGAACAAAATGAGTTAGAATTAGATACCCCTTGAATTCCCGATGTTCAGAAATGCTCTTCTTGCATATATTGCTTCCCATCTGCCAAAGCTCTAAGCTGACCCTGGAACAGAAGGTTCAAACAGCAGCTTGCTGCAAGCCAGCAGTAGCTAAAGAGAAGCAAGTAAAGAAAAAAAAAAGAAAAAGAAAAAAGAAAATGTCTAAAATTGCTGCATAAAAGAAAGCTGCAAGGCCATGGCGATTTTTCCATCCTTCTGAGAGCAGACATGCATCCTGAGATCTGAGCATGAAAGCAGATGTGAAAGAACAACACATTCCTTCACTCTTTTAAGAGAAATTGAAACTTGAACCCTTACTTTATCAAGGGGGAAAGGTTGTGTTTCATTTTAGCTCTTCCCCACTCCCTCTCACTTTCAAGAATATGGAAGTTGGCATGTAATCCTGGAGCTAGAGCCAAAATTTGGTGCTATGATAGCCCCCTTGTGGTTTCTCTCCTCCTGGACGCATCCCTGATGCTCTACATAAATGCTCAAGGAAGTCTCACAATAGGAAATCCCCAGAAAGAAAATGTCTTAAAAAGCCAGATGTCTGACCAGGAAAGAGGTGGGATATCCTACAGAGTGTCCTCTGTTATTTCTCTTGAAGTATTGTAGAGACAGAACATAAGCCATACTTAGGCAGGAAACTGTAATGTCTCTTTTCTTTGTAGATCTGTAATGCTTTGTTTGTTTTCTTAAAGCAATCATCTACGCATTGTGACTGGAGTAGAAGCTGGGATCACCCCATACTCAGAACTCCAACGGGAAGTTTTTAATGCAGGACACAACCCAAGGCAAGCGCATCATGTCAAATCAGTCCAGCCAGTCCAAGCTTCTTAAAGCGCCATTGCAACAAACAAGCTATACATACCCTATCTTTTAATTAGTTTTAAATTCTCCTGTGTAGTTTTAACTGCTGAATAAAATGTACTCAGAAACCGAAATTGAGACCATGCTTGAGCCGTCCTCCAAGCCAGAGAAAAAATTGCAGCAGATTGCAAAGGGCTTATGGGAAGCCCAGGTTCTACATGAAACAGATCATTAGCACATCTGAATGAAGAGCCACTGTGCCCCAGGTATTGTCATTTGGGAATGTGAACTAGAAAGTCCTATCTATTTCAAAACAGTCTGAGTGTCTAAAAGTGACTGTAAAGTTATGTGTGACATTGAAATAATGTGAACTTCTACCGTAAGTATATAGCCCCATAAGGCTGGAGAGAGATATTCCTGTGTTATATCTAATAGATAGCAACTGCTGCCCACTGCAGGTACAGCAGTAGATATAACAAATAAAACACCTGATGAGGCATCAGATCTAAACTGGAAAGGAAATAAAATAAATATTCAACTGAATAGGTAGAATACGTCATCTGGGCCTGCTTCAAACGAAGGCCAATTTATTAGAGATCTGTTAATCATTACAATAAGACTCTTTTTATTTACAGAAGATAAGCTTGAATTTCTCCAATTTATGGAGCATTCTTGAGGTTTTTCATATTCAAAATCCAGATCTGAATATGAAGGTGGTGACTTAACACTCTTCTCTGCTTTCTATTATATATAGTGTTTTTATTATATGTTGTATTTACATCAATGAAAGCTGAATGAATAGTGAAGGTGAAGAGAAGAGTCATAACACTGTGGTCTAGATTACAGATTATTTTAAGCAGCTTTTGGTTATTGATGGCCGAATTTTCATCTCTGACACTCATTATACCTCAGCATAACTCTGTTGACTTTAGTGGAGTTATTCCCAATTTACACTACTGTCAGAGCAACAAGACGGCAATACTGTAACATGCAATATTAACAAAGTTACATGTTTCAATGCATGTTTTTGGCCTTTGAAAGAATTCATCTCCATCCTGGTCTACTTTAAATACAGGATGTGGAACTAGAAAGGACTCCCTGGGTCATTGAGTCAAGTACCTTGCGGACAACTTCCTCGTATAATCCAGTTAATAGACTTATCCATATACTTTGTGCATTGGTTTGGCAACAGTTTTGGAATATGAAAAACACAAGTGTTTGCTGTTTTGTGTACTGGGCCTATAAAAATGGGTGTCCATACCTTTCACAGGACACTGTGCTCTTTCTGATTATGTGCACTACAGAACTGGGTTTTGTAATTAGCATCAATAGTCAAAGAAATGAGGTAAGTATGCAAGAAACAAACAAACAAACAAAAAAGAACAAAAAAAAGTAAGAAAAACAATTCTGAAGAAAAATAGGCCCTTCTTAAAGCAAATGACATCATGGTGGCACTGAGACTCTTCCTGGAAAATCTGATCAGGCCAGAGGTGTTCAGCTGAGTTTTAATTACAGGCACCCATGCAAAACTGATCAAGTGTACAAGCTCTCACACCCCTATCTTCAGAGAAGAAAGGGATGTGGAAGCGGATGAATGATTTAGAAAGGGTACCTGTCGTGGTTTCAGTGGAAAGGGGTTTGGTCCTGTGGCCCTGAATCATACCATACAGGGTGATACTGTAGCGTGTGTTATCCTTGAGAGCAGTAATATTCACAGAACGCAGTCCCCCTGGGACTGTATGATTCTGAAATTCTTCTGGATTGTTAGACTCCTGCACCTGAAGGACAAAATTCTCAAAGGCCCCGTCTGCTGCTGTCCACGTGGGTCGGAAACCATCCCAGCTAACCTCTGATACTGTTAAATTTCCAAGCTCAGGTTCCTCCGCTGAATAAGGACAGAGAGTCAATCAGTTACTGCAATTACAGATTGATGAAGAAGTGGCGTTCCGTGTTAATGAAATTCACTTGCAAGCAGTTATGTATAGATGAAATATGCCCATTTTCAAATATGCCTACCCTTGATGACTCTTCATAAAGTCTCCTTCAGAGACTTGGACTGCAGAGCAGTATAGTAAGAAAAAACAATAATAATAATAAACAATAGCCATATTAATATTCAAATATAGCACACAGAAGGCCATTTATATACATCTTTGGAGCTGAAAGTATTTTACAAACGTGTAAAAAGCCTCACCATAAGGTATGTAAGTATTTCAATAACCATTTAACAGCTGCTATTAGTAACCCAGCAGTTACTGCTCTGAAGTGATTATGATACTGCAGTTTTTCTTATTCTAAGGTTAAGAAGAAGCTTTAGCTTTTGTAGTTAATTGGAGCTGTGAGTTTTGTGTTTCAAATGGTGTTCACTTGGAAAACACCATTTGATTTTTATAAATGAATTTCTAATGCAAAATAATACAGAATGGAAAGTGTTCCCTCTGCTCCATCACCCCATCTTTAGAAATATACTACTTTGAAGTTTCCCAAGATCTTAGAGTAAGTTTCCTGGGGACAAATATGCTGGATTTTTTTGAAGGAATTATTGCCATTATGCTAAAATAGGAATTTCAGATGTAGGATACAGAAAGCTTCCTGTATTGAGAGAATGATTGATTCTTTGAAATTATGGAAGTCCGCAAAGGAAACATGATATTGTGGTTTGCAGTACATATAATCTATGGTTAGCCTATAAATTTAGCCAGTTCCACATGTCTCCTTTCTCTTATTTGCATTGTTGAAATCAACATACAATATTTATGATAGGACCTGATTATTCAATCACTACTCAAACTGCTGCATACTTACTCATGTCTGCTGTTGCACTGAAATCAAAAGACCTGATTTTTTTATACCTGATATACTAGGGTCCCCTTACAACACACTCGGCATGTCTACACATGCACATGTACTGCACAGTATGGGCATGTGTCTACATGCACATGTCTCTATGAGCAGTAAATATTGCAACTTGCACTGTCTTGAGTGTAAATTTATACCTAATTAGTTACTGTGCAGTAACACACCTGTAGACACCTTACTGTGCAGTAACATGGTGTGTGGACTGACTTGGGACTAACTTTAGTCCCAAATCAGTCTGCATAGCATTAATAGACTTTAATGCCTGCATGTGTAGATGCCGGCCTATTCCTGCTTACTGCACAGTAAATTTAAGCCAGCATAAATGTATGTATAAACATGCCCATTGGGTGTAAGAGGATTTATTTACACCATTTCAAGGCAGTGTAGTGTAAAGGGGCTCTAAAGTACGTGAGAATAAAGCTCAATGTGATGAAGGGCTAACTCCTATTTTATCTTTACATAACTAGAATGGCACTTCCAGAGCCATATAACTGCCATTTTTGACACACCTTACAAATGAGGGTTGAATGTAGTATGGGTAAGTATGTTTTATAGGGCCTAATTTATATAGCATGAGCCTAATACTCCAGAACTCACATTACCTTCACCGGATTTATGGATGCTTAGGCCCTATGCCATTGTACAAAAAAGCGGTATCATTCAGCTCCACCAAACTCCCAACTAGCTCCCTCCCACCTTCCTGTAACCCTGAAAAAGATACTGTTGTATGGAATAACTTTTCAAATCAGTACTGGTCAACATATATTGCACAATCCACAGCTGAGCTGTTTTAATAAAAAGCAGAAACAAGGCTCCTTGATATCTAAGGGAAATGCAGTATAGAAAGCACAATTCAGCTGGAAAAGGGAAAGCAGGATGAAAAGGAGATGGTTGCTTCACAAGTTAAAAATATTTTATGGCTGTGTAGGCAATTAAAATAAGACATTGCTTTAAATCAAAATAAATCAATATTAGAAATTAGTGCAACATTGTTCAAGAAAAAAAGAATACAATGATTATTGTCAGTACTGCAGGTGTCATGACAATTTAATAGCAATACAGACTTCCCTGAATTTAACTTTCAATTTCCAGTCAGAAATGCAGAATCACAAGGTTTCTTTCCCTTTCAATTTCCTTTACAAGGGCATGCAAGTCTGATGTGGAATTGCATCCAATCCCCATCATGCTGTCTCATACAAAACCATGCACTGCACCTGCTCAAAAAAGGCTCATTGTTGCATGACAATAGAGATGACAACGATGATGTGGAACAGCATACGAAGAGATGATGTTACTTAGTTTAAAAAAAAAAAGAGTGAATACATCATGGAGAGATGAGACTGCTCTAATCACTTCCTGGCCACAGTTTGTGTGCTCCTGTGCAAAGCCTGCAACTCATATAATGATTTTGGTACTAGCATGAAATGGGAATGTTGCTAGGCTATTTGCTATTTTTTCCAGCTTCAGATTTGAATTGTGGCACCTGCTCATTATGTACACTACATACGGAGGTTACAGAACTGATTCCTATTGCTACTGTATTGTTCAAGGAGAAATGCATGTGCTAGGGAAAGATAAGGGCCTGTTTAAAGACACAGGAAAGCCACACTCCCCATGTGTTACAACCTTTTTTTTTCCTTCTCAGTCATCACCACTTCCATGCAAACACTGCCAGAGGCTACCTGCTTGATTCTTCCTTTTGCCTAACTAGCAATCCAGACAAGTCCCAATAGCATCCTGCTATTTCACATACCTTTTAAATAGCAGATGCATCAACTTCCCTGTCCACATGCACACTGAAAAGGGACAATCGATGCTATGTCACCTGAAAGGCTGAATGAGAAACTGCCCATGCTAGGTAACTCAAAGTTCTCATTCCACAGCAACAAGAGTTTTATCCCATGCAAAAAAACAAAACAACCCCCCCCCCCACAAAAAAACAACCTTTCAGGAAGGAAGCCATTTCTTATGAAGCCAGCCTGACATTTCTGCAATGGAACAGTAGTATGACATGACACCCTGCATTTCAAAGCAGAAACAAGAACAGATGGCGAGCAAAATCCGTAAAAAAATACCTGTGTTGGTTATAGCTTCCAGTGACTGAGACAGCTGACCTCGAGCACTTCCATGGAGGTTAATCTGGTATTGTGTGCCAGCTGTGAGATTGGTAAATTCTGTTTCTCGTTGGCTTCCCGGCAAAAAGATTTCCAGTGTTCTGTTTAAACTGGACAGGTCTTTCAGAGTGATAAAGAACTGATCAAATACCTCATCTTGTGCTGCCCATGTTAGGGTGAAACTACTGAATGTCCTGTCTGTTACTTTTAGATCATGAAGTTGGGCAGTGACTTCTGAGATGGAAAAGGCAGTGGGCGCTGACAGCTCAGTGTGAGAATCAGTGCTCGGAACTGTTAAGTAACTTAGCTCAGTAGGTGCAGGGTAGGTAGCATTAAGTGAAGTTTCATTGTTTGTTTCTCCGGGTGCTGTGACTAGAAGTGCTAAACAAAGGTAAATTACAAGTTAAAATTTCCGAAGGAAAAAAGCAAAGACACTAAAATGAAGCCTAACATCTGAGAAAACTAGGTTCTGGAGTTTGCATTACAGATTTTGAAACACAGAGAAAGCAGATGGCGAACTGATTGTTTGGAGACTGAATCCAGGTCAGAGGTAGCATTGCAGAGGTAGGATTATGAAGCTTAATGTTGCCCTGATACACGGCCACACGAGAACCAGAGCATAAGCCACTAGAGGTAACAATTCAGGGATACTAGTTTTCATTAGTGATATGGGGACATATCCTCAGCTGATGTAAATGAGCAGTTCTGCTGCCTCAAGGGAACTTTGCTGATTTATGTATGCTAAGGATATGACCCTAAATCTCTTCAGCATGCCTCTTATCTATATAATATGTCAGCTGACACTACTGATGCAAACCAGAAATGGAATGCATGCTAGATATTGCAAATATATTGAGATCCAGCTTACAGGGTTGGTTATTTGACTGGTCAAATAAAGTTCAGTCAATTGACTGGTCAATTATCAGTCATCAATTGTAAAAAATTGCTAGTGGATCCAAGTAATACACAGAAAAAGCACAAATTTTCCATTAATAAATGTGTCAACAAGCTGTTTAAAAAATCATATTTATGTCCAGAAAACTACAAAAAATGTAGGCCTTTTGTAAATTTGCTATAATCTTTGACTTGCCAAAAAATATGCAGTCAATTGACGATATTTAACCGGTCAACTGAACAGCTTGACAACCCTACCAGATTGTGTATTCAGCTACAAGAGAAGTATGCTAACTCTCTCCTTAACCAAAGAAAAACAAACTTATGTGGTTGCCTATCTGTACACATGCAGGATTCTAAAATAGGAAAAAAAATAATAAAAGTTGATTCATCTTTCATAAAATAGCTTTTATGATACCGGCTGAGATGGAACAGTGATTGTCCTCTGTGGGAGTTTACATGCTATCTATGGGTCATGCTATCTATGCCTTGTTCCATAGTCAGATTTGAGAAATCTGAGCATTGTGCAGATGAGAGAGAGCTGGTACTGATCAAAGCTGGTAGGCAACAGACACAGGTTACATTCCTGAAACTTTAATTAGTCATGCAAAACTATTTCCTTATTAGTGGACTAACTGGATCATTTCATACTCAAATGGCAGCCCAACGTTCATGTCCTGATGGTGCTCAGTTAAAAGGCAGCAAGTAGCCTTCTATCATTAGTCAGATCAGCACAAGTACATACCCTAGATTCAACATCTGTCTCCAAACAGACACTTGTGTATCACAAAAAAAAGTTTTCAAAGGCGAAAACACGATTAAAAACGTTTTCAAGTAAAAACAAAATAGATATCAAGAAAATACATTTCTAGACAAATATTTATGTAAAAGCACTGTTTCTGCTGAACTTCAACAAAATTAGAAGCCTATGGGATGGATTCTATCACTTATACCAATTCTGTATCAGTGAAATTCTGTTCTTGATTTAGGCAAAAAGTCCTAATTTACTTTGGTGTGAAAATGGGAATTAGGACCTATATTTAGTACAATATGAATAAAGTAACTTCATGGTCACAATAGCACATCTGAGTGATTGCATTCATTCCCTCTCTGCCAATGAGGATACTGTTATAGCTGTTATCTGACTTCAGAGTTACATCACTGTAACATCCACAGAGGAAACGGTGCAGTACCTACATTTTAATCAACTGTATGTAGACTTCACTTGCAAAATCAGCAATTTGCCAGCAGATGACATCCAGTTCTTTGCTATTCTAGGCATAGCAGAAACTCAAGCATCACGGAAGTATGCTACTAGTTGGCAAATGCTGATTTAATACTGATCTTTTTACATACATGTTAGTAGCTATCATGCACTGTGGAGTACATCCAAGTATATAGTCATGCATACATATAGTATCCAGACCAGCTGAAATAAAAGGGTAGCAAAATTAACAAAAGGATACAGCTCAATGATGCAGACACTTCCAGTGGAGAATGGTCATGCAAACTGAGCTGAGGACCTATTGAGACATGCTGAAAAGCACATGGAAGAGCAAAATAAAGACTGCTTTTAAATATTCCAGAGCTTTTACAGTCACAAACTTAGTGTTGTTCAGTATTTGATTTAATTTAAAGTTTTGGTGAAATTTTAAAAAATAAGATTTAAAAAAAAATAAAATTAAATCTCTCCCATAATTTTAACCTACCTAAACTCTGATCAAAATTCCCAAATGAATGTAATAAAAAGGGATGAATTTTGAAATAAGCATTCACTCCACTCCCTCCCCTTTTATTTCACTAGTTCTAGTGTAAATAAACCCAATTCTGCTTGGTGATATTATTTACAAGCAAGAACTTTGTTTCTCATGAATGCTACTACTACAGGGAGGTAGGGTCATTCCTCCACTGAGCCACCCAGATGGGGGTGAGACCCTCATTGGTAACATTGAAATACTTGATCTTACCATGATACATGGTTAAACATACTCTATTGGATTCTGCTGCTTAATTTAATCAATGGGACTCTACTGACTTTAGTTAAAGTTGCAGGGCATATATCTATATTGGTATATTTTTTCTAATAATTTTTACTGCAGAAATGGCTGGCAACCATAGCTAAGGATTTAATTATTTTATCTAAGAAAGGATATAAAAAAGAGAGATGAACCCTTCTTGAAACCAATGCATAATAGCCCCGGGCATACATTAATTTAATGATGTGATGGGATCTGATCCCAACAATCCCGCCTTCTGTCATGATGCACATGCACAGGTGGCAAGACACACAATGTTGGGATTGAGAATCTGATTCCAATCACAACATTACTATTTACCAGGGCAGGGGGATCCTGGGATCATGATCATAGGGAGAGACTGGCTCCCCTGCGCCAGCAAGTTGAATGCTGGATGCCCACAGCCTGGCCTGAGCTGTGTGGTCCCAGGGCTGGGACCAACAATCAGTTAAGCGTGGGTCCTATTCCTGTGACCACAGCGGGGCCAGTCCCAGAGCCCCAAGCTGTAAGAAAACCTTCTGTGGAGCCTAGATGCAAACACAATTTTTTAAGGTTGTGGTGCTCTGGGGTCCTGTGACCACAGAACCTCTTCTCAGTCCCAAGGTCCCCCTGTCTGGGGTGTGTCAAGTGCCTTGTTCCACCACTCTGTGGGAGCTGTGGGGGAGGCAGTCAGCCTTCTGGATCATCAGATGAGCTCCCTTGACCTGGCACCTTGAAAAAAGTGGGGGCTGCACTACATAGCTGTCACACTGCCAACACGGGGAAGCTGTCAACCAAGGCTTGCCATGTAGCTAGGATCAGGCTACATGTCAGGAAACCTGCCACACGCTTCTTTTAAAGTGCAATGGAAACCAGCTACAAACATATTATACACATTTTGTGAAATATTTTTATGGTTTCCCATTTTGTCATGCCATTAAGTGCCCGAATGTGTGGCCAAGTTCGTATTTAAGACACAATTAACAGCTTAACACCATCATAAATGTAACATCTGCCAGGGGCCCTAGGAAACATGCATGGTTTCATATAAAAGACAGAGAAATTAAAAAATATCAGGACACATGGAAAGTATTCAGGTACCATAGCTGATAAAATCTATGGATGCTAAACAGATGAATAATAACTAGATGAATGGCAAACAGCTAATCTGGAAAGTAAGAGATGGCTGGATAACAAAGTGAATAGGAATCAGACAGCTAAATAAGTAACAGAGGTGGTTAAAAAATCTAGAAGCTACAGACAGATGGCTGAGAACCAACTAGAATGTTATATGGTATAGAGATGAATGAACAACAGATGCACAGGAGTTAACAGCCATGTGCAATGGTGCTGGATGGACAATAGATAAATGCTGTTTCTCAAAGTGGAATACCTGTGTTTATCATTCTGTCATTAAAACTTTTCAACCAAAGTATCCTTCTGTAGATATGGCCTGTATTTTCCCACATTGACAGTTTGAGCCTTCCAGAAGAAATTCCATTACAATGACTTGCTGGCATTTTCACTATACAAATGTTAAAGTGCTGCCAGGATATTTCCATGTCAATGTGGAATAGAGGGGAACAAGGAGGTGTGCTTTCCTATTATTTCTAGTTCTTTCTTTGGTAATTTATTTTACTGGATAGAGCTCTCCTATCAACCCAATGACATTATATGCCTATGGCTTTTCAAGGTAGGGTTTCAGCATTATCCTTGAGTATGAAACCTCCAGCCAATTTTGGGTGTTCCATTTAAATAACCCTCTTTTGATGATTAAGCTGGCTATACAGTGTCTTCCCGAAGAAATGATAGTTAGAACTAGGGTTTAACTTACTGGCAATGTCTACTTGAGACCCTGACTGTGCAGTAGCCAAATAATACTGTACAGTAACGTGTCTCAGTACGGACAGTGCTAATATGCTATTGCACAGTAGCGTCACTAAAAAGATGTTTGCCGGCGCTATTGCACAATAACTCTGGTTACTGCACATTTATTTAGTACTTGATTATACAACAACACTATTGTACAGTAACCACTGCACAGTAGTGTCTCATGTAGCTGCATCCACTGTCTTTTTTGTCACTTAATATATTACAGTAGTCCACATTTAAAATTATTGTACTGATAGCTGAAATGCCAGCTACAGGCCATTACTTAGAACAGGATACATGCAGTATTCACTAGCAATTCAGTTTTTTAGTGGTAAACCGTTTTTTAGTGGACTATCAGAATGAGTCACCTGGTCATTGCATAAAAATGTTACCTTAAGTTTGTGAAAGGGGTGCCAAGCGGTGCCAAGCAGTAGCCATAAAGAAAAGGAGGACTTAAACAGAACAGAACAGGATGAAAACAAGGATCCTTAGTACGCAGAATGAATCTTCTTAAGGCATTCGACAGAGTAGAAAGCTATCTTCTCCAAGCCATGCTCCTGTTCAGCACTTGATATGCCAGCTCTTATTTTGCCTTCAGAGACAAGGCATAATCACATCCAAGACTCATCAGTAATTTCTGCACAATCTATGTTCCATTGCATAGGAATGTTAAGCAGGCACTTGGCTTTTCCAAAGTCCATTCATTTATTTCCACATGCCTCATGCCTGATGTATTACTGTCCCTCCTCCTCCAGGATCTCCATTGTGCCACTCAGGCAGTTCTCCAGAAATGGAGCAAGGAGAGACAAAGATGCAGTCTGACTGTTCAGTTTCCTCAAAACTGGGTTACGTGGTTGAACTACAGATTGAATGTCTGCCTCAAGAAATGTATTTGGAAAGCTATGCATTTGAAGAAATGGTCTTTTCAAGCTCAGAAAAGGCTCTCCTAGCCCTTCTCCCAGCTTTGCTTCTCAGGTCATGCTAAACTAAAAATGCAATGTATTCTGGCTGTAGTATCTAATAAATAGTAGTAGCCCTGTTAAGGAACAGAAAGGGCATACCTGTTGTAGCCACAGCTTCCAGAGGATGGGAGCGCTGTCCTCCCGCCATTCCATACACCTTGACTTTATAGGTGGTGTTAGCCTGGAGGCCATCAATCACAGCACCTAAGGATTCTCCGGGCATGAAGACTTCTGCAGGGAGCCCAGCTGCCAATGTCACTTCCTCATACTCCACCACAAAACTAGTATAGGCTCCTGCATCCGCCTTCCACGAGAGACCAAAGCCATGGTCTGTTATATTGGAGACCAGAAGGTCCCACAGCGTAGCCTCCCACATCCCAGAAGCCTCAGGAGCAGGAGAGCTCCAGAAGCCTGAGTGCTCATCTGGGCCAGGAGTTGTTCCCTGCATTAGTTCTAGACTATATACAGCTATAAAAAAACATGTAAGCAGAAGGTACAGAATGAAACACTTAATTCCTTCATTTTTTTTCACTTATAAAAGTCAATGTATGCAGTATTTCACATTTATGACTTGACTTTGAATCCCACCATTCTGGGCTTCAACACATAACCTTTTAGCACCAGAGCAGGAATCTCTACTTCAGACAAAGAGCCAACTCAGAGAAGTAGTAGGAAGAGAAGACCGCTACTCATGTATGTGCCAACCCCTCAAAGAGTAAGACATCTGTTTTGCCAGTTTTTTGCATGAAACATAAAACTTCTTAGTGCTTGTTGCTTTCATACTCAGAAAGGGGTAGAAGATGTGAGGCAGAGGGGGAACCAGCCAAACATATATACGGTGTATAAGAAAATAATGTTTCCACTCTAAGACAGAAGGAATCTCTATCTTACAGGGCTTCAGCTAGAGAGATGTTAACACTGCAAATCAAGAAATACCTACCCTGAAAAAGAAAAGTAAAAGCTCCCTGAATTGTGCAGACTGAGAAGCCCAACTGAGCAGTCTGAAATTTTGGGAGGAAATAGAAAATCTACACTAGAAATATTAGTAAATAAAAGGAATTTTGCAAGCAAATATTCCCTGCCAGAAATGGAGTGTGAACTATAAAATCCACAATATGAATCTGGTTCCTTTTTGGTCAGTGAGGAAGAGGAATATGTATAGTGAAGGGCGTGTTTGCAAACTATGTCCATTGTGCTTCCTCCTTACCAATAACATACACAGAGGATACAAAGAGGTAGTTCAGTTCTAGTCATGAGCATGGTACTTTCTACCTTAATTAGTTTCTTTCTGACCTGCAGCTCAGCAGAAACACTCCCCCCACTAGAGAAATGGATCTGATGTCATCTACGGCTGGAGGAAGAATGGGTGAAGTAAGATTTGCTTTGCTTGTCTTGAGGACTGGAGGTTCAAAGCAGAGTTGGGGATGTGGCCTGGAAGTTGGAGTAGAACAAAGAAAGAAGCAGCCCCATGTCTCACATATTCTCAGGCACTGTTTTAGTCTCCTGATACTTATGGATTTGGATGCATTTGTCCAGGGAAAAATCCTGGAGATAGGTTCACATCTTAGCTACTGCTGCTGGAGATTCTCTGTTTGTAATGGTAGTTTTCAGAAAAGGCTTAAAACAATATACTGGTCTGATGGATATATATATAAAAAAAAAAATCCCAAGCAAAAACAGAAAAGGGTTTGGGAGATTTGGCCTCTGATGCTAGAAATTCCTAGCTAGGGAAATTCCACAGTGTGATATTTAAATGTTTTCACCTCCCTGTGTGTTTCCTGTTCAAAGCTTTGTTCATCTCTGGTGTATAGACTTTTACCTAGTGGGTCTCTATCAGTGCCTGCTAAATTTTCTCCAGCTCAGCTCCTGGCCTGACTTATCATACAATTAACTTATCGTTGATCTTTTTTTGTGGCGTGTAGCCTATGAACTCTCAGCTGCCTCAAGCAGCTCAACCCTGAGGCATTTATAGGCACAGCTGTCATGAAAATTAGTATAACAAAAAAGTTGGCTTGGATGGACTTTGTGGCACAAAAATAAGGCTCAACCCCTAACTTAACTTTGAGTTTTCACATGGCCAGGACAATAGTCTGTTGTACGTTATTACTAATTTGTGAAATCGTGGTTTATGCAGAGGCTTGTAGTCTAGAGGGCATAAAGAACATGAAGCCCTCAGGCTCAGATCTTCAGCTGGTGTTAACTGATTCGATTCCATGGATTTCCACCATGTTTCAACCTGATGACAGCTGAGGCTGTATCCCATGGTATTTACACATAAACACCCTGAGAACATGCAGCACTCAATTATTTTTCATACTGAAGTCCTTAGTTTGATGCAGCCCTATCAGTACGTCATGCTTATTCCCTTTGCACTGTTCCATAGTCAAGGAGCAATGCCACCAGTTTCGGTACAGTTGCTGGAGTACTGCTTCACAGCACTTCCTGTGAATAAGGGAGGCAGAAATAGGCCTTCTCTATTTAGACCATTGTAGTTAATCATGCTATACAATGGACTCAGGCAACTGTGACTAGTATCATAACATTAGCTTTTTTATGCTCTTAAATGATAAAATAGGAAGACAAAAACAGAGCCGTATTGACCCTGCCAGTGTGTGAAGTGTGAGGTGGCCAGAGACAAAGCTGTAAAGTAAATTGGTTAGGGGGAATAAAAGCATGGTAAAGAATGCACTGTCAGTATTTTAGTCCTCCTTCCCCTTTGATTGCTTTACTACAGGAAAACAAAATCAATGATTAAATACAAACACACAGAAAAATTAGTCCCTTTGAAAACAAAGGATGAGGTTTTGCATTCCTGGCAAAAGAAAAAGCTATGTTGTATGGATAGCCTTAAGGGACAAAGAAGAAAACCACGGAAGAGATGGAGAAAGAAAAGGATAAGGATAAGGGACCTACATGATTCTTCCTCAGTCTTCCAAACTGGGCCAAGGTGAACAAGGCTTTTCTAGCCAACTGATGTGTATTAAGATGCTTACCAACACCATCTTGGAAAGCAAGTGACATATTGCTTGGACTGCCAAGCTCACTCAGCTTTTCAAAGGATTTAGCACAGTGCATCCATTCAGATGCTGTTACTCACCAGTAGAACCCTTGACAGTTGTGGGTTTGCTTTTATGTCTGCCTTTCTCTGCTATCAGGCTGATGGTATATTCTGTACCAGCATCGAGTCCTTGCAGGATGTAAGAGGTGCTATCTGCTGGGATCCCTACTTCATTCTTCCTTCCAGAGGGGGTAACATAAGTGAGACGGTAGCGATCAAACTTGGCCAGTGGTCTCCTCCAGCGCAGGGAGAGGCTAGTTTCAGTGGGATCGTTGACCCCCAGGTCCTTGGGACTATCCAGGTCTAGAAGTTAACACAGTGATTACTTATAAGTAAAAATAAATAAATAAATAATGTTTCCTCATACAGGAGCCTAGTAGTGCCATTGGGGCATGATTTCAGGAAACTGCAGATGGAGCAATAGTTAGTGGCTTAAACACATTCAGGACATAATGATAAATCAGAGCCTGATTTCTCTTTCTTTGTCTTCCAGACCATGCTCTTTGGCCTAAGGAAAGGCGGGCAAAGTTCTATCCACTTACACACAAAAATGGTATCAAAATCTCTGTTGCTTTAATTCATTTCAACCCAATGCTTCAAAAGGTCAGATGCCACCTCTCATTTTTATGGATGAGAGGTGGCATCTGACCCTTTGAAACATTCATTTTTTGGAATTTTTCTAGAGTCCTAGAGTAAGGTTAAGTATACCCACTATTAACATTTTCTATTAACTGTTGGAGTCAAAATATATGGTATTCTTGTTGGCTGATTTTCCTCTTTGTTCCCTAGCAGCAGGTCCAAGCCTACATCAGAATGAAATCAACACATCTGTAAAATTTTCATGAGAAAGAAGGTGTTGAAAAGAGAACATCAGCATGCCCCAGCGCCCAGTTGTTAAAGCCCTCTCTGAGGGGATGGGATTCTTCTGCTCTCCCATTATTGCATGGCAGTGCAATGCAGTCATGGCAGGTGAGTCCAGCCATTAATCTACTAACTGTGCTGGGACCTTTCCCCCTCTGGTTTTACCAGAAATTTCAAACTGGAGCCAAGCAATTTCTTTCAATAACAGCTTGTCGAACCTGGAACATTCCTAGGAAAAGTTCTGGTTTTGACAAATCAGCAAATTCCAAACCAAGTCTAAATGTCATGCATATATTTGCTTGAGTTTAAGTATTGTTTTTGAAAGAGGAACCCTCAAGCCACTCTAGCTTGCTTTGTTGCTTCCTGGCAAGGAGCTACTTACCAGTTCCAGCATTAATAGTAGCAGGAGCACTTTCTCTGTCCTCCTTCACTGCTGTAACTCCAATGCCATATTCAGTTCCAGGCCTCAAACCTATAAGAAAAGGAATACAAATATGACTTACTATTTATACATGGTTCTAATAGTTTTTTCTTAAAGAAAGATGCAAGTTGAAGGAATGTTCATAATTTTCTTTTCCTGTAAACATCAAGGGCAGATTTTCAGACAAGTCTAGAGCAGTCAGGATATCTAGTTCTACTTGTAAACCCTTACTAACCATGATATAAGATGCACCCTCTCACCTTGCTACTGTAGGTCATGGTGAAATGAGGTTAGGTCTTCAGATAATTACTGTTTCAACAATCTTGCAGTGATCCTACCTGTGAGTGTAGCCTTGGTTGTGGCCTGATTGCTTTTTGGCACAGTGATCTCAGCATGATCTCCACCTGAGATTGGGGCAAACTTGACCCTGTAGCTATCGATGTCTGCTTGACTCCTTTTCCACTCCAAGGTGATGCTGCTGTCTGTCTGAGACACGCGCTTCAGGTTCTTTGGAGCATCCAGATCTGTGAAAGGAAAAAACAATTCATTTTCTCATGACAGGTGAGAGGGAACAATGCTTTCATAAGCTCAAGGCTACTGCAGTGCAGTCTATGTGGGGCTGTTCTCAAAGACCATAGAGATGCTGCAGCTGATGTAAAACATGGTGGTCATCTTTCTGAGTGGATGGGTGGGGGTGGTCATCAAGAGCATATTACACCAGGGATCTTGTCTTCAATGTTTTCCAATAGCTTTCTGGGCTCAATTCAGGGTCCTGATTTTATCTATAAGGCCCTAAATAGGCTGGACCCGTTTACCTAAAAGACTACATTCTTCCTTATATTCCATGGTGATCCCTAAGTTTAGCCAAGACCAATCTGCAGATACCTTTTCTACACCAAGTTTTTTTGGCAAAAGCACATGGAAGGCCCTTTGCAGCTGTTGCACCTCAGCTCTGCACCCAACTGCCCCCTTTGGTTGCTTACAGCCAGAGCCAGTCATCTTCCAAAAGTGTCTTAAAACCTTTATACAGGGGCAGACTTTCAGCAGATAGGGTTCAGTTTGGGGGGACTGTTAGGGAGTTTGTTCTATTATTGATTTATCTGGTTTTTATTTTAAGTCCTCTTCTGGGGATTTATCTATGTAAAACTAATAAATAAATAAAGTTGGACTTTTTTTCTGAGGGTCCCCCATTATTTTTCCTGAGTATCTCCATGTAGAGTAGTCCATAGGCACTTGGGAACCTAAATCTCTCTGAAAGTCAATAGGATTTAGGCACCAAAATCACTTATGAAAATGGGACATATTCAAAAACTTTTTGTGTAACATTGCATTTGCTCTGTGTTCATTCACTTGCATAAGCCTCTATAACTGATGTATTGCTGTATTGGTGTAGTACCTGGAGACTGACACAATACAACACAGTTAAGTAGTATCATTGTGGTAATGATGATTGTAGGAAACCTTTTACCTGTGAAAAAGACTTCACTCATGGGGTCGCTTTCCATGTCTCCACGGCGAGAGATCAGCACCACTTCATACTTTGTGAATGGCTTCAGATCTCCAACAGAGTACTGGTTTTCATCTTCAGAGAGGTCAATTGTTGTTCTGTCCCCAGGAACATCCTTGGGGCCATATGTAAGCTCAATGCCATCAATTTCAGCCAAGGGTTTGAACCATGTGATCAAAGCAGTTGTGTCAGTAACATCTTTTGCCTCTATCTGGCTGGGAGCATCAAGCTCTGTCATAGGAAGAGGAAAAATGTGAGTTTTCCTATCTCATGATGATATCAAATGTTGTCTGGACTTTGATCATTAATTGCTAAATCAAATCAAAGTTAAAGCATGGGATTGCCTATAGCTGGAGCTCATTTTCATGCCTATTTCCTTATGGACTTTAACTTTCTACGGATGTAGATTGAAAATGATAAATTCATCCAGCCCTTCTCTGACCCTAGCACGCTGGCACAGGAAAGACGAGCAGAAACCTCAGCAGGTTCTTGACTTGCAAGAGGAATCCTGTGCCAAGTAACTTCAGCGTGGTATGTCCGGGGAATGGGGATGTTCCTTCACATTCCTATATTCTGAAAGGAATAAAGGGTATGCTCACACCTGGCCATCTAGAAAAAAAAAAATTCTTTCCTCTACCAAACAGTTAGTCAGGGAAGGGATCCATTTTTCCTTGTGACTCTTACATAAGCTTATACAGTTTTCTTTATGTTTTCAAATGGTTCTATTGCTGCTAGTCTTGCCTTGCTTTTTTTTTTTGCTTAACATCTCCAAAATCTGCCCCAAACAGCAGAAAGGCACTTACTTGTGGTTATCACCTTGGAGAGTCCAGGTCCTCTGGTATTGTTTTTCACAATATGCAGAGATACATTATACTGTTGTCCCGGTGCCAGGCCTGGCTGCATATATGATGTCTCAGGCCTCGTCAAACTTCTGGTTATGTCTCCATTATCTTCCTTTTTCTGTAATGCAGAAGACAACTAGTTGGAATGAAGCGAACAAAGAGCCCAAGACCCTTCACTTGTAATGGAGACTTCACAGTATTAGCTGTTTCCTCACCATATTTCGGAAGATAAGCTCCCATCCATCAAAA
The DNA here is from genome assembly GCF_052110815.1 of Crocodylus siamensis. NCBI lineage: Eukaryota > Metazoa > Chordata > Crocodylia > Crocodylidae > Crocodylus > Crocodylus siamensis. The sequence continues at coordinate 14,499,777 of NC_143405.1, read as the reverse complement.
GAGATGTTCAGAGGATCCCATTCCACCTGCACAGATGTCTCCCTAACAGATTTAAATTTCAGGCCTTCTGGAGCAGGCAGATCTGTGACAGAAAAATAAGGTGGCAACTGCATGAGTGATGGTATTGCCACAAACCAGAAAACTACACACCCACAAACGCATCTGATAGACAGACAGGCAGACATTCATTTACAAGTGAATTGTAGTAGGAGGCATTGAAGATATAACACAAGGATCATCTTAATATTAGCTACAATAGTGCTGATGAAAACGCTTTCATATTTTACTTGGAAGAATGACAATGATTTTACACATACGGTACAATAGCCTTAACGTTTCATTTGTCATGCAGGAATACAGGAATCTAATGATATTTCTTGGAAGGCACCATGCAGAGCTGGAAACTTCCAATACTTTAATTCTATCATTCAGCCTCAGAAGAAGTTGGAAAAGAAAACTGAAGAGGCTCTGGTTTGGTCCAGAACATACAGGAATATATTAGTGAAGAAAAATAAGAATAGAAACAAGCACATTAGGAAGCAGAGAAATGGAGAAACATAGAGAATAGTGCCTTGTTTTATTAAACTTACAGGTTGCTACCCTAGCGCTGACTGGAATACTCTTCTTGTTCTTTAAGATGGCAAAGACACGGATAAAGTACTCCACCCCTGGCTCCAGTTCATGGATTGTGGCAGATGTCTGGTTTCCAGGCACTGTGAACTGCATATCTAAGCCACCGATACTGGTAGGAACATAGGTGATGAGGTATTGATTGACTAGATTTTCATTCTTCCATTCCAGATTGACAGTCTTATCTGTCACATTTGTTACAGTCAGGTCACTTGGAGGGGATACTGCCAAAAAGGAATAAAATATGCTTTTAAGACATAAAAGGTCAGTGTAATGAATATACTGACTTGCCCTATTACACTAATTCCCATTCCCAGACATACATTTGTACAGAACATCATTTAATAAATAGACAAAGCCATTCAAACAATTTAGTGTGTTGAAGAAAGACACATTTAGTCTAATATAGATAACAGACAGGCTTGGAAATCACAGGCTATTCCTACCGTCACACCATATACAGCCTACTGTTCAACACGTTGTACTACATGTCTCCACTGTGTAGGAGCATAAAATGTGGCTTATGTCTCTTTCAGATGAGGGTGATAAGGAATGGGAAATACCATGAGTGGGACAGCAAAAGGTATAACACCTCCCACAGGAAAGACTAGAAGTTGTTTTACTTAGGGGCTGTAACCTTTACTAAAAATAAATTACTAACTCCAGAAAAATGGAAGTGATGGAGCCAAGAATCTGCCCATTCCCTGGTTCTCCCTGGGATGGGAGTAAACAGAGGCCCTGTGCTCATTTATTCTTACACACCTGGAGTCCAGGTTGCTTGCAAAATGGCAAAGAAGATGGAGGTGTGTCCTATCATTCATGAGCTAGCTATGAGTCTGTCATCACTTGTACATACCATCAGTTAGTGTTTTACCCACCCCAAAATCCACTCAACTAGACTTTTGAACCAGAATTCAGCTTCCTGTGTGTCTCATAATTTATTGTGATAAAGTGTAAATGATAGTCAGGAACTAAATGAAACCTCTATATCTAAGTTACCACTCCAGAATTCCTGCCTTTATGCTGGCTCTCTGATGAGCCCAATAATCTAGATCAGCTTTCGGCAAACTTTTAAGGCTGTAGGCCAGATTGACCAAATTTGGGTCAGAGGTGGGAAGGCGGATGCTAGGACTCAGCCTTTGCCACCATTTTTCCCTGCAGCAGCAAGGGGAAGCAACTGCTGCCAACGCCCCGCATCAGCAGGCTGGATCAAATGGCTCTGTGGGCTGAATCTGGCCTGGGAGCCACATGTTGCCGACCCTTGACCTAAATTAAAAATTATTTACACAAATAGCCAAATTTTACTTTGATTTGGAAAAAATGGCTCTGGGCACCTGAAGACCAGTATGCGAGAGTCCAAGTGCCAGGAACTCAGAAAACAATTGCTACAATATTTTGGACATCTGTGCCCATTACTGTGAGTTCTGCATCATTTTCTGACTTTAGCAGGTAAAACTGATTTCACAGAGGAGCTTAGCAGAGAGCTTAGCACCTTGCTTGTTTCCAGTTTGGCCTCTGATTTCATAGCTAAGGTACTTGTTCAGGTTGCTTTACTTTCAAAGGACAGCTACTGCCAGATGAAATCCCAGAGTCTGTCATATCTTAGTGCCAAAAGAAGCAGAGCATTGCCTGTGCTCTGCTTTGTACTGCTGCAACAGTAAATATAGTGTGGGTGTACAACTTTACTTTCCCAGTCCATTATGAATAAGAACTGTTATAAAGGCATCCTTAATCATGGACCTCATGCTCAGAAACACATGAAATTCAGAGTATCAAGCCCTGCAATCTTTGTTGCATGTTTCATAATTCCTAGAGGTACATACACTTTCCTTTTTTGTAGGTCAAATTTCTCTCCATAGTTCTTTTAAAAGCAACCTCCTTGGCCAATCCTGCTGTAGCCCTACCACTAGGTTTCAGGCTCACTTTATGTCCCCCAGGGCTGAGTCTAATTCTTGCAGATACAATTATAGGCTTTCCCCAGTACAGCTGTAACAAACATAAGAGAAAAAGTCATGTGAGAGGAGAATGAGTGGTCAAGGGGCCAAACTCTCAGCAGTTATAAACTGCTACTGCTCCAATGATGTTCATGGGAACATTGCCAGCTTATACCAGGGGAGAAACTGGACCAGCTAATACATATCTATAACACCAGAATTACTCTACTCTTGGTAGGTTAGCCATCAAAGACACATACAAGCGTAGGTTTTACAGACACGAGCCATAAGGGAGACCAAAGCTTTGCTTTCACGGCTGTAACCCTACTAATCGATGAAGTTGCTGAGATATCCCACTTAAACAAGGTCAGAATCAGGATCCAGCTTCTTTAAAGAAACTGCCAAATAAACAACAGGGTTATTTAAGGGTAGTTGGCTATAATTAACATTAGAACCTACCATCAGAGCAGTCTTCGCCAATGTATCCATCATCACAGACGCAACGTCCATCAACACAGCGGCCCAGGTTGTTGCAGTTGTTGAGGCAGGATCGTTGGCTGCAGTCCTCTCCAGTGAAGCCCTCATCACACACACACTGCCCCTCAATGCAGCGTCCCTGATTGTTGCAGTCATTGGTGCACCGTAGTTGGCTGCAGTCAATCCCTGTGAAACCTTCGTCACACACACACTGCCCGTTCTCACAGCGGCCTTGGTTGTTGCAATTGTCCAAGCAAGCAAGTTCACCACAGTCCACTCCAGTGAACCCCTTCTCACACACGCACTCCCCATCCACACAGCGTCCTCGGTTGTGGCAGTCATTGGGACACCTCAGTTCAGAACAGTCTTCTCCTGTGTATCCTTCATCACACACGCACTGCCCATTGACACACCGTCCATGTTTGCTACAGTCATTGGGGCACCTCAGCTCACTGCAGTCATTGCCTACAAATCCCTCATCACACACACAGATGCCTTTGACACAGCGTCCCCGGTTGTAACAGTCATTGGGGCACCTCAGCTCACCACAGTCTTCGCCTATGAACCCCTCATCGCACACACACTGCCCCTTGACACAGCGTCCACGGTTGTGACAGTCATTGGGACACTTCAGCTCACTGCAGTCTTCACCCATGAAACCCTCATCACACTCGCATTGTCCATTGATGCAGCGTCCATGGTTGGAGCAGTCCTTGGGGCACCTTAGTACACCACAGTCTTCACCCATAAAGCCCTCATAGCATACACATTGTCCATTGACACACTGCCCACGGTTGTTGCAATCTTTGGGGCACTTCACTTGACCGCAGTCGATGCCCTCAAAGCCCTCATTGCACACACACTGCCCATCGATACAGCGGCCACGCTTGTTACAGTCCTTGGGGCACCTCCGCTCACTACAGTCATCGCCCACAAAGCCTTCATCGCAGAGGCACAGACCATTCTCACAGCGGCCATTGCCGTTGCAATTGTTGGGACAGGTCAGCTCCCCGCAGTCCTCCCCAGTGTAGCCCTCTTCACAGTAGCAAGTCCCATTGATGCAGCGGCCACGGTCAAAGCAGTCTTTGGGGCAGATCAGTTCACTACAGTCTTCACCTGTGTAGCCCTCATCACAGACACACTCATTTTCAACACAGCGCCCTCTGTTGTTGCAGTTGTTCAGGCACAGGGGCTGACTGCAGTCCTCCCCAGTGAAGCCTTCAACACACATGCACCGCCCATTCACACACTTCCCATGCTCACTGCATGGTGGTAGGCAAAGCTCTTCAACACAGTCTTCTCCGGTGTAACCCTCAAAGCATACACACACACCATCAATGCACTTGCCTTGGTCATTACAATCACCAGGGCAAGTGAGTTCACTGCAGTCCTTGCCTGTGAAGCCCTCATCACAGATGCATTTGCCATTAACACAGCGGCCTCTGTTGTAGCAATTGTTCAGACACTCTGGTTCTGAACAGTTGGGTCCTTTCCAGCCAGGATCACAAATGCAGCCACAGATCTCAGTGCTGTAGTTCCCTCGTCCACTGCAGAAGGGTGTGGTATCCACTCGACCTGCATTAGTGCATCAGAAACCTTGTTACAAACAATGAGCTACAGCATGTCACAGATTACACAAGCACTGATGAGAGCACTTTGGCCCCCCCAAAAATTTATACTCTGGTCAAATAACGGAGATCAGCATCTGCTGACTCCAGTGACTAGAATTAACTTTCCTCTTGAAAAATAAAAATAATGAGAACAAAAAATGAGCTGGTACCACTACACATGTCAGTTCATAGCCAGCTTACACACGTGCCACATAATACTTAAGCATTGGGTAAACTTCAAGAGGTTTGGCTGGGATATACATCCAGCAGTTTTAAGATTTCAACACTTCTTTTTTGGGTTGTCCCAGAAATACTCTGAAAACACCTTCTGACACTTCATTCCATTGCTTTTACAGGAGATCCCAGCCAAACCCAACAAGAGTAGAGGTGCATAGCCACTGGGGATGTGGGGGTAGGAGCAAAAAGATATAATGGCAGGAAATGATAAGAAATAGAGTAAACTTTCTTAATTTTGCCTCTCCTGAGAGCCCCAGTGTTTGTGCCCCCAACTTGGCTCATCTGATAGGGATTTGATTTTGATAATGTTGATGCCCAATGGTTTCTGAGCGAGATCTGGCCTTATAAAGGCATTTCAAGTGAACACTATTACATACTTGTGTATCTTGTAAACTTTAATTCCCTAGGACCTCTTTAATTCACACTAACAACAGGGAAATCCTGTTGCCAATTATCACACTTTGTAGATTAGCCTATATGACCATTTAAATGGTTGCATCTATGCTGTTACAGCATCTAATGCAATTTTCCTGACTGGCCCATCAAAGAGATTAATTACCACGTACCACACACTTATCCTATCTCTGCTTGAGCAACCATCAAGATATAAGATATAAGTTGCTATATAAAGCACTACACTACAGGCACAAGAGTTTTTAGATGTACAGTAAGATACATTGCTATTGTTATTTTCTCTCAGCTTCCCTGGGTGCCTGGAACTTCTCTGTTTCCTTGTATCTGTTTGCTCCCATTGCCTCTAGCTTATGGTGTATAGACTGCTGTATCTCTTTACTAAAGAACAGTTGGAAGTAAGAAATTTGAGACATTTCATTGTCAGTGTTAAACTGACAGCCTGTTCCAATGGACTAGGCATAGGACCGGAAGCCAGGAATGGCTGAGCTGCGGTCTCAACTCTGACATTGATTGGCTGTGTTGGCTTGCATGAATCACATACACACTCAATGCCTCAGTTACTTCTTTGTAAAGCTGGAAGAATAATGCTGGCCTGCTTTGGGGAAGTGGGGAGGTTGTGAAGATTAATTACAACTTCAAAGTGCTGTCCAAAAATTAATTAAAGAACTATACATTGATGGATTTTAGGCAGTTCCGATGAACAGACCTCTATATTACATAATAAGTAACATCTGGGGCCAGAATCTTATCAGGTATAAAACAGCCTAGCTCCATTTAAATCAATAGAATTATTTCTTCTCAAACAAGGTGAGAATCTAGCAGTTTCATCTAAGGATCTGAAACCTGCTTCTTAGCATTATAAAACATCTCACCTCCATTTGAATTGGATATGTTTTTCCTAGTCTGCAGATGAAAAGACCAGGATATTGTGATTGAAGTTATTTGCCCAGGGTCACAGAATGAGTTTGTGACATAGCCACAACAGACCCATTGCTCCTGATTTCCAGCCCTCTGTCTCTCTCATCCTTTTTATAGTCACTGGAGATGCTCTGAGGTGATCTGGAGAATGTGCTGAGTACTTGCAAGTCCCACTGTAGTCAATAATAGTAGGGTGTTCAACCCAGCTCAAAATTAGACCCTTACAAAGAGTGCTGACAATCACTAAAAATGCTAATTTCTGGCTCTCCCCTGTACCCCCCACCATATAACTCAAGAGAGACTTTAGAATTATATGGAGATCAGGAGAGAATTAGCTTAGAACGGCATCCCTACAGTTGCCTGCTTGAGGTCTGCAGTTGCTCCAAATCTTCTAGTAAAAAAAAATCCCTGTCTTTGATAGAACTTCAAATCTGATGGACGAACCCATTGAATTTTGCATTTTTAAAAAAATCAGCTCTAGCTTTTGTTCCAAATAAGATCTGCAGCCAACACCAGACTTTATTATGAAGCTGCTCTCTACTTATCCCTCCTACCTTCTGCTGTTTGGGCACTGGGGCAGCAGCCTGCACCAATGGTACACTGCTCTCGTAAGGAAGATACCAGCCCCTCCAGCTCCTCCAGTCTGCTCAGCAGTTCCTTAATATCAGGAGCAGATGCACAGCCACATGCCCGCCGAGGAATATTGATGCGATGCGTGAAGACGATCTGGTTGTCCTCATTCACTGTGTGCTCCTTATAGTCCTTGCTTGGCTCAATCTCAGCCTTCAGGTCTGCATCTCCACTAGCTGAATCCAAGTCCACAGAGCAGAGGGATCCCACAGGCAACTTAATGTTGTAGATATGGTTAAAAACTACAGGCTGATTATCATCTGGCAAGGTCACATTTAAACCAGCCTCCCTCTTTTGCCGAATAATTCTCTTGATGAGTCCACCGCTGACATGCTGGTGTAACAAAACTATGATTGCACAGGCCAAAACCTGAGTTGGGAGCCCCATCGTAACGCTCAGTTCCTTTGGGACTCACTTGGTACTCTAACACTGTTTTGCTTTCACAGTCTGGTGTAGAATTCAGATAGCCAGTTCAAACAAATCTGGGTATCTGTTCTCTTCCTGATGTGCTTGCTCCCTGCAACAAGAAAGTTACATAGAATGAATTCCCGCTATACTTCCCAACAAAAATCCATGATCCCAAAGTATGTCGACCTCCAAGCAAAAGTGAACAGTGGTGCTCATCAAAATTGGATCTGAGTAGACTCAAGCCACAGAACATGTATTTTAATATTAATGTTGTCCAAAGTCTTAATAAACTTGCTTCATAGCACTCTGCAGGGAAGACCTGGTGAGGAAAGGCTGAGAAACCTGGACCTTCATTTTCAGCCTTTGCAAGAGAAGGCTGAGGGGGGGAACTTGTGGCAGTATACAAATTCACCTGGGGGGTGGGGAGCAGCAGGGAATAGGAGATGCTCTGTTTACCAGAGCATCCCTTGCAATAACCAGAAACAACGGCCACAAGCTGACAGAGAACAGATTTAGGTTGGACATCAGAATGGACTTCTTCATGGCTAGGGTTGCCAGAATCTGGAACAGGCTTCCAAAGAAGGTGGTGCTTACCCAACCTTGGGGGTCTTCAAGAGGAGACTGGACAAGCACCTGGCTGGGCTCACATGACCCCAGCCCTTTTTTCTGCCACTGGCAGTGGGGTTGGACCTGATGATCCTTTGAGGTCCCTTCCAACCCTAGCATCTATGAGTCTCATAATGAACATTTCTAACTTCAGAGAGATGCATATAAATTCTATTGGTGTCCCCAGGAGCTGTGAGTGTGTCCCTACAGTGAGGATTTAGGCACTTGGAAACAAGTACCGTAAGCAGTAATTGTTGAGATACTTATTAAGAATAATCTATTATTCAAAAGGAAAAAGAACAGGTCTAAAAGGCAAACAAAAAAATTAACATCATTTTAATTCTTAAAAAACCAAACAACAATAACAACAAAAACTTCAACATTTTGATTACATTCAAGCAGAAAACGTACAAGTCCCTTCTCCCCTCGCCTGCGAGCCAACTGGTTTAAGCTAAAACCAAATGAATGATCAAAACCAACTGTTTCATTTAATTATACTTTTTGGAGGATTCAGTGTTGAGGCTTATATTCCAAGACATGTTTCTTAAATTCAGTTGCTCAATGAACTTGTCTACTGTAGTGGTGTAAATGTGCATCTGAGAACTGTCAACATTAAGGACGTTGGTGTACTTTTCAGGCTAACCAGCAATACCTTCTTGTAAAAGCACAGAGCATAGGAATGGCACCAATCAACACTGCCTGTGAATCCAGTTCATCAAACATACTGAGAGAAAGATAATATCAATCCAAGTGTAGCCAATATACATTGGTCTGTTGTACTACAGCATGCTTATCAGGATAGGACATCAGACAGGTGGTCTGAAGAAAAAAATAGGGATAATAATCCGGAAAAGCATGAAAAATAAGAGAAAGAAGGAAAACAAATATCCTTTGAGCACCTGAGTCCTCCAAGTAAAAGTAAAATATATACATTGAGTCAGATGTGAACAGATCTTTTTAGCAACAGGTGAAGGCTTTCATTAATATCATTTTCCAATGCCTGATCTTTCATCAGATATATCTATATCTATATCTATATCGATAGAAAGATAGATATTTTTAGCCACAGTACATGGCCAGGATGCAATAACCCTTTTTAACTTTCATTCCTTTTGAATTCATCTCAACATTTGTTCCCCTAATTTCAAATGACTTGAACTAGGAAGTAGTTAACAAGTTTGAAAAGTGCTGATCTTCTCCCATTCAAAATCAGTCTTTCTCTCCAGGGGAGACCTGCAGAGAGCCAATTAGGCAGGGTAAACAAACACACCTAATAAATGCCATCTGAACTGTGTTAAATGGACAGATCTGTGGTCCGGCCTTGCCTGCTAATCTTTCTTTGTGTTGGTAATTGCCCAAAGAGCAATAAAAACTCTAAAACCTAAGGCTTTAATGGCAACAGATAAAGCTGATGGATGATTAACATTTCCTGGCCCTTTGCAGCCTGTAAAGTGCAGAGAGCCATGTTTCCATTCCAGTCCCAGCCGTTTTTATAACAGAAAGACAACAATTCCCTTGTATCCAGGATTCTTTTTCTTCATAGACGTAACTCCCAAAAAGTGAACGTTACCCCTTTTTATTGGAAAATAAACCAAAACTGAATGAGCAACAGTAGAAGGTTTTACTTTTCTAGTAAACCATTTAGGCCAGAACCATTCTCTAGTACTGTCCCTACCTGTTTGAAGCATTTGGGCTCAGTCACTGAATCAGTGAAGGTCACCAAATAGGTAACAATAATAGATTTATCAGGAACAAAAAAGCTCCCATCCAATCACCCTAACTGCTTAGCAATGATAAGACCCCATTTAGGACTCAAGTCCCTCTCTAAAGAGAGAACTGATTTGGAAAAGTATCCTTTTTAAGGACAGTACTTAAAACAGGTTGAAATTAAGTGCATGCTTAAGATCCAGCTAAGTCAATAGGACGTATACACCACACTTAAAGGCATGGTTCCCTGAATCAGGGTCAACTACTGCAGCTTCTTTCTAAGAATCTCGACATGATTTACAAGCAATGAATGAAACTGAGATTTATGGCGTGCAACACTTTTCCCCTAGAGATATCAAATGACTTTCAGATATCAAATATCTCTAGGTTGTTTTTTTTTCCAAGTGACCAGGTGGGTGTTTGTCAGGCCTTAACCACACCTTCCCTTGAATACAAAGCAAATTATTGTCTGATCTATAACAAAGTAAAGGCTGCCATTTTGAAGGAGCATTTTCAGATTGTAATGCAAACAGTTCCCAAAGGATTGTAATTGGATTTGGGCACCTAAATCCCTCAGGCCTCTTGGAGAATCTCCCCTAAAGGAATATGAGTGTGACCTAAAACTTATTATATTTCTCAGCCAAAGGATGATACTGGAACACTTAATATATCTCTACAGGCATTTTTAAAAAGTTCTTGAGGGTGGTCTGGAAGAAGAGTTCTCCGCTGCCTGAACTGTGGCCTCTGTGTCTGGAATGATTCAGATCAGATATTTCTTGTCTGATGTGACAAGGGCCCATCTTGGGAAACTGATGATATCTGAGCTCTACTCTATGAGGTAGCTCCCTATAATTCTTTATAAATTTGTCATGTTTTGGCCAAAGCAACAAAGGTGACATTCCATCCTGAAACTCCCATCCTTCAAGTATATCTCCCCAACAGCTCAAGTCATTATGGACCACCCAGGAGTAGGGACTCCTTAAGGGATGCAAGCCATGGCAATAATCAGTATTTGTTGTTTGCTTGCTTCTTCCTCAACAAATACGAGAAGTTTTGTGTTGCTTTGTAAAACAGTACATAAAAAAGTTATGGACTTGTTATCTAATGGAGATCTCTTCTAAAGATTTTCTTTATAGACATTAAGGATTCTGATGTTTTAATTATTGGAGCCAACAAAGCTTGTGGCACGAGTTTGCAGAAGAAGGCCCTAATATGATGGCCTTTATTCATCAGAGACTCCATCTTCTTGTGATGTATTCAAAAAATCTTGACTGTAACTAAGCATTTAATGTGCTAAGTCTATTTCCTATTAGCCAGACTTAATGTTTCCCCATCGGTCTGCATCTACCTGTGCTGTGCCTTGTTTCATATTTAGATTGTACAGTCCTGTGGACAGGGTTAGTCTTTTTGTTCTGTGTTGGTATGGCAAACCCATGACTAGCTACACTCATTAATACTAGTTTGTATACTTCACTTTGTGGGAAAGGTGCTGAATATTCTCAAGCCCCATTGAATTGTGTGAGAAATTAAGATGTTCAGTAGCTAACAAGACAAACCTGAAGCAATGCTAATTACTTGATACTTAATGAGATATGCCCTGGAATTTGATGACAAACTGACTACAGGATCTGTTGTTTCCTGATAAATTATCAAAGTGTATTACATACTCCTGCAGAGACCTATGTTTTCATTTTGTTGAGCATGAAAGCAAGTAATCCAAAATGTTTTGAGAAAACAGGTCATGACTTGGACAGTAAACTTTAGTAACACCAACTCTCATAAAATACTCTAAATGTACATTTTTAAAACTGCACATGTTACTGTGGCCTATTTTTACAATTTATTGCCCTGACAGCACATGGCGGGGGAGAGAGACTAAGAATGTAGGCTGCATTTTTCCATGCTGTATTTAAGGTAATACCTAGATTCCAATGAAGTTAGTTAAGACTTTTGTTTCTGATTGGGAAAATAATCCCAACTTTATTGCAGGGATTTTTTTTTCTCCCTCTTCCTGTACTTTCTGCAGACTGTATTTATTGAATGTACAGCAAAATTATGAAAAACAGTTCCCACAATAAAAAAAAGCATTATGGGCATAATTCTTACCTGTCTACACTATGGGTTAGAAATGCACAGTTTACATTTGCTTTGGAAAAACCCAGAATGAAATTCAACTTAAAAAAAAATGAAAACACTTTCCACCCCCCCATAAAAATGTCCATTTCACCATGCAGCCTCGGTGACCATTTTTCAGCTAATCTGGAATACCGCTCAAAAGTATTGAGCCCCAGTGGCTGTGTCTACATGAGACACTGACTGTGCATTTGTTATTGTGAGGTCATTCAGTACTTGCACACCAAAGTACTAAATAACTGCACAGTAACTGGAGCTACTGTGACTTCTGGAGCTACTACTCCAGCCACAGTAACTGGAGCCATGCAGCCATCTCTGGATGGCTACCTGGTGATGCTGACTGCACAGTAGCTCATTACTACTGAGCAGAAGTGTCACATCACGGGTTGTGCTGCGGGATGCAGTGTCTTGTGTTGATGCGCCCAGTTAATGTAAAGAAAACACAATCTGTTAATATTTTGCTTTTCCAAAGAGGTGCTTTCAAAAGGCTATTGATGTGAGAAGATAAATTATTGGCTGCATAGCTAATGATTCAAGTGTAACTTCCAATCTGTGTAAATTCAGGAGGAGTGGCAGGGCTATCAGATGATTGATGGGCCCATGGTGCTGTGAATAAGCAAAAAAGAATGTGTTGTGATTTTCAAGAAGACAGACTGCAAAGATTAGGTGGCAGCAAAATTTCTCCCTTGGAGAAGGAAAAGCAATTAGACCATTCAGACACATGCCACACGCCAGGACTTGGAAATTAGATTTAAAGAAGGTTAAAAGAGAGAGAGGAAAAAAACCCCCAACATTCAGATCATCACCCCAACTCTATGAGATCCTATCACCATCCAAGGGGGATGGAAATAAACACTGTGAATAGCAACATATCTTGGCTTTGACATTCTGCATGTCTCGCTGAAATCTAAGTGTGATTCTGGCATAAGAGAAGCATCATCTGGGATAGAGCTGCACTCCTCAATGGCACCCCTGGGTATAAAAGGCACAACACGGTGCATTTTGTGCTCTTACTATCTGTGACATCCCCTTCCCTCCTCTCCCCCCAGCTCCCCTTTATTAGTTGATAAAGATGCTTGAATTTGCACCACTGGCCAATGTTATTTCCAGATGCTCGAATGACTTGAGCAGAAATAACCACTAGGTCCATTACATTATGGTGGGGTTTTTTTGTTAGTTTTTTTTCCCCCCTCCCTCTACACTGATGAGCACAGAATATGTCGGGTAGACATTGTTATGTGCTAGGATATTTTCTGGTAGGGGATTTAAGGAAAGAGTGAAGCCAACTAGCTCATGAACACTCAAAAGTAAGGTAAGTGATTTCATGACAAAAGATTAGCACATGGAAAGTGCCTGCCAGGACGGATTTGCATAAGGAAGAGCTTCAAAAGTTCCATTTTATCTAAAGGAAATCTACTGATGCATTTGAGCATACACCATCTTCTCAAGCACAGGTGGACCAAGGAGTGGAATATATTGATATGGTTTAAAAATAATGAGGGTGATATGGTTTAAAAATAATGAGGGTAATATGAGAATGGAGGTTTTTGCCACAGCAGAGCAAGCAGAGGTCTCACCTAATCACGTTTCCTTGCTATTTCTATACATTGTAGCCTAGAAAAATGCCCTCTTTTCCCAACTCAGATTCCAACAGGCCTAAAGAATGAGTGGAAATATCTTTAGTGCAAGTCAAACTAAATGAAATCGCTCCAGGAGGTCAAAATGATCATTTGTAATAACTGTCTTGCCATTGCTGCAGTCTCCCAGGAGTGCAGGGAGATGATCAAAGCAAAATCATTGTGGTTTTTTTTTTCTTTGGCTGCCACCTGGGTAATTCTAAAAAGGAATGGTTTATAAGGAAGATAACGCAAAGCAGTTCAGAAAGGCCAACACAGCTCTCTGTTGGTTACGGACCACAAAGGAACAGTGAAGTTGTGTGCAGAAAAGTTTTCCAAGAAGCTCAGCATTCAGCAACTCCCTCTGTGGCCACGCAATGCTGAGTTCTTTGGAAAATTTAATATTTAATTCTTCTACCCTGTGGAAAAATCTTGAAACATATGGAACCTGCCGAGTTCAAAGACAGAAAATGAAGTGTGCCGCTGAGTGAGAGGGGGAAAGAAATGATGGTGTTGTGAAGAGTGCTCTCTTTTTACAGTTCAGCATGGTTCTTTACCCTTTTCTAGTAGCTGAACTACATAGAAGGGTTTATGAGTCTTCTACAGACTGTAGTAAAGTCTGTAGTAGAGCTGTCTTATGGCTTACAGCTGGACCTAGCTGTCAACTCAATTCACAGAACTTCATGCTTAAGATCTAAACATCTTGGATTGTATCCCTGTGGATAGCTCATTGAGAAACTATATCTAAATAGTCTAGGTTTTTTATAGCATAAACATGATACCGTAGGGAGGCGTATGGTCCAATATTTCCAAAAATGGAAACAACTGAATGGAACTCACAGACCAGGAAAACCCCTGGTTAAGGATGCAAACCTAATGGCCACTCTCTTCATGATGAATAGAAAGCAAAATGCAAGCTCTGAATGACTTCAAAATCCTATTTCAGATTTGTATGCTGAACCCGCCTCTAGGAACTAAATGTAAGAAATATATTTGCCAAAAGGTCTGCATTGTAAAGGCATGTCCATGAGTAACAGAAGAGATCAAATAAGCACCCTCTAGTTGATCGCTGACCAGAAGACCTATGCCTGGTACTGCCAGAATGAGATAGCAGGAAATGTCTAGCTGGAAGGAATTACATTTCCCCAGTTCAGATAAGCAGGTCATAAGATATTACATTACCATTTGTCATCTTGGCTTACGATCCAAATTAACCAGTACTGCTTGAGATGCAGTTAGCTATTTTGGGGCTAAAGCAAAAAGCATAAAACAAAGCATAAAACATAAAGCATTGTTTTATGAGGTGGCTGGCCCAGTTGAATCAGACAAGATACAAGAAAAAAATAACAGCTTCACTATCGTGAAATCAGAAAAGTAGGGCCTGATGCCTCCAAGAAACTTAGTTCTGGCCCTGTCCCATGCACCAACATAAGATAAAGAAGCAGTCTGTGGGAGGGACATGAGGAAAACAATTGGGAAAGAAGTTTTAAATGAAGTGAGAAACATCCCAGTGCTTTTGCTGAAGAAACACAGGGCCTAATGCAGCAAGGGGTTGTGGGCCTTCAACTCCTGCTAGCAAGACTAGAGTACTTCTGTGACATCCATGCTGTAAATAGACATCACATGCGTTCAAGGAGTAAGCCTTTTGTCCAGGGATCCTACAGATGTACAAGTCCACAGTCCCACCACAAGTGCCTCTGTAGTTTGTGAAAAAAACCTGCTTATGTTTTTTCCCCCAGGACACAGCTGTGTCCTGTGTAGTTAAAGTAGCTGTAAAGTTATTGTGGGTCATTCCCAGTCAGGCTGTGTGTTCTCACTGCCCACCTAGGCCAGGTACAGACATGACACTTTTACCAGTATAAGTGATTGGAAACCGGTCTATACCCATAACGGAACAGAAGTTTGGCACACACAGACTGGTTTAAAAATGGTGAAACCTGGTCTAAGATTTGCCTTCCCCAGCAAAGGGTGAACGTGTGTTCTGTTCACGACCGATTTAAACTACGCTGCTCACAGAAAACTGCATAACTTAGATGAATTCCTCCTTGGGCTTTTTGAATGCCTGCTCCAACCCTATCGGCAGAGGAGCAGCAATGCAGCTTGGAAGGGTGACGTGTGTAAACGGCTATGCCATGCCTGTTCTGATCTGGGTTGAACCCTGGGACAATCAGGCCTTTGTCAAACGAGAAGTCTATTTGCAGTCTCAGAGTGTCAAGCAAGATCAGGTCTCCTCTGGGTTTCTTGGTGTGAAAGAAACACATCGTAATGGGGACCTCCTCCTCCAAAGAGTTTGCAGCCACAGTAGAATAGGAAAAGGGAGTATGATTACCTCCATTTTAAAGATGGAAAAAACAAGTCATGGAGAAACCAGGGAACTTATCCAAAGCACAGGTTTCTTAGAGACAGAAGTAGAACCCGGTTCTTACACCGGTACTGAATGACTCAGAACCCTAACGGAGGTGCTCTGCACCTCACAGAACGAGACCCACGTTTGATGACTTCATGGCTCTGCCTTTAGACCAAAATAATTTTTAGGGGCAAATTGCAGATCTTTGTTTGATGTGGGTAAACTTCTGAAATTAAGGGTTTTGGATATATCCTGAAGCCATCTGTGTTTCATCTAGGTTTGGCACTATTCTTACCGACCCACAGGGACACATTTTTAAAGATCCTCCTTAAGAGCACCCACATCATTTGCAATCATGGCCATGTTGAAGGCACAGAATGGAAACACATTTGCACAGTCAGTTGATGATTAACTTCTGTGCGCTGGTAAATGAATGCTTTCATGAGGGTTTTGCAGGCATCAGAAATGTTGATGTTGTTGGTAAGGAAATCCTCTCTCAGCTGTGACTACAGAAGTCCCATCTCTGTGTTAGTGTGCTTGTTAAGGTAAACATAGCAAACTGTCTATGAGTGTGAACTGACCCCCCTATATGCCCCAATGCTTATCTATTTCATACCCAGTGCAATAGCCTGCATTCAGTATCAGAGGGTGCATCTACACAGATGCTTAATGACGAATTAGCATAGTTTACTGTGAAGTAAGCACATAGGTCTACGTGTGTACATGCTTACTTTGCTATGAAGTAAGCACATGGGTCTACATATGCACATATTTTACTTCACAGTAAATCTCCCTAGTCCTGAGTAAATTTGCTACTTGCAAATGTAAGTAGCAAAATTACTTGGCATTAGTAATGGCACCACAGCACTCGTGCAGATGCCTGGCCCGGAGCCAAATCTGGTCCATGAAGGGGTGGGAGATACCTATCTGCTCCCCGGCCAGGCTCAGCCACAGGAGTCTGGATGGGGACTATGTCCCCTTGCCCAGGCAGTAGGGAGGTCCAAGCCCCCTGCTCCCAGATTGTGATCAGGGAGTGGGGAGCTGGGAGACCTTTATCTTCCAGGAGCAGCTCTGAGACTGTGGGGTTGCTGTTGGGAGATACTTATCTCCCAGCCTGAGCCCCACCATTGTGCAGCCACTGTTGGGGGTCTCCAGGCCTAAGCCCCACAACCATGAGACTCAGACTGGGAGATAAGCATCTCCCAGAAGCAGCCCCACAGTTGCAGAGCCAGCGCTGGAAACTCCCTGCAGGCGGGGGCTGGGGAGCTTGTTCTGATGGTCCCCAGGCATGGAGGAAACCCACTGGGCTGCACAGTGGGGTGGGGGAGGGTGTTTCTCCCCAGCCAGGTGGGCGATGGGAAAGGGCCCAGATTCATCGCACCAAGACGCTGTGCGGGGGGGAGGGGTGTGTGGAGTGGGGAGGAGGAACAAGCTGGGGAACAGTCAAGGGAGGTTGTTCCTAATCCAGCTCTACTAGTACGGAGCTTGTGGGGGACAGGCGGGAGAGCTTATTCCCAGCCAGCTCCACCGGCATGGACTTGGGGTGGGGAACCAGCTAGGGAGCTTGTTCCCTGCCCAGCTCCACCGACACAGAGCTGGTGGGGAGGACAGGACTGGGAACTTGTTAGCCATCTAACCCTGTAAGGACGGAGCTGGGGGCGGGGGAAAGGTTGGGGAGCTTGTTCCCCCTCACTTCTGTGAGTGCAGAGCTGGAGGGGGAACAAGTTTCCCAGCCTGTTCTCCCCCTCCAGCTCCACCCTCAGAGAGGTGGGTGGAGAACAAACTCCCTACTCCCCACTCCACAATCACAGTTGTAATTGTGGAGCAGGGGCTGGGAGCTCCCTGCATGGGGACAGTTCCCCACCCAGCCTGGACTGTTTCAGGCAGTCCCCCGCCAGCTCTGGGCTGTATATGCAGACTTCCCCATGCAGCCCAGGGGCTGGCCAGGGACAGTTCTCAGCCCCATTCCCCAATTGGGTGATAAAAGCACAGGGCTTAGAAAGAGCTGTAGAGGTCCCAGTCCCCTTCCCCAATCCACTGGTGGGGCAGCTAGTAGTGAGCTAGCTGCTTCCTGTCCAACTGGCGGATTGGGGCAGGGGACTGGGACCTGCCCCTCCCCTACAGCTCTTTCCAAGCCCCGTGACCCTGACTGAGGAGTAAGGGCCAGAAGATCCTTAATGCTGAGGCAGGGGGACATTGTCCCCCACCCCAGCAGCAGGCACAATGGGGCTGTCTCTTGGCCTGGTGCTCTCTGCCAGCCTCTGGGCTGGCACCCAGCAGGAGCCTGGAGCTCCTCCTGGTGGCCACAGGGGTACATTACTGGGCTTCAGGGACCTGGGAGCAAGTCTTTTTCCTAATCTTCACATGTGTAGACACCTACCTCAAAACATTTACTGGGCACATCTACACATTCCCAAATAGTGATGTTGCTAGGCACCATACTTTAGTACTTCCTTTTGTAAGTACTAAAGTACAGCACAGTATGAGCTATTATTGTGCCTTGCAGGTAAATTTCCCAGCTATGTCACCATAGTGGCACGCTATACTGGGGGAGCCTCATGCCACTATGCCAACATAACTGGTGATCACATGTAGACCTTCATGATTGCTATGTTACCATACCATGCTGTACAGTGATGTAGCGCGTTGCAATGTCGCTGTAGGGTGAAATCTAATAAATCTAGGCTGAAGTAAATGCATGCGTAGATGCATCTGTAGAGCAGCAGTATTAATAGTTATACACAAATACCTCTTGCCCAATCCAATCCCTGGGGTCCTATATTGAGCTCACAAGGACCTAAGGATTAGACTTGTAAATTCCAGTTAGGCTAGGGACAAAAATTACACATAAACAGGTATAAATTATTCAGAACCCATTCAAAGCTGTAACACAACAGAAATTCAGTGCACATAAACCACTTTCAAAATGTCTGGAACTGGTTTAAGATAAACCTGGGTGGCTGTAGTATCAGACTTAACAGATTTAGATTAAATCAGTCTACTGAACTTCTGTCCCAGATCCCCTCCACATTCAAGTTAACTCAGAGTCCCCTAGCATCCCAGATTGCTTTGCACTTTCCCCTAAGCCCCCCAACGCAGGGTGGGGAGGGAGAACTTGGCCCAAGCAGGGACATGTGCTCTAGCAGCCTCTGGCTTCTGGCCTGGGCCACCGCAGCATGTGGCTGCATTTCTAGAATCAAAACTGTTCACTTGCTTATCCGTTCAATCTATGCAGTTTAAACTAAGCTGTGAAGATTGAATCGATTCAGCCTCGGGCTTTTTGACTGTCTGTTCTTAGCCATTATGTTTTGCCTTTGGCATTGAGCTCTAAGATGACATTTCTATCAGGCTCAGGTGAACAGTTTCTGATTAACAGCTCCTACTGCACATCCTCTGTAAATTAAACCACATGGATTAATACTAATTTTAAACTGTCTGATCCTGCTTGAAAAGCCATGTATGGATTAGACATAGTGAAGACTGTTTTGGAAGAAGTTTAAATTAATTGCTTTGTGTACAATTTAAAATTTAGCAGAGTCTTGTATTTCAAAGCCATCAGCATGCCATTACCACAGGGAAAAAAATCCAAAAAACCCCCAAATGCCAGAATCCATAAAAATGTGAATGGAACAATTAGAAATTCTGCATGATAAAACACACAATGATCCCCTTGAGAAACAAAATCTACTAGTGAGTAGCAGCCGTTTCCAGTAGTAGTTAAACTACTTCTATGATTCCATTATAAAGTACTATTTTTCCAAGAGTTTTGTATTCTTAGCCATGGAAACTGACCCTAGATTTATGCTTGTCATTTAGGAGCCCAGACAGGGAACATGTATTTCCAAAAAAATAAAAAGGGTTTGGCCTTTCTTCACTGAATGAGTTCAGAGAAAGTGTTCATGCTTCAGAAATAGTTTCTCTCCAACATCAGAAGTACAAAAATCATCAGTGATCCAAAAAACCATTAGAAATTATGAGCAACCACCATGCAAATTAAACAAAAAATAAGGTCCACTGAGGGGAAAAAACAATCCTGTTGAAAACACGCAATAAATAGATTTCCTATATGCTTTTAAGTGCTTGTACCTTTAGACTATATAACCACTGATGAGCATACCAGACAGCCGCCGTCTGGACAAGCTGCTGTTGTGATGAACACCGCAGCATTCCAACAACTTCAATGAAGCATGGAGGCAAAGGAATGATGGTTTGGGGGATCCTATCCTGGGCTCCAGGAGGTTTGACTTACCTCCTGATTTTTGGAGAAATTTTGAGTAAATCAGGCTGTTGTTTCCAAAACAGCCTAACAGATTATGACACTTAAATCCCACTGAAAATGAATGAGATTTCCTGACCTCAGGATCCTTTAAATGTCCAACCCGTATTCTCTCTCTGGCTCAGTTTGCTATCAGTGCAGTTAGAACGATATTTCTTGTTACCCACTTCTGTTTTCCTATTCAGATTATAAACTCTGTGTTAGGGACTGTCTCATACTGTGTGCAACTACCCAATAGAAAAAGTCTGTGATCTCAGATGAGGCTCTCCAGATGCTAATATAGTATAAATGATAATGGTGTGACTACAACTAGTGGCAAAGGGGTTAATCCTTTTCAGTGTTCACCTAAATAGATAGCTAACACAGTAGATAAGAACAGTGGAGCAGAAGGTAAATGAGATGTTTTTGGAAATTATATACTCCGCTAGAGCAGACCAGCTCTGAAACAACTACCATGCTGTCTAGGGCTGCTGAGTATAAGATACTCTGGTTAAAGCTGTGCCTATGTAATTATTTATAGAACGGACTGCAATGCTTCCTTTGGAGTCATTCCAGAAGCCAGCTACCGTTGGAGGAAATTAAATAACAAACCCACGTTTAACATTATTAAAATGAGATTAACCTGGTGGCAAAACTCTGTGCTGCCATTTAGGAGACTTCTGTTTGAGTACTATTCAACGTCTCCTGCACCCACGCAGCAAGGCTGGCAAGAAAGCAAAGACTCTCTTCCAGAGAGGAAGAAAGGGTCTGAGGAGCTTTCCTTCTACTTTCCAAGATTTTTCCTGACCAAGGAGCAGTACTGTGCCACCATTATCTATTGAGGGAGTTGATGGAGTCCTAAGTTTAAAAGCCACTAATCCTTGCCCCTCCTCAACTTCCTTACAAAAAAAGCTGAGGTGGCTTTCTTAGAGTGAGATGATCCTACTGGGATCTCTTCAGTGTAGATTGCAGGATGCTGGCACATCTGTGCTCTTCTGTGTCAGGCATTTTCTTTATTGCCATAGGCACTTGTTTGGAAAGAGAAATTTCCCACTTGAATATCAGGTCTTTCTTCACCAAGCCTTCACAGGTAACTGAAGGGCAGGGTGAGAACATGCCCACCTTGCTGGGGCATAGCAGCAGTGGTGCCTGCCCAGCTGCCTGCCTGATGAACCATGCTGCTCCCTGTCCCTGCCCGACTCTGCTCTGAGACTTTTGACCAACTGGCCGCGACCGAGTTACAGAAGATGGGAGTGTCCCAGTTTGCTCATGACATATGGTCACTCTAGTCATAAGATGCTTTTTAAGGGTGCCTCAAAATATTACCACTGTTAGGTGTGCAAACACCTACCCACAATTCACAAGAGAAACCCAAAGATTTCAAATAGGAATCCAGAGCATCAGAAATATTCAGACATGTTGTGGTCTTTTTCAGTTCTTTGAAACAGAAGTATTTTTCCCTAGTCAGAAAACAAGTAAAATTTGTTTTTGAAATGGGATGTTACTAAATTCAGAAAAGTTATAGAGGGGAGCTTTGAGTCTAAAAAGGTTGAGAAGCTTTAGTCTTGAGCGATCCTACCTTCTTCAAAGGGATAGGTCAGTTGAGAGTGCAACAATGGGCCCTAACTCCTCTCTACATCCACTAGCAGATGTAGTAGAGTAAAACCTGCATCCATGCAAAGGATGAGTAGCAATAGCACGTTGACTGCTCCCATGGTGTTACTAAGGGAAAACTCACTTAACGGCATGTCTACACCTGCATTTAAGTGCGCCTAAATTTAATGCGCCTTAGCTTAATGTGCATTAAGCTGGTTTAGGCAGGCATCTACATGTGCAAGCATTAAAGTACATTAACGCTGTGTGGGGACTGACTTGGAACTAAAGTTAGTCCCATGTCAGTCCACACACACAGCGTCAATGCTCTTTAATGTGTCTACATGTGTGTTAATGTGCTTTAACTACTTACGCCTAAATTTGATACCTGCACTTGCAGGTATCAAATCTAGGAGCAATTATTCCAAAATAACCATTTTTAAAGTGCATTAAGGGTTTGCATATGTAGATGCATGCCTTAATTAACCTTAAATATAGGCTAATGCCCTATAAAGTGTCTTGTGTAGATGCATCCTTTGAACCACAACTGTTAGAGAGACTTTGTGTTGCCTCCTACTGAGGACTGTATATTTAAAATCACACATTAGGGCTAAAGTTTTGACACACTGAGCTGCTCCCTCTTCCAGGAAATGCAACGGTATAGCTTACATTATAACAAGTCATTCTCAATTCATCTCCTTGGTGTTTATTTTGGGGTCCATCATGTAGGTCAAATTACCAATGAATTCAACAAGAAAATTACCAGAGCAGAGGCTGGCAGGATTATTTCCTCCAACTCCACTTGAGGAACCCAATGCAACATCCATCACAAACTCCTATTTACTGGACCAGTCTTTGAGAGATGAACATCACCTCTGTCCAGAAGTATCGAGGCTGCTGTTGGCTTGTGTTCAACCCTTGCTGTTATTGAAACACTATTGTTTTACTTCTGGGATTTTACAGAATCACAGAATCGAAGGACCAGAAGAGACCTGTAAAGTCATCAAGTCTGGTCCCCTGCCATGGGCAGGAAGTTATTGGGCTCAAATGAGCTCAACAAGGTGCTTACCCAGCCTCATCTTGAACACCTGCAAGGATGGTGACTGCATCATCACTGTTGAGAGTGTGTTCCAGATTCTGGTAACCCTTACGGAAATTTTTTTTTCTTATGTCCAGCCTAAATTTTCCCTCAGTTAGCTTGTGCCCATTGGCCCTCATCCTCCTTTGAAGTGACTTCCTGATAAGTTGTTCCCCCAGATCTTGATGCTCACCCCTAACATACTTCTAGGTGGCTATCAAGTCACCTCTAAGTCTTGTCTTACTCAGACTGAACAGACCCATTTCCTGGAGTTTCTCCTCATAGGACCTATCGTCCAGGCCCCTAATCATATGGGTGGCCCTTCTTTGTACCCTCTCAAGCTTATCTACATCCTTCCTGAAGTGTAGTACCCAGAACTGGACACAGTACTCCAGCTGTGGCCTCCCCAACACCAAACAGAGAAGGAGAAGCACCTCCCTGGATCTATTGTCCACACATCGGCTGATGCATGCCGCAATTCTATTTGCCCTGCTGGCAACTTCATTACACTGTTGACTTGTGTTCATCTTTTGGTCAGCTGTGACCCTCAAGTCCTGTTCAGATGCTGTGCCAGCCAGTAGACCACTCCCCATCATGTAGTCATGGTGAAGGTTCTTCCTACCCAGATAAAGAACCCTGTACTTCCCCCTGCTAAACTTCATCTGATCCCATCTTACCCATAAGACTGCTCTGTCAAAGTCATCCTGGACCCTTACCCTGTCCTATGATGTACCCATGTGTCCCCACAGCTTAGTATCATCGGCAAACTTAATCGTTGAGCTTTATAACCCTTCCTCCAAGTCATTAATAAGTATGTTAAACAGTATGGGTCCAAGCACAGATCCCCGGAGGGCACCACTGGAGACAGACCACAAGGATGAGGCAATCCCTTCGATTACAACTCTCTGGGATTGGCCTCTAAGCCAGTTGTCCACCCACTTCACTGTAGACTTGTCCAGCCTAGTACCCTCCTATTTAGTTGAGAAAATCTTGTGGGAATCTTGTGCCTTCTTCAGGCATAGGAATGAGAGGAGCTAAACATGTGTTAAAAGATATCACATCTACTCAAAGAACCTTGTCTGTCTTGTTTTGCATCTAATATTTATGTAAGAAGCATCTAACATGGCATTACACAATAGTTATATATATCCACCCAGGTTCAGGAAGGGACCCATTTCAGGAGGGGATATGGAAGTATTAAAAAACTCCTAATAACTCATCTCTGATGCCACTGGAGTTAAGGCAATTAACTGAGCTTTGGCTAAACGGAGATAATCCTCAAGTGACTTGGATCCATAATTCAGAATTAGTCATTCTGTCCTCATGATCTGATACTTAATCTGTCATGTAATATAGTGTTAATGGTATATAATTAGAGTCAAATAAATGATGTCTCAGTCTGAGTTACTTCATTAACAGGAGATGACAGATGCACTGTTTTCCAGTATTTTCCTGAGATCCTGGCTATGTAAAAATCGACTTGTACCAAATGTGTCTCCAGTTTCTGAGTTGGTGAGATGCTGCCACTTTTTGTGCAGCATATAGGCAGGCTTTGAAATATGTTAGGTGACTACAAAACCTCTTCATCCCAATTGTTAATGATACAAGAGGAACTATACAGCATCAAGTCCAGGCTGGATATGCCCTAAAGTAAAAATGCTCTATGCCCCTTTCCACTCGTGCAAGGACACCAAACAAAATCTGGGTCATCCTACTCAAAGACTGACAAAGCACTTTGGGGACTAAGATGCTTGGTTGGTAGCTGCATCTCGGAAACTATTAGGAAAATCTCAGATACAACATACAAGAGCAGGGGTATAGCAGGGCTCAGAGCTGTGTGGAAAGCTTTCTATGAGCCAGCTTAAAACAATAGCTCCCCTTCCCTACTTCTACATGTGGGAGGACCAGATGATGCACCCTGGTGAAAGGGTTACTAATACGGTAACTCTGTGCACCCTCACACACTCTCAGAGGCATTGGGCCTCATTTTGAGATTGAAAGCACCTAAGAAAACCGACAAAGCCACTAGGAACTCCATAAGAAATCTAGGCGCATAGTGCCACCAGGTGTTACTTTCAGGACTCAGGCCCTCCAAAAAGACAGGTGCTCAAAACCAAGGTCAAGACTAGAAGTCTGTGAATGCAAAGCAGGATATTTGCAACCAAGAAAATCTGCTTCTTTTGTTGACTTTCCATATTTGTTTAATCCCAGTCACCAGGGAAGACTGGCAAAGCATATTCCCTACCAAATGGAGAGAAATAAAGGGCTCCATTGCAAGCTGAGCCTAACATTTATTTTGGTTGTGCGATTGCGTCTGAATTCATGCGATAGAGTAATCCTGCCGATGAGGTCATGTGATCCTCTGAAGAGGCTTCTTTGTACCTCGATGCTAGTTAGCAATGCTTTGTCTGTTATCAAGCATCTGATTAAACTCACAAAAGCAGGGTCTTTAAAAAACAGTCTCACGCAGAATCGAGAAGTGAATAAATAGATTGCTTTTCTTTTTCTTTGCTTTATCTGACAAAGGAAAAGAGGACAATAATATGGGAAAGGGGACATTATAGAAAGGTCTGTTGTTCTCAGATGGTAAGTGGTACTCGTGGATACTAATCT
Source organism: Crocodylus siamensis (assembly GCF_052110815.1). Lineage (NCBI taxonomy): Eukaryota > Metazoa > Chordata > Crocodylia > Crocodylidae > Crocodylus > Crocodylus siamensis. Next base: position 14,474,571 of record NC_143405.1, on the reverse strand, counting down.
ACTTTAGACTTTTCTACAAGGCCCACCACTGTTGGGGATGATAATGATGCACATTTCTATAGCATATTTGGCAATGAAGAATCCCAGTGTGCTTTCTAAATTGTACAAACATTACAAGATCAGTCTGTATTACCACTGCTATGCAGCCACCTATGGGACAGAACACAGAATCCTTTTGTACTGGTGGGATCCTAATTAACACGGCAGTTTTTCTTTTATTTTTGACACAGATATATTATGATTTGCCCAGTCTGACCTGAACACTAAAAGCAGCACCTCTTCCCCTGGATTAGACCCCTGCACTGTACAGCTTGGATGGTACTTCCAGCAACACCATTCTGGGGAGCAGATTCAACACTGACTAGGAAGGAAAAGCAAACCATAACTTACTGGCCATCAGATTTTCTGTAATATCGGTCTTTTCCCTACAGGACTCGCATCTCTGTCTTTAACCATATCTACTTAGCTTATGAGGTCCAATCTGAACAGAGTCCCAAATAATGGAGCCATAGGAATTTTATAATAGTTAGCCTAGACGACTCAAGGAGGCAAAGAAATTGTGAAACACCTGATATTAAATCTCATCTTTGATTCTCTCTTCTGGAAATGGAGTTCAGTCCCTTGTCTGTGTATTTTATTTAAGGTTTTATCCCATTCTCATCACTGTAGTATCTGAGTGCCTGAATAGCTAGATTGGGACTCATCAGGAACACCTTGAAAAAGAAACACCTGGCAGAGGATGATTGTGATTCATGACTACTAATTAGTACGTACAGCTGGCAGAAAACAAGTCTATGAAATCTTTTTTTTCCATTAAAAGTTCCATTTAGTCAAAACTAAGTGTATTCAGAGAAATATAGTAGGGATTTTTGGTTTTTTTTTTTAAAGAAAATGCAATGATAATCCTAAATAGATTGCAGGGGTTCTCCATCTCCCTCCCTCTCCTCCCCTGAGGAACTTTCCCAACAACATTTTCATCAAAATGGATAAATGTCTGTGAAAAAGAATTTTTTTTTTAAAATGTCATTTTTTTAGTTCCTAAAAAGGGGCCATAAACATGTTTTCAACCAGTTGCACCCATTTTTATCCTGTCATCTTTAGAAAGCAGTGTGGAAAGTAAGGCATTAAAAAAAAAGGAGAGATGATGTGATAAGAAGATATGACTACTTAACACATTGCTGAAAGATCATGTTGGTTTATCCAGATACTCAAGTCCTACTTTTTAGAAAGAGAGAGGATGAGTTTCTCAGAAAGGTGTAAATACATATCCAAATAGAAGTTATACCTCTTATCACTTCTCTAAAATATTGGCATTAGATCCAAAGTCTCGTCTCTGTTCAGTCGTCTCACTGTCTGTTCACTCTCCTGTTTCTCACCACCTTTTGGGGCACCAGTTTCTATGTTTCCAAGGCAAGTTCTGCTCATTTCACAATAAACTATCAGAATGACTAGTAGTGAACCCCATGGGTGTGTTTGGCAGGAAATAATCTTGGCACAAGATATGAGACAAACAGCTTGAAATGCTTGAAAGGATGGGGCCCCAAGTACTACAATTTCTAGACTTTCTAATGTCATTGGATTTGTTTTTGTGCATTATAAATGTCACTTAAAAAAAAGTTGGCCCAGCTGGTGAACTCAGCACAGTGGCACTGCTTTCAGTGGAAGTCCATTGATTTACATCTGTTGAGAATCTGTCCCTTTTATTTTTTAAGATTTTTTTTTAGGCAAAATGAGAAATAGATCCTTGGGTGTTGTAAAGATGTGCAGATCAACCAAACTGAAATGAAACTACCAAATATACTAGATGAAGAGAGCTATCTAAAGATAGAAATGGCTTGGTTCCTCATGCTGTAAGTACTATAAATCAGAAAATTAAAAAGTAGCTTCAATAAAAAGCATAGATTTTGCAAACTGGAAATTATTCCCTGACTGATGTGGCAGAGGCACAGGTTTAAACTCCAAATCTGAGTGCTATGAGTAGGGTTCTTTCCTTATATCTTAAATGAAATCTATAATAGCCACCTTATTCCAGTATGATTTGTGTTTTGTTAAACAGACAGGAAAAAGAAGGAAATGTCCTCTAGATTTGAGCAAATGGTGTACATAGCTGCTGTGACATAAAGAATGGGGTTCAGGGGAAAAGAAGGTTTTCAGAACACTCCCACTATATAATAGATTCCTGCTTTTGTGGTGTACTAATAATAGCTCGCTTTCTACGCTCCCATTTCAAGACTGGGAGTTGAAAAACTAGATCTCATCATGCCCAGGGAGCATGTTGCAAGCTCTTTTGATTCATGTTTAGCTTTACATGTGGCTTTGGTATCATCCTGCAAGCCAGATTTACCCTTAATCATAACATTTTTCTTTAGATGCATTCCAGGTCAGTTCTACTCCAATTTCCTTTGCATTTTAATTTTCAAGCTCAATGGTAAAAAGAATTCTTCAGTTTCAGAAAAAAGCTACCACTGGACAATACTTTTGATGGCAGCTTCACAGCTGAGGGTCTGCAATCTAGGGGCCAGCTGCACGATAACCAAAAATAAAGCAAAACAGAGCTGGCTCGAGAAGTTTGGATGGCTGGAGTTCATCAAGTACCATTTATTGTCAGCAGGATCTATAGAAAGTGCCCACAAGCCCTGGTTTAATAGCAGCATGGTTTAGTGGCTGAAGCATGGGAATAGGAACCAGGATTCCTGGCTCCTGTTTTCTTGGCTCTGTCATTCTGTCTCTGTTTACCCGGGTATAAAATCTCATAGGGGAGACCATGCAGTTTAATGAAAGGATGTTGGTGAAGTGCTCTGAGGACCAGAACATAGCACAGTCCTATGAAATCCATGAATATCCATATAGATAAATAGAATTTATATATAGCTATATAGAAGGGTACCATAAAATGCCAGTATGTAAACCAAATAAAACTGTCTGATTCCCTACAGTGCGTGGGGAAAGAATTCCCAATACGAGAATATCTTTTGCATCAGGGAAAAAAATCCTGATGAGAAAGTGAATGGACAAAGCACCACGAGGCTGCCAAATTTTAAACTTTTGGGATGACCAACAGTGTATGGGAGCCTTTACTTGGAGCCAGCATCTTTAACATGGCCAGTAAATGATCAAATCTAGAAGATTAATGTAAGGAAAGACACTATAAGAGTAGCCAATTGTAAGAGTAGTCAGCTATAAGAAAAGCCAAGAGACAAACACAACATAACTGGAGGAAAATTCTAAGTGAAACAAAATCCAGATATTGCACTGTAAACTACATCTAGCTAAACTAACACATACATGCACATAATGACTTTCCATCTAAAAGAATCCCCAAGCACTGTATCAATTGAACATAGCAGGCATTTTACAGGAGGCTGCGTGTGTGGCCATGCACTGAGATGCATATACTCACCTTTGCTTTATGGTGAAGGATGTCAGCTGTTCAACTCCATACGACATCACAGTTGTACAGTGCTGTCATATGGTGTTAAACAGCCGACATTATTTGTGCTTGTGGACAGAAAGCGAAGAAGAATACAATGTGCAATTGAAACCTCACAAGGATTTTTAAACAAGCCACAACTTACAGGTTCTTTACAGGGCAGGATTTAATCAGAGAGCATGTATTATGACTCAGAGATGGAAACTTGGAATTCATAGAGACACAGATGGCAGAGCTAACACCATCATTCACCCTTAATGTAGTTCCCACTGCATGGAAAGAGGAATACGTTAGCAGGAAATCCAGGCTGTGTGCGAAGCTTGGTTTTTGTTGAGAGCTTAGATATTTGAGCGTCAATTTTTGGAAACAGGAATTTACAAAAGAGAAACAAAACAAGTGGATCGGTAGGGTGCCTTCAAACTGCATTCAGAGACACGGCGGGGTGTGAAGCAATCAGCCAACTAGAGCAATTTGCTACAAACTTGAGAGTGAAAGAGAGAAAATAAAAGAGGGAACCATGCATTTACCAAGCCCCCCCCCCCAACTTTTTTTAAACTCATCTGCAAAGCAATCTCTATTTCTACTGTACTTTTCAGAGCTGGAAAAAAGTGCCTCTGGCAGATATAGCTTAGACAAAGCATATGGATTAGTAACAGCAGGACACAGCAACAAAAAGGATGAAGTTGGAAAAAATGGCCCTGTTCTAAAAACAGAAGCAGAGCTATAGAGTCTTCTTCAAAATTAGTCCATGGAAATGAAAGCTGGTCTGTGTTTGCACCTTCCTTTTATTTTGTCTCCTTTTACGATTCCACCCTTTGGATCTGCAGTACTTAAGTCAGTTTTAGCCATTAATGTTCAAAGTCTGATATAGGATTGCAGGATGGCTGAAGGTGAAATTAGGCCCATAAGCAGTGCTCACAGAAGCTAAAGCCATGATTAGTGCATTTTACTATAATATAAGGAGAAATATCAGAGCCAAAGCAACAGTTGTGCTTCATTACTGACCAGGAATCATTGCTGCCTCCTAGCTATGCTTTGTAACTTTTAATAAAGCCTTACTAATGGCAAAAATATTTGCTCACTTATTTGTTCTCTCCCTCCTTTGAGCAAAGGCGTATGCAGAGCTGGAAAAGATCTATGGTTTTCTAAACTTGTCTTTGGAAAGTTTCTTTGCCAAGTTACCCTTTGTCAGGAGCTCTTTCTTTTTTTTGGTAGGTATCAGTGATTTCACTTTGAGTTATTCTGAGCGCTTCACAGATGCGGTTTCAAACTATAAGGTTTGTATTCTTTTATGTATTAATCACAGCAAGTTACATTAATTTAAACACAAAGCTTTGTCTCCGCTCCAGAAACCGCAGTTTTTCTTTCAAAACCAGCCATGGACTTTCAACAGTCTGTTCTGCAAAGGGCTTTTTGGACTAATGGAAAGTAAGCATCTGAGAAGTAAGAACTTTTGGCTTTGCTTTATTTAATTTATTGAGTCATGCTGAACAAGCCACTTAATTTCAATGGGACAAATTCAGAGTGAGTCCCAAATACTTTTCTCATTTATACTTCTAGAGAGTTATCTAGACTTTTACCAGTGCAGAAAACAGCAGAATTCAGTCAGTAAATCCAAATGAGATTAGAAAGTCTAAACCTTGCTTCTCCCTCCCATAGTATATACATTACACCAACTTAGATGGACTAACTTGCAACCAGATCCAGATACTCGCCTTGAGCACTGTAATGCCTAAATCTTTGGAATCCAGCTCTGTAGCGGACTCCATAAGCCTGAGTTAGGCACCTAGATAATTTATATAATGCTCAGAAATTAATTGGCTTTGAAATGGGGATCTCCAAAAAACAGCACACTGAGCAAGAAGCCAAGAAGACCATGCTGAGGACATGAGTGTGCCCTACAGTTTGCTCATCTGGGAGTTTAAATTCGACAGTGCTTCCACAAGTCTTCTTTCTCTGTGGCAGATGCAGAGCCTGGACCCCCTCCTGAAGGTAAGTGCTTGGCCCACTCTTTCAAGAGCGGAGCAGGAAATTCACTGTTTTATCCAAGAGCTCAGCAATTAGAGCACTCACCCAGGATGTGGCAAACCCAGGATTTAATTCCTTCCCCGGCTTGACAGAATTCTAATTCACATTCCTCATCTTTGAAGAGAATACCCTAACCACTAGGTACAGGCTGTTTTAGAGTTAGAGGCGACTGGAAAGGGATATTCAGCCCTTCCCATTTGGCTGTTCCAATTTGGATTTTACTTAAAGATATTTAAAGATACTTAAAGATATTTTGGGACTGAGGGGGGAAGAGAGAGAGCATAACTCTGGCCTAGAGAGAAAAGGCAGTCCTGGGTTCCAGTCCCTGCTCCAAGGACTGCTTATACTTTTTATATTCAAATGTCCTTGAACCAGGTTTCAGACCCCACAGAGCTCAAGTTCATCAGAACAAGAAATAAGAAGTCTCATGTGGCCAGACTCAGTACTTTAAATTATTTTGCTTACAACTAACAATATTGGTATATGGGGGGTAGGGGTGGGGAGGGGCCAGAAAGATAGCAATATGCATCTTTTTATACATACATGTATATAAATATACATTGAAAAACAAACTGGAACTTGGAAGACTTAGCCAGTAACTCTGAACTTATTTCTTACAGGTTGAACCCCTTTCTCCAGTACCTAGGCTGGGTGTCTTTTGCTATTTCTAAGCTTGTCAGATCAGATCCCTTATCTCTAGTCTTAGGTATGCTGGTGCAAGTCCAGATTGCCTCCAGTACATTTTATTCCTTATTTACAATTGTGGAAAGAAGAGTGCAATTTTCTTTAAATTAAAATTTTCAGTTCTGATTTTGTTTCTTATCACAGTGAAAACATAACAGTTGTAGTCACAGGCTTTTAAACATAGTCTTCTAATGTATTATTAAAAACCTATGGCAAAATGCTGACATTATCAAGGGATGTATTAACGGGTGAGGTTATGCTCACACACAGCCTACAAAAACCATGTTCAGAATTCATCCCTCTGTGGATTGACATTATCAGATCATTTGGCTTGTAATTTTATCTGTTTTTGAGTAGAAAATGGGATCATATAAAAATGAAGAGCCATGAGGTAAGTATTTATACTGTAGCCATGACACATTAAACACATGTCTGGAGTAAAAGGTGAATGACATAAACAGGAATTTGTGGTAGACCTCCACTGAAGTCAATGGAGTGACAGCAGGGTTGAAATAAGTTTAGAATATTTGAAGTGCTTCTTGGGGTCATAAAGCTAGAATGAAGTTATCAGTCTCCCTTTCCATAAGCCAAACAGTTTGCTTTGCCATTTTTAAATTAGCTTCTGTGAAAGATTTTTGTATACAGAGGCAAGCAAAGTGGAATTCTTCTGTCCTCATGATTTAGTTGCAACTAGAAAACATTATTCTTTTATATGTATGCGGCCTGGAATTATGTATCAAAGTGTCTGACAAGCTTGAATTGTTAGGATGGCAATTGCCTGGGAGTCAGAAGGATATTTTAAGTTTTGGTTGGTAGTTATTTGCACTGCACTTCGTAATTTTCCTTCGTTTTAACCACACACTTATTCCAGCTCTGCAAATGACATCCCGGGGATGCTGCGTCCCTCAGACCTTAATCATACATGCACACTGCTCTCATCCATGCAAAGTATTACTGGTTCCCTCCCACCTGGCTTATTTTTTCCTCCAAGACCAACCCCCACACCGCCCTTTGAGATGACCTCTTACTACTTAAAAAAATTGTTATTTGCTTGGACAGGGAGAACTCTGTCCTTGGTACTAGTATTTTAAATTTGTGGGAATGTGCATATTTTTCAAACTCATGAGACCGCAGAAGGAATTCCTAGAAATCGCTTTATATTCCTCAGGCTAGACAACTGCCTGGCCTAGTTCTGTCAAATATTATGAAATCAAGAGCTTGCATCTGTGGAAACCCAGGGTGGAATCCTACATCCTTCCTTAGGTGTTTTATGTGAGGAACAGAAAATATCATTTAAAATTAGAAGATGGGCTAAATCAACCCTGGGGGAGCTGGGAGGCAGGATTTCTTTTTTCCAGGAGGAGAACTAGATTATATATATTTCGGGCCAAGTACTTGTATATTAAAAACATGGAGTGAACTGGATGCAGGCACTTGAACACAAGAGGAGAGGATGAACTTCCTTAAATGGCCCAGGCTGAGATGTACCTCTGTGCTTTGTTGTAAAGCCTGAGTTTTTAGTTTGTGATGCAATGGGAATTTTAAACATATACATGACTCTGGGTAAGTATTTGTTTGGGATAGTGGTTACACTCCGACAGAAGCCTCCACCTGGCTTGTCATGATAACAGATCATGGTTCTTCTGAGCCACTGGGAGACTTGAGGTTCCTCCACCCAGAACACTCTGATCCCCTCTCTAATATCCCAACTTGGGATCTGTCTGCTCAGGAACCATAGCTGACTGCAACCTGAGCTTTGGAATCTGAAAAGTTAAGTTTTCTGCTAGTTTTCCAATGAAGTCAGTGCATCTGTGTCAATAGAGAATTTGGCCTACATTCTCTAAGCTCATCAGACATTCTGGGGGAAAGCTGTCCTGTTGAATCACATGCAGAAGTGAAGTTGATTTCTAACACTGTAGTGGATGAAACATAGGTATGTGTAACAAGGAGCCCTAACTCTGTTACTAAGAGGCAGGGTGACCCCACCAAGTCTGGAACCTTCCTGTCACAGTCCTGCCTGCACGAGCAGCTCTTGATGCAGTTATGGGATGGAGTATTCCCTGGTAGGGATTGGATGATGTTTACCTGGGCGGCTTGGATTTCTTGTTATAGCCCAGGGGTTTTTGTGTTTGTGTTTGCTTTTTACTGGAGGTTTGGGTGAGGCCTCATAGGGGACCCACACCAGCATGGAAACCTCAGCCCCAGACAGAGGGGGCAGTGAGAAGTTCCAGGGAGAGGGGGCAGTGAGCACCAGTGAAGGCATAATGCCAGACAGGGCTGTGGAGAGCCCGAGCGCCAGGAAGGTGCAGAGCGAGACAGAGTGAGATAGGGCTGTGGAAAGCCCAGGGAGGACAAGGGGAGGGCCAAATTACAACAAGGCCCAGATCAAACCACGTCAGTATCATCTGCGAGGCTTGGGCTGCAGTGTAGGGGAGGAAAAGGAGCCACAGATAGTGCCCCCCTAGCAGCGGGGAAGAAAATGGTCAGCCTACATCAATTAATCAATTAAGATCAAGGCATGGCAGGCGAGTTGGCCCATAACAGGAGGGCAGGGTCACTGATAGAAGGACTCCAGAAGAGGCACTCCTGTCACAGTATGATATCTTCAATGCATAGAAAATATGCAAGAGGTGCAGATGCCACTAACTTAGGCCCAGGCTATAAGCCTCTTATATAAGCTATTGAATCATTACTTACCTGACTAGTAGCTTTAGAGCGATACATGTTAGTAACTTCTCACCAAATAATTAATTTATATAGATTTATAGACCACTGTGAATAAGGAGTTAATAAGCTGATTCCTAGGGCTCAAAGACAAAACAGAACAAACATTTGCAAATTAATAAACTGTCTTTTCCAACATGACCATGGCAGTTCCATCTCAAAGGCAAATAGTAGCAAGGAAAATAAACACGATAGTGAAATAATCTAAAAAAAAAAAAAATGTCCCAAATATACATCAGGCTGCAAATGATCAAAAGAGTGTAAATCCATGCCTGTCAATAACCATTTTGGAATATCACATTCTCTTTGGATCTTCCATAAATTCTACTGGGGACACGCAACTGACCTGTTAACCTACAGAGTATATGATCCAACCCTTTAGTTAACACTTGACAATCGGAAATGATAAACACTTTGGCTTGGAGATGATATATCCTCCTATAAACACTCATCTGGCTGTCATTCTGGAAAAAGTTGATGCAAACCTCATTAAGAGAAAGCTCAGCATAGGAAACACCACAGTCTTCCTGGAAATTCTGTACTGTGCCAAGATTCAGCAATAAGAAGGACACCGTTGCTTTTACTGATTCCGTATCCTGTTATTTGAATTGAAGCTGGTACCACACAGCTTCCATCTACTGCATAAGTCAATCTTGAATTACTATAATGAAAACAACCAAGAAGAGAAATAGAGGCCATGATTAAAAAAAACTGACTTGCATGAGGCTCAATAACAGGAAGGGATAGCTACGTACTGAAGGCCATATCTTTTTCTCTTTTGGCCTTGCAGTCTCTCCTCAACGAAGGAAGATTTTAGAAAGGCTCAGTGGCCTCAAGTGGGACCGGATTCCTCAGGAGTGAGCTTTGTGATTGCAGGCGGGCATGTCAGATTCTGAACATTTTCTGAAATCTGGAAAAGTAGATACTGAGCATTTTGGAAAATCTGGTACCCGTTATCTTTTCTGAGCACACTGGACTTGGGTTTTAAAATCTGCACCTGAGGGTTTGATTTAATTCACTGTCCTCACATTTATTGCAATGGATTGATTATGCTGTAATTCCTTTCTGTGCCCAGAAGGATTCTCCATACATTTCTTACATAGTGTTGTATACAGGACCACTGAGATTAATTAGAAGCCAGATTCAGGCTGAACTGTAGGCTTCTCACCAAGTCTAAAGACCATAGGTTGAAAATCAAAGCTGCAAGATTTCATCTCACACTTGGTTCCTTGCACAGTTAATACTGCCTCCTGTATTCCAGTCTTTATGGCAACCCTCAAAACCTTTGGCAAACTTACCCACTAGATGCTGCTTTTAGGTCCTGCAAATGAAAAACTGGATTACTTTCCTCGAAAGCAATCTTTTCTTCTGTTGCCTGCCAAGATTGGCACTGTAAGGATTTTGATAATAGTTACTTGGTGCAAGGATGAAGGAAGCCATGCCAAAAGCCTGACTGCTGGCTACACTGAAGCCCCTACACAAAGTTCTAGCAGACAAAGGTGCCTTAAAGTCAGACTGAATTACATTTACATTCACCATTAGGCTACATTACAGTGTCAGACAGGTGTGAAGGGACATAAATGTAAGCATATGCCTATGCATTTGCAAACTCTAACAGATCTCCAAATAGACTACGGGCATGTGCCTGAGCTCTTTGCTGAATCAGGGCCACTGTTGCTGCAACTGTCAAAGGAACATAAAGGCTCCCATACACGTGCAGGGAGCCTGGTCCGACATGCTGGAAATCCAGCACGTTGCAGTAGACTTGATTGATCAAGTCTGCTGGAGCAGACATCGAGGCACTCCAGCAGACTCTAGCATCACATGTATTAGCATCCCCATGCTGAAAAATGAGGAGCTTTAATTCAAAGCTCCCTGCCACCGTTTTTTCAGCAGGGATGCTGATACATGTGACGATCAGGCGCTTTTAATTAGCACAGCTCACTAATTAAAGCGCCCCCCCAGGCATCCCAGAGCACATGTAAAAATGCTCTAAGTGACCTAGGCAAAGCAATCAGTCTCCTGTTAACTTTTCATATTGATGCCAGCTTCAGTTCTGCATTTGGGAGGGAAGAAACAAGTTGTGATAACAGACCTTTGTCCTTCCTATGATTTGACTAGGTTTAAAAAAAAAAAGTAATTCTATTCCCTTGCCATGCTGTTTTTAGACAGCTACTAAAAAGAATATGCTTTTTAATCATGAAACAATATCATTTTTGTGGGAGGTTTGGAAAAAACATCTATATGAATCGAAGAAAGCTTCCTTTCTGCTCCTAGTGCAGTTCTGGTTACAAGGAAAGAGCTTTTTGTGTGAGTAATCTTTCTAAGTAGGAAGCAGAACTCCCCTATTGCTAAGGAAGAATGGACCTCCAGTAGGCTAATATGTGATGGATGACTGAATGCAAACTTGGCAAGGTTACTCACCATTTCCCAAAGAATACAAAATGCCCCAGGCTAGTCACACACAGGGATTCTCTGGTTCGAAGTTCTTAAGGCTTGGCAACATCCAAGATTAGTTAATTGAAACTACAGTGGCAACATAATTAAGGATGTGAATTTGGGGAAATTTCTAGTGTCAACTCAGGATATATTTGTCCTTTGAGTTCAACTTATAAGTGAGCCAAAGATATGTATGTATATGGGACAGCATTCCCATTGGCTCTGGAGACCAAAGAGAAGACCTTACCTTTTAAAGGTAAGTTCATGGGACATATTCCCAGCTGGTGTAAAATCAGTTTAGATCCTTCAGTGTCATTGGCGCTATATTCATTTAGACTAATTAAGGACATGACCTAGGGTTTCTTTGTGTATTAAGTGCAGGATTTTCTATGCGTAATTCACACAGAGAGAGAAAGAGAGGGAGAGAGAGAGGAAACCCAATAAAGGATCATTTTAATTGGATGTAGTTGTAATGAAATATAAATAACCCAAATTACACATATATTGTAATGGCTTTTCTCCCACTGGCTAGTGCTAGAAAAAAAACAAAAACAAAGGTAAAACCAGTTTTTTTTTCCTGCTTGGTATAATGATCCTTATAAAGTGCTTTTTTTATGCATCTAAACACATCCTGCTAGACTGACAGACACCCCTGGTCAGACAGGCTCTATACCCCCAGCTTCAGCACTCTGTGCAGCTTAGTTACATCACACTTTGGAGGATTTCATTTTCATTTGGAAGAATGCCCGGTTTTTAACTTTTCCCACATGTGGAAGGCACTTAACTTCAGCTCGGATTGGATGGAAGGGGGAACGCACGAATGGACAGTAAGTACTCTAAACCAGGGAAGTTTAATTTGAATAAACCCCAGAGCTCAGGGGAAGCTGAGAGACCTCAGCGCTGTATCCAAGAATTGCTCTTTTTGCTTCTTTCCGGTACTTTTCTTCCTCAAAGAACTGACCTCTTTCACTTTCTTTTCTTGTCATCACACAAAGAACTTTTAAAACTATCAGTAATAACAGTTCTTCTGTCTTGTCTACTCAGACTGTAGGCGAGATGGGGCAGAAACTTCCTCTTTCTGTGTATTTGCAGCTTCTAACCCAGTGAGACTCTGCAGCTGTGTAACAGTAGTTACAACACTAATGTCTAGAAGGGGCTGACCCATAGTTTACTTAAACCAAAAGGAGATGACATTGATGGGCTTGGATCAGACCTTTTCAATTCTTTTCATCCATAGAGCTGAAATCATTTTTTTTCATGAAATGAAGTCTCATACAACTTAAGTTTTTGCTTTTTCACTCCTGCTGCGAGGTGTTTTAGTATTTTTGTATTTATTTAGTATTTTAAAATAATTTCTTTTCCAAATCCAGGACAAAAGTTAACTGGTCCTAGCATTATTTATACTTCCTAGTTGCATTTGTAATAACATTTACGACTGAAATGTCATGGCATAGTGGCTGATAAAATCCTTTTATAATGGCTACCATCTTCTTTAATCTCTTACTGTAGTTATAACATGCTTATTCTGATAACATTTTATCCAGTATCTTTAAAACTGAAAAAATAGATATCAATATTTAACAATATTTTAAGGATTATACAATGTATAAACTATTATTTTATGGCAGTTACCAGTTCTTAAGATACGACTGCCAAAAAGCATACCAGTGTAAGTAGAGGAAGAAAGAAAGATGATAAATCACAACATAATTTTATAGTCTAATATCTCACCATCTGCCAGACATCAAAACAAATGCTTTTTACTGTTGGAAAACTGAGATTTGTAACTTTCCAGTGCCATGAATCATGCTTTTCAAGGTCTGAAGGTTTATGAGATACTGGAACTTAAAACTGTCATTGGTCCTTTGGCTTAGCAGTTCCTTGATGGCATCGTTCCAGTGCTGAATAGATCAAGTCCTAGACTTCAGACCAGAGTAATTTTCAACCTCTCTAAGTCTCTCATGTTTAACTGTGTGCTGAGTGTTTAAGATAGATAAAAGTGTCTTGCAGGTAACTAGCCAGAGCCCATACAATTCATTTTCACTTCTTTCCAAGTTAAATTTTGAATCCAGATCCCACTTTACAATCAGCTTAATTTTACTAGGATGATTCACAGTCAATGGAGAACATGTATTTATGCCAAATGGTTGCTATTCACATAGTCACATGTAGATTACTAATAATTAGCATTTATAGAATGCCTTTTCCTCCATGGCTCTCAAGGCACTATATGAACCTATGTAAGCAGTCTTACATGTGCCTTGCGCAGCATCAAAAGAAATAGCAAATATTTGTAATAGGTTACCATTATTTCAAAGGATAATAATTCCTAAGGGCAAGAAGCCACTCAGCTTTTGACGCCCAAGCCCAGCTATATTTCCATCTCATCTTCATACCTCTGTTTGCTTGGTTCATCCATCCCGTCTTATAGATTCTTTTACCCAATGCAGGCTTGTGTATCCACAAGGGGGAAGAATATCTTTAAATCAAGACCGTTTTGTTAAAGTAAGTTAGAACATCTGCATATGTGAAAAGGATCTCAGCTTATTCTAGGCATTTTATAAAAGGCAGGGTTAGGAAGAATAAACCACTGTTGTCTGAATTTCAAACACCTTTGGCAATTCCATTCTGGTAATGCAATAGTTTTGCTTAATTTCATTCTGGGAGGACTGTGCGGGAGGGATGCGGGCATGATCTGCTCAGCTCCACATGTGGAGTTTGAAAAATAGATTTTCCTGTTAAAATTGCCCACTTCAGCTGATGGAATTAACTTTGGGAACTGCAGGTCAGATATTATGGGGCATGCATCATTGCTTGCTCAATGGAATTGTGAAATCTGTCATGGGCTCCCTTTATTTGGGCTATTACTGCAGTAATACGATCATGCCTCTGCTAAAGGACATCAGCTTTGCTGTCAGACAAGCTGCAGTGCTGTAATGTGCAGGCCACATGCTTTCCAGTGGATCACGTGGTTCTCTCACTGTATGGAAGGCACTGATAAAGTAATTTTGTAGTTGTAGGATTAGGGACTAGAACTTGAAAAGCATCTTCTCTGGGATGAAAAGAGAAACTAATGAAGAGAAAATCTGGCAAATGAATAGTAATTTGCTGCAGATAATAAATAGTAATGGGACCATGACAGTGGGAGCCACAAAGGGGTTCTTTCTACCTCCCCCTTCTCATTCTGCTCTTTTTACAGATGCTAATCCCCATACTCATTTCACATTCAAGCTCGTTCCTGAGCTGAAAGTAAAAAAGTAGACTAGCAGGAGACTTTCCATGATTTCCCTGGTAACTGCCCAATACCTCCAAAATTTCCTCATAGTGAGGTTGGAGTGAATCACGTTTTTGACTGTGTGAGATGATTGAATGAAAAATCTGACTTAAGGTCTGCTTTTCTTTTCACACTTACGAGCAACAACAAAGGGAGAGATCTTATATTTCATATCCAGGGTTTTCTCCTTAGGTATCCCATTATAGAAGCCTCTATAATCATGAAGGCACCTTAAAATATGCCCCACTTACAGGCTGTTCCACTGGTATGACTGCAAAGCACTCTAAGGCAAAATCAGACACCTGGACATGAAGCAGGGCACATTTCATAAATAACTACACACGTTAACTTGACTAGTCAGCAGTTTTTTCTCTACGCTGCTTTAGTCAAGCATATGAAGGGGAAGTTTGTAAAATTAATACCCACTATTTAATGGGAAATTTGTTAAATGAACTGAAAATGCAAGTACAACAAAGTTTCTGCCTTATTCATTGTGTTCCTATCCAGTTTGTTGGCTGTTCTTCCAGCTTTTACATAAAGGGGAAAGTGTGTAGAGAATACATTTATTGTGCTTCTGGATTATATATGTCTTCTGTTGTACAATGGGATTATGTCATGGTTTTCCACTTATACTACAGGCAGTAGGAACATAACATTTTACCTGGCCAGCACAATGCAGATTTTGACCTATTTTAAAATATCTGCCAAGCAACAGTGCTTCCTAGTAGCCAGATAAAAAGTTCTCAAGCACACCAGAAAAACTGCAAAAAATAATGTAACTGCATGGAGTTTGGAAGTAGGCTGAACTCAGCTCTTAAGGCCAAATATTCCAACCATCTCTCAACCAGCTGCATTGATTGAAGCCAAGATCCTGGCTACTAAGTACAGTAGAACTGCTGAAGAGGCAGTTGTGTTGAAGACTGTAATGCAGCACAAGGAACTAATGAGCATAAGAAAGATTGCATAGTACAAAGACTTTAGTATGTGAAGTGGTTCATTATGGGCACCAAGGATTTCAACCCCCTGCCTTCAAAATGCCCATGTAGCTAGCAGTAAGATAACAGTTGAGCCTCCCTTTGTCTATGATGCTTCAAGACAGAGCTGGATGCTACCTTTTACTCGGGGGGGAGGGGGGGGGGGAGGAAGGTGATAAAAACTTTAAAGCAAACAAGCACACAGCTGGGGAATTAAAAATAGGAAACATCCAACTCTTTTCAATTTATACAAGTGTGTAGTGGTGGAAGTTATTTGCAGGTCCAAGACTTACAAGTGGAGTAGATCTGAAAGGGGGTTATGGGGAGCTACTCCTCAAATTACTGGATTGGCCAAGTACATCCCAGGAATTCACCTTCAATCTGAAATTCATTTTCTATCCCCACTGTCATTTCTTTTTTAACCACAGATCTAGCATTGAACATTCCAACTTCAATTCATTGGTTCATTCATTTGCTCAAACCAATGCCAATGAGAAACTTATCTGAGTGTATCTGACATCAGAAAATAAACTATGTACATACACACCCCATAAAAGAAAAACATTCCCAGATGAGATGCCTGGCAGATCAGAAAGAATAAAGCACTGCCTGTAAAGTTCACAAGAGACATCTATTATTGCAAGATAAAAAATAAGCTCTGGATTTTTTAAATTCAGCAATCAATGAGAAAGACTTACTTTATAAGCCCTGATATGGATTAGATCCCACTGTGAACAGCCTCCATGAAATAAATATGATGTAAAAGTCACCTTCCAGCTTCCCACTTTGTTGCTGTCCTGTCAAAACTCAGAAAAGTTGTCTCGTCTTACTGTGTGTGTGTGTGTGTGTGTGTGTGTGTGTGTGTGGCATGTGTGTGTGTGTGTCTGAAAGAGAGAGAGATGTTTGACAGTAAGGCAAATTGTGGTTAGAGCAGCCAGCTTCTGCTGGGTTTATATAGCTGAGCGAGAAATCCTGATCCCTGCTCATTCCACTGTAATGGGATGCCTGAAGGCAAGCTTTCCACTTTTTTTTTTTTTTTCAGTTGGCGAATTAAAGGAACAGCCTCCCTCTGGAGCCTGGGTTAGCTTGTGAAAGACAAATGCGCGCACTGGTGTGCACACACACATGCATATGCATGGTGACAGATGCAAAAAGGTATCTGCATGCAATTTAGGGGTAAAGAAGGAAACCCCTGGCTCCTTTAAAAAGAAAGTCATCTCAAGGCAAGTGAAGCAGAAAGGATAATATCTTCCTTTTAGTATAGCAAAGGATACTTCTCCACTTTAATACTGTGAAAAAAGAAACAAATATAAGTCAAATGAAAAGGGTGACAGATCCTGAATTCAATCCCCCAAAGCTTCTAGACCCTAATGGGCTAAATTTCTACCTGGTTTAAGACAGCCATGCTCTGTCAAAGACAGCTGAACTACACTAATGTACACCAACTGAGAATTTGGCCCATTCATATAATTTCAACCTTGTCCCCTCATTAATAATTTCAACCTTGTCCCCTCATTAATGTCTCTGTGAACTGCTGCTAACTCAACAGCTGTAGGGGATAAAGTGAAGAAAATGAGCAAAATCTACTGAACTGAGAACTGCCTGACTTCTTTTCCCAGTGCTTTTATCTCTTCCCTTCAAGAAAATTGGAGGTCTCATCTTTCTTCTC
The DNA here is from genome assembly GCF_052110815.1 of Crocodylus siamensis. NCBI lineage: Eukaryota > Metazoa > Chordata > Crocodylia > Crocodylidae > Crocodylus > Crocodylus siamensis. Next base: position 14,457,349 of record NC_143405.1, on the reverse strand, counting down.
AGTATCAGATAAAGGGGGATTATGTGTCTGGGGTGTATGTGTGTTTGAAAAGATAATCTGTTCCTTTTTTATTATTATTACTGGGGACAAAGCTGCTACATTCACCCTTCGTTTCTCCCCCTTTTCTGTCTTGCTATTATCAATAATTTACAGGCCACTCATTTTAGGGGATTTCAAGGACACCTTTTGTTATCTCTGGCTCTCCTAGAACCTCAGGCTTGTGACTAAGAGTTAAGGGTATGTTAGCAGCTGTGCTAACATTGACATTCCTCCTATCTAACAGGATAAATTGGCCTTCCCCCATTCAGTCCTCATCATTAGCTTGTCCTCAGAGACTTGCAGCTCTGCCTTCATCTGGCTCATAACTGTACCAGCTATAATGTGTCTGATGGTCTTCCAGTTAACAAACATACTAGCGGTAAGTTAGTCATCTGATGTCCTCCAAAACCCACTCAAGACAACAAAAGCATTTCTATTCACTTGACCAAGTAATGGATGAGCTACACAAGAAGCAGCTACTGAACTACAACCTTGGAGCACCACTTAGATCTAAGTTACAGCTCAAACTTGTTGCCGAGGTCCTTCAAATCACTTCATTTCACTTAGCTCTTTTTCAGTTGACATTTCTGAGGAGCACAGGGTTTACCATGTAAGATCAGACCATCTGTCTATTAAGTTCAGTACCATGCCTCTGGCAGTGACCCACTCCTGATACTTCGCAAGAAGGAAGACTCTCTCTGTCCCAACCTATCCAAAAAAGACAAATAGAAATGATCAGCTACACGGTGTATGTGGGAGGGGCAGAAATCTTAACCTGGAGCAATCATCTTAAATCCTGAATCATTTAAAATCCCATTAAAGCATCATCATAAGTCGTTTTAGATTGTAGAGATACAAGTGAGTTATGGATCTTAACACGATTGAGTCTTCCTTTAAATCCATAATATTTCATTCTATTCTTTGACCCTCTTGTAAGCTGACACCTCTAGTTTATATTAAAGTCAGTCAAAAAAGAAAGCAGGAAATGGCAAAAAAGATCCTGTTGCTTTCCAAGCAGATAAAGACCTTGCCTAGAAGTTTAAAATTCAAATTTTCAGTTACAAAATACTAGCTTCCTGTACTGCAAACTCTATATTCCAAGTTTCTGACCAGTTTTGTTTCTGAAGAATTGTATCCTTCTATAGAATCTGAAAAAGTTATCAGTGAAATATTCTAATATCCAATAAATATCTCCAGCTGAAATCGCCATGCCCCACTTTTCAGGGCAGGCTGAATCTTAAGTTTGTGCCCTCCTAGGTTTCATTTGCAATGACAGTTTTATGGAAACTTGCTGCTTTCTTTAATGCCAATGCATCTCAGGAAGGCAACAACCTGGTGAGTGTGAGAATAGATAGAACAGCAACATTTCACCTGTATTTTGTGTCTAGCCCTTCTCAGAATATGACCTACATGGCACAGGAGTAATCAATACAGAGAGACCTAGCTGACCAGTCTATGCTATTGCTTATTCCTGTAAAGTTCAAGGTAGGCTCATGCAAAGGGGAAAAAAAGGCCGAACACATCCCAAAGGAGGTGTACCTCCACTGGGATGGCACTTAGGTCAGAAGATTCCCATGTACCACTATAGCCTGGGGACTGACTGGCTAAGCTGCAGCTCTGCAGAGAAGAACCTGGGGGTTACAGTGGACAGGAAGATGGATATGAGTCAGCAGTGCATCCTTGTTGCCAAGAAGGCTAACGGTATCCTGGGCTCTACTAGCAGGAGCGTTGTGTAGGAGTGTTGCCAGTAGATCGAGGGAAATAATTATTCCCCTCTATTCTGCACTGGTGAGGCCACATCTGGAGTCCTGTGTCCAGTTTTGAGCCCCCCACTATAGAAAGGCTGTGGACAAGTTGGAGAGAGTCCAGCAGAGGGCAATGAAAATGGTGAGGGGGCTGGGGGACATGACTTGTGAGGAGAGGCTGAGGGAACTGGGTTTATTTACCCTGCAGAAGAGAAGACTGAGGGGATTTGATAGCAGCCTTCAACTACTTGAATGGGGGTCCAAAGAGCATGGAGCTGGACTGTTCTCAGGGGTGACAGATGACAGAACAAGGAGCAATGGGCTCAAGTTGCAGCAAGAGAGGTGCAGGTTGGTTATTGGGAAAAAAAAATCTCACTAGGAAGGTGGCGAAGCTCTGGAACAGGTTACCTAGAAAAATGGTGGAATATCTATTCTTGGAGGTTTTCAAGGCCCAGCTTGACAAAGCCGTGGCTGGAATGATCTGGTTGGGCATGGTCCTACTTTGAGCAGAGGGTTGGGTTAGATGATATCCTGAGGCCCCTTCCAAACCTCATTTTCTGTGATTGGCTGACATTTCAAATGTGATGGGGATTCAGGAAAAAAAGAATTCCAAAACGTACCATTTCACAGTTGGCTAAAAGCATTAGGTTCATAAGCACATAAGCTCACAAAGTTGAAGGCCAGGGAAGATGATTATCAACATGCAGTATTTTCTAGTACAGATCCTACTATTTTTTGCTTAATCCAGTTAGCATCCTTACTTCCAGCATCCTCACTTGAGAAATAAAAATTGATGGCAGGGATTTTTTTTGTTTGTTCTTTTTTTTTTACAAGAAAAAGGGAGGGAGGAATTTCTTTTACATATATGTAAAAAAAAAAAAATTGGAATGGGTCCAAAACTAGTATTTGGATGCTAATGTCAGAGTGAAGCAGACCCTAACCCACAACAATTCTGGAAAACATTCATCAGATGTATATGTCTTCTTATCATAACATGACAACTAGTATTTGATTGCAGGAGCTTGAACAATCTAGCTTGGTCAGGATTCACTGCTAAACTGTCTCACTCACATCTAGAAATAATCTGAAACTGAGTAATATTTGAGAATGACACTTGAATGCTGGCCTGAAGAGGAAGCATTTGATAATACAGTGAGCAATAACAAGATGTCACTAACTACATTATACAAGTCAATAGATTAAGTAACATCATACAGAGGGAAAGAAGCAACCTGAATGAATGAGTCTCATTAAATATAAATGACCAAGTGACAGTGTTTTCATACAAGGCAAGAGATATCTAGTATGAATGGCTTTGAAACCTAGGAACCATCTTCAGCACAGGTCTCTGGAAGGAAATGAGTTTCTAGGTGGAGATAAGTGATCAAATGAGAAAAGGATCAGATGTGCAGATAATAAAAACAAGGCTGGGAGGTAGAGCAAATATATATCACATACACAGATTAATTTGATGTGCATCCAAAATAAAAGAAGTTTAGTTGTGGATTAAATGAATTACATTCCATAGTCATAAAAAGTCCCATTCTATTCTGTGATACATGTGCTGTGGAAAGGAAACTCTTGCCCATGTGAAGGAGATGTTGTATTACCAATTTAAGTAGCATGAAGGAATCAGCATTGGGAAGATACATTTTTTGCACTTCAAAGAAAATACTGTAAGGACAGACAAATTTAATGGATGCAAGTAAAGCAAAGTCCTTGGTTAGAAGTGTTTGGTCTGAAGCTCTTAAGCTGCAGGAACATTTGAAAGCAGCATCTTTGCCTGATTAGAACAGGCCATCAGAAAGGGGGAATCCTATGTCTTCTGCTTTCAGTATGACTTCGCTCGGTGACTCATTCTTTTTTCCAGTCCCGCGCCTGATGCTTTCAGATTCTCACGGGTTAAGTACAATTTGTAGCTTGTTTTGTTGTTGCTGTTCTTAAACTCCTCAAAATTAGAAGCACCGGAGCGCCGATATTTAGACATGGGTCTGCATCAAAGTTTGAGGCCGTACAAACATGAAACTGTAAGGGTAGAGGTAAACTAAGTATTTCGACTTGATAGCAAGTTAGAATAAAGAATAATGGGTTATAAATGATGTATACACAGACACCATGGAAGAAAGCACGCTTTTTTAATGGGAAGGTTAGTCACTACAAAGAGCTCTCAGGTCTATCTACAGCATGGCTACAAACATCACGGTGAAGTAGTGCAGAAATTCTGAATCTAGCTTTAAAATAGCTTGCTCAGGAACCAGCAGCTGTTGAGGTAAGGCAGGGTCAAACACATCCACTGTCGAATGGCTTATGCTAATAGAAAAATAAAGGTATATAGTTAAGGAAAATTGAATGTAACAATGATTGATCCTTTTCTATTTAATTAATGAAGAAACTTGATATGAAAAGTAGGGCTACACGAAACTTCGGTCACTGATTCAATTCGGCGGAGATTCGACCCGGTTAGTCAGCCGAATCTCTGAATCCAAATTGAATCAAGAGACCCATTAATCTCTCCGAATCGAATCAGAAGCCTCCGATTTGCTTTGGAAAGATTTGATAATTTGGACATAGCGATGGCTTTATACATTTTTTCTACATACCTCATGGTACCAAGTGGCTCGTGAACGCTGAGAAGGTGGGGTGGATGGAGAGTCCCACTGGAACGCATTGTGGCGGAGGTCCCCAGCACGCTCGGCGGTGGACCTGGAAGTGGACCAGAAGAAATTCCCCTTCAGGTTCCAATCTTATCTTTGATGATTTTAAGAAACGCAATTGTCCATAGATATGATCCTACCACATTTAATCATCATTTTTGCTGCTTGCTCTTTTTTGTTCCAATACTCAGGAAATTTAACAGAATAAAAGCCAAGTAGAATAAACAGATTTCCCTGTGGTAGAATTTAGTTCATTAGATTTCCCATTTCACTTCTGAAAAGTCCTGACTTCTTTATGCCTCTAACCCAATTAGTAGGGTTAGTGCATCAGTAGGAGTGTTGTCAGCAGATTGAGGGAAGTGATTATTCCCCTCTATTTGGCATTGGTGTGGCCTCATCTGGAGTACTGTGTTCAGTTTTGGCCCCCCACTGTAGAAAGCATGTGGTCAAATTGGTGGGAGTCCAGTGGAGGGCAATGAAATTGGTTCGGGAGCTGGGGGACATGACTGATGAGGACAGGCTGAGGGAACAGGGCTTATGAGGCATTTTTACACATGCTCCAGGGGTGAGAGGGGGGTGCTTTAATTTGAGCAGCTCCAAGAGCTGCTCTAATTAATGAGCCCACAGAATCTCATGTATCAGCAGCTCCACAGTTCAAAATGGCAGTGGGGGTGCTTTAACTAAAGCTTGAAGCTTTAGTTAAAGTGCCCTCACCACCATTTGCGAGTGCGGGGACACTGATACATGAGATGTGGAGGCTGCTGGAGTGCACTAATCAGCATGCGCCAGTAGACTAAATGAATTGAGTCTGCTCCAACATGCTGTAACTATGGTGCATCAGAGCAGCTTCCCCACAAGGCTAAGTCACCCACTTGGTCTAGAGAAGGGAAGGAAGACCTAGGTGGGATTTAGTAACAACCTTCCGCTACCTGATGGGGGGTTAAAAGAGGAAGGCGCTGGACTGTTCTCAGTGGTGGCAGATGACACAACAGGAAGCACTGGTCTCAAGTTGAAGCAAGGAAAATGTAGGTTAGATATGAGGACAAACTTTCTTGCTAGGAGGATAGTAAAATACTGGAAGAGGTTACCAATAAAGGTCGTGGCATCTCCATCCTTTGAGGTTTTTAAGACCTGGCTAGACAAAGCCTTGGCTGGGATGATCTAGTTGGGGATGGTTCTGCTTTGAGCAAGGGGTTGAACTCGATCAGCGTTTCTAAACCCATGGGTCACCACCCAAAAATGGGTTACATATATATATGAAAGGGTCACAAACAAGAATATATGAAAGGGTCAGAAACAAACTTTAAAAATGGATTCTCCTAAAAGGAGAAAAACGTGGGAGACCATGACTTTTTCCTTGCAGGCTGACAGAGTTCTAGCCTGCAAGGGGCTACTTGCCCCCTCCTCCCCCACACACCCCACTCTGCCCCACACACCCATCCCTTGCCCCACATACTGTGGACCTGGGGCCTGGGGACAGGAGTCAGCAGGGCAGGAGTGAGGGCCATTGGATTGGGACTGGCCATCCAAGTTTACTAATGGGTCCTGGTACAAAAACGTTGATAACCAGTCCACTGAACTAGATGACCTCTGGAGGTACCTTCCAACCCTAATTTTCTGACTCTAAATGCAGATCAGTTAGTTCCAGTTATAGCCGTGTGATATTTTTGTAATATTGCTTTAACTCATTGACTTAAGGTATCATATTTCTTTTAATAATATCGGGGTTTTTTTGAACAAGCTATTGCTTGATGTGTTTGGGTTTCCCCCACCCCTAGTTCACAAATGATTTGCAAAAGGATTTTTTTTCAGTTTTATGCATTTATTTAGATTTTGAAATTATGCACCAAATTGTTTATGAGAACATAGTCCAACTTTATGGGTCACACTCTATTCTCTGGGTTTTTCCATCTCAAATACTTGCTGTCTATGACTTGCAATTCATGTTTTATGCTCAATTATCTTTTTCTGCCTTTCCTAATTTAATTACTCCAAAACCAGCCTAGAGCTTTCCAGACGACTGTATAGACACTTCCAGCATGAATGCTTCAGCTAATATCTATTCCCGTGGATACCTGAATGTGAATACTGATTTGTAAGATTATTTATGAGACTTGCCCTTTCCAAAAACATTCTAATATTTTATGAATGGACAAAGCTATGTCCAGACTAACACCCTAGTGAGAGTCCCTGATGTTAGACTTGGGTCTACCTTAATAATTGCATCTATGCCCAAAAGGGATACATCTAGATGGAACAGAATTTACTAGCATATTCCTAATCCCAATGGGAGTGTCACCTGAGTGAGGGTTTCCAGACTGAGTTCCATAAATCTAAGGACCCAATCTTAAAATCCCTTCCCATATCAGCTGTATGGTGGATTTCAAAGAAATGATCATGACTATAAAGAAAGCAGAATCAGAGCGTAGGAATCTGGCCCATTCAGTGCATCACCAACTGTACTTGGATGACTTCTACATTTTTTTAATGTGCTCTCCTAGGGGGAACAGAAAATCCCTCATTGTTTGAGATTTTTTCCCCCTTTATCATCAGGATGATCCCTAAGAATTGCATTTATCCCTATGTGAAGAAATAGGATGCAGCTGTCTGACAGCAGAACCACTGGCCTTGTTTAGTGAGTGCACACAAGAAGCAGGTCATGACAGAGGGTTTCCTTATCCTTTTCTTTAGCTCTTTCTTTGAAAACTGAGCCTGGTTGAGCAGCCCCCACATGACCTGGACAGATTTCAAATGGAAGAAGACAGTAAGTGAGGAAAGTACAAGTATTTACTAAATAATGTAGAGATAAACCGAAACGGTGGGGCTTCCTACATAGTGCATCCGCTGGGGCAAGTCACATGACCTCTTGGTGCCTCAATTTTTCCATTTGTGAAAAAAGGATGATGTTTTTGTGACTAGACTTGAGATCCACAGATAAAACAACATTATGCAAAAGCTTGGTATTCCTGTGCTATTATCAGAAATATGTATAGGCACAGATTTAAAAAAAGTATATTCACTGCCAAATGAGAACTCAATTTCAAGGAATAATCAGTGGATCAAGAATTGGTGATGACTCAAATGTAAAAAGTTATTTCAGTCCAAACTGATGGTGTCAGACTGTGAGACAAAGAGCAGGATCCAGTCCTACAGAAATACTTTTATCATTTCTCACATTTGTGACAAGCTTTATTGGATGCTGGTGAGACTAAACATAGCCCCGCTTATGCATCTAGAAAGCTAGGGAGAGAAGGTGGAGAAAATGCCAAATGGTTGTCTCAGAGAGGGAAAGAGAACACAAATAATGAAGTGACGTGTTATAAAACTTTTATCTCCATAACTGCATTACTCATAGGTAGTTAAGCCATATGTAAATTAAACAGAATATCTCAAATGAGGGCCAGCAAAGCCTTTATAGCGTACCACACTGAACTGCTGTCTGTATGACCCAAGTTCAGGAAAGGATTTAAATAGATGCTGAAGTCTACCCTGGATCACTTTAGTATGCACTTAACTTTAATCCCATGTTGAAGTCCATTGATGTATATGTTAAAATTAAGTATGTGAATCATGTCCTTAAGTGTCCTGCTGAGTAGGAATGGATTCTGGAGTAGGGATAATAAAAAGAAAATCTGCCAAAGACTTCGCTATTGCGATTTATTTGATGTGGAAGACATTGAGAACTGACAACCGTGGGCATTTAAAAAGGTTACCTTCCCCTATAGAAGGGGACACATTTTTCATTTCAGTGTGAAACCCAGAGGGATGAAGTAGTTTGAATTGGTTGGTAAGGAATCCATTTTACTAAAGGAGATGGTGTAAAATGGTTTCTTTCTATGGCATTCAACAAAAGAGTACCATATACTTTCAGCACAGAGAGGTAGTTACCTGTGTTAATCTGAAGTCAGGCACAGAAAGGGAAGGGTTACATGCTTTACTTACAAATGGGTGACTCTTTACAGAGTCCAGTAAAAATGTGCTACTGGGATGTCTCCTTATTGTCCACTCCAATTTGCTTGATAGAAAGCCCTCTTCTTTTGGTTCTGGATTTGATGAGACATGTCTAAAGTGTTTTCCATCAAGCAATGCTCCAGGCATTAGTGCTGTTTGTTCAACATAAAATTAATCCTCTACATTTTTGTCTCCAAATAAAAAGAAAAACCATAGACATTCCATAGCATCTCATGCTACTCTGGACTAAGCAACGGCCCTGCAGGGCTCTGTAGTAAAATGTTTCTGAAATAAATGCACGCTGAGCTAACAGAGGCTGCATATAGAAAATGTGTTCACTCAGAAAGAATGAATCAAAGTGGTTACAACAAATGGGCCACCCATGAATATCAGCTTGAGACGACAGCTCAAGCAAAGCATAATACCTGCTGTCCAGTGGATGTATAACCTCATTTCCCACTTTCAAAACTAAAAGCTGTTCTCTCAGAACAAAGAAAAATGAAGACATCTAAACCTACAGAAATTTCCCTTACATCTAAGTATTATGCTTCATTATTATATTTCTTTAAAGTAGTGCTTCTTATTTGGGCCAGCTACAGGATTTTCTGATCAAAGGACAGCAGAAAAACTGCTTTTTCTAATAAAGTAAAGCAAAGGAGCAACATTTAATGTGACAGTCTGAAAACTCTTAAGCACCTTTTAAGCAATACACAAAGCACTTTTCTAGTATTAATTAGCAAGATCACCCTGTTTTATAACCTAACCCTCATTTTGCTTGGGGAAACCAGGCCACAAGGAGATGGATTGCCTGAAGTCAAAAAACAAAGTTAGGAGGTGAGCCAGGAATTGATGGCAAGAGACCTGGCTCCCAGATACCTAGCTGGACATCTTGAAATGCATTACAACCTGGCTGTGCCATAACTCCTACTACATGGAAACAGGAGTGTGAAATTCCATCCTAAAAAGTAGAAACTACAACACTGATGGCTTATGCCCAAGGGATTATGCGTGTCCTCCAGCACTGCTAGGCATATAATAATTAGCATTTTATGGCAAATTGAAATGTACAATATACAAGTAAAAGTGGCTAAAATGTGTGAGGATCAAAAAAGTGGATGGATTTGGAAGAGAAAGTTCATTTTCTATCAATTTCCCTCCTTCAGATGACCTTAAATTATCTTTGTGTTGTTTCTTATGAATGGGGAACTGCTCAGAGGCATTTTATGTATGGACTGCTTCTACCGGCAAGTATGCAGAAGCAGAGGACAGTGATTCCAAAGTGGAAGTTGACTCAGATGTGAAAATTCTATGATTTTTTTTTATTAAATGATCAAAAAATTGATATTTACAGCAGTCTGATCATATACTAGGGTTGAAAAGCATATTCTTATACTTTGTGATGCACAGTGATTTTTTTTTTCATTTAGTACAATACCGTTTAAATTCTAATATATTTCCAATATTCAATTCTGACAACACCGCTACTCTCCTTAGAGCTCTACATAACCTTTTTCTAGAAGTCGCTGGTCTGTTAGGGAACATTTACCAATTCTACAGGAGTAGAAAGGCCCAGATGAAACAAGAGTTACATGGGAGGACTCTGAATAGGTGAGTCTGTGGAATCTGGGATACTAGGAGGAACAGAACAACATTATTGCCCAGTGACTACCTTTCAGTGCTCAAAGAATCAGCAATGACTGGCTGTGGAGGTAGCAATATCCATTCAGACATTGGTCATCATGATTATCCCACTGCTAAAGAGCTGCAAGACAGATAAGAGAAAGGGACTAGGGTGAGTCCTTCCTCCAGAGAACTAAGGAATGATAGTTGTTCTCCCATATTTACAAGCATCATCTTGAACTACCTTGAAGCTGGCGGGGGATGGGTTCTGGGCGATTCGGAGATTTGGCGGCAACTGAATCTCTGAATCAGATTTGGCTGAATTGATTTGGGACAATGATTTGAATCACTGAATCGAATCACTGTCCCACAAATCGGCCTAATCTGAAACCCCGCAATCACCTGATCCCTGCTGCCCCACACTGACACGTGCTGCGTGAGCTCCCCAAATTTCATAGATTTCATAGACATTAGGGCTGGAAGGGACTTCAGAAGATCATCGAGTCCGGTCCCCCGCCTGAAGGGCAGGAAGTCAGCTGGTGTCATAGGATCCCAGCAAGATAAACATCCAATTTTCTCTTGAAGATGTTCAAAGTAGGTGCTTGAACCACCTCCGACGACAGGCTATTCCAAACCTTGGGGGCTTGGACAGTAAAGAAATTCTTCTTTATGTCCAGCCTGAAACTGTATTGCAGGAGTTTATAACCATTAAACCTTGTTGTCCCTTGGGGCACTCTGGTGAACAAACATTCCCCTAGATCCTGGTGGACACCCCTTATAAACTTATAGGTGGCCATTGTGGTGGGCCAGTAGGGGGCGCTTCTGTGTTGAGCCTCCCACCTCACTGCGCCCATCCACCTTCAGGACTCCACGTGTCTTTCCAGGGGCACCTAAACCCTGGCAGACCCCCTTCCGAGCCCTACCACAGAGTCCAGGGGTAACGTGTGCTGCCACCACCCCGAGAAGTGACTCTCTCGGCCCTGTTTCCTCGGGAAAACACAGGCCTAATAGTCCTACAGGTACTCTACCCGGTACAGGCACTTGGGGCACTCCCCCAAATCAGGGGCCAAAAAGGAAAGTCTCCCTTAGTCCACAGACCTAAGGGGCCTCTTAGGCATAATTTAGACCCACAACTCAATAAGCCTCCTACACCGGTCACAAAGGAGAACTTTATTGATTACAGGGGTAGGGTGAAAATAGGGTATAAGATAGAGCAATATCATAGAAATCCCATAGAGCAAAACAGTCTGGCTGAGGTAGCCTTTTGATCGTGCATCTGAGTTACTGCCAGCTATATATCTAATCAGATCTCAAGTAGTTTACTCACAAGTATCATCCAGAGGCTCCGATCTCCTTGGCAGCTGGCAGGCGTCACAGCAGGGGCCACCATCCCTGCAGCTGTCACCCCGCTGCACCTGAATGCATGCAGTGTCACCCATGGCACGAGTTTTGCTTGCCCCTGGCTTGAGGGGCAGTTCCCCCCCAAACTCCTGCACTGATCTCCTTGAAACTTGGCAGACTTTGTGGCCTCAGTAAAAGCTACCAGCCCCACAGTTTTGACCCTCCTTGTGTTGTAACACATAGACATGACAGGAATTTGGCTTTCAAGAATTTGGGGTATAGTTCCTCCCGAACCCCTGCACCAATATTCTTGAAACTTGGCAGGTTTTATGCTATCAGCAGAAGCTATCATTTCTGAAGATTTCATCCAAATTGGACAAAAAACAACAAAGTTATAGATATTTAATTGATTCCCCACTATCTCCTATGGCCGGATCTCTGAGGCGGCTCTGAAGCTTCGGCCGGATTGAGGCGGAAACCCGGTCCTGAGCTTTGGATCAGATCGTGGCCATACAAAGCAGCCAGATCTGAAGCCAGATTGGATCACTGCCGACTTGCACAGGGCTATCATTTAGTAGGTTGGCTTTTTCCTGGGTGTCAGTCGTCAGTTGTCCCATCTGGTTTAGCAGGGGTCCAATGTTACCCTTGCTCTTCCTCTGGCTCCCCACATATGTAAAAAAGGACGTTTATTGTCCTTGATACTTGTAGCCAGTTGGAGTTTTGTCGCAGCCTTGGCTTTCCTGGTTTGCTCCCTGCAGGTCCGGACCAGTGCGGAATATTACTCCTTGGAGGTGGATCCCATCCTCCATCCTTTGTAGGTCTGTCTTTTTAGACGCAGGAGGTCTGCTAGTTTCTTGCTGAACCAAGGGGGCTGCTGTGTCCTTTTGCTGCCTTTCCTCCAAGATGGAATAGCCTTAGCTCATGCATCTAGGATCACTCCCTTGAGGAGCAACCACCTTTCCTGAACTCCCTTCCCCTTTGGGTCGTGGTCCCTTAGGACCTCATTGAGAAGCCTCCTGAGCTTGTCAAAGTCAGCTTTCCTGAAGTTGAGGACTTCTGTATTGCTGACTGACTTGCCAGCTTTACGGTGGATGGTGAAGGCAATCAGCTCATGGTCACTGTCACCCAGCTTCCCTTTGATCATTAGGTCGTCCGTGGTTGCCAGTACCAGGTTGAGCAGGGCTTTACTTCTCGTTGGCCCATAGACTTCTTGTGTCAGATGGAGGTCATCCATACACGAGAGGAAGCTTTGCAAGTGCTCGGATTTGGCCAAATGCTCTTCCCAAGAGATGTTTGGGTAGTTGAAGTCAACTGAGTAGTTGAAATCTCTGAGGCCACTGCAGGATCCAGTGAATCTGGGACTTTTTCTGTTTTGTTTTTTCCTTAAAGGGCCGGAGCTGGGGCCGGTGGGGCAGCCATGCAGGGGAGGTGAGAGAGCAAGGGGGCTTGTGGCAGAGCAGGGGATGGAGCCTGGCAGGGGTCCCCCCATGGTCCCCTCGCTTCTCCACCAGCTGCCCCCCATCCCTACTTACCAGCTCCAAGTCCAGCTCCAACTCCCTGCTGCAGTGGGTGGAGACTGTCCAAATCGCTGAAGCTCTCTGAATCTTTTCTGAATCAATTTAGAGAGCTTTGAATCGATTCGGACCTTTTAATTGGTCCTCTGATTTGATTCAGATTTGGAGATTCAGCCACTGAATTAGGCCGAATCTCCTCTGAATCAAATCAGCACCCAAAGCTTTGCACAGCCCTACTTTCTACCTCACTGGGCGAGAAACTGTAAAAAAAAAAAAAAAAAATGCAACTATATGTCAGGAAGCAGAACCAAATTAAACTACTTATCTCTTTGTGCCTCTGCTTATAATTAATATATTTTTGTTTGTGTCTTTGCTTTTAATACTTCTGCCTCCTTTCCCTTGGTTCTGTTTTGTTTGATCTCTAGCATGTGGATTGACTGGTAGGTGATGTAATGAGCTCATTAATACAAAATAACAAAAACCTTTACACAAAAATATCTCCTCCCTTCACAGGTGCAAATAGAAATGTATTGTTCTGACAGGCAATATTATTTAGGGACTCCCTCAACAATATAGGATAAGGTAGTACATGGGTGTAGAATGAACAATGGATGTAGGTTGATGATGTGATAAAAATCAATGCCCATAATCATATGGGCAGTATGTTTGCTGACATTGCTGAGGTAAATTCAGTCAAATCCTCAGCTGGTGGAAAACTGCATATTTGCAGTGAAGCAAATCTATTTGTCCGAACTGATGACATGGTCCTATACTTTAAAATATTACTTTAAAAATGAATAATGGAAAAAAATTAAGTTAATTAATCATTTTAGACAATTTCAAAGCTTTTGGTTTGAGTTCAGTTCTAGGAAAGGGCAAAAGCTTGGAAGGGCTGTCTGAAACAATTCAACTGTTTGAAACCATTTTGCCCTCTCTAATTCATGTATCTCTTACTGCATGCCAAGACCAACAATATGTGGTTGTCTTCATTTTACGGCCAGGCCAAAGCCACAATTTAATAATAAATCATGGTTTAATCATAGATCAGTGAGGTGCAGATTTTTAGCTGTTCTGCAAAGTGTCTTGGGATGTACAGCAGGGAAGGGCATTATTACTGGCTGACGATTGACAGATCATTTTATTTTTAATTCTCACTCCCAGATATTGGGCCAATAGGTGAAATATACACTGTAACTATTCAGTTGCAGACACACTGGGCAACAGAACTAATTGTTGGATCTGTAGAGCCTCCCCTTCTCCTTTTGGGCCCTTGAAATATGATGGATAGAACTGAAATACCAGATTTCATGGGGGAATCTTATTTGATCAAAGCCCTGATGCCCAGGAATATAAACCAGGGGCACCTGAGCACCAATTTTGCATGTAACAATGGCCTTCCAATGTACTGATAAATACTGTATTTTATGGTTCCACATGCCCTCCTGCTGTATCATTTATCGAAAACCTCATGAGGGGCAGGGTCGTATAAAAGATGCCACAGCAGAAAATCCACCAGACAGCCAGGCTCCAACCCTGTCTGTGAATCTCCAGCCGGAAACATTAATGGTTCTCCATGTTCCTCTGTCAGAGTTGGCTCTCCTACCAGCCATGACAGCATGGCCATGCTGCCAATTGCTTGCTGGCAGGCAACTGCTGTATTAGGAGACTACTCATAGGTGCTCTGTGAGAGCTCTCAGGCATGTCTAATGTAATCTAATTTAATCCCCAATTTGTACCCAGCCACACATGGTATATAGAGTTTCCAATCTGCTCCTTGGCTCCTTTTCCTCTTCCCTGTAAGGCCTAGAGACCAAGCAGCAAGGTTATGAACAGGGAGAAGTGGAGACGCGGTAGGAGGAGAGGTTTGCATTGTCACCTTTCCTCAGCAGCCCTATTTCTAGAGTAACCATCTTTTTTCTGGGGACCAAAGAGAAATGTCGGCTCCTTAGTGTGCTCTATTTTTTTGTCCAGTGCTTTGCTCTGTAGTATGTTCTACTGTAGCTGTTACTACATTAAGTTGTCAGTGATGAGGTCACATCATAAAAGCAGACAAAAGGAGTATAGGGAGGCATTTTTCCTTGCCTTTTTCTCAGTATTTCCGGTAAGAGCCCATACACCTCTCCTCATATCCTGTCTTTAGCTTCTTTCGGGACCAGAGGGAAACCTCAAAGCAGATGGGATTTAACTTACTTACATTCTCTGTGGCTAACTGAGATTTCATTAAAGACAGCTGTAATCCCAGACTCCTTCAAATGGGTTCGCTCATTTTTTACTTCGCCTCCATGTCCTTGGAGATCTAATCTTAGCAATAATCTTGAACCACAGAGGGAAGGGTTTTGGCATCTGTCAGTAGTGTCTAACATAGTCATCAATTTAACACGTAGGAACACAGCACCCTGTTATTAAGTCTTGACCCCTGGCTCCCAGCTACTTCCTGCCTCCTCTTTTCACTTTGTAGGAGAGTGTGCCCTACTCCAGGCTGCAGCTATGGTGTCAGGCTAGAGATAAGAGAGCACAGTTATCAGAAGGCTATGAAAGCAAAATAGCTAGGTAGATAGCATAGAAAAGAGCAGGAGAGAAGCTCAGGCCAGAGGAAACCTGGTGAACTGAGGTGCTTTTTAAATTTTATCTAAAGTCAGCCTCATTCTACCACTCCTGGGGTTGGTACATAGGGCTTGAAGAGATCTTCCAGGCCATTAAGTCTAACCTATTTAACAATTTCTTTGCCTTCATTTTTCTAAGCAGGGACTGGGTCACCCCCCGCACCGCCCACTGGGCCCCCCTCAGGCCCCAGGGGAGTCACATGCAGGCCTATGGTCAGCGAGGATCTATTCAGGGAACCTCTGGAGGGACTGGATGTATTCAAATCAGCTAGTCTGGACCATCTCCACCCCCGAGCGCTGAGGGAATTAGCTGAGGTAATTGCACGACCCCTGGCATGGCTTTATGAGCACTCGTGGTGCTCTGGTGAGGTGCCAGAGGACTGGAAAAGGGCCAGTGTGGTTCCCATCTTCAAAACAGCGAGGAAGGAGGACCTGGGGAACTATGGGCCAGTTAGTCTTACCTCGATCCTGGGGAAGCTTTTTGAGAGAATTATCCTGGCGCATGTCCACAAGGGGCCAGCAAGGGAGATTATGCTGAGGGGCAACCAACACGGGTTCATTAGAGGCAGGTCCTGTCAGACCAACCTGGTGGCCTTATACAACCAGGTCACAAAATCCCTAGATGCAGGGGTAGCAGTGGATGTAGTATTTTTGGACTTTAGGAAGGCCTTCGACACTGTCTCTTACTCCATTATCATTAAAAAACTAGAGGACTGTGGCGTCGACACCTACACAGTCAGATGGGTCACTAACTGGCTGGAGGGTCGCACCCAGAGAGTGGTGGTGGATGGGTCCTATTCAACCTGGAAGGACATGGGCAGTGGGGTCCCCCAGGGCTCGGTCCTCGGCCCCGCTCTGTTCAACATCTTCATCAGCGACTTGGACAAGGGGGTAAAAAGCACCCTGTTCAAATTTGCAGATGACACTAAGATGTGGGGAGATGTGGCCATGCTGCAATCAGACCTGGACAGGTTACAGGGGTGGGCGGATGAGAACAGGATGGGTTTCAACATTGACAAGTGCAAGGTGCTGCACGTGGGGAGGAACAACCGGCACCATACCTACAGGCTGGGGAACTCCCTTCTCGTCAGTGCAGAGCCAGAAAAGGATCTTGGAGTCATCACTGACTCCAAGATGACCATGGGCCGGCAGTGTGGGGAGGCAGTCAGGAAGGCCAACCGCACCTTGTCATGCATCCACAGATGCACCTCGAGCAGGTCCAAGGAGGTGATCGTCCCCCTCTATGCGGCACTGGTCAGGCCGGAGCTGGAGTACCGCGTCCAGTTCTGGGCGCCGCACTTCAAGAGGGATGTGGACAGCATGGAGAGGGTCCAGAGGAGGGCCACTCACATGATCGGGGGCAGCAGGGCAGGCCCTATGAGGAGAGGCTACGGGACCTGAACCTGTTCAGCCTCCACAAGAGAAGGCTGAGGGGGGATCTAGTGGCCTGTTACAAACTAGTCAGGGGAGACCAGCAGGCACTGGGGAGTCACTGTTCCCCCGAGCACTACCCGGAGTGACTAGAAATAACGGTCACAAGCTGGCAGAGAGCGGATTCAGACTCGACATCAGGAGGCGCGACTTCACGGTCAGGGCGGCTAGGGTCTGGAACCAACTTCCAAGCGAAGTGGTGCCGGCTCCTACGCCGGGGTCTTTAAGAGGAGGCTAGATGAACACCTTGCTGGGGTCATTTGACCCCAGTACTCTTTCCTGCCGTGGCAGGGGGTTGGACTTGATGATATACTCAGGTCCCTTCCGACCCCACCCTACCAACCATAGTAAGTCCAGTCCCCTCCATTCACAAGCAACCAGTGGCCTAAAGCATCTCACAGAAATATCCACTGCAGCCCCTCTTGCACACCACCACATTGTTAACAAAGAGATGCACAACATGAGTTCAGTTTGAGCCTTCTCTCCTGGATTTATCTATTTTCAAGGCTCTTTGCTCAGGACTGCTCAAAGCATATCCAAGACGTTTTCCCTTTCAGTGCTATTCTTATCCATCCCCTTGTGTCCAGCAGAACTAAGTCTTTTAGTAACAGGGCATCTGCTAATAGGGATGGATATTTCAGATACTACAGTTAACCAGTTACAGATGGGAACTGAAACTCCTCACCAAGATTGCCCTAAATGCTTCTATCTTGAGCTGCATGAGGTCTATTTGTATAGCAGTGTGAGGGATAGTTAAATGTCAGGGAAAATGGAGGTTGAATGTTCCTCATACCCTAAGAGATGGTGGTCCTTTCAAGTCATGATTACAGGCATCCACTGTTAAGATCACAAAGTGCCTTGGCACTGTCACTATATTATTTGGAACAACTATTAGGCAGCAATTCCATTTTATAAAGCCAACAAGATACACCACATTGTGCACACCGATGGTTAGTTATTGCTTGGCTAATTGAATGTGGCCTTTGGCCCCACACGCAGTCATTTCACTACCTGAATGCAGCAATAATCACTCAGGAATGCTCTGCTTCTCATTAGCCCATTGTTAAAGTAAAATTAAAATAGCTACTTAAAGGGAAACATGCACTTTAATGAGTCAAGCAACTTGGACTCCATCTTTGGCAATTGCCCTTGTGGGAAGGGACATTTATAGTTTTTACACATTTTTTTTTGATGCTATCATTTCAACCATGACTTTTCTCTCTCTTTATTTTATTTTGTAATCTGTTTCACAAGTCTGCCCTTAGTTTGGTGCGTAATGAAGTGACACAGGGCTTAGGAACGTCTTCCAGAAAAGAGCTGCCAACCCCTCCGCCTACTGCAACGTGGAGATTCACGGTTCTGACTTTATGACACCAGGGACTAGCAAGCACACTGTGTTTCAGAGCTACTGCTGCAACTCTGGCAAGAATAAAAAGTCAGACTCCATCCATCCACTTCAGCGCCGTGGGGGAAAGTGAGTGAGGACAGATTTTCCATTCTGTAGCCAGAGGCCTATCTTACGGGAAATTTCAGTCACTAAAAGCAGAATGTTACTGGAATGCTGCCTTCGCTAGACTTGAATGGAATTTTTTATTATTATTAAATTTGGAGAAACAGGTGTGAAAAATTCATCACTTCCCCCTGGGGGCTTGTTCAGATGCCGCAGATTGCGTGGATTGTGTAAGACACGAAAGGGCTTCTGTCTGGCAATGTTACCTGCAGACAGTACCTGTTTCTAATTAGCTGTGTGTGATCTCTCCTCGGGCAGGGAATTAGCATCCCAGGGGGAAAGCGTTTGGCGATAACAGTGATACTGTCTGCTAAAATGAGCTGCTACATAATCCCTCCTGAGCTCAAAGAAATCAATTACATAGCTGAAGAAATGAACAGCCTCTCGGTCATAAGCTGGGTAGGGAGCAAATCAGTAGATTCATCCCAATGCTTTGTAAGTGGAACCATGTGGCTTTCGCTCCCCTTGACAGTGCAGAAAGTTGACAGAGCCACTTGTCCTCTTCTGCAAGGTGAATTCCATCGCACGACCTTCAACGTCAGAGCAAAGAAAAACCGACCTTTTCGCAGAGGCTTCATTCCACACTCTTGGCTTCCTCCCTTTCTTTTGCAACTCCCTCTGCCCATCCTCCTCCCTCCCGCATAACTCAGGCTGGGCACCATGGTTTGGGATTTAACCCCTACTGCACTGTCCCTATGTTCCTCTTGCTGCTCCTATGAAAGCAGCGTGGCTTATTTTAGAATTAGCTTTTATGTAACTGAGTGGGTATTTCTGGTTACTGGGGAGTAGGAGCTGGTGTAAATACGCCTCCATCTTGCTTAGGGGTTCACACAGTCCTACAGCAGCAGACAGATTTTCTGAATAACAAGCTCTTCTCCTGATTGCTAAGGAATTTTCATTTCATAGACATTAGGGCTGGAAGGGACCTCGGGAGATCATCGAGTCCAGCCCCCAAAACATGTCAATGCAGCAGCTGCTTGGACAAAGGACAGAGGATGCATGAAATGCGGTGTCGCTCTTGTTATTCCATAGGGCCCCATTATGAATTGTTTATGTCTCAAGTGTCAGGTTGCAAACCACAGAGGTAATGGGGTGGGTAAGGCAGTTGGGTTTGACTCCTTTTCGCTTGCTGGGTCAGATTTCCTGAACTAGCAAGAGATTGGACTCTGGAGGTGCCTTCTAGTCCTATAATCCTAGGTTCAGAGGTAAACTAGGGGGGAAAAGGGTAAGTTACACAGTGTAAGCAGGGTGTGAAGCAAAGACTGATGGCAGGGAGCCTATCTAGTGTAATGTCTAGGTTGAGGGGATCAAAAGGAGGTGTCAACTCCTCCTAGTAGATTTACCAACTGTTTAATTTAGTCCCCCCGAATCAAAAACTCTGTTTCTGTGTTACTGTTGTTCCTAAAAAATACAGCTGCATATTTATCACCTAATCACTCAAAGGAGTTTCACTTTGCCCAGTGGAAGAAGAGATTCCCAAACTGAACAAAGGGCTGGGAAACACTGCATGTAATCTAAGTGTCCTCAGTGGGAGCTTTCCCCATCATTTGAAGTCACAAATGAATTTGGGAGGTACCTCGACCTTTACAAGCCTACTACCCAACCCCAGTTCCACTGGGTCACTGGGGCAATGCAGCTGCAGATTAGCTATGACTCCATTTTATAGCCTGCAGCGACAATATTCCCTTTTTCCTTGCAAGGCTTCCACAGAACTCCCTGGTGTGCTGCCTTGTGGTCTTTGCTGTCCAGAGCATCACGGTAGGACCCTTCCTCTCAAATACACACGTAGGTAGATGCTCTTACTGCTTAATTTTCAAAATGGCTCATGAAAAGAAAATCTCCTGTTGCATTTTTGTTTGTAATCAGTTTCCAGTCGCTTTTTCTTTCTGCTTCCCATGCACAATGCACAAGCTCAGCGCTAGGGTGTATGAGTTGCACTTGTTACAGAGGGAACTTTCTGTCCAAATAAACACTTCTTCATTGAAAACAATGTTTAAAAATCAGGTAAACAATGTGACGGGGATCGACAAGAGTCACTCTCATGTAGCGATCCCTGGTAACATCTCTGATGACCAAGAGCGGATTGACAAAAATGCCAAAGAGCACAAAGATAAAGATACGGACACCGTTTTTGTCATACAAAAGAAGAACAATGCCACTATTAAATGTACATCTTGTCAAATATAAAATTTGAGTCTAAACTACTAGATGGCTGGAGTGATTTTCTTGTGGAGCGCTACTCATACAACTCCATATGAGCTGCTCTGACCAACGAGCCAGTCCAAACTTACCTGCTTTAAAGTTCCCTGTGTCTTTCTCTAAAACGTTTGGTACTGGTCACTGTGCAAAATACGGGATTAAATGGATCTTTGGCTTGATCCCATTCAGAAATTCCTGTTTCTGTATTCACTTCACTGGAACTATCCATACACTGGGAGGATTGCCCTTGGTTTCAAACATTTTTGGTTCTCCCTGAATCAGTCAGTGCCCCTTTCAAAGAAGAATTTGACTGTGGTATATTAATCTCAACTTCATGGGAGTCTCTAATCTACAGAGCAGACTGTAGATTTAAGCAACATCTAAAAGTCAAAAGAAAGGTCAAGGGTATTTTATTAGGTGGGAGAAACTGGAGGAAAGGGGAACCACCCTGGGCCAAATTTTGATGACTATCACACTGGTATAAAATGAACAGCTTCACTGAAGTCAGTGGAGTTCCTGGCTCCTTAGCTGTCAGGTCAACAGGTTGACTTTCCAAACTGGAAGGGAGGAAGTGGGTAACATTTCACCACAGTGTAAAAGCCAACTGTGTCAATAGACTGTATTCCACCTGAAGGAAGAAAGCTTCAAAATGTGGTTGAGTTTGCCATCAGAAATACATCGGTGCAGGCACATGACACATTACTGGAAACGTAAAGTGAGACCTAGTACGTCAATGGAATATTATTTTTTCCTTAATACCATGACTAGCCTCATCATTTGTATCTTGGCTCAGAGGCTGGGGGATTAAGGAAAATCAGGAAGGAACAAACCTCAAAAGACTGCATAGCCTAATGTTTGTATTTAGAGAAAAAACGGAGCAAGCTAGATGCTTCTTCAGTCTTTTATCCAAATCTCTCCCAGGCCTATTCATCTTGGAAAGCAGGCTGAAAACTGCATAGGAGCTGGCTTTCCTTAGGGATTTCTAGGGATTTCTAGATCAAATATGAGTTGCACCCTTTCTTGTCTTAATCCAAAAAGCATGTTAGAGTCTGATTCTTGAAATATATTAAATGTTCCAAAAAGGGCCTTAAAGGTAATTTCTGAAGGTAGAGCCACACTGGGATAAATCAGGCAGTTAGATCACAGGTCAGGCTGCTATTCTTTACATACAGGACTATGAGGACATGCAAGAATACAGTCTTAACTCAAGGTTTTGAGCTACTGCACCTCATGGACTGAAAAATTATGGTACTTTGCATGAGTCTCCAGTCCTGGTGATTCACAAGATGTAAAAAATTAGTTGTCCCTTTGATCAGGTAGATAATACACCTCAGGCTATGATAAGCTATTTAGCAGAAAAGACAGCCTGAGTATTGTACCCTAGTCTGGCTCTGCTTAGATTGGAGGTGTAGGATGGCATTTTGGCTCTGTAGGTCAACAGAAACTATGTCTTTGCTTATCCTGGATTCTCTCCAATTTGTCCACTTCCTTTCTGTAGTGGGGGGAGGGGGGGCAAAACTGGACACAGTACTACAGATGTGGCCTCACCAATGCCGAATAGAGGGGAAGAATCACTTCCCTCAATCTGCTGGCAACACTCCTACTAATGCATCCCAGGATGCCTCTCGTCTTCTTTGCAACAAGGGCACACTGTTGGCTCATATTCAGCTTATTGTCCACTGTTACCCCCAGGTCCTTTTCTGCAGAGCTGCTGCTTAGCCAGTTGATCCCCAGTCTGTACTGGTGCATGGGATCGTTCTGTCTTAAGTGCAGGACTTTGCACTTGTCCTTACTGGACCACATGAGATTTCTTTTGGTCTAATCCTCCAATTTCTCAAGGTCTCTCTCAATCCCTACCCTCCAGCATATCTACTACTCCTCCCAGATCCCCAGCTTGGTGTCATCTGCAAACTCACTGAGGGTGCACTCCATCCTATCTTCCAGGTCATTGATAAAGACATTGAACAAACCTGGCCCCAAGACCAATCCCTGAGGGTCTCCATTTGATACTGGCTGCCATGAAGCCATTGGACCATTGATTCAGCCCCTTTCAGCCCAATGATTCAGCCAGTTTTCTATCTACCTTACAGTCCATTCATCCAGTCTGTACTTTCTTAGCTTACTGACAAGAATGTTGTGGGAGACTGTATCAAAAGCCTTACTAAAGACAAAGTCAACCACATCCACTGCTCTTCCCGGTATCCACCGAGCCAGTTATCCCTTCATAGAAGGCAATCAGGTTGGTCAGGCATGATTTACCCTTAGTGAATCCATGCTGCCTGTTCCTAATGACCTTCTTCTCCTTCAAGTGCTTAGAAATGGATTCCTTGAGGACCTGCTCCATGATTTTTCCAGGGATTGAGGTGAAGTGGACTGGTTGGTAGTTCCCCAGATCCTCCTTCCTTTTCTTAAAGATGGGCACTATATTTGCCCTTTTCCAGTCATCTGGGACCTCCCTCAGTCACCATAAGTTTTCAGAGACGATGGCCAGTGGCTCTGCAATCACACTGGCCAACTTCCTCAGCATGCTTGGGTACATAACATCCGGCCCTATGGATTTGTACATATCCAGCTTTTCTAAATAGTCCCTAATCTGTTCTTTCATCACTGTTGGCTGCTTACCTCCTTCTCATATTGTGCTGCCAGGTGCTGTAGCATGGGAGCTGACCTTGCCTGTGAAAACTGAGGTGAAAAAGGCTTTGAGTACTTCAGCCTTTTTTACATCATCTATTATTAGGTTGCCTCCCCCATTCAGTAAGGGACCCACACTTTCCCTGATCTTCTTCTTGTTGCTGTCATGCTTGTAAGAAATCCTTCTTGTTACCCTTCATGTCCCACACACTATTTTGTAAATGTACCACTTGCTCCACTGGACTGTTTCTGGTAAACATAGAGCAAATTTTATTCAGCATAGCAATATATATTCTGTCTGCTTATCTGGCTCATCATTTTGGTACTGCAGTGCTCCACATTATTTAACAGATTTTACTCTTACAAAACGCCACTCAGGTGGGCAAAAGCTATCTCCATTTTACATGAAACTGAAACGCAAGGCAGACTGAGCAACATTGATTTCCTGAGCACCACCGGTTCTCTAACCATAAGACACTTCTTCCTAACCTTTGAACAAATTGTCAATATTAATAAAAGAAGACTGATGAACTGAAAGACTGATGAAATGAAAGACATGGCACATGCCCTCATCTTATGAGACTAACCACCTGGTTAAGTCTGGCACATATGGTAGGTTTTGCTTCCATCTGTCTGACTTTAGACTTCAAGGATCACATTTTCTTTCTCTCTGGCAGGCGTTCGGGATATTTTGAATGTTGCAAAGATGCTGCTGCTCATGAAAAGAAGAAGAGAAATTTCTTTTTTGGATTGAGGCACGATTCAGGTCCTCACTGTTGATTTTGTTAATAGAAGAGATTAGATATACAAATGAGGCATGTTCTTTGTTACAGTCTTGTTTATTCACACAAACAAAATGTACACAGGCAATTTCCTTGCTCATAAATACTTGAGTCCTTCTGTTCCAATCAGGGTCACACTCACAATCTGTGCCTTTTGGTTTATTGTTTCAGACAGAGCTTATATTTAATAGCCAAGCCCTTCAGTTTGCAACCAGAGAAAGCCCTGCTCCAGTCTGGCATCAACATATGATCTTAGGCGGTCACCACCGTACCTGCAGCTGTTTTTGCTACATTCAGAAGTTTGATTGTAACTGTGAAAAACTGCTTGGCATACCATTGCTTTACTGAGGTCTGCAATTGCCTTTGGATTTAACACCCACCAAATAATGACCATCAGTGCCTTTCAACATAGATATACTCCTAATAGAAGTTTATAGCAATACTGACATGTGGGCAGGAATTCATGCTTTTAAAATGGCTAAAACATTGATAAAAATCTATAAACGAATTAAATATCTCACACTATCTGCTGGAGGGGCAGGGTATTTGGCGTTTTCTTATTTGGACAGGACATCATGGAAGATGTTTTCTCAAAAAGAAGTTGATATTGCAATTCAAAGCTGGGATTTTAGCTCATATGGATACACCAAAATCAGCTAGTCCAGGTACTGATAACAACACAGCCATGGCAGCAAAGAGCTAAACACAAGCATTTACCCAGGTTGTAGGATGGTTTTACAACCCGTGCTAGACCTCATGCTGCTGCATTTAAGTTATTACCAGTACCTAAGTTAACCAGTTTAAAATTAAATCACATATATCTACACAAGCTGTAATCATATTTTTTGGATTATGGTGTGGACATGTCCACAGGTTCCCCCAAATGTTTTACTGAGAAACTTTTGCTTTTGATCCTCCAGTTTTGGCCAGCACCTGCCCATCAGGATGTCTAGGATGCTGCAGTGGGGTGTGTGTTACTCAAAATAGCAAACTGCTCTGATGATACACCCTTATCTGAGTTTCTTCTGCACAGTTTCTTCTGCACAGTCAGTAGGAAGTTTTTACTTCACATCTTCCAAGCGGCTGCAGGGATTTCCTGCATATTGGTAAAAATCCTAGCCCCTTTCAAGTGAGAGAGTAGGCACCCTAGTGCATCTTTGTTGTACCAGATATTCCATCTCTGCAGGAGCTCCTTGCAAGTTACTGTATTTAGGAAGTCTCTTGTTTTATACCTACAAAGTTTTCCCAAGGTCTCTAACATTCAATTCTTGATACATCTACATTTCACATGATCTCCAGCTTAAAGCAGTGTGCTGACTTGTGCTTAGAAATGCCACCATTCATTGACCCAGATGCTGGAAAAGGAGAAACAGCTCTTTTTGGGTGTTTTCATAGCAAATAAAGGCAAAGGCATATCCATACTACTTTTAGTGTAACTGAAAGTGTACTTTTAGTGTAACTTTTAGTGCAACAGATATTGCCGACGCGTAGATATGGAAATACGAACTTCAACATAGGTCATCAGCCCCAGCTGTCCATCTGCCTTGGCCTCTGGGTACATACTCTAGTTGCTACATATCATTGGTTGGAACACATTTCACATCTCCATGTCTCCACTGATACTATCACCCATGCTAGCTAGATTATAGCTATAGTTATGGCTAGTGGTACTATCATCATCCCTTCTTTCTCCTGCATTGCAATAATCTTAATGTCTACAGCAATATCTGGAAAAAGGGTGATGGAAAAATAGCTAAAAGGAAGGTATTCTCTAATATGTGAACTATAGCTGGACTCATTTAAATTTGATTGAGAATACTCTGGAACAGCTAATGCTGTCACTTTAATTGCCTTCCCCTGTAATCTCATATGCATTTGGTAAACATTGGTTTGGCTCCCGTCCACATTGTCTGGCCAACATTCGTTCTAAACAAGTTTCTCTTTGGACACTTCTGAATAGTTTTAAAACTGGGGATCCTTTGCAATAGGACAGGAAGACTGAAGAGCCTCCAGAGTCATGCCTGTGACTCTCTCAGAGGGTCTGTCATGGAAATGGGCTTGCAAATATATCACCTACTGTCACTGCATGGAAGAGCAGTGAGAAGGTGACATAATCGAATAATACACAAACTGCATTTCTGAGGTACTTGGACACAAGGCCTATTTGGAGGATACTGATCTCACCCTGCAAGAATTCCTGTTACAAATATATTTGCACAATGTTGTAACAGACAGTAAGTCATCCATGAGAATGTTTATCACTGAACTCCATAGGCCAGGATTAGTCCAGCTCCATCATCTTGAAAGAATAACTGATGATTAGAGACTTCCAGGAAACACATGTTGCTAAGGAAGGTGCTGGCAGCATTTGCTGGGGCAGGAGAAGAGGTTTGCTCTTCCTGAGTGCTGCTCCAGGGGTCGGGTTGGAGAATCAGGGGTCAGCTGCTGTGCTCCATACATATGGCTGCAGGTAGGTGTTAGGAAGAAGACTCTGGCAGCTAGATCTGCAGCTTTAAAGCAAGCCTTCCTCTCTCCAGAAGGCTTCTCTGGAGCCTTCCTCCTCCACACATTGTGGGTGGAAGAAGGCTGCATTTGATGAGGCAATGCTGAGGCTATGTCTATACTAGGAGATTGTGCCACTTTAACTGAAGTGGTATAATTAAAATGTTAGCTGTAAGGAAAACCCATGTTTCAGCTTCTGCAGTTCCAGGGAACTGGCTAGATAGTGTGCCTGCATAACCCTAAGAAATGGACCACAGTCTAGAGGAAGGTTCCCTTTCCCCCCACCACAACAATCCTTGCCATTGTGATCTAGGGGGAAGTTCCTTCCTGACTCCAAATTGGGTGATTAGTTTAACCCTCAGTGCAAGAACAGAATACACCAACTAGGTGGTCAAGGCATTTTTTGGTACCTGCCAAAGTATATCCTGCCAAGACAAGAAGCATGTCTCAGAGATATATCTGAATTGCAGAGAGACTGAACTGCTGGAAAGTGCTTCTTACAACTACTATGCCCTTCTATAGCACCTCTCACACGAGGCTTTCACAGGACTTAGTACAACAGCTACACTTTAAAAATGGAAATGGAAACAGAGCTATACAGAGATTAAGTAACATGCCCAAGGTCAAATGTGACATCTGTTGTAGAGCCAGGAGCAGAACTCAGCACCACGAAAGCCTGTGCTTCAGCTAAAGAGCATCTTTGGCTATATTAGGACCCTTAAATGAAATGTGCTGGTTTAGTATAAAGGAAAGGTAGTGGAAAAAACCTAATGTACTCACCTTGTCATGAAAAGCTGACATAGTTTTTCACAAAAATATTTGCATATTACCCACTCCCCTTTCCTTTTCCAACTGGCAGTTGAATTTAGGCCCTGGACCTGCAGACTCTTATGACAATAATCCCATTAGGAAATCAAGCTAGTTCCCCAATGCCACACTGAAACAGGGGGATAAGGATTGTTCTACCACCAGCTTTGGAATGGGTCTGTTCTCATTAAAATGGTTTCCATTCCTGGCTGCTGTGCATATTGGAAATGCTCTCTTTTAATTACATGCCACAGTAAAATTCAACTATCTGAGCAGTGCTTTGCCCCTTATGTTTACGTGAACCAAGCAGAATTGATCAGTGCTTGCCCCAGATGAAAAGTTTAGCTGTACAACGTGCCAAAGCTGGTTTTTGGTCCATGTTTCTTTTTCTAGTTTGTTTACAAATTGAAGCCAGTTTTGGGGTTATCTCACTCCACTCTAGTTTCATCGCCTTCATGACAAGGCTTCCCTTATTGCCAGAAGCTGAATAATCTTCTGTAATCACTATCAGTAATACCATGAGCCTGAGGGAAGCACACATGTACATTGGGGTTTCTCTGGCTCCCCTTCTCCTCTTACATCATTTGTTTAGAGATAGCATTGCTTTTCTGTTCTTGGTTTTATCCCTATTTCTAATTATTGAATGAGTTGGATGGTCTCTCAGAACGGGGGCATTGGATATGTATGGGTTTGTGTACTTTCAACAGTTCAGAGGTGAATTCATTATCTCTAGATGCCGCCTCTATGCATTCCTGTGCACTGGCTGTTCTGCTAAATTGCCTTTTAATGAAGAAATTGGCTTGTAACATTTAACCTCATTGACACTGAACACAGATAAAGTTCCAGCTTGTTGGACTCTAGTTTTGGATGTGATACAATCTCTTTTTTTTTTAGTACATCCAGAGTGAAAAATGAGAGAAAAAAGGGGAAGGGGGGCCTCTGTTCTTAAGACAAAAAGATCCCAAACAGCAGGTCTTAGAATGCATTTAAGTGAGGCACTGGCTATGTGCTGGTCTTCTACACAGGGCCAAATTTCACCCAGTGTTGATAATGTTTGAATGATTTATGATGCTCAGGTCAAGAATCTTGAACTTTTTTCTTGTATTCTCTTCTTTCCTTCCTTTTTCCTTAATGAGTTTATTAGGTGCTTTCCCTTTCAGAAGAAATCCCCAACTCTCAAGTCCTTCAGATGTCCATCAAGAGCACTGGCCAGATAAGTTCTTGGTCAATTCCTGTTGTTTGGACATGTTTTCTCCATAGGCAATATAGCAGGCTGGGAGCCAGGGGAAAAATCCTGCAATGGCACACACTGTCTTCTCTCTCCTAGTGGTGTTATATCATTTTTCACTTTGCTGCCCCCTACTTTCACTGCTACATCCCTCTATTTCCCCAGGTTAATCTGAAGAAAAAGTATCGAATTCAAGAAATGGAAACATATCCAAAAATCAGGAGAATATAAAAAAGGTCACACTGTTATAAGCAGGGATCCTGGTTTTCTTAGATATAAAACAGTCCCCAATTTTTGGTTGAAAAAGTCTGCATTTTTCTGTGATTTAAATGAAATATCACTAATAAACAGATATACATATAATGATGTTTCATTTTAGTCATGGAAAAATGTGGATTTGGGGCTACCTTTTCTTGAGTGAAAATCTGGCATTTTTTTAAATCAGAGAAAACCAGGATCCCTGGTGATTAAGGATCCTTTGATCTCAGAGATTTGGGTTTAAATTCTCCCACAAATGTCCTTTATGGCCTTGACCAAGCCACTGAATCTCTGTACCTCAGTTGCTTGTGTATAAAATAAGGACATCCCATCTGGGGGACTGGAACTCTCTTCTTCTTATGCAATAAGCACGGCAGTTAGCACAGTGGTTTCATGAGGGGCCTCCAGTAATACAAATAATGAATAACATAAATCAAGAGCAGACTTTGGCTGTAGGTGCTCATTACATTGGAAACTGGTTCTATAATTTCTCACATTTGTGTAAGATAGAATTAAATAAGGGGTTTGATTTAGGGAGGGCAAAGGAGGCAATCACCTCAGGCCTCCATTTGCTTGGGGGACCACTGAACACCAGCCCGGACATAGTGGGGATCACTGAAACGTGGTGGGACTCAATGCATGACTGGGCGGTGAATGTCCAGGGCTATAGGCTGTACAGGAGGGACAGGATAGGAAGGAGAGGTGGGGGCGTGGCACTCTATATTAAGGAGGAATACACATCCTCATCAATTAGCAAGGAGTCAGAGGAAGGGCACTCTGAAGTGCTTTGGGTTAGAATACAAGGCAGTCAAGGGGAAAGAGACTTAACAGTGGGGGTCTACTACAGACCTCCCAACCAAGGGAGAAGAGCTTGACCAGGAATTCTTAGGTCAGCTCACAGAGGTAGTGAAGTCTAAGGATGTGGTAGTTATGGGGGACCTGAACTTCCCAGACATCTGCTGGGAAGAGCAGTCAGCCAGGTCTGACCGCTCATGTAGGTTCTTAGCCAGAGTGCAGGACCTCCATCTAACCCAGGAGGTGCACAGTCCCACCAGGGGAGACGCTTGTTGGACCTAGTGCTGGCCATGGGTGATGACCTGGCGAGGGAGCTGCGGGTGCTCGACCACCTGGGCAACAGTGATCATCACCTGCTGGGATTCACCATCCAGCGCAAGGTGGCAAAGGCCTGCAGTAAGGCAGCGACCCTAGATTTCAGAAGGGCAAACTTCAACGAGCTAAGGAGGATAGTTGGGGAAGCACTGAGGTCCCAGAGGGGAGGGGAGCCAGGTATCCAAGGAGAGTGGTCACTCCTTAAGGAGACGATCCTCCAAGCCCAACGAGGATCAAAGGGAGCGGGAGGGCAAACAAGCCTCCATGGCTCACCAAAAGCATCCGGGAATGTCTCCTTGCTAAAAGGGAGGCGTATACCCAATGGAAAGAAGGGGTCATCACCAGGGAGGACTATACTGCAGTTGCTTGGGGACGTAGGGGGGCAGTCAGGAAGGCCAAGGCGGAGATAGAATTCGGACTACCTTCCTGGATTAAGGACAATAAGAAGTCCTTCTTTAAATACATAGGGAATAAAAAGAAGATCCCGGGTAATGTGGGGCCCCTGCAGGACGCGTTGGGAAACTTGGTCGTCACACCAGACGACAAAGCTAACATGTTTAACGATTTCTTTGTCTCCGTCTTCCTAAGTAGGGACCAGGACAGCCACCTCCCTGCTGGGCTTAGTGAGGAACTAGTTAGGGAGCTTCTGAAGGGACTGGACGTATCCAAGTCAGCCAGTCCGGACAATCTCCACCCTAGAGTTCTAAAGGAATTGGCCGAGGTCATCGTAGGACTCCTGGCACGGCTTTACGAGCGCTCATGGTGCTCTGGTATGGTGCCGGAGGTCTGGAAGAGGGCCAACGTGGTTCCCATCTTCAAAAAAGGGAAGAAGGAGGACCCAGGAAACTATAGGCCAGTTAGTCTTACCTCGATCCTAGGCAAGCTGTTTGAGAAAATTATTCTGGCACACATCCAGGAGGGGCCAGCAGGGGACTGCATGCTTAGGGGCAACCAACACAAGTTCATCAGCAGCAGGTCCTGTCAGACCAACCTGGTGGCCTTTTATGATCAGATCACGACATCATTAGATGCAGGGGTAGCAGTGGACATAGTCTTCCTGGACTTCTGGAAGGCTTTCGACACTGTCTCTCACCCTGTTCTCATTAAGAAACTGGGGGGCTGTGGTGTTGACACCCACACAGTCAAATGGGTCACCAACTGGCTGGCGGGCCACACCCAGAGGGTGGTGGTGGATGGGTCCTTCTCAACCTGGAAGGACGTGGGCAGTGGGGTCCCCCAGGGCTTGGTCCTTGGGCCCGCACTGTTCAACATCTTCATCAGTGACTTGGATGAGGGGGTAAAAAACACCCTGTTCAAATTTGATGATGACACTAATATGTAGGGGGATGTGGGCATGCCAGAAGGAAGCAACAGGCTACAATCAGACCTAGACAGGTTACAGGGGTGGGCGGATGAGAACGGGATGGGATTCAACACAGACAAGTGCAAAGTGATGCACCTGGGGAGGAAAAACTGGCACCATACCTACAGGCTGGGGAACTCCCCTCTTGTCAGCATGGAGGCGGAAAAGGATCTTGGAGTCATTCTTGATGCCAAGATGAACATGGGCCGGCAGCATGGGGACGCGGTCAGGAAGGCCAACCGCACTTTGTCATGCATCCACAGATGCATCTCGAGCAGGTCCAAGGAGGTGACCCTCCCCCTCTATGCGGCACTGGTCAGGCCGCAGCTGGAGTACTGCGTCCAGTTCTGGGCACCGCACTTCAGGAGGGACGTGGACAACATGGAGAGGGTCAAGAGGAGGCCACCCGCATAATCAGGGGCAGCAGGGCAGGCCCTATGAGGAGAGGCTACGGGACCTGAACCTGTTCAGCCTCCACAAGAGAAGGCTGAGGGGGGATCTAGTGGCCTGTTACAAACTAGTCAGGGGGGATCAGCAGGCACCGGGGGAGTTCCTGTTCCCCTGAGCACTGGCAGGAGTGACCAGGAATAATGGTTACAAGCTGGCAGAGGGTAGGTTTAGACTAGATATCAGGAGGCGTTATTTGATGGTCAGGGCAGCTAGTATCTGGAACCAACTTCCAAGAGAGGTGGTGCAGGCTCCTACCCTGGGGGTTTTTAAGAGGAGGTTAGATGAACTCCTTACTGGGGTCATTTGACCTCAGTACTCTTTCCTGCCACGGCAGGGGTTGGACTAGATGATCTACTCAGGTCCCTTCTGACCCTAGAAACTATGAAACTATGAACAGACATTAGCGGCAGAGCCTTTCCATCAAGTATTTGTGCCCAGTGTAAGGGATATTCTACATTGGCAAAGCTGCTGTCCACAGAGCATGCACCCCATGGTAGCATGGCTCTCCATATGTAGGGGGCACATCAAAATTTTCCCCCATCTCTACAAAAACCTACCTATAGCACTTGGAGTCATTGCAGTGAGGTTAATATAATTTCAGCATCACAAAGCTGATGGACGAGGAGAGCGAGGTCCAGCTGTTTTAGTGCAGCTGCTCAAGTAGAACCCAAAGTAGGATCTGGCTCACTAAATTTGCACTGCCAGTATAATTTCATGGAGACAGTTATTTTTGAATAGCTCCTTACAGATTAGCTACTATAAAAACATTTTAAACATCCTGGGTAGTTTTGAAAAGGGAAGAGGGAAGAGAGTGCTCACTCACTGACCTATGGTATCTTCCTCTGCACTTTCCTATCCCTATTAGGAGGTGACAGGAGCTTTCCAAATATCTGTATGCCGCAGAGGCCATAGGTCTAAAATCTACGCAAGCAGTCTGTGATTGCATCCAATGCCCGTCAGAGACGAGCATTGGCTAACAGCATTCTGACTTGCTGTGTAGGACCTGATGAGTTTCTTATTTGCTTTGGGATGTTTAAAACCGCCTGCAAGGAAGCCCACAGGATATTAAGCAGAGTTGTTCTGTCACTGTCAGAATGTATAAACATGAACAAATACGGGGTCTGTATGGAGATCATCAAAATCAGGTAACACTCAGCTCAGCACAGCACATCATTGGAGGGCGAAAGCATAAGTGTAAAAAGAGTCCCTGTTTTACATAGCTTCTCTGATATGTCACATAGCCTGGCGTTAGTGCAAGTGCTGGCTGCATTTCTATGCCCTGAACCCCTTCCTCTTTCCAAGCACTGTCTGGAACCAGAACATTTCAACCTTTTGTTTTCTTTAAAATGCCCTTCAGTCCTGGTTTTCTGGAAACAATATATATGCTGCACGCCAGATGCTACTAGCCTGGAAACACTAACTTAATGCTTATGCCTGTCATGCTGGAGGACCGGACGGCAGATTTTAATGCAGTGGCCTGACCTTATGCTTCTAGTACCCAGAACACGTGTGAAGGCATCAGACAATTTGGTCACCTCACTACTGCACAGACATATCTACAGACTAAGTGCTGATGTCTGACCCATGTATATTCCAGCCTCCAAATACATTATGGATTCACTGCTTTTCTATACACTGCTTTAGTCTGTCATGCCCTTCAAGGAATTTATACAAAAAAAAATTCAGTTTCCCAGATCCTGATACTATTCCTCATGTGAGTAATCTGATTGATGATTTAAGCTATTTTGGACTGCTTGTACAAGCATACACTGCAAAATGGGGCTCTCTACTTGTATATATACACAACGTGATGATGTGATGTACTACAATCAGAAGACGAGGTTTACATTTTTGTATTTTTAATCAGTTCTTCAGCCATGTGTGAAGTGACATAGATCGGCTGACTTCAGCAGAGTCCTGATTAACAGACTCATTCTTTATCTTTATTTTACAATTTGTGGGTTTATTTTTATTTTGTGAAAGCTCTACAGTGTTTTCTGTAGGGTAACAGAGAAACCCCATTGGGATCTGTTACCATCCACGTGACTTCTGCGTTATGCCGGGTTCTCAAAGAGTTCACTCTTCCACTTACTGCTTAGCCACAAGTATTTGCTCCAAAATATCCTTGCCAAGAGGCATAGATGGGAGGTTCTAGTGTGTGGCATTGGTCTAATTGGCCTGTCACAGAAATCAATGTAAAACTCTGTGGGGTCAAAGTTAAAACAACACCAAATGGTTTTGAAAATCCTTCCCAGAGACTCTTTCCTTTTTTGCACATCAGTTTTCATCTCTGCATGACAAGCAAGAACTCCAGGCTCTTGTTACCCTGTGACACCGTGATAATCTTACTCACATGTACTTAATTGTAAGCCAGCAGTAAAGGTCTGCAAGATGAAATATGATTTTGGAAAGGTTTGATCTTCAGACCATTTGAACTGCTCACTGGTTCATTGCAAGATAAGTTAGTGAAGTACGCTTTTTTCTGTATATGTTCCAGCAAATCATCAATCTTGGGTACTTACAGATGTGGAGGGGTGGAAAAAACAGTGCTTTACTTTCAGCTTGGCACACCCTCACACAGAGCACAGTGCATGCCTGTGGGAAGACCGACAATGCTTCCACATGGGCAGTCCCTGATCTGGGCTGTGGGTCCCTTAGAAATGGTCCAGCTACACTCTGGAGGGAGCTTCTGATTTGCCCAAAGCCAACTTTACCAGATCACCAGGTGAGCTGGATTGGCTCTCCCTGTATCTTGGGAGCTATTTCCAGTGGCCTGCTCCAGCGGGAGGAGAGGAGGTAGAACGGAGTCAGCAGGAGGGACAGATCACTTAACTGTTGGTTCGAACGCAAGTCCCCAGCAATGGGGCAGCAGACCCATCAGGTTTACAGAGTTTGGAGGAGCTCAGGAAATGTGCTCCCATGTTGATCAGCCACAGCAGGTGGCCAATTAGGTTGGCAGTGTATCAATCACCAGGACAGGGGAGCCAAAAGAGGTCTCTGCCGTTGTGATCCTGGGTAGATTGAGAGGGTGAGCGGCAGCAGCAGCTGGGATCTCCAAAGTGTTAGGGAAAAGCGAGAAGGCAGACACGCCGGACTAATTTTCTTGTTCCAGGAAGTTTTTTTTTTCTTTTTTTGCCAAGTCTCTGCAATGGTCAGTACTGGGTCCAGGGAAAGTCATCACCCCTCCCAAATCAATTAATCCATCAAGTCGTGGCAGGAAAGAATCAAGAGGAGCCCTGGTCTGATTGACTGGCCAGCGTGTGTCTCACTTAGAACCAGCAGGTGGATGTCACCGGGATGGAGGGGTCTGCATCCATATGTGGTGATATTCTGAGAATGCCCAGAAGAGGAATCACATCAGTTTGACCCGGCTTGCCCAGTATCTATAAAGCTCATGCACTTCAGCAGGGCTTTTTGACACTTTAATGTAATACGTGATTGAATCAGCAGTTAGATAAAAGTGCCAAAAAGCCTTGCTGAAGCAGGCAAACTATACAGACACTGAGGAGCCGAGTCAAACTGACACAATTCCTCTTCCAGTGAAGTGCTGGGCTTTTTTTTTCCCCCCACATCTGTCAGCACCCTAGTCTACATGATTCTTCTTTATGGGGAATCCTTCCTACTTAAAGCAGTGGTTATTGGCTGAAACATTGATTGAGATGATTCCTGAGAAAGTGGGATAGTCTCTTTTCATATCTTTATATACATCTAGCTTTATATCCCCTTAATGATGAAACCTCTAGGTTCTGCATCTGGTGTGTATGACTGAAATCCTAGAATATTCTGCACAGGCCTAAATTTTAAGGAGATCCAGGTTCACTACAAGTCCCAGCGATTTCACACTGATATGATGGACAGGGCAATCACTTAATTTGGCAACTACCTTTCAGTGAAACTCTTGCAAGATCTAGATTTCTATCTAACTTATCCCAATGACAGCAATAAAAATGGCCTGTGTTTCCTTCACCACTTACTCTTCTAAAGGTGACAAATGCTTCCATTAGGGCAACAGAGGATGATGGCCTCTTACTTCTTTTGCCTACTTTTTATTGGGGAAATTAGACTAGCCAAAGTCAATAACACAGCACTGATGATTTACAGAGCCCACATATGGAACCCCCAAGATCCAATCCCCCTAACATATCCACTTCTTTATCAGGTCTAATTCACCACACTCTGATAGGACTACTGATACAACTAGGGCAACCTATGCTCTCATAGTTATGAGCATGCTTTACTGGCAACAAAGTGTCAAGAATTACCTCCTTTATTGAAGTAATTGACTTATACCTGGAGATCCACAAGAATGCAGCAGGGCCTTTTGTAGCTATGGACATATTTCCACCAAGATTTAGTAGACTTCAAGGAAGCACTGCTACTTCTCATATTTTATTACCCTTAGGTAAGACTCTTGTGGTGCTTATCCATACATCCAGCAAAGAAGGGAAAGGAATATTTCCCCCCAAAATAGGGTTGGAAGGGACTTTAAGAGGTCATTTAGTCCAAATTCGAGCCAGCCAATTGTCTATCCTCCTCTTAAACGGCTGAGCATGGAGATTCCACAACACCCCTGGGTAATCTATTCCCAAATTTAATATCCACATATAGTTAGGCAGATCTTTATAATAGCTAACTTCAATTTCCCTTGTTGCAATTCAAGACAGTTATTTCTTATCCTTTTCTCTCTGGTTGCAGAGGAAAGGACAACAAATAAGTCCATCACTACTTTCTTTTGGTTCTTTTCTTCAAATCCCTTTTCTTCTCTAGACTAAATAATATCAGTTCTTCTAGCCTTTCCTCATGTTTCCTATACTTCTAATCATGTTTGTTGTTGTCCACTGGACATTTTCTAGTTTCCACCATCTTTCTTAAAGTTCATTGTTCAAAATTGGACACAGTACTCCAGGTGAGGCATCATTAGTGCTGAATAAATATTATATTTGGCTTAGGCTTGTGAAAATGTTTCATGGCACCCAAACTTCTCTATTTGTCTTACCTTTTTTCTGTCCTTTCACTGCTTTTTGGTAGAAAAGAAAAGCTAAAAGCACATTGTAGACAGATGGATGAACTGACCCACCTCTTCAAGGTCATTCCCATTTCCCCTAACACATAGTAACTCATTTTGCATCTCATCCATTACTTGCATTGTGCTGACACAATTCCCAGCTTTGGGGAGAGTGATCATTAAAGCAGCACTAGCCTATGAAAACTCACTTTCCACTGGACATGAGATGAACTGGAACTGGCCTGGAAAACTAATTCCAATAGATCTGTCTCTTGGGAAATAGATTTCAGGAAACCACCAGAAACCCAAATCTTATAGAGTGGGAATAGGCAGGGACTTCAAAAATATTGTTCAGATAAAAGAGGCAAGGAAAATATAATGTTTTATAGCATATAAATACTGCAAGCCCTTGTCCACTCGTTATACATATATAATGTATATATGAAAACAGTGAGAGACCAAATCCTTTGCAAGACATCCTTAGAAAAGATGACATTTTGATTCAAGAAGTATGCAACTTCAGTGGTGTCAGAGAGCTATCACTTGAATACTTTAACACCAGAATTTCCTTTTTGGACACCATAATCAATATTCAAAATGGTAAAATACAAACCACCATGTACAAGTAACCCCTGGACCAATGTACATGTCTGCACAGAACTAGCAATCACCCTAAAGACACCAAGAAAGCTGTAATTTACAAGCAAGCTCTCCGATGCCACCACATTTCCACCAAGGAGAAAAGCCATGATTGACACCTCACAAATCTCAAAAGGGCCTTCACCCAATAAGGACACTCCTCCAGAGAGACAGACTATACTTTTGAAAGAGCCACCCAGATACCACATGAAGATTTGTTGCAGTACAAAAACAAAATCCCCATGAATTGCACACCATTAGTTATGACATACCACCCTTCCCTGGAACCTACATGGAAAATTCTCAAACAAATGCAACCGATATTAGAAGATGACCCAATTCGTAAAGAGATCTTTCCAGAACCATCATCCTAGACTTTAAACAAGCACTGAAGCTCACTAACCTCATCACCAGAAGCAAACTCCCTATCATCCAAATCACATCTAATGGATCCAGACCATGCCAGGACAAGAAATGCAAAATCTATCAGCACATCTCCACCACTCCTGCAATAACCACACCCCACAACAGAACCATCACCATTCCTGGATCTTACACCTGCACCTATGGAAATGTAATATATGTCATCCAGTACACCAAATGCCCTGATGGAAAATATGTAGGAGAGACCAAACAGCAACTGCACACCAGAATGAATGCACACTGAAAATTTATCTGTGGTAGGGCGCCTTTGGTGCCTGCCACTTTAAGGGCCAGAACAGGCAGCAGAGCAGCCTGCAGGTGACTGTACTCCCAGTGAGGGGAGTCACATGGCCAGCAGGAGGCTGCCTGATTGGGAAGACGGCCCAGCTGCTAGAGATAAGAGCAGGCCCTGGTGGCAGAGCCAGCAGTTGCTGCAAGCAGCCAGAGGGAGAAGATTGCCTGGCCACAGCTGCTGCTCTCAGAACAGCTGAAGGTAAAGGGCAGGAACTATGGGGATGGAAGAGGTTCCTGGTCCTGGGGAATGACCTAAAACAACACCTTGCTAGGGTAGGATGGTGTGGTGGGGCAGCCTCTGGTGGGGTGGTCCCCAGGTGGGCAAGCTGACGTTGTGACCAGCCACGAGAGATCCCCGTGTCACACTATCAAAGACAAGAATACCCAACTACCTGTAGGTGCCCACTTCTCACAAGACAGTCAGTCCCTCTCTGATCTCTCAGTTCTAATCCTCATAGGGAATTTATAAAACATCTTTTGTAGACGTGCCTAAGAGCTTCACTTCATAAATGTTCTGGATACAGAAAAATCATGGACTCAATATAGACATTGGATTTATGACACATTGCAACCTGCCTGACATCTGATTCAACAGGTACCTGCCAGACCTGACCCTTCACACATCTCTTCCCCCTCTTCCCCTTCTTCCCCTCTCTGCCTTTTCTACCCTTTGTCATCCTAATTTCCAGGTATTTACTTTTTCACAGACAGCCTATTTTCTACCTTGGAAAACTACTACAGTAGAGTCTCCCTTACTTACCTTATCCTTTTTGCCTTCATTCCCGCCCCCCGCCCCCTTTCCCTTCTCTACCTTTTGTTTTCCTAATTTCCACCTATTTACATTCTCACTGACATCCTGTCACATTTTTAGTTTCTCTCATTCCTTGGAGATCTCAGAATAGCAGACTTCCTATGCTGGAAGAAGGGTGATTGTACCCGAAAACTTGCAAAGAACTTTTTTCCATTTACTCAGTTAATCTAATACAACATATCACATCTACCCAAAGAAACTGGTCTGCTTTGGTATTATCAAGTGGCAGATGCTATGTAAGTGCTGAAAATCATTACAATAAAGTTTTAACAGTGACCTAGATAACTGAAACCAACTCTGAATGGGGGAGCCTATTCCTGAGAGTCCTCTGATGTATTAGATAGTAGAATGGTCACATTTTCTTCTAATCTATTTTCATGTATGTGGAGAAAACTAAAAATAGAATTGATCTAATATATCTCTCAAGGTGTACAGTAGGGAGATGAGAAACCAGCATCACTGTATACTTAGGAGTGGATTCTCATTTATCCAAGACCCTATGTGCCCAGCCCTAAAATGAGCCTATGTATCATTTTTGAGTACTACAATCCCTGTCTATCCCTCTAGGATGACATAGAGGGGCTTTTGTGTAAAAAAGAATCAGGACCTAAATGTTTATCTATCTCTTTTGCCTTACAATTCCAAATCTAGGTAAACAGCTCAGTTATATCGTTCACAGAAAGAATAAATTTGAGAGTTTGGTACTGGAAAACTAAATGAAGTTAGCCTGAATGATGTTAGTCTGAAGTCAGAGACGGCTGACAAAATAAGTTACAAAAGTAGATATATCAAATTAAGTAGGTTGTTGCCTGTGGCAGCTTATACTTCTCTGAACCTGTTAGTTTATAACAGGGTCAGGAAATTATTATTGCCCACGGGCCACATGGGCAGTTCTGGGGAGCTGGTGCAAGCCAGTCAGCACCCTTCCTTTTGCCACCACCCTGAAACAGCCCAGAGCCCACGTGGCACTGCCGGCAGTGCATAGCCCCTCCTTCCTAGGAAGCCTAGGCGGCAGCTCCTTCTGGCTGTCACTGCAGACCCCGGCCTGCCCTGAGCCCACTCTGGCTGGTGTGGAGCTGGTCTGCTCCACCAGGCCGAGTCCAGAGTCCATGCAGAAAGCCCCAGCCTGCCCCGTGCCTGCTCCAGTCTTGTCTGCCCATGCTGAGCAGTGGCGGTGGCCAGGCAGAAGCATGCGTGGGCAGTCCAGAACAGGTGCTGGGCAGCCTGGACTAGGGCTCTGCATGCGGGTTCTGGCTGATCCACTCTGCTGGGCCAAGTCCAGAGCAGATGCGGGACGGGCTGGGGTCCGAGCTATGTGTGAGGGTCCTGACTAGTACCCTGGGGATGGGGCCAGTGGTGGCAGCAGCTGGAAGGAGCTGCCACCACCTGGGCTTCCTGGAAAGGCAGGCCAGCTGCGGAGCCACCCCAGTCCTGCCAACTGCCCAAGGGCTGGCAGGATGCTGGGCCAGGAGGGACTGAGGGACCTGTTGCAGACCAGACAATGTCCCTCTGTGGGCCAGGTCTGGCCCACAGGCTGTATTTTGCCCACCCCTGGTCTATAAGGTGCCACCCTACACTGCCTTCTGTTCTCTACTGGTAAATTGTGTCTCTGCTCATTTTCAGCAGAGCTGATCTAGTTTAGAGACAAACCAGACAAGTATTGTTAGCTTCTCTCTAAAGAGAGCAATGTTATGCGTTCACATGAACAAGGTGTTCCCTGGAATTGCTGTGGGTGGAACATTGAATGTGTTGGCTTAGCCACTTGACACAACTGCTACCTCTACTCAGACTATGGAGTACTTAGCTCTTCACAGCCCTACTCATTGAGCTGAACTTATAAACAGTCACAGATGAAACTTGGCAACAAAGGGAATTTGGAGGAACAGATCTCTTGATCATGCTTGTTCAAGTTGTGACCAGGTGCATGGGGGAGATTAAGCCACAAACCAATTACTCCAGCTCCAAGCGAATGTGACCTTGGCTTTGTTAACCTTCCCCTGCTGGTCACAGTGGTTGGCTTAAGACACAGTAGGGAAGTAAGTTGCTCCATGAAATAGTATGACATCAGTCACTGCACCCCCACCGCCACAGTCATAGCAATGACAAGAGCCAAAGAGAAAGTGCTACTCTGCCAGTTAGAGTACAGGATATTGGCTCCCTTCTCCACTAAAATGTCATTGTAAGGTTGAGAGAAATCCAATTTGGAAGCAGATTAACCTGAACTCCAGGATGGAACTCAGAATAAGAAGGTTCCCAAAGGGAATTAGTGCAGAAGAGCAGTTAGGCTTTAAATCCCACACCCACACTATTTTTTGCAGTAACTTAACAATGAAAACCCTATGCAGACATATTCTAAGACTGTATTTGTTATCTGCCCTGTTTCTGGGTCATTGCAACTACGTGCACTCCTCAGCAGAGATTGCAAGGGGACAGTGGCCACGTCTACATGAGATGCTTACTTTGCAATAGCTCATTACTACTGCACAGAAGTGTTGCCAGACACTAACTGTGGCACACCACTACTGCACAGTAGTAATGAGCTGCTGTGCATTTGCACAGTAGTAATAAACTATTACACAGTAAGCATCACTAGGGTACCATGCTGGGATGCTACTGCACAGTAATGCCAGTCGCTGTGCAGTCATTTAGTACTTGCATAGCCAAGTACTAAATGACTGCACAGTAATAACTATGCAGTCAGCTTCTTGTGTAGACATGTCCGGTGTAGCCCCTTGTCAAGCACTATTTTTTCAGTTCAGTCATAATATAATCGGGACCTTAATATGTATAAATGGGTTTTGCTGTTCAGAGCAAGTCTTGGCCCTCCACAGATCCATGACCTAATTCAGTCTTGAATTCTGCTGCAGGAGAACACAGGAGAGAGGAGACAGATGAACAATCTGGTGTGATTACACTGTATGTTACACTTAAGTCATCCTATCCTTTACCCATTATTGCTGCTCCTGACAGCTCTCTGCATGAGATTTAGGGCACGCGGCAATGACAGAGAGCTTGATTGTTTCAAATGTTGTAGGAACAACTTTACAAATTTCTGTAAAGAGAGATCAAGGCAGCATGAAATATTCAGGGAGAAGGATTAGGTTGCTTTTGTGTGATCCTTCAGAGGGCTTAGGGGCTTTTGGAAACCATTTAAAAATGAGTGATGTTTTCTTGTAGCAGATACTTGGGGGAGCAAGTACACAAAATTGCTTTTTAAAAAACTGGTCACGTGGTAAATCAATGGTTCTATTCAACCTTGTCCAGTGTAGATGTCCTGGAAGTCCCTAACAATAGGAAATAGCCGGGGGTAGGCTATAACAGTGGTAAACTGATGCAAACGTCTGAAGCATGTTTGTACGAAGCCACCAGAGATCGAAAGGCTTTAAAAGGGAATGACACCCGAGCAGACAGATGGCATTCCAGTTCAACTCATCTGCTGGTGGGAGCTCAGGAGTGCCTGATGATGTTAAAATATCAGGATGGCTATACATACTGGTAGGTACTCAGCATGGACAGGATTATAAATACCAATATAGTTAGTAAGATATCTATATCCCCAGGGCACAGGTTTCAGGAGAAAGGTGTAATTTTGATATCTGTACTCTCTGGCAAGCCCTATAACTCCGATCTTAAATTTGTGTTGTAGAAGATAGAATAGACCCTGGGGTGAGAGGCTGTTTCAGTCTCTCAAAAATCAATGTTGCCTTTTCCTGTAATATCTGTGTCTCCATGTATTTGGCCTCACAGTATTGCTGGGGGTTAGACTTATGCTGTTATTCCTGTTCTCCAAATGGAAATATAAGAGAATATAAATACTTAAACTGAAATGCAGGTAGACATCTAGACCCAAGACTGCAGTTCTCTAAACCCCTGCTTAACCCTGTACCTGCCTATATTTTTTCTAGTAAAATGCCCTTAGCTCCTAAAAGTGTGCTTCTGCCCAGGCTGAGAATCATTATACCTTGGAGTCTATCCCATA
The DNA here is from genome assembly GCF_052110815.1 of Crocodylus siamensis. Taxonomy (NCBI): domain Eukaryota; kingdom Metazoa; phylum Chordata; order Crocodylia; family Crocodylidae; genus Crocodylus; species Crocodylus siamensis. The sequence goes on along the minus strand of NC_143405.1, from coordinate 14,414,460 downwards.
ACAAGGACCCATTAGGATTCAGACACTAGGGGTTGCTTGCAGCAGCTCAAATAGGAGCGGCACAAATTTGAGCTGGGGTTTTTTTTGCCTCAGCACATGTGCATGGACATGCACTTTCATGTGGGGCAAGTTGTGCCACTTGTGACAAAATAACCCTGCCCAGCTCCTCCTGAATCTGTAGCCAGGGGGAGCTAGAGCTTGTGGCCCACAGGTGCTGCCCCCAGCAGTATAAAAACCTGTCCTGTGCTGGCCCCACAGGGGCCACCTAACAACCTGCCTTAGTGAGCAGCTCAGGGCTACTTGCCCTGAGGAGCTTCTGAGGCCCAGCCACTTGGTATCTGGGGACACTACCCCTTGTGCCAGCTGGACTGCTGAAGCTACCCTAACCTGGAGTGGCCCCCGCACCCTCTTCCCACTGCAGCAGTCTGGGAGTGGGGGCTGCTGCCTGGCTGTGACCTACTGCCACTTGCAACAGCATCTGCCCCCTTGGATCTGCAGCGCCAAGGTTGTGCCCTGCTAAACCCAGATGGCGTGCCCTCATTCTGCCACCTGGGCAGCTATAGCCCAGAAGATGTGCACCTTCTGGTGGCCAACTTTGAACTGTCAAAGTGTGTCCTCTGGGCCCCAAATGGCCAAGAGGTCAGTCACCACATCTGCCCTTCCAACTGGGTCCCCAGTGCTGGCCCTGGACAGACTCCTCTGCACAGGTCTCGCCACTTGTCTCATGAGCAGAGATCCTGGCGTGACCTGTTTATGAATTACAAATACACTGATAAGAAACCCAAATTCTTCCATTAAAATACCCCAAATAGTGTCTTCCAAGTATTAAAATGAAACACCACTATATAGAGAGATCAGTTGTTTTATTGATATGCTTGCAAGTGTAAAGCAATTTTGCGGGGGGGTTAGAGGAGTCTGTGAGTGGGTGTAGGGTTTGTGGGGGTGAGGATTGTGGGGGGGTTATGGGGCTTCTGTGGGGGGTTGGGTTTTGTGGCTGGGGATGTGGGTGAGGGGTTTCTGGGGGTGTCTTGGGGATGTGGGTGTTGTGTGTGGATTGTGGGGGGGGCTGTGTAGGGGGCTGCTCAGGAGGGGTGAAGCCCCCCCACAGCACACAAACTAGCCCCCCTGCAGGGCCCACAGCTTCCCCCCACATGGCACACATGCACCCCTGCAGGGCCCTCATGCCCCCCACCCCCCCGCAGGGCCTACTGCTCACCCCCACAGCAGCATCAGCCACAACCGCAGCCATGGGGCACTCAGGGCCCACCACGGCCAGAGCCCGCCCTAGCATGGCATGGCCCTGATCACCTCAGAGCTGGTGCTGCCTCTGCCACCTGGTGCGGGGCCAGCCTGCCGTGGCATGGGACTGTGCAGCTTCAGACAGCACTGGGGCTACTTGGGCTGTCACCCAGGGCCCAGCCCTGCTTGTGGGGACCGTGTGTTGTGCCAGGCTGGGTCCTGCCTCCATAGAACCATCCCAGCCTGATGCAGCGTGGGGTTTGTGGAGGCATGACCTGGCCTGGCATGACATGTGGTCCCTACAAGTGGGGCTGGGCCCCAGGTGACAGCCCAAGTGGCCCCGGCACTGCCTGAAACCACACAGCCATGTGCCACACCGTGCTGAGGCAGGCGGCACAGGCAGCACCGGCTTTGAGGTGATCTGGGCCATGTCACGCCATGGGCGGCTCTGGCCATAATGGGCCCTGGGCACCCCATGGATGCTGCTGCTGCAGGGAAAAGGGGGCTGGGGCCCTGTGGGGGACCCATGCCCCCTGACCAGTGCTCCCACCCCCACACAACCCCCGCACGTCTACAAATATGCAACACGGGGAACATTTTTTCGCTCTCAGCATGCCTCTTGTGACGTTTCAAACTAGTTTGAGATGCTGCAAGAGGCACGCTCATATGGAAGTGCCCTAGGAGTCCTTCTGCCTGAATTCTCAGAGAGGTCTAAAAGGATTGAGCTCAGCAGCAAGTACAGCAAGCACAGTAACTTTCACTCAGAGAAAGACAATGAAGGAGACCCCTTGTTCTATAATAGCTCAACATTCAGGGCATGTGTTCAGAACATAGGAGATGTCAGTCCTGTGCCCTCCTCGAACTGAAAGCATTCAGTCTCATCTTCCAGCTCTTTGGAGAATGTCTTAACCAGCAGCTACAGGACTCTCTTAGCATGGGCTGGGGACTCTACACCTGCTGCTGACACTGTGCCACTTCTGAGGGAAGAATTCAAGATTCACTGGGCCAGAAAAAGGCAGCATGATTCTATGGCTCAGTGATTCGGGCACTCTGCTGGGTTCCAATCCCTCTTCTAAGTACTGTGTACAGATTTTTCCATCAAAATGTCATCAGATAACATGCGGAGACTTGAAATTAAGCTTCACAAGTCATAAATGGGCACCCTGCCCATTAGGCAGGTCTTTCTCTTCAATCAAAAGTGTTTATGAGATTTACCTTGTCTTATTCATGAAGTGAAAGACAGTGGGGAAAATGTTTTCAGTAATAATTATCGTTTGTACTAATACATAAAGAAGAAGGTAGAGAAACAAAACACTAATGAGCTAATGAAGCAGCTGCGTTGTCTTAGATATTGTTGGAGTGTGTCAAATAAGCTTAGCGTTCTCTCCTTACCTGTATCCATAAAGTCTTTCAAAGTGCTCGCTGGCACTGCTGTAAGTCAGGAATAATCATCAGTGAAGCCTATGGAATTACACTGTTGTAAGTAAGAGCACAACCAGTTCCTTACTGGATTTGTCATGAGCAAATGGGACAATCGAGTTCAACCTTCAGAGCCAAACTTAATGAAAATGAATTCACAGACCATGAGGCCAGGAGGGGACATTCGGATAAGCTAGAGCTCTTGCAGACCAGAATTTTACATCAAATCTATGATCTATTGCTTTAAAAAGGTGTCCTATAAAAACTGACAGAAATAAAATCAACAGACTTGTATAGAAATTAAATAGAGGACAGTTGAAATAACTCTGCATCCTTAACCTGCTTTTTTCCCCAGACCTGAAGAAGGGCACTTGTGTCTGAAAGCTTGCCCAGCATTTCTCACTATACACCTGATCCAATAAAATGTATCCCCCTCCCCCCAAAAACCAGCCCAACAACTTGCCTCCTGTACCATCACAGCGGCTACAACAAAACTCCAACACCTTTATAGCTTTAGAGAATTTATTTCCTTTCTAGGATAAAGTGACAGATTTAATATAATCCCAATTGCCATGAAATGCTATAAAGTAGTTTGCAAACCCTATGGAAAAAGATCTAATTTTCTGCTGAACTGTGTGAAACTTTTTCTGTAAGGCAAGTAATCTTGTGAGAATGAATGTTCAACAACGGCTTGTGCCAGGGGAACCAGACCACCAACTGACCTGCTTAATACATGCCAGTAACTGCACGATGCCAAGTGGGCCAGTGGGTTTTCTGCCTGAACTGTTGGCGTCCCAGAGAGAGCAACAAGTTCAGTCATAAGACAAAGGAGTATTTCTTCTCTCCTACTTTCTTGTTCCATTTCTGTGTCTGCCCATGAATCTTTGTTGCTGGAAGCAGATTATTAATTGGACCCTGGGGAGCTGTCACTGCTCTTACCAATGGACTTACTTAGCTGGGATGCTAAGTAGTTGAATGTGTTTCTAGTTTTCTTGAGATTTAATAACTTCTTAAAAGGCTTTTTAGGGAGCAATTTTCACTTGACAGAGCAGGCAGTTAGACAGTGGGCCCTTGCAATGTGTTAATAAAAAGTCCACAGTCAATTTTTGATTGCTAACACTAGTGTAAATCTGAAATAATTTCTATCACATCTGCAGAGCACAGTTAGACTGGTCAGTACATCTACCATACATTACAGCAGTGATTCTTAACCTTGTTAGACTCAAGACACCCCTCCAAAAATGGCCAGCTCTTAGGTTTTACTCCTTTTTTTTAACATGATAAAATATGGATTCCTATGGATTCCCAGTTGAAAATTGTGGACTTGTTTTATGAATTATGGTTAGGACTAGAGACAGAAGCTACCCATAAACTGGTTTAAATGATCAGAAACTGGTTTTAATCTTTAACAGAACAGAAGTTCAGTGCATACAAACCAGTTCCAAAATGACTGAAATTGGTTTAAGATAAGCCTGGCTGAATGTAGTATCAGACTTAACTGATTTAGGTCAAACCGGTTTATGAAACTTCTCTTCCAGACCCCTTCCTGGTTCAAGTTAAGTTACAGTCCCCCAGCACCCCAGCATTTTGCAACCCTGGGCTGTGCTGTGCTCTCTGCTCCAGAGAGCAGGGCTGGCCCTGCCACTCTGTTCACTAGCTGGAGCAGTGAGGGCTGGCTTAATGGCCTCACTGGCTGGCTCACTACCCCCTCAGGCAAACCCCTGCTGGGGCCTGGGGCCAGGGCGGAGGATTAAACTGCTTCCCAGGGTGGATTAACCCTTTAGTGGGCCCTAGGCAAACAAACCCATAGCCTCCAGGCCAGTCAAGACTCCCCTCCCCACCCTGGCACTGCCACCTGCAGAGAGCAGGGCTCAAAGATGCTGCTAGGGGGCAGCCACCATGGTGGTGAGACCAGGGGAGAGGAAGGGAAGGGAAGGGAGGCAGACGGGGACATTCCCGCCACTGCAGCTCAGTGCCCTAGGCTTGTGCCTATTTTGCTTATGCATTAATCTGGCCCTGCTTCCCCTGAGTACAGAGCTGCCCTGCCCTGCATACTTAGTCCTGCCTGTGACTGTGGACTACAAATCCCAGAGGCACCTGGAAGCAAGAAGAGGGAGTGAGGAGCAACCCTGCAGAGTCATGCTTCTGTCAGTCTGCACTGCAAATCCCAGAGATCTTGGGGGCAGCAGGAAGAGGAAGTGAACACACAGCCCAGGCTGGCCATGTGCCAGACAGCTGTGCTTTAGTGCCCCCAGCTTCTGGCCTCAGCCACTGTAGGCATGTGGCTGCATTTCCTGAATCAAAAGTGAATGTCTGTTCATTTACTTATTTGGTTCAATCTTTGTAATTTAGACTAATCTGTAAAAACTGAATCAATTCAGCCTTGGGCTTTCTGACTGAGTGTACTTAGCCCAGGTGTTTACATACTTAACTGTGGCAAACTTAAAAGGGTCTCATGGCACCCCATGGTTCCATATTACCCAGGTTGAGCACCACTGCATTAGAGCAGGGTTCAAAATGTGGCCTGGGGGCTGGATGTGACCTACCAGGCCATTATATCAGGCCCGCAGGGCCCCTTAAAACTTCAGTAAATTAGTATTTATCTGCCCCTGGCTGCCAGTCATGCGGCCCTTGATGACTTGCCAAAACTCAGTAAGTGGCCCTCCACCCAAAATAATTGCCTGCTCCTGCATTAGAGTCATCTTAGGGATGTTCTCACATAGTCCTTACTGTTCACTGTCCTCACCTCCTGCCCCCCTCCACTCACCCCTGCCAAGGCCCACTTGTAAATGCTTCGAAGTGACTTGGGGTCATGACCTAAAGTCTGGTAACTGCTGATCCAGCATGTTCTGAGTGCTACCAGAATTCAAAGTAGTAACAATAAGCACAAACATAGGTTTATAGCTCTTCTGATGCCATTGACCAGTAAACTGCAACTAACATGAGAGGGATGAAATCCTAGCCCTGTTGAAGTTCATATGAGTTTTGTCACTGCCACTAGTAGGGCTAGGATTTTAACCAATATCTGCACTAAGGGCTTCCCTTAGTGAATAAGAAAAGCCCAACAGGAAGAGACCTGGCACCAGACATTATGATTCAGATATTAAGTATGTAAGCATACATTTCTTCAGAAGACTCATGCTTTAGGGAACGTCTGTGTCTAGATTTAAATCCATGTGAAATTATGCAGCTAGGCAACGTGTGTTCTTTGATAGGAGCAAGAACCTCCCAGTTAGTTGTTTTTTTTCCACAAGCAGTTAAATCAGGAAGTCAAATGGGGTTATCAGTTGCCGTAGCAATGTTATGACAAACAACAGAGTAGCTGCTTCAGAGTATATGGGGTTAGAGGGGCAAGGGACAAGAGAGGGCATGAGAAGAACATTATTAAAACTGCAATAGCCCTTGCTGACAATGTTGATGTAAACCCGATAGCCAGTGAAAGGGGCTGGTGCCATTTGATAACCCACTACTCAGCTTGTGACTGACTCTGGCAAGCATCTTTGCCATGTCCAAGCTCATGTTATAGTCTTTAAAGAGATACTTCACTTAATTATGGAAACAGAACTGAACAGGGCATTTTCACACCAGCCCCTGGAGATTCTAATTGCCTTTATTCCTTGACAATGTTCATTAAACACTTCACCATCATCAGTTTTGTCTACAAGGAAGCCAGTTGATGCTGATTGTTAAACAATATGTTATTTTTAAGGCAATGGGGATGCATAGGCTCAAGAGTTAAGGAATTTTCCTATGGTTCCCAAGGTATGAGTGTAAGCCCTGCTTTGGGTATACACCAAAAGCTGGGCCTGGCTGATGCACTTGTAAAGAGATGCTGGGAGGAGAGAAGGTGGTGGGAAAATCAGGCTGGGATGTCAAAGGCAAAGAGATATAAATGTTACCTACATCCTACTTTACTCCCCAGTGTGCAATTGGCTTTGAACCTGGTTTGTCTTAAGCCATGCTGTCCTGATGGATCTTCTAGGCTCAGGCAGAGCACAACTGAACAGTTCAAAGCCTTTAATGCTGTTCTCTCAGTTGCTGGACTGCCATGCATATTCTGGGGAACCACAAAGTGTTAGCAAGCTCCCAGGCTTCTTGGACCTGGCTGGACATTCAGCATTTCAGCAGGTGCGCTGTGCCTGCATGGACCTGGGGTATTTTATATCGGCAAAACAGGTGTGCTGTACAGAAGCAAGAGCTGGAGCCCTCATTTACCCACTCACAGGGCATGTCTACATGGGACACTGACTGCGCAGTAGCTGAATAATAGTGTGCAGTAGCATGTCACAGCACCGACAGTGCTAATACACTACTGCACAGTATTATTAGGCAATTGCACCGTAGCATCACTTAAAAAATGTGCAGTTATTCCAGTTACTGCACATTTATTTAGTGCTTGATTATGCAAGTACTGTGCAGTAGTGTCTTGCGTACAAGTGCCCACAGGTAAGTCAAGCTGGGCACCTGAAATCACTGTTACTTTGGAAAACCCTTAGACAATCTTATGCTATGCAGCAAATTAATAATCAATGCAGAGAGCTGACACATTTCTAGGCAGGTCTAAGTGATGAAAAGTAATTTGCTGATTGCCTCTCACCTATAAAAATAACTGTAAATGGAAAAAAGATTCTGCTTTCATGCATTTTATCTCTGAATTCAAACACTTCCATTCTTTTACAGATGGAGAAGCCCATTCTTTGCAATATTTACCCCCTGCAGCCTATAACTGACTTCTGGAGTTTACAGGTTATTTGTGAACAATTTTCCTCCTATGCTTTTTCCCCCACTCAGTTCATGTAATAAATACATATGATCCCTTGCCTATGCTGCAGTGAACACAATTGTAAAACATTCCCCAGGGATCACTGTAGGGGTCTGAACTACAAGGAGGTTTGGGACATTCCCAAACCCACTAAACAGGTGCCACCAGGAAATCCCATGTTTTCGTGCGAGGAAAGATGATGTAATTCCGGTGTACAGCTTTAAAAACTCTCTGAGGAGGATGAGTCAGAAAACCCACAGACTATGCCTCCAGTCTTCCCCCCTTTCTTTTCTGCAGGGATGACGGGGCTGTTGCACAGACTTTCCATGTCTGCAGTTGCTCAGATGCTCGTGTTGTGGTTTCTTGGGAGCATTCCTGAAACGTGAACTCGCCGATCCATCCAGATTAGTGCAGGAAAGCCGATCCAGAGGCCTAGTATTCCCCCCCACCTTGGGCAGACAGGGTTCAGCTGGTTTGTGTGTTCAGTCTGAACCCTGGAGAACAGCCCCTGTGATGGCTTCCAGCCTCAACCACTGATGCCATCATAAGATGCTAAATGTAAATTCCCGTGCAAAGACATCATTGCTCTTGGGCTGTCCAGTAATGATCCCAGCAGCTGCTCTGCTGGCTTTGAAACTGATAGCCCCTAAGCATGAGATGCGGGTGTCAGCATCCCTCTCACTCCTTTATGTGAGTTTTAGTATTAATTTAATCAAGTTTATTGTACTTCTCTTTAACCCAAATGTATGATTTCATGCAGCTTAGAGGGTTTTCCTACTGATTTTTCTGAGGCAATATTTTATATTTATTTAGGGCAGGGTTTTTAGGATTGCTAATTCATGTCTGGTGGATGCCTACCTTTTGGGAGCCAGCACTTAAGATGGCTTAGAAAGAGAAGTTCCACTGGAAGTCAGTAATCACCCGGACACCTTTTAAACCCCCATCACAGGCACTTACCTTCCTTTAGCTCCATTTATAATCTTATCATCATATGATGTATACATGTATACACCCACAAGCAGGCATCTAGTTCCATGCAAGCTGAGAAACCAATTCAGTCCAAACATACAGTCTGGGGAAAGCAACAATCTGGCTCTTGGGCACACTTATTATCATATCACTTATAGCACCCTCCATGTCATTTTAACTGAAGTGAAAATGTGGGCCTTAAGTCCCAGTTCAGCTATCCAATTGTTATACAGGAAAGCATGTGTTTAACTGTAAGAATTTGTCTCAGAGGGTGTTAGGTACATGCTTAGGTGTTTTACCAAATGGGGAAGGACTTCAGCACCTGCTTAAATGCCGTGATACATTGGGGCCCTATCTACTATGGTGGAGCCCACAAATTGGCAACCTATAGCACATGGGCTGGACCTAGTCTGCAGTGCCAAGGAGTTTCTTGCAATGGCCTGGCCATGGGGAGAACCAGTGAAGGTGGCAATGCAGGGGAAGTGCTGACCACAGTGGTGGTGGTGGCACAGACCACTATGGAAGCAGCCCATACTGGGGCCTAAGCCTTGTTAAAGCAGTCGCCTACTCCAAAATGCTGCTAATTGTGACATTGTCACAGTGCTGATTTGTGAAGGGTGTGGGTGTTATGATACTGTCGTGGTGCCAACTCATGAAGGGTGTGGGCATTATGGTACCTTCTTCCCTAATGAGATTCTGCTTCCTATCTAAGCTGTTGCCTGCCACAATTCTTATGTATAAAAATAAAGGAGAAGTGATCCTGACAGGAGGCGATACCTTGTTTTGGGAAAAAGACTTGTCCAGCTAGGTTCTCCAATCACCAAAAGAAAGGCCTGCTGGCTTGACCCTTATGGGGTTGGTATTGGGAGCTCCTCTACCTGCAGCATCCAATATCAGCCCTAAATACGATGAGTGGCAGTGAATTTAATTTCCACACTCAGCACGGAGAGGTACTCCCTGTTCTTAAGTGAGCAGCTGGTGAGTCAGCAAGCAGAATGTCCCTTGCTGTAATGCAGACTGCACGTGCTAGTGTGGGCCTGGCTACCATTCAGGGTCATGCAAGGTTTTACATGGCCTTAAGCCAACTCATATTTGCAGAGCTACAGCCAGCTCCACCCCCTCTATGACATCAGCCATCTAAACCCAGAGCCGTGGCCACTTCCTACATGTGTCCCTGATGCTGCTCAGGCTGGGGCGGTTTCCTGCTACCACCCCACCTACACATACCATTTGTTTGGCACCTTGCACCTCCTTATCCCAGAGGTGCAGCTAGAGAGTAACTTTCCAAGTATTGAGGTCAGGCAGAGACCACAGATGGTACGGGAAACAGATACAGCCATAAACAAGGAATCAGGAAAGTGGCTTTTGGTTTGGTTATGAATTTTCATTCAGCATTTAAAGAATTCCTTTCATTCAATCATGCATCGTGCTAACGGGCTTAGTGACCCTTTGAACAGCACAGCCTGTTTTGGCTGCATTTGTCACACAGGCAAAGCAACTCATCTCGTGAATATACTAGATCTGATTCAGGCAAGACATAAGGATATTGTCAGTGTGCAGATAATCAATGGGAAGGAAGGCAGATGACAATTCCTTCCTTACCATTATGTTCTGTTCTCGAGATTCAAGAAGAAAGTTCTTTTCCTTGCTGCAGAGATAGAAATGAGTGATATTTTCAGTATAGCCATGGGCACTCATTTGTGCTGGCTGGAGTTTGCATTTGTCATTAGTTTGGAAGCATCACACCAATTCCTAGAAAAAACAAGACCAAAAAAAAATCTTAATTGCGACAACAGGCAGGCTCAGAAGAGCTAAGCCAGGTATTAAAAGGGTAAGACTTTCAACAGCCCTCTGTCTTTTCCTAACCGTGTGCTCATTGCTCTCAATGGGGACTTTACCAGTGAAATGAGGAACATAGGCCAATGGTTTAGGGGGCACTTGAAGGCTTGTATTTATGTTCCTGTTCTCTCAGAAACTTGTTTCATGGCCTTAGGTACTGTCAGTTATCCGTGTTGAGAGTGAAGATGATAGTCCCTCCCTACCTCACAAGGATTTTGAGAGAGTACATGCTGTGAACTTATAGCAGAGAACAATGTTCATATACAAATCTGGGGGTGCTTTAAAGGCCAATGGAAGCTTTAAAAATGTCACCCCAAATTCAAAGTTTATCTCCTAGGCTCCCTTCAGATTGCATGTAGATATAATGAACACACAAATTTTCACAACTCCTAGCAGATCATGTAAAATGATACGGCATCCTTCTTCCTGAGAGTAATCTAGCCTGAGATATAAAGGAACTTCCTAGGCTATGTTAGTTACTACTTTGGTAAGAAAACACTGACAAAAGCTCATGGGGAATGAGACCAAATTTGTATTAGCTGGAGCTGGAAAAGACTGATGACAATAGGGTATATTGGCAAAAAAAAATTAGACACTGCTGTTAATTATATAGAATGGAACAAGTCCAGCAGACGAGATTTCATAGATTTCTAATCAGAAGGGACCTGGTAGATCATCAGGTCTGACCCCCTGCTCCAGGCAGGAAAGAGCGCTGGGGTCAAGTGACCCCAACCAGATGCCACTTTAATCTCTTGAACACCTCCAAGGTAGGGGAAAACACCACCTGCCTTGGAAGCCCATTCCATATTTTGGCAACCCTTACTGTAAAGAATTTCTTCCTCATGTCCAATGGAAATATATTCTCCTCCAGTTTGTGGCCATTATTTCTGGTAACCCTGAGGGGCACCCTGATAAACAGAGTGTCCCCTATTCCTTGCTGACCCCCCCTGATGAGTTTGTAGGCAGCCACAAGATCGCCTCTCAGCCTTCTCTTGCAGAGGCTGAAGAGATTCAGGTCCCTCAGTCTGTCTTTATAGGGTCTTACCTGTAGGCCCTCAACCATATGAGTAGCCCTCCTCTGAACCCTCTCAAGGTTATCCACATCCCTCTTAAAGTGCAGCACCCAAAACTGGATGAGGTACTCCATCTGCAGCCTCACCAATGTCACATAGAGGGGAATTATCACTTCCCTAGACCTGGTTGTGATGCACCTGCTGATACAAGAAAGAGTGAGGTTAGCCTTGCTTATTACCTCATCACATTGGCGACTCATGTTCATTTTTGCGTCAACCACGACTCCAAGATCTCTTTCCACTGCCGTGGTACTCAGAATGGTCCCCCCAGCCTATAGGTGTGTTGGAGATTATTTTTCCCCAGGTGCAGCACCTTGCATTTGTCCTTGTTAAATTGCATGTTAAATTGCATCCTATTCTGATCTGCCCACTTCCCCAGTCTATCCAAATCCACCTGAATGCACTCCCTGCCCTCCAGTGTGTTTACTATACCCCATAGTTTAGTGTCATCTGTGAATTTGGAAAAGGTGCTTTCAACACCTTTGTCCAAATTGTTGATGAAGGTATTAAACAATATTGGTCCAAGGACAGAGCTTTGGGGGACACCACTGCCCATACCCCTCCAGGGAGAAACCGACCCAACCATCACCACTCTCTGGGTACATCCCATAGGCTGGTTTTTCACCCACCTTACTGTGAAAAAATCCACATCACCACTACTCAGTAAGAATTGCTTGTAAGAATTGGGTGTGACACTGTGTCAAAACCCTTTTTAAAAATCCAGGTAAATAATATCTACTTCCACTCCTGCATCTATGCACTTTGTGACCCGGTCATAAAAAGAGACCAGGCTAGTCACTCAGGATCTGCCTGCTATAAACCCATGCTGGTTGCCCCTTAACATTGTGTTACCTGCTGGCCCCCTGCAAATGTGATCCTTTACGATTTTTTCTAAAGTTTTGCCAAGGATAGAGGTGAGGCTAACTAGTCCATAATTACCTGGGTCCTCCTTCCTCCCCTTCTTGAAGACTGGGACTACGTTGGCCCTTTTTCAGTCCTCTGGGACCTGTCTCAAGTGCCATGAGTGCTCAAACAGTTGCACCAGTGGTTCTGCTATGTCATTGGCCAATTCCTTTAGTAGCCTTGGGTGAAGATCGTTGGGGCTCAGCGACTTAAATACATCCAGCCCTTCCAAGTGCCCCTTCACTAGGTCAGTGCTAACTGTTGGTGGATTGGTATTACTCTTACTCCAGACTAAAGACTCATTGGGAGGTATATTTCCATCTGGGTCCAGGAAAACAGAAGCAAAGAAATTATTAAAGGGCTCCGCTTTTTCCACCGTATCAGTTACGAGTTGCTCTAGTCCATTCTGTAGCAGCCCTATGTTACCCCGCACCTTCTTCCTGCTCCCTGTGTACTTAAAGAAGGACTTTTTGTGGTCCTTAATCTTTGTTGCCAACTTGAGTTCTGTATCTGCTTTGGCCTTCCTCACTGCTTCCCTGCAAGCGTGAGCCAAGCAGGTATACTTCTCCTTGGTGACTGCCCCCTGCTTCCACAGCCTGTAGGCTACTTTTTCCCCCTGAAGGCTCTTCTGGATTTCCCTGCTCAGCCAAGGGTTTTTTTTGGCTCTTTGCCTCCCTTTGCATGTACTGGGATGGTGTCCCTCTGTGCCTGTAGGATCAGTCCCTTGAGGAACTCCCACCCTTGGACCCCCATCTCACAGATGTGATTACCCCTCAGTCCCACCCTAACCAATCTCCTGAGCTAGTTGTCTTTCCCACCTTATGCTGGATAGTGAATCCTATCAACTGGTGGTCACTATCCCCTAGGTTACCTTGTACCTGTAGATTCCCCACCAAATCCTCCCCTTGAGGCCAGCACCAAGTCAAGTAAGGCATCTCCCCTAGTGGGTCTGCATATGTCCTGTGTTAGATGCAGGTCCTGTATGCAGGTTAAGAACCTACGTGAATGGCAGACCTGGCCGACTGCTCCTCCCAGCAGATGTTTGGGAAATTTAGGTCACCCATGACAACTAGTTCTTTTGAGCATACTGCCTTTGAGAGCTGTTTCGAGAATTCTAGGTCTAACTTTTCCTCCTGGTGTGGGGGACAGTAGTAGATCCCCACTACCAAGTCCCTTTCACCCCTACCACCTTGTAATCTGACCCACCGGACTTCAATTACCCTTCTTCTGTCCCCATCTTAATTACAGAAGATGTATAATGTTCCCTAACATATAGAGCAAGCCCCACACCCCCTTTTTTCCCCAGATTGGGACACCTCCTCTGCATCTTTGCCCTCCCCCACCCCACCCCTACCCTTAAGCCAATAGTCAGTAGCAAAAGAAATCACTTGGGCTGTACCAGACGTATGTTCTAATCCACCTGATCTGGACCAAAGATCTAAACCCCAACCTCTCAGGACAGTGCCCTAATTCTTGAACTATTACATATTCCTGGATTGTTTTTTTCTGGTTGAAGTTTAATTGCTTTGCAGAAGTAATTAAATGTTTATTGAAGTAGAGATGGGAATCCAAGTATTCCAGGTGAATGGTCTAGCCACTAGCTGAAGGGGGAGTCACATTCCCTTCTCTCTTTGGCAGAGTGAATATTTAAGAGTTGCAGATAAAAGTATCACGACTCCAACAGAAGAGACTGAGAAACACCACCCCAGGTTAGTGTTCTGGTAATTAAGCCACTATCTTGGGAGTTAGGAGACCTAAGTTTAAATCATAGTAAAGACTTAATGGGGTCTTTCCTTTCCCAATAGACTGCTCTAACCCTAGGGCTAGGGACAGAAATTACACATAAACTAGTATAAGTGTTCGGAAACTGGTTCAAATCTATAACACAACAGAAGTTCAGTGCATGTAAACTGCTTTCAAAATGGCTGAAACTAGTTTAAGATAAACCTGGATAAATGTAGTAATTGACTTAACTGATTTAGGTTAAATTGGTTTACTGAATTTCTGTCCCAGATCCCCTCCACATTCAAGCTCTGCTCCAGCTGAGCAGGGAGACATGCTCTAGCACCTCCCAGCTTCTGGCTTAGGCCACTGCAGGTATGTGGCTGCATTTTTGGAATCAAAAGTGAACATCTGTTCACTTGTTTATTGGTTCAACCTACTCAATTTAGACTAATCTGTGAAGATTAAATTGATTCAGCCTTGGATTTTGCTAACTGTCTGTACTTAACCTAAGTCATTCAATATAAAAGAACACCTCTTCAGCTGCATCCAGACAAGTAGGGGCAAATGGTTTGTAGCACCACAAACCACATTCAGGGAATGTTAAAACATGCCCTGTGCTGCAAATTTTCAGTGTGGGACCAAAATTTGCTATGGGGAAATCCTTGTTTAAAAAAAAAAAGTGTTGGGGAAAAAACATGGCGTAGCACATACGGCAGGAGCATGCTCTGGCAAATACAGAAGCTCAGTCTTCCAGGAAGGTGCACTGCTTGCCAGCCAGAGCATCTCTTCTCCTTTAGTTGTCTCAGCTGTTCCAGCATACCAGGAGCCAGGGCAATCTTGGAAAGGGCAATTTGCCCAAAGCAGGACAATTTGTCCAAGAAAATGGATGTACAGGGTCATGCACTATGACACAAACTAGTGCCGCTACTATTTTTGCCACTGCAGGCATGTAGGTCGAGAACCAAGGCTGTCTGTTTTTGGTAGGGTTATATATGTTCAGAGCATGGCTACTGAATCAGACCCTTCAGGTGAGATATGTCTCAGTGACCTTCAGTCCCTGGCAGATTCAGGGGCCATATTTTCTGTGAAGAACCCCAGGTGACAGGATGAAGAACCTGGGGACTTAGGAGAAACTGTCAGAAAATCACTGGTTTAATGCAAATCCTGTGATGGCTGCGATGTGAGAAAGATGCCAAAGGTTCAATGCAATCAGACCATAGGCAGTTCTGGGCATAACCAATGGCACACACTTAGGCACCCAAGTTTCTTTCAGTAAAATCCATTAAGCCCCTGCAGATTCAGGCAGCACAACCTGGGGTAGGGAGTTTGTGAAGTCAGTGAGGTTTAATGGTTGGACTTACATACATAAGTCTCGTATATGCTACCTCTGGAAATGGAAAACACACAGAGATGTAATGTTACAACTTCCCATAGCACAGTCACTTCTTTTGGGATTGTAGTGTTCATACGTTGGAGCTGATAATTATGAGGGCAGGTGAACGCCAGTGGACACAGCACCAACCAATGAGAATTTAATGGAAAGCTATAATGTGCAAGGGATTCCCATTATGCATTTTGGAGTGCTATAATATAAAACCCAGTGAAGAACAAAATGAATCCACCCTACTTTTCAGGAGTATTAAAAGTGCTCTCAGCCCTGAAAGGGTATGTTTTTGGCCAATATAAAACTTGAACACCCTCCCCTCCCCAACCCCTACCTCCATTCCTGATACTCTTCAATTCACAGCATTTAATGGAGAGAAACAAAGAACTGCTGTAGAGTATCAGATTTTATGCTTCTCATTGTAACTGGTACACTTTCGTTAGATAATAAATTGCTAGTGACCACATTTCAGCTGGGAGGCCTTCTCAGGAACAAGGAAAACAACAGTAAAATACTGCCGTGGGCAGAGGGCAATGGAAGCTAAGCCTTCTGTAGAAAATTTGTTATTTATTATTGCAATCATTCTCTTTTAACTGGAAAAGTATATTTATTGATTGTGCAACCTCCTGTTAAATATTAAGTCAAGGGAAAAGATGAAAAAAAATGGAAGTAAAAAAAATTGGAAGTCACTTGTGTGTACTTGTGTGTCAGGGGGAGGGCCCTAAGGAAGAAAAAACGCGCAACCCCCCTCCCCCCCCAAAAAACTTTACAAATATCAATATAGAATAAATGCTCTGAAAAGTTTGTGTTTGGGATGAGTTTACAGCAATGCTATAAGGGAGAGGTGCTTCTGATGATATTTGTCCCTAATAAAATCAGCAGCATTAGTCCAACTGTCTTCCAGAAAAAATCAAATGGAGCTTGTTTGAGAATAAGGGCAGGAGAGAAGGAGAGAATTCCTTGCGTTCACTTTACTGCTCAGTGCAAGGAGGTGGAATAACAACTTGACTCGAGCTAGACAACACTTCCCCTTGCATCAGCTCTAGGGAATTTGTTTACTGACAAAACAATGGCATGTTTCAAGCACTGATATTTAGAGCCTGCTATTGCAATGTGCTGTGGGGCTCCCTTGAGTCTGGCCCATCACTCAGATGGACGCATATTTGAAAGACTCCAAAAAAGCACAAAACTAGAAAACCATTCAAAGACCCAGGAGGGAGCTGTTTACTATTTACTTGGAAAGTATGTGCGGTGCCTAAGTGTAAACAGCTGCTTGCAGTGGTCATATGCATCGTACCATGAAATTTATTGTTTAAATGACAAATGAAACCGTATATTGTGCAATAAAGTTCGAAGCTGTTTTTTTGAGGGGCAGTGGAAACCGTCTCGGTTCCCTGTAAATCTTGATGACAGGAAATATGAAATGCTGACAGTAAGAAGAAGAAGAAAGAAAATCAGTAAGCTCAGTAAGCCCTGGCATAAAAATTTGCACTGGAAAACTGCAGCACATGTTGCTCAAGAAGTCTGCTGGAAACTCACTGACACTTATGGGTAACTGCTTCTGGTTGGGAAAAGGAGTGGATGGTGCTTCCCCACTTTCCCCCTGATATTGCTCAGACACTCCATCGTAATTAGAGCAAATTAGTAGAGAGAATGAAAAAATGTCCATTAGAGAAAAGAAAATGTATTTGAGAAAGGAGTTAAGACAAAAATGATCTTTGTCACCCATAATTAAAGACAGAACCACAGTGGGTGAGCTCCCTAAGCCAGGTATTTGTTCTTGGAAAGAACAAAAAATGATTTCCTTCAAACTTTTACTTAAAAGGGCTAGCAATCACAATCACTTTTGCAACGATTTAGCAAAGATTTAATCACGGCAATTTGTAAAACAGCTTTGCCAAATGTCCAGTATCTGTCTGGTTTCAATTCCTGTCAGCTCTGTGGCTCCAACAGAGACCAGAAAGGAAAAATCTGTTATTATGATCCTGCAACAGAGGTGATCAGAAAAGCATTCTGTGCTTTATTCCTCCATTATGAACAAAGAGGAGTGAACTGGTTTGATAAGAACCAGCGTGAGCTCTGGACTTCAAAGCTCTTCATCATCATCATCATCATCATCATTTTGCTTCAAAAAGCTCAGAAACCTTTCCTCCAAAATTATTTTTCATGATGACGGAGTTCTTTACCCATTCTTGATTCAGGCCAGAAACAACATTCAGGAGATGCTTTGAAAAGTATGCCCAAAATGGAAGGATTCAAAGTTATTAAAATGTTCCCTTCACAAGGCATCCTCTCAATCCCTCAAATCCCCAAAAGAATTATTGGATTGGGCCAGGGTATGTGAAGCACTGTCACCTTAAAATGATGGGATCAAGAACATTTAACTAGCCACTTTATTTGACTGACTCCATATTCAGTTCATGGGGGGGATTGCCCCCCACCCCTTCACACATACACAGAGGTATAAAATACAGGTTCTTCTGATTTCTGAAGAAGTGCTCTCTGAGTGAATTATATCCAGATTTATTTCTAAGTTTCATTATCTAGGAGTAAAGTTACTTCCAGGCACAGACTATGAGGGTACACTGATTAACAAAGCAAAGAGAACTATTTCTGTGATTCTGGGTATGTGGAGATGTCACTTTTCAAAATGCGGGTAGGTAGTCCCAAACGTCTGAAGCATCATTCAAGAGATTATATGAGCCACCTTTAAAAACATGGATAGTTTTTGGATGAAGATGCCCATTAAAGTACCAAGACAAGAGTGAGCGAATAGCTAAGCCTGCATTAGAGAGAACATCCTTCCTATTCTAAGGACCTAATTCTCATTTATGCTAAAGCCACTGTTGTCAGGAAATGGGTCTGTATGAAAGAAGAGATATAACAGAATCAGGTCCAAGATTGTTTTGCTAGACTAGTCTGACCGTCACCACGTGGCAACCTATTAAAAAGTGCTTAATGGTTAATATATTAGTTTCGATGTTTTCTCTCAAATGAATAGGAAACAGGCCACTCAGCCTTCTCAGTGGTCACAAGTGGGTCCTGGAGTATGCACCGAGTAACCAAGTAAGGCTAGAATATTTAATTTCACTGCAGAGGCTGGCCAGAAAACAAGAATTCTATTTCACAAAAATTAATTGTGTAGCATTTGGTTTTGCGTTGTATTAAGACAGACCCAAGTACTTTCAAGTTGTGTTATATAAAGATAGAAAGGGAAAAAACATCCCTGAATATCCAATAGACTGGTGCCAAGGGCACGTATGTGGGATATGAGACAGACAGACATACTCAAAGCCCCCTGCTTCATCTGAGAAAAAAGTATGGATATAACCCAGGGTCCTCCCACAAACCCAAGTGAGTGGTCACCAGGGTAGGGACAGACACTACATATAAACCAGTTTAAGTGATCAGAAACTGGTTTAAATTTGTAACAGAACAGATGTTCAGTGCACATAAACCAGTTTGAAAATCGCTGAAACCGAATTGAGATAAACCTGGTTGAATGTAGTATCAGATTTAACTGATTTGGGTCAGACCGGTTTATGCAATGTCTGTTCCAGAACCCTTGTTGGTTTAAGACCCCAGCATCCTGGCTTGCTCTCTGGGCTGGGCAGGACTCTGCTCCACAGCAGGGCTGGCCCCTCCCCTCTGCTCCCTGGCTGCAGCTCCAGACACTGTGGGCTGCTCCACACGCCCCACTTCCTGCTAAGCAGGAATTCCCCCCTCCGCTCTGCCTTGCTGAGGAGGTGTCTGTGTATTAGCTACTAGCTAGCAGACCTGCTGACTATGCCCGTGCTGGGTCAACAGGTAGAATCAACAAGTAGCTAGTAATGTCCCTCTATTGTTTTCTTAATGGGGTGATAAACACTGAGTGTGGAGTGATAAACAGTGCTGTCAGTTTCCTGCTGGGCTAATCACAGCATCCTGCCAGGACCTGGCCATGCCCCGCCTCCGCTCAGCTCTGTGAAGGAAGGGAGGGCTGCTCTAGTGCCCCGCAGCTTCTAGCTTGTGCCACTGCAGGCATGTGCCTACATTTCTGGGATGTCTGTCCAGTTACAAAACTGATTGAATCAATTCAGGCTTTTTGAATGTCTGTCCCTAGCCCTGAATTGGACTTATCTCAGTATCGCCAGATGGAATAGTACCAGTCTATTTAATCCACTTTTAGTGAGACTTTATGGCACCAAATTGGACTCAGCAGAGACTTGACCCCATGTCTACATTTAGCCAAGGTGGCTGCCCTAGCCAGTGAATTAGTTTGTGGCATCCGAAGAACGCTCTACATCAGTAAAAACTGAAACACTGCTGATATGTGCTTATGTCTGACTGCAGAAGAAACCTGTATTACAATAGGTCTTGGAAGAAGATAATCCCATTTCTGAGGTGCAGACATCAGGTGGTTTCCTTTTGTTCTATTTAAATGCACAGTACTGTACCTTAAGACTTATATAATACCACCGTAGGCCTTAAAATTTGTGCAAAACAGATGCACAGATCTAGATAAAGCAAAACAAAGGCAATGTGTCAATAATATTGTATAATTTCTTGCCTCGGCCATTCAGTGTTAACGACCACATTTTTGCCTTCACCATTATTTTTTTCTAGGTTAAGGCAAAAGCCAAAATTGAAACAAGAACCTTATCTTAAAAAATATTGTACTGAATACCAAAACTGATCAGAACAACCACAAGTCTGGGACAAAATGCCAGTGACACTTCCCCCCCTCATTTTCCAAGAAGGGAAAGGTCTTGGGACTTTAGTATCTCTAAATCTGTGACCTATCCCAAGAGAGGCATCAGATTCAGGCATGGCCTAATTTGTACCAGAAAACAAGTTTGAGTAGCATTTGTTTGTGCTTCCGGAAGAGGAATGAATATCTAGTGTGTAAAAGGCTAAAAATACAAGAGATCTATAGTCACCCCTCAGGATTTACCAGATAAACAGCAACAAGAAGTCAGGGAAGCTTCATTCCCAAGCCTCAAAATACTTCAGAAAGTGCTCTTAGCCACAGATTATCAAAGGGGATTCATGTGACCCAAAAGATTGCAGAAAGTTCTGATAACTCAAGACAGGAGCTGCTATGCCTTGCTAAGGGCTTGTAATGCACATCTTATCTAAAAAAAACCCACTGCTTTAATTTTTTTTTTATTATTATTATTAAAAATCTCTTTGAAAAATAGGCTCATGGTTGAACAAGATTTGCCCGCTGTACCAATGTGCCTCAAGCTCCCAGAAGCTCCGTTGTGAATCAGGAGGCTGAAAGACAGACATCATAGTATGGTTGTCCGAAAGAAAGGTTGCTTACAGGGCTACAGCTAAAACTCCTCCAGTTCTTGCAGTCTGTGGATAGTATTGCCTCCACAGCATTATTCACTATTTCAAGGAGTGTGCCAGGGGAGCAGGGAAGTACTCATGGCAATGTGGGATTGGGCAGGGCTAGGATGCAAACAAGACGGGATTGGGGCTGTGAATGAGAGAGGATTGCTTGCTCTCAGCAGAACCGCCTAAGTGGCAGCCAAAAAGTTTTCTTCTGTGGAAGTCTCATTGGAATGAGCCACGGACAATGCTCCAAAAATGGCAGCCAGTAAAGACATGGTGGGAGGAAGGGTAGAGAGGATGGCTTATGGCTATGCAGCTCTACAGGGTCTCTTCTATTTGGAACTTGCCAGTTGAGACGCTCCTGTTTTCTTGCTTAACATGTAAGTCTTTGAGCTTTGCTAGAAAGGAAATTTTTCCCGTTCTGACTTTAACCCCATGGAGTTGTCTGCCCTCCGTTGAAAGTTTAAGGTGTAAGGCAGCCCTAGAGATTTTCTTAGTCACTCATTCGTCTCATCTGATGTCTGGAGGCACAGACAGAAATTACATTTTCACACAATCGGCCCCTTGAAAGCACGCTAAAGCCATGTCCTAACAGAACAGCACGGCTGCAGGGCACTTTAATCGCAAGACAAATTAACACTCATTTATGAGGGTTCAGATGAAGGCACTCCGAAGTGGAGCACCTTCATTAACTTGTGTCAGCTCTGGCGGCTAGGCTGCTGCAGCACAGCCTGGTCTGGCCCCTGGTGTTGTCCCAGGATAGGATGGGGAGAAAGCAAGGGAGGGAGGTCCATTCTGGGGCTTGCCCAGCTGTGCTGGAGGGGTGAACAGGTGGATTGGAGGTCCCCCCACCCCCACCAACTTCAGCACAGACTGGTAAAACCCCAGAACAGACCTCCCTCCCCTGCCTTTTCCCTCCCATATCCTGAGACTGAACCAGAGCTGGGAGGAGTAGGGGTAGCTAGTGGAAGAGGCTGTAGAGAAATTCAAAGTTTATCTCCTAGGCTCCCTTCAGATTGCATGTAGATATAATGAACACACAAATTTTCACAACTCCTAGCAGATCATGTAAAATGATACGACATCCTTCTTCCTGAGAGTAATCTAGCCTGAGATATAAAGGAACTTCCTAGGCTATGTTAGTTACTACTTTGGTAAGAAAACACTGACAAAAGCTCATGGGGAATGAGACCAAATTTGTATTAGCTGGAGCTGGAAAAGACTGATGACAATAGGGTATATTGGCAAAAAAAAATTAGACACTGCTGTTAATTATATAGAATGGAACAAGTCCAGCAGACGAGATTTCATAGATTTCTAATCAGAAGGGACCTGGTAGATCATCAGGTCTGACCCCCTGCTCCAGGCAGGAAAGAGCGCATGTTGTTAAAAGCAAAAAAAGAGGCAAATTGCACAAGTGAATAACTTGCCAACAATGTTCTTATTATGCTAGCATTTCGGCACAGTAAAACAAATGTAAAATGCAAAAAAAAGAGTCTGAAGGCATATGAGTAGCTTTAGAAAGGGTAAACAAGTTAAGCTTCATTTTTCTCTAAACTATAAAAAAATCCTCTAAGAACCAACTCAGGTGTCAGGGAGGGAACAGCCTGGTGTATCCTAGGGGTTGGCACTGAATGGCCAGGGGCCAGATCAAGCTGGCAGAGCCATTTGGTTTGCCCTGCAGACATGGAGTTTCAGTGGCTTTCAGCTCTACTTGCTCTACTAGCGACTGCCCTCCTCTGACCTGAACTGTATCAATCTGGCCCGCAGCCTTAAAAGGTTGCTGACCACTGGCCTACCCTACAGAGCACAGGACAGAGACACAAGAAACCGGAGCTCTGCTATGGATGTGAGAGACTTTGGGCAATTCATTTCACCTCTGTGCCTCAATCCACATTAAACTGCACTCTCTGGATTGTATCTATTCCTTTCTAAAGCCCTGGGCCCCACACCCTGCTCGGGTCATCTCTGGCAATTACACCCCAGAGCTGGGTGCATCTCTGCCTTCCCCATGCACTGTTAATCTGGCCATTACATCCCAGAGCTAGGGCCATCCCATGCCATGCCACTAGCACCGGGGGCTCTCCTGGACACCCCTGATCATGTGGGCTGGCCCAAGAAGGATTTCCGGTTGTCATCCAAAAACCCAGTTCCTTATTCAAGTCCATATACTTAGTATAGTGTGAATGGGGGACTGTGAGTCGGCAGCCTGGCATGAACAAACAGCGATTTGGGCCAGGCAAGACGCTAATCAGAGATGTCTGGAAGAGTCCCCCAGTGGCACAGAGTCATGGTGTGGGGGAGGCTTAATAAAGATTTCCATCTGTAATCCCAGCCTAAAATAAATTCTTTACTTGATCCCATATACTTTAGCCCTGTTATGAGATTTCATTTGTTGTTTCATATATTATTTCCCTTAGCCAAATTATCCTGCCTCTGTGCAGGGTTGGTTTCCCCCTCACTCCTCAAATAGTGAAGGTCAAAATAAGGGGCATGGATTTCTTCCCCATGATTTTTTGATTTCTTCTCTTCCCATTCTGACTAAATGTGGAGCCAAACCACAGGGGGGAAAGAAGCATATTGATAATGAGAGTAGGACAGTAGCATAACACGGGCACAGGGGCAACAGGGGCAGCAACCTCAGGTGCTGACCTTTTTGGGGGTCAGGGAGGGATGACAAAACTATGAAACTATGAATCATCCCCTTGGCTGCCAGACCAGCCACTGCAGCACCGTGGGCTGCGTAGCCAAGGCCACTGCCTCTGCTGTGAGAAGACAAAAGAGAAAGATAATGGTAAATGAAGGAAATGAAGCAAGGAAATCTGAGAGATCATATCAAAATATCTGGAAATTATGCAGTGTGTTCACGTGATTTGGGGGAAAAAACTCAGTCTGAGTTCCCGAACACATTTCACCCTACTTAAATGCATGTGTTTTCAGAAGAGGATGTCAATCTGTTTTTGTTTTCCGGGCACTTAGTGCCTTTACTACAGACTAACAGACCTTTTTGCTCTGCCCCTTCACCCCAGGGTCTCCATATTTGCGCTCCACAGCCCACTCTCTAAACCCATTTCCTCACTCTTTCAGCATTTAATTTCTTCTCCCTGCTGCATTCCTCACAAGTCTCTCAGAAGCAGAACACAAACCTAAAACAGCTTTAGTCAAGTTTTGAAACCCACCGCTTTCAAAATGAAGGTGCTCCGGTTGGCCTGTTAGTAAGAGCCTGGAGAAGAGAAGACTCAGAGGGGGCTTGGTGGCAGCTAATAAGTATATCAGGGATGTACAGCGGGGTTTGGGGAGCATCTGTTCACCAAGGCCCCCCAGGAGAGGACAAAAAATAATGGGCACAAGCTGACTGAAGATTGCTTCAGGATAACCATAAGGAAAAACTTCTGTACAAGTCGAGTGCTGAGGGTTTGGAACAGGGTCCCCTAAGAAGTGGTACATTCACTGATCTTGGCAATCTTCAGAAAATGTCTTGATGCCCATCTTACAGGGATCATTTGATCCCAGAGGTCTTTCCTGCCCACGTGCAGGGGGGCTGGATGTGATGATCCGTAAGGTCTCTTCCAGCCCCTAACAGCTGTGAAACTATGAAATAGTAGCTAAACCCCATTTATCCAGAATGTTATGTAGCAAGGACTTTCTTGAACTGTTCGGCATTGTTTCAGGTTATAAATGTTTTCTAGACTGTAACTTCAAATGAGAAACTGCTTTTCTATGAAACTCGTTGCAGAGGTGTTTGCTTTAAAGCAGCACTAACCACTGCAAAAGGAATAAAAAAAATCATCCTACTCTCTTACAGAAGTCTCTCTGTTCAAGACACAACACTTTCATGTTGCCTGCCTCATGCTTTTTTCATCTTACTGTTATCAGTGGTGAAATATATAGTCAAGATTAAATCAGCCTATTTGTTATAGGTGGGAACAGATAAAAGATGCTTTAGGCAGACCACTTTGCCTCTAGGTTTCCAGGACAGAGAACATGCAGCATTTAAAATGCTCAAACTATAACCTCTACAAATTTGACCAAACAGATGGATCTTCCCTTTGGACACAGCTGGTAAATAAGTTAATCAACATCAGCTACCTTGATTTTGCCATGGTAAGGAATGAACTTCAAACAGAAATAGGATATGGAGCTTAGACAAAAAACAACTCCCCCAATTCCCCCCCCTTCCAACCCCCCCCCCCAAAAAAACAACTACATAGAATCCTATAGGAATAGGTTATAATACCATTTCTTATACTGGATACAATTTCCTGCACACACATTTCCCTTGAAGTCAATCTTCTTCCGTGGCAGCCAGCCTACTTGAAATTGTTTGAGTTGCTCTTTTGGACTGGGAGGCCATCAACTGGTACGCAGTTGCTACACTGGTGTCATTAGTCAAAGCACTTAACAGGGGAAACGATATGAATGTTTTAATTAGAATACACATGGAATACTTTTGGAATCAGGTTCAACCCATTAGGAAAACAGGTACTGCAATCCAGGACTAATTCAATGACATTTGCTACAGAGAAGAGTGTAGTAGAGAATCCCATGAACTAGACTGATGCTCACTGAGTCATGCACAAGGCCTTACTCCCACAAGTCATCTACATTTTTAAGTGACTATTTCTGATTGTCCTATGACCTCCTTGTTTATGCTTTGCACAGACAAAATGGTAACCAAGTTTTCCTTTTTAAAACTGTTTCCAAATAACGCATGATTAATACTGACCAAGAAATGGAACTTCCAAAAGTATTTGGCATGGATACAGCACTGTTGCCACTGGGATCAATGAGAACAGAGTTAAAATGTTCAAACACACTCCAGGTTGGCCTAACTACGGTCATATACACAAATCTAATCAGAGCTCAGGAATGTTGCTTATGGCTCTGTTGATTGTGCTGTGTGACTTAGAGATCAAAACAATTTGGGTATCACATGCTAGAGCCACTTGAAAAATGGCTTAATGTTTTCACAGATGTCTAACATGGGATTTCAACAAAACACTTCACAGCTATCTCATAAGTTGACTTTTTTAATTAGTACCAATTACAAGCCAAATAAGATAACAATAATTCCTGGCAACTTTGAGAAAACTGCAGTCTGCTTGTCAAATGGTTTGCGAGCACGAACAGTCACAACTGTTGACAGAGCTCCTGCTAAAAAACCTGTGCTTAGCTCTTGGTGTGCAATTCCAGCTCATGCAGGTCTACATTGTGATATTTAGGATCCACCTTTAGTAGGTGGTGATCCCAAACAGCAGCAAGCATTCTTCAGAGTTCCTGGAGATCCAAAAGAACTAGCTGGCCAGAAGGGAGGATAGCAAGCTCCATTGACTGATACATGAGCAGGAGAGATATAGCCTCACTTCCCTCTTATTCAGCTCCTTCAGAGCCAAGAGTACCAAGGAGAAGAGGAAGGGAGCAGTGCCATCACACATTATAGCACAGGAGGCAGAATTCTTACAGGTCCTTATCCAAGCAATACAAGGGGTAGATGGGATTTCTTGAGCTTCCTCCCAGAGGAATGCAACAGTCTGTACACCAGCATGAAGAAATGAGCAAGAATCTGGTCTACTGTGCATCAAGTAAACACAAAAAGCCAAGATTATACAGCATCTTGAATTCTCTTAGCCAAAAATTGTGGACAAATTGGAGAGTCCAGGGTGGGCAACAAAAAATGTTGAGGGAACTGGGCTTATTTAGAAGAGAAGACGTAGAGGGGATGTACTAGCAGCCTTCAACTACCTGAAGGGGGATTCCAAAGCTGATGCAGCTAGACTGGTCTCAGTGCTGGCAGGTGACAGAACAAGGAGCCATGGTCTGAAGTTGCAGCATGGGAAGTTTGGGCTACATGTTAGGAAAAATTCTCATGAGGTAGGTAGTAAAGCACTGGAATAGTTTACACAGATACACAGAGAGATTGTGGACGCTCTATTCTTGCGGGGTTTTAAGACTCAGCTGGAGCTGGGAATGGTCCTGCTTTGAGGAGGTGGTTGGACTACATGACCTCCTGAGGTTGTTTACAACCCTGATTTTCTATGATTCTGTGAAAAAGCAAAGACACTGAACTGGTAGACAACTACAGACCCTCTGGGTTAAAATCTGTGGGGAACATGGCACAGGGGACACAACAGTGGGAGTCTACTATAGACCTCCCACCAAAGTCAAGAGCTTGACCAGGAGTTCGCCAGGAACTGGCTGAGGCTGCATGCTCTAGAACCATGGTTGTCATGGGTGACTTCAACTACCCAGAAATCTCATGGGAGGATCACTCAGCAAAATCCAAGCGATCACAAAGCTTCCTATCATGCATGGATGGCTTCTACCTGACTCAAGAAGTCTATGGGCCAATGAGAGGTAAAGCGCTGCTCAACCTGGTACTGGCTACTGGGGATGACCTAATTGGTGACCTAGTGATTGATGGGAAGCTGGGTGACAGCAACCATGAGCTGATTGCCTTCACCATCCGCCATAAAGCTGGCAAGTCGGTCAGCAACATGGAAGTCTTTGGCTTCAGGAAAATCAACTTTGACAAGCTCAGTAGGCTTGTCAGTGAGGCCCTAAGGGACCACGACCCCAGGGGGAAGGGAGTCCAGGAAGAGTGGTTGCTCCTCAAGGGAGCGATCCTCAATGCACAATCTAAGTTTATTCCATCTCAGAGGAAAGGCAGCAAGAGGGCACAGCAGCCCCCCTGGCTCTCCAGAGACCTAGCAGACCTCCTGAGGCTAAAAAGAAAGGCCTACAAGTAGGAATATTCTGCACTGGTTCAGTCCTGCAGGGAGAAAATCAGGAAAGCCAAGGCTGCAACTGAACTCCAACTAGCTTCAAGCATCAAGGACAATAAAAAGTCCTTTTTCAGATATGTGGGGAACTGGGGGAAAAGCAAGGGCAACACTGGACCCCTGCTAAACCAGATGGGACAACGGACAAGTGATGCCCAGGAAAAAGCAAACTTATTAAATGGGTTACTTTGCATCGGTGTTTCATCAGTCCCACAGGACGCCAATGCCTACTATGGGACAGGGAGGTCCGGGTGAGGGAGATCCCCTGCCCTCGTGAAGGAAAACCTTAGAGGCTGGATACCTTCAAGTCAGCCGGCCCTGAGAATCTACACCCCAGGGTACTCAAAGAGCTGGCGAGCATCATAGCCCAGCCCTGGCATGGATCTTTGAAAACTCCTGGCACTCTGGTGTAGTGCTCGAAGATTGGAAGAAGGCCAATGTGGTGCCTATCTTCAAGGAAGGGAGGAAAGTGGATCCAGCAAACTATAGGCCCATCAGCCTGACTTCTATCCCAGGGAGGGTCTTAGAAAAGTTTATTAAAGAAGCCATCCTTAATGGCCTGGCCAACATCCTGAGGAATAGCCAGCACAGGTTTGTTGCAGGTAGGTCTTGCTTGACCAATCTCATTTCCTTTTACAACCAGGTGACCTATCATCCGGACACAGGAGAAGAGATTGATGTCATATATCTTGACTTCAAAAAAGACTTCGACCTGGTATCCCATGATCACCTCTTGGCAAAACTGGCCAGTTGTGGCCTTGGGTCCACCATGATCCGCTGGCTGGGAAACTGGCTCCATGGTCAGATCCAGAGAGTGGTAACTGATGGAAGTCAATCATCATGGTGGCCTGTGACCAGTGGGGTCCCCCAACACTCTGTCCTTGGACCCATATTGTTCAACATCTTCATTAATGATGTGGACATTGGAGTCAGAAGCGGACTGGCCAAGTTCACGGATGACACCAAACTTTGGGGCAAAGCATCCACACCTGAAGACAGGAGGGTGATCCGGCTGACCTGGACAAGGTCAGCAAATGGGCAGATGAGAACCTCATGGTGTTTAACACTGAAAAATGCAAGGTTCTCCACCTTGGGAGGAAAAACCTGCAGCATCCTTATGGCTCGGCAGTGCTACATTGGCTAGCACTACGGAAGAAAGAGACTTGGGGGTCATCATTGACCACAAGATGAACATGAGCCTGCAATGCGATGCTGCGGCTGGTAAAGCGACCAAAATGCTGGCTTGCATCCATAGATGCTTCTCAAGCAAATCCCAGGATGTCATTCTCCCCTTATACTCGGCCTTGGTGAGGCCACAGCTGGAGTACTGCATCCAGTTTTGGGCTCCACAATTCAAAAAGGATGTAGAGAAGCTTGAGAGAGTCCAGAGGAGAGCCATGCACATGATCAGAGGTCAGGAAAACAGACCTTACGACGACAGGCTGAGAACCATGGGGCTTTTTAGCCTGGAAAAGTGCAGGCTCAGGGGTGATCTGATGGCCACCTATAAGTTTATCAGGGGTGACCACCAGGATCTGGTGGAACGTCTGTTCACCAGAGCGCCCCAAGGGATGACGAGGTTGAACGGTCACAAACTCCTGCAAGACCGTTTCAGGCTGGACACAAGGAAGAATTTCTTTACTGTCCGAGCCCCCAAGGTCTGGAACAGTCTGCCATCAGAGGTGGTTCAAGCACCTACATTGAACACCTTCAAGAGTAAATTGGATGCTTATCTTGCTGGGATCCTCTGACCCCAGCTGACTTCTCGCCCCTGGGGCAGGAGGCTGGACTCGATGATCTCCCGAGGTCCCTTCCAGCCCTAATGTCTATGAAATCTGTGAAATTTATGAAATGTGGGGGGGCGGTTGTGTTTTTTTTCCTAAAAGGATATAAACCAACCTGATAAAAAGAGAGCAGAAAAGGGTCTTTACCACTTCTCAGTATTCTCAGACTTTTTAAAGTTAAGAAACTGCAGCTCTAAGTAGGTTGCAGAGTCCTGTTGGCACCACACTTCGATCATATCTCTGTAAATCATTACAGGAAAAATGTCCAGTTTATTCAGTTGTGCAACTGGAATAGTTTTGATGGTGAAACAGGCAGAGCATTGCAAAGGACTGCAGCACGGTTACCAGAGACTGGATAGTGCAGTCTTTAAGGTGCCAGTCTAGAACAGGGACATGAATTTGTGTCTCTGCTCTAGGATTGGTTTGCTGTGTACTACCCTGAGGGGAAAAAAATCACTTATCTTCTCTGTGCCTCTTTTATATGATAAATTTAGGTAATAGTGTTTTCTAGTATTTAAATGGAAATAGGAGTGATGCGAAGAACAATACATAAAGACTGGGAACCATGCAGACACTGCATTAATGGAAGTTACAGAGGTGCCTCAAGAAGGCAAGAGGTTTTGGGGGAGGGCTATTAAGTATATAAGAAGCACCATTTACTGGTTAGCTCATAGTCCATCTTGCCCAGTGCCCTGTGTCACACAGTGGCAGAGAGGATGCTGAAAGGGAGAGTGAACAGGGTATGATCAGGGTTTTTCCCCTGTTCCTCTTCCACTTACATTTAAAGTCCATAATGACAAATATTTTAAATCCCTACTATATTGACAAGGTTAGATCAACTGCTTGTTTGGAAGCCTCTCCATGCCAGCCTCTCCATATCACTCTGTCTACTGTGCCTGCATTTCACTTCAAGTCTCTTAAGTGTAAAAAAAAAAAAATGCGACCAGATGTGTATGGTTGTCGGGGGGAAAAAAAGCCAGGACAAGGGGATGGGCAACCGATTTCATCTGGAGAAAAACTAAACGGGAAAACAAATGTTTGGTTTTAATGTGCATCCTCTCAGCAGTCTCTCTGAAGAGCTTGCATAAACTGCAATGATAACCACAGCGCTATTGTTGCCTTTTTCCAACATGGTCCGCTGAGAGCCTGCAGGAAGTCAGCGGAAGTCTAAGTCACTGACTGGGCAAGGGCTGTTCCTAGGTAACAGGTTCCAATGCATAAGCTGTCTCCACAAATAGAAAAAAAATCAATGTGGAGCCCAGCCCAGTTTCCATTGCCTGTCTTAGGGGCCAGGTAGAATGCCTGGGAATGTGGGGCAAATTCACAGGCAGTAGGTGAGGTGGTATGAGAGGCCCCTTGGTACTTACAGGAGTGTGGCAGAGGATGATTCAGGATTCCTCACTAGGAATAAGTACCAAGGTAGCATGCCTTAGGCCAGTGGATGGCATGGGGGTTGACAGCAACCTTAGTTTGATTTTTGATGCAAGTTACATGCTGGGGGGCTCAAAGAAGGTGCAAAAAAACGTGAACAATTTGTGGATTGCTTTAACGAGTGCCTTTTTGCAACTCCCCATTGGCTTTTTTCCAGTTGTATTCTTTTGCTTTGGCTCTTCGATTGACATTTGTCTCATTTAGTCGAGTGCAGCTCCCTTTACTATCTCGCTGTGGTTGCACCAGGCAACTGACAGTGAAATATATCCATCCGTGAGTAACTTAATGCTGATGCAGAGTCTATTAAACCACCTGTAATTTACACCACTTCACCGCATCTATTTCAAGTGTCCCTGGCTACAGTTTTATGCCATCCTTTAAAACCATCATAATCTGATGGAGCCTGAATGCAGAGGTGGGGAAACAGGACAATTCAGATTCTGACAGATTCTAAAAACTCCATAATAGAGAAGACAAAACCAAAAACAGCTGCCCCAGTTTCACAGAGTACTTAAAAATATATTAGCTTTCCCATCCTGCTGTCTCTGCAGATAGCTTTACTAATAACAAAATCTCCTCCCACAGCATTGTTATCAACTGCAAGTTTTTTCTCCCTTGCTCCCCCAACTTGCTATAAACTGCAACCAAAAGCTATTGTAATAAAACCAGTATTTTTTTCAGGTCTGTGAACACTCAGAAAAAGAAAATATCCACTAAATTGTGTGTGCTTATTATGCATTAGATATATTATTCTGTATGTAAAATGTATGCTAATATATGATAATGTATATAGTTTCTGTTATATGTGTGTGTAGCCATATACAGTGGGTACTGATTTTCTTTTGTCTGGGTATTCAAGGAGCAAAAAAATTGACTTTTTTGCATTACAAGAACCTTGGGCTGTTGTATATATAAAAAATAAAATTAAAGGTCTTGGATTTCCCTCCCAAAATTCTTTGAAGCAAAGAGTAGAAACTGAAGAACAAAGAGAGAACATTATTATAGCCATGATAGTTCATAGATTAGCAAAAGTATGCACACATACACCCATTTCTATGTAAAATATCTATTTTTTTTAAATCTTTTTCTTTCTATTGCTCTGATACCTAAGCAACATTTTTAAAAAAAAAGCCCTTTAGAGAGGTTGTGAAATATTACCTTTGTTTCTGGTGTATTTCTTCTTGTTTTATTTGTTCCTGCTTTCTATCTCTGTGCCATTGGGCAAAGTCTACATCTGGCACAAATCATCCTTCATTAAAATGAGAACTAAGCATCCCTGAGTTACAGAAGTATCATGAAGGTCACATCTAAAATGATTTGGAAGTATTTAGACCCTGTTATTACAAAAACCATAGGAGAAGATTGACAGGGAACTCATCTTGTGAAGTATATTGGCATCACATATTCCAGTTGCAGGACACTGAGGAATAGGGAAGTAACATAACTTGCCCAATACTGCTCAGTGAATCAGTAGAAAACCAGATTGTTCTCTGGAGCCCTAACTCCCAATTTCAACAACCACATTCCTATTTTCAGTATGGACAAATCTTACCCCAAAGGAAGATTTAATTTCACTTTGATGTTCTTCTTTCTCTGTATATGCTGTAGGCATAGCATTATCCAGTGGTACTGAGATAATCTGCTAGTTTATTGTTACAGTATGTTAATGAAGGTAAATGCTTTAATACAGTTATTGTTCAACTGTCTACTTTAGTGCTTCTTTTTTGTTTTTCTTTGAAGGTTACTATATCCATAAACTATTCCAAAGAGGTGACAACGTCAGTCTTCTCCCTCTATATGCATGGATGCTAAGACATTCATAAATGTTTATTTTCGAGGGGAATTATTTTCTCTGTGTTTGTCCAATTTCCTTTGTAAAATGTTCTGCTTCAGTGGATTTGCCTATTTTCAGAGTCTTGGGAGAATTTATTTCCCATGCCAAGTAGTTTTAAGGTTGGAAGCAAATTCTTTGTGAAAAAACAAGAAATCCCTCTCCATCAAAACACATACTTGAATTATATTTGAACCCTTCTGTTCTGGAGTTTCACTGGCTGGAATCTGCATTCAACAATATTATCCCCGGCTGAGAACTAGTAACAAACATACCGCCATGGCATCCTCACAAAGCTCCCAGTCCTGCTTTGAGCCCCTCTCAGCAACATGATCTTAGCATGACATGGGGGTTGCAGAGCTGAAGGGACTTGGCTTGTTCCTCTGCGGCAGCAGGTCTTAACATTTGGTGTCCTGCCATATTCATTTTCCTGCCATCATCTTGGCCAATAGCCCAAATATAATATTTTTGGTTCTGAAAGTGCTCGGTTCATGCTGTTAGAGCTTGAGGTAAAGCAGGGATTATGAGACTATCCTTTATGAACCAGGCAGATGGGAGCCATAATGCACAACCTCCAGCAGGTTGGGTAGCTGGCTGCCATGGAACCATTTCCTTCCCAGTCTCCCATCCCCAAGTCCCGTCTAATTCCAGAGGACTCAATGCACATCCCTTTGTGCTGAGGACTGGGCCCACAATGTCTATGGCATGAAGAGAAGCAGCTGAAGCCCTTCTTCCCTCACTTGGGATGCTTTGCAGAGCATCCCAGCACAAGTATACAGGTGGGGGGAAGTAATATTTTATGTTCCTGTAAGCAAGCACACTCAGTTGTGGTGGGAGTATAAACTTGGGAACTACAGCACTATTTTCAGAGGCCATTTTGCGTCCATTAAACATTTTGTTCACGGAGTTCAAGCACAAGATTCATGGTCCTTCACCACATAGATTCCACCTCGGAGTATGAAGTATAGGCATAGCCAAACCTTTGAAAAAGAGCAGTTGCCTTCCATGCTGCCCCTCTCCCCCAAACTACTGCCCCCATAGCACAAGAAACAAGTTCAGTGCTAGAGAGCCTTAACTATGGGTTTCCCAGACAGAGAACGTGTAGCATCTCAGGGCCACTGTGCTGCAACCATAACCTTTACAAACTTGAACCCTGTTCAGTACAGAAATTCCACTGTTTTGCTGGAATCTGGTGGGGGGGGGGAAATGATCAAGCCCATGAACAGGCAACAAAACTCCCCAAAACAAAATAATAATGCCCACTGCAGTAAAATGCACACAAAGGCAAAACAAGGAGAGAGAGGAGAGGCAGAGGGGTCCTCACTGACTGAAGCATTTGGGCTGGGCAAGGGAGCTGGGATTGAGAAAACATGAAAGGATACTAGCTGGTCTTCCAGGAAGGGAACTTAAGAAAAAATTGAGAAACATTTGGCTTTGCTGCTGGCTTGCTCTAGACCTTGAATTCCTTAACCCTGGGCATGGCTAGTTCTGCTGGTGATTAGTTTCAGATGGCCCCTCCACATGTACACAGTCCCAGCAAAGTTTTGAGCCCAGAAAGCGGAGGTTTTGACATTTCTGTAATTCAAAAGAAGAAAAGCTAAATTTTGGTATTCTCCTAGGAAACAAACCAAAACCTTTCCCCTTGAATTTAATGATCCCCTATGATGCCTTTTGGCCTCTCCTCCCCCATCTCTCTCTCACTAGCCCCCAGGATTCTCCAGATTTTTCATACTGCTTGAGGTTAAGCTGTAGCATATTTCATACCACTGTAAAGCAGCTGCCGTAATGGAAAGCCATCCTCCTAATCCTTCTGTTTGCCCCTCTTTGCTTATCCACTGTGAGAAGCTGGTGGGAAGGAGGAAAATGGCTTTGTGATTAATGCACTGGTCTGAGGTTCCCAGCTCTGATTCATTCACTTCCTGTGACTTTTAGTTACTCTGCTAATCTCCCATTGCTCATTTACCTGTGAAATGGGGATAACAACTTTTCCCAAGCCTCTAAGAGTAATAAAGATAAATGCATATATGTTCGGATTGTGCTCAGCTTGCCATGGCAATGATGGCCAGCTGTATACCTAGACAAGTAAAACAAGGGAGGATCAAGGACTGTGGGTTGATTCACAGGTAAGGGCTCAGTGGGCTAATGAACGCCGTATGGCAGGGAAGCAGAGCAAAGATGCATCAGCAGGAGAATAAAAAGCTTTGCAGCTCTGACTTCTTCCATCTTGGCCATGATACAGGCCAGGGATCTCTTCTCTAAGCACCTAGATGAGGAATCTTCTCCCGTTAAAAAGGGCGCAATCATGCGCTCCTACAAAGTCTGATAAATCTGTGGCCCAGGCAGAAACCAGAAAAACCCACTGCATTTTCCCTCTGCTTTTCCATTTGCATAGTTTAGAAAATCAGACATCGATTATTGCACCAGGACCTTTGCATTTGCTTCCAGCAGGAGCTTGGCACTTTTATCTCTCTATTTTGTGTGAGCCTCTGCATTTGTTTTTTTTTTGCTTGCTTGTTTGGGTGTGGCGAGGTTGCTCCCTCCCTCATATAATTTTATTCATTAAGCTGAAATAAATGCTAAGAAGGGATTTTGGTCATAGACCAGTTATCTTGTACTCTGAAAGATATACGTTTAGGGAGAACCCCCCCCCCCCCCGTACATACCTTTGCTTAAAAGTCATTGTCAAAGTTTCTGTTTTCTCTTCACTAGGTGCTTCTACTCAGCCAGAAGGCCCTATGCCTTCGCTTCTCATGGGTGAAGAGAGAACAGAAACCCATGATTCCCCTGCCTTAGGCTTGGCCCTGGGATACAATATCCTTTGGTTTCTAGAAAATTACCTTAAAGACCTTGCTTGGTTGTGCCTTTAGGAGCTTCTGACCAGTGGTTAATAAAGGTGACCAGAAAGAGTTGTCAGATCATATTGGTTACAGTGTCAAGAGTAGGGACAAAGCATAACAAAAGGATTTTAATACACCAACAGGCCTGCATGCATGGCTCCCACTAAACCTTACCATTACATGGTAGTGACCAGGCAGATTTTGCCTCTTTAGATGCTTTAAGACCATATGTCTGTGTTAGTGTTTTTTGGAAAGAGTCCCAACTACTGCCTTCCCCTGGCTCATTAGAGATCAATATTTAACTCTTTAGTTTCTCTTTGATCCTTTAAACTCAGCTAGGGCAAAACAAGTAGTAAGTTTGGCCAGAATCTAGAAGTGGCATCAGCTCAGGCACAATTAATCAACTCGGCTGAGGTATTATTAATCAGCAGCTACTGTATTTACCAAGAGGTTATTTTTCTAGCAACACTGTACCTATTTAACCAAACCAAAATGCACATAGGCAGGATTTCAAACACTGAACACCACAGGACTCCACCCCTGGAAAAAACGCTATTGGATCATTCCCAAGAGCCCAGTTATACAGAGAATTAAATAATAATATTGTGGATCAACTACATGTCCTTCACTGTCCAATGGAGTTTGCCTAGATCTACTAAAATATTTATTTTGTTGAATCATGAAACAAAAGCAACAGACATTTGCATATTAGCAAGACCTAAATTACTACTGCTACTTAAGTCAATTCAGTAGGACCCACTGCTATCAACATAACAATGGTCACCAGCTGTGACAAACTGAATCTTTTGCTGACCTCCAAATGAACAGGGAATGCTCCTTTGCCACAGATTGCACGTATCATTCATTCATATATCAGATCCCTTACAGTTGGCACAATGCACCCAGGAGCTTCTCACCTAGAGGGACAGTCAGTGCCATGCATCAAGAAGTAATGTCAAGGGTGTAGTTCAGGGATTGTTGGCTTTCTGTGGCTGAGTTAGGAATGATTTCTATAGCCATAGGGGTTAGAGATTTAGAAAGAAAATTATTAGGCCTATGGTTGCGGTTTGTCTCACTTTTAGCTGTGCTAGAGGGAGGACAAATCAAACGATGCATACAGCTTCAGCTAATGAGCATCTACCTTAATATGGCAACACTATAGAGAATGCTGTAAAGCAGTTTATGATATGGGATATATTATACAGTGATTGCTTTTAAAATGATTGTTTTCATTTGGATTTTATGGGGATGTTATGAATTATATTGAGTCACAAATCTTCACCTAAAATTATGGCCCTAATTCGTCAGCAATTTCTTTTTTTTTTTCCAGCAGACACTGGGCAGATTTTGAATCAAATACAGAAGCTGACATTTCAGTGTCTCAGAGCTGGCTCCAAGCAGATTGTTTCTATTATGTCCTTCATGATTGATTAATTTCTAGATTGTTCAGATTGTGTTTCCATGCTAGTTGGAACCTGGTTTTCTAATACAATTTAATCATTTGAAACTTACTCTGATGTTTTCTTTCACTATGAAAATGGATAAAATATGCTCAGTAAAAAGGTTTGATTACCATGAGATCTCCCTCTGAGACAGGCTAGCCAAATTGGGAAGTCAAGCTTTTCTTGTGAACGTTTAATCAATCTGACGAACAAGAAAGTTCTTGCTGTCACAACCTTCTGCAGTTTTTCAAAGTATAACTGTCCTAAGCTGGCACTAATCAAAGGAGCCTATGTTCCTGGAAGGCTCTAATAAGACTCATAATATTTTATTTGCACAGTATTATTTAGCCATTAGATGCCTATGCTATATAGAGGATGTGACAGCTTGCAGACACTGGAGACGAAACTGGGACTCAGAATGTGTGAAAGCCTGCTTATCTGTCTTCACGAGCATCACTGTGATTCCCTATTACATGTCATGCTTTTAATACTGTGCTCACTGCCACAGCTACTCATTGCCATGCAATATTTTGCTACAGAACCAAATTGCATCATTTGGCCAGACTCACAGAGCACTATTCCAGCTACTAAAGGAGTAGTTTCCAAAAATGTTGCATTGGGTTCAGGTAGGATGGGGGTGTCAAACTCATCTGGACCCACAGGCCAGATGAGTGGCATGGGGCCAGTCCATGGGCCAGATGAATGGTGAAGTGGCTGGCTCTGTAGGCTGGATCAGGCCCATGGACCAACCCCTACACCTACATGCTGAACCCAGTGCACATGGCCAGTCTGGGACACATGCCGCCCACTCCAGCTGGAGACTCACATTGTACATGGCATGTGCCCCAGAGCAGCTGAGGAGGAGGCACCATGAGCAGTGAAGGCTCTAGATCAGCCAAAGTGGGTGCTGTGTGCTCCCGGACCAGCCATAGCGGCACTGCGTGCAACGTGGATCACAGACCAACTGGGGCACACACTGCATGAGACGTATGTCCTGGACTAGCCAGGGAAGGCACCAAGCGTGTATGTGTCCTGTGACGGTCTGGTGCACGCTGTGTGCAACATGTGGGTCAGCTCTGGACTCAGGGGCAGCACAGGGGCCAGGTGATGGGCTTCTGCAGGATGGATCCAGTCCCATATCTTTGACACCCCTTAGGTAGGATATTCAGCCATGCACTTGTATTAGAGAAGGTCACAAGCTGACATACTAAGGCTTGCAGCGTTAAAACATGCAGACTTGCAAGAAAGGGGAATTCTAATTTTCACTCCCTTCCTCTAACCATTGTCTCCTACTCCTTCAGATGCTAAATGTGACAACAAGGCAGGCAAGTAGGAGGGGTAGGGGTTCATGACAGTTGCTGTTCACAAATCCTCAAAGACCAGGAAAGGGTGTTGGCCAGAAAATAGTGTCCTTATTTACAGTAATTCATGCACAAAAACACTGCATTGTGTGCACTTTGCAGCCAGACAGGCCAATTTAAGACACTTCCTTCCTCACTTGAAATGTCTTCTCTCAACAAAAAAGACAATTCCTCTCCATTGCACCAACACTTCTCATCTCTGTATAGTTCTGATCCAGCTTCCATGGAGCAGAAAGTTAATGAGACCAAGTGCAGTCTGGTAAAAACAGAAGACTCTAGAAAGGTATTTTTCATTGTGAAAAAAGGGGGAAGGGGAGCTGTTTCCTTTAGGGCAAAGAGAAGCTAGGCATGGGAAAATGGAGTGGCTCAGGAAAAAAAAAAAATCAAATCCAAGTGTTATTCTGGGAGATGTAGGGAAACACTAGTCCATTTTCCTCCTAGTCCCTGACCTCCCTTACCCACCAAAAGTATCTCCAGCCTTGCACACAGTCCCAAGTTTGTTCAAATGACCTGTGAGAAGAGTATGACCCCTGCAAGGCTCAGCAAATTTCCTGCTCTGAGCCTAAAGCTACTGGAGAGAGGGTTCATGCTTTGTTTGACTCTCTTCAGCTCCCTTCCTCTGCCTGTGTTTTACTTTCGTGTCTGTCTCCACTACAGAACTAGTTTTCAAGAGGAATACAAAGGACCCAGTGAGCCTTAATAGCTTCTGGGTTCACTGAAAACCAAACAGGCTCATATACCTCATTCAAGCAGATGGAAAAAAAAAAAAATATATATTTTCAATGAGTTCTCAGTTGGAGAAGGAGGAGGAGGAAGAGAGCGTTCCCAAGTGCTTAAGCAGCAAGGCATCGGTATAGAGTGTCATAGAGAAGGTGTGGAGGGAAGTGGATTCCCCAAAGGAAGAAGAATGAATGGGCATTAGATATACTAAAATCTGTATTTTTGGGTGGGGGGAGGAAGAGCAACAAAAGAAAATGTTAAAATATACAAAAAAAGGAAAGAAAAGCCTCACTCAAGGGGAGCCAGCATCGGTTAAAGTCTGCCCTTCTCTGGGGCTCCAGTGAAAACAGTTGTAGCAATTCCTGCCTTGTAGACAGGGCTTTGCATTTTGCAGTTCAATATTGTTAAAGGGCAGTTTACACAGTGTTTTCTTTTGTAGCAGCCACCTTGATAGCTTCCCATTCTTCCTGGAGCTGGCAATGTGGGTGAAAGTTGCAGAGGTCCATGAGTTAGAAGGGAATAAGACTAGCTAAACAGAAATTTTGCTTTAAGCCT
Organism: Crocodylus siamensis; assembly: GCF_052110815.1. Classification (NCBI taxonomy): domain Eukaryota; kingdom Metazoa; phylum Chordata; order Crocodylia; family Crocodylidae; genus Crocodylus; species Crocodylus siamensis. Next base: position 14,375,088 of record NC_143405.1, on the reverse strand, counting down.
TGGTGTCAACAAATATATGCTGGAGAGTTGTCCTAAGGTCTTTTCTGAGAGGCTGGGGAAATGAAACATGGGATTTCAATTCAAGGCAAGATACTATTTTCTCTAAGGAGCTCACACTGTTTGCACTCCATTTATCAGTGGCAGTGTGGTGAGAGAACCTGGTGGTCTGTGCATCCCCCTTGTCTTCTGGTGTTGATAGACATTGGAACTGCACCAGGGATGAATCTGCAGTATTGCTTTTTTCTAATCAGCAGCCGATTTCATCCTGGCAGAGGGTGTCTAAAGAGGAATAATTAATCATGCAGGTTCCTCACAAACAAATCATGACCTTCCTCATGATCAAAATATGGGTGCCTGATTTTCTACCTCCCTCCCCGCCCTGGATACTAGTTTTGCATCAGGGAAGTATCTGTTTTCAGACCAACCTGGAAAAATGCCATGGGACATAATGGCAAATAAGAACCTTCCTAGTTATTTTTTTAACCATTTTGTAAGAATAATAGTATGGTATCTCCATTATATAGATGTAGAGAATAGTTACAAATATAAAAAGATCTCACTCACAAATTCTATAGGTATTTTTAACAAATAGTTTCTCCAAGGTACTAGGGAATTTACAGGGATGAAATTAAACTGTTTTTTAAAAGGGCAGCAAATCCTGATGAGTTTTACCTCCTTGCAAGGGTTATCTTGGATTTTCTGGCACCAAAACAACCCACTAGAAAGTGAAACGGGAAAATTTGGAAGGCCTTTAATTAGCAGCAAATGCTGAAATAAAAGCCCACAGCCTCTAGCCCAGTCTCCTCCTGTAACTGCTAGATGACGCTAAATTTAACATTTAAAAAAAAATTCTTGCCATTTATTCTGAAAGTGTAAGCAAGCAAATAACTTCACTAGAAGTACTACAGAAAAGCTAGACCTGAGGCTGGTGTTATTTATTACTCCACTGACTTCAAAAGCCTGTGCTGACTTACACTGGCTGATAATATGGTCATGAGCATACAGCAGGAGAAAGAAATGAAATAGGGTATGATTGATGTTCTGTTGCTACCCCAATTATTTTTTGGCCTACCAAAACTCAACTCAGGCCCCCCCATGTTTGTTTTCTCATAAGAGTCCCTTTTTCCTTTTCCTCCCATTTAGAAATCTCCTGCCAAGTGCAAACAGCACCATTTCGTCTCAACTTCTCTTTTGCCATTTTGAAGGGACAGTGTTTTGTTTTGTAATTTTGTTTCATTTCAAACCACTGTCCCGTTTTGTTTTGTCAAAACTGATTTGCTGCACCAACGCTGTTTTGATGTTTCACCCATAGGTTATCATGGGGACTCATGAAAATGCCTATAACTTTGTCGTTTCTTACCTGATTCAGATGAAATCTGCAGGGATGGTAGCCCCTTATAAGGGCATGAGACCTGCCAAGTTTTGGGGAGATAGGTGTAGGGGTTTCTGGAACACTGCACCTCAAGCTGCTGACAAGCAAAACTTGTGTCACTTGCCCCATGCAGCCCACACCTGGCGCCAGGAAGACTGGTGCTGCCACTGGCTCCAGGCAGCAGCAGCAGCCTCCTGTCATCCCGTGTGCAGATCTGGGGGCCCGCACCCCCGGGAGGGCTGTGGAGCTGAGCTCCATGGGGCTGGCGGAGCCACCTGGAGCGCAGCCCAGTGGCGGGAGGTATGGGAGACCCAGCAGTGGAGCCACTCTGAGTGCAGTCCTGGCCAGTGGCTCTCCCCCATCACCTGCCGCTGGGCTGAGCTCTGTGGGGCTGGTGGAGCTGCTCAGAGTGCAGCCCTGGCTCTCCCCCGTCTCCCACCACTGAGCTGCACTCCGACCGGCTCTGCCAGCCCCATGGAGCTCAGCCTGGTGCCAGGAGGCAGAGGACAGTCACTGGCCAGGGCTGTGCTCGGAGTCAGGGCTGCGCTTGGAGTGGCTCCACTACTGGCTCTCCACCACCTCCTGCCACCAGGCTGAGCTCTGTGGGGCTGGCAGAGTGCAGCCATGGCTCTCCCCTGCCTCCTGCCACTGGGCTGCACTCTGAGCGGCTCTGCCAGCCCTATGGAGCTCAGCCCCACAGCCCTTCCAGGGGCGCAGGCCCCCATATCTGCACACAGGATGAGAGGAGGCTGTCGCTGTTGCAGCAGCAATCTTCCTGGTGCTGGGAACAGGCTGCCACTGGCTCCAGCACCCCTGGGAGGGCCAAGGGGCTATTCCAGACTCCTCCCAGGAGCCACGGCCCCTGGATCTACATGAAGGACAACAGCAGGCTGCCGCTGCCAGCTGGGATCAGTGCTGAAGCCAAATAAGCCCAGCTTTGAAACTTGAAACGTTTCAAAACGTTTGAAACATTTTGACTGTCCTCACTGCATTTTGAAGGCTTATGTTTCATTTTGATTTCGCTATTTTGAGCTTGAAACGCATCAAAACAGCTTCAAAACGAAACACCCAGCGAAATTTCGCACAGCCATACCAAGTTTTTCCGTCTCCTATGACTTTGTGTTTATCATCTGAATACAACAAGCTGCATCGCTATACCAAATAAGTCATTTCCAAACTGAACCCTACAAGGTGCTCTCTCCTAGAACTGGGGGATTTTTTTCAGAGTCCAGGAAATAACAAAACCCCTCAGTTTTAGGCCTTTCAAAACTATTCACAAATTTCTGTCCACTTCAAACAGTACTGGATGCAGGGGAAGGGGGAAAAGCTTAGTTTACAGAACTAGCAGTGCTATTGTCCCCTTTTATATAATGGAGTTGGGGTGAGGGGGTCAAATGCTCACACAAGATATGGGAGACCCTCCTGCAATTCCTTCTGCTGTGCAGCAAGATTCAAACCCTCATCTCCCACCTCCCAGGACATGGTCCTAACTACCTGGCTGGATCATGATTCACTTGCTCAATGAATCCAAGTATTCCAGGCAAAGTGGAACAGCTCCAACAAGAGGGTTTCAGAGCGCGCAACTCCAGCAGCCAAGGGATCAGAATACTTACCCCGGGGACCTAAGTTCCAATCCACTTACTACATGGCTCAGGGCAGAGGTTTGAGCTTAGATCACCCATCTCCGTGCTGGCAGCAGTTTGTCATACCCTGAAATGTGGTATGTTATCCCATTTTAACCTACTGTTTTGACCCTGAGAGGATCCTTAGCCTGAGGATTTGCATCTGCTGGGTTTGCAGCCTGGGATTTGCATCTGGCTGTAATCTCAGACAAGGTACCAGGGCTTTTTTCACAACAGTCCCTTGCTCTCCTGCCTATTTGGAGCACAGCAAGATTTGAACAGTGGACACTGCCCATTTTACTAGATGTCACAGCACATTTACAAACATTGATGTCAACCTGGACATGTGGCAACTGGAAAGACATTAGCCTGGGAACAGGAAAAGATGTTTCCTTTGCTTAGGTCTTTAAATTGACCTAATCCATGTGTTGCAGAAAATGACTTTATTTCCCTTAGCCTCAGCCACTCCAGTTGGGAAATAACAAACACACTGTGTGAAAGGCATCCTTAAACCATGGTGCAGCAGGGTCCCAAACTTAACAACAAATTGACCATATGTAATTGAATAGTGTCCAGTGGGGTTAACCAGTAGGTATTAATGTCATGGAAAGAAATATACCTTTCCCAGACAAGAACTCCTGCAGGTTTTGGCTTCTGATTGCCCAAAATGACTCTCCTGACTTTGAGGACTAAGTAAAATTCATTCTAGCCTTCACGTAAAAGCAGAGCATCTTCTTTAAAAGAAAAAAACAAGGTAATTAAGACTCCTGATTCCCCCACCTCCTCCCCCCATTTGCACTCTTCTACAATTCCACCTGGGATTGGAAGGGCCCATGACACCTTACAACCTTGTCTTGCTGCTGGCCTGCTAGGGACTCTTTGGGACATCTCTATACTCTGTGCAACCATTTTCCCATATGTAAAGGTGGATAATTATATTGACTTAATAAAGGGATCTGCCCCAAATTTCCAGTGCCATACAAATGAAAAGTCATTTTGTGAATATACTCCTTATGAGAGTCATTTTGACTAACTCTTCCTTTGTGTCTTTTCTATGTTTCTAAAATTCCCACTGGAACTGAGGGTATAGAATAGTTTAGCTAGAGACTATCCCACATGGCCACACTTATTCAACAAAGCTCATCAGAGGCCCATCTTCTCCTGGTGGAGGGAGAAAAAACACCCCTGATTTAATGTCAAATACACTGGGTAGCTTGAGTATGTTTTCTTTACAGGAAAGGGCTCCTGACTTTGAACATGCAAAATAAGGCCTAGCTCCTGCCACAGACTGTCTATCATGGAGGCACAAAGAGAACTCTTTCTATGTGCTCATGTTCTTTAATAAGGATATTTTGGAATTACAATAATAATGGGCTATGTGGTAGCAATTTTCATTATGAATGTTTCATTGCTGCCTTCGAAACTGTCAGTTAAACCTAGGGATACAATAAGAATAAGGGGGTTAACATTTAACATTTCTATCCAAACTTTTCAAAGGGAAAGGTGGGTACACTTTTGTAGATCACTGAAGGGGAAAAAAATGCGCATAGGAAAATGTAGTCCTAAAAGTTGCACTTGAAAAGCAATTTTGGCTTTGGAGTAAAATGAATAAACACAATAAAATAAAACAACAGGCCTTATCCACCATTCCATCATCAACTTTCCCTTATTAGGGAAAACGATTGTGACAGTTGCAGAAGTGGACCATTTGCTTCCTTTCAGTTCATTTGACTTCTGGCATTCCTTCTATTCTACTCTCTGAACTAGGGACAACATAAGGAATATATGAGCACAGGATAAGGGGAAGGGTATGAATTTCCCTAGCTTCCCAATTTCCCTCTTGTGGACATTTCCAAAGATCAAGTGGAAGTCAGGGAAGATTTGCACCTCATACATTAACTAAAGTATGCGTGTGTCACAGGCACCGAGTATGTGGGGGCCTGAGGGCCCTGGTCCCCCCCTAGAAAGAAGGTAGGGTGACCACCTGTCCCTAATTGAGCAGGACAGTCCCGAAATGGGAATATCAAGTCCCAGTCCCTGGCTGCATGACTCCGGGACTACATTTGTCCTGGATTTCCAGTATTGTGCAGGGATCTGGGTTTTCCACTCATTGTGGGGAAACATGGGACATGGCAGGTTTCCCTTTACAAGCTGGCAGAGTTCCAGCCCGAGAGGGGACGCAGGGGGTGCCACGTGCAGGTGTGTGCACACAGGAATACAGCCCCAGGCTGCAGTGAAGAGCAGCTCCCCCAGCTGCCTGTAGGTAAGTCCATCAAGGGGGGGCAGATTGAGGCCTCTGCAGTGAGGGAGGGAGTGGGGCAGGGGCTGGGCCTGGGGGTGCTGCCCAGCTAGGGTGGTACATGAGGCCTGGGGCTGTGGCGGAGAGGACAAAGCTATGGCCAGCTCGTCCAGCGGGCAGGAGGGGTTAGCTCCTTGGCACTGTGCACACTCCTGGGGGAGAGCGTATGTTTCCCAGATCTTTTACACAGGGTGGGGGTGGATGTGGGCTGTCCACTGCAGGCTTGGGGCTCCCCACCCTGCTGTCCTCCCCCCAGGAGCCCCATGCCAACCGCATCACCATGGCCAGGCACCCCCTGCTCGCTTGGCAGCAGCAGAGGGCACAACTCTGTGCTGCCACCCCCACTGCTGCTGGGCAGGCAGGGGGTGCCTCACCGAGGGAACAAGGGATCTTCAGTGGGAAAATAACACAAAAGGCCTCTGGCAGGGCAGATCTGCATAAAAAAATTCAGCACTATTATACCAGTTTCAATAGGTTTACAGTAGCCAAGGGTCTGGCCAAGAAAGTTCCTTCCTCCACATCGTCCTGCAATGTGGGTTCCATTAGCTCAGTATCATGAGAGCACAGCGAAACAAATTATTGCTTCACAAAATAGCCCAAAGGGCTATAAGAGCAAGAACAAAACTAGAAAAGATAGAAGAGCAGCTGCTAAAGCAATCTTTGCAGTGTGTTCCTCTGTGGGTTTTTGCATGGCAAAATGAGGACTGTTACACCGCTGTTCACAGCTTCACCCAGTGTCAAGGGAAAAGATTAGCTCATCTTTCAGTGACAGACAGGAGCTTGGCCCAAGTTTTTTCACAAACATCACCTTTCCCAAGGGAGAGAGAATTTAAACCCTTGTCTGTCTGAAGCAATAAGTGTCAGTTATCAAATGCAAACTCGCTGCCTCCTAGTCAGCACTTCTCTAGAATGACAAGCAGCTGGAGTCAGACAACAGCACAATAACCCATTGAGTCTAAGAGGGGAGAAAGTTCATTGCTACAGGGCAGCGTTACAGGTCACTCTAAAAGTTTAGGAAAGGTAATTAGAGGCCTGGTATAATCCACTTCTGTCGTGTCTGGGCTGTAATAGAAGACGGGCCTGCACAAGGAAAGAAAAACATGCTTGCTGTGGGAGTTTAAGGTAGTACCACAGACCCTGGTTACTTCAGAACATGTAGCATTTCCACTGTAATCCTCTGACCAGTGTGCTGGTCATCAGTGTGCTACAAAACCTTTCCAGCATTTGCTGCAATTTCAGATGCCCACACAAAGTGAAATGTAGCGTTAAAACCCCATGTGGGGAATAAAAAAAAAGACTCATTTTCACTGTGAAACAGACCTAAATTTCAAGCATAACCAAATATGTCCCCCTGAAATGTGCTTAAAAGTCTATCTTTTGTGCTAAAGAAATGTGAAATGTTTAGTTTAGGATGGCAAAGTTGTGGATTTAATCTTGCTAAGAACAAAATCATGAATATTTTGAGGAATATTTTTATGGCTTTTACAGTTTGATGCATTTAAGCAAACAAGGAAACACCAAAACAGAACAACTGGGAATATACCATCCCCATTTTTGATCCCTGTAGACCTACTTGAAGACTTTGTGAACTAGAAATATAGCACAAATATGCAATTTTGTCACTAATATGAACTTGTGATGGCAACAAAAGCTGCCTAGGTAATAATGTATAATTGAGGGGCCAGCAGTCATGAGAGAGACTGTCATTTTAGCACAGTTGGTTAATGCTTATAGCCCACTGTGAACATTTGATATATGCCAGGCATGGCATTTAATAGACAAGCTTGTTTCTTTAGTATACAACAACTTGAAAACATTCTGGAGAAAGCCAGGGAATGAAAAAGAAAATGGATCTGGAGTTCTCCTTATCTGCCTATAAAAATGGTAATTTGTTAAATTCTGCCTTCATCTCAGATATTTGGCATGAAAAGAATAACTGTTTTTAAAGCTAATTTCCTCTTTATGAAAGTTTCTCCAACTATATTGCAATATTGCTTGAAGGCTCCAATTAGATTCAACAGCAGCCGGCACTGTTGCAATTCACTATATAGACAAATAGGAAGTGAAGAGAAAATACAATTAAAATAGGCAAGACAGAAAATATGGGGGTGGGAATAGTCCCAGTTGGTACATGGTGAACTAAAGCACAAAGAGATTAAGTGACTGGGGAAACACCACATAAGAGGTCTGTGGCAGAGAAGAGAACTGAACCCAATTCCTATTTTAGCTCTCTAAACAAAAGATTGCTCAGACTGCTTCCTCTTGAGCACAACATTTTTTATCACTCGTATACCACAAATGGATGGAAAGGAACAATTTACCATCAAATTACTACTGCTCATTCAAAGTGGATTTGTTGGGAAGGAAATGGGAAAAGATGAGGAAAAAAAAACTAAGCAAAGGGAACAAACAGCTGAGAAACATCAAGTCTATAAAACATCAGATCTCTTGTTGAAACATGAAACTTCACTCTGTCTAAAAAAGCTTTGTGGGAAACTTTGTGGGAAGTAGCAAAACAACAAACATACAAAAAACAAAACCCAGTGGAGAACATTAAGGAGCGTGGTAGTAGTAGTCTGCTTTTTAAACCAGGGTCTTGGGAGTCAGGAAACCTGAATTATATTCCTCACTTCAGTGACCTTGGTCAAAACTTTCAGACCCAATCACTGAGTTATTTTTTAAATTATTGCAGCGTAAAACACCTGTGCTCCTCAAAGAGGGCACTCTAAAATCAGAATATCCTGAACTCAGTCAGCACTTTTAACTGTGACCTTCATTACTTGTGTGCCTCTCCTTCCCCATTTGTAACATGAAGGTAACGAGAGCATCCTTCTTTGAAAGGTAGTAGTTAGAAGTCTTTGAGTGGAAAATTCACTGTACTGCTCCTAGAAACCACATGCCTTTGCTTCCACTGCTACATGTGGTATGACCTGGGCTTTCTTCACAACATGTCCCAAAAATCTGATGCACGTAAATATTGGGGCTATATACATATTGGATAAATGGCAGCTAATAAGGTAATCATATAAATTCTACCAAATTTAAGATTAGGAAGGTTTCTCAAGATTAAAAAATTGAAGTATTGAAATGAAAACATCCTGGAGAAGGCAGAAAGCAGGGCAGAGTAGCACCTTAGAAACAATGTGTTTCAGAGGCATCTCATATGCCACTGGAGTGTCCAGTTATTTGAAGGACACCCCAGATTTCTTAAATATGCCTATCTAAACCATTTAGCTGTGTTAGTCTGAAGTCAGGCTTAAATTAGGGCAGCCTGGCACCTTAGAGACTACCTCTCTCATTGTAAAGAAGGCTGTGCCATTCTGTAGTTCTTCTTAAACAGCCAGAAGACTCCATGAATCTCCCCACCATACGTTTTAGAGATGGCTTAATGACAACCTGGAGCCATGAAATCAATCATGATGGCTTATTGCAACAGAATGTAAGTCATGGAGTTACTCCCACTTTACCACAAATAAAAGCTCAGAACCTGGTCTTTGTCCTTTACCCTTTTCACTTCTGTGGCTTCCCTATGTCTTCAATTGATGGATATTCTTTACCATCTTAGAAGTGGGTTTTCAAGCTGATAGTCAATTAGGTTATTGATCTCCCCAAATGTTTTATGGACCTTGATTCCTCCATCCCAGGTCTAGGAGGGCCACGCCAGGCGCCCGGGGTCTGCGGCGATGTCGGCCACCCACCCGACCCAATTGGACTGCTACTGAAAACCAAAATAGCCAAATGGAAAGCTTGGCATGAACTTTATATGGCAAGTTACTGAGAAAGTGCAGATTAGGCAAGAAATCAGTTGCTAAGTCTTGCACAAAGAGAGGCCCAGTATTCTGGGCTTCCCCCTTAGTTCACAGTGGAGTAAAAAACCAAACAGCCTTGCTTTCACGTTCTATAGGAAATGACTCACAATATTAAATTAAGAAATATGAAGGCTGGGAATGTAAGCAGTCCCCATGAGCTGGAATTCTGCTCTGTAATTCCCTAGACACAGAGGCTATTGTCCATGTGAATCAAATGTAGGAGACTCATTGAAGAATTCTCCCCTCTTATGAGTAAACAGGGTCAAGCATCACATCCAAGTCTGTTCAGAAGAAGTCCCCTACTCAGCAAAACAGGATATATCAGCTTGATGCTAAAGGGCTTCATTGGGGAAAAAGGGAAAAGGCCACAACCTAGAGTGAGAAAGATAAAATATTTTTCAAACACGACGATTATTACAAACACAAAATACAGTCTTTGTTTATTTCTACAAGGAATTATTTCAACAAAGAGACTGCCTAATCTGAGGCTAAACATGGGAAATTGAGCAATTTTAGAGTTCAATTTTTGATGGACTGAATTCTAGTGTGTGCAACTGTCAAACATGGGCACAGAGAAAGACAACCTGCCATCAGGGCTAGTAAAAAAAAAAATCCATTAGCACGTGCATTTTTAATGTGCACAACATTTGAGAATGAAAAGTTTTTGCAATATTTCTTTAAAGTTTTGGATTTTTGTTGGAAAAAAAACCCTAAAATATGTTTTTCGTCTACAAAAAGCCATCAGCAAACATCTCTGCGAGGATCAAAAACACAGTGATGATTTTGATCAAAATCAAAATAAAGGCATGAGTTATTTAGATTTATTCTTTTTCTTACAAAATTCAAATAATTAAAAAGTATAAAAATATTAAGGTGTTGACCGTCTAAATCCTGCTCTTTTTAGTGAAATGGTATGTAATTAGTTATACCCACTGTGCTCCTTTCAGATTGTCTCTACCAATATACGAGAGGTCTGTACAATATGTTTTCTAATCCTCTGAGCAGTCCGGTTTTCAGTTATGTTGCTTATCATGACTGGCATTGCTCGAGCAGACCCTCTGTGTGGTGCCTTACATTTTTTTCAAAAAGACTGATCGGAAGCCCAGTGATAATTCACGGAAAGGCTCCTAGTGATTGCAAGAGATTTGGATTTGGCCCTTGCCATCGCAAACTCCAGTCCACATTTGCTTTGAACTGTACCACACAACAGCTGCTCTTCTGATGACATCTTTCCCCATGATTTATTACCACAACTCTCCAACAGCCCAGATCAGGTTAAATTCTTGCCAGCTTTGCTACTTTTAATCTACTCTTTGCAACATTATGTTAGCCGAGCTGATTCTGTGTTCATCATATAATAAAGTATACACATCTGGAAAGACAGGAACTGCTCAAAAGTTCAGTCGCAAGTCCAAAGTGTGCTAGGTGCTTTACTAAAAACGAAGCCAGATATTACTAAGGGACATGGTACACCTGTAAGTATGTGAAAATCAAAACAGTAAACACCAGTGGAAACTGGGAATCCTAGTCTGTCAGCTTTGAAATTTTCATACTAAAATTAAGTTTTAAATTGCAGTATCTACAATTCTTCAGTTACACTGAACTGCTAAGACTGGGCTAGTTGCTGAGCTAATGAATCTTAGTTGCTAGAAAAAAAGAGAAAAAAAAACCCTTGACTGCTTGCATTTTGACAGTATTATAGAAGGAAAGGATAAAGAAGCATATTTTAAAATTGAAGTCGTAGATAATCTCTCTTACTGAAATTGGCTCGAAGTTAGAAGGTGACCAACACCTTAAGGAATCATATATAGCTGTCATAATAGTAATACAAAAATATTGCACATAGGTAGTGATCATTTCATCCTATCCATTGCCATAGCCACTCCAGAGAATATCATCTTTTTGCAGTTGACAGAATTCTGCCAATTTACAGCACCTGAAACTGGAACATAACAGCCAATATTGCTCCCTCCAATTTCAAAAGAAACCCGCTTTTCCCTACCCCTATTTCCACATTCCCATGCAGAGTCCTTATGCTACTGGCACAACATGTGGAAAACTGTCGCATTTCTTAGAAACACGTAATGTCTCATAATCAGAACGCAGTTAAGAAAAGAAAAATACATATACAAAGGTCAAATGAAAGCAAAACAAGTATAAACTACCACAGGATGTTGTTCCTTCATCTCTCCCTGTACTTATGTCCTTAATAGACTCGCAGGTACATTTTTTTACTGTGGACCTCGTCCTGCAAGAGCACCTAGAGGCAATGACACCCATGTCCTGAAAAATACGAAAATATCTAATCTCCCTTAAAATCAATGGGCATTCACCCCATAAGCACCTTGAAGGATCTGAGCCCGAGTTCAGAAAAAAAAAAGATGCTCATCTGTGCCTTGTAGAATTAGGTCCAGCATGCCCTCCAGGTAACCGTAGGCTTCAAGGATCAAATTGCAGTCACGAAGAAAAGAGCTGGTTATTTATTCTGTTTCAGAATGGTGCAATCTACCACTTCAAGCTATGAGGCTCCAAATCTGCTTCTGGTTAGACAAAGCAACTGAGGTCCTATTTCTTATTCATACAGCTCTAATTAGTTGTTTGTTTGTTAAAACGATTTGGCGTGTTTGCTGTATTTTGTATCATGGGAAGACAGCATGCACTGTACTTTCTCCTGAACAAAATCTACATATCCTCTTTCCCCTCTCTGTTCAGAACAATGTGGAATATATTAATCAATGCCAGAGGCAAAGGAGCCTGACAAATTAACTAGCTGTATTACAGAGTATGCGACTGCTCCATAATGAACTGCATATAGAAGATGAGCTTTTCTTGCTCCTTATGCTCCTGATAAATGGATTTTTATCACAATAGTCAGGGCTTTGTCAGAGGGTTTGAACCGATTAAAAGCAGGAACAAATCACAGCGCTCCCTTCTAAAAAAAGAAGGTGCCTTAGGACTTGTCTACATGAAAAAGCTTCATATAAAATACTTCTTGTAAATGACTTTGTCAAATGCTGTCCTTTGACAAGCTGTCACCTCCATTAAAACCTCTCTCTTGATTAGTATTGCATTCAGTATTAGAGAACGGCAAATGTCAGGCATTCTCAGTAGGATCCCAGCTGATTCAGCCAAAAAAGAAACTGATGCAAATTCAGCAGGCTTCAGATGTTCACCACTTTTGCTTGTTAATTGTATGACTTCCTATTTCCTATCAGTAACATAAATCTAAATTTTGGGCCTGGCAGACAGAAAATACATACAGTGAATAATGCATACAGTGACCTTAGCAGAGGAAATTCTTATCTTCATCCCGACTGAACACAGTTGCTGATGTCAGCAGGTGCAACTCCTTTCTCTAAAATGAAACTTGAAATTATCAGTGAAATGGGGAGAAATTCTTACCAGCCATAAAGTAAAGTGCAAAGACAAATGTTTGCTTAGTGCTTGGAAACATTACAGGATAAAGAAGAATAATCAGTTCATCATAACCTCCCACATTCATGTATAGTGTAACTCAAGAGTTATACCAAGGATACGTTTGACAGACTTTAAAGCAAAAAAGCATGCTGGTGAACAGAAGTTGCTGAACAGCAAAATGGCTTCCTCACTTCCTGGTCCTGCCAAACACAACACAGATGGCTTCCTTGGCCTATAGCCTACCAGATGTAGGCTTCTTCCCTGGCAGCAAAACCCTCGGCCATTGAACCACTCCATCTGAACGTAGCTTTATACAAGAAATTTAAAACTACATGGAACCAAAAGCAAACACTATTTCCATTCCTTTCTGCCAACCAACATGAGCAAAGCACCCTTGCCTTGGGCCCTGTAATTAATGTTTCTCACACACAGATGGACCGTGTTAGTGCCAGAGCTCTTGATATTATAGTGCACCTGTAGGGCCAAGGCCTGAAAATATAAATGTACAGCGTTTTGGGGTGGAGGTGTGAATCATCTTGTTGATGATGTTCAAGTGAGTATAGATGTTTCTGCAACTACAACAAACAGCACAGAGGCAGGAAATATAGCCTCAAGCATGAGAAAGATTCTCCAATGGTTAAGGCTCTAGTCTCAAACCTGAGAAATACAAGAAAAATCCTTGTGTGACTTTAGGCAAGTAACTTATATCCAGAAGAGGACTGAGGTGCTTAAGCATAAAATGGAAATACTGAAAACCTCTGCTTGGATACTGCCTGAACTCTATAGGTATCTCCATTTTCTACAATAAAGTTCCCCAGGCATCTAAATTCCAGCCCTGTAAATGTTCAGAAGCACTCAGTCTTGACAGATGGTGAGCTGCTCAGTAGGGCTGTGAGAAGTTTTGGTCCCTGATTCAATTCGACAGAGATTCGGCCCAATTCAGCGGCCAAATCTCCAAATCCAAATTGAATCAGAGGACCCTTTCATCTCTCCAAATTAATTCAGAACCCTCTGTATCGATTCAGACAGATTTGGTTGTTCAGACATAGACACCGCTTTAAATATTTTTTCTGCATACTTCTAGGTAGCAGGGGCTCTAAACACTGCGGTGCTGGGGTGGGTGTAGTGCCCCACAGAAGTGCGGGGGGCTCCCCATCACGCTTGGCAGTTGACCTGGAAATGGACGAGAAACACTTCCGGCTCCCCCGGCTTGGCAACTGGTGCCTCTTGGGTCTGGGGGTGCACCTGGGTTCTCCCTGTGGCTGATCACTGGGCCAGGGGGTAGCAGAGAAGGGGGCCTGGCATGCTCCCCAGAAGACCCAGAAGTGGACAGGAAGTACTTCCAGTATACTTACGGGTTCACTGCTGAGCACACTGGAGAGCCCCCCGTGTTGCTGTGTGATGCTCCATTCAACCCAGCACTGCAGCGGTCATGAGCCGCACTGCTACCTCAAGGAATGTAGAAAAAACTTTTAAAGCTGTGCCTGTGTCCGAATCATTGATTTGCTGAATCAGCGTCAAATTGTCATATTTGGATTCAGCCGAATCAAATTGGGGACAGTGATCTGAATCAAGAGATCGAATAATTGTCCCTGATTCAGGCCAAATCCAAATTGAATAAGGCCCATTTCGCACACCCCTACTGCTCAGCCCTACTTCAAAACCAGATTCCTTTGAGATCTAGGATCTAGTTATTTCTCCATGTGTGACTCCGAAGGAATTCAGTGAACAGAAGAGCCCTCAAACAGAATACCCTGGTGTCTCTCTGGTTTTCTTTTGAAATTAGACAGTGGTGATGATGGCAGCTCCAATCTTGTATGCAATTGCCTAGTGATTACAGCACTGAGCTGGGTTCAGTTCCATCCTCTGCATGAGGAGATTCCAACCTATATCTGACATCATACAGGAGTGTGCACCAAATGCCAGGCTGTAAATTGCTGTGAGATGGAGCACTTCAACAGGGATGGCTGTAGAGCAGTCACTGTGCAAGAAACAATTAAAGATACAAAGGAGCTTGTACACATGAAGGTGGGTTTACTCCTTCAGGGTTGCATTCTTTTCCCCTAAATTTCATAGTTTTATAGTTTCATAGTTGGTAGGGTCGGAAGGGACCTGAGAAGATCATCGAGTCCGACCCCCTGCCACAGCAGGAAAGAGTACTGGGGTCAAACGACCCCGGCAAGGTGTTCATCCAGCCTCCTTTTCAAGACCCCCTGGGGTAGGAGCCAGCACCACTTCTCTTGGAAGTTGGTTCCAGATCCTAGGCGCCCAGACAGTGAAGTACCTCCTCCTGATGTCTAGCCTGAATCTACCTTCTGCCAGCTTGTGACCCTTATTTCTTGTTATTCCTGGTAGTGCTCAGGGGAACAGGGACTCCCTCAATGCCTGCTGGTCCCTCCTGACCAGTTTGTAAACAGCCACTAGATCCCCCCTCAGCCTTTGCTTGTGGAGGCTGAACAGGTTCAGGTCTCTTAGCCTCTCCTCGTAGGGCCTGCGCTGATGACTCCTGATCATGCTGGTGGCCCTCCTCTGGACCCTGTCCATGTTGTCCACATCCCTCTTGAAGTGCAGCACGCAGAACTGAGCGCAGTACTCCAGCTGTGGCCTGACCAGTGTTGCATAGAGGGGGAGGATCACCTCCTTGCACCTGCTTGAGATTCATCTGTGGATTCATGATAAGGTACGGCTGGCCTTCCTTTACGCCCTCGTTCAGGTCTCTGATGAAGATGTTGATCAGTGTGGGCCCAAGGACCGAGCCCTGCAGAACCCCACTGCCCACATTCTTCCAGGTCGAAAATGACCCGTCCACCACCACTCTCTGGGTGGCCCTCCAGCCAGTTAGTGGCCCAATTGACTGTGTAGGTGTTGACACCACAGTCCCCTAGTGTTTTAATAACAATGGGGTGAGAGACAGTATCGAAGCCTTCCTAAAGTCCAGAAAGACTACGTCCACTGCTACACCTGCCTCTAAGGATTTTGTGACCTGGCTATAGAAGGCCACCAGGTTGGTCTGACAGGACCTGCCTCTAATGAACCCATGTTGGTTGCCCTAAGCATAATCTCCCCTGCTGGCCCCTCGCTGACATGTGCCAGGATAACTCTCTCAAAAAGTTTACCTAGGACTGAGGTAAGACTGACTGGCCTATAGTTTTATGGGTCCTCCTTCCTCCCCTTTTTGAAAATAGGAACCACACTGGCCCTTTTCCAGTCCTCTGGCACCACACCAGAGCACCATGAGTGCTCGTAAAGCCATGCCAGGGGTCCCGCTATGACCTCTGTTAATTCCCTCAGCCCTGTGAGGTGGAGATCATCTGGACCAGCTGATTTAAATACATCCATTCCCTCCAGAAGTTCCCTAACTAGGTCCTCACTGACCCTAGGCCTGGGTGCACCTCCCCTGGGACCTACGGGGGTCCTGGTGGTGGGGGTGGGGAGGGGGGTGATCCAGTCCCTGCTCAGAAAAATGGAGGCAAAGAAATCATTAAATAAGTTAGTTTTAACTGGTGAGTTTTTAATTGAAACAGTGGATTTCATTTTTCTGTCACTGTATACATGTCATTTTCCTGGCACCTGCAGCAGCCTGCTGAAGGCAGAATTGGAGAAGGTCCTGATCCTTTTTTTTCTGCGGAGCCTGCCCACCATTCCCACAGCCAGGGGGTGAGCTGCCGGTGGGCTGAGTGGACCCTGAGCTGTGGGGAGTCCCGGTCCTTCCCTCCATGGTGGCAGTGCCCCTCAGGGCTGGGTGCTGCTCCAGCTCGGAAGTGCCTGATCCAACTCTTCCCTGATCCCAACTGGGCTTCCAGTATCCTGTGCACCCTCCCTGCCACCAGCACACCCATTGACCCTCCTGGCACCTACCTGTACTGCCCCAGGGGCAAGCCTGCCCATTCTCAGTTGGCCTCGGGTGTCCTGGTGGCTGCAGGTGCCTGCTGAAGGCAGAAGTGGTGAGGGTCCTGATCCTTTTTTTTTTTTTGGCAGAGCCTGCCCGCCTCTCCTGTGGCCAGAGGCAAGCTGACAGATTAATGGCTATAATGTTCCAAGTTGCAACATTGCAAACTCAACTACATCACAACATGGTTTAGTTTGTGATGACACAAACATTATTTGCATATATGTAATGTACGACTCCATTAAGCCATACAAAGGGAATTTTTTGTCATGTGTTCATGGTAACATTGTCATATGTACAAGCACCCCAAGAAGCTATGGATGGATAAAGGGAGAATAACTTTCTAGCTGAGTGCTGAGGCAACTTGCTTGCTTGCAGTGAGGGGAAGGTGGTAAGGGCAAATTTTTCTTTCCCAAAAAGAGAGACCCTGAACAGGTTTCCTTTTTTGTTTTTGTTTTTTGGCTCTAGGTGGCTCTCTGCTATGGGAACAAGGCTCACACAAGTAATCCTACTGATATCTTGCAGATAAGAGCTTGAATGAACCAGGAACCCTGAAGAAAATAGCATGTAGCTAGCTCCATTAAAATCTCTGTCATGGCAAGCCCTTTGGTACTATCTGGGTATACAGTATCTTGGACACTGGGTCCCTACACCTGATACAAAACTAAGGGCTTAGCATATAAATGGATACAAGAGAAAAAGATTAGGTTTGTATCAGCATCTCCCTTTATCATTTCTTAAAATCCTAAAATGAAAAAAAAATACCCCCACTTCGCAACCCTAGGCATACTGCCAACATACCATCTTGCCTGAATAAGCAGAGTAAATTGTAAGGCAGCTAAACAAAATCAGCAGGACCCATTTCAGAATAATTAAAAGAAGTTAAACCAACAGACCTCACACCCACACTCCCAAAAGATACCTTTCCATAATATAAGGTAAGTACTGTTCTAGCCTCCAGGGGAGCCTTTTTCGCCAAACCTGTAACTGAATCCCCAATGAGAAGTGAGTGGGGAACTGTAGAGAGGGCTACCCCACCTGGTTCTTTACAGGAAAGGAAAGTTCCTCTCCCATCTCTTTGAGTCACTGTCAGTTTGTCTAGCATATCATCATTTGGTTCTTCATACCTACTTCTTATAAGGGATTCCCCCTATCACACATGGACTGACTTTGGTAGTGCAATAAATGTACAAAGTGCTGTCCACTGAACTAAGTGTGCAAAAACAGTAGGGTGGGACATAACAAAAAACTAATAAATGTCTACCTCCTTGATCACAGAGTCCATATAAAAGAAAGCACGTCAGCATTCAGTGCGTTATTGACTCGTAGAACAAACAGTCTTGAGGTACCGTTGAGGGCAAGAGCTTGGCATGATTAAAAACAGAGGAAAAAAGCCTGATAGTTTATGGTCAACAGGAATATATGGAATTAAAATAAAGATTTTTAAATATGAGAAGCATTATTGTTGCAGTATTATCAATCTGTCTGGATTTCAGAGCATACTCCAGCCTTTGAAAAATGGGACTTAGGAATAAGCTTGTATGGGAAATGTAATACACAACTGTCTTTCCGTAAGAATCTCTGTGATATTTTTGGAAGTATTTGGCCACCGTCAGAGACAAAAATAATAAACTATGGGAACCACTGTTCTAATCCAGTATGGCAAGTCCCAGATATAAAAATGTCTTATTGACTACAGGCAGTCCTGGCACTTATGGTGGGTTACATTCCTAGAAAAGGTGCTGTAAGTTGAAACAATGTAAGTCAAATCTGATTTTCCCATAGAAACAATGTTATAATAGGGGGTTATGTTCCTGACCAAAGGCCTGATGCCCAAATTTTTATGGAAATGACCATAAACACCATATTTAAATCAACTATTTAATTTTATTTAATTGGAAGATGAAGCAACACCTTCACCAGGGTCATGGAATGGGCTTCTTTGGGGAGATTTTTGGGGAGACTTAGGGCCACTTATGGCGATTTGCACTTGTGACTCTCCACCATTTACAACCATGTTATCATTTACGGTGCTGGATCCTCGCACTTACGGCACTTACAGCATGATGGCATGACATTTGTGCACCGCCTGAGTTGCCATCATGCCATCATAAGTGTGAGGATCCAACACTGTAAGTAACAAAATGGGTGTAAATGGCAGAGCACTGCAAGTGCGAATTGCTGTAAGTCAAAATGATGTAAGTCGAGGACTTCCTGTATATATAATTAAAAGGTTCACAGATACTAACAATATATAAGGTTGTCTCTGAAATTCAGAAGGAGCATCTTCTCCCACCCTTAGACAGTTTTATCTCACAATCCCAACTTTTTGTCAGCATCCCCTTTCAATGCAAAAAAGCAACAGTGAGGATAATGCTCGAACAGGAACAGAAATTGGAAACAGGTTGTGTTGCTCACATGAAAGCTTTGCATTGAGACTGTTGCTGCAATCCTAATAACAAATCTTGCCAAGGCTAGAAGGAATCAAGTTACATTTCTGGAAACTGTTAAGCAAAGGCTGAGCGGTGTACAAGACCTTGCATTCCCAATGGAATCTCTCTGCTCACCAGAACTTTACCTCTGCATTGAGCCATTGCATGAAAGAGCATGAAGCTTTTCTTGAAGCTAGACTGCCTCTGCCCTGGAGAACGTCTCTTTCCCTCTTTTTCATCAACCCGCTAGCAGGGCTGCTGTTCACCAGTATGGTGCTGAAACACTGGGAGAAGGAAGAGGTTTGTGTGGCACTAAAGGGGAAAAGAGGGAGGGAAGCTGTGCAAACAGGCCGGGCCAAAGAACCAAAGCACAGTCAGATATACAGAATGTGAGCAGGGCCCTACCCTGACACGTGCACACCTTATAGTTAAAAAAATGACCTCTTAAGTTGGCGGGGTTACGATTCTAGTTTATTCATTACATTTTAAGAGCAGCCGTCAAAACCAGCCATTTCCACGAATGAAAAGCTGAAGCCAGAGAGCATCCAGCCTTGTCAGACATTCTGTATGAAGACTCTGGCCAGTCACCACTGGAAATCAAAATCTGCATGAAGAGGAAATACTGCTGAGATTTTCAAAACAGTTTAGGGGATCTGAACATTCATTTCTCATCTAATTCTCATTTTATTTTAATGGTGATTAGGTTTAAGTCTCTTCATGCTGGCTCTGAACATTTCAGCTTAAACTTCTACTGAGAATTATCCATGCTGAGTTGGAAGATTATCTTTTTTAATATAAGAACTTGCTAAAGACACTGTTAGCAACTGCAAATCAGAAAATCCAGAGGATACTACAGCGCAATTAGGAAATAACAATATGCATTAGATGCACGTAAATATGTTTTGTTTTTAAATAATGGAAAAATGAAAAAGGGATGCACTGTTTAAGACATCTCTCTTTCACATCAATTCTATCTGAGGTCATTAGTTGGTTAGATTTTGACAAAATTGAGTAGTTGATTACATTTTAAAAAGATTGAAAGAGTGTGTCAACTTCTTTCCTGGAATGAAAAAGATATAATAATTGCCCAGAGCAAAACATTTCATTTTAGTCTGTCAGGCTGGCAGAAAAGCTTTATTCACAGTCAGCTCAATAGCAAGCTAAAATTTTCCCCCTTGGAGTGGTATTGCCTCAGTGGAATATCAGTTCTGGAGCCTGATGTCCCATCCTCCCCTTCGGACCAGGTTTCTTGGGCAAACTACATTTTACCAAGAGTTATACACTCCTATGATTCATCATCCAGTTCAAAAGAAAATGTTTCACAATCTGAGACCTTTAGCCAGGCTGCAGGAGAGCAAGGATGTCAAAGTACAACTTCCATAAGACAATACACTAATTTGAAACAAAAATCACTTACGTCAATGCAACAGAATTGAATTAAACATTTATATAAAACTGAGTTAAATGAAATAATTTAGTCTCTCCTGACTGAGAGTAAATTTTTGGCAAAAATCTAAAATGTTCCTCATGGAAAATTCTGATTTTACAGAAACTGCCCTTTCATCATGACTAAGATTAGTCTAATGTTTATATGGAAAGCTCATGCACATTATGCCAAGCAAAAAAAACCGTTAACACATGAAGAGTGATTTGACATCGTTTTCCTTTTCTTTGCTTCCCATCCTCGCCAACAATAGTTATCAAACTTCTTCTAACTCAGCCATCATACAGGATTGCATAAACCTATAACTGCAACCAAAGCTACATTTTTAGTGTAGCATAAATAATCCTGTCACTTATATAGACTGTGGCTTAATGACAGCTGATCAAATTCCTCTTGCTGCTGTGCCTTCCTGATAAAAGGACTTTTACCATGACATCATTAAATAGTTCCATCAAGCTAACAAAACAGAACCCATTTTTCCACTCCTCTATAAAGCCTTTTTTGGCATCACTTCAAGGGGCTTAAATACAAGCAGCCAACCTCCAAAAGAAAGCAGCTTCTTGAGAGGCTTATGCCATTTAAACGAAAGCATGTCTGCTGAAACAATGGAAATTCTATTCCCCCTTCCCCTTAAAAGGAAAGGAGCTTAACTTTCTGCTAAGGCAGCTACATCTAAAGCCTCAGGCCTCTCTTGACACAACCCCAAAGAGCAGCAGTGTTGACATCAGAGTTCTCTCTCGCTACCATTTGGAGCTTCTCCTTTTAGACTCTCTCAGGTAAATCTGGCCCAATCACTTATGATGTCTGCCTAAATCAAGTCTTTAATGTATTTATCAGCAAAGCATCCTGGATAGTCAGCAAGTGTTATTTCCCCATTTAAACAAAGCCGCTTAGGAACATACCAGCGAAATAGTTTTCCATTTGGAAAAATGTCATGAAAACAAACTTTTCCTGGGAACAGAGGCATCAGTTTTGACAGGAAAGCTTTCTTGATTTCAGGATGGAATTGCTGTTCAAAACTGGTGAGGGCTCTTTAACCTAGGAGAGTCAATGGGCCAGTGATCAGGCCAAGCAACAAAAATACTGGAACAAGTTCAATCCCTGCTCTGCCTTATTCTAGCCACGCACTTGAACCCCAGCCTCTAACAGTCCAAGGGAAGGCCCCAAGCCACTGGACATCTGGCTATCTTGGAGGGGGCAAGCCTCCCAGTCACTGACATTTTATGAACAATTTCCAACAATCGTGTCTTCATCCAAACATGGAAAGTAACACTTGAAATTGCTTAAGTATTAGAAGACAGGAACATTGTGTCCAATGCAGTACTGCTTTTGCAGGTGAGGTACTGAGGTGCAATGAGACTAAGTGACTTTCCTGAGATTAAATGGAAAGTCTATGGTAGAGGATAGTCTATGCTATGTTCCTGAAGCATAACTACTAGAGTTTGTGTCCTGGGAAGTAGATTTGCACCTGATTGCATCTGTGTACTGCAGTGCTGGAATGGAGGTAGAGGGGCTCAAGGCAATGGTCAGGTTTCTCCTGTAAGGGGAAATGTTGCCAGGTTAACCCTCCCTGACCCCACAACACAGGCAGCTCTATAAGGTGAATAAGAATCCAAAGCTCTTGATTCAGCAGTTGTTGCAGGGCCAGAGAAAGTTTAACCTGGCTCTTTCAGCAACACCTAACACCTCCACTTGCAGCAGCTATTTCCTATGGGATGGGGGCTCAGGATCCTCTTGATTGTACTGCACTCCATGTGCCTATCAATGTGTGGGAGGCTGCTCTGATGTGCCGTAATCACAGCGCAGAGCTGACTCAATGGCCTTTTATACATATGCTCCAGGAGTGGAGGGAGGGGCACTTCAGAGCAGCTCCATGCAACTCTTATTCAAGCACCCAAAGCATCTTGTGCATCAACGTCCCTTCACTTAAAAATGCCAGTGGGGGTGCTTTAACTAAAGCTTGAATGAGCTTTAGTTAAAGCTCCCCCACCACCATTTTTAAGCATGGGGATGCTGATACATGAGACACTGGAGTCTGCTGGAGCTCAGTGATTATTATGCTCCAGGTGACTCGATTAATCTATGAATGATTAATTGATTAATCTCAGTAATTACAGTGTGTCAGAGCAGCCTTGCTGCTCATGTACAGGTGCCCAATTAATTGAGACTGCTGGACCGTGGTAATTAGTGCACTCCAGCAGTCTTTGTGTCTTGTGTATCATTGTCCCCACACTTCAAAATGGCAGTGGGGGTGCTTTAACTAAAGCTTATTAAATTAAATTTAGCCCCCACTGCCATTTTGAAGTGTGTTGATATATACACGATGCTCTGGGTGCTTTAATTAAAGCAACTCTCATAGCTGCTCTAATTAAAGTGCACACCCCCACCCCTGGAGCACATGTAAAAATGCCCATGTGGCCAAAGCCTCAAGTCCCAATCCCTCTATTTGGACACCTCCTACCATTTACTGAGTGTCCAGGGCTCAGACCCCAATCACCCACACTTAGTTATATTACTGCTACTTATGCTTCCTAAGAGTAGGACCACCATACCTGGCCAACCTCACGCTATAGGTTTGTGGTAAATTCTGAAAAAAAAAATCTTACAAGCTACATTCAGAGGAAGATACCAAGAGGCATACTTATTAGTAACAAAAGAAAGCAAGGAGAATAGGTTCTTCATCTTTCACGTGATCATGGACTCACATGGGTCAAAGTGGAGAAGCAGCAGTGTGGTCTACTGGAAAGAGAGATGGACCAGGAGTCACAAGACATGGCTCTTTTCAAGTTGTGCCGCTAACAAACCATGCAACTCTGGCCAAGTCATTCGCTCCCCTGTCTCTGGCTTCCCCATTTTACAAACGAGACTTCCCAGTTCATCTCCCTGAAAAAAGGAGAACTGCTCCCTAAAAGGATGCTTTCTAGTATATATTTCAGTCTAGTTTTAAATATTCCAGGTGATGGGGCTTCCAACACTTCTCGAGAGGTCCTATACTGAAATACTCTTCTACTGTCAGGAAGCTTTTCTTAATGAGAACACATTTTTCCTTCCTTCATTTCATCTCATTAATTCAAGCCACATACTTGTACATCACCCCAAATAGCCTCTCTGCTTTGTTTTGTTTTGTTTATATCCTTCAGCTCCCTGGATGAATATGGGTATGCATATTAATCTTTTTTCTTTTGTCCATCAAGTAAACCGCTTAATCCCCTGGTCATTCCACAGGTCTCAGATATCCTTTTAATTAGCCAAAACATTTCTGACACAGACATTTCCACATTATTCTGGGCCTAGGCACATCATGGTCATATAGAGGGAAACTATTAAGCTATTAAGCCAATGATAATGAGTGTGCCAGAGAGGAAGATTACAGCAATTACACAACAGGTCAGCTATTTCCTTAGACAACATGGTAACTTCTCACCTACAAATGAACCCTCTCAGATGAGACTGTCTAAAGTATTTCAGATCATTCGATGGGCTTTAGTCAAAGTACACAACTCATTTTCATTAAGGAAAACTGAATCCCTTGGAGATAACATTAATGGTCATAGCCAAATACTCCTCAGGACCCCACACATACACCAAAGCTCTTGTGGCTGTTTTTAAAACAGTGTCCTCAATGGAATTTCCCAGTTAGGTAGTATTTTCCAAAACCTGCATTTGCCAAAAAAAAAAAGAGAAAAGATTAACATACCCAAACTACATCAGCTAGATGATCAACTTCACAATTTGTACCTTTTTAAAAAAAACAGTCCTCCAAGACACTAGACAAACTCAAGAGTTGACCCTAAGCTGCTGGTGGAGGCAGCCATTTATGGAGCCCTCTGGGCTTTAAAAAAAAAGTCCCAACCTCTAAGGCAGGACCTAGAGGCTATACACACATATCATCTTTGTAACAGGATCAGCTGTGATGGGATGCACCCTTGCATACCTGATCCAATAGACAGTTAGAGACACACATCTCACGGGGCCATTTTCCCATAAGATCAGGTCCTTGCTTCTCCCAAACATTCAGGAGCCCAATCACATGAAACAACAGCTCTGGGGGTGTGGCCCTGACCCAGGGCATGTCTACAAGTGTGGAGTGGAGAAGCCTGTAGGCTGCCCATGCTCTTACACCATAAAAAAGCAGACATCCACTGTACAAAGGCAGCACAAACTATTACTAGGAATGGTTGTGCTCATAATTTTGGATATTTGTGGTGCAGCAAGGGGCAAAGACATCTATTCACTTAATTTCTGTGGCACTGTAAACATTTTAATGGTGGCACAAGGGTGATGTCCATTTGCAGCCCAAGGGGTACAATTATTTTTTCAACCACCACCAACATGACTCTCCTTGGAAACTACAGACTTGCACGTTATATGACAACAGCTCTTGAGTGAACTGCCTAGGACTCACTAAAAGCTAGTCTGTATGCTCTCTGCAGAAGGGAAGTGTGAACTCTTCTCCCCCCCAAACATTCTTGCAGTTTTTCCCTGAGTTATTATGATGCAATTGCGCACACACTTAAGGCTACATTTTCTGCTACATCTAGGCTTCTGTTGAGCATTATGTAGGCTTCTAGGGAGCAAGGTTCCCAGATACTGGGACTATTTCTAAAATTTAATCCTGATTTTTAGGATAACATAATCCAGCCTGAGGCAACATTCTCTGACTTGAGATCTGTTATTCCAGCAGCAATACTCCCATTCCCTGTCACACACATACTAACGTCCTGATTCCATCACACTGCATAGCCTATCCAACACTATTGATTTGACACCTGATGATTTAGGCCCAAGTAGAAATAGATGGGAAGGAGGAAGAAGGAAGAAATGGAAATATTCATGGCTGGTGCTTACTAGAGAATGAAGTGCCATATGGGATTTCCAACAGACTGGAGAGAGACACTATTAATTATAAGAGCAGGGACTGTTTGTTATAACTATATGTAACTGGTACAATGATCCCTGATCCAGAAACCATATTCAGAGCCAGGGCTGGCTAGGCTATAAAGGCAGGAGAAATGGTTGCCTATGACAGCAAACACTGGAGGTATACAAAATTAAAGGCTGCTCACGGTGTGAATAATTCAGGGGAGGACTCACATTTTCCAATTTGCCTGGAGCAGCAAAAACCAGAGCCAATACTTATGTGGTTAAAGCATGACAAACCTAATTCTGACCTGGCTTAGAGGAACACAAGTTGAAGGTCAGATCTTAAGATAGTCTATATTGACACAGCTCCACTAAAATCAGTTGTATCACATTCATTCACACAAGCCAAAGATCTGGCCTAGCTGGTAACCTGCTTTCACTGGGCCTACACATCATTGCAACTAAATTCAGTTCTGAGAATTTACTAGCAAAGTCAACATCATGCTAAATCAATAGTTCTTATTCTTGAAGGTGATATCCATCCTTAATCCAAAACACCAAATCTGACCTTGCACAGAATGTTATCTTAGTTATATGTGGTGCCTTCTTTTATTTTGATACAGCTATTCAACCAGTTCCTGTCTGAACTCCAGATCTGAAGTGCACCTAGGCACATTCTTTGCTTCTGGGTTGTCAGTGGAACTACTAATGTATTTAAAATGTAGGCACACACTTTACTAACTTGCTGAGTCCTGAGTCTTTAGTGAAGTATTGCTGCACGGCAAAATCAACACTGACACCGATGCAAAATTAGCATGCTTGCCCCTTTCTTTCTGTGCAAATTCAGTTAAGAATGGTCCGGTACCTAAAGTACTTGGCAAAGAGTTGGGTGTCCTAGTTCAAGACCTTGCATTACCCAGGCACCTGGAAGACTTTGAACAACTGACTCAAGCTCAGATTCAATCTGCAATCAATTGCATCTAAGTACCTTTAAAAGTCTGAGCCTTTAAGTTAGGCAGTTAAGTTACTTTAGAAAATAGTACTTGAGTATTTCAGAGACTGAGTCCCATTGTTTTTTTAATGAGGCATAAGGCAGGATATGAAGTGGTTTCCTAAGTACCTGAAGTCCAAAGACTGGCTCAAAATTGGCCCAACACATTAGGCACCTGTGTTTTGGAACTACAAAAGTTCCTTAATACTAAGGCTTTTGCACATGCCAGGTGCTTTGAGGGAACACTTAAGGACTTGTAATTTTGGGCAGCTCCTGGAGCTCTTAACCCCTGGATTGTCCACACATTAACACCCTAAAGTGGTTTTAAGCACTCATTAGGGTGCAGACAGAAGGGCAGCTCCCCACTTAACTCAGAACAGTTTGCAGAAGGTGTTCTGAGTTACAGTGATCCCCTGGAACAAGCAGAAGTGTGCTGTTGGCTCAAGGGTGAGGAGGAATCTAGCTGCTGGCTGGGAGCCTACAGCTGGTTTCCCCTAGCATTGGCCCCTCCCCTCTGCCAGCCCCTCTGGTCCAGAATGGGAGAGGAGAGAGCCAGGGAGCTCATGCTGGGGGCTCCCCAGCTGACTCTGGAGGCTGGCGTGGATGAATTGGAGCCCCTCCACCGGGGTGGGGGGAAGTTAGCCTCCAATACACCCACCCCAACCTCCAGCAGGGGCTGAAACCCTCCCAAACCAAACTCCCTCCACCCCTTTTCCCCCCTCCCATTCTGAAAAGAGGAACAGGCTGGCAGGCAGTGCTGACAAGTTGGAGATGAGGCTCCATTTTGAAACATCTTCATCTGACCCCTCATGCAGGAAGGTGTCAGTTTTTCACCCAATCGGCCATTTTTTAAGTTGTTTGCAGCCATACACTTCTGTTTGGTTCTGGCAATCAACTGCTTTCTGTGGCCAAATAAAGAGAAAATTGTCACGTCTATCTGCACGCAATGTGGCTCAAAGTTGTACCACTCCATGGCAGGATCTCTCTGATCTGCACGACCCACCTCCTGTTCCATTAAGGTGTGGCCACTCCCCACATATATGTTACCCAAGTTGAAGTCCTCCAGTATCCCAGGATCTCTCACATCCTGGCTAGTAGAGCAGGGATAGAAGTTTGTCCTGGCTCACGAGCTCTCTTGTGGCAACTCACAGCTAGACCTCCCAGTCCTGCCCCTGCTCACCAGGCCTCTAATGGCAAGTCACAGCTATGCAGGTGGAGGACAGTCAGAGGTTTCTAGACTCAGAGTGTGACTAATCCAAACTCCAATGTTAATAGCATTAACATTGATCAGCATTTGCGCAGCTCAACGTAAGGTGTAACAAGGCCCTTAAGTACACCATGGCACCCAACTCCTATCTATTTTAAAATCCTTCTGTTTTAAAATCACTGGGAGACATTTATACCACATCAAGACCCTCAGGGAAGGCTTTTCCAGGCATGGCTTTCCACACCAACTAGCTCATGCTGGCAGCATGAAATTCACTTTGATGATGGTGGTGGTAGAGACGTCTGCTGTGCTGACTATCTTTCCCAATAGCATAGTGGCTATAGCACTTGGCCATAAATGGGATTTGAAGCCTTCTTCAGCTTCAGGGAGTTTAAACCCAGATCTCTGGGGCATGCCAGATCCACCATGCTATAGGATAAGCTAGAGAAGGTCATTTCCTTTTGTTGAAGCTTTACCCTTGGACAGCCAAGAGCACACGAGTCATAGGGCCAGAAAGTAGACAAGCAAGAGGAATACTGTCTAATCCTTACAGTATTCAGAGGAAAGAGTCCTGCGTTTTACTCTGTGCAACTGGGATTATTTCTATTTGATACATGATCAAATCTAGATGGGACTATGATATTAAATTTCACCTCTGACCTAGACAAGGTCTTTATTGTATATGTAATAGAAAGCAGGCTGGGGTCTATATAGATTTGTAGCAGCAGAACCTTCACCTGGGACTGAAGCAACATGCATTCGTTCTGTAAATATTACTTTTTTATGCATTTTATTAAATTTACATCAAAAGTTAAGACATTCTCTGAAATCTAGTTGGAGCCATTCCAGACTCCTAGTTGTATCACTCAGTTTCTAATCTGAACCAGAGGAAGGAAACCTAACTGAGCAACTCTGACTCAAATCCTTGGCATTCACAGGGGGAAAAAAAAGTTGGTACTTTTTATTCATTTCAGAAACACACCTTTGACAGAAGAATAGCAAAAGAAGATTGCACGTGCACACATGCCCTTCTGAACAAATCCTTGCATTGCCTAGGAGACAGGAGACATTATATGTGTAGTGTGGGAAAGCTACAGGGCTCAGCACACCTATTTCTTTTTACTAATTGTCTAACTATGTCTGAGGTAATGATTTGACACAGATTTCCATACGGGGAGCCAAGTTCAATTGCGGCACATGTAAAATACCTGGGGCATGAGAACAAAACTTAGATACTAAACACCTTGGAACAAAAGAAAATAATATTTCTACTTGGACGTTGAGGAAAAAAAGACACCCCCCTCCCCACACACACAAATCCTCTACTTATTCATATTTTTTATGTCTGTAAAAAATAAACACAGGGAGGCACAATGTCGTCTATCAATAGAGTTCTCCAATTGAAAGCCTTCTTGCTCACCCCCCTTAACCCAATTTAGTGCATGGCCCTCAAGCTCTTTAATTAAAGTGCATAATGAATAGCCTTCAAATTCACTACAGAACATCCATAAACACAGTGGCATCCAGAGCACTCAAATCCTGCTGGCATTCAGGCAGGAGTCTCCCGTGTGAGCCAACTTCTAGATTTGCTGGTCTTTTGAACTGGTGCTAAGCTAGCAACAGAACTTGAAGGGAAGCATTCAGAAGGGAAGCCAGTGGCATGCTGAGGTTGAGAAAGTGCCAGCCATGCATAGACTTCACTCTGCCCCCAGACACTGACACCAACAGCAATTAAGCAGAGAGAGAGATGGATCTGGAACTCAAATCTCAAACTTTTCTTGGAGGGTTAATAGTTTTATAGTTGACCAATGCAAATAAGAGCTAAATGTAAAATTCATACTGGGATCCAGGGTGTGTTTTTGGAACCTCAACAAATTTCGAGTGGGAGGTTGCAGTTCCTGATGCTAAATGATTCCCCCTCCCCCCTTCCCCACATCCCTACTCATGCTGCAGGGTTTTGGAAACAACCTGATGTAGATTAAAAGAGGCAAATTCATTCTTATATGCAGTGGCATGACAGAAGTGAGATATTTCACTCAGTGGGGTTAGATTCCAGAGCAAAATCAAATGAGAGATGATAGAATTAAGAATACATAGGGGTTGATGTTTGGAAGGATAGTTTGTCAGACCATACATACTTAATACACACATGCACTTATTTGAAATTAGGCTCGGCAATGCTACACTCACTAGCACCACAACTGAAAGGGACTTGAGGGTCATGACTGACCACAAACTGAATATGAGCCACCAATACAATGCCACAGCTGGCAAAAGCAAACAAATCGCTGGCTTGCATCTACCAATGCAACTCAAGCAAGACCCAGGAAGTCATCCTCCTGCTGTACTTGGCCTTGGTGAGGCTGCAGCTGGAGTACTGCATTCAAGTCTGGGCTCTGAACTTTAGGAAGGATACGGAGAAGCTTGAGAGAGTCCAGAGGAGAGCCACATGTATGATCGGAGGACAAGAGAACAAGTCTTATGAGGAAAGGCTGAAAGCTATGGGACCTTTCAGCCTGGAAAAGTGAAGGCTCTCAGAGGACTTGGTGGTAGCCTATAAGTACATCAGGCGTGTGCATCAGGAACTGGGAGAACGTCTGTTCACCAAGGGACCACAAGAGAAGACAAGGTCTAAGAGTCACAACCTCTGGGAAGACCATTTTAGGCTGGACATAAGAAAAAACTTCTTTACTGCCCAAGCCCCCAGTGGAATAGATTCCCCCCAGCAGTGGTGCAAACACCTACTCTGGATACCTTTTAGATACACTTAGATACTTATCTTGCTGGGATCATTTGACCCCAGCAGATTTCCTGCCCCTTGGGCAGGGGGCTGGAGCCAATAATTTTGCGAGGTCCCTTCCAGCCCTCATGTCTATGAAATCTATGAAATCTATGAAATCTATTAAATGATCTGCATTCAGCGTTGTCAGCCCCAAATGTTCAAAAAGAATGAGTTCAGGTCTCAAAGAGACACAAGATGATATTTTTAAACCAAAGAATGTTATAGAGGAAAAAAAATCTGTTCTCATACGTGTTTCCTGGTGTCCATGCCATTCGAGTTTGCAATTTCAAGTCTCTCTTGTTAACCCTGAAGACTAGAGAATTTAAACCAAAGAAAAACCAAACATCTTTCTTCAGTCCATGAGCTGGGGCTGTAAGAAAGCTTTAAATATTATGAGGCTCGCTGTTCAGTTGTGAGGGTTGGCAATACTCTGCCTGCTTCAGTCATAGCTTGGTCATTCAAGTTGACGAGCTATTCCAGACTCATGCCACATAAAACCCTAAGAAACCATAATGTGTTTTTGTCTCTATGGTACATCTCTGCACATGTGCATGTGCACACACAAACATTCATTTGTCTGGGGGTCTGGAAAATATAAGGCAAAAGGGAAATCTTCTCACTGAGTCACCACAGGAGCTTCTGAGAACCTCTAAAGGCAGTCAGGCACTTTTCTAGCTCCTGATAGCTTTCAGCGAGTCATAAAAGGTTCTGCATTACTCCAATGGCTCTCCTTTCTCCTGGCAGCCTTCCATGTCTGTGAAATAAAAGGCTGAGGTTTCCAGTAGTGGTGGGAGAAGGGTTAATAAGTCATTCTGACTAACTGGTTAGCCTTCCCCATTTCTCTCCTCCTCTCCCCACTTTCTTTGGCTCTCACTACCACCCCCACCTTCCCCCAAATACAGTTTTATTACTTCACAGTTGCCAGACAGAACCGCAAAACCCCTGTTGACTGGCCTTCTGGAATCCAAATACACACAGTATAATAATCCCAGCAAATCTGCAGTCTGAAGTGATTGGATATGTCCTAAATATAGTATAGACTGTGGTAGTAACTCTGCAGACTTGATTTTTTCCAAGTAGGGAAATGAAAGCTTTCATCAGATCAAGATTCCAGTATATTTAAACCAAGGGAGGGCTTTTCAGTTAACATCATCAGTAACATTTCAGGTGGTGCTGGATTTTGAGAGATCAGCATGGACTCATATGGACAAAATCTAAAGAGATGCTACAGCTTTGTTACCAGCTAACTCAGGAAAGAGCCCTGATGGACAAACATTAAGTCTTCAATGCAGTGGAGTTATGGAAGGGGGATATTTCACTCCATGGGACTAGGACTCTAAAACACAGTGGCACAGGAATTGAAAACACTATGAATTCATGCAAGCTGATGCTTGGGGGAAGCTGTATAGTCTACTGGCTACAGCATTGTAGAGAGGCTAGCAAACTAGCTGCCTTTCCCAGCTCCAATTTGTTCTGTGACCTTCAGCAGGTCTCTCTGTCTAAGCTTTTGCTCGTTTTTCTACCGTCTCCCCATTTTGCCTAGTTCTGCATAGCATTCATTGCTGCTGCAATTGTTACCAATGTATTAGTAAAATGCCTCTCTGGATTGCAGCTATTAAGTGTTATCGCACTACAAACAGCAGCAGAACTTATCTCCCATAACATCTGGGAAGAATAATTCCTACGGTAGCACAAGTCTACTCCTACCAGAGAGGAAAGCAAAAAAGATGGCAAGTCCCTATTGTACAGACCTGTTATAGCAAGAACCTTCACTTTCTTCACTAGGGGAGAGGGGTTTCTTTACTACCCTAGATGGCTCTCACTCTCAGTTTACCTGCTAATGTGAAGAAGGGCAGCGAGGCCTTGGCGATAGAATGCCATTATATGACAGGCCTCCTTCAAGCTCCCACTGCTGTAGGGGTAATTAAGGAAGGCAAAATGCCTCCAGGTTTCCCCAGTTTGCAGAGGGCCTGTTCTCCTCTCTAACTCATTAGGAGGTAGAGCAGGCACTCCTTCCTCCTGTGAATCTGTTCCAAATCCCACCGGAGTGAATAGAAAGATGCCAAATGCTTTTGATGATCTTTGGATCAGGTCCCTGCATTGCCTTTCTTGGCTCCTCTCCACGCAGAGAGAAAGGACTTTCTATTCAAGAAATTACAGGCACTAACAATTTGCCTGGTCCCTAAAAGGCAGTATGGTAGGGAAAGCATCCACAAATGCTTGCTCCTCTGAGTAACATTCATTACAGCAGCTCATGCAAGAAAGCCTCAAATTGCTAAGCTGCTTCTACCGGGAGCTTAGGAAAGTCAGACGTTAAGGTTGTATACACCTCTCGCCACTTCTCGGGTAGAGCCCACACTCATGAAGGAAAGCAAAGTGGCTACAGCTGTCAGTAAATTTCCATCTCTAGTGCTGGCTGGTAATCAGGAAATGAAAGCAGGATGTATTCCCCCTGCCGCTGCAATGTTTTGTCTGATCTTTAACCTCACTGATAAACTGTCCTTTTCTTTTCGTCTGAGCGCAATTTAAATTTTTAATTTTGCTCTAATGAGTATTGACTAGCTTGTGTGCGACTCAGCTTTAACTTTGATTTATCACCAGAATAGATGGAAATTCTTTATTAAAAAATCATTTGTGTTTGCATATTATTGTGATTTTCTTCTTAGAAAGATGAAGCAATGGACTTTTGGCCACGTTTTCTGCCATTTTAACTTTTAATATGAATGCTGGCCTTCGCTGAGAAGATTCCAAAGTCAAGAGCATGTGCAAGTATGATCGTTGCCCGCAGGGCAGAAAAACCCAATAGTGAACCTTGTTATAGGGATGCAGGAGTAGTGGGGTAAGCTTTCCACTACCTAGTCTCCACAGTGCCATCTAGTGACAGAACCTAGACAAAGCCCACGGTGGACTCCAGATAATGAGTCTACCTGCATCGTTCCCTATGATGATTCCTGCTGGGAAAGACAGGGACACTGGAACTGCTCAGTACCATGTGCAGCCTGACTGCAGTCACTCCTCTTGGGAAAGGCAGGGTTCAGATGAACTATGAGCTTCCACAGGCATTTGTTTCTTCCACCCTTCCTCTGTCTTGTATTCTTGTATGGCAAAACTGACAGTTATGTATTGCTTTTCATTATTTGCATGCCAGTGACACCTGGAGGCCCCGGTGATATTGGGGTTCTGTTGTTCTAGGCAATACGCAAAAACACACAGATTGAGATGGTCCCAAAAAACCTGGCAAGGAGGGGTAGGAAACCAGTTCACGAAGAGGAGAAGTGACTTGGCCAAAAATCATAAAGGAGGTTTCTGAGGGCCAGAAATAGATGCAATGCCTCCCCCAGGGAAATCCAGTGTCTAACCACTAAATCATCTGCTCCCACTGTGCTCTACCAAGTTGTAGTCTTAAAGAAGAAGAAAAGCACATGTTCTACCAGTTCTTCCATTTTAGAGCACACCGAAAGGGTTATTTCTTCTCTTCCTCTCAATAAAGCAAAGGATAAAAACTAGAGTCAGATTAGTAGCCACAAGGCCAAGCAGTTATTACAGACCAACAGCAGTTGGAGCCCTTTCTGCTCGTTGGCTGGTTTTCCTAACCACAATACCATTTCTTCGCATATTTTCCATGGAACAGCATTGAGGCTTCAAAACCCAAGCTTTCATGGTCACAAGTAAAACAATGGCATTATCCTTTTGAGTTTGTCTCAGTGGTCATCAGAGTAAACATGCTTAGGGCAGATACATTTTTGCAAAAAAACAGCTCAAATGAAAGGGAAGAAACCTTTATTCTTCAGTGTAAATGGCTGGAGGGACAAAATAGGGAGTCAAAGAAATTATGCTGAATTGCTTTAACAGTATTACTTCCAATGTATGCCAATTTAAGTCAAAGCAGTGAATGGAAAAAAGTACAGATTTGAACAAAATGGCAGAACTGATATGTCAGAGCATAGCTATGCATATTTGATGCACAAGGTAGCTATTAAGCTCTACCATATAGATAACCCTCACCTATAAATAATACTAGGGTTTCTAGGGGTTGTAGATATTAGTAATATTAATATTAGATATTAGTATGAATCCCCTGGGAATGAATAGCACCACATACCGTGCCAGCCTGAATTCCAGTCCAGCTCCATTGACCTGATCTCTCCAGTACAAACTGTACACCATGCATATTTGAAAATACAAACACACACAAAAAAAAAACCTACCAAAAAACACTCTCTCTGGGAAGAGGATAAGAGGAAGAGCAATGGCTTGATAGTTCATTTGAGTCATGAAGTGCATGTTTGTCCCTAGCCTAGAGGGCTGGTGAGCCAGGACAGGTTTTCATTTCTGCTCTAGGTGAGGCTGTGTGAGAGATGGGTTTTGGAGGCAGGTGGGAACATGAATCTGGGAGTCAGAGAATTAGTGGGATGGGGGTGGTTACCGAAATAAGAAGTGGAAAGGAAATGAGGGTGGGGGAAGAGTGGTGAAATGAAGCAAGTCAGCCACTGAAAAAAGTAAACAAAAAAACCCCCAAAAGAGAGAATTTAAGAAGGCAGGTGCTTTCATGCCCCGGACCTAGGAAGGAAGCCCCAGCTCTTGGGGATCTGATCTGGCCCCCTACCTTGTTCACCCCTCCTACCCTCCACTTCTGGACCTGTCCATGCCCTGCAACCTGGCTAGCTGGCATGTGCTCTGCAGGTTGTTTGCACAGAGTTGCACTGCTGGGGGTGGGAGGGGGTGTTGGCTTGGTGCCAGAACCACCCCCCAGGCAGCAGAGTTCAGGGGTGGAAAGTTTGGGATTGGGGTGCAGGGTGCTAGTCAGGCTTCTGGGAGGTGCTGGGAGGTGGCAGCAATGACGGAAGGTGCCTTTGGGGGGAACTACTGCCCCTGCAACTTGGGTGGGTCATCTGTGGGGATAGGGCACATATTAATGAAACACAAGCTGGGTCACACACATCAGAGATAAATGGCTTCCCCTCAGCCATTCATCAGAGATAAATCTGCTCTGGAGTGCCATAACTTAAAGCTGGCTAAAGTGTCCTTAAAACTAGTTTCAGGTGTTAACATGTAGATAATCCAAGGGTTAAAAGCTCCAGGAGCTACTTAATTTATGTGTAAGAAGGCCCCATCAGCAGCTGTCTGGGCTTGAAAGGAGGGGGAACAGAAAAGTGAGAGGGACCACAAAGCAGGTATATAAGAGGAAATTATGTTAGATTCTATGCACACACCACAGATCTTTGCTCTTTCGTCCAAAAGGAAAATCTGACCCATGATCTACTCCTCTCCCCATTTTTAATTTTGTATTCTATATTTCATTGCAGTGCTTTGATTTCCAGAATTTTTATTTCAATATTTATATCACGGCACAGGAGCATCTCTAATAGTGCAGAATGATTCATGCTGATGGCATTACAGGCCTGCAGGTCACGGTGCAATGGTTCCCTACTATATACCATGGTCATAGTCACCATTAAAGCAGAATTCATAGCGAAAGAAAATTTCCTCTTCTGTAATAATAATTAAATACAACGATGAGAGAAGTAAAAGAGTTGATATTCTTTCCCCAAAGATGCCACTGTACTATAACCACCACCAAAGAAACCACATTTAAAATTTTATTGGAAATGTATGGGCAGAGAGAAGTGTAAATTTAGGTACATGGTGGAAGAGGAAGCCTGGGGTACTGTTCCATTGTCTAACTTTTAATAAACTACAAAAAACAATGGAAAAGTAATGGCGGGGAGGGTGGAAAGAAACAGCTGTACTTGGTAGTGCCCCTTAAATCAAAACGTGATACAACTTGAATGTAAACCAGTTACATGTTATATCACTGTTGCTAAGGAAGGGAGTGGGCGGTAGCTCTTGGACAGACACAGGTGTTTTCCCATAATGAGCCAGAGTGATAGAAAATATTTTAGTCTTTTGGAACAGATGAATTCACAGCTCTGCAAAGAAATACAAGATAGATGCATTCTTGTCACACCTGGTCTTTACCCAAGCCTAGACATGCACCAAGCATTAAGACATGGAGTTGAAAGCCAGAGACCCTCCCTTTGAAAATAGCCTCTTCTCTCTAGAAGTAGTATGTGATCTACCTCAAGGCCTCTCTCTTTTCTATTCTTCCACATCCAACAACTGGTACTAAAAAAGAAAGTCTTGGGGCTGCTAACCCTCAGCTAGTGTAAAATGTGTTTGATCCAGCAGTGAAAAAAAAGCATTTGCTATAGTTTCTACAATCCAGCTCTGTCCCTTGATTGTTAAGTGCTTTAATGGTTTTTGTGATGGTTGGTCAGTTTTGAAAAGGCAAAGGCAGTCTTTTTTGCAGCCCATCACTATCCTGCACCACACCCACAGCTTTTGCAAGCCAGCTTCTACTCTCTTAATCATTACCAAGTGCTGTGTGGGCAGCTCCCAAAGCCACCCAGTTGTTTGACGCTGTCTCTGTCACCAGCTATAATTTAATAGTTTCTAACCAGCCTTGGCATTTCAACAGCCATCAGCAATTTCAATATTGTCTTTTCTGGCAACATTTCTAGCCGTACTGGTCTCTGCATGCTTCAGTCTTCTACTCTGTTTAGTGGTCAGTTCTTGAATGCACCCAACACTGGTGAACGTGCTTCCATGAGAAGTGGAAAGAGATGCTGAACATATTTCTTGCAGGCTAGCTTTAGTGTTGGGAGCCTGGCAACACAACAGATAGTAGTGAGATACTGAATTCTTTATTAATTCATTCATTTGTCACCCTGTCAGGCTTTGCCTAGGCCTTTACAGAAACTCCTTTTCAAGCAGCGTAAATGTAACCAACTTAATTAAGTTAACCAATTAAGTTTAAGTTTAACCAATTAAGCTACATGAACTGCTACATAAAGAAGTTGAATGAAGATTGTTCCAGTGTAAACTGTTTGCTTAAAGTCACCTGTTATATTAGGACAAATATCTTTGGTTCATAGCCACGCATCCTTAGGCATACAATGTGGTTCACTGTCACTTTGAAACCAGGACTTCAAAAACACTTGAAAAATTACCCTTGGGCCTGCTGAATCTCAAGT
This sequence comes from Crocodylus siamensis, assembly GCF_052110815.1. Lineage (NCBI taxonomy): Eukaryota > Metazoa > Chordata > Crocodylia > Crocodylidae > Crocodylus > Crocodylus siamensis. Next base: position 14,337,927 of record NC_143405.1, on the reverse strand, counting down.
GGACACAGGTGGCTCCATTTGGAAGTGGCTGAATATATCTGTTCCTGTAATGGTTTGTTTGACAACATTTAGTCTTCACAAATATAGTTATTTTCCTCTTTCTTCCTCTTCCTCCCCTCAATTACTCACAGCACCCAGAAAAAGCCTAGGAAAACTCAATTAGTTGAAAGCAAAGAAAGTTATGGCTTATGAGCTGTTTTCTTCTGTGATAGGGCTATGGCATATTGGTTGAGAGCAGAGGCTTGTGCTGCACCTCGCTGAAATCAGAAACAGAGGAATCTTTACCGTTTGAGAGGAAATGCTGTCCTCTGTGCGTGGACTATAAACTGCAGACTACGGTGTTGTGTCTAGATATCTAAACTAACTTCAAACAGGTTACTTTCAGAACCAAATGTAGTCTAGCCTTGGCAGGATGGCTTAATTTGTAAGCAGCATGGAAAATTGGCTCACTGAGCTCCAGGCTGCCAGGGCTAGATCACATCTGGTACCCAAACATTGGTTCCTTTATCCTGAGCATTTTGCATTTCTGGAGGTAGTTTCAAATAACGTGCATATCTTGAAATCTTGTTGTAGTACTGGTAGACAGGCAGAAATATATATCTTTTAAAAAGTCATCTGGTGGTATTAAAGGACAAATAAAATGCTTCCATCTTCTACTGCTGGATGCAGCATGCTTTTTCTTGTCTACCTCTTTTGGCTAGCAGGGTTCACGTGGCATTAACAGCACTAAAGGCATTCTTAGCTCCAGCAAGAATGTTGTTGTCCAGGACCTTCTAAAACTTGGGGCAGACACTTCAAAGGTGGGGGAATAAAGTTAACACCAGGGCCGAAAAAAATGAGAGCTTTATCACTGCATTGAGAGGAGTCAGGATTGTGTGTAACAAGTTGGATTTTCAGAGTTGGCTAAAAGATTTTAAAGACTCAGACCCTTTAGAAACGAATGGGATGTTGATATCCAATCCTCCTAGGCTACTTCAGGAAGGAAAAAAAAAATCTGTCACTTTGCTACAGATGCATAAATATGAGTATTAATAAAGTGCCCTAATTTTCAGAACTGTGCAGCACTCTATTCCCACAGGAGTGAAAAGCAGCTGCAGGCACTCAGTATCACTGAACAGATTCAAACCAGGCCATTTTTTAATTTGGATGCCTGCATTTTGAGCAGAAAAGGCCTGGTCCATCACCACTTAAAGTAAAGAAACATTCAATTTTTCATTCAATAGGCAGCTGGATCAGGCTCCAAGCTGGAAAAAGTCCTGTTCCCATTAAAGGCAAAATTCCCACTGATTTCAGTGGGTGCAAGATCAAGTTCTGATGTCCTGGTGCTGAGTACCCCAGCTTCCCTTTGCTACCAGGAATCAGCTCAGAACCTCCCAGGATCAGGCCCTCCATTCCTGGAGTCACTAAACTACTACTGCATGACTCTGTAAGAAGAGACGGCACTAACAGTAGATCTCTATGTGGACAGCTTCTCTAATGCAGATGTATATATATTTCCTTCCTTCCCCAGACTGCAAAAGGAGGGTGAGGAGGTGGCCAGCAAAGAATTTCCCAGAGAAAAGATCCTTTGTGGAAGTAGAGTAATTTATCTCCTATTAGGGCTCCAGAAGGGGTTATAATCACCGCATGATTTGTAGTTTGCCACAAGTGTGCTTAGTGCCAGCATGCTCCTGAGGCAGCTCCAGAGGCCTCTTCTGTGGGCTGAAAACTTGAGGTTTCTCTGGGCTAGCTCTGAAATCCATATGAACAAGCCTCTTCTACCCAGCACACCCCACGCACACCTGGATACCGTGTATGGCAATGTTACAGTTGTGGCATGGTTACTGGGAGTTTTATTCAATTGCCTTTTCAAAGGTTTCTTTTCTTTCTCCCCGCTCTGTGGAGTTTGGCTAATGTCCCAAAGGCTTCACTGATGAAGCTGAACAACTCAAGTGAAAACAAATTGAAACCGAACAAACAGCCTTCCCGCACCCCCCCCTCCATGCAGAGCCAGGGCTTCTATTGCCAAAGTTACTTTCAAACTTCTCAGAGATTTTTCATTTTGCTAATTGTTTTATTTGGCAGCACCCTGACATGTCTGCCAGCTCCTGATGGCATGAGCCCACACAAGGCTAAGCATGGGTCGCTTCTTCACCAAGTTGTGCCAATGACTCTTGCTACCAGGGTGATTTAGCATCCCTTTTCACTTATATGCCTATATGCAGAGTATGTGCAAACTGAGACTGAGGTGGAGTGGAAAAACAAAGGAGTCTTAATCACTTTACATCTCCCCTTCGTTTTAGTGTCACCTAACCTGTAGCATAAAGAAAATGCAGGAGCTCTGAGTTTGTTTTCATCTCGAATTATCTACAGGCTCAAGAATTTGTTTCGGCTAGTGGGTATCACTAAGCAGAGGGATTTATTGGCCATACATCTTTTACCCAGAAAGCTGTATCATAACGGGCAGGGAAAAGAATGTATTGCAGCTGCTATAGAAACTCTGCACTCCATTACAAGTCCATCTTGCTCAGGAAGTTTGACTGCTTCACTGGTCCTTTATAATGCTCAAGTGATGTGAAACAGCCAGCATTTAAAACAAGAATGTGCATTTTTTTTCCTTGTGTAACTTTGCAGAGTGCACATACCCAATCTTTGCCCCCCGCCCCAAACTGCTGCTGATAAACATACCCTATCTCCCCTCCCACATCTGCTCCATGTGTCAAATCCCAAGTGAGGCAATGTAGTGAGCTTAGGAAAGACCTAAGTTTGCTTACAACACAGCTCTCAGGCTTTTCCTTGGTTGACATTCATGGTCATTTTGGAGGTGCCTTTGCTGCCTGATTTCTAGGATCTGGCATCACTGCCAGCTTGGCAATGGTGTCTTGGTGAATCCTAACTTTCCAGGCGACAGCAAAAATGGTTTGTCTGTGATCTGGCTAGAACTCATAAGAAAAATAGTTAAAGATAGAACTGCAGAACTAGCTTTTTATACCAGAGAGTTGACCAAGAGATTCTTGTGGGGGAAACATGGCAAATGTTGGGAATTTTTTGTCCGATTGGTTTTAAAACCATTTGGTGTTCTCTCCTTCCCATGCATAGTCAACTACCTTAGGTGAGAGGTAGGCCCTTTGAAAAGGCAGGGGCTCCCAGATGTCATTACAGGCAATTCTGTAGCTCAGGGGTGAGCAACCTGAAGAAGCCAGGGCCAGAAAAGGATGGAAGGAGGGGGCAGGGGTACTGCAGCCTTTCTCTTTCCTCTCTGCTCTCTTCCTTAGCTGATTGTCACTGCCAATTTTGCCCCTCTGCACAGTCATTTGTCACATATGTCTGCAGCACTCCTGCAGTCTCCACTTAACATTGCTATGATTGAGCACACACATGACAGCAGAAGACTGGGTGACTGGTGGTGTGGGAGTCACAAGTGTAAGCCTACTGTTTGCAAAAGTTGCCAACTTGTGTTGCCAAGAGTTGCCAACAAGTCATCATGGCAGTATGAGCCCTTTGCTACTAGGTTTATCAATACTGAGGTTGGGGACAGCATTTTCCAGCATGCCATATGGACAAAGCAAAACATATAGCACACAGGCCCTTTGACGGCATCTCAATTTGGGCACCCCAAACCCCTAGATACTTTATATCCTGGCCAAGTTTTTGTAACACCAAAGCCTTATCACTAAAAACCCTTCGGCATTTTTCCAACATGGTTAGCACTCTTGGCCCATTGAAATGCAACATTAGAGGGAGTTTGATGGTCAGAATACTGGCACTGGAGTTGAGGCCTACATACATAACCAGGACCAAATCTCAGTCTCACCGGGTGTGTCTACATGTGCATTTACTGTGCAGTAAGCAGCTTTTACACCGGCATCTGCACATGCAGGTATTACAGCGCAATAGCATTGTGTGTGGACTGACTTGGGACTAAAGTTAGCCCCAAGTCAGACCACAAACACAGGGTTACTGTGCAGTAAGGCATCTACATGTGCCTTACTGTGCAGTAACTACTCGGGCTCAAGTCGGCCTAAGTCACTATAGTTAGGGTACAGTACAGAGGTGCGCATATAGATGTGTGCCCATGCTGTGCAGTAATTTTCAGTTCCTGCACAATAATGGTACATGTGCCCACTGAGGCTCAGCTGGATAGATATCATAGATCTGTCTTCCATATTGGGGGGAGCTTAGGTATTAAATGAGTGAGGCCATAACTATCTAGGATACAAAGACTTAATTACAGGCTGTCTGCCTGTGAATGGATTGAGCTGTTTTCTAAATGGAATTCACTGGTAGGGGAAGAATAAGGAGTATGATGCTCCTTCAGGGAAATTGTTCAGCTTCTGTGAAAGTGAATATTGTTCACACTGCTATTCAAGACCACTCTACTTTCCTCTCAGGGATCACAGCTGAGGCCAGCAATCTTAGAGCAGCCCTTGCCAGCTGTCCCTGCCCAGCCTGCAAATCCTGCTAAAGACATATGCCCATTTTGGATAAGGCTTTATGCATCAAGCTAGAGAAAGGTGGCCAGGAAGGATGGACTCTTTCAACATCCAGAGGGTGAGCATTTTACCACTCCAGGCAGATTGCTGATATGCCAGGTAGCTGCTAACATGAACAGCAGCAACTCATTCAAGTTCAAGGTTTATCCTGTCCTACAGAAGGGATAAGGAAAGGCAAGAGAAGCCTGGAAGAATGAGGACTGCTCATGTTCTAAGCACACACCCCAGCTGTGCAGATAAAGGACTGAGGGAAAACATCATGACAGTGCCATACAGACGTCAGTTTGGACTAGAGAGCTAGGCTGAAAGAAGAGAATGGCAATAAAGAAACCTAGAGAATAAAAAGTTACCTCAACAAGAACAGAAGTATGACAACTGCAAGATGGCTTACATAGCCCCCAAAAGCGAGCTGTGTTCTGGAGTTCACAGAATCCCTGAGCCTCTGGCAGAAGTGGTCTATGGCAGGAGTGTCTCATTCACTAGGCCTGTTTGCCAGGTCAGGATTGCAAGGCTTGTGGGCTGGAGGACCCACCTCCAGCGGCAGGGCAGTAGGTTGTACTTGCATGGCTCTGGGCCCCAGAGGGTGAACGCTTCCTCTACTTGATCCCTGCTTCTCTCCTATGGAAGACTTGATGTACCAGTGGCAACTGAGGACCCGGAATTTGACAGCAGGCAAGGGGGTAGTGGGCAAGCTGTGGTGGCATTCAGCCCTTGCATTACAGAGCCATGTCAACAAACTCAGCCCACAGTTCAACCACTTGAAGGCTGCCCATATATATCCATCTTGACTGTGAGGCGAGGGTGAGGCAAAGGCATCAGGAGGAAAGGGCTCAGACACAGAATGCCAATTCCAACAGAGCTGAGTCATGCTGTCAGAATGTGCTGCATACTGTACATTGTCTTACACGTAAACTAGGTTTCCTAAGAAATACAGTCTCCTAATAATTTCTTGAGTAATCTTTTGTATAAAACTGCTCAGCCCATTGCTCACAGGTTTTCAGACGTGTTTCAGCTGAAATAAAATGCTCCAGGCCCTTCCATTATTATTACTCATGGAAATCAAGCAGTTGTAGGAAAGCCAGCAGAACTAACTTCCAGAGGGTCTCAGGATCTGGAGTGCCTATAGACTGTGCTTGGACTGTGTGTTGAGACGCCCTGACAATGTTAGTAAGAACTCACAGTTGTGCAACTACTCAAAAAAAATGCACTTTAGGTATTCAGATACTGTTCCTGGGTTTTTAGTCAAGTTTCAAGTTTTGAAATGAATTGCATCAAAAACATATTTATCCCCCTCACCCTACCATAACATAAAATGTACCACACCCCAACCACAACTGTAAACTCTTCAGACCTGGTCAATATTTAAGAAGGAATGGCACAATGGTGATGTTCTCAACAACATGTAGGCACCTAACAGTCCCATTACCAATGGATGGTTTAAACTGAGTAACCCCAGAACAGCTCCACATAAGTAGCTCCAACTTGATTAAACTAATCTGTAGTAATGGTCCTCCTCTCATTTAAGGGATAGAAAATACAGGTACTATTCCTACCCACAGACTTCGGCTGTCAATTCAAGGTGTCTGGCAGAATTTCTGGGAGCGCCTTTTTTTGTAACAGAATCCAAACCCCAGAGTTGGTAGTTTGGGCTCTTTATGTAGTGCATGGGGAAGAGGTGCTTCACAACAGGACCCAGAACAGCTAGCATGGTGATCAGAGAACCATCCAAACCCCTTGTGCCTTGCTCTGGGCAACTTAAACCTGGGTCATCCCCACCTACTCATGGCTTCAAGGATGTGCTTGTCAACTCAGGATCCACTTAAATAAGTAACCCATTGACTTGAGTCTTGGGTACCTTCTTTTAGGACTGTTACTGTATTCATTAATATGGAAAATACAGTTAAACCACATACAAACACCTTTCCCCTTAAAAGGTTCCCCGCATGTGAAGGTATCTTTCCGGAATTGCACTTCAACCAGATTACTGATTGTCTATGCGGCACTAACAGCATGCTTATCACTCCAACTAGTTACTATTATTTCCTGCTATAATAAATGTCTCTTCAGGTTAATTCTGTAGTAAAACAGAGACCCAGAGGGGAAGCTGGTTTTACTTGTAGCACTTCACCCAGTTATAAAGGAACCCTGAAGCTAGGGGAGAGGAACACTGAAAGCTGGAAGACTGGATCTACTCATCACACAAGGCAAGGGGTTGCCTTGGGCAGCCAAATGTTTAGAAGTAGTCTATTGTGCAAGTGACTGGAGAGATGGGAGGGACAGATATTTTCCAGTTTGCGGAGGAAGAAACCCTGGAGCCAAGAGAAACCCATTTGTCACAAGCCACCAGCTTAGCGTTCAAGACTTTATCGTTGAAGAAACAGTATCAGGATCATGTTGCCAAGCTGGCTTATTTGTGACCCAACTTTGCAAACAGAGGAATACGAGGACTTTAAAAAGCCATGTCTTTCTGCAGCTGTCAGATTGAAACTCCAAATAAAAGGCCAGCAGTCTCCACTCATCCCTCAGTCTCTTTCACTCAGATTTTCCAGTGAATATGCAGTTGTCTGACTGGGCTTGTGTAGTTTGGAAGCATATATAATCCTAACAGAAATAACAGAGCAGCTCATTCAAAGAAGCGGAAAAACCCAGCCCAAGCTTCTGTTAGGACATGGGAAGGGTGGGGAAGAAAAGTGATTAAACATGTATCTTGAAAGTTTTCTTACAAGCAACAAAAGAGTAAAGTTGTGAATATGAACAGGGATAGCCTTTTATCCACTATGCATTCTTGTTCTCCCCAACTCCTCTGAAGTGCCGCACTGAAAACTAAATCCTGTAAATTTTTACTCCAACAGAAATCTTCATCAGCTTCAGTGGAACTCTAAGTTACAGTCGGAGAGAATTAACGCTCTCAGCGGCAATTTCTCTGTACAATTTTTTTTCTGTGGGCGCATCTACGCTATGGCACCGTAGTGATGGATTACAGAGCCATGCCATCCATTGGCAAAAACTGTGATGCTGCTAGTACATCATGGTAGCACTGCACTCCCTCATTATAGTGCATTGCTACAGTGGCGTAGCAGCCAAAAATAACCATGTGTGGCCAGCACAGTACGGGCTGTTACTGCCCCGTCTTTTAGTACTTCCAAAAAGGAAGTAGTAAATGATGGCACAGGAACAAAGGTGCTGTACAGCCAAGTGCAGATATGCCCTGTAAGAATACAACAAGCTGGCCATGACTTTCAGAATATTAAGGGAACCCATCTTGAAGCAGAGAAAGAATAGGAAGTGTGAGAAGAAACCTGCCTGGCCAGAGTGAACTCTTTTTGAATTTTAGCTCATTGAAATCTTTAAAAAGTAGAAATTTGTTCATATTATTAGGAGCATGCACTGGATGGGCATGCGGGCAGGGGGGTGGAGCATGGGGAGAGGCGGGGAAATCAGGAAGGCCTAGCCATGAATTGAACTGAAGCTAGCAAGAGACATAAAAAGCATTCTATCAGTACTTTAAAGGAAGAAGACCGAGGAAAGTAGTGCCTCTGCTGAACAGAGGATAAATCTGAAAGATGATACAGAGCAAAGTGAAGTATTTAAATGTCTTCTTTACTTCAAGTCATCACAAAGGTCAACTGCCAGATGACAGATGACTGGCATCAAGGATAAGGGAAGGAGATAAGCAGCCTAGAAGAGGGAAAGTGCAGGTAATGACTTGTAAAAGTTAGATATCTTCAAGGAAATGGGACCAGACAAGATGCACTCTGGAGTACTCAGAGAATTGACTCAGGTAATGTCAGAGCCATGGGCTTCTATCTTTGAGAACCTGTGGAGGTTACATAATATCCCAGGTGACTGGAAAAGGGCAAATATAGTGCCCATCTTCAAGAAGAAGAAGGATCTGGCAAATAGTAGATCTTTATACTTGGAAAGGTTATGGATCATGCCATCAAAAAATCTATTTCTAAGCCCGTAGGGAAAGGAGCATCTAGAATAAACCCTTTGTTTAGTGGCAACGCCATCATCTGGTATTTGTGACCCAACAAGGCAGGATACTTATTAAAGACTGAGTCTGATCACAGTACCTTCCTTGCCTTTTGGTCTCAACGCTCTGGAATAGGAACGTCCTTGTTATACACCCAAGCCATGACTTTGCACTGTGCTATCAATGCAGAGTGGTTTTAATGTCCTTGTTGGACATAACCATCAGGGTGCTTTTCCACTGCTGAAGCAGAAATGGTAGCTCTTTACACTTACCGAATGTGGAGGGAGCAGACTGGGGCCAACAAGCATCAGAGACCCCTTTAAATTTCTGCTGTTCAGCCATCTCCACCCTAGCCTCTCCCCTCCACGGAGCTGCACGCAGCATATTCTTCATCTCCTGTCACTGTATGGAAACCAGCATGTTTAAATAGAATTGGGTCACAGTAAGTCAAATCAATATGTGCTCTGATTCTTAAACACTTCACAGCATGCTTGACATTTACAGCAATTAACAATGAGCCTTAACCACAAAAATTAGACCGGTAGTCAAGGGTAGCTGCTTGGCTTTGTTCAGGTTGGTCCAAGGTAACCTCTAATAATAATAATAATAATGTTTGAAGGCTGGAACTTTTGGTTCTTACCTTCTTTAGCCAATTGAGGCTGCGCCCACATGAGCACGGACATTTGTTACCCTAGGGACAGGTAGCAGCGACACGTTGTGCTATTGCTACTTATCCCCCGGGAATGCCTGTGCCATGTATCAGGTTACCCTGGATGAGGCAGGGGAGGCTGGGGCTCCTGCAGCTGGGAGCCTGGTCAGCAGCCAGAGCAAGGCTCCAGCTGGCCAGGCTCCAGTTTTGGGTGGTGCACACTGCCACTGTGCGCACTGCCCCACTTTTTTCAGTGTGGATTTTTTGACCCCAGGATCTCCTGGCATCATAGCCCGCCCCCCCCCACCAGCGCCTGGAACACCTGCATGTGCAAAGTGTGGTGCCATGTGCAATGTGTGGTGCCACATACTGCGTGTCCCTGCTTGTCTGGATGCGGCCCATAGGTTTTCAGTGCAGAATGTAGACGTCCCCTGTGTCAGCTGAATGGCAGGTTCTCATAGCCCAGCAGTTACATTGTGCATGAAAGCCGTCAGAAAACTATTCCAAAAAGGGTTAAACTCTGTACCAGTACTTTGCGCTTATATAACAAGTTCGGCACCAGCTATAAAGGAGTTTTGCAACATTACAGCACAATAATAACTATCCTCATTTTAAGAGGAGAACCAGGCACAAAACAGCAAGTGATCTTCTTAGAAGAAAATAACTTAACAGTGAACAGTCAGACAGGGTGAGGAACACACACAGCCACTATGTTTCCCAATTCCTAATTAGCTGTTTAGTGGAGGAGGTGGAGGGGGGGAAAGATACCACTGCTCCTTCAGAAGGAGGCTGAAATATTGAAACAGATTTAAAGCGGGGGCAGAGAATCAAAACAGGAATAAACAAAGAAATCCCATGCCCTTAGAGAAAGACAAGAGAAGCTCAGTATATTTGACTGAAACAGAAAACTGAAGGAGGAATTGATTGGTCTTGAATATGGCCACGTCTTACACGAGACTGAATACACAGTAAACAGTTACTGCACGGTAGCATCGCGACATGGCTTTTAAAGTGATGCTGGTTGCGCAGTAGCTTGTTACTACTGTGCAGTAGTGTCACATCACACTTCCTGCCATGATATGCTACCGTGCAGTCAGCATCTCGTGTAGACATGGCCAAGGAATAGAAGTGAAAACATCAGAGGATCTTAATATATCCATCAAGATCTAGTGTCTGGAAGTTGAAGCTGTACAGACTAACATGCAAGTTACATGGAAGCTATACAGACTAAGATGCAATTTCAAGCATGGCAAGTTGTTTAATGACTCATAGCAAAGCTTGGTATACATGCTCAATCACTGGATCATTTTAACATGAAAGTTAAAGAGTTTTCTGAAACTGTATTCTCATACAACAGCAGCTATTTGACGTAGAACTTAATTCAGGGGAGATCTATGGTATGTATAACTCAGGAGACCATGCAGGTGATCCTGATGACTCTATCTTTAAGTCTATAACTAAAAGGTAAAACAGACAAGGTGAGGGATCTCATGAGTTTTCCTGAAATGCATTAAGTGGAATTTTACCCATAGTTCACTGTGGTCTGGAGAAAATAAATATAGCCATGCACTGTGTGGGACTTAGCTGAGCTGGAATGTTAGGAAGTTGCTATAGGTTCAAATGCAGGGGACAAAAAAAGCCACGACCCCCTTCTTCAAAATGCATGCCCTTTAACTGCAAGGCTGTAACTTGCAGATTTGATGACAATAGAAAAAGCCGTGTTCTGAATCTAATACTGGAAGCTCTGTGAACAAGTCAATACTGATGTTGGACTAAATTAGGTGGCTGTTTTACTCCTTTTTAAGGAATGCTACATGTTTGTTAGCTTCTTTCTGTAAACTGCCATGATGTACTTAGTAACTAGCCATTCAAAACTGGTTCATTTACTTACAGGACTAATTCAAAATAAGTTCACTGTACCAAAGACCACATAGCTATACCAGCAAGTCTTGTGTTGCTCTTGCGTAAGGAACAAGTTTCCTTAGTAGACCAGACAGGCAGAAAGCAGGGCAGGATGGCATCCCAGGGCGCATCCAGATGAGCACAACCATGTGTTATGTGGTGCTGCAAACACGTCTGCAAGGGCACATTGCCCATGTGTGCACTGCTCTGGTTTTCTTTTTTATCCACATTTTTTGACCCCTGGATATCCAAGGGCCAAAGGTGGGAAAGATAACTAGTAAGGCAGAAGTGCTAGACTTCAGAAAGGCTAACTTTAATGAGCTCAGGAAATTAGTAAGTGAGGCACTGAAGGACAAGAGTATTGCTGAGATGGGAGTCCAGGAAGGGTGGTCATTCCTCAAGGGAACGATCCTTCGGGTACTGAAGGAAACAATCCCATTGCACATAAAAGAGGGGCAAAGGGGCCAAGAAACCCTCGTGGCTGAACAGGGAAATCCAGAAAAGCCTAGGGGTGAAAAAAGAGGCATACAGACTGTAGAAGAAGGGGGTAGCCACCAAGGAGGTGCACTTAACTTGCACTTGCAGGGAGTCAGTTAGAAAGACCAAAGCAGCAATGGAGCTCAGGCTGGCATAAAAAAATTAAAGTTAACAAAAAGTCCTTCTTCAGGTATGTAGGGAGCAAAAAGAAGGCACATGGCAACATAGGACCCCTACAGGACAGACTAGGGCAATTGGTGACAGATAAGAGTGACAAAGCTGAGTTCTTCAATGAGTTTTTCAAATCTGTACATCTGAGCACAGATAAAGGCATACCTCTCAGCTGGATTATAGACAGGCACAAGAGGGACACCAGCCCACCAACAGTTAGTGCTGACCTAGTGAAGGGGCACTTGGAGGGGCTGGATGTGCTTAAGTCAGAAGGCCCAGCTGATCTTCATCCAAAGGTGCTGAGGGAATTAGCCATAGCAGAGCCACTGGTAAGATTGTTTGAGCACTTGTGGCTCTCAAGACAGGCCCTAGAGGATTGGAAAAGGGCCAATGTGGTCCCTATTTTCAAGAAGGGGAGGAAGGAGGATTCAAATAACTATAGGTCAGTTAGTCTCACCTCTATCCTTGGGAAAACCTTTGAAAAAATTATTAAGGATCACATTTGTAGGAGTCCATCAGGAAAAATAATGCTGAAGGGCAATCAGCACGGGTTCATAGCAGGTAGATCCTGCCTGACTAACCTTGTTTCTTTTTACGATCAGGTCACAAAATCCTTAGATGCAGGAGTCAAGCTAGATGTCATTTACTTGTATTTAAAAAAGGTCTTTGATACGGTGTCTCATCCCATTTTTATAAAACTAAGTGGCTGTGATGTATATGATTACATGGTCAGGTGGGTGGCGAGTTGGCTTATGGGACTAACCCAGAGAGTGGTGGTGGATGGGTTGGTATTGACCTGGAAAGATGTGGGCAGTGGAGTCCCCCAAGATTCAGTTCTTGGACCAGTGCTGTTCAATATCTTCATCAGTGACTTGGATAAGGGTGTGGAGAGCACTCATTACAAATTTGTAGATGACACCAAATTATGGGTCAAGGTAAACACACTGGTGGGCAGGGAATGGATTCAGGCAGATTTGGACAGGTTGGAAAAGTGGGCAGAACAGAATAGGATGCAGTTTAACAAAGATAAGTGCAAAGTGCTGCACCTAGGGAGAAAGAATCACCAACACACATACAGATTGGGAGATGACTTTCTAAGTAGCACAGCAGGAGAAAGGGATCTCTGAGTCATAGCAGACTCTGAGATGAACATGAATCACCAGTGTGACAAAGTGAAAATTAAAGCTAACCGCACACTAGCATGCATTAGCAGGTGCATGATGAACAGGTCTAAGGAAGTGATAATTCCCCTCTATGTGGCGTTGGTGAGGCCGCAGCTGGAGTACTGTGTCCAGTTTTGGGCAACACACTTTAAGAAGGATGTGGATAACATTGAAAGGGTCCAGAGGAGGGCTACTCATTTGGTTAGGAGCCTGCAGGTAAGGTCCTACGAGGAGATACTGAGGGACCTAGATCTCTTCAGCCTCTGTAAGAGAAGGCTGAGAGCTGATCTTTTGGTCATTTAAAAATTCAGTGGGAGGGCAGCAAGAAATAGGAGACGCTCTGTTTACCAAGATGCCCCTTGGGGTAACTAGCAACAACAGCCACAAACTGTCAGAGAGCAGATTTAGACTGGACATCAGGAAAAACTTCTTTACCGTAAGGGTTACCAGAATCTGGAATGGGTGTCCAAGGGAGGTGGTGCTTTCCCCTACCTTGGAGGTCTTTAAAAGGAAACTGGACAAGCACCTGGCTGGGGTCACCTGACCCCAGCACTATCTCCTGCCCAGGCCAGGGGGTCAGACTTGATGATCTTGTGAGGTCCCTTCCGACCCTAAAAACCTTCAAAATCAACGAGCTGCACTGCAGCTTCCAGCCAGGCTCCGCCTGACAGAATTGCCACTGCTGCAGCCCAGGACCCCAGATAAGGCCACCGCATCCAGCACAGTGCTGACCTCAGCCTCCCCTCCCACCTCTGGGGCAACTTGCTGTGTGCCAAAGCGCACATGGCACAGGCATTCCCTGGGGACAAGTAGCTGTGGCACATGGTGCACTGCTGCTGCTCGTCCCCAGGGAACCAAACACTCACAGTTGTTTTGGATGTGACCCCAGAGACTAACCATGTCAGAGGTGCATAAGCTTCTATGGGAGTCAGAGGACACATTTTAAAGACACTCATCTGTAATTTTGCTGATGTATGGCCAGAAGCCAAATTGTCCTATGTTTATCACTCTTCAGAGAAGTGAGGAGATCTGTACAGAGGCAAAGTTAAATGGGAAAACATTCAACTGGTACAAAATATGCTCAGTGTAGAATGAAAAAAAAAAAGAACAAGAAGTTTTAGTGCTGATTATGAAAACCTAGAACCATTTCCAGGAAATGAGTTTAAATTCCAGTTTTCAAAGGAGGAATACATTGTGCATTAAAAGTGTTTTATGAAGATTCCTAAGAAGTTATGGTTTGGGAAAGTTTGTTTTCTTATTTAAAAGATTTTTTCCAGGGTTTTCCCCAATTTCTTCCCTTTCTCCCTTCAAGAGAAGAGAAATAGAGGGTAGAGGAACAAAAAGGAACAAAAAATGGAAACTTCCCAAGGTACATTTTTCAATAAAAGTTGTTTGAATTTTTGTTTGGCTTTAACTAACCCTATATTTTGGCTAAAGGATTTACTCTTTCAATATTGCTCGGGAGAATTACAGTATGCAGAACACCTACTTAATTTTTGTCTGATCTACCTACATCGTAGGTAACAGTGTTCATGACAGACATCTCTTGGGACTGCTACTTTTCTTTTCACACAGGTAGAGGAAAAAGATTTGGCAGGGAAAAAAATAAGTGTGTAGAGATAGTCACATATGAATAAAGCTGAGAGGAAACAGGAAGCAGGGATGAATTCAGGATTTCCCAAAGGGGAGTGCAGGAGCAGCAACCATACTGCAAGGGTGGCTGTATACCCCTGCTCCCAGCCTCCTCCCTAACCACAATGATGCTGATGCGCAGGAGCCTCCAAGGACTTTAAGGCTAGGTTCAGACATTCCAAAGGCCAGAGGTGGAATCGATCTAAGTTACCTGGTTTTCCATAAGCAGTGTAGTTTAGTTCGGTAGCAAACAGAACACACATGCGCCCTTAGACTGGGTTCTGCCATTTTTAAGCCAGTCTATTCTGTTATGGGTATAGACTGGTTTCCAATCACTTACACCAGTAAAAGTGTGGTGTCCTGGCCAGCCCCTAAAGCAAGTGAAAATCCCTCTCCTCCCTTCTCCTTGGTTTTCAGAGGCATGTCCCATCACCTTCCCTTTTCTCCCACCTGCCACAGTTGCTTTTCTGCTGTCCTGATAAATAGGAACTGAGGAAAACTCCAGAATGCCTTCTGCCCACACCAGCTGGGCTGCACAGGGACGAGGCACAGCTGGGGACAGGGACCAGACAGCAGCAATAGAGATAGGTGGGGATGTTCCTCCTCCCCGTGCCTTCTCCTGGGAGACTGGGGAAAATAATTTCCTCCTCCCTGCTACCTCTCTGCTGCCACTGGCTCTGCCCTGTGCAGCCTGGCTGGGGCAGGCAGAAACAACTCTGGAACTTCCCCTGCCCCTAGGACATCAGGGAAAGCAACAGAGGCAGCACTGAGGGATGGTGGGGGGTGGAGGAGAAGAGAAGGGGGTACCTCTGAGCACCAAGGCTTGGGACAGACATTACACATAAACTGGTTTAAGTGATCAGAAACTGGTTTAAACCTGTAACAGAACAGACGTTCGGTGCACGTAAACCAGTTTGAAGATAGCTGAAACCACTTTGAGATAAACCTGACTGAATGTAGTATCAGACTTCACTGATTTGTGTCAAACCGGTTTATACAGTGTCTGTCTCAGACCTCTTCCTGGTTTAAGTTAAATCAGACTCCCTCAGCATCCTGGCATGCTCTCTGGGCTGGGCTCTCTGCTTCAGAGAGATGGGATGGCCCCTCCCCTCTGCTTCCTGGCTGAAGCTCCAGCAGAGACTTGCAGGCATAGAAGCATCTGCCTGGCTTCCCCTGCCCCCCCGCCTCCTGCACTGCTCAAGCAGGGATCCCTCCCTCCCCTCTCCCACAGCACAGCCACAGCCACCATGTGGTATGCTAGCTATTGCTGAGAGGTGTCTGTGTAAGGTATGCAGGACGAAGGCAGACAGGACAGTGTCAGCTTAGGGCTTTTGTAACTAATCAACAGGTAGCTGGTAATGTCCCTCCTTCCTTCCTTTGAAAAAGCTGTTTAAGAAGAGATTGAATTAATAAGAGAGGTTTTGTTGTCTGATGAGGTGCTAAATGCTGATAACAAAGCTGATAAATGCTGTTACAGGGGAGGGGGGAGCTCCCTAACCAAAGCATCCTTCCAGGGCCTGGCCATGCCCCACTCAGATCAGCACTATGGAAGGGAAGGGAGAGCTGCTTTAGCACCCCCTGACTTCTAGCTTGAGCCACTCCAGGCATGTGCCTCAATTTACTTAGCTCAGAGGGGATGTCTGTATGGTTACAAACCGGTTCATCCTGCTCATGTTAGACTAACCTGAAAAGATTGAATCAATTCAGGCTCAGGCTTTTTCAATATCTGTCCTTAGCCCAAAGGGGAAAGGAGTGGAGTGGGGAGGGGGATTTCACTTGCTTTAGGGACCTAGTCCCCAGAAGCTCCCACGGTGTGGGAGGGGGCATATCCATGCTTCAGTGCCCCCTCTGGATCCATCCTGGTGGAAAGGAATCTAATATAAGTCTATATCCAGTATAATTCCACCTTAAGCAAAGGAAGAAAATAACAGTCACAGTTTATGATTTGCTCATGGTCTGGTGTGGCTACATACTTTTTCACTTGGGACAGATTGTACCATGTTCCTTAACCTGTTTTTATAGTCTCTGTATCTAAGGTCATATACATGAGGATCCCCCTATATCTTTTGTGGGAGGTGAATAAGGGGAAACAGCAAGATGACTTATGAATAGAGCTATTCATTGAATCCCATGGTAGGCATTCTTTTTGACTTAAAAAGGCAGCCAGACTCTCCAGTGCTAACCACAGAGCTAGGGGCTCTGCCAGCAGAACTGCTGAAAAAGGAAAAAAGAGAAAACACACACACAACTCTCAGTTGGTTCTTATTTGGCCAGTCATAGATACAACCATTGTCAGGATTTGAAACACTCTGTCAAAGGGGATCAGATGGCCATGTGCATCTTGGCTGGCAAACAAATGGTAATGAATAAAGACAGACAAAAAGAATTAAGTAATTCATCCAGTGAAAAAAATGCAGTTGGGGTCAGTTGAAACTATCTGCAAACTTGTGCTAGTTTCAGAGTGTAGTTAGACCTAAAACCTGAGAAGGCATACCTTCCCATTCACACATTTCCAGACACACAGACAGCCCCATTGATTGCATCAAAATATCATTTTGACATGATGCCAAAATACAAATCCATTAGATGAAGTGTGTTGTGTTAACACACTGCATCAAACTCCCAATTTTTCCTTTGGTGGAGGGGGGAGGGAGGGGACTCAGCTAGTGAACCATGAAAAAGATAATTAGCAAACTTTTAGTAATACAATTCTTATAATAAAATCTATGGCTATTGGCATGTGTCCTGATCTACCTAAACTAAATTTTACAGGTCACCATGGTATCTTAGCACCTGACTTTAGTAGCAGATAGAAAAAAAACCCTAATGTTACTGGATGTAATGTTTCTCTGATGCTGCTAAGGGTGCTGCTTTCAAGCAGGAGCTGCTCTCCTACTCCTTCTCTGCATGTGCTAAACTTGGAAAGCAGGTAGTAAAGCCACACCAAGAGTGCCCAGCCCCACTGGAGCTCCTGAGCAAGCCAACGATGAAGCAACCAGGATACCCTCTGGGCAACTTTTCCACCACCTTGTTTCCAAGTTTGGCACCTGTAATGCTGAATGGGCAGAATAAAAACACTGCTCTCAGAAGTGCCAGGAATGCAGTGCAATTATGCCAGCACAGAAAGGAAGAGTGTCAAGGAATCAGTTGGTTTTGATTCCTCCCCCTGCCCCCTATCCCTTTTCCACAAGTTTCTCTCCAGCAACTTCAGTTTTCTCCCAGACCAGGACATTCTGCAGGATACCAAGTTTAAAATATAGATTTTTTTTCAAGTTTGATTTCTTCCACCCCAGCCTGTTGCTATGGCCAAGATCTCAAAATTGAGCTGAAAAATAAAACCTTGGTCCTTTACAAGATTTCAGCCAGTGTTCTTCCTGGGGTGGATTTCACGTTAGTGAAAGTGATCCAATTGAACAGCATCCCCTAAAGTATTTTTAGGCATCACGTATACATGCCGCTACCCATCCATGGAGTTGCTGCATCAGCATCCAGATCACACAATAAAATAAAGTAGATGGTACCGTTCTGCCAGTAGCAAATCAATGAACAGGCAAATTGATAGCAAGTAAGAAGATTCACTTGGGTTCTGATACAACCTAGATCACCCATGGGGGCGGGGGGGGGCAGGGAACAGATTTGAGTGTTCAGCATCCAACACACTGATGCACACAGTTCCTTTGCAAGTCTAGCTGCTTCAACTGGGCCTGTACAGGACTTAATTGTGAAAATCTAGTTGTATTTTAATACCATGCCCCCTTATAAGAAACAGCAAGCAGCTGGGAGCCAGTGATTTAAAAAGGAGGATCCTAGGGAGCCTTCAGGAGTGGAAGATGCATATTTTTCAGCAAGAACATCAAGAAGAGTGGGACAAAGGGACATTTCGTAGTAACCCATAAACACAAGGTGGGAGTAAGGGAAAGAGGAGACAAGGCAGCTGGTAGTCCTGCACTCTAATTTTGCAGGCAGACAAGCAGTCCTTGCATTGGAGGGCTGCTTGATGACATTCAGCATTCATAGGAGCAGTTAAAGGTCACTTTGTCACCAAACTCCCTAGGAACCACTCTGCCTACAGAGCTGGAGCCTCCGTTTCTGTGCTGCAGGGCAGTCAGCTTTAATTAGCACATCCCAGATTTACACAAGCCTCTGATTAGATGGTTCATGACCCAGAACACCCAGCCAGCTTTAACAAAGTACTAATTCCACTTCAAAAAGCAGGCAGGCCCTTTTAATGAATTTCTACAAGCCCCAAGGCCAAAATTACCCTCCAAATACAACTGGCTGTAAAAGGAGGAAGCGAAGGGACAGGAAAAACTGAAGTGCCTTGCAAAAATGGTCCAGACAAATTACAGCCAGGAGTCCTAACACAGAAGTTTGTCTTCAAGCTTGGAAGTGGAGATGCTGATACCCAGCTAGAGAAACATGAAAGACCAACCTCTACAGTGGCTGCTATACCTTCAGTCATGTGGCTATTCCAAAAGCCTGAATTAACATTTTTTGGCCAGGTTTCAGCCTTCCAGCTGAAACAAGACTTTGGGACACACTAAAGCAACTTGAAGTGTTGTGGCTTTAGAGACTCATCCTTTCCTTTATAGGACATGAGAGGTGGGAGCTCTTTCCTGGTCTGCCACCAATTTAACATGCAAAGTAGTAGTCTCACTGCCGCTGCCTTAGTTGCCTATGATTAGGGTAAAAAGAAGGTACCAGGTAACGTGGGGCCCCTGCAGGACATGCTAGGAAATTTGGTCATCACACAAGACAACAAGGCCAACATATTTAACAATTTATTTGCCTCTATTTTCCTGAGCAGGGACCGAAACAGTCACCCAGTCACCACCCCGCTGGGCCCCCCTCAGGCCCCAGGGGAGGCATACCTAGGCCAAGGGTTAGTATGGAACTAGTTAGGGAACTTCTGGAGGGACTGGATGTATTCAAGTCAGGTGGTCCAGATGATCTCTACCCTAGAGTACTAAAGGAATTGGCTGAAGTCATTGTGGGACTCCTGGCACAACTTTATGAGCACTCGTGGTGCTCTGGTGAGGTGCCAGAGGATGAAAGGGGGCCAATGTGGTTCCCATCTTCAAAAAAGGGGGGAAGGAGGACCCAGGAAACTATAGGCCAGTTAGTCTTGCCTTGATCCTGGGCAAGCTTTTTGAGAAAATTATTTTGGCACATATCCACGAAGGGCCAGCAGGGGAGATTATGCTTAGGGGCAACCAACACAGGTTCATCAGTGGCAGGTCCTGTCAGACCAACCTGGTGGCCTTCTATGATCAGATCACCAAGTCATTAGATGCAGGGGTAGCAGTGGACATAGTCTTCCTGGACTTTTGGAAGGCCTTCGACACTGTCTCTCATCCTGATCTCATTAAGAAACTGGGGGGCTGTGGTGTCGACACCCACACAGTCAACTGGGTCGGCAACTGGCTGGAGGGCCGCACCCAGAGAGCGGTGGTGGATGGGTCATTTTCGACTTGGAGGGATGTGGGCAGTGGGGACCCCCAGGGCTCGGTCCTCGGGCCCGCACTGTTCAACATCTTCATCAGCGATTTGGATGAGGTGGGATGTGGGCATGCTGATGATACTAAGATGTGGGGGGATGTGGGCATGCTAGAAGGGAGGAATATGTTGCAATTGGACCTAGACAGATTACAGGGGTGGGTGGATGAGAATAGGATGGGATTCCACACTGACAAGTGCAAGGAGCTGCACTTGGGGAGGAAGAACCAGCACCATACCTACAGGCTGGGGAACAACCTTCTCATCAGTACAGAGGCAGAAAAGGATCTTGGAGTCATCACTGACTCCAAGATGAACATGGGCCGGCAGTGTGGGGATGCAGTCAGGAAGGCCAACTGCACCTTGTCGTGCATCCACAGATGCACCTCGAGCAGGTCCAAGGAGGTGATCCTCCCCCTCTATGCGGCACTGGTCAGGCCACAGCTGGAGTACTGCATCCAGTTCTGGGCACCGCACTTCAGGAGGGATGTGGACAACATGGAGAGGGTCCAGAGGAGGCCACTCACATGATCAGGGGACAGCAGGGCAGGCCTTACGAGGAGAGGCTACGGGACCTGAACCTGTTCAGCCTCCACAAGAGAAGGCTGAGGGGGGATCTTGTGGCCTGTTATAAACTAGTCGGGGGGGGGATCAGCAGGCATTGGGGGAGTCCATGTTCCCCCAAGCACCGCCAGGAGTGACCAGGAATAACAGTCACAAGCTGGCAGAGGGTAGGTTTAGGCTAGATATCAGGAGGCGCTACTTCACGGTCAGGGCGGCTAGGATCTGGAACCTATTTCCAAGAGAAGTGGTGCTGGCTCCTGCCCTGGGGGTCTTTAAGAGGAGGCTAGATGTACACCTTGCTTGGGTCGTTTGACCCCAGTACTCTTTCCTGCCATGGCAGGGGGTCGGACTTGATGATCTGCTCAGGTCCCTTCCAACCCTAGAAACTATGAAACCATGACAAATTGCTGTATTTTAATACCTTGGTAAACTACCCCAGAAATTTGGTTTGCTAGCCTTAACTGATGGCTTGGAAGACAAATTTGAGGTCTCTCTGTGAACTGCAGATATAAATGCAGAGTTATAGTTAGAGGATCACATCCTGAACCGACAAGCAAGGTGCCACAACACTGGAGTCAGAATGGTATCACTTAACAACTGAACCTTATTTTCTTAAGCTAGAAGTTGAGCTAACTCAAGATGAATATACCCAAATGCTTTGTACTAGAACTTCAACATGTTAAGTTCAAGTGATTTTCCAAAAGTCTAGTTCAAGTTTCTTTGTGGTTTTTTTAAATTCTAGAGATTAAGAGTCTTCCCACAACCAGAAAAAAACCACAAAAGCAAAGTACAAGCGCTGTAGACAGAAGAGAAGTAATTAGAATTACCCTACTAAAAACTTCTCTGTCACCCTTCCCACCCCAAATGGACTATTTTTAGCACATCTGGGGGTGGAAGGAGGAGGGCAGCGGGCAACCCACACCATGAACCCACCAGCACCCCCTCCTCAGACATGTTAAACTGCTGCCACCACAACCACCCTGAATTACTTACACGGGCTCTTAGCATGTCTCCCAGCACCGGCAAATGTGCTCACAAGCTGCTCCTGATCTACAATCATGTGACTGTAGTGAGTGGGGGTCTGGGTATGGAGATGGGTGCACAGGGGTGCGGATATGTGGTACAAACTGTGTAACAGGTTTTTAGTGTGCTTTGATCTGCCAAGTGAGATAATACATATATAAAATAAATATTTTTGCAAAATAAAATAAAGCACACTGTGTGATTGTAGGCTGGTTGCAGTGAATGTCTGCACACACCCACTGAAGTCAAACAGGGTTACTCAAGTGATCAAAGTTAGATCAGGACCTATATCCAGTCTGTTTTTACAAAATATGTTCTTATGCTACACTTTCTGTAGTAAGCAAAGCACCTTCCAATAATGCATTAAGCAGCGATATCTTTCATGACAATGTTCTTATCCCCAAAGGTCTTGCATGACCCACAGTTGCACTCACATTACACGCAGCTCTATCAGTGGAGAAAAGAAAAAGAGGCTAGTCTGCGTTTTAAAACTTATACCATTTTGGCCACTTTGATCTAGTAACAAAGCATCTGCAGAGGTCAGAAACAAGAAAGGGAGGTGATGATTTTCTTTCAAGACATCATCACGCTGTGCTTCTGCTCAGCAAGCAAGCGGCACGTCATGGCCTGAAATAATTCCCTGCAAGTTGGCCATATGAAATATATATATTTATGTCTATAAAGCACGTCTCTGCCAGATTGTTTCTCTCACCACTTGAGAGCCTACATCTCTGGGGACTATTATTTACTGAAGCAAAAGAAAACTTCATACTGGCAAGACTTGTATGTATCTGTCCAAGTCATCAACTACAAGCTATGCTTTTGATTTAGTTGGGACCTAGACAACCAATTCCTTTTCCCCTCTGCTCCCTCACCCATCATGATGGCAGGAGGCAAGCCCTTGTAAAGGCACCCCAGCTCTCTCTGTAGTTGGACCAAGGGAAATAAATGGAAGTGTCTAAATAAAAGTATTTAGACAGTTTTACAAGCTGGGCCTTCTGGGACAGTATGGAACCTGAAGACTTCAGGAAGTATGATGAGTCCCTTACCTATCATGGACACTGCTAGCAAGATCTCCTACCTCCTGAAGTAGAATTTTTAATTTAAAAGCTCCCAAAAGTGAACATCTGATATCTTGATGCAGGGACAATGACTACAGCCAGCGTCCTCTATTAAAGAAGTTACATCTCTGTTGAAAGTCTTTCAAACAATTTTTGGTGTCTTTTTTTCTGTTTTGCCAGCCATCTTCAGGTGATATTTCTCAACCCTGGACTGGTGTGGCACTTGATGGGGAAGGACGGGAAGGGAACTTAAGTTCCAAGAGCAGGTTAACAATGGGCACAGGCATAAACAGGAATGAAAGAAAAAAAAATGAAACTAAATATGCCCCAAAGGGATCAGATCCCATTGTCTGTAAAAAAAAAAAAAAATGTTCATAAAATTTTTATAACATTCCCAGAGATGATCCAAAAAAAGACCCATAAACACTGTGGCCAGATGGTGGATTGAAGCAAGCTTTACTCATATTGCAACCATATTGACGCATTATATTTAAGAAGACAAAAAATTTCTAAGAGAGGTTCAAAGGATAAGCCTGCTCTCATTGGTATATTTCTCTTAATGCAGGTTCATGTCTAGACTCGAATGGCACAACATTAACTGTGAATACACGGGTACTGTGCCTTTATACAGTTTTATAGCCCTGATTGTTTAGCCAGTATAGTGAAGAGTGGGTGCAAAACATAGCATTTTATACCTACTTGACACTGATGACAATAAGGGCCATATGTATTTCCAACAGGTAGTTTTTCCCCACCATACTGTCAAAATACACCAGGATTACCCGCATGGAATAAATACTTACCTAACCCTCTTTATTTGCAGTAACCCGTATGACATCATCCTGGGCTGATTTCTAAGCTCCCTTGCTGCTGCTTGTCATACAATACAAACTGAGGCAAATCCCTGACCAATAACATGATGCACAAGAATTCATTTCAAAAGCTTGATATCCCAAGCTTACAGCCCATGCAATATCCCAAGCTCCACAACTAAGATCAGCTCTTGTAATCTGCAAAGTCACACAGCCAGACGTCCTGCAACTATGGAGAGGCCTAGCTCTCCGGCTGTGAAGTTATGTAGCGGTATCGTTGCATATGCTTTCCTGAACTTGAGCACTTAGGACACGTTTTAAATGATATTTGCAAATAAGACAGTTGTGCTTTGTTAGAAGGCTAAGTCCATCTACTTAAATTAAGAATTGTGGAACGTGAAGTGATTAATTTAGTGTCATGATCTAGATTTCCTAGACTTCTTTGCTCTTAAAACATTGGCTTTCTGATTGTCTTCCCTGCCCCTGTTAGTGCCAATAGTCCCCTGCAACCAAACACTTAGTTGGGATCTAGGTTTGAATTTTGTGGCCTCGTATAAGCCATTAGGACTCTAGGAAACAACTGCAATGGATTAGAAGAAAACCACTTGGAGATCCCATGCGCTGTAGTTAATCAGCAAACTGGCTAAAAATGATATGAATCAGCAATGTCATTTGTTTGGACCTGCCACTAGGCTAAGCCCCTCTCTCAGCTTTGAAGTGCTTTGGATTTATTTCACCTCTGTTGAGGAAGCTAAAAATTCATCCACAAAAAGGGGGAGGGGGGGGTAACAAGCACAGGTCTGGTTTCTTTCACAGCTCTGAACAAAATAATTTGTTTCAGAGTCATGCTACTAATACATTTTCACACACAGATATAAGTAATTATCAGTTTGCTTTACTGGTGTTGGTGTCTGCTACAGTAGCTAAGCAAAACGATTACCAAAATAATACTTGATCCTAAACTCTGAAAACTAACTTGTCACCTAGCTCACAGCAATACCACTTTTCATTTCATCGTTTCAATGGGGAAAGTTGCATTTATTTTTCAAAAGCAAGTGTCTAAATGTCCCATTTTGGACAAGACAACTGTTCCCTCCAAATATGTAGATGTCATCCACTTGTATGTGCTGCCGCAACATAGCATAAACAGAAACCTTGTAGTGCTGAATACATTTTGCTCAGTAAGTCAGAACCAAATTCCACCACAAAACTACACTGAGGCTACGCAGAGTAGCCATGGACATTATATAGGCAAGACAGAGTCCAGTATATAAAAATTTCAGGATTTATCCGTTCCATGGGCCCTCCAGTTTTTTTCCTGTTTTTGCACAGCTCAGGCATTTGGGTCTCAAATACATTTCAATCTATTTCTATCAATGCATTTCTTTCAATGCATTTACACAAATAGCTAAGTAATCCCCTCCCTAGAGATGGCTGGGCAATTCATGCAGCGTATTTAAGCCATGTTCAATAGACAGTCAGAGGCTCCTGTTACTTTAAAGGGAAAAAAAATGCAGCAGGCCAACCTTGGTGTGTACTAGGGGACTGAGCAGGAGCTAGCTGCACTGCAACAAGCTTACTGCGTGGGGCAGATTCCCACTCAGCCTGAGAGAAAAGGCTGCAAGGATCTGGTCAAGCTGCAGTAAGGAGGAGCAGGCTGACCATCAGGCACAAGAGGAAACCCCTGTGCTGGACTGGGGAGTCACCTGCCTGGAAGAGGCAGTGCTCCAGGGAACATAAGCCTAGCAGGAGAAACAAGGCAGGCAGCCTGGCTCTGCCCACTGCAGAGAGCAGAGCTCCAGGGAGGGAGGGACTGAAAGAGCCTAGCAAGCGTCCAAGCTACCCATGACAGTTGGGAGTTGAAAGACCGGAGGGAGGGCCTGCAGGATGGCATGAACATGGAGTGGGGGAGATTTTTTTTTTCTTGAAAGCAGTTCCTTGCACTTGCATTGTGTTTAGGTAGAAACCGGAGGACCAGGTTGTGGCTGCATGAAGGCCACAGGGGCATCAAAGAGGCACCCCATATAGAGCCCTGTAGGTGTCAGGGACCATAAGGGGGTTGAGCAGAACAAGAATTGCTTGCCCCGAGCACCTGGGGGCTGAGATGTAAAAGAGCAGTCTTGCCTGGGTCTGGGATCCTAGGATCCCAAGGGCACCAAGAAGGGCAAAATGGGGCTGAAAGGCCTGGAGGCTGACATGCAGAGAGGGCTGAGGCTGAGAAAACCAGACCAGAACAAGTGGGCCATGGCTGGAGGCCTGCAGCCAAAATAATAGTGGGCTAAAGCCAAGAAGGCAGAAACCTCTACAGGAAGGTCCAAAATGTTGTCAGAATAACACCCATGAGGCACGGGTGTGGTTGCAGGGGAGGATGGAGGCCACAGCTATCCTCCGCACCCCAGGTGGCTTGTGCTCTAAGATGCAAATAGGGCTAGGAGGCTGTGACTTAGACTTGGAGGAATAGGATACATGCTAGCCAAACACTTGAGATAATAGACAGCAGAGGGACTGAGGCTCACTTTGGGGACCTGGTGCAGCCTCCCTAAGTATTATTAGTTACAACAAGGAATGGCAGGTGAGGTCAAATGGGAGGGCACCCCAAGGAGCCAGAGTGGAGCAGGAGGCGCTTGGGACCCAGGGGCGTTATGGCTACTGCTGGACTCAGTCCTTCTACACCATGTCAGTCATTTTTGGTCAGTTGTCTCTGGAAGTTTTCTTTTTGCTTCTTGCTAACTAATAATTTCTAGAAAACACTCTGCAGGAGTGGGCTGGCCAGGCAGGGAGGAAGGTGGGTGGTGTTAGATCAGCAGCAAGGGTCATTGCCAAGATGTGTGGCTGTCCAATTGCGGACTGCCAGAGGCTGGCCCCAAACAGAATTAAGCTGGTTTAGCAAAGCTGTATAGAATGAACTCGGGCAATAGCAGCCTGGCCTACACCTTATGGCCACTGGTTCACCTTCACTCCTTTTCCCTTGGTACTGAAACATGCCAGTAGGACACCTGCATTTGCTTTTACCATGCAGAGATGGTACACAGTGCAGCTGCTTGAAACAGGGGGTTCAAGTGCAGCTGCTTGAAACAGAGGGTTCAGTAAACAGGTATAGGGGTGACAGTACTGCTGTAACTCCCCTGCTGGTCACCAGGGACTTATACCTGTTTGGCTTTCATTTCAGCTTGAAGTTAAACTGAACCTGCAAACACCAGAGCTCACTATGTTCTTAACCAGAACCATAAACTGGCCCAGAAGTCAAGCCTAGGTTCTCTTAAAACATGCCCCTGCTTTGTTGTTGTTGTTTTGTGCTTTTAACCACTAGGTATGTGTGCCCCAAGACTCTGCTGTGATTCCATTAATGTGACCAATTCAGTTTTTAAATGGAACCGCAGTGTATCCCACTAGGACAGAGGTTTTAACTATCATGTGCATCCCCTATTGGGGCTTGCCATTGCAGAAAATAAGAAATTATTATTACTACTGGCTACAATAGCACTTCTTCCGCTCAAGCTGTATAGCAGCCACTTATTACTTTACCCTCTGTAAAGGATAAGGAGAATAAGGCCACCTGCTTCCTAAATTGAAGTGTAATGATTCAATGTCTGAAGAGGCAGGGTAGAGTGAAGACAGTTGTAGCTTGAGATTAGTTACTACTGGACTAGCATGACATCTAAAAAGAATGCTTCTTAAATTTTAAGATGCGAGTAGTTGGGCAGCAATGGGGTGAAGGGAGGACCTTATTTTGAAAAAGCAACATGACATTTGAAATCATCTCTGAAATAATTACAAAGTATTATTACAACAACTATTCATTCCATCCACTAACTGCAGAGGCTTCCTTACCCTGACCAAGGGTTTTTAAACCCAAAAGCTTAAGAATTTTTTTTCCAACTATTCAAGTTGGTCTAATAAAAGATACCAGCTTCACCCAAAGGACCTTGTCTGCTTATTTCAATAAGGCACTTCTGTATGTCACTGAAGTACAATCACTGTTGAGTGAATAGCACAGATCAGGCCTAGCAGTTTGACTTCTAAGCCTGATCTGCATAAGCGAGAAGTGGGTGAATTATGGCTCAAAAGGTGTTCCCTGCTTTGAAACTGAATTTATACAAAACAAGTTTTAGGTTTGTTTATACAAAACAAGAAATAGGTTGTCAAAAAAACCCAAAGCCTAACAACTTTGTGTGGATATAACACTCCTGAATACCACCAACTTCATGCTTGCAGAGACCAAAACCCTTTTTTTATCCATAGAATTGCTAGAACATCCTAATTAGGTATAGATGTTCCTCACACTGCTCCCTCTTTGTGTTCCTCAAGGCTAGGGACAGAAGTTACATATAAACTGGTTTAAGGGATCAGAAACTGGTTTAAACCTGTAACAGAACAGAAGTTCAGTGCATGTAACCCAGCTTCAAAGTGGCCAAAACTGCTTTAAGATAAACTTGGTTGAATGTAGTATGAGACTTAAATGATTTAGGTCAGACTGTTTTATGGAACTTCTGTCCCAGATCCCTGTGACTTGAGGTACCGCCTCCAAGTTGAATTCTCGATGATTCCCTTTATCATTCCCTTCACTGCCAAAGTTGCTAAAACACATGAAATCTGTGGTCACACTGCAGTTGTGGTATTTATTCAAAAGAAAATGTACTAAATATGACTAGCCCTTTCTATGCAGGCCACTGAACAAGTAGTGACTTTTGTTTAAAGTCTGCTGGATCTGAACCAGCAACCTAGCCATAAAAGACTTTCCCGTTATTACCAAGGCCCTGATCAGTCCAGACCACAGAAGTAGGTTTCATGTTATCTAATGAAACTATTGTGAAAGTATATGAGAGAAGAAAGCTACAAACTTTAGGTGCATGTTAGGGAAACATTAAAAAAAGAAAAGAACTGAATGCAGGTTTACTGACTGCTGATTTGAAGGGTCACATTTAGCCTTTCTGTGATGTTTCCCATGTCAGCTGGGTTTTCTGAGTATATCACTTCAAGACTCCTGCTCAAAGAGTGGATATAAATCTACTGTCATGTATTATAGTGGATTGGCTCTAAATGTACAGCTCAGATGCAGCTCCCCCAGATCTGGGAAGTTAAAGTGGCTGATTCTAGTTAAAAGCATTTGATGGAAAAGTCTGGCTTTTGTTTTTTTAAAAAGTACAGGGTGACCATATTTAGGACTTTACTCTGGACCCACAGAAACCTGACACGGATCTAATTATTTGCTCAGATAAAGTGATAGCCTGATTTTTCCACTGTCTGTATCAGCATAGCTCCCTTGAAACCACAGGGACACAACCATGGGCAGGAGGTCTCCATCTCTGATGAACCTCAGTGGACAGTATGGCTGCAAGCAATGATGTGGATGTCACCCAGCTGACTGTTCCCATGTCACAGTGAAACTACCTCTGTATCACTCTTCCTTAGCTTTGTCAAGCATGCCATATCCTGGATCAAAGTATTCATGAAGGAAACAGCTGGTCTTGTTCAAAGTTAGAGGGAGAATAAAACTAAAGGGCTTCAGGACAGGTTGGCAGCCACAGCAGAGCACAAATGGTACTTTTAAAAGAGGCACATATGTAGTTAAAGCTTGTTACAATCTGGAGTGTATTGAATTAAAGATCTCTGCCATCTGATTTCATATCCTGGCATCACTGCAAGCACCAACAACTGTGTTCACCACCACCGGTAGCCTAAATGAAATGCAGGAGGGAGGAGCAGGGAGGTCTCCGGACATCCCTCCATGCCGCCATAGCTATTCTTTCTTCCCCTTCAGCAAGAAAGGGTAGAATGAATTATTCCCTGTAGCAAAGGAACTGCACTTCCTAATGCTGTTTGTTTCAGGGTCTGAACACTGGGACATTTTAACACTCCCGTTAAGCATTCCTAAAGCAGCAGCTAATGGATCTGCCAGTCACAGGTTTGTAAAAGCTGGGTCAGGGCTAGCTAATGGAAACTGCAGCCTTCCTATCCCTGTTATTTGGTACATATATTAAAAGTATCATTTCACTTGCGCTAAGCATAAAAACACACTGTCCCTCCACACACATTTAATTTTCTGCCAGAACTCCAGTACTGTTTGGGGCAATAAATTAAACGCTGACAAAGAAGTCATGTTTACATTATCCATTAAGGGAACATGGGTGTGAAAAACCAATAGGAACATAAGGAGTCGGGTGTTCCCAACTGGAATTCTGCTGTCTCTTTGATCCACAATATGAATGAAGCCTGGTTAATGCCATAACCCTGTTAATGATAGGGTTGGGTAGCTTAGTTCTGATAAAAAAAATACCTGATCTGAACCTGCAACTAAAACTGAAAGCCAACTCTTTCTCCAAGGAAGAGGGAATGATAAACTCCAGTGGTTTTTTTTTTTTCCCTTTCCACGCACTTCTATGAGGCTGGGGCCAGGAGTAAACATGTTGAAATATCATGGGCCTAAATCTGCACTCCCGGACACTGGTTGCACATTCAAGTCTGCATCAGCTGTATGCTGGTCTAACGATGTAGAAAACAGCAGTGTGACAGGGGAGGAGGATGGGAGAGTACAAAGAAATATGCCCCATCCCCAGCTGCCACGCTGCTGGCCTGGCCTTGGCCACTACTCCATGCACCGTTGCTGCCCAGGTACAGAATTGCTTATTTGCGCCCCTGGTAGAAAATACACCTTCATGAGAGAGCCTGTTTGACTAAGGTCTCTTGTGAGGGATTTTAAACCACAAAAACCAGGACAGCCTTTCTCCACTCAGGCTTGCAGACCCAAGAAATTGGCTAAGTGTAGATTCAGTACAGGTAGCCTCCGGAATGAAGGGCATTTATCTGGCTCATTGAAAGCAAGCCATTTTAAATTGGTTCATATTACTGGAACACCCTATACAATCCTTATCACACAAGGAGAATCTGATCTATGAATTCTCTTCTACGCCAGCTTTAGCTGAAGCAGAGGGTTAACAGCTCAGCTGGGCACCTGGGGCAGCGGGAATGCAGAGACAGCAGTGACTGCCAGCTGTGCAGTCATACAACTGTGCTGGTGAGTGGCAGCTGTCACGGTTCTGCTCCCTTGCCCAGTTTGGCACCTGAGGCTGCCCCGCTACTGAGCTGAAGATCCTCAGAGTGAAAGGGTAAATCGATGAAAAATGGAAGTGCTAAGTAAGCAAAACTGAAAACAGATTTGGCCAACCTCTAATATAAGAGGTTGTAAAGCTTGAAACCCAACCCCCTTCTTATTTTATATCACTTTGACTCAAAAACTGGCCCTATAATTTGGGTCCAACTCTGATTTGAAACTGAACAGAAAACTTCTCTCTCCCTGTCCCAGTTTGAAAGTGGCAGGAGCCTTCTGAGAAAGCCTGTGTTAATAAGATTTGCCAGTGAGATGGGGATTGATTAGAGCAGGGGTGTCCAACCTTTTTGAATGTGGGGCTGGATCATGAACTTTTATCACCCAGTAGGCCGGCTGGCCAGCCACATTTGAAGACCTCACAGGAAGTGGTATCACATCACCCCCACCCCCACCCCGAAATGAAAGTACAGTGTTTACTTTCATTTCCTGTCCCAGCACCTCGGGTCTCAGAAAACAGCTTGGAGGGCCACATGGCAGCCTGCGGGCCCTATGTTGGACAAGCCTGGATTGCAGCCACTTCCATGCAGTGATCCCTGGTAATGGCCAAGAGCTCCCAAATTGAGAAAAATGCCAAAGCACACAAAGGGAAAGTGTTTTGTTATATGATAGATGAAGCCAGTGAGGCCAAGTCCTGAATACTCAAGAATTTTACCTTTTGAGTTTGTATGACACTGCTAAGTGATTCAACCTCAGATCCAAATGCCAAGCCCTAGTTCAAGCTTCATGTAGGTCTCAGACCATACATAATGCATTGTGAACACTTATCCAAAATAAGTCTATGAATTGTAGTGGTAAGTAAAGCTCTCACATTACAAACATACTTGCAATAGCACTGCCACTTAGAGCACAATCTCTATACAGGAAGAGGAAAAGCTAGAAAGGATGTTGGTGTGTATGTCCATCTGTCCCCTGTCCTCATAAACTAAGGAAAAGCCATATGCCTCCACAAAACCCTGAAGCCTTTTATGAACAAATAGCATGAGCCATTGCTCCATCAGTGAGCCCTGCTAGGTTGGATCCATGCAAAATAAACTTTCTGACAATCATATTAGTCTCAAAATCAGTGGGAAAGGTAAGTGATTTTTTGTTAAGCAGTCTCAATTGCTTGTTGTGGCTGGAATCCACCAAAAACCTGTTGCAGACCAGCTGAATAGAGCGTGCTCATGTCCTCTGTGATGCTACTGTACTTGGAAGGTGAGAAAGCAAAGCAGCAGTTATTAGCACATCTGCTGCTTACTGGAAGCATCGATCTGATGCAAGTCACACAGGCCATGCCAGTAAAAACTCCAGGCCCAGCCGACACCAGTTTCTAATTCCTGGATCAGCATTCCCCACCCCAGAAGCAAACATAGCACATGTGAATGCTGCCAGTTTAGAAAAAGGAAAAAAAGAATCAAGGCAGAGGAGTGCCGCAGCATTACAGAAAGATCCTGTATGGGCTAAGAACTGCCTCAAGGTTATATAATAAAGCCGGGGGGATGTGAATGCCAACAGACTCCATGACAATAGCTCTCTTGAAATTGCTGTGAGGGCATGCAAATGAGATGGAAAAGTGGCATAAGCCTTTCCATAGCAAGGATGTGAATAGTGTTTTTCTTAAGGCAGCACCCAGCTTCATCAATCATGTCATTTCCAGGAGCACTTCACCAGACTGCATGCCTCAACACTCACTTTCACTCTTTTCTAAAGCCCTATTCTTCCCACACAGGATACAAGTAACTTCCATTGAAGTCAATGGTAGTCACTCACACGCTTTTGGGGATCAGGTAGAGATCTAGCCCTGGATATTAATGCTTTGCTAAAGACTGGTAAAGCAGTGTTTCCAGAACAGGGAAAAGAAAGTCCCAGGCAGTTCACACAAAACAATTCTCTTTGCTGTCACCCACCCATGTGCTGAGCTGTTCTGCAGACTGCAGGAAGCAAAGCACGTGTTTCTACTGACTCTCCGCCTCCAGATAGATTTGAGATCCCACTAGGTCAGAAACTAAATTTCAACACTGTTAGTCCTGCATGACTAAAGCACATATTTGCTTAAGACAATTATGTCACCAACCACTGAAATGCAGCCACCTCGGGACTGGAAAGTAGCAGCTGTTGAACAGGATAAGGCCAAGTTTAGAATACATCTTTTTACAAACAAATTACTGCTCCATTTATCTGTAACTGTGTAGTAAACAGCCTGAACTATATCACTAATAGCAGAAAGCATAGGATGCTGTACTCAAGTGCAGCTATACTAGAAGCACAGGGCGGGAGAAGGATTACCTGTGATTGAAATGCCAAGTCCAATGAATGGAAGATGCCATGAAATGTTTACAGCCACAGTCAGGAAATTGGCTGTTTTGTGCAGAAGGTAAAAACTAAAGTAGTTTTAAAAGCTCAAGGACACCACCCCTGATTCTGACCATTTTCTGCCTTTCAGATTACATACGGTGGGGTTATGGGGTGGAAGAGAGGGTGTACAGGAATCCGTGTGTTTTCCTTACCTTGCCACTTCCTGTGTAAATTGGGCAAGTTACTGAATCTGTGCCTCGCTTCCCCATTTATCTTGTTCAGTTTGACTGTAAGCACTTTCACACTATGCAACTGTGCAGCAATGAACACAATGGGCCCTTTATCTTAGATCGTGCCTCTAGGTACAACCTTAATACAATTAGAAGCGTTGTATTTAACTGTCATGACACTTAGCTAGACATTGGTGATGGCAGCCATCACTCACAGTTGAGAATCATTGTCCCCACAGGTCAAGTAGAGGGTTGTAGATGAGTCCATTGATGGCTATGGCTGATCTGAGAACCACAGACTCTGGCCAGTTCCACAGGTGGTGGTTAAAGCAAGGATCAAACAACGGATTTCTCAGTCTTACTTCCTTTTCTTACATTTCTGTAATATGTCTGGTTCCTGGGCAAGAGCTAGGCATATTTCACCCTTGTATAATGGACTCAGAACTTGGTTTAAAAGTCTAGAGTACATGATAACTATGATGCAGGAGTTCAGTCTTGCTCTTACTCTTTTTGCTTTGGTAGAGGTTATAAGACTTCTCAATTCACCAGCCTAAAGGAGGAGAAAAAAGAAAACCTTGTGCACAGCAAGGAACATTTAGCAGGAGCTCAAGAGCCATGCAAAAGCTATCCCAGAATAAGAGCAATTGGACTCTTAGGGAAAGGAGTGGAGGGAAGGGACTGGCCTTGGCTGCCCTGTTGGAAATTTGCACTGTATGGAAACAAACACAGCAATGCACTGCATCAGAGGAAACTTTCTCATGAAGAAGAGGAGAGACTTAGTTTCAATTCCTTATTTGTTACATTCTTTGAATTAATATGGGTGATAAATCTCTAAGCAAGGCTCTTATGTGCCATCAGACACCCCAACCCCATATGGTAATGGAGTATGTAGAGGATTGTGGGAAAGAAGCTGGGCAAAGGATGCACTGGATTTTTCCGTGGCATCTTCTAGCTCTCTGATTAAAATAAGAATTCAGGACACCACCTCTTGGGAGTTGCTGTCTTGGAAGCCCAAACTGAATACCCTGGCTTGGAAATCAAACTTGGGTTGCTTGTGACTACCACTGTTTCTCTCATTTGAGCTATGTGTCTTATCTCAGAAGAGCAATGCATTAGTTGCTGATAGAGCAGGATAAACTGATCACATAGAAAGGGGGGCTGTGGGGGGAACTCTAGCCCCAAACTGCTCTCTCCAGTCTTGCCCTAAAACTTGATCCAAAGCATGGATTATTTCTATTTTCACCTTCTTCCCCTCCCCACTTTTGTACTTCAGTACTAGAGATCATCCCATCCAAGCACATGCTCTCAGTGCCAAGACTTTGAGAAGTCTGAGATCCAAATCTGAAAGTCACAGCTATCTCACTGCAGATTAGCCTTGCAAATATAGTGCGTGAACAAGTGTTCATGGGACCCAGCTTAGGTTTAGGTGGCTTGGGGTGGGGAGGTATAGTTGGCGGCAGTGGTTTCCGAATAGCCCAGTCAGAATAGCACAGACTCAAGGCTGTGGCGAGTAGCTGGGCTTTCCCAGCCCCAGAGCTGTGCTGTGAACACACACAGGCACTCACTCGATCAGGTTAACTCTTTAACTGATCAAAATGAATTAACCTCTGAGGAGATCTGATTTTACATTGGGCCTGCTATTTAAAAGGCAACCTAAGCCCTGTCAACACCTGCACACTGAGGCACGTAGATCGACCTAACCTCGGTTTATACTGGATGCACCGCTCTGCTGAGCAAGCTAGCTGTAAATGTCACAGAGGGAACTGCTGTGTGTTTGTACATTTGACCATATTTGTGTCAGACTGGTGAAATGATTTAAGAGGATGCATAATAATACCCACACCAAACAGAGTAGAACTAGTAAAAAGGATTGCTTTTTTTCTACTTAAAAGATGCAATTTTGTGAATATTAAAAAATCATTTCAGATGCGAACTGGAATTTGTGAGAGAGCTCAAATAGCCAATGGCCCAAGGGTTAGGGCTTGCCCTTAGATAAGAGATGTAGGTTTAAGTTCCTATTCTGAAGGTGCAGACAGAAGTGCAGCTCCCTGTTGTAAAAGAATGATTTGCAGGAAGGTTCAGAGCTACAACAATTCCCTGGACCAAACAGAAGTTCATAGTTGGTTTCAGGGGGGAGGGGACTCTAGCTGTTGGCTGGATGTCTACAACCACTTTCCCCTGGCAACAGCCCCCGCTCCCTCCCAGCCTATCTCTGTTTCAGAATAGGAGTGTGGGGAAAGGAGCAGAGGGAGCTCGTTCTTCTAGGGGTTCCCCAGCTGATGCTGGAGGATGGGGTGGGTGAATTGGAGCCCTCCCCACCGGGGGGTGGGGGGTGGGCTGCACTAACCTGCTCCACCCTCCAATGGGAGCTGAAAAACCCCAAGACCAAACTCCTTGTGCTCCCCTTTCCCCCTCCCATTCTGAAAACAGCTCAAGGCTGGTAAGGAGCACAGACAGAAGTTACAGAAGATGCTGTTTTGAAACATTTTTGAAAGCTGTCCACAGTTGTGCATTTGTGTTTGGTCATAGCTATAAGCCACTTTCTGTGGCCAGATCAGCTGAAAATTGTCACTTCTTCCTAAGCCCAACTTAGGACTTTTCATGACAAAGGAACAGTTATACTTGTTATGACAAAGTTGAGCTATACTTCCACTTTCTTCTTACCCAGCTCAGTCCAATCTATGATCTTGATGATGAAAACTAACCTTACCAAAAAGGGCAGCCACTCCTAGAACCTTTGCCCTGAGCACCCATACGGGGAGAGGGGAAGGCTTGGCTGGTGCTGGCATTTGTGGGGTCCATCTTGGGTATAGAGTTTGAAGCTAGAAAAAGGGTATGGAATACTATGGCAGGAGGGTGTCTTTTGCTATCCAGGCTAACTTGGAAGCAGGAAGTACTGGTACTTCCAGATAAAGCACTTTCCTTTTTGAAGGACAACTTCAGAAATTACCTGAACCATCAAACTGACACCTTGGACTTTGAGGTCACCCCTGTCAATATTGAGAACCTCCCGTTCAATATCCTGGAGAACAACTATTGCTAGGTTATCTTAACCCCCTAGCCCTGATTGTCTGACATAAGTTCAAAGGAGACAAGTTGCTGTGGGTGGTTCAGTTAATCACAGTTGTTAGCAGGAAGGCTTTGGGAGACTGGGAGGGAGTGGGATGGTCTAGCACATGCCACAAGGGAAAGTGGTCAAGAAGTAGCAGCTGCAAAGGAAGAAGCTGAGGCAGAAAGGAAGACAAGTTGCTAGAGTAAGGCTGATCATGGGCATTACTCATTACTATTGGGGGAAGCCTGGAAGATTTAGAAATGCTCTTGGGGTCTATATAAAATTGGCTTGTATGCAGCTCCCAAGCAAGAATTTGTGTAATGTCTCTCCTGACTCTGCTGTCAGATGTAAACAGATAAGTCTTCCAGCCCTTTGGATTCTGGTCCTGGTTTCTACCAGAACCAGTCAGTATGCCAGTAGAAAGAACAAATAATGGTCCAAAACACCCCCCACCCCAAGACCAACAGTCTTAAATAAATTCTATGACCAAGATAATCAGAGTCGCTTGAAGGGCCAACTACCCTTTTCTGATGCCTCATTCTTTTAGACAAGGATCCTCCACTATAAGAAGGTGCAAAATCCATTCCTCTGAAGTAGATCCATCCCAAGGCTGAAATGAAAATTTTCCTAATGGAAAGTAACAATTGAAACGAAAAAAAATCCCCTGCTAAGACCTGGCATATTTCAAAGGTAGGAGGGCCAACCGATGGCTGAACCTTCCTGACCTCCAGCCCACAGCCTTAAAGGTTTCCCTGTGGACTGCACAAGCAAGAAAATTCAGCTATTTGGGAGGACAGTGGGAGGCCACAGACTGAAAACCAATTGTTTTCCATTTTCTATTCGGACTTCCTCTCTGCGTCTCTCTAAAATTTCAGATGCAAAAAACTGTAAAAGCTGTTCTGCTGTGCCAAAACCACCACTGAGCCAGTGAAAAACAAAAACATTTAAAACTGAGTTCATAGAATGTGCCCTCTCCTAGGGACACACACACACCAAGAACTGTACATTGTACTTCTTTTGAAGTATGGGTTAACACTTACAATAAAAGGGTAGGATCATCAAAGGCACTTTACCCAACAGTGCATGCATCCACCAAGACTTTAGTCTGGAATTGTACGCAGTTGTCCTATTGCAAAATTTTCTCACCTCATCATATTTTCTGTGGTTGTTCTGAATAGTTTTACTAACATTAACAAAATCAAGCATCCAGTTGCTGCCAGAGGGTTTACTAAAATAAGAGACACCGCGGATTTGATCAAGTCTGATCATTCCTGTATTCCTATGTTTATCTTGGTATCAAACAGCCAGATACTGAAATCAGGCATTTTTGTGTAAGAAATTTAAAAACAGACCCAAGACCTAACTTAAGCCACTTGTATCCAATTTTTTCTTTAGGGTCCACTGCAATCATTATAACAGAAGCCAAGAAGAGAGGGTTTTTTTTTTTTTGTATAAAAGTGTAAACATGGTATTAGCACATAACAAAATGTTAAGGGAATGTAAACAGTTGCAGAGTCATTTTAGGAAATGCTAAAATAAAAACTTCCTATAGAACTTTCACTCTGTCCCCTTTGCGAACATATATGGTATTAGTATATAGTCCTTAATTACATGCCAATATACATGTGATTGAAAGAATTTTTGCCAAAAGAGCCAGCTACAACACCAGTGATTGTTCTGCCATATTCCAATACTTTGCTCCCAAGGACAAAGGTCTTAGAGGTTCTTAACTAAGGCTGTGTACAGGAGTGCTCCATTCGTGTTTTACAGCACTGTAATTTACAGCACTTTTTTATAGCAGTATAAAGTTACAGCAATCTTAAACATGACAGAAGTGCAGTGTTTGGTGGGAGGTGGGCTCTGAGCCTCCCTGCACTCCCCAAGCTAGGAGTCAGGGGGTGCCCACAGCCTCTTGGGGCTTCTCCACTTCTCAGAACTTTGACCAGTGTGCAGCACTTATTTAAAGCACTGTAGGTTGCTAAAGTGCTGTAAAATACAAATACAAAGCACTACAAATGTAATACCTCATTTAACAAGGGTTAATCTAAAGTGCTGTTGTACCCATTTTTAAAGTGTTGTAAAGCCATGCACTTCTGTTAAGCCATGGCAATAAAACACTTTAAATGGAAAAAAAAAACAACTTCTGTACACACCCTAAATAAACATTTTTTTTCTTTTAAAAAAAAACAGAGCTAATTTATTTTTCCCTAATCTTCTCAGGAAAAGGGGAACTTTTTTGAGGGTGGCTGAAACTTTCTAAAACAAGTTAGCCTGAGGCAGAGATCCAACATGGAAACCCCGCCCCCCCCCCAGCATAAATGATTTGTATTCAAAGTTAGCAGGAACTAAAAACAATATCTACTGATACATGGGGGTGGCCAAGCACTGGAATGGGCTACTACAGAAATTGTGAAATGCCCGTTGCTGAAAATTTTCGAGAGTATGCTAGACCAGTGATTCTCAAGCAGGGTGCTGCAGAACCTTGGGGTGCTGCGAGATCCCTTGAAGGGTGCCACAAGGTGTGAGGAGGTAAACAGATAAGCACAGGTTAAGGCTTATCCCTGCCTGGCCAGTCCTCCACCCCCACCACCTGGCCCCTCTGCAAGGAGGTAAGCACTGTAAGATATAAATTAGGTTTTGAAATGGGGTGCCACTCAATTCTTAAAAATTATGGAGGAGTGCCTTGAGTCACAAAAGGTTGAGAACCACTGTGCTAGGCAGACATTTAGCTGGAATGACTGAGTCAGGAACAGTAGGATAGCTGGGGAGCCAGGTAGGGAAGGGTGGTTAGGTGGGGCACCAGCCCCAGCCACTGATTTAAAGGGGACACCAGTAGGACCCCCTCCCACCAGAAGTCTTTGCCAAAGCAGGCACAGCCTCATACACTGAGAAGCAGAAGCAAACGGGGCACCAAGAGCAGACCCAGGGAGCCTGTCCCTTTGGTAAAGCAGCCCAAGCCAAGGTAGCATATGCTATAGCAGTGTCAGGGAAGTGAGCCCTTGTAGGTGAGACTGCTCTTCCTGCTCCTTCACATACCTCTCCCCTGCCCATGACTACCACCTTTTTCCTGGGCACTGAAAGAACTTATTATACCTCTGGGTCAGGGAGGGTCCTGCCTTGAGCAAGGGGCTATGCTAGATGACCTCAGGAGATGCCTTCCAGCAATATTTTTCTAGGATCCTATGTCAAGAAAAGTTAGGTATGGGTGTTGCTACTAGCTATAGTTACAAGAATGGGTAAGTACTGTAATACATTAACAATTGTTTTTCAGTTTTAGTTATGTTTTGTATATAACAAGAGCACCTAAGATATGCTAGTGTTGTATAGCCAGAATGTAAATGTTACAAGGCAGTCATGGGCTTTCTATCTGAACAAACAAGGCACATAAGCAGTGTAGGATAGGACAACTGTACAAGCCCACAGGGTGAAGAAAACTTAGGCTAACAACATGTCTGTGATGTTATATCCAGTATTTATTTTCTCAGCCATGCACAATGGAGTTGAACTAGGTCTAAGTACTGCTTGTACTATATAGAAATTTAAATGCATGTGAGATGAGACAATGTAGCCACAAAGAGGAAAGTGCTGTGCCAAACAGACTAAAGGGGAAAACCATCCTCTGTAACGTGAAAGGTGAGTGATTCTCCAAGGAGGGAGAGTAATAGATTTACAAATTGGTATCACAGCTTCCTTAGCTGGCCCTGCTGCCTCAGCTTACATGGGAAAATGCTCTTTCCTGTCTTTTTGACATACTTGAGAAAAAGAAAGCCAGGAAGGAAAAGAACAGAAGCTGGAAACCAACAGGAACAACAGGCAAGAAGCTAAACACTTTGGAGTCAGAACCAGGAAGGGACTTCTGCATCTCAAGCAAGGTCATGTGTTTTGTTCAATGACTTACTTAAGCTAACATGAACAGTCCTTTGAACAGGACAGGGACCCAGGACTTCATCTTCTCAGGCAAGTGGTAACCGCTAGTCCAGGGGTGGTCAGCTGGAGGTACACGTACCTCTGGGGGTACATGAGGAAGCCCTAGGGGATACACATAAGCGGATGGGGCTGGAGCGTCACCACATATCATCCCATGCTGCCGCTGCCCGTCTGACTGGACACAGGCTGCAGGGGCTGCCACCACTCCATGTTAAGCTGCATGCCACCCCCCCTCCCCACAGTTCCACGTACGGCCATGCACCACCCCCCAGCTCACCAGCCGGGGTACACTGCCCCATGTCCGACTGCTGGGGGGGGGCGGGTACAAGGATCCAAAAAAGATTGAAAATCCCTGCTCTAGCCAATGGCCCAGCTCCCTCTCTGCCATGTCAAATGTACAGGCTACAGGGATGGGCGGATGAGAACAAGATGGGATTCAATACTGAGTGCAAGGTGCTGCACCTAGGCAGGAAGGACCATCAGCATACCTACAGGATGGGGAACTCCCTTCTCATCAGTGCAGAGGCAGAAAAGGATCTTGGAGTCATTATTAATGGCAAAATGAACATGGGCTGGCAGTGTGGTGATGCAGTCAGTAAGGCCAACCGCACCTTGGTATGCATCTACAGATGGTGAGGGGCACTCGCATGATCAGGGGGCTGCAGGACAGGCCCTACGAAGACAGGCTAAGTGGACTCTCAAATTTCACTTTTATTTCTAGTCAGTTTTTTGCTTTCAGGTTCTCAAGTGTGCCACAAATTAGTCCCGTACCTTCCCCAAGTGCCATTCCTGTCACTTTCCCTTACCCAAGCTACTGCTGCTCAGCTTTCTGCCTGATTTGCTGCTCAGATTTCTACTGCCTGCTTCATCTAGCACTGTCCTGCCTATCCCCTCCCCAAATTGCCACATGCTGCACCCAAAGGCTGCCCACCCAATTTCTGGCACCTGTGCTCTAGGTTGGCCAGCCCCAAGTTAAATGATACTTTGCAGTCTGGACTGGTGCACACTGCAAGGAGAAGTCTTAGTTTCAAATGCATATTTCATGCCGCCCATATGTGCCCAATTTTCCATTACCCTTCAGCATGCAGTCATTTACATGTGCAAAACACTACTGAGCCAGGATAAATTTTAAAGTTAGTTTACGCTCGCTCTGTACTGTTGCTAAAGACTATGAGGGTCAGGACAATGGGGAAGTCAGGCCCTTTACTTACAGTAATTCTATTCTTATTAAGCCATCCTTTGAGGGTTTATGTGGGACTTAAGTGGTTTGTAGCACTTGTGCCAGGCATCTGTTCAGCAGTTAAGTGTCGGCCTGAGAATTTGGGGGAATAAAAGCTTAAAAGTAATGCCCCAGTATTTCTGTGCATGCCAAGCCAGGGATAATGCATCGCTTTTTCAGCTGCTGATACCTGCTTGTTTGTGCACTCTGCTATCCTTGCAAGTTACCAGCAATTTTTCAAGGAGAAGTGTTAGTGTACAAAATTATTTTCAAATACATGCCCAGATTTTGTCCAGTCCATGCCCTGTACTGGGGATTATCCAGGGGTAAGGAAGGTCAAGGAACTTGGAAAGATTGATCGGTCCATTGACAAAGCTGTAATTTTACTGCAGCTAGAAGATGCCAGCTATCTTTTAATATCAGATAAGTTCTTGGCTACAGTATGACCTCAGGCTGTCCTCATGAAGGAAGTAATACCAAAAACAGAGACTTGTGCTACGGTGAGGATACCATCTTCTGGGGTAGCCAACCTAAGCAGACAACATACAATCCATGTTGACTGTTACTTTTGACATTTCTTGCTATGAACCTATAACAGGTTGGTCTCTTTTGCAGGAGCAATTTGCAGCAGCCAAAATTACACCCTGTTTTTGCATTTACTTTAATCATTGTAAATGGGACACTAGGGGCCCAGTTGTGTGAAAGTTCCTCTTGCTTTCCAATCTGGATTAGGAATTCAGTAAGCATCAGGAGCTTCCTTGCAAACTGGCAGGGATTTCCAATACTGTCAGGCAGCTCCTTACTAAATTCACAGCAGACTTCGGGAGGTAACCCCTGACAATGCGCTGGGGGTGTTGAATCAGAACAAAACATTGGTGAGGACCGTGGAGAAGAATGTTAATATCCTCTGTCAGGACTCATGCTATAAATAGATGCTAAAGTTGAGAAAAATAATTTCAAGTGAACGTGCAGAAATAAAGCAAGGTGTAGTCATGGGCTGATCTAGAATTTTGAGGAGAGGGGGTGCAGGTAGTGAGGTGGATCATCACATATAAGACACCATAGTTTTCCCAGGTAAAAATAAACTAGAAGTGCTATGCTAGTATGCTAGGGAGCTGGGGGTATATTTGGTTTAAGATTGAAGCAAAAACAAATAACTTCATTAGAACAAGTTAAAAACAAATCTTCAGGGCTGTGAAATAGGAGCTTCCTTTCCAGGAGCAGCTAACAGGCAGCAAAATTGCCAAACAAAGGGTAGCTTGTTTGGTGGAACATCAAGATCATTAGGAAGGAAAGAAGGTCATTAACACCTGAGGAATGAAGACTGTTAGAAGGAATCAGGTAGATTATGATGAGCCATGAAACCAAGCAACTACTTCAGTGCTGCCTAACTAGAAATGCTGCTGCCACTTCCAGGCAGTTGGGTTTAAACTGTGGGTGGACCAGAAATCAAAGCAGGGAGCACATTTACCACTGCACCTCCTCCCCCCAGTGAATCCATGCCTGGGTGAAGTTAAGCTACACTATTAGCCAAACAATTGGTGCAGTTAAATATTAATTTGCAAGAATGGGCTTGTCTAATTTGAAGCCAGCTGCTAAAATATCACAATGCCTGAGGCTCACTGCACCTGCTGGAGTGGTTAAGCTGTTCTGTTTACTGTGGTGAGGTAGAGCTATGGAGAAATATTCTTTGAAGAAAAATAGTGGGTCTTTTACTTTTGTTTTAAAATATTGCAGAGATTTCCTGAGAGCCAAATTTTGTCTCCCTAATATGCTCAATATTCACATTGTACCCAGCACAGTTAAGCAGGATGTGTGTCATATTCTGACTTTGACTGTACACCCCAGAGCTGCAAACACAGGTAACTAGGAACCTCCCAAAATTGTGATTTCATGGAAAATGTGAAATCCGCCCTTGCCCAGGAAAGCAGGCATGTCCACAAAATTCACAGAAAAGAAAAAAAAAAGAAGAAAACTTACTGATAATAAAATGCTGGCTCCTCAGAGGGAGTCAGCAGTCCCCATGGCACTGTGGCCTGGCCATGCAGGCCATGGAGAGGGGGCAGGGGTGGCGG
This sequence comes from Crocodylus siamensis, assembly GCF_052110815.1. Lineage (NCBI taxonomy): Eukaryota > Metazoa > Chordata > Crocodylia > Crocodylidae > Crocodylus > Crocodylus siamensis. The sequence goes on along the minus strand of NC_143405.1, from coordinate 14,294,644 downwards.
GGGGCCTGGCACACTGGGGAGTCTAAGATGGCTGCTACCCCTGCTCATTGCTGCTGATTGGCTGAGAGGGCTACCTGTACATTTTTGCCCCTCCCCACAAATCAGTCGTAAGGAGCAGGGACACATAACGGATATCTTTTGCAACCAATCAGCAGTGAGGTGTGGGGCCATATAACAGATAACTCTCACAGCCAGCCAGCAGCAAGGTGCAGGGTCACTAGGGCCCCTTGGCTGATCAGAGGTATGGGGTGGGGGAGCCCAGCCATGATAAGCCCTTGAAAATGGCAGCAGGCCTCGTGGTATTCCTGCAAACTTGGCTGACCATCTCCTCGAGTTGGGTAGACCCCTGCAGATAACTGCCATAGTATGAAATTGGTTATGGCCCAACATACCCCGTGAATCATAGAATCGATGAGTGGGAAGGGACCTAGACAGATCATCGAGTCCGCCCCCCTGCCATGGGCAGGAAGGAGCACTGGGGGTGGAAGGGGTCACAAGACCCCAGGCAGGTGCCCATCCAGTCTCCTCTTGAAGATCTCCAGGGAAGGTGAGAGCACCACCTCTCTGGGAAGCCTGTTCCAGGCTCTGGCCACCCTTACCGTGAAGTAGTTCTTCCTAATATCCAACCTAAACCTATCCTCCCTCAGCTTGTGGCCATTGTTCCTGGTAACTCCAAGGGGGGCCCTGGTGAAAAGACTTTCCCCGAGTCCCTGCTGCTGGCCCCTGATAAGGTTGTAGGCAGCCACAAGATCCCCCTTCAGTCTCCTCTTGCGGAGACTGAAGAGATTCAGGTCCCTCAGCCTTATCTCATAGGGCTGGCCACCGAGGCCCTCAACCATATGAGTGGCCTCCTCTGGACCCTCTCCATGTTCTCCATGTCCTTCTTGAAGTGCATGGCATTGTTAATCCTGAAAAGCATGCATCACCCCAAAACCTCTTCTGGGGCACAAGGGGAGTGAGGAAATTCAAGCCTAATCTGGGGTGTTTAGCCTAGCAGAACAAACCGCAAGAAACACTGCAACCTGTATTTATAATTAACTAGTCTCTAGGGTATCAGTTAATGGCCAATCCTCTCCTATTCAGCAGGCGAAAAAGTTTCACATCTGCCACTCTTCAAATATGTGTTAAGTGTCTGCAAAAACATTTGGCATGGCATAGCTTCCCTCTGATGATAGCCTCAGACCTCTAACCGCACAGAAGAGGAGAAGCATTCTATTTATCATGCTGGCCATACAGAATTTTGAGCAAATGTGACAGATCAATAATAAATTACCATGATCTGTCCGCATGTTCCCATCTACTGTCTTATGTCATATGGAAGGAATGAAACAAAAGTTGTCTGAGCCAGAAAAGAGCAGCATGTAAAAACAGCTTCCTTGAGTCTCCAGGGCCAGAAGAGGATTTCTTAAAGCTACTTTTCCTGAGTAGAAAGGGCGAGATATTATAGCAATGCTAGCAGGCATTATAGAATGCAATATAGAGCTGAAAAGAGCTATTAGATCATCTGGCCTCTGTTTTTTTCTCTCTCTTCCCACAAGACAGACTGCCAATATCTGAAGAAATGATTTAAAGAAAAAGTTTACAGAAAGAATGTTTCTTATCTAGAACCCATGGGTTCTCTGCAGTTCAATGCCTCTTCTGAATGGCTACTAGGCATTAAAGCGAAGAAACTGTTGTTTCAAGTTGTCTCCAAAAACCCTGAAAAGTCTGCAACTTTCAGCATCACTTTGAACCTGATTGCAGTCAGACCCAGTCCTGTTAACACCATACATGTTCCTTTACCCCGTTTCCCAGTATCTCAGCAACCCAGATATTACATGAGATGCTACTTAGCTGTTCTTAGCTTCATAGGAACTTACTCTTGAAAACTCAGGTTGCACTTCTTCAGTGCCCAGTACTTCCTATTTAGTCTTTCAGCTGAACCACCCCGCCACCCTTCGGCACTTGCAACACACAGGTGCCGTTATCAGCCAATTGACATAGGAAGTCTGCTCCTCCGAGGCACCCCAAGACCAAATAAACACAGAGAAACACAAATTCTTCCACTCCTTTCTGAGTCCACCCCTTAGCAGGACCCTCTATCTTTCCTTCCAGGCTCTACAGAAAAACAAAGAGCAAACTTACCACTGTACCTGGACTCCAGCAAGCCCCATTTAGTCAGCAGAAGCCAAGCAAAGCAGCCATCTCCTCCAAGACTTGACTTACCGTATTGAAGACACTGCTCCCATAGCTCACAACCAGCCTGCTCCCCTGAAGTAACAGCAGGCTTGAAGCCCTCTTAGGCACTGTCTTTTAAGACACCCCCCCCCCGACTGTTACCCGTGTTCAGGTGTCACAAAGTAGGACTGATTACTCCCCCAGCAGCCAACTCCCTTCTGATCCCTGTGGGGTTTGTGCACTCCATCACAAGAATTAACACTGTCCTGTGGTTAGGGAACTAGACTGGCAATCACTATGCCTGGAGTTTTTATTTGCCTCTATATCCGACTTACTGAATGACTTTAATCAAGTGTCTTTCCTCTCCCATCTTTTCTCTATTTAGATTACAATTCCTTTGTGACTGGAATGGTCTAATTAGGTGTTTATGCAGCATCTAGGACAATGGGACAGTGATCTAGCTTGGTGCCTTTGCCATTGCTGTAATAGAAATAATAAGTGTCAGACTTGTTTCCATGGTTCTAAACAAAATAGATCTAACAAACTATAAATCTTGAAGAAAAATCCTAACAACAAAACGAAGATCAAACCTGTCTTCTTCAGCTCTTGCTTAAGATGGGAAAGTCCTTTAAATCTTGTACACTGAAAACCTGGCTATACTATAACTTACTTCTAAACTAATAAACAGACACACAACCTTACTGCACTTGAATTTTTGCAGATTTCCAGCTGGTGTCAGTCTCTGGCATTTGTCAGAGCTCAGTCTTCCAGATGCTGGGATGTTGCAAGAGAAAAACAAGGGGAAAAATGGAGTGGGTTTGAAAGACACTGCAAATACCGGTACTGCTCACTGCATGCTCTCAAAAATTGTGGATCCAACTCCACAAAATCAATGGATTCACTTAAACAAATAGTAAACTGTGGGTACCTCCTACTAGCCTTCTCCTTACTGAGCATTTAGGGTGCATTCAGCTAGTAATTTCAGCCCCATCTAGGCAGGCTGAAGATGTACCATTTGTTTACCATTCAGGTCCCTCACTGACAGATGACAACCTTATGCCATCTAACGGTTTGAGGTGCGGTTATGAAAAAAAGCTTCAAATATTGTGAGTTTCATGATTAAACCTCAGAAGCTGGAAACGCTGAAAGAGAGTGTATGACATTTTTGGAAATCCTCCACATATGCACATGTAAACACACCCTACCCCCAGCTTGACTTATACATAACCATGACTTCCTTTTTAAGTAGGAAATGGAGTGCAGGATCCTCTAACTCATCCCTAGCTAATGTTTTGTGCCATAGGTAAATATAGATTCAGCCTTACCATTTTTTAAGTTGTGTGAAACATTTTGTCAGCTACTTCCATCTCCTGTCCTTTAAGGGAAATAGCGCAGGACCTGGGCTGCCCACACAGAGCTGACATTGTAGACCTCCCCCCTCCTCACCCCCCGCGGTTTAGGGGACACCAATGTATTTTGCAGACCTGCAAAGACTTGTTCTCCACGTAAAGGCAATAACAAGGGCGTGCTTTTCTCTATCTGATAACAGTAGCATCCTTGCTCCTAGTATAGCAATCCTTGAGCATGTACCTTTCAAAAAGAAAAATAGTTAGATTGAAATCAGTAGCTGAAATGAAAGATAATCCGAAAAACAAATTATTTAGATTAGTCCAAAACAGAATTTTTTTGTTACGGTTTTGTGGCAGAACAAAGAAAACTAAGGAAAAAATGTCTATAGCACTCTATGGGGCATGAAAGGAATTTTGTTTTCTGTTTATTTAACCCTTTAAAATCTAGTTCTTCTTTAATTAAACTGGTTTTTAAATGAACATTTCTGTCTCAAAAGAGAATAGTAGTTAATTCATTCAAATGTTGAAACAAACCATTTTTAATACGTTCCAAATTTTCCTTTGTTTAGCCATTGGTGATGTGTAGGGGGTGTATGCAGGTGCATGTGCACCCCCTGAGCGTGGTGGTGTATCTCCAACAAAAACTACCCGTGGGTGGTCACTGCTTGCCGCTCCCTTCCCCTTGCCACCAGTGGTGTCGGTGGCAGCAAGCGGCGACCGTCACCCCTGGCAGGGGGCATCCGCGGGTGATTGCTGACCCCTGATCCCCACCCTCTCCATTGCCCACCAAGGGCACGCATCGTTGATGTGTTTAGCCAAAACAATTCACCGATTTCAACTCAAATGTATACTTTGAGCCCCCCAAACCCTCTCTCTCTGTTTTTTTTCTTTGCATCTGTCAAAAATGTTTCACTGAGCTCTAATAACACACTCCCATTTCCAGGTAGACCACTGGAAAACAGAAGTTGTTACTCTCATCCTGTGGGTTCTCCCCTGAGAAATGACATAATGAAGGACAGAGAAAGAGAGGGAAGATTAATGGACTTATAGCCAGGGAAAGGACATTGAGAAATAGTCTTCTTGTTCCCTGAAAATGTATTTGTCTGAAGAATTCTGGGAAGGAATAATAACATTCATGTTGGACAGATCCACATGCTATACATCTGCATCAGAATTATCACTACTGCATTCTTTCCTTGGCTAAATGAGTGCTGTGTCATGGTGTTGCCAAATATCCTTGTCCTAGGCCAGATATAAACCACACACTGTTTGTCCTGCAAAAGGATTTCCTGTTTCTCTTCCAGCCGTTGTCCATCCTTGTTGCTATGCCTGCACTCATTGACAATCTGTGTATGGACTGGCAGGCAGAGAGGATCAGCTTCTGATTTGATTATGATTTATTACTAAACAGTCCTACAACTCTCTTAATCGTGAATAGTAACATCCTGGCTGAGTAGTTCCAGTGCTTTCAATACATGCGTGCAGCCTTTAAAGAAGTGCTCTTTTTTTGCTAGATCTTGTGATTGATCATATATAATCATCATGGGACTGAGGTGTGAAATAAGGGATGTCACATGCTTTGGAACATGCTTCCCACTATTTCATCTGTTTAAAATAATGTCTGCTCTCTAGGTCTCAAAGGCTAAGAGTCCAGAACTAGCTATGTGATGGGAAGAGAAAAATTATCAGTCAGCTGGTGTTAAGGCTAAAGGGAAGAAAGAGTTTGGGTTAAGCTTGAAGTCAGTGGAAACCAAATAACATGCACTGAAAAAAAATCCTGTTGAGAAAGCTCTTTGAGTTCAGAGAACCTCTCTGTGGAAATGCCAGCTTCCTTCTGACCATGGGGCAATATCTCACTGGAAGTTTTGCTGGTTCATGCCATGATTTAAGCTGATCTCATGATTAAGTGCCTAGTGGAGGCTATACTGATTCATTGCCACCATGTTCTATATATACAAACAGCCCAGCAAGGGCTTTTGCCTTGCCAAGGTTTAACTTTAAAAGTTCCAGCTGTTAACGTGCTGTGTAGGAAAAAATATGTCCATAACCAAGTCCCTCTAGTTCAAAAATAGCAGTAGGGATTTTCCTCCAAATTCCCTACAAGAAAACAACTGTGGATAGAAACCCAGAAAGGAAAATTTCAGACCAAAAAAAAACTATAAGTGAAAACAGTATGATGGAAGCTTTCATAGATTCATAGATTGTAAGGCCAGAAGGAAACTCAGAAGATCATTGGGTCCAGCCCCCTGCACCAAGCAGGAAAGACAACTGGGGTCAGGTGACCGCGGCAAGGTGACTGCTCAGTCTTCTCTTGAAGATCTCCAGGGTAGGCGATTGCACTACCTTTGGAGGGAGCTTATTCCACAGTCTGGACACCCTGACTGTAAAGAAGCTTTTCCTAATATGAAGTCTGAAACCGTCTTCCAGGAGTTTATGGCTGTTACTTTTGGCTTTCCCCAAGGGTGCCCTGGTGAACAGTTGCTCACCGAGCCCTTGATGTACTCCCATGGTGTAGTGGTAGGCTGCTACCAAGTCCCCTCGAGTCGACCCAGGTCCCTCAGCCTTTCCTCACATGGCTTGCTGTGTAAGGCTTTTCTACTTTCTTTATTGTACTGTTTGCTATCAAGTAAATGCTACAATAAGGGCATCATTTCTAAGGCCTTCTGTAAAAGTAACTCTTTTGGAGATCCTTGAAATTCAAAGATTGTCATTCACATTTTTGGAGGGAGTATCTTGTTTTCTTTGGATTGCCCTCCAAACACAAGCCTAAACTTGGGGCAAGACATGACTGAAATGAATGTGCTGTTGAGTTGTTTCATCCAACACCAGTTGTTTTCAACTTTATTTCATTTGCAGACCCCTAAACATTTTGAAATAAGGTGTGGATTCCTTTGAATTGTAAGTGTGGGTATTCACATAGTTTTGATTGATCATGGTCATCTTTTGCAGACCCCTTAGACATAGTCTGCAGATCCCCGGTGGTCTGCTGACCACAGGTTGGATACCACTGCCCTAGACACTATATTTGTGGGATTCTCCCACAGTTCATCACATATTCTTCTGAAACTCTTATTCTGATCCTTCTTTCTGTGAAGCTGCCCCAGCTGGGCAGGGAGGAAAAACCCTCCCTGGGACCTGGTCCCCCGTACCTGGGAAGACCAAACAATTTAGGTGTGTGTTTGGAGGTCAACCCAAAGAAAACAAGATCCTCCCCCCCAAAAAATATGAGTGAAAATCTTTGAATTTCAAGGATCTTATATTTTGATTCAGCTTTGCCCCCTCTTTTTTTAGCTTTGCACTTTTCAGTTATACTACCTGAGGATCTTGTCCTAGTCTTCTAGTAAATGTACGGGCACTTAGGCTAGGAACAGAAGTTACACATAAACTGATATGAGTGGGCACATACACATGCCCGGTGCGTGCTCTAGTTAGAACACATCAAAGCAGACTCAATTAATCAAGTCTGCTGGAGGGTTCTAATTAGGGCACTCCACCAGCCTCAGTGTGACATGTGTCCTCACATTTCAAAATGGCTCACAAGTGGCTCCTGAGAGGTGCTCTAATTTAAATGCTGATGCTGTCCCCTGACCCCAAATCATGTGTAAACTTGCCCAGTGATCAGAAACCAGCTTCAACCTGTAACAGAACAGAAGTCCAGTGCACATAAACCAGTTTCAAAATGGCTAACCCCAGTTAACTCTGGATTGATGTAGTATCAGACTTAAGTAATTTAGGTCTATGAAACTCCTGTCCCAGATCCCCTCCCAACCATAGGTGTCAGGAGAAAATATTATTGGGGGGGTGCTGCTTTTGGGTGCGGGGGACAGCGGTGTGGGGCAGTGCAGGTTGGGGTGCAGGGGCGTGGTGCAGGGCAATGTGAGGCATGACCGCCTGACCCCCCACCTCTCCCTCCCACAGGGCTGTTGCGGGGCTGGCACGCGCTGGTGCTGTACTTGGAGACAGACCTGAGCACATCGGGGGTTTACCCGGCTATATGCCAAGTAATGCCTGGTGCTAAGGGATGGCAGCACCACAGTGCTCCTGCTGTCACCGGCCACTGCAAAATTAGTTTGGGGGGGTTAAGCTCCATTAGCCCCGGCCTTCCTCTGCCCATGCTCCAGGCTCAAGTTATGTCCTAGTCCTGCAGCATCCTACGGCAGGTGGGGTAGTCTCAGTTGCCTGTGTATTCTGGCTGAACTGGAGCCCATCCTGCCCCATAGCTGTCACAGAGCAATACCTCTGCTCCCCAGCCTGGTCCTGCATGCACATGTCAATCCTGTGGGGAGGGGGTAGGGAGGGGGGAGGAACAGAGCCCCTAGCCTCAAGCCCTGGTCTGCAAGGGTTGCCTTCCACCTCCCAGGACAGGCCAGTGTGAGTGACTGACCCCGTGGAGGGAGGGGGAAACAAGTCTCCACTCCCAGCTGCCTCAAGTCCTGCACCTACCCCGCAGCCTCTGAGGGGTTTGTCCTGGCCAGCCTGGGATCCCCCCAGCCCTGGTCTGCCCAGCTGTGGGGTGTGATTCCCCCCTGCCCTCACCATGGCCTGGCCAGCACAAATTACTGATGTACAGGAGGGAGTGGGGGAATGAAACCCCTCATCCTGGTCTTGACCCCCTGAGCTGGGGTCTTCCCAGGTGGGGTAGGGGCAGGCCCCAGGGCAGGTCTCCCCCTCCCTGCTAAGCTGAGTCAGCTCCATAGAAAGAAGTAATGGGGCCCACCACATGGCCTAAGCCCCTAGGGCTGCCTAGCACATCTTGCTGGCTACTGGTGGTGCTGGGGTCTGGCAGGACACAGGGGGTCAGCACTGGGAGAGGGGCCCCTGTGTCCTGCGAGCAGCCTGGGAGGTGTTCTCTAGCTCCCTCGACCTTCTAGCCTGGATCAGTGAAGGCCTCTGCCTGCCTTTCCCAACTGAAAACTTGGTCTAGAGTCAATCTACACAGTTTAGGTAGAGCAAAGACTGAACTGATTCTGCCTTGGGCTTTTTGACCATCTCTGCTTAGCCTTAAGGTTCAGTGACTGATCTTGAAGTGTAGGCTCTCCACCTTAGTCTGCTTAGCTGTGATCGCTAGAGGGAAAATACAGGTCTAACATCAAACAAATCTCCCAGTATTCAGAGAAAGCTTGGGTGTGGAAGTCAGGAGAGAGATTCTCCCCTTAAAAAACCCCCAACCCTACTGCTGTTGTCTGCAGGGTTCTTTGCCTTAGAGACCACCTTTTGTTAACATGGGGAATCACACTCCAATCTTTGCAGAGGTTACCTTGTGCACATTATGTGGCTACATCCAGGGACTTTCAAGGGTGAGTCCTAGCAGAGGTTTGGAATCAACTAGCACTTCAATAAAGCAACTTGGCTTTGAAGACTGACAGGCAGGAAGCCCACACAGTGTTTATAGCAAAAGTTTTGGCATACATTTATCTGAAGGGTCCCACTTCTGGCTTAATTAATCATATTTTGTATAAATCATAAAGTGAGCCATATTTAAGGGCTGGAGTTTCTCCTAATGTAGAATGCAGTGAAGCCCTGTAAGTTATGCAGAGAAGCAACATCAAACAGTTCCATGGTGACTGAGACAAGGAGACGTTTTTCTTGAACTGATAAGTCAATGCTAGCATAAAACTTCTGCTGGGTGCTGTTGGCTGCTAAAAGTGCCTGGTTCAGTTACTTTCTGAAAACATAAACACCATTTCAAACCTCTTAGCCAGTCATCTGGGAAACTAAATTACATCAGTTAAGTGTCCTTGATGAACAATGTCTTCCCAGTCATCAATAGAGTCCAAGGGTCTAATGCAGACAAGTTTGGGGGTGTGGGTGGGAAAGGGAAAGATGATAAATGTGGAAACAATGAACACATCCACACTACCTATTAGAAAGGAGTGCAGCCCTAGGGTGTTTGAACAATAGTCCTTCCCTTAGTCCTTTTCTCACAGAAGCATCATAAGTGACTTTTCCCCTTCCTTCTTTTCCTCTTTTTTGCCATGAGTTACAGCAAGTCCTTCCTAATACCCAACAGACATTCTCTGCTGGATCCAGGGAGGTGGGGGAATGAGCTCTACTTTGGAGATGGCTGTAAGTCTGCAGCCTCTCTCTGCTATTCCCCCCCACCCGTCCAGCTCCAGTGCTGTTTTGAGGATGGGAAAGGAGGGAGGAAGGGAGAAGGATCTTAGTCTGGGGTTTGCAGGCTGGGCAAACCCCAGACAGAGCTCCTTCCCCTCCCTTCCCACCTACCATCCTGAAGACAGCGGGGTGGGGGCAGGGCTGGGCTGCATCAACCTGAGCCTGCTCCCAGTGTGCACTGACAGAAGTTAATGAAGGTGCTCCGCTTTGGAACACCTTCATCTGAATCCTCATGTAATAAGGCTTCATTAGTCATGTGATCAGGTACTTTGAAAGCCCTCTGCAGCCTGAGCGCTTCCCTCAGACCAGGGCTGTAGAGCACTTTCAAGTGGCCGATCACACAACAAAACATCACTTCCATCAGCACCCTTGATCCTCAAGTTAGTTCAGCAGAGGCATGGGAATTAGAAACATGTGACTGCATGTGACCTATCCCAAATTTGAAATGCATCATGACAAGTTGTGTCCATCAATTCCCATTGAAATGAAAGAAATGAAAGGTTGGCAAGAGGCATCTGCCTACCCACTGGAGGCAAAAAGAGAATTTACTCCAACTGGGTGCTTTGAAGCCATACTCTGAGATCAGGCCTCAGTTCAATTACTTTTTCAATTCAGAGAAATAGTGCACCCCCTTCTTGTCAATATATCAGCAAATTGGAAGCTGGAAGTGGAAATTTAGAACAAAACAGAGCTGAACACTGAACTGTGACAGACAAATGGAGCCAGGAAGACAGGAGATTGTACAGAAGATTGACAAGTTATTAGTATGTGTGATTCTACTTCATCTGAGCGTTGTTAATAAACAGTTCACAGAAACCCTCTATGTGCATAACGTTCCCCCAGCAGTGCACATGCATACACACTCTACTGGGCAATATGCTGGGGGGAAAGGGAGGGAGCCAGGGGGACCTGGTTGAGTCTGTGATTTATGACTCTGGGAATGGCTTTAGCAGAAGGAAAACAGAGCTTAATGTAAGATGGATTTCCACCTTCCCTCCTCGCCCTTTGTGATGCAATCTCAGCATGATTGATGTGACACTTGAAAGCCCTGTAACCAAAGAACAATAATCTCAAGGTAACAGGCTTTCACCCTGTAATGCATCTGTGGAGCAGAACGGTAGCCATGTGGTAATAGCATCCTACCTGAGGGCTCTTTCTTCCAAATTGTGGCGGGGAGTCTCTGATGTGCACTGGTGTCTTTACTTTCCAGACCACCTAACCTCATTATCAAATGAGAAGGAAGTTTGTGTTGGGGAGGGGAGGGCCTGAGAGATAATGAGAGGAAACTCATTGCCTTGCTGAGGTGTCTTCCTTCATTCCACCTCTGGATTTTGATGATAGAAATCTCAGATAAATGCAGTGTTTTTGACCCATAACATTTCTTCTTGTTATATATGATTTTTCTATGCAAACAAAGTGCTTCCCTGATCCTTCTTTCTCGTTCATTTAGGCTTCGAGCCCCCCTCCTCCTTTTCACAGTGCACTCTTACCCAGGTGGGCTCATAAACCCCAGTGATACATCATCAAATCCCCTCTTAATTTCCTTGCCTGTGTCACAGCAAGAAATACCTATTTTATGTCCAACTACATCACTCATATTCTGATAGAAAATCACTGGGAGAAAAAAATCATCTAAAAAAGGAGTGAACTGGTGAACATGAAATAAATGGGGCAAATTTGTCCCTGCCCAAATCATCCCAAAGCCTTCGGGATTGTTTTAGCAGTTACCAAACAGCTAGACATTATCGACTTCAGACAGGCTGAAGCTGGCCTTCAGGAAGCTCAGAAACTCATAGGATTCAGGTTCTACATTAAAAAAGACTTTGGTTTACTAAGGATGTGCAAATATGTTCAGTTAAAATGAGCTCCCTGAACTCTTGCTCTTTATTTCTAATCTTTTGAAGTTGTTCCAGTACTAACAAGTTACACTAGCAAAATTCCTTCCTCTACTATTAGCCAGCTCAGAGGGGTTACTTGTCAGGTTGCTGCCAGCCCTCAGATCTGTCACAGGTCCTGGAGCTTCTCCGGGGACAAAGGAATAGGCATGGCTTGGATAAAGTCAGTTAATAAGTAGTTTTGGAGAGAGTTCCCAATCCTAACACCCTAGAAAGCCATTGTGAGGGATATATTCAGGCCAATATCCTGCCCAGACATCCTTTTCTCTGGGTTTTATTAGAGAATAGGATGAATTGAGGACACATTTGAGGACTTATTTTAGTACATCTGTGTTACCACCACCACCACCAAAAAGACAAAAAAAACCCTTGCAAAAACAGTGACACATCCCAGTTTTTGCAAGTATATGAACTTTTATGGGTTTGCTTCAAACTCTGGAAGGAAACTAAAGGCATTTCTTTGTTTTGTTTTTGTCTTAAATAAAACATAGTCATATGTCTTTAGAGGATACACGAGTGTTTTCTTTCCAGTACTCTTCAATCCTAGAGCAGTAGCAGAAGCCAACCAAGTCTTGTTTAGTTTTTTCATGCCAGTGTGTAAATCCATGACATTTTACTGTGAGGACATAAATTAGCAGTTGATCCTACCACAAGCCAAGAACTCTGATCCAGCAAATCACTTGTGTGTGGGAGTAACTTTACTCACAAATAGCTCCGATGGATAAGGCCTAGGTCCTTCAGGCTCTATTCATATAAAACTGAAGCCAGTTAGATTATGATGAGATAAAGCCCTTTTAGACCCAAGTGAAGAAAAGAGTGCTGACCGCTTAGGCAGGTTTGGTTAGATAATTGTTAATCACTTATTGAGGGAGGGAAGGAACTTCTTTTTTAGAAAAGGATTCTGAAATGAGAGCCTTCTATAAAATCTCTAGCTCTGGTTTGCCCATAGCAAGTCAGATAACGGAGTAGGGTGGATGGAGAAGGATTATATGGAAGAACTGGAATCTGGTGTAATTCATATGGAGTATTTTGGATGGGAAAACAGGACGGATGTTATGCTATAAGAAGGCATTTAAGTTACATCATTGGGACCTTTTGCTGTTAAACCCTTCTCAACTGAGTTTGCTGGCTTGTATGAAGACTGTTGCTGTTGCTGCCCACTGCCACAAGGAGTATTCATATAAACACAGTTACTCATACGTTCAGGTCTCTGCAGGATCAATGCCTTGGTGGGTGAAAGAGAATTCTCCTACTTGGATGAGAACTCACAATACTCGTTTTCCACTTCCAGCAAAGACTGACACTTTTGTAAAGAAAACTGAGTATAATATCAGGAATTGCTGAAAGCACACGGCCAAATAAAATCAGAGATACTTGAAATGAAGCCAGAGTCCTTATATATAGCAGTATCTGCCTTTCAGAGAGCTGGCAATAGGTAGCTCCCTCCTTTTAAAAAAAATCTGTTTCATGTTGTAATCCTCCAGCTGCTCTCTTAAGCCACACTCAACTTGCATGCAAGTATTGGGGCAGAAAGGAATCCCAATACAATATGTTTCACACAACAACCAAATGTTTAATTACAACGAATAATATGAGTTCTTGCACCATTTGATGGTTTAGCTAAAGCTTTCCTAATAGATGTTTTAGATTTTAGCTTTAATTAAAAAATAAAATAACTAAAAAATAATAAAAGTAAGTTTCTAGCCCTCAAAATGTAATATGACTTCACCTTCAGGACAATACAGATAGCCAATAAAAAGAAACCTTGTAAAAATAAAATAAAATACTAATGCTAATTCTAATAAACCCTCATGAATTTTAGACAATTCCAAAACACTGAGCAGCTTGGCTCATGACTTTTGAACACTTGTCATTGGCAATGTTACTGTCATTACTTTACTGTTGCCCCATATTTTACCGCTATTACTCAGATCAGCTAATAGCTGATTCCACAAATGGACCCACTGAAGTCAGGGGTGCCAGAATCCAGATCTTGTACAGCACCATTCATTTATATTAGAGAGATGATGCTGAGCAATCATAAGCTAGCAATTTGCAATAAACAAACAGAAAAAAAAAAAGAAGAGGAGCAGCGAGGTAGGTGTGAAGCATCTGTCCTCCAAATGCCACAAATCAATAGGGCAAGCTCAGATATGCTTTTATACTAAGACAGACAAGGCAGGGAGGGAGTGGAATAAGTAGCACAGGCCAATGGAGGGAAGCAAAGACAATGGGGTGGGTCTTAAGGAAAAAAATTGGATGAGATGAGCAAGAAGGGTGGACGGGCAGAAAGGATGAAGCTGTTCCTACCGGTCTTGATTCAAGACAGTACCTCAGCATGTATTTAAGTGTGTTTATGTCCTTATGTCCAGTTTATGTGTTTAAGCGCTGTTCTGGGTTCCTCAGCTGGGCAGCCGTAGGCAGGTCCTTGTACCTTCTGTGCCCCTGAGAAACATTTTTTTTTGATGAGAGGGGCTATATCAGAGGTAGGCATTCATCTTTCTCATCTGACTGCCTATTGGGGCATCAGGAACAGAGGAAAAAGGTGAGAGGGAAGAGGGGGATAAATATAGGTGCAAAGTGAGGGAAAGTGAAAAATTGAGGCCAAACCTTTGTTTGAGTTTGGGCAACAGGAGACACAAGAGAAAGCAGAGATGAGGAGAGCCTTAAAACTGAGGGGAAAGGGCCTGGACTTTATAGACAGGTTGCACCTATAATCTTGTGATTTGGTTTGCTTGTGCACGTGACTCACAGAAGGCAAAATTCCTCAGTTCAGCCTAATGACTGTTAATTGCATTTCTGGGTCAATCTGTCTTTACTCTCCCCATTACAAAATGAGGATGATAATATTGCCTTTGAGGAATAATATTTGTGGGGAACAATTTACTTCTGTGCTCACAGAAAAAAAAAGCCTAGGTAGAATTTATGCCCTCACAATAGGACATAGATGAGACTTAACTGATTCGCAGGTCTGATGCCAAAGCTCTGCACATGTGTGATTTTCCACCCTTGGAAAGCAAAGTTTGTGGTCAGCCACATGGATGTCTTTAAATCTCCTTGCTACCCACCATTTCCCTCTGAAAGCACAAATGTAACTTAGTGAATTCACTGCTTCTCTCTGAGTTTCAAAGCCCGACTACTGTCTTAGGTGCAGTGTAAATACAGTGACATTTGCCTAAACGATAAAGCCATCATGATATATTAAGTACAAGCCTCTGTGGGGAGCTGAAATCTGGTGTGCAACGTGAACTCTTTGATGGGAGTGGATTGGTAGCACAGAGGCAGACCAAATATTTACAGTATCTACAAATGAGAGAGAACAAAAGTGGCTGGCTCACCCCATGTGGACCCCCAAAGAAAAACGGTATTTTTACTTTATGAGAACCATAACAGCCCTTTAGAGAACAGAGCTGGGTTAGTACTCCCAATAGAGTTGGTATGTGACCTGCTATGTTTCCTATAAGAGTGGCCTTGGGTTTTTTTGTTGTCAAGTAGAGTACAAGTCTGACAGGTTCAGTTTTGGGACACAGTATGATTTGTGTTCTCTCCCCATGCTCAAGTGAAGACAACCCCCAACTGTATTGTGACCCAATGACATTAGAGAAATAGGGGGCATAGGACTGTAAAATACTTGGGTTTTGAGTCCAGTCCCACACTAACCACAGGCAACCTCATCATACAATCCCATCCACAAGCAGATCAAGTTCCATGTCCAAAGTTGAGTGGTTTGCCTCCACTACACTTACTGGAAGGGTATTTCAGACCCTTACTCCACAGAAACCTTCTGTTTCTAAGCTAAATATATCCATGGTCAGTGTAGGCCAATTTATTCTTACACTAGCCTTGCCTTTTAATTAGCTCTGCTCCTTCTCTGAGGTTTATCCCCATGATACACAGTCCTGATACCACCCCACGTTTGTCACCCCACAATGCAGTGCTGCCAAGAGAAAAAGATTGTCAGACAAATGCAGTTTATTTTCTGTAACTCATTTTCCAGCTTTTTCTCAAGTTTTAAGTCCCTGCTTTTTCTCATTTACTTTCTCGTTCTTTTTTTTTTTCCTAATCTGCTTACTGTCGTCCTCAGCCCATTTCTCTGAAGTACCTAAAATACCTATCACATTCCTTTAGTTACTGCCTTGCTCCACTGCCAAGACAAACTCTTCCAGTGCTGAGTCATGTCTTCACACCCTTTTCTGGGTGCATCGCTGCTCTGCTGGGATAAGTCACACCCTCCTACAGCAATGCACCAGTCTGTGCTGTGAAGATTTCTCCAAAGTGGAAACATTGCTAAAGGGGACACATTCCTTTGGAGTGTCTTTTACAAAAACAGGCAGATTTTTCCAAGCTGCATATTGCATTAACTGGAATATTCTTTAGGACTTTGCCATTAGTTCTGGGATTTGGTCGTGTTCTCTGCCAGCATTGGGTGCCTTGGGAAATTTTAGATTTTCATTGTCCTGGGCTCACTCTGAAAGCACCTGCCCTCTTAGCTACATCCAATAACTTACTGTTTTTCCTTTAGCCCATAATAAAGTTACTCCATCATTCCTGGGTTTAGTTAATTTTTATGATTCCCAGAATTTCCTGTAACTCCAATAGACAATGTCCTAGCGCTCTGACCAGTTCTTCAGAAGGGCATCTGTATCTTCTTGGCACCTTGCCTAAGTAGTCCCTCCCATGTTTCAGCTTTGGTGTTGGAATAGATAACACACCAGGGCCTATAAGAACGACACACTGTCTTTATTTTTGTGGTTGGATATTACTAAAGAAAGGACATGTTGAAACTTAAATAATTCCAAGTACCAGCTGTTAATTTTCCACCCTTCTGTATAGAAAAAAAGGTCTCTGTTTACTTGCCACGCACTCTTCAAACATTTTTTCCATTTGTAGAGAGAGGAAACAAACAGAACTGAAAAATCACTGACACTAAAAACGCAGACCACAAAAGCCTTGAAGTCTTCAGCCTTAAGCAGTATTTAAAGGATTTCACATCAAAGGCACCCATGAAAGCTTTGATAAGAGCAAATAAAGACAGGGGTTGAGTTTTATGTGGAATACAGAAGCGAGTCTTTAAAACCAGATACCTGGCAGCACTGATCTTTTAGTGTTATTTTGGTTAATCCTGTGCACTACACATGTTATGATCGCCTCGAGGGGAACTGTATGTTGATATTTATTGTCAGAAAATTCCTCTCCTGCATGGTTTTGACATGTGTTCTCCATTCGTCTTATTTCCTCATTTCTCCACCTGCCAGTTTCTATCTATCCCTTTAGTACACGGGGCATCTCCATGTCCTGGAATGTGTAGGTCAGTGTCCAACACAACCATCATGCCCTGCAGGCTACATTATGTTTGGAAGTCCCTCAGCTGTTGCTTGAATGTGGCCTGCTCACCAGTGATCTCCACTCTATGTTTCAAGAACATACTGTCTCTCTTTTTCTTCCTCTTAGATTGTGCAAATATTAACATTGGCTTTTCCACTCCTCATCCTGCCTGGCTTGAGAAGGCCATTCATCTGGATCAAGACCACATGTCTGAATAATGTAATGAGTATGTCAATTGGCATGGATGGAAAACTCAGCTTTCCTACAATTTTATCTGGCAGTGGCAATTGTTTCTGCTACCACTTAGATCCTGGATTCAGCAGAAGCAGCACCAACCCCTTGTCATTTGGGGCCTGAAAAAAGGCTTCCTGACTGCAGTAGTTACTGGATGTAGCACTGAATCCTGCATGGCCTGAAGGTTAAGAGACACTGGATTTGGAAATTTTCAGTTCTGTACTGCCCCTGACTTGCTGTATAGCTTAGAACAATTCCCCAAACCCTCCAAACCTACCTAGATTGTAGGAATGTTGTAAGACTTGATAGAACATTTTTAGATTCATGGCAACGGCCTCCCTTTCTTTGGTTGATATGGAGTCTGGAGAGAAACTTTTAACAATTTCTGACTATATTAGTATACACAAAAGCTGTAGTCATCAGTAATACAAGTCAACCAGAAAAAAAGGTCCAGAACTAAATGAATAGTGTTATTCACACATTTTCTTTGCCTATCCTCATGGCTCTGTGATTCAGTTCAGAGCACAGAGCCTTCAGCTACAGTTTTTCATCTTCCTGAGTTCTTCTGTTTCTCAGTACTACTGGAAGGAGTGCTGCTCTAGGGATCCTTCACCCTGTTTTCTACTATTGACAAATACCAGAGGACTGTGCAACAAGGAGTGGTCACTTGCTGGTTCTGCTCTTACCTCCAAATCTAATAGAGTCCAAACAGGCTGGTGCAGAGAGGCATCTTGGGTCTCACTTGACACAACCACAAACTTGTTCCATAATTGGTTGTGATATACGTTTTTCCTTTCCTTTGCTCTTGTCCAGACTTCATAGCAGAGCAACGTAGCTTGTTCTGTTTTTGAGCGTTCAGCCAAACATCTAAGGGCCAAGCGAATTCAGGTTAAGGTAGAGTGTGAATTCAAAGTGTGGTACCTTTGCATAAGTTCACATGCAGGCACTTATTTCAGAATAACAGGGCCATCCTACTTTGGATTATAACACATAGTGTTATGCCTGTGTAGCTGTTCCAGAATAATTCCACATACAAACATACACCTAATATATTTTTTATGTCTGTAAACAAGTTTTTGGCAGGAGATGGGGAAACCAGGTTAGATAAAATAAAAGCCATCCTGAACAGAGCTGGTTAAATAATGAAAAGGCATATTCTTTAATTATTGCATCAGAAAAATGTCAAAATAGGCAGTAAATATTATTCCCAGGGGATCCTGAAACTAGTTTTAGTCTTGGATCTGTACCCCAAAAGTAGCTTTTAAAAAAGAAATCTATTAGATTTAAGTTTACAAAATTATTGTGCACTTCTAACTTGATCCAAAGAGCAAAGCTGAAATTACCGAAGTTGCACAAGAAAAGATTTTCTTGTACTATTTCTGTCCATATGAAAACCAGGCGGTACTGAAACTTTTTCAAGAAAGCCTTTAAAAATTGAAGAATGACTTTATGAGATTTCCAGGGTCATTTCCAAATTGAAGAGATTTGGCTCAGCATGCAAACTTCTGCAGCCTCATCTGAACCAAACTTATTTTCTGAGATTTAGGTCAATCCAGGCTCAACCCCTTATTTGTTCCTCTTCACAAATTACTAAAAAGTCTATTTTGGGGCTATATTTTAAACAGAGCTGTGCAAACCATTTATGCTGAACCTTGAATCTCAGTGTGGAAAGCCTTGGCTCTGGTTCCAGTAACAAACCGAACCTGCAGTCCAAGATCAATGAATGGGCCACCAAGATTTTCCCAACTTTTAGCAAACTTGGGCTGAGTGGGAACATGTAGTTTAGAGATGAGAGATGGTTCAGATCTCATGATTTCTGGGCCCCACAAGTAATTGCGTTTCTGCCAGAGACTTCTTATGACCTTGGAAGTCACTTAAGCTCCTTTAAAACAAACAGGAGTTAGGTGCTCAAATGATTTTGAGGAACCGGGCCTGATCCTCAGTTCCTTGTGTGTAAAATAGTGATAGTACTGCTGCCCTGCCCTGCCCTGCCCTGCAAAGGTGTTATGAGCATAAATACATAAAGATTGTGTGATACACACAGAACAGTATTGGGAGCATAAATATTTAAGAATGTTTGCCTGGTTTTGAGTCAGTCTTTCAATCTCATCTGACTTTTGCTTTAAGACTTTGGATTGGTTTAAATCTCAGTCTCTGTATTGAGTAACACTGCTCTCAAACACAGCGCTCCTCTGAGCAGACTTTCTCCTGATATGGAAGCAGTGTGCAGTACTGAACATGATCCAATTACAACTTCTTGGTGATGGATCACCAGTGACAGGGCCTTGTTACACCTTACCCTATGAGCCACACAAATGATTGGCTTAGTGCTAGCTTGGAGTTTGGAGCAGTCACACCTTCAATTTGGGCAGCACATCTGTGGGGGGTGGCCACACCTTAGTGGGATAGGAGATGGGTTGGGCGGATCAGAGATAATCCTGCCCTGGAGTGGCGTAACTTTGAGCTGAATAATGGGTGCTTAAAACCAGTTTAAGGTGTTAATGTGCGGACCATCCAGGGGTTAAGATCTCCAGGAGCCACCCAAAATTACCATGTAACAAGGTCCTCAGTTAGCATGTACCCATGTTAAGGCCATGTGAAGTACTGAACAAACAAAGCCACATTGCTCTGAAGTCAGGAGCAGCCTATGTCAAGCAGCATAGTGTATCTGAGGGGCCTACTGCCTGGCATGGTCACTTGTCTCCATATGTTGTCAGTGAAACTTGGGATATCAGAACCATGCTGACGATCTCTCTGAAACAACCTTTATTTTCTGTCTACCATTTCTTTACATTTTCAAGCATTCATTTTGGGCCAAAGTGACTTCCCATGCAGCTCCACTGAAGCCAGTCTTTAGGGAGCAGAGTTCAGCAGCTGTTTTGTTCTCAGAGTTGCTTCTGGTCTGAAATAAAGTAAGTGAAATCATAGTCTCCTTTCATGGCAGCCTTTTATATTTATTTTATTTCATTTCATTTCTGTTTTCTTTTTTTTTTCTCATTGCTGTTTTCTTTAATAAAAGTCAGCCTAAACTGACGGTCCACGTTTTACTGATTTTGAATAGAAATCCACCCCAATGAAATCCTGCAAACCAAACCTACTGGGAGTCACAAAGACCTATTTTTATCATAATTTGCAACTGTTGGAAAGTGATAAATTTTACCAGATATATATTTTGGCTCTTGTAGCTTGTTTTTAAAGATAGCTTATAAAGAAGTTTTGGCAAATATATTACCCTTAACAAGAACTAATCATTTTCAGTATTTAAGTATAATGCGATCCATGCTTCCTTTATGCTCCTGATGAGAAGGATGTTTACAGCACTGGAGTTTAATGTTTCTTAACTAGGTCTTTGCAAGCTACATATTCTTTTTCCTCTGTCCATGAAACTGAAAAATTGTGTAATTGCCATTATTAAAGGAGCGGGGAGGGAAGAAACACAAATGATTTAAGTTTTGCTTAATCTCTGCTGGTTCTGGTCTCTTAAATGTCATAAGGGTTTGCCATTCTTTTGTAAACATCCCTAAGGGGAGTCAATTTGGTAATTAGAAACAGTTTCTCATCATGGGCTTCTTCATGCTTTTTAACTTTCTTCTTTTTTCTCAAAAACCTCCAGGGAAATGGTTTCCAATATTATTTACTCTGGAACAATTAGACTCTCTTCCACATGCAGTTGGACTGGTGTTAATGATACAACACGAGGCTTGTGAGCATATGTTTGTCTATAAACCGCATGAACTGCTTCCACATGACCTGCTAGCAGACTTTAAAATTTTAATAGGCCACAGAGATTGAAAAACCTTGGCTAAGGGTCCTCCAAAACCTAGAATGCTCTTTAAAAGATGGTATATGGACCACAGGGAAGTTGCACACTGGATGTGCAGGAGTGCTTCCACCAACAAACACATACGGCAGACAAAGTTTCTGAAAACTCACCAGGGGCTGGCCCTTATCAAGTGGGTACACTAGAGAGGTTAAACACAAGGAAAGACAATTCAGGCAAGGGGCAGTGGTCACAGAAATCTAATACACTATTTTTGTATTGTATTTGTACATGATCTTCTTTCCTCCGTAGCCATGAAGCAGAATAACATTTTAGATCTAGCCTTCCACCTTAATTCCCTTATTCAAGAACTAAGAAAGAAAAAGAAAAAAAAGACAAGAGCTTATTCAATGTTGTCCCACTCAGTGGTTCTGTGAAAAGCAGGAAAAGCCACTTCTGCTTGTTCATATGCAAGCTCTCCCTACTCCCTTTCCACAAGCCAGTAGGAACAGAGGAGCCCCCACACATGAGAGAGGGATCTGAAGTTCGGATATTTTGAATTTAAGAGCCTTCCAGTATCCTGATGCTCTCCTACTTTTTGCATTTCTTTTCCCAGTGCAGACTCCCCTTTCTCATCCCTCTCCTCTTCCTACTTGCACTGAGCTTGATCTCACCAATCTGTCTCCCCACACTGCATCACTCAATTCCTGCTTTCAGTTCTCTAAAATGTTGCCTACCTATGGTGATACTCATTCAAAGATGAAGATGTGGGAAGGACTCAGGTTTTGCATTCTTTCTCTTGTTTTCAGCTGCCGTATTTCATTTAAAAAAAAGCCAGAAATTCACTAACCATTTTTGTACTGTGATGAGCAACTACTGTGATTGCCACAGGGATATTACATGACAGCAAAGAAGAGAGGAAGGTGATCTAGCAAACAATCTTTCTATGAATATGTAGCCTACATTAGGAAAAGGTTAGGGACCCTAATGCCTAGGGTCTCTCCATAGGCAGGTTTAACTTAGGAAGTCTGAGAGACGTGGCATTTTACCCTGGGATAGGAGCCATATCCCACAACTAGATCATGACTTCTTCTAATGACAGCACACGATTACAGCTGCAAATATTTTCCATAGCAACTTCTCCATGCTCTGCTTGGCTATTCCTCCTTCATGAGTGATGATGGGAGTTACGTGTTAGACATGAGAGAAATCTAGTGTTTAACCTTTGTGTTAAGCTGTTTTTGATTTGTTAAATATGAAGCAGGCTGAGAGCAATAGATCGTCTACTGACTGATTAAACTTCACAATCTAATGGTTTACAGTTTCCTGTGAACTATCATAACCATGGTTACCATAAATGAAAGCTGAATCAGCCAGCAGATTGAGCTATAGCTACTGTCTGCATCCAATTCTTGCTGATGGAACGGAGTTGTCTCTCTGTCCAAGACTTCCCCTGCAGCATAACATCCAGGGATACTTGAAAAGCTGTATTATATTGCAAGGGTATTTGTCCAATGCTGTGACTTGCCTCCATGACCTCATGATTTACAGAGCAATAATCCAGAAATCATATCCTGCAGGTAATACTTACTGAGGTGAATAAGCCACTGCAGTGACCACCCTGGAAGCACGGGACTTTGGATGCAGTTTCAGGAGCACTGTTAAAAAGAAAGGATGAATGACTAAACGATTCAATATTTTAGGAAGCACGGCCACCGTAACTGGGAAGACATCTTGTAAAGCACTTGGCAAACCAGTCTACCTATTAAGAGAGTAATATATTGTATTTTTGTTATTTACAGTCCAAGAGCACCTGCTGAGAAGGCAGTAGGTAGATACAAGAGGGACAGAGAAATCAGAATTCATCCTCCATTCCCTGCCAGTAGAAACAGGAATGTTTTTTCTAAACTTAATGAACCAGGGAAGAAAATACTGAATTCAGTCTTAATCCTTAGCACAGGAAGGCTAATCTCATTTCCTTATGACCCTGGGGAAAAGGGATGATGGCAGACTATGTTTTTCAATTCCCCTCTCTATGGGTTTAGAAAGCAAACTATTTCCAACTACAATAAAGTGCATGCACCAAGATGGAAGAGTGGGGGAGTTAGAAGTGCAGTTGTCCTGTCCTGTAAACCATTAGATTGTGAAGTTTAATCAGTCAGCACACATATTTAACAAATCAAAATCAGGTTACTCTCCTTTCCTGTTTTCAAAATGGGAGGTAGAGCCCCCCTCCCCTCCCCCCCAGCAGGCTGCATCAGGCCCCCAACTTTCTCTCACAGGCCCTACACCCTCCTGCACAGCAGCTGCCTGGAGCAGCCTAATTAGTTCCCCCAGGTGTGACCAACTGCCCAGCAGACAGAATGGGTACAGCAAGTGAGGAAGCTACTGGTTGTCTACACGAGGGAAGAGCAATATGGAGCAGAAGACTGCTGAACTGGGAAGTAAGTGACCCAGTGATCTTTTATGGGCTTGGAAGCAGCATCCTTCAGCTTGGGATGCTTGGGATGGGATTCAGAAGAGTGGTTGGACCTGGATTTCTTTACATCCTATGCCTGGTCTAAAGGGATGTGACAGGCCTTGAGGTAAAGGACTATGAACCGGTATGTCCCAGACTGGGGATAGACTAGCACAGCGAAGAAAGCAGAACATGCCCAGCAGGAATAGCAGCTGTATTGTTCTCTGCAGGAGCCAAACTGGAAGTAAACCTTGTGCCTAGGGAGACACAAAAAGTTTCAACATTTAAAGTAACAGTACCTCATACGATATTACTTAATGAACAGTACATCACCTGGCCTTTGATGAACTTGTGGGCCCAAAGATGTTTCATTCCCCCTCTGGGATTCCCTGTGTGGCGGTTGTTAATTCTGTACCTAGGCTGTATTCTTCTTATCCCTTGATTGACTTTGAATCACTGCATTTGCTTGGGTCACACTCTTGGGTGTCCTGAGGGTTTGTTAAGACTAATAAACATGAGTCTTCTGGTTTCTTAGAAGAACAGGAAACTTTCCATGTATTGTCTGACTGTGTCACGTTTCTTCCAGACAGGATTCCACTGCTTTCCATGTATTAGATGATGCAGGATCTTGATATTTTCATAGGATTGTGAAAGAAGCCTGGACGTCTCTCTTGCTCTACACACAAGCAGCAAAGTAAGCATAAGTATTTCCTTTTTTAAAATAGAGACATGGTTTCCTTGTGAAGTAGTGGAAATCCTGACATCACATTTAAAACTGCCTTCCCCGCCTGCTTTCCTGTGCTAATTGCATTTAGGTTTCCAGAGCCAAGGAGTAAAATAAGCTCTCTGGAGAGGGAAAGTGATCCCCATGGGCTACTGTTTGTCTGCACTGGTGATGACTCACCATGTTCCCTTTCCAGTTAATTGACAAGTTACTAGAACCAGGACCCGGGAACTTAACAAGGCAATAGGGGAAAAGAGGGAGTATGAATCAATTGGTGATAGAAGGATGGAGGTTTTTTTATGGGAAGTTTAAGGACTGGTTCTTTATATATTGTATCCTTTTTATTCCTTAAGATTTTCTTAAGGAACTGGTTTCTATAGCCTGAATGAATCATTCTTTGGCCATTGTGTTTGCCAGTCACATGTTATATTAACCTTCTTTTATCACACCGATCCAGACAAGTCCAAGGACATGCAGGGAGAACATGGGAACAATGGGGGGTAGAAGAAAATACATGTGGATGCCCTAGGGACAACCCCCAATCCCTGTGCTCCTGTAGCTGGGGCTGGCACCTGGAAAGTCATTAAAGTTCCCATTTGATGCCAGAAAAGAGTTTATTTGTGCAAGATTTGTATCTTCAACCAATGCTGACTCAGGCAGGGACTAAGTGTTCCACAGCTTTGACGCTACACATCTGGTGGCATTGTATCTCCATTGCAAGTGGCTAGCTCTTCAGTAACCCATGTCAAATGACCTGGTCTTCTAAATCTAGTTTTAACAAGGGTTTGGGTCAAGGACCCTTTTGTGTAATTGGAAGTGTTTCCGATGACATTGATAAGTTCTGTTTGGGATGTTAGACAATTACCCACTGCCCCACTCCACTCTCTATTCTTTATCTCAGGGAAGAAAGAGCAAGGATTGAATGTACCCTGGAGCTTGAACTATGTAACTGCTTGGCTCTACAATAACCATGCATTTTGAGGGTTACTTAATAACCTCATCACTTTCCAAGTGTGTAAAGTTGGCCCGGCAGCCCAGGTGAATGTCTGTCTGTGTCTTAAAAACTTAACAAGTATCTTTACTTAAGAGTCTCCTGTTCCATCAAGTAAACATGAAGCTTCAGAGCTTACCAAAGGAAGTGATCACACAAGGTAGAAATAAAGGAATATTTTCATGGTGCCACTTTCTGTAACTGCTCTGAGTATAGAGGGGTTACTAGCCTGTCACAAATGTGAAGGGTAAATGTTTTTCAAAGAAACTCTGTTCCTCCGACCCTTTTTTTTCCCCAGTGGACTTGTGAACTCAGGAAACCCCTAATATTTATAAAAACTAAGCTTGTAGCTGCTGAAGTCATTCACTTAAAATGAAACTGGTTGCGGGGGTCACCTAGAAATTGTTGTTCTTAACTGACCTCTTGTGAGCCTGATTTTCCATTATCCCACACCTTGTGTAGTTATTCAAGCTTTGCAAAGAAGGCATGAGATATCATCCAGAGAGCCAGCTTTTCTGTTTCCTATGGAGAAAGCCAGAGTTTCCCCTTTACCAGAGGAAAACGCGGGTTTCTCATTTTACTGGAGAAACCCGTGGATTTTGCTGCTTTGCAAAGAGCTCTCTGCAGGCTGGCAGAGATCCAGCCTGCAAGGGGCCGGGGGTGGGGGAGCAGGAGGAGGGCAGGCAGACATGGTGCATGTCTCCCCACCACCCACTCCCTATAGGCAGCAGGGGAGGGAGCCAGGCTCCGTGATCTGCTCCACTGCAACAGCTGCCGCCTCCTGTCGGGTCCAGGGGGTAGGGGGCTGTGGACCCGGGGGCCTGGTCCCATAGCCCTGGCAGCTGGGGGCCCCCTCCAGCAGGCTTGATGGGGGGCTGGGAGGGCTGTGTGGGGGAGTGAGGGGCATGAACAGGACCAGGTGGGCTGTGGTCATTTTAATAATGAATTTGGGGGGGTTGTATGAAAATTTGTAATTTCTCATCAGGGGAAACCAAAATCCCTGTTTATCACTATTATGCATTTAAAGTAGTGCTGAAGTATAATGTACTATACAATGTTTCAGGATATCAAGATCAGCACCATCTGAATAAATACCTAATGAAAGAAATCACTAGATGAATAATTTCAGTATGCTCCAGAGACTCTACTATCACTCTGTTTTGTCTAAGGCAAACAAGGCATGTTCATTTGGGCACAGTTTGGGATGTGCAGTGTACAAACAATTTGAGGAAAGAAATATGACTGCAAGTTGCTTACAGTTCCTGGACCAGGTTCTTTTTTTAATGTTATTATCTGATGGAATGGAAAGTTTAAATGCTTCTTTTTAAGAAGGGCTGGGGAAAGACTAAACGGGGAGTTGTAAATAAAGTTAGAGTTGACATTTCAGCTTTGAGGTTACAGGAAGCAATGAAGTGAAGCTGCCAGGATGAATATTCACTTCAATCTCAAGGGAAAACTTAACATTTTAAAGACTTATTACTAATATTGGGGATTTTTCTTTTAAGACACATCTGAAGGCCATTTGTTTTTATACTTTAGGTAGTGATTCAAAATGCTAGGACATACTTCTTTTGAGAAACAGAGGGAGAAAAGGAAGAAGAAATCTGTCAACCTTCTCCTTCCCTCTTCTTTCTCCCAAATCTCCTTCCTTCAAGTTCTCCAGGGTGATCCCTGAACCCAAGCTGGAAATGAGGCTGTGTACTGCAGAGTCTGTCTCAGCCCTAGAAATCTAGCAGATTTCCTAATGAAGCTTGACATGCCAGATTTGGTGTCTGCAGTTGGGAGCTCTCCCCATCATTGTTTTGTATGCCTGGTTAGCATTCTTAATTAAATGTGAAACAGTGGTCACTCACAACAGTGCTATTTTGATTTATCACATCACTTAGCCAAAGAAAATATTGGCTCTTGACCTACTTCTTTAGGGCAGCAGCTTTAACAGCCTTGTCAGAAGACATTTGCAATGCAAACTTATAGGGCTGGAAGATCTGAGATGAAACGAGGCACGGGAAATGCAGGAACAGGAGAGGGACTTGACCCTATCACTGTAGTATTGTAGTAAATCCTGAATGCATGCCATCCTCATGGCCGTCAGGGAGGGAGTTGTTCTCATTTTACATGGAAGAGCTCTGATTATCCATATGTCTACAGGAGTTCATTTTGATGAGGAAAGCTGACTGAAACAAGCCAGCAAAAAATTGCCTTTGAGAGGCTTGTAATATGACAGCTAAGCAAGCGGGAAAGCTGCATCGTATGCTGTTAGGAATACCCTCCTGATTTCTTTCTTTGCACCTTCACCCATCTGAGTATTCTCTCGGTGCCACACTGAGCTGCCACTCCACTTCCAAAGCTGCTGCTGGCGCCTTAGAGGACATATTCTGGGTCAGTGCCCACCCTTCCCCGCCTTACCTAAGATAAAACTTTTCGAGCTCAGCATGGTGTTTTTAAGACTAATGAAGGAGAGAGGCTAAAGCATGTCTGTGCTGCCTTCACCACGATCCTGACCCTACTGCTGAAAAATGAGCCCTATTTATGCAGAATAAGCTTAAAATGTAGGATTGCCATTAGTGGCACTGCTCAGCATTTCTCTTAAGAGCATGCCTCAGACAGAGACCCTGAGAGCAACTGCATGACTTTCTTCTAGCAGGAGTGAGGGAATGGGTGGGGGCCAATTTGGTGGCAGTTGCAGGATTGCTGTGAAGAAGTATAGACCAACCCTAAGTCCATTTTCTGCCCTTCTCCCACCTCTTCCCCTTCTCCGAGCCATCCAGCGCAGAAACTATTCCTAATTGAACCTGGGAGCTGCGTCTGCACCTTGTGTGCAGACCTAACTAAGAACACTAATGCAGTTAAGGGAATTGAGTTGCATGAGGTGAAACGTTTTTAAAGGCTTTGGTTTACTGGCTCACACGCAGCAGACCTCTAAGGCAAGGTAGTGCTCAAGCAAGGTAGTGCTTCGGGCAATGATCTATTGATTTTAATAGAGCTGTGCTCCTTTGTACCAGCTAAAGATCTGCCCTTTGCTTGGAGACGGATAAGCCCCTTTATAAATCTCATGTTGAATTAGACTGACTCATGCCATCTTTCTTTTGGAATGTGTCCTCGTCTTGCAATTTCTCATCCAACCCATCCTCATTAGTTTTGTTTTTTTTCTTTGACTTCCTTCCTAGTTGTTTCGAAATAGTTTTCCATTCCCAAAACATATGTTTTTTTGTTTTTCTATGGCCCTTGCCTTTTCAAGGCAGGTTTTCATCAGCTTCCATACCACATTATACAATGAACTTTTATGAAAAAAGAAGGTTGGGCTCTCTTCTCCTTGCCTGTAGTTTGCATAACTGAGGAGCTATTAAATCCCGTAACATACCCCTCATGTCTAGCTCCTCACCTCACTGGCTTGGTTGTATATGTCCTTGTTTCCAGCGAGCCTAGACAGCATAACAAATAGGTGCCCTAAACAAGTCGATTGCACAACTCATTGACACGCTCAACAATGGCTTTCTCTTGTGTTTTAACAATGTAGTTTAAGTTAGTCCCTAATTTCTCGATAGTTCAGTTCTGATTTCTCGTAGTGATGCATTCACTGATGGCCTGAATCTGCTTGCTTCAGCAAACAATAGCTGTTTCTTCATGGTCTGTGAAACAGAAAAACGCCTAGGCTCTTCCAACACAAAATGGCAATTCTACTTCTACCATAGGCATAAAAAAAGGTAACATTTAAATATTCCACCTGCTCTGGTTTATTTTTGTTTCACGAAGCATATTCATATCATCCAGACAATAAGTAATTCCCATGTCTACCTTAAGAACTTTAGCCAATTTAAATTCGTTCTGTTTGGGAAGAATGTTTGTTTTGGACAGCACAGTATAAAATAAGCAATATATCGCCAGATTTCAAGAATCAAATTGTTAGAGGTAAGTAATTTATTCTCACTGGGAAAGAGGATGAGTTCAAATGACCGAATAACCACTGTAAATATGTAGTATAGGTATTAATGTAATAAAGTGTACATTCTGGTGTACACTTGACAAGTGGGAATTGTGTGTATGCCCATCATCACTACAACCTCTAAACACCTTGCAGTCTTTAATGGATTTAACCTCATTACTTTCAGCTAGGCTGAATTATCTCATTTTCCTGTTGGAGAACTGAAGTACATGGACGTTAACAACAAGATGGCACGTAACTTTATCTTAAGACCCCAAAATTTAACTGTCCATCAAAATAACTGACTCAGACACTTCAGGGTATGTTGGCTGCAGAGACTTGCTAGGCTACTCCCTGCCCCTGGATGATAAACCTCCAAGAAGGGAGCATAAGTGGGCTGTAAAGTGTGTGTGTGTGTGTGTGTGTGTGTGTGTGTGTTGAATCTCTGAATCTGAACTGAATCAGGAGACCCATTAATCTATCCAAATGGATTCAGAAAGATTTGGAGAGATTTGAGGATTCGGCCATAGACGCAGCTTTATATATATTTTCTCTGCACCTTGAGGTACTAGGTGCAGCTTGTGAACACTGCGATGGTGAGGTGGATAGAGTGTCACATAGGAGCACAGGTGGGGTGGGGAGAGGCAGCCCCCCGTGTGCTCAGCAGCAGACCTGGAAGTGGACCAGAAGTACTTCTAGTCCTCTTCCAGGTCCGCCGCTGAGTGTGCAGCTCCACTACGCACCCCCCGCAACACTCCTGTGGGAAGCTCCTTCTGCCCCAGCATTGCAGCATTCATGCGCCATGCCTGGTACCTCGAGGTATGTAGAAAAAACATATAAATCTGTGGCTGAATCACTGATTCTCTGAATCAGAATCAAATCTTCAGATTAAGATTTGGCCAAATTGAACTGGGACAGTGATCCGGAAAAATGAATCAAATCACTGTCCACAGAATTGGGCCAAATTCAAATCAAATGCTGCCCATTTTGCACAGCCCTAACTGGCAGACACATTTCTTTGGGTAGATGTGATATCTTTTATTAGACCAACTGAGTAGTTTGAAAAAAGTTCTTGGCAAGCTTTCAGGGACAGTCATCCTTCATCAGGCACAAGGAGTCTCTGCTGGTCAGTTGGTCTAATAAAAAAGTGTCGCGTCTACTCAAAGGACCTTGCTTGCCTAGATTTTTTTTAAAGAGTTCAGCCTCGAAGAGTACCCAGCTACCATCTAAATGAAGAAACTACATTTTCACTTAAATGAATGGGGTCTGCATTAGGATGAAAATCTGGCTATCTCTTATTTAGGTAGCTGAATAAAATCTTGAAATTCGGGCCTGTAATCAATGCAAAGCCAACTTGAGTCCTCCTGTGTGAAAAGAAAATCAACATATAATGTGAAGTCACAAAACACCCACTCTATCTATGGCCTGACTTGCTCCCTCAACTTAACAGTACATCTTGAACTGTAATAAAAAAAATGAATGTCTTGTATGAAAAGTTCCCTGTCAAACTGGTACAAATCCTGGATGTTGTCTAATCCAAAGGGGAGGGGTGGGGGTGGAGTTTTCTGGCATATGCCTGAGTCTTCTATGTATGTATCTAATTACTATTTTTTTTTTTATTAAAGTTTTTTGGGGAAGCTTTAAGAATCTTTGCTATGTCTTTTTAATTAAAATATATTTACTGGGAACTTCAATTTTACCACAGCTAAATTTATACTTGTGTATGTTCCCTCTCAAAGAAAATAAGTTCAAGTATCAGAGAGCTTAACCTAAAAGGATTTTTACATCTGTAAATCATGGTCTTGATCTGGTCCTGCTTACCATAAGGATACATCTCAAGGAAATGTTTAAATCTTAGTACACTGTACAAGTTTCTACAAAATGTTCATGCATTTTAGAGGGGTAGTTAGCTGTGTTAGTAGTCTGAAGTTACATGGAAAGTAAGGCAGAGTGTTACCTTATAGACTGACTAATTTAGAGAGGCAGAAGCTTTCATGAGCAACCGCTTACTGGGTCAGATGTATCTCAAGTAAGCTGTTGCTCAGAAAAGTTTATAGCCCTCTGAATTAGTCAGCCTATAAAGTAGACACTCTGCCTTGCCTTCTCTATAGCATTTCAGTTAACCAATAACCTACCGTGCGTATGTGTGTTCTCTTATTCTTTTGTGTCATCTTTTAGGAGGATATTGGAGTTGGTAAAATTCTGAAAAGAAAAAAGACATTGCATCTGAATGGAAGGTGGAGAGGTTCATAGTAGTCTTCCAGCTTAGGGCCAGATCTTAAGGGGCTCTGAACCCTGAGAATTGTGGGAAAAAGAGTGGCTCTATAGTAACTTTTCACTTTTCGGAACCCCCAAAATATTCAAAATTAAAGCTAGGCCCCTAGCCATGCCAGAGTGGCCCAAAGGCTGCTCTGACTTATAGAAATTTTCTTAGTGTTTAATTAAAGGTGAACTTGGCATATGTCTAAGTGCAAGTCAATAGAAATGGTGCCATCTACTGGCACAAAAATGTACGGCGCCTCTACATCTAGTCGTGGAGCTTAGGTCTTACACACGATACAGTTGTCCTGATGTAACAAAGCTAGTTTAGAATTTGTTTTCAGATAAATCAGTGCAACCATGCTCTTACTTAATTTTGAAAATACCTTAGTTGTGGGAAATGCCAAAATGGAGGTACCTTGTCATTGTTGGTGGCAGTCCTTCAATATGAAATGCACTGTCTTCTGTAAATAGGGAAGTAATTGGTGAAGCTGGAGATGACTGAAGAGTAGGATCTGTGATCTGTATGTTCAACTGCAGAACTGGAAAACTGTTCTGCTAGGAAGGAATGGATCCTGGTTATGTCAAGTTACAGCTACTTTCCCTTTGTCTCTATTCAACTGCCTCCAAAATGAGGCAAGTTTGCATGAAATGATTTATGCCTTGTCATATACCATGGCACCACTAGAGATGATTCATTAAGGCGCAGACAGAAGTGGCAGTATTTGCCCACTGTGGCCTTTGGAAGTGCTCCACAGCTGAGACCAAACACCAGTGTACAGAGTACTTTAATAGAGCTCAATCCCAAGAAAATCTGAACTCTCATTGCATGAGTGTTCAGATTAAGACACTTAAAAATGGAGTGCTCTTGGTAACTTCTGTCTGCAGCTCAGCGCTGCTCCTGGTGCTGTTTTCAGAATGGAAGGGTGTGGGGAAGGGAGTAGAGGGAGTTCAGTCTGGGTTTCTCAGCTGGCACTGGAGGGTAAGGCAGGTGGATTGGAGCCCCCCTGAGGGGGGGAGGCTCCAACCCACCCACCACACCCTCCAGCATCAGCTGGGCAACCCAGAGAACAAGCTCCCTCTGCTCCCTTTCCTCCTTCCCCTTCTGAAAGCCATGCTGGGGTTGGGAGGGCGGAGGGGTGTTGCTAGGGGAAAGTGGCTGCAGGCTCACAGCTGCTCTAAACAGAAGCTTGATCTCCCAACCCCCCTTGACCCAACAGCAAATGTTTGATGGGTCCGGGGGATCACTGTAACTCATGGTGCTTCCTGTGAAGTGCCATGAGTTGCAATTGGAGCGGCTCTTCTGTCTGCACCTTCAGTGCTCAAATCTCCCAGGGACTTTGTAACGATGCAGAACTCCCCCCTCCCCACCTTACCCTCGGTGAGTGTGGACATTTGAGTAAAGATCAATCTGGAACAGAATGATATGTAAAATCTCAGTTGCTTCTGAAATAACCAGCACACCTCAAATGTTCACAGAGGCTGATTTGAACAACCTGTAGACCAAGAATTGATAGAATATAGCAGACTTATGAAAGCGGTTTATGGACAATTGGCAGACAAGAAAAGCAGTAAAATTCATTGGGTAAATAACTTTGTGGCTACTAAGAGTTAGTCGTAGAGCTCTAATCATGGCTATAAAATGTAGTAACTGGGCAGCAAACTTTATCAACCCTTACTGTAAACTAGTTTTAACAGATTTTCCCCCTAAATAGCTGTCTGAGCAAAACAGCAAGTGTGGCCTATTAGATAGAGAGAGGACTTGGTATGTGAGCTGCTGTATTACCACTGATCTTTGACCTTGAGAAATGTAATGGCTATCTGTAGAACTGGTACAGCAGCAGCATTTACCTACTTCAGTGAAAGGTTGTGACCAAAGCTCAGTAATGTCCTTGGAGATCCACAGCTATGAAAAAAGTTAGCAATATATGGAGGGATTTTCCTGTCTGCAGCTGGTGAACATTTCATGCACTGAAACCTAAAGTTAGACAACCCTTACCTTTTTAGCACTCTGTACATTCATTTCCTCCATGGATTTCACAGACACAAGCAGAAACCTAGTTTTACACAGACCTGCAAAAGCTATTTTGTACTGACAAAACTGTTTAACAGTTGAGGGTTGTACTCTGTCTCAAGTACAGGGATGAGGATTCCTCAGTGACAGCTCATGAAATAAGAGGTCTAGGTGCCAGGTAACATAGAACAAAGATGGATTTTTTTTTTAATGAGTCTGAGACTTATTAGGTATGTGTAATTCTTGGACACAGTATTAACTATTATACTGATGGATCGATTCTTTACTACTCTTCTTCTGAATGGATCTTCTCCCACTTCTCCCTTAATGTCGTTCTCCTGCTCACATAAATCAGTCCCATGACAATTCGTAGCTTCTGTGCCCTGTTGTCTTCCCATGCTTTTGTCAAAACTTTCCACACTTCAGTAGTTCTATTGCTATCAATGTACTGCAACTCGCTGAACTAAAGTAGTCTTTAAGCTTTGCCTACAGACAGTGAATCAATCTGAGAAATAGTGTTTTATTGCTATTTACTCTCCTGGGAAAGGGAGATGTGGAAATCCCTGCAGCACACTCAGACATTGTTTAAAAACACTGAAATGAACAGATGCTTTTGTGGTTTCTGATATCACGCTCAAATACTTCCTGTGAATTAAGTCTATTGTTTCCCTTACAAAATTTTGCCATTTTTATCAAGTCGTCATGTTTATTCCACACTGGCTTTCTTACATCCATGAAGTTCACACATCATTACCTTCTGGAGACTTTTGGGTTCTTGCTGACTCATTTAACTTCTGTGATCTCAAAGACATTATGTAAGGCTGGAGTAGGCTACAGCAGTGGGCTTGTAAGGAGGGCCAGGATATTTTTTTCAGCCATCTACCAAATGCTCTAAGTAGGATTAGGTGGATGATGTTGTTCCAACACCCCACATCATGTTAATATAGGAATGAGGTTCTGATTTGCTCTGGCACAGGGGTGCAAGGATCCCACCTCCATTTGCAAATCTCATCATTAGCTACTTGTTGGAACATAATCTGCTTCTGGGCAGCTGCTTAAATGAAAGGGAGCAGAAGGAGTGGGAATGAAGGCAGGCCTATGGCCCTGTTCTTCCATAATCACTGGAGTAATTAGGGGAGCTAAAATAAGGTATCATTTTCTCATAGGAGATGGAGCCATTTATGGGTGTTCTAGGACCTGCCATGGGGTCCCAATACATAGGCTGGAAAAGAGCAGCATCTTCTATCCTAGTCTTTCCTTCACCCAGGGGTCCTGCAGATAGTACTGTGGCAAGATGATGGACAAGGACAAATCCTGAGTGGGGTATGCTATTCCAAATATCCCCTCTATCACCATTCCCTGTAAATTACCTTGTTCCCATGTTGCTTTCAAACGTGTCTTAACTATGAATAGTTGCTACAGAAATTCAACATCATGTGTCCAGCTCCTTCAGTTATAGTTGTCTAATGGCTTCTATATAGGGCTGGCCTTGTGAAATACCTTCTGACCTTGGTAAGCAGCCTCCCTGTAGGTCAAGAGTCCTTTGGGGGACATCAGTACTTCTT
The DNA here is from genome assembly GCF_052110815.1 of Crocodylus siamensis. Lineage (NCBI taxonomy): Eukaryota > Metazoa > Chordata > Crocodylia > Crocodylidae > Crocodylus > Crocodylus siamensis. The sequence continues at coordinate 14,259,877 of NC_143405.1, read as the reverse complement.
TTAATAAAAGTTTGTAAGGGACACAAAATTCTTGTGGTTTCCCACTGGGGAAAAAGTAGACAGCGGTCTCCTTCAGCCTTGTCCACATTCCACTTGTTGGGGATGTAGATGTCCTCTAACAGGTTCAACCCATACCAGTAGCTCCTATCTTAGTGCTACAGGTTCATGTCCCAGGGCAACTGTGATGCTCCCTGGTAGCCATGCAATTCCTGCCCCAGGTTTAACTCTAGGGGCCCTCCCCATCTTTACTTGCCTACCACACCTTTGATATTAATATATGGAACAGAGGGAGGCTGCTTGAGGAACCTAGAGTAAACCCGACATTGTTCCAGTGTCAGACTTCAGGCGTCTCAAACTCTTCCCTGATGCTCTTGCTGAGTTCTCTAGATTTAGTCCACTGACTGAACTGAGCTTCACTGTCCCCAGCTTTTTGTCTGGCCTTTCAAGGAGGAGGGCCACTCACATGATCCAGGGACAGCAGGGCAGACCCTGTGAGGAGAGGCTACAGGACCTGAAACTCTTCAGCCTCCACAAGAGAAGGCTGAGATGGGACTTGATGGCTGTCTACAAACTTACCGGGGGGACCAGCGGGGAATGGGAGAGACCCTGTTCACTCGAGCAGTCTCCTGGAGTAACCAAAGAAGGGTAAAAAGAAGGTCCCGGGTAATGTGGGGCCCTTGCAGGATGCATTGGGAAACTTGGTCATCACACCAGATGGCAAAGCTAACATGTTTAACAATTTCTTTGCCTCCATCTTCCTTAGAAGGGACCAGAACAGCCACCTCCCTGCTGGGCCCCCCTCGGGCCCCGGGGGAGCACACCTGGGCCACAGGTTAGCGAGGATTTAGTTAGGGAGCTTCTGGAGGGGTTGGACGTATTCAAGTCAGCCGGCCCGGATGATCTCCACCCTAGAGTTCTAAAGGAACTGGCTGAGGTCATTGCAAGTTCCCTGGCACGGCTTTACGAGCACTCATGGTGCTCTGGTAAGGTACCGGAGGACTGGAAGAGGGCCAACGTGGTCCCCATCTTCAAAAAAGGGAGGAAGGAAGACCCGGGAAACTATAGGCTGGTTAGTCTTACCTCGATCCTAGGCAAGCTGTTTGAGAAAATTATGCTGGCACACATCCAGGAGGGGCCAGCAGGGGACTGCATGCTTAGGGGCAACCAACATGGGTTCATCAATGGCAGGTCCTGTCAGACCAACCTGGTGGTCTTTTACGATCAGATCACCAGATCATTAGATGCAGGGGTAGCAGTGGATATAGTCTTCCTGGACTTCCGGAAGGCTTTTGACACTGTCTCTCACCCCATTCTCATTAAGAAACTGGGGGGCTGTGGTGTAGACACCCACACAGTCAGATGGGTCGCCAACTGGCTGGAGGGCCGCACCCAGAGGGTGGTAGTGGATGGGTCCTTCTCAACCTGGAAGGACGTGGACAGTGGGGTTCCACAGGGCTCAGTCCTTGGGCCTGCACTGTTCAACATCTTCAACAGTGACTTGGATGAGGGGGTAAAAAGCACCCTGTTCAAATTTGCTGATGACACTAAGATATGGGGGGACATGGGCACACTGGAAGGATGCAACAGGCTACAATCAGACCTAGACAGGTTACAGGGGTGGGCGGATGAGAATAGGATGGGTTTCAACACAGACAAGTGCAAGGTGATGCACCTGGGGAGGAAGACCCAGCACCATACCTACAGGCTGGGGAACTCCCCTCTTGTCAGCACAGAGGCGGAAAGGGATCTTGGGGTCATCACTGACTCCAAGATGAACATGGGCCGGCAGTGTGGAGAGGCAGTTAGGAAGGCCAACCACACTTTGGCGTGCATCCACAGAAGCATCTCGAGCAGGTCCAAAGAGGTGATCCTCCCCCTCTATGCGGCACTGGTCAGGCCGCAGCTGGAGTATTGCGTCCAGTTCTGGGCGCCACACTTCAAGAGGGATGTCGACAGCATGGAGAGGGTCCAGAGGAGGCCACTCGTATGATCAGGGGACAACAGGGCAGGCCCTATGAGGACAGGCTACAGGACCTGAACCTGTTCAGCCTTCAAAAGAGAAGGCTGAGGGGGGATCTTGTGGCCTGTTATAAACTAGTCAGGGGTGATCAGCAGGCATTGGGGGAGTCACTGTTCCCCCGAGTACCGCCAGTAGTGACCAGGAATAATGGTCAGAAGCTGGCAGAGGGTAGGTTTAGGTTAGATATCAGGAGGCTCTACTTCACAGTCAGGGCGGCTAGGGTCTGGAACCAGCTTCCAAGAGAGGTGGTGCCGGCTCCTACTCTGGGGATGTTTAAGAGGAGGTTAGATGAACATCTTGCTGGGGTCATTTGACCCCAATATTCTTTCCTGCCATGGCAGGGGGTTGTACTTGATGATCTGCTCAGGTCCCTTCCGACCCTAGAAACTATGAAACTATGAAACCAGGAATAATGGCCATAAGTTGTTAGAGACTAGGTCCAGGCTGGACATTAGAAGACACTATTTCACAGTCAGGGCAGCTAGGATCTGGAACCAACTTCCAAGGGAAGTGTGGCAGCTCCTACCCTGGGGGTCTTTAAGAGGAGGCTGGACGATTACCTAGCTGGGGTCATATGAGCTCAGTATTCTCTCCTGTCCAGGGCAGGGGTCGGACATGATGATCTACTTAGGTCCCTTCCAACCCTATGTCTATGAATCTAAGGCCTCTGTCTATGCCCTCTCTCTGGCTCTCTGAGCCTCTTTCAGGTCTCCTTCTCTCTATCTGTATATCTGGGCCCAAGGCACTAGTTCTGCCTTGCTCCAGGACCACCCCTGAAAGTCCCCTCCAAACCACCAGGCCTTCGCTCAGTATACCGAAACCAAAAACATTAAACATAAGCCCTTCTGGCTATTACAAAACTACTACCCAGCCCTGGTCTTAATCAGCTGCTAGCCCTCCACTTCTCTAGTTGTCTCAGGACCTAGCACACTCACAGTTTCCTTCTTAGTTACAGGGAACTCTTCCCTGCTCAGCCTCCACAGCCAGACTACCAGCCCTGCCTTGTATTTCTTCCAGAGTCCTGCCCCCTTCCAGTCAGGTGGCTCCCCTGGGTTGCTTTCAGGTGCCTGCTAATTAATCTCCTTTGCTGGTTTCTGTAGCAACTCAGTCCCAGCTGCAGAGTCCTGCAGGGCTCTGCCTGGGTTGTTTCTCCCTTCAAGTGACAGAGCACCCCAGACTCTCTGTCACACTTGGGTATGCCTCTGATTTAACATCATGCTTGATTAGAGACTTTTCTTTCTTATTCCCCATGTGCGCCTCCCCTGTTTTGTTTTTTTTTCTTATCTTTGTTTGTCTTTTATTTTTCCGGGGCCATCAGGAAGCTTTGACCCATTATCTCGTTTTAAAAAAGAAACCTGATTCATTTTGACATCCAGAAACCTTCTGTACTCCTCAGGAATGATGTTTTAGTCATTTGAAAATAAATGTTCTTGAGGAATAGCAAAGAATCAGGGCTGTGCAAAGTTTCAGTCCCTGATTCAATTCGGTAAAGATTCGGCCTGATTTGGTGGCCGAATCTCTGAACCTGAATCGAATAAAAGGACCCTTTAATCTCTCTGAATTGAATCGGAGCCCTCCCAATGAATTCGGAAAGATTCAGAGATTTAGACATAGACACAGCTTTAAATGTTTTTTCTACATACCTCTAAGTAGCAGGGGCTCATGAATGCTGCAGTGCTGGGACTCATGGTGCATCCCACAGGAGCATGGGGGGCTTACCAGCGTGCTTGGCAGCAGTCCTAAAAGTGAACCAGAAGCACTTATGGTTGTCTCCTGGGTTCCCCAGGGAGTACACAGGCCCCCCAGGGTCCCCCTGCAGCTGATCACTGAGCTAAGGGGGTACATGGCTCCCTCCCCACCCCCAAACATTCCCCAGCAAACCCAGAAGAGGATCAGAAGTACTTTCAGTCCACTTCTAGATTCGCTGCCAAGCATGTGGAGGCCCCACCCACCTGCACTCCTGTGGGACACTCTATGCACCCCAGCATCACAGCATTCACAAGCCATGCTGGTACCTTGAGGTATGTAGAAAAAACATTTAAAGCTGTGTCTGTATCTGAATCGCTGATTCTCTGAATCAGCATCAAATCTTCAGATTTAGATTTGGTCGAATCAAATCAGGAAAGAGATCTGAATCAACAAATCAAATCACTGTCCCTGCTTTGGGCCGAATCCAAATCTGAATTGAATGGGGTCCACTTTGCATGCCCCTACAAAGAATCTATTTTTGCATGATACCTCACACCAAAGCTCTTTAAAATATAATGCCACTTAATTTGCCTACTGAGTGAGGAAAGAGCCTCCTGTTGCTGAGTCTACCTGTGACTGGGGGTAACAGAATGTAGCTATCCAGGGACTCACCAGTGTTGATGGGGCAGACTCTATTGATGTTATCTGTCTCCATTATTTGGAAGTTAGGTGTTTCCATTCATATCAGGCTCCCTCATTTTTGATGGTCTGCATTTAAACTGTCAGGAAGCTGTGTACCTACCAATCCCATTCTTACAAGAAAGACCATAGGCTTCAGTTCTTAGTAGCAACTCACTCAGATAAGTTTATTGTCTACAAACAAGACCAGACACTAACAGCTGTTCCATGGGGCTAGGTGGGTCATTTGTAGGTATGGTGAAAGCATGAACATAACTCAGAAGCCCAGGACAAAGTAAAAAGGGTCCCTAGTCCCCTTTTTACATGCTGATCAAAACAACTTTTTGCACCATGCATAATCTAGTTCTCACCACTTACTAAAACATCTTTAGATGACATCCTCCAAATCCTACTTCTCACCAATTACTCCACACTTCCCACGAAATGGGGGCACCTGTTTGCCAGATTACTCTGATATTTGTTTTGGCATTCTGTCTTGGCCTTATCAGTTCACTCTTTACCTTTTGACACCTCTAAAACTAATGAGCTACTTTTCCAGCACTTCTGTGCAAAAAACATATAGTATGTTGTGTTTTATATTCACTCGGGGCATCTACACACACTATTAAAGCAAAGCAATAAACTCTGGCCTATATAATGACTGAGTTTCTTGCTTCCAGGTGCTGAGCTTGGATGTGCACCCAGGACCGCAGCATGTTGAGCTGGGTCAGAGCAGCCCCAGCTGGCAGTAGGTCTGGGGGTCACCCTGCCAGCCCAGGGCTGCTCCAACCCAGCTCAATGTGCTGCAGAGGGGCTGGCTGGGACACAAGATGGGGCTAGCTAGACACAGTGTGGGGCTAGCCAGCAGACAGTCTCAAACTCTAGCCAGCCCCATCAGTGTCTACATATGCATTTCTGCTCAGTAAATAATGCTACTGCAGGATCGGACTTGTATTTACAAGTACTAATCTACAGCAGCATTTATTAATTTACCATGAACTAATAGAGCCACATTTGTAGACATGGAGACTTTATTGTGAAGCTAAATAGTCAGCTCTGCAGTAAACGTCTCATGTAGATGCGCCCATTGGGGCCTCCTCTGGCCCATGCTATTAGCAGGGCCATGGTGTGGTTTGTATATACACTGCTCAATGGTTACTTTTTATCCATATTCCAGTGAGGCCTATATAGAACTTTATAATTCTTTATAAACAAATAGGAGTGCAACAAAGATACCTAGACACCTTGAATATTCCTCAGAAAGCTAACTTCAGGTTGCTTATAATACTATCTGTGTGGAGGCAAATGTATGACTCGTGCTCATTGCAATGACTCAGTACTTTCTAACAGGCCTGTGCAAAGTGGCTAGTATTCACTTCGGATTCAGATTCGGCCGATTCAGGGGACAGTGAATCGATCTGGTGATTTGAATCACTGTCCTGAATTGATTTGGCTGAATCTGATTTGCCTGATTTGGCTGCTTCTAAATTGGGCAGATCTCTGAATCACAGAGGCCCCATCCCTAACCCACTCTCAATGGCCGCTCCGCCTGGGCCCAGCTCCTGGCTGTTTGAAAAAAAAAAAAGCCCCAACACAGTGGCTCCTTCCAGGCAAGGGGCAATCCCTGCTGCCCCCCAACCCCTACCCACTGTCCCAGTTCCCCCATGGCTGCCCCACCTGCCCCAGCTCCTGGCCCTTAAAAAAAAAAAAAGCCCCCATGGGGGGAATTCAGCTGGAAAATGCAGCTCCATTGTCAGTAGTAAGCTCTTTTCTGGAAGTGAGGTTGATATTTTTTTTTCAGTTTAAACATGAAGTCAATGGATAAACCCAAAGAGGAGTGATCTCATCTAAAGTTCCTTGAACTGATGTGAACACTTTTTTTTTCTAACAATTTAGGGCATTTCAGTTGTAACTGAAGAGGTTTCCAGTTTTCTGTACTATTAAAAAGTCTGCCAGGGCCATAGGTGAAAGGGTAGTTTTGGGAAAAAGACTTTTTATTCATCTGAGCTGCTAGCAGCACTTCACAAATAATTCTATATGATGTATAAAGTTTGCAAGTGTTGGTGGACCATCTGCCATTGGATATGAAGTTTTTTGTGTGTATGAGGTTGGGTTACCACTGATCCAAGATGAAGTCATAAAAATGTTCAACATGCCTTGGATAAAGGATGTCCCTACCAACCATTTCTATGGAAACTGATGCTTTGAAGCTTTAATTTTATTAAGGATCAGCAAAGCCTGGATGGGACTTCTTTGTAGCCACTTTTGCTCAGAAAAATAACTAGTTACACAGTATATATCACAGATATTGTCTTTCCAAACTTTTTTTACTTGAGAATTACCATTTTGTCAAAATTGAAATTGTTGTGGGGGTGAAAGGTCCATTTTGTTTTGTGATTTAAAGTTTTGAAATGTTCACACTGTATTTTGACTACTTTCAAGACAAAAGTAAATCTAAGGTGCAAAACTAGAATATTAATCATTTACATTTTAAAACAAAGGTTTAAATAAATATTTTGTTCTTTAAAATGTGTGCTTGTGTGAGCACATGTATCCCCCCTCCCCACTCCCACACACGCACATACACACTTTGGCCTTGAATGGAAATTTTGAATTCTCTTATTAAAAAAATTAAAATTTAGATTTTATCATGATTTAGGATGGGATTCCTTTTCTGTTTTTTATACCTTACTTCCAGATACCATGTATAAGATAAGGTAAGGGCACACATTGGTTGGTAGGGAGAGGAAAGAGTCAGTACATGTGACAAGCTACCTTTATATTTAGCACAGTTTCAGTCTTTGATTCTCCTTTATTTTAAAGTTATAGAGTGACATCCTGATTTCCAAAGTTCATGGTTGTCACACTTGGATGTAAAATATTATTTTAGAATTATTACAGAACACTATTCTGATCTCCCCACATATGTGGAATAACAGCTTAGGCCTTAGATGTAATGTAAAATTTATCAACACCTGTCACACAGACTGGGACATTGTTGTTAATGTGCAGATAGCTGGAGCTCAATCCAACCCAGAACTTCTTGATGGAATCATCTATTTGCTGATGCTCCCAAGGAAAAAAAAAATCAAAAGGTGTTTTTAAGATCTCTAAACACCTATTTTTAAAATAAATGTAAAAGAACTGGTCATCTGAGAGGGAGATCAACAAAGCAGTAGATTAGTGAGAGGCCTACATGCTTAAAAATACTTTAAGGAGGCTGGAAAGGGCTGTTATGGAAACTCCCTAGTTAAGAATGCAGTTGTTGTCATTGCGGTTTACTTAATTAACTTTTGATGTCTTCAAAGGAGTCTAACGGAGTTTAGATTTTTGAAATCCAACTTCCATTGGATTTCAGTAGGACCTGAGGACTAGGGCTGTGCGAAGCTTCAGTCCCAGCCTTGATTCAGTGGAAATTCAGCTCGATTCAGCAGCTGAATTGCTGAATCCAAATTGAATCTGAGGACCCTTTAATCTCTCCAAATTGATTCAGAGAGATTTGGTGACTTGGACATAGACACAAATTTAAATGTTTTTTTACATACCTCTAGGTAGCAGGAGCTCTGAACGCTGCGGTACTGGGGCAGATGCAGCATCCCATAGAAGCATGGGAGGGCTCCCCGGCATGCTCAGCACCAGACCCAGAAGTGGACTGGAAACACTTCCGGTCCACTTCCTGGTCTGCCGGGGAGTGTGCAGGGGGCTCCCCCTGCACCCTCCCTGGCTCAGCGACTGGTGCCTCTTGAGTCTGGGGGCAGGGCACCAAAGGTCTCCCCACAGCTGTGCTGTGTCCAAATTGCTGATTCTCTGAATGAGCATCAAATCTTCAGATTCAGTCGAATTGAATCAGAGACAGTGATCTGAATCAATGGATTGAATCACTGTCCCCAATTTGGGCTGAATCCAAATCTGAATCAAATAGGGCCTGTTTTGCACAGCCCTACTGAGGACTAGGGCTGTGTGAGGCTTTGGATCCAGAGAAGCTTCAGATGCTTTGGAGTCTAAAGCAGCATGTCCATATCGAAGCGCTGGCTTCATTAGGCTTTCGGATGTGGTTCGGAAAAATTTCGAAGATCCAGCCATAGGGTATAATGGGGAAACAACAAAATATCTAAAACTTTGTTGTTTTCCGTCTGATATGGATGAAATCTGCAGGTATTGTAGTTTCTGCTGAGCACATGAAGTCTGCCAAGTTTTAAGAAGATTGGTATAGGGATTCTGGGGAAATTGTACCCCAAATTCTTGAAAGCAAAACTATGTTACATGTATGTGTTACATCACAGGGGGATGAGAGTTGCAGGGGTAGTAGCCCCTGGTGAGGCCACAAAGCCTGCCAAGTTTCAAGAAGATCAGTGCAGGGGTTTGGGGGGAACTGCACCTCAAGCTGGGGACAAGCAAAACCTGTGCGGTGGGTGACAGTGTGTGTGGTAAGGCGCAGCAGGGTGACAGCTGCAGGGATGGTGGCCCCTGCTGTGGCCACGGAGCCTGCCAGCTGTTGAGGAGATTGGTGCAGGGGTACTGGCTTCTGGGGCCCTGCACCCCTAGCTGATGCCAGACAAAACTTGTGCCATGGGTGCTTGTGCAACTGACTGTCTCTGTTTTGGGGGGTGGGAGACACTATTGCAGGCCTGGCTGCTAAGCTACTGTGTTACCAGTTACCAGTCAATCATGGTTCACTCAGGGACCAGCTCAATACACAGTACCTAGCTAATGTAACCAGTTAATTACCATCAGTTAACACCTACAAAAACAGAGACTAAGGAGAGGAAATAATCAATACAGACAATCAAGTGCCCCAAGACAGAGACAGTCTTCATTTGTAGAATAGTCCAAGGAAACCTACTATAATCACGTCTGTTGTTTAGCCTCCAAAATCTCAAGCACCTATTTATTGCTGCAGTTTATTAAACATTTTCTGGTACAGATGTGGTTTCTTGACCTTTGCTGATCTAGAGTAAAACCTAGGGATTTCCTAACAGGGCAATAACCTTGCAAGTACTAGAGGTTTTTTTCAAACTGATATCAATTATTATATGCTGTTTATTGAACTTGAATTATTGTATCAGATTATTTGGTAGCTACATGAGATGCTTTGCTGCACAGTAGACTAATCCACTGCACAGTAAAGCATCACTGTCTACATGCGCATGCACTTGCTGTGCAGTGAATATGCAGGTAGTAAGTTTACTGCACAATAAACCCAAACAGCATTAACTGCACATGTAGATGCACCTATTGCGTACTATACATTTCAGTTAGTGCATTTTCTTGAACCTAGAACCTATCTTCACAAGAACCAAGAAACTCACCTCATCTTGGTGAACTCAGAAGCATGAACCAATCTGAGGAACAGGACAAGAACAGGGCAATGTTTCCTCCCATTGCCCTACAATTCAGAGTAAATCATAGACAACAAAATGATGGGAGTAGCTACTCGCTCAGTGAATATTGCTCTTGGAGATTGCTGACAGACGCAGAAAAGCTAAGGCTCATGCAGCAAACCAGAAGTTTTCTGTCAGTCAGCAATATAACCCATGAACATGTCATATTGATACTCCACAGGCTCCAATAGATGCCTATTTTCGGATGCATTTAGGCCTGTAGATCAGAACAAGAAGGAAGTTCTGGACCTCAAAGATACATCTGGGTGCATGATTGTCCAAAGACAATGCTACACCATAGAAATGCTTCACTTAGAGCAGCCCAGGGTACAATCCTGGAGTGCAGAGAGCAAAGCGTTTTCAGTGGTAGGCCCCAGCCATGGGGCATTTCCCCAAGGAGACAAGCTGGAGGTCAGCCCTGACCACATTCAAGTGTAAGGAGCACCCACTATGGGATGAACAAAGTAAAGGCAAGAAAGAAACACAGCAGGGAGGAGGATGAACAAAGGGGAAGGGGAAAACCTCAAGCAGGCTGGAAACTAAGGGGGCTGTGAGCATTGCTATGTGGGGCTCACAGTGCCAGCTTGAAGACCCTGGTACAGAAACAAACTTTAAGGTGCTTCAAGTCTATCTGCATTCAGCAAAGGAAATTGAAGTGAGCCTGTGGCCAGCCATTTACTTCCATGATGCGGTTGCCTGTGAGACCAGACTCCAACCGAACAAGTTAACTGTGCTGTGTTTACCACTATGTTAAGCCCATTAAAAAAACCAAAAAACAAAACCCTAGATTGACAGACCTTTGCCCGGGGGATGCCTGTGGACAGACATGGGTGAATGTTTCTTGATTTGCTTGGTGCAACAAAATCCTCTCGTGGCTGCCAGCTGGAATTGTTATTACTTGCAGTCATAACTGAACTTCTTAGTGATTAAACTAAGGCTTCGGTTAATGTGTGTCATGTCTCAAAACTGTGAAGCGTTTTGTGTGGTTTAGGAGCCAAAGTAAACCACTGATTATGTCATGCAAAGCGCAATTTGATTTTTAAAGGCTTCTTACCCATCAGTCTCATTAGTGTTTTCCAGCTGTGTCCTGTTAAGTGATTTTCCTTGATAGGGTCCGGGGCCCAAATCCAAAGAGGAATTTGGTTGCTTGCCCCTGGTAAATATAAAATCCACAGCCCTGAGTCTGTTTTAGGGAACCTGCATACCAGTCATGGGGAGAGTCTGCCCTGTCAGAATGGGGTCCACAAAAAACAAGCACGGGCAGCAGAAAGCTGCCTAAAGTACCAAATAGGGAGATTCAAGGCCAGGGATGTCTTTAAATCTTGCCTGTCTCCACACAGGCTGCATCCTACATCGACAACATAATCAGCAGTGCTGAGTGATGGAGCCAGTTGTGTACCAGGGGCCCTGTGGGCAGAGCTACACTGCTAGAGCTAACAATTTAGTGAGCAGCATGCCGGACTTGAAGGGGCTGCTGCCAGGAACTGCAAGTGCCTGGGTGGGTTTGTTTGGTTCCTACCAAGTAGTTATGGCCTGAAAGCAGATTCTTCCAGAGACTGAGGTGGATTCACTCTTTCCCCCTTTTCAAAGTATTTTACATGAATGTCATCCTACATTTCATCCTCATAGCACTTGGAGAACGGACTGGAAACTGGGACTCTTCCTCCCCTGTCAAAGTGTCTGGTTTAACCATTACTAGCCTATAGTGGCACAAGATCTCTCTGGCCCTGTGAACCCTAAATTATTTTTTTTCCTGCAAAGTGGAACAGTTTTAAAAGGAGGTGTAGAGTATGCCCCCTTTCTCTCCTCCTTTCAGTCCAGAATTGCCTATGTTCTGGTTAAGATGCTCTGGGGAAGTGAGAGAGGTTTGAATCTGTTTAGGCAGAGGAGGAAATCTGCAGTCCTGCTGCGTTAGTACCATGAGGTCTTTAAAGAGGGACATTGCCACTCCTTCCTGTAGCTGTGTGTGAAAGGGAAACAGGATCCAACACTGCAGTGTGTGTGTGTGTGTGTGTGTGTGTGTGTGTGTGTGTGTGTGTAGGCATGCAGACCCTGATCCTCTTGATGTGCATTAAGTTTGCATTGAGATGATATACCAGACTGACGTTTTCAAACAGGATAAGTCAACAAACCTCTAGTTCCCAGATCCCAGTGGGGTTTGGGCATGAGACAGGTACTAAGGTGCTTAATGCTGTCAAAGCCCACATGCTTTTAGCAATGTATGTAAATGAAACTTCAAGCATCTGGGGAACTTTTTAATACTTAAAAGCTGAGACAGCTCAAATTAAGCAGCAGCTGAGTGGAGGTGGGGAAAGGGTATTCACGGTCACAGTTTTGGCTCTGGCTCAGACTTATGCAGAGTTTTAATCACCTACCTTGGGTCTGGATCTTGTAAATGTAAATCCATGTTGCAACCCCACTTTACAGTTTGAGACAGACATTGAGCCCTCTCTTTGCATGGGGCAGCTGTACATAAATATAACAATATGCTGTCCCTTGTTTAAATATGGCTGATATTCAGGAATGAATGATAAAGAACCTGTGTTCATTTCCACTGAAGTCAGAGGGAGGGTTGTTATCCAGTAGAAGCAAGCAAAACCAACTGGGCTGTGGGGGGTAAGATTTCTTTTTTCATAGCAAAATGGGTCAAGTCCTTCTGTCAAAGGAAGCAGGAGATGTGTTTAAAGAAAGAAGAAAAGATTGGTGCAAAGAGGAGACATTTAATTCTTTGTCCTTCCCAGAAAAGAATTGGGTCTTCCAGGTCAGATTCTTGGCAGGGTAAGGATGTTCTGATCCATGTTCTCATTTGGAAACTGCTATTATTTAATTGTCTCTGAGCTCCTGACAGCCAGTTCCACACATACCGGTTCCACCCGCACCCACACTATCCCGGTATGTTTAAAATTTGATCTTAATATTTAATTGGGGAAATATTGTATAACTGCCCAGTAAATTACACTTTCAAATGAAAGAACTTAGCTTATTTTCAGATTCTCAAATCCCCACAGGCTCTATTCCACATTACAGACTAATGGCCTGAGACATTTCTGATTTGGAAAAGTGCAGCTGGCTGAGTGATAATAGAAAGAGCAAATAAAGCAGCCAATGGCCTCCTGCAGAATACTTCCTTAGTCTTTAAGCAATCACCTTCCCACTTCCCTCATCCCATTCTGAACAACTTATTTCAAAGCTGGGAGCTCATCTACTAAGTTAGCTTGAAGCAAATTGTACTGCAGTAATAAACTTCTATCCTCGGTGATTCAGCATAGGTTCATTTGCTGCAACTTCACTCGTGTACAGCAGTGTAGTTGATACTATTATATAACTAATATGAAAAAGGTAATGGAGTTCTACACAGTAATTGCAAAAACACAATCACAGGGGAGAGAGCATTAGCATCAATAAAAACACATACAGGCCAGGCTTGGTATTGAAAAGTGGGATTCGAAGCAAACTGTTTATGGTCCTCATAGAAGCATAAAAACTAAGTAATCCATTTTTTTTTTTTTACCTTGCTTCTATGTTCCAGTACATTCAGGATTAAAGAAAGAAACTCATACATGACTAGACATCTCTCTGGAAATGGATGAGACATAGCTGTTGCCAGAAAGATCCAGGAGCATTTGTAGAGAAGCTATTATCTGTGGATGTCTACTCTTTGTCATATTGCAGCCTGAGGTGGCTGGTATGTTCTGCTGCTTAACATATATGCTAGGGAAAAAGTGTTCTGCTCTCTTAGCAGAAATTGTTAATTAAAGAGACCAGTCAGAGTTATGAAAGGAGACACACACAACTTCACAAAAGTAATGTGTCTCCGTAACAGAAATCCATTTCTACTTAAAAAAAAAAAAAAAAAAGATGTTATATAATTGGGTTTTTTGCCAACATGGCTCGGTTTTTTGAAGTTGACTAAAATATAGAGAGAAACAGTTGGATTAGGAGCTATTTCCTTCTGAATAATTTGCCCATATTTAATGTGGGCATGAATCCACTTAGAAAATAGAGTGAGACCAACAATTCATTTCTAACAGGACATGAAACAAAATCAGCTGCTTACAGCATTGAGTCAGTAAGTACATTCAGGAGGAACATAGAGGCGAAAGCTTGTGTTTTTCACCACCCTTTCAATTTAAGCATTCTGTATTTTTTATTTCTCTGTCTTAGGTCAAGTATAGACATGACACTTTTACCAGTATAAGTGACTGGAAACCAGTCTATACCCATAACAGAGCAGAAGTGTGGCAAACATAAACCGGTTTTCCTCCACCAAAGGGCAAATGAAACACACGGCGAAATTTCGTATAGCCCTTCGAAATATAGACGTTGGATTTATGACACTTACAGCCTGCCTGACATCTGCCTCCCCAGGTCTTTCCACTATTAACCTGCTACATTCATCCCCCTTCTCTGCCCCCTGAGCATGTCTCTCACCCACTGACTCCTCAATTTACATCTTCACTGACTGCCTTTCTTGCATGCAGACCAGCCTCTGGCCTCTTTACTATTCATTCCACCCAGGAAGAGCCCACACCAACTGCCGAGGCTTCCTCAGCCCGACGAAGGGTTTTTAAACCCGAAAGCTTGCTAAAAAAACCCCCATTTTCCAACTATTTAAGTTGGTCTAATAAAAGATACCAGATTCACCCAAAGAACCTTGTTTTCCCATTTGCAGAGCCTTCAGGATTTAGCACCCTGGCTACTTCGCAGAGCATCTGCTGGAGTTAAGCTGCCCTCTAGCAACCACAGAATAAATCTTCCCTCGCTTCCTTGGGTGCTGCCTACACCCCTTTTGCTGGGTGAAGAATGGCAAGGGTACAGCAGTGGGGAGAGGGCAAGTTTTATTCTTGATTCTCCTCCTCCCTGTGTCTGCTCAGCCTCCCCGTGGTTAGGTAGAATCAGAGAAAACAATGAGAACAGCCACTGGTATAGTGACACTGCACTACCTCCTGCTGTGAGACCAGCAGGATGGGCCTTATGGCCTGTTTGATTTTGGCCATGTGTCTAGGCACTTGGGAAAGCTGGCCAGAAAGCTGGTCCCTCATGAAGGAGGCATCAGTGTACAGACTTGCAATGCAGGGAAAAGATTTTGTTGATTCTACCTGTGAGAAATCATATTGGGCTCGTGCATAAGGACCCCCTGCCAGAGCTAAATCCCATCTCATGGTTACAATGGGAAGGTTCCCTGACAGAAGAACACCAAGAGAGCCAACCTGGCAAACCCTGCTGGGTTATTGCAGCTGCTCTTGGCCAAGGGACCCCCTTGATCAGTAGAACAAATGCTGGTTCTGCAAGAAGGGTTAGAGTGGATCTGTCCAGGAAAGAAAAGTTTGGAAGTGATGCTTATCTTCCACTTTCCCTCCTCATGCTGGAATGTCTACTCCTAAAATGGCCAGTCAGAGGGGGAAATTACTATGGGATTTTCTTCAGGGTAATAAAGAGAGCTGGACGGGAAACATTTTGCATTGCAGGTGTGGGACTGGAGACTGGGCAGACCATCATGTGGGCTGGCTCTTAACTCCACTGTACAGCCCTGGAGTTCTACTTCAGGACCACTATAACATCTAGGTGGCCATGTAATACCTCAAAGATGGCCCTAACATATGTGTGATATACCTTGACTTTAGCTAGGTTTTTGACACAGTCACCCATGCCATTCTCATTAACTAGGATATACAGATTTGATGAAAGTACTGTAAGGTGGATGATGATCGTTTGGATCATTGTGCTCAATGAGTAGTCATCAATGGCTCAATGTCTAGGTGGGAGGGAGGTATCAAGTGGGGTTTCCCATGATTCTACTCTGGCTCTGGTATTGGTTAGTATCTTCATTAGTGATTTGGACAACGGGATTGAGTACATGGTTAGCCAGTTTTCAGATGGCACTGAGTTAGGTGGAGTTGCAGACACTCTGGAGGACTAGGATCCACAATGACCTGGATAGAATGGGAAAAATGGTCCAGAATCAATCAAGAGAGTCAATGAGGACAAGTGCAGAGTCCTTAACTTGGGATAAAATAATTGAATGTTCGAACTGAGAATAGCGAATGTCCAGTTAGTACTGCAGAGAAGGACCTGGGTGTTACAGTAGACAAAAATGTGAATATCAGCCAACAATCTGTTCTTCTGGGAAAAAAAAGCCAAGCGTATACTGGGTTGTATTAACATGAGTGTTACTTCATCACTTTAAATCAAGGGAAGTGATTCTTTTGCTCTATTCATCACTGGTGAGGCCTCACCTAGAGCCCTGTGTCCAGTTTTGGGCCCCACACTTCAAGAAGTATTTGTATAGATTGGAAAGACCTCAGCATAGAACAACAAAAATGATTAGGATCCTAGAAGTCAAGGTTTATGTAGCAAGGCTGAAAGAGCCAGGAATATTTAGTTTGGAGAACAAAAGGATGGGAGTTATGGGGGACAGAGATTTGATAAGTCTTCAAATACCTCCAGGACCATTACAGAGGGGATGGAGATGTGCTTTTCCCTATAGCCATAGGGGACAGAACTAGGAGCAATGGCCTCAAGGTACGGCAGAGGAAATTTAAGTTGATGATTAGGAAAAATGTTGTGACTGTGAGGGTTGTCAAGCATTGGAACTAGGTATCTAGGGAAATTGTGGGCTGTCTATCCTTGGAAATTTTCAAGAGCACATTGGACAGATACTTGGCCAGGATGATTTAGTCAGAGATGATCCTGAGCAGGGGGCTAGACTAGATGACTTCATGGGGTCCCTTCCAACCTTACTTTCTTATGATCCAACATACTCATCTCTCTTTCTGTCACATCGAGTTGTACATACTCCAGGCAAGGCCATGCATTCTATACTGTATCTATGGGAAAAAATGAGGACAGTGAATATTCATTGGGCTGAGGTTCAACAAAGGAGATTTTTTTTTTAGATGCATGTCACATTGTGCCTCCTTGTTAACAGTGACGCCCTAAAAAGCCATTTTGCACAGCAAAAAAACCCCACAAAACCAAAAACAAAAAAACAATCAGTCTTCTCCATGAATGCAAAGACTTTAGCAGCTCCTGTGAAGAAGCCCTAATCAGAGGCTGAGAGACTGAAGATTTTATACTTACAACTGTTGTGGTTGATGATCAGCATCACTGATCCTACACCTGTGAAGGTGACATTTTTGGTTTGAATACAAAATCCTTGGATGTAGCAGGGCATATACCAAACCTCAGAAACAGATGAACTATATACTTAAGACTGAATGTTGCCCTTCATCAGGATCGATATTCATGGTAATAGCCTTAGTACTCACTGGGCACATCTATGTGAGATGCTAGAAGTGCAGTAGATTAAAATGACTGCACATAAGCACCTCATGATGAAAGCTGTGCTGATGTGCAGTAGAATTATTTTATTGTGCATTAGCATCACATAAAAAACATGCAGTGGCACTACTGCACAGTGGTGCCAATCATGGCACATTAAATTAGTACCTGGTATTACTAACTTAATTCACCATAATTATGGTGCATTAATGCACGTGTAGATGTGCCCGTTGGGACTCACATTAGATACTAGCATACACTGGAACCAACATAGAATTGTTCACCTAGATTAAAGACCATATAAAAGATGCCCGACAGGGGATTCCTAAACAGTGACATTCTGACTGTAGCACGTAGTACTGGTGTTTAGTCCCAGGTATGAGTCTTATCTTCTCTGCTGAAACAGTTGATTTTTCTATGAGAACCAGGAGCAGAATGAATTAAAGGAATTTACAATATTTTTCCAATTATAAATCAAACTCATGTTTTCAAGTTTAATGGGGGGGGTACTTTTCACTTGATTATGTTAATATAAAATTCTGCAGTAGAATCAGTTACCCAAGACAGGGTCCCAGTGAGATAAATGTATCTGAAGTATATATAAAATAACAAAATGAAAGCTGCACGAAAAAAAATTCTTATTTGGTATTTTTATTGAATGCACAAAAAATACTTTCTATTGAAAATCAAGACTGTCAGAGGCTTGATTATAGATTGATACCATGCATAAATAATTTGTTTATAGTTCTTTTAGAGGAGAAAATGTAGACATAATAAGAACAAAACAACATCTTTCTAAATCAGTTGTACTTAGGATCTGGGACAAGGAAAATCATTCTCTATAGACTATGTTACACCATGCATTTCAGAGACGATTCCTCCCTCTCAATTTATTTTAATTCTATTAACACAGGAGAGTCAGTATGTTTTCCTTGTAGTGGTCCAAATTCACTACTGGCCTGCCACCACTGAAGTCAATGAAGTCAAGGTGCCAATAAAGAACCTTATTTCCTGATAAGGGTGGGATATAACTGCCCCCAAGACGAAAAAGTATGAGACTGCGAGATCAGGGTTTGAGCATTAATAGTGACCTGACCTGACAGAGCTGAGCCATTTTTATTACTTTGTGTGCCATTTGTGCAGCATGCTATCTCTTTCACTCCTCATCTGCTCTTCACTTCTTAACAGGTGACTTGTCTTCTCTCATTGGGGGTTGGAAAGATGGGGTTTTGTACACATGATCATATAATATTCAGTAGTTATTTTCACTGATGTTTGGGATTTTGAGCTATTTATGAAGAGCATAACTTGCTGGACTCCTGACAACACAGCCAAGGTGAGAAGTAAGGCAGCTAAGCAAGGCAAACTTTTCAACGTGAGTGCAGGCCGTCACTGAATCCAGCTGAGATACTGTAATCTTTATTGGTGCCTAATAGGTGAAGCCTGGTAGTAATAAGCTGGAAGTCTATGGAATTTGCAGGCAGTAAGAAGTCATTTACTACCTTTTTCTTTAAAATTATAATGAAGCTGAAGCTTAAACAGGTGCTTTTGAATGTCAGTTCACGATAGTTTTGTGTGAAACTGTCTGCCCTTGGAACATGACTTCCACTGAAGTTGTTAGCAGAAAAGCAAATGATCAGATGGATACAGTCTGTTCAGGTTATCATTCCTTCACCATCTATCCAAGATCTTTTCAGTAGTGTCTGAGTTGCTTTAAAACACCTAGCGTCTTCAGCATCAGAATTAAGCACGTCAACTCCTGCCTAGTTTACATGCATAACCAGTGTGTTGCATCTGCTCTTCATATCCTAGAAGTGTTTCCTGTCACGGGGGCTTCTTCAGCCAGATAGGACTCATTCAAATGTCAAAACAACAAGCATAAGGAATTAACTATGCAAGCATAGCGACAATACTGTGTATTAACAATTATTCATTTTTTAAAAATAGATTTTAGCATATAAACAAGTCAAAACTGGTTGGTTAGCAATGGGATAAGCAAACTTGTTTTGAATTGGGACAAACAATTTTTCAACGATATTTTTTGGCTATGTGAGACCAAAATAAGGATGTCTTTGCCTAGAACTTGGAAAAACAACATACATGAGTTCCAGTGGAAAGCATCAATCTATGAATGATTCCCTGGAGAAGGCTTCCATAATGTTTTTTCTTATATTGACATCATGGGGATTTCTGGAGTTGTGATCTGAATTCCAATGGATTTATTTCGGGTGCAGAAGTGTATGGAATCCAATCTTTAAAAAAAAACTGTAGGCTTTGTTAATTAGAGTCTGTTAAATGTTAAAACAACGTATTTTAAAAAATGAATCAGGCATCATCAGGGATAAATGCATTAAGAATAATTTGCTGGGGGAGGGATGGAATTGTGTTTATTATTCACAGGCATTAGTGAACTTTTCCACGTTTAACTTTTCCATAAAGTTCAACACACATGATTATTCAACCAAAATTTCTTACGGAAAAGAGTGTGTTGTTTTACTTTGAAAGGATATCACTAGTCCTGCATGCAAAAGCACTCCCTTCACAATTTTGATTCAGATGTCAAATGCTGCAGAATTCAAGGACATTGATTTTCTCTTTGTAGAGAGAATGACCAGATACTAAAGGAGGTTTCAGATCTAATATTGGAAACTGAACCACCCCAAATAGCTAGAGAGTGTTTGGATCTGGGGGTTTGGTTCATTTCAAATTGGGGACAGTGATCCGAATCAATGAATCAAATCACTGTCTCCGATTTGGGCCAAATCTGAATTAAATAGGGCCCGTTTTGCCCACCCCTACTCTGTATGTTAGTTTACTCTGCTCTTGCACATTCATTACAATGTAGAATGTGATCATGCAATTAATTTATTTTTCCCACAAGACCTTGAACATGATCCAGATGGTTTGATTAAAATCAAGGGAATTTTAAATGATACATTTTGAAGAAGAATTATACATTTTAAATTACCAAGTAGAAAGTCTCAATTTAAATGATTGATTTAAATCATTTCCATTTTTATTTCAATTATATGCGTCAATGAAAAGGTACTTCTTTAAAGAAAAGAATACTATTAAAACAGGTGTATTTGGAACTAAATGGAGACTTTGTACACAATTTGGTGCTTGCCTTTTGCTAGTTAGGAGAGCATGTACCAGGTACGTATTTATATCAATAGCTTTTCTAATTTTAGTATTTTAGGAAATAATGAATGCTGTATAGCTTATTTACTAAATAATTAAACTTATGCTCATGTTTTGACAAGCTTCTGCCAGTTCTGTGACTAGTAGCACAAGCCCCTGGGTCCTCCACAGACTACTTTAGCCTTTAACATAAATAGATGATCTGTTGCCCAATGTTTATAGTTTTTGTCTTGAAAAGTTAATTTTTTTCCTCTAATTCCCCTTTTTTACATAAAAGCACACAGACTGTAATTCAAAGTCTTGTCAACCATTAACTCTACTTTTGTCTTCAGTTAAATATTTTAAGAGCTTATAATCAGTTTAGGCCTTAATATACTGTATTAAGTTTGGATTTCATTCTAAAAGGATTTCCTGTAAAGAAAAAAAAAAACTAGTTATAATTCAAATACATAATGAATCCTCAATTTAAATATACATTCATATATTTACACCTTTTATTCTTCAATATTGGGGACCATGCTTTGTTTGCTGCATCATTTTCAAACTTTGCAGACAATATGATTAAATGTAATATTAATTTTCTTTGGCACTCGTGGTATATTAATACTTAGAAATTAATCTTTATTTGCAGAATATTGCCAGTGATTAGGCTGGTTTTACCCCCCATTTTATAGGTGAGGAATGTAGCCAAAAACTAAGAATTGTAGGGTTTTGGGTGCCTAACTTGAGAGAGTCCTGAGGCTTGAGTTTTCAGGGTTGTAAGCTTTATGTTGTCCTTTATTTGTGCAAAGGGCAGCTCCCATTGACTTCAGCTGCAGCTGTAAGTAGTCGGCAGGTTTTCAACTTAGAAGGTGGCTCAAGTCAAACACCCAGAAATTTGTTGCTGGAGTGAGTCTAATGGAGAATTTATGCCCTGACTACCTGCTCCCCTTGTGCACTTTGATGTAACTATGCCACCTGTCCCTTACTGTCCTGCTGCTACCTAGGGGCTGAAACTCAGCCAGGGGGCTATAAGATTACTGCCTTTGCAGGTATGTGGAAGAATTTACTATAGCTCAGGCCATCCTGTTTCAAATTCAACTTAAACACCATACATGCATCACTGGCTGTTTATAATTGTCTCTGGAGATGGCACATGACATACTTGCAAATACCTTCCTATGCCGTTGGGAGGGGTTGAGAGTCCAGCTGCAGTCGAACTCTTGAGAAACTATGGGATCTCAAATAGACTTGTCTGTATCATTAGCAAGTTTAAGCTTAGAAACGGGTGGCTTCTCTCCACTCCACACAACCCTGATACACTTCCCCAAGAGGGCAGCATTAAAAGACTGTTCTGCCTAGTGACATCATGCTTTATTTCCTTGGCCACAGGTACTGTGTCCCTCCCTGCTGGCTGAAGCACAAAGAGGACCTACAGCTTTATGTGACTTCTGCAAAAGGATTTTTTTGGTTGAGCACATGTAGAGGAATTGTGTGTAGGGATTGTATCGGAAAAACCAAGCTCCCGCAGTGACCTTTGCAGAACTTGAC
The DNA here is from genome assembly GCF_052110815.1 of Crocodylus siamensis. Taxonomy (NCBI): domain Eukaryota; kingdom Metazoa; phylum Chordata; order Crocodylia; family Crocodylidae; genus Crocodylus; species Crocodylus siamensis. Next base: position 14,238,157 of record NC_143405.1, on the reverse strand, counting down.
ACAAGTTAGTAAAGGGCATTCACAGATTTAATATAATTGTAAGAGGCACTTCATTGAGAAGGAAAAGACCTTCTGTATTGCATTTAAATTTTCCTCTCGTATTTCTTTTTTTCCCCTCAGTGCTGCGGCCAGATATCTTAGGGAATTTCCTTCTTCTCTCTTTCTTGGCTATAATCACTGAGCTGCAGTTGCTCACCAGATGTCTTAGCTTTGCTCTTTTACTTTAACTCTTTTTAAATAAACTACATGCCATTGATTAGCTTCCTGAAGATGAAAGCCCTGAATCTGCACCTAGACACAACCAGCTAGTTACCCAAGTAAATATCCTATTGAAATCATTAATAAGTTAGCCAGAGTTGTCAGGTATTTGATATCTATTTGGTTTTAAAATCATCATCTACAAGGTGGAGTCACTGGATTATTACATAGGAAAACCAACAACTTCCATTCGAAAAATGAAATCTCTTCAGTGGAACACTCTTTCAATGGCTTCCTGCAGCTTTACAGTGAAACAACTTGCTAGAGGAACTACCACAACCCCCCAAATTACCTGGTCCTTGGTAAAGCCCTTAGAACTAGCAAAGAGAACTGACTTGGCAAACCAAACAATTGAGCACCTCAAGAGGCAGGAGAGAAAGAGAGACTTCTTTGCAAAGTATTCTGGGTGGGAAAGCCCTCTATAAAATCCCTGATTCCTTTCTACTTATCTTTCTACAAAGTTGATGAGGAGGGAGTAGCTGTAGACCCCTTCTGACCTTCCCTAGAAAGAAACAATCTATAAAGGAAACGTTTAATGCCCCTTATATTGCAAACCAGTGATTCTCAACCAGGTTGCTGCAGTTCCCATCAAGAAAATGGAAATCTAGTATTTATCTAGTACCATGGGTGACTGGTGCCTCCTGAGTCTGGGGAGGTATCCGCAGAAGTCAGCATTGGGGACAGAGCTGGCAAACACCTGCAGACACCGCCAGTGGCATGACGTGCCCCACCCCCCGCCTTCCCTCCTGTGGCCCCTGTACCAGTTGCCTATGTCTTGTGCTGTAAAGTACTGTCTAGTTTATCCAGGATAACTTTGTCAGTAAGAACTAAGCAGCATGTGCCACTTAAAGGTCAGTCAAACAACATTACAAAACAAAAAGTTTTCTTACACAGGAAAAAAAAAGTGATCAAATGCTTTGACAACAGAAAATGGTAAAACAAAATGGACAAAACCCAACAAAATCCTTACTCTACTCTAGGACTACCACTTAGATGTCATAAAATTTCTGTGAAAATTCCCTGAGATCAGCTTCCTCTCAGTCACAGCTAGCTCCCTCCACCAGGGACCTCCAGTCCTCCTCTCCTCACAAGGAGAGTACTCCCATCTTCAGGGGACCCAGAGAGTCCTGTTGAGTGTCTCTGTCTGTGGCTCCATAACAGGAGGGTCAGCCCTTCAACGGCAGGGAGATGATTCAACATCCACCTGTAGTGTCTTTGACTGTGGGCTTAGATGGGCAGACTGAGATGTCCCCAAGGCACCCAAGTTATGAATTCAGTAACAACTTCTAGTCCCAGTCCCATTAGGAACAGTCTACACAAGACACTATGTCACTGTAGTGATGAGCTGTGGCTACATAGCCTCTAAAAATAACTGTGCGCTGCTAAGACTGTGCAGTAGCTAAAGCAGATAGTAAATTACTCTGAAATGCCTAGTGTGCAGTCGGGACATGTGTAGATGTATGAAGTCAGCATGGATTCGCCAAGGGCAAGTCATGCCTGACCAACCTGATTGTCTTCTATGATGAGATGACTGGCTAAGAGATGTGGGGAGACCAGTGGACATGATATACTTTCACTTTACTAAGGCTTTTGATAGTCTCCCACAAGCAAGCTAAAAAAGTACAGGTTGGATGAATGGACTGTAAAGTAGATAGACAAATGGCTGGGTCATTGGGCTCTGAGGGTAGCAGCCAATGGCTTGATGTCTAGTTAGCAGTGTCAAGTGGAGTGCCCCAGGAGTTGATCTTGGAGCCAGTTTTGTTCAGTATCTTCATCAATGATATGGGAGATGTGTTGGAGTGCACCCTCAGCAAGTTTGCAGGTAACACCAAGCTGGGGAGAGTAGCGGATATGCTGGAGGGTAGGGCTAGTATTCAGAGAGATCTTGACAAATTGGATGATTAGATCAAAACACGTTTCATGAGGTTCAGTAAGGATGAGTGCAAAGTCCTGCACTTAGGACAAAACAATCCCATATGCCAGTGCAGGCTAGGGACTGACTGACTAAGCAGCAGCTCTGCAGAAAAGGACCTGGGGCTTACAGTGGACAATAAGCTGACTATAAGCCCACAGTGTACCCTTATTGTCAAGAAGGCTAATGGCATACTGGGCTGTATTAGAAGGAGTGTTGCCCCAGATTGAAGGAAGTGATTCTTCCTCTCTATTCAGCACTGGTGAGGCCCCATCTGGAGTACTGTGTCCAGTTTTGGGTCCCCCACTACAGAAAGGATGTGGACAAGTTGGAGAGAGTCCACTGGAGGGCAACAAAAATGGTTTGAAGTCTGGGGGACACGACTGATGAGGAGAGGCTGAGGGAAATGGTCTTATTTAGTCTGGAGAGGAGAAGACTGAAGGGGAATTTAATAGCAATTTCCAACTATCTGAAGGGTGGTTACAAAGATGACGGAGCTGGACTGTTCGCAGTGGTGGCAGATGACAGAACAAGGAGTAAAGGGCTCAAGTTGCAGGAAGGGAAAGTTAAGTTAGATATTAGGAAAAACTTTCCCACTAGGAGGGTAGTGAAGCACTAGAACAGGTTACCCAGAGACCTGGTGGACTCTCCATTCTTGGAGATTTTTAAGACCTGGCTATACACAGCCTTGGCTGGGATGATCTAGTTGGCATTGAGTCCTGATTTGAGCAGGGGGTTTGACTAGAAGACCTCCTGAGGTCACTTCCAGGCCTAATTTTCTATGATTTCTAGTATCTGACTTTGCAAATCCCAGAAACAGAAGAAACAGTAAAAATAGCAGAAAACACAGGGTTTTGAGATCCAAAGACATATATTGGCTTTGGATAGCAACCAGCAGGAAATAAGTCTGGATGATTGTTATTTGGGACAAGAATCCTTTGACTGTATGACCTCAGAGGGCTTTAATGCTCTTTATCTGATTACATTTTGCTACAGCCAAAAGACAGAGGAATCTGTCTCCGTAGCTAGAAAGGTAGGGAAACTGAGGTACAGAGAAGAAAAATGACCTGCCTGAAGTCACAGAGTAAGGCTATTGCCTCCAGTTCCACGTATATGGGTCCAAATATAAAGCAGTTTAATATTTAGACAATCAACTTATTCCATTGCAAATGAGCAATCCAAGAGTTAAGGTCTTTAATCAACCCTAATGCAGGCAAGGTTTGTCAGTTCCCAGGCAGTGACCTAGAGTTACTCACTCTGGGTGCGTCTACATGAGATGGTTTGAGCATAGTAGACTAATTCTACTGCACGTTAGTGTGGCGGGCAATGCCTGTGTGAATGCACTAATATGTAGTAGATTTAGTCTACTATTTGCTAAAGCCACTAAAAGTCCATTTGTTTGAGCTAATGCGCAGTAGCTCCAATTACGGCACATTAAGTTAGTTTGTGCCATTGCAGGCACTAAACTTAATGCACTGTAATTACAATGCATTAATGAACATGCAGACACACCCTCTGTCTCCTGTCCCCTCAGCAACTTAATCCTCTCAAGGGCAATGTCGTGACAGCAGTTTGGTCCTCCAGAAAGCAGTTTTAACAAGCACATACCATTCTTCAAATCACAAGCATGATGTTTAGACAGCTGTCCTGCTAACCGAGTACTGTGTCTGTTTCTGTAGGCAAAACCTTTGAAAAACTTTTCCTGCTCTCTATCTATCATATACCGTATGCTCTGTATTTAGTGACAGGGTTTTCGATCCAGAGCTTTGGTCTCCTGGTGAGCCCTGAAGGAAGTTTACAAAGTAGGGCAACAGTCGAGCGAGAGGTGCTAAACTGGGAGTATAAAGGATGACTGGTTCTACAAACGTGACATTACATAACTGCTGTGCACCGAGTCTTTTTATGCTAGAGGAATAATGATACAAGCCCTCCTTCATGACACGTTGTAGGTTGTAGCTATCCTGGTCTAAAGACATAGGCAGATGAGGTTGCTTGGGTAAATCTTATATCTTTTATTAGACCAACTCAAATTGTTGGAAAAATTCTTCCATCCAGGAAGAGCACTTACCAACTGCAGATGGTTCCTTAGCCTGATGAAGGGTATTTATACCCAAAAACTTGCTAAGAAGAATGTTCCCAACTATTTGAGTTGGTCTAATAAAAGCTATCAGATTTATCCAAAGAACCTTGTCTGTTCATGACAGGTGACATTCTAGGTGGGAATACAGATATTGTGTAAGCAAAGCACTTCTTACCAGTGGCTACTGTTGACAACTAGTCTAGGGCCTCTTAAGCCAACAAAGTAGCATTTTGTCTGACAACACAGATCTGTATCTCCCTCCAACCCCCACTTTTTTTTTCTTTGTTAGGGTGTGTGTGTGTGTGTGTGTGTGTGTGTGTGTGTGTAATTACGACATGAGACAGTTGTGTTTTACTTCTATTTCCTATGTAACCATGGGGAAAGTCTCTGTGCCTTCCCACCTCTTTGCCTTAACTACTTACAATTGACATGGACAAGACAAAAGCTGTGATTCATTCTGATTCTGTACAATGCTTCAAAAAACGAAGTCCCAATCTTTTGAGGCTGCTTGGTGCTCTTGGTCTGTAGCTAATCACCACATCAGCCTCTCACCTGAACAGTGTTTACAGACCCCCTCTGAAAAGATCAATTAAACAACCATGGCCCTGATTCCCCGTTGCCCTCAGATGCATACTTCAGTTATGATTATTCTCAAGAAAAGAATGGGAAGGCATGTGACCTCTGACCCATCCCAGTCCTCTCTGTGCCCAAGGGTCTGAATGGACAGAGTAAATGGAACAAAGCCTATCCTCCTTCAGAATAAAGTTGCAGGGAAATAGCATGCAATATTTTCCTTTGTGTGCATGTTTTATTCCCATCTATTGTTTTGTCAGCCAGTATTTATAGCCTTCCAGGATCTTTCCATGGGACTGCTGGCTAGAGATTTAAAGCAATAGCAAGTCTGAGTAGATGTTTATCAGTATGTAGGCTGGAATAATTAAGTGAAGATTTTCAAAACCAATTCATGTTCTGTTCCTGAAAGAGTAATTTGGTAAATGATACTATATCTTGCTTAACTTAGTCAAACAAAATAAATGCATGAACTGGTTGATAAAGGGGATACATCAGGAAACTGCTGATAATTTTGGTAATTTTTTATCTTGGTTTAGGTCTGAAAATATTTCATATGTTTCTGATATCCTTACCCTGATATCCATACAAATCTTTCCTGTTTTTACAATCAAACTTGAGCCCAAACTTATCTGAAACAAATGATCAACACTGCACTTACTAGTACTTGCAGGAATGGATAAAGGACCAAAAGAGAACACGAGATGAAATACTTTGAAGCATCCATGAAAAAGGTGGTTGACAATGAGCTAACATTATGTCCACATTTTGAAAGTGCTCCTGTTTTGTTTCTTGATCGCTGCCAATCTGAAGTAAGTGGTTTCAGTGAAATGATACTCACTGCTTCAGAATTGGGTCCATTCTCTGACCTTGCAGTAAGTTCATGGAAGCAAGCATAGGCATGTTTGCAGGCTACTGAAAGCACCCAGTCATGGAAGACTGAAGCATTTCTTGGAGTGAATTGAAGGAGAGCAGTATGAAAAACCAGACATGTTTAGAGTCTGGGATTAAATCACGGTCCTCTTTTAGGGAAGGCTATAGAGTGCCCATCCTGAGTGACAAGCTGTAATGGAGAAGCACACACAGGAAAACTACACAGGCAGAGACAACATTGATGGAAATTGGCCTGAAAAGATATGTATAGAAATGCCATATGATTTCAGTAAGCAAGCAGCTTTTTCTTGAAATTTTCTCATGCTAGCTGCATTCTTTAAGTGCTTGGTCATTCTCTCATATAAATGATGTTGTATATTCCACATAGAGTAAGTTATGCTTTGTACTGCCTGAAATAGCCCAGCAAAGCTCAAGGTTTATAAAAGCAATACAGATGTAGCACTTCAGCTTATAGATGGATGGCTCAGTACCAAACTGCCTGGCCAGGCCTCCATGCCTGGCAGATGGGTAAGCAATTTGTTGAGCCTCATCTTACCGTCTGCTAATGCTTCTCCCTTCTCCCATTACATCATCCCTGGGTTTCCACATCTGGACCCCAGAGCACCCTTGGATGCCTGTTCACGTATGAAAGGGAAATACATTTTTGTTGCTTTATTGAAAACTACAGCAAAATACCTAGCAAGAGAGCAAGAGTGCTTTACTCTGTGCCTGACAATAACTTCACACCTTTCCCAAGGCCGTTCTATCTCAGCCAGTCTTAGCTAGCAAGCAAGCAATACTGCTGGCCTCCATCTTGAGGATAAAGAGCCGATGTCCCACAGCCCCAATCAAAAGTTGCAACATTTTACTAGGAAAGGGAATACTTGTCAGCTCGTGAACCTAACACCTTCCCAGTAACCCCTACTACGCTCTCTCCCACAACACGTGTGCGTGTGCACATTAATCCCCCCGCCAGCCAACAATCATTCCAGGTTGGGAAAAGTGCAGACGAGATGATGTCATGGCTGTCAGCCTATGCGGAGCCCTTAATTGCTGGAAGACATCCTGAATGAGTAACGGATTGTTAAAAAGGGTTTGTGTCAACAGGTCACTGGTGCTGCTGCAGGATGTGCCAATGACTCAAAGAAAGGCAAACGGATGATTTCTTTGAGTGGTGACTCACAGACATCTGCCTCTTTCTATTTATGTGTCTGAATTCCCTCATTGACTTGCAGATTTTTCCCCTTTCTATTCTATTTTACAGTAAGCTTTTTAAAAACGTCTTTGGTCTATTTTAGGGTTTCTATAGGCAACTCTTTCTCCACCATTCTCTTCTTCTCCAGCAGGAAGTGTGAGCTCCTCTTTAACCAGTGCTCTTCTAGCATTATTTGAAGCCAGTATTGCTTTTTCTCCGGTTCTGTCCTGAGTTACTTCAGTGCCAAAGGTCAGGATACTGTACATTTGGTTTTACCTAATCTTTTGCTGGGACAAATTGACCACTATCAGCTTGACTTCTTATAACTTTGCTTAACATAACTCCTGATACTGGCAGGGGGAGGAGTGGAGGAGCGTCCTCCCCAGCCCAGGTTCAATAGTGCTGGTAAAAACCAAGACTTCATAGTTTATAGTTTCATAGTAGCTAGAGTCGGAAGGGACCTAGGTAGATCATCTAGTCCAACCACCTGCCTTGGCAGGAAAGAGCACCGGGGTCAGATGACCCCGGCAAGGTGCTCATCTAACTTCCTTTTAAAAATCCCCAGGCTAGGAGCCTGCACCACTTCCCCTGGAAGCCAGTTCCAGGCCCTAGCCACCCTGACTGTGAAGTAGCGCCTCCTAATATCTAATCTAAACCTACCCTCCGCCAGCTTGTGACCGTTATTCCTGGTCACTCCTGGCAGCACACGGGGGAACAGGGACTCCCCCAATACCTGCTGATCCCCCTTGACCAGTTTGTAGCAGGCCACAAGGTCCCCCCTTAACCTTCTCTTGTGGAGGCTAAACAGGTTCAGGTCCCGTAGCCTCTCCTCATAAGGCCTGCCCTGCTGACCCCTGATCATACGAGTGGCCCTCCTCTGGACTCTTTCTATATCGTCCACGTCCCTCTTGAAGTGCGGCGCCCAGAACTGGACGCAGTACTCCAGCTGTGGCCTGACCAGTGCCGCATAGAGGGGGAGGATCACCTCCCTGGACCTGCTGGAGATGCATCTGTGGATGCATGACAGGGTACGGTTGGCCTTCTTGACTGCCTCCCCACACTGCCGGCCCATGTTCATCGTGGAGTCAATGACGACTCCAAGATCCTTTTCCGTCTCCGTGCTGGCAAGAGGGGAGTTCCCCAACCTGTAAGTGTGGTGCCGGTTCTTCCTCCCCATGTGCAACACCTTGCACTTCTCAGTGTTAAACCCCATCCTATTCTCATCCGCCCACCGTTGCAACCTGTCAAGGTCAGCTTGTAGCCTATTGCACCCTTCTAGTGCACCCACATCTCCCCACATCTTAGTGTCATCAGCAAACTTGAACAGGGTGCTTTCTACCCCCTCATCCAAGTCACTGATGAAGATGTTGAACAGTGCAGGCCCGAGGACCGAGCCCTGGGGGACCCCACTGCCCATGTCCTTCCAGGTCGAGAAGAACCCATCCACTACCACCCTCTGGGTGCGGCCCTCCAACCAGTTAGCGACCCATTTGACCGTGTGGGCATCGACACCACAGTCTCCCAGCTTTTTGATGAGGACAGGGTGAGAGACAGTGTCGAAAGCCTTCCGGAAGTCCAGAAAGACTACATCCACAGCAACCCCTGCGTCTAATGATTTGGTGACCTGATCGTAAAAGGCCACCAGGTTGGTCTGACAAGACCTGCCACTGATGAACCCATGTTGGTTGCCCCTGAGCATGCATTCCCCCGCAAGGCCCTCCTGGATGTGTGCCAGGATAATTTTTTCAAAGAGCTTACCCGGGATTGAGGTAAGACTAACTGGCCTGTAATTTCCCGGGTCCTCCTTTTTTCCCTTTTTGAAGATAGGGACCACACTGGCCCTCTTCCAGTCCTCCGGCACCTCACCAGAGCACCACGAGTGCTCATAGAGCCGCGCCAGGGGTCCCGCAATGACCTCGGCCAGTTCCTGTAGAACCCTAGGGTGAAGATCGTCCGGACCAGCGGACTTGAACATGTCCAGCCTCTCCAGAAGTACCCTAACTAACTCCTCGCTAACCCCTGGCCCAGGCGTGTCTCTCCCAGGGCCCGAGGGGGGCCCAGCAGGGAGGTGGCTGAACTGGTCCCTACTTAGGAAGACAGAGGCAAAGAAATCGTTAAATATGTTAGCTTTGTCATCTGGCATGACGACTAAGTTGCCCATCGTGTCCTGCAGGGGCCCCACATTACCTGGGACCCTCTTTTTACCCCCTATGTATTTGAAGAAGGACTTCTTATTGTCCTTAATCCGGGAAGCTAGTCCTATCTCCATCTCTGCCTTGGCCTTCCTGACTGCCCCCCTACATCCTCGGGCGACTGCAACATAGTCCTTCTTGGTGATGACCCCATCCCTCCATTGGGTATATGCCTCCCTTTTAGCAAGGAGACATTCCCGGATGCTCCTAGTGAGCCATGGGGGTTTATGTGTCCTCCTGCTCCCTTTGACCCTTGTTGGGATTACCTCCCTTTGGGCATGGAGGATCGTCTCCTTAAGGAGCAACCACTCACTTTGGACATCTGGCTCCCTTCCCCTCTGGGTCCTCAGCGCTTCCCCAACGATCCTCCTTAGCTTGTTGAAGTCAGCCCTCCTAAAGTCTAGGGCTGTTGCCTTGCTGCAGCCCTTTGCCACCTTACGCTGGATGGTGAATTCCAGCAAGCGATGATCACTGTCTCCCAGGTGGCCCATCACCTGCAGCCCCCTCACCAGGTCATCACCCGTGGCCAGCACCAGGTCCAACAAGGCGTCTCCCCTGGTGGGGCTGTGCACCTCCTGGGTTAGATGGAGGTCCTGCACTCTGGCTAAGAACCGACGTGAGCGGTCAGACTTGGCTGACTGCTCCTCCCAGCAGATGTCTGGGAAGTTCAGGTCCCCCATGATGACCACATCCTTAGCCCTCACTGCCTCTGTGAGCTGACCTAAGAATTCCTGGTCGAGCTCTTCTCCCTGGTTGGGAGGTCTATAGTAGACTCCCACCTTTAAGTCTCTAACTTAGGAAGCTGATAATTCTCCCCGTAATGACTTTTGGAGGGAGAAGTTGCCCTGAGCTCCAGAATCATTCCCTACAGTGTATCTTGCTGGAGAAAGGTTTCTAGAAGGCTCAGCTATTCCCTTTTTCAGCACCAGAAGTCTCAGTCCCTTCATCTGTCAAACCAAATGTACCACTGATGTTGTTGATGTGGTCAGTCTGTCTTTGTCACCCTGCTTCCTTGGGAGCAATCATATGTTATGTTAATAAATCAGCATGCACACACATCTGATTCAAATTAAACAATGCATTTTATATCTGTTCTTAGTTCCCAGCGGAGTGCTGGTGGTTTTCTTTAAATGTAGGTTCAGGGATTTTAACATGCCCTATTCTTCTGTGGTGTACCTTGCTTCCATTAAATTTAGGGTTGTCCTGTGGCTTGCCCATTGCCAGAACTGAGCATACTCGTACATGGGAACAATATTCTGTCTTTCCTGTTTTAGTTTAACCCTTATTATTCTGAATTATTCCCTCGTAGACATGACCTGGATCCTGAAAAGACTGAAAACTTGGAAATAGTATGCTTTTCCAGGGACTCCTGACTCAAGCTGAGTTGCATATTCAAGCAAAATAGCTAGCCAGTTCTCTCTTAGCAACAGAACCTAAAGGAAGGGTGAAAACCGGTGTGGACGGGGTCTGGTAGAAACAGACATATGCCAGACCTGTGGAAAGGTAGAGCAAAATGGTATCTGGAATGAGGAGCGGATACAATAATTTGTTGCTTGAGGCAGTCGGGAGATGGGTTAGACCAGCATCCTTGTTGAACGGGACGGTGGGAGATTGGCGCCAAAGGTCACTTAAGCTCACTTAACCCAGGAATTCTCAAAACTTTTTGATACCTTGACCTTGAGTGCTGGATGGTGGCAGCAGGGGACAGGGAGCTCACATGCAGCAGTCACCGCCGCCGCCTACCACTCCACACCACCACCATGCTGCTTCCCCGCGCATACCCCCTGGGAAGTTTGCAGCCCCCTTTTAAGTTGTTTGCGACCCCCCAGAGGGTCACGACCCACAGTTTGAGAACCCCTGACTTAACCTATTCCTTTCACACAGAGAAACCAGTATGATATGGGATATTCAACAAGGTAAACATTAGGCCTTTATTTGCTTTGTCATGGACCTGTTAGTCTCTGACAGCTCTGCTGTTGGCAGGGCAAGCCAGTGTGTCTTCACTTCTGTGCAGGCTTACTTGAGAGAAAACTACACTTTGAGAGTACTCATGGAGATTTTTTTAAATTCATATCTTGCTGATTTTTCTCAGGGTTTGTCCACTATCGGGATATCAACATACTGGTGCAGCAATGCCAGTGGTAACCTAATCTTCAATGAGTGTAAATCAGTGTTGAATGACCAGGGTGAGGAGCTAAGCTAATTTATAACAGCAGTTGAAGACCCATGCTACTGTAGGCTCGTACTTGGGTGTAAGGTGCAATTTGTTCTGTGGAGTAAGTAGGCCTCGTGTAGCAAGTCTACTTTATGGGTATGCTCCACTTTAGCCATATCAGGAATCAAACTGCTATGGAGACAAGGCCTCATTCAAAAATGGAGGCTCTGATTGAAAGTGTCCTTTTAATCTTTGTGTTCAGAAATAGAAACCAGCATGTACTGGGGTTGAAGGTGTGGGTTGGGTTGAACTAAAAAAAATTGTAGGGAAAGAGCTTTTAAACCTTGGCAGAACCCTTTGGGGATGTTTATCTGCTTGTCCTCCCAATAAAAGTCCTCCCACCCCAACAAAATTTGCAGTTATAAATTGTTTTACAAGCTCTGAGAGAGCAGACCTGTCTGAGAGTAAACTCATAGTGAAGGTCACTAATGACAGTAAACATTTCCTTGATTTAAAATGCAGTTTTAGTAGCCAAAAAACACATGGGGTTTGCATTCATATGGGCAGAAAGGCCTATTTTCTCACATTTATTTACAGACTGATCTCTGTACACAATTATTCATTTTGATTTTATGCTAAAGTGATGAGAGTTTTTAAATCTTAGTGGGTTTTAAGTAGACAGCGGGAAATGTTACAGCTTTTCACCAAAATTACTTTTGTTTTTACCAAGTACAGTGCAGTGCAGTGCTACTGCAGATATTTCATGGAGCCAGGGCTGAGGCACCAAAGTGTTTTACCTTCTGACCTAGTCAGTCAAATGGCATTTTTTTTTAGAAAGCATCAAGTTGACATTTTCAAGGTAACTTGTGTAGTGTGGCTAAATGTCAGCAGTGCTGCATTATTACAGAAACAAAGGTCAATATACTCCACTGATTTAAATTAAAGACAGTAGCCCTATTTGGATTGACATCAGCTGAAGACCTGACCATTACAGCCTGATTCAGTATGACTTTAGATTTTGTACTGTCATGCCATTCATATCAGGCTTTGGTCTACTTTTGCATGAAGGCCCTTGGAAAAAACAGGTTGGCACAAAAACAACCAGAGCTATAATGCCTCCCAGGGAATATCCCTTGCACACACAGCTCAGTGCAGGTGGGGGATACGCTTGCATCGTGCCAGGAACAGAATGGATGTGAGAAGGCCTCTCGCGGAGCCAAGCCCTACGTTCTTGTGTGGCAAGAGAGAAACAATGAAAGGAAAATCCCTAGGCCTGGAAATCCTGTGTCTCTATCTTTCTGGAGACCTGCTAAGCTGCAGTCCTGGTTTTGTCTAAAAGTGATATGATTCTTCCCTGTTCTGTTTATATCATTGGTGTACAGTGGTGTTGACATACATAAACCACAGTGAATATCGGGTGACTCCACCACGCTGTCACAGAGAGAGCTCCCAAACCACAAAAAATGCAGGGCAGGCTTTTCTTCTGTCTCATGGATGTGGATTTCCTCAGGGCAACCCACCTGCTCCAGCAGGAAAGAGGAGGGGTTTTGTTTAACTTCATTATGTTTGAACCAGAGGTGTTCAGTGATCTCATAACAAATGTCCTAAGGGAGAAGATTCAGGCATTCGTGTAACCTCAGCTGAGAAAAAACTTAAGACCCTGCTCCCCACCACCCACAGTTAGACAGAAGAGAAATTGTTTCCACTCTGATCACCCTGGATTATGGAGATTGCAGACTGAGGGGCAGGAGGGGGAGTTCAACTCAGGTTTCTACATGCAGAAGCAGCTCCTCCAGCTTGGGAGTGCTGATTTTCTAGTGCCACCTGGCTTCGTGCATCAAATAACACCTTGGCTTGCCTATTCTTTGGGGACGTCTGTTGGGCAGGTGGTCCATTTCTTAGCTGCTACAAACTGATGCAGCTCTCATGTCAGAGGAGACAGATCCGTAGCTGGTATAAATCCATGTATCTCCACTGACTTATATCATTGGATCTGTATTAATTTATACCAGATGAGGCTCTGACCCAGTCCTTCCATTTGCATAGCAGATTTTTTGGTGTTTTTAAACGTGGTTAGATTCACAGCTAAAAGGATAGATGCATTTTCTGCCTGATCTGTGTTGGGCGCACAGATGAGGCTCCCTGAAGAGGAGGAAGACAATTCTGCTTAGACAAATGTGAGAATTAAAGGAAAAAGTCCTGTGGGCAAGATGGATAAGTTGCAATACAGAGGGGCTCATGATATTTTCCAGACTCTAGTGAAGTGGGTGGAGTGGCTTGAGGCTTACACCAATCTAAAACAGGAAAAAGTTGGGCCTGTAGTCTACAGGGGAAAAAAGTCACTGAAAATATGGTTCAGTCTACACTGATGAATCACTTTTCCCACCCATTCTTTGACGTGCTGGAGACAAGCTATAAAACTTTATTTTGTAGCAGTCACTCGGTGATTCACAGGGCTGGCAACAGCAAAACTATAGGCTTGGTATTGCAATTTGTACTAGCTTGCAGTATTATAATTTCAGACACCTTTTCAGTGAATCTATCAGTGCAGTGTCCTATGATAAACTGCCCAATGAAACCTAAATGCAACTGTTCCTTTGGGTGTGTCATCACTGCAGAGTTTATTTGAGCTCTTACTCAGGTATTACCCCTAAGCCCTATTCTGTTCACACCTCAAACCCAACGACCTGAGTTTGGTGCTTTCAACCCAAAATCACGGGCTTGTTTAGAACTCATGGCTAGGGCCCAAGTGCTTTTCTCATCCATGTGGCAACCTGCTTGCTTTATGGTGGAGGATCCAGGTTAAATCAGACCAATGAGTCCCCACAATCCTCCATGTACCCAGGATAGATAAATCCTCCACCTGTTCACTACAAAGATTTGAAAAGCAGCTCTACAAAGAACAATGGGACGACTACAAAAGTCAAAGCAACTTATATAGGTTAATGCAACATTAATGAAGACCTGTTAATTTGGTTTGCTTTCTCTCAGGGTGGCTGAGCCGACCTGGGTATTGACATACCCCTGAAGTCTGAGGCTGGAGGGCGCATGCTTTCCTTATTTAAGACTGCCATAGGTGGTATATGATGATTGAAAAGCTGTTTAATGAAATTCTGTTGCTTCAATTATCAACAAAACAAAAAGACTCCATAATGGCTATGGATGTGAAAAGTAGTTGATTTTTCTAGTCTATCAAGAAGATAATAGAATTCAGTCAATGGAACTAAAATGGGCAATGAGAAATGAGATTCCTGGATCCAGAGAAGTTTAACTAATCATAAAACATCTGACCTCCTATGCCCCAGGGTTTTCCATTTAACAGTCTTATCCTTGTACCAAGCCCAATGACTTCTCTGACAAAAGCATAGTGGGTACTTGGCCAATGCATGTGTTCCAAAATAGCATCTGATTATAATTAGACCACATAAGGAAATGGAGAGTCCTCTAGGTCCCTTGGTAGTTTGTTAAAATGGGTAATAAACATCTGTTTAGAAGGAAGGTACCGGGTTGTCTGTCTGCCTGTCTGCAATGTTTGTCTGATTCAATGTGTCTGCCTTCAGCTTCTGACTGTTAGTTCTTTTTTGTGCTTTCTTCTGCTGGACTGAAGAGCCTCTTAGTACCCACTTCTTTCCCCACTGTATTCAAAATGTCTTTTTAATTTTTACAAGCAAAAAATAGATATTGAGCTCTTAACGTCTCTCACTGTAGAGTATTTTCTCAAGCATTCAAATAAAGTCTGGACCTTTTTTACACCCTCTCAATGTTTTGAAAAGGATGTTAGAAAAAACTCCCCACCAGACCTGTATTTGGTTTTCTAACATCAGGATTATATACAGATGTAAAACCAACTCCCTATTGCTGTCCACTGCATTTCTCTTTAGAAAACCTCCCCTTAATGATCATAGGAAAGCCAAAAACTCCAGACAATATGACATCCAACAGTGTCACCTCCATTACTACAAAACACTTATTTTTCTGCTGGAGAAGAACTGGTGATATTTACACTAATAGTCATGGCTAAAGAAACACCTGGTTGTCTTGAATCTCATTCAGTGCCTTGGCATGTGCAGTGCAAACACGTTGTTCTGTCCAATGTTTCCGGTCCCAGGCTTTACATTTTGCACTGTTCTTTAAGCCTATTGTTTAGGATTGGTGTAATTAGAGGGATATTTGATTCATTGTAAAATTTGCATTAAGTGATTCTAATGGGGAGGTGGTAGAGAGATTCCAGGGAAATTGTTCAGTTCCTCCAGACAAAGAATAGTAAATGCCTGGCGCTGCTGAATACATGCACACATATTCATATTTTTTGCAGCGTTAAAGGGGGGAAAATAATTAACATTTCAAAGTGAACTACTTCATCTTCTGCTTTGAATTAGTTGTTATTTTTGCTTCAAAAAGCCTAACAGCATCATCCAGATAGGTTCTGTTCTGAACTGATTACAGAGAGAGGTGGCTGGGAAGCATAAAACACATAACAGACTCCAAAGAGGGAGATGCTTATTTATGGTAAAAAACAAAAATAAAACCCTCTATAAACTGTCCAGGTACTGACTGTAGACTTTCAGTGACAAAGACAGGAAGTTAACAATTTTATAGACGCAGTCTGTTTACAAAGTTTTGAGAGATACTGTGGGAAAGGCAAGATGGGCCAAATCTGTGGTATAATCAGTGTTGCTTTATTTGTGAAAATAGGCTAGCTAAGGTTTTGGTCCAACAGCTAGCGAGAGGCAGACTTCACAAGGCCTCAAACTTCCTTCCCCAAACTGAATTTCTGGAGACTTTGAAAATGATTTTCTGCACCCAAGAAATGTGAACGTTTATACACAACCTACTTGGGAGGCTCTTTGAGTCAAGGGAAGGAGCTCTGTTATGATTTCCTGGAAGTCTTGTGTCTAAATTGGTTGGAAGCCCCACAAGAAAAGATACTCAAATATCAAATCAGAGTTTTTGATTCCAGAATCAGGTCAGTTTGGGATTTCAAACACTTACAAAAATGGGGAATAAAAGGACAAAATAAATCAAGCACTTCTGAGGCAGTTAAGAAAAGCCAGACTGGCCTGGAAAAAAGAAACAAATGAATGTGAAAGTTGTTGGCTGTAGTATTCAGAAGATTGTGTTCTGTGTAGTTTCTCTACAGATATCTAGACTTATTTGGATCTGAACCACTGCTGGACATGGAGCCAAGCTCCCGCATTTCATTTTAATGTCCATCATCCATCTTTTTTATAGCTAACCAGACATGCACAATTTTCTTTCTTTATTGGTAGCACCATCACCTTTGAACTAAAAGTATCTGGCAAAGTGGTATATATAGTTACACACTACTAATCCTACAACACGGGAATGTAGGTAGTTGAAATACTATGGGAGATGACAGCGTTTAGATAAGATGCTTATTGATGTCTGTCTTTGTTAAGATGTCTGTTCAGGCAGATGTTACAATCCACAGCTCCCAGTGTAAAGATTTGGGTTTTTGTTTGTTTGTTTGTTTTTGTGATTAAAGGGTTATAAGGTGAAAGGTAAAACTTAGCCACAGTAAAACAATTGGTATTCCCAAGTAATGAAATTCAGGCCCAGATATACACCCAAGTGTAACATATCCCGGATCCAGACAACTCTACATAGACATTGTTAAAGGTACCCAGAAAGCCAAGCGTCTAGATGTAGTGATGTGGCCACAATATTTTGAATTCTTAAGGCCCAGAGTTTTGGCTAAGCCTCAGCAGTAGATGAAGCTGAAACGAAATGCCAGTAGTGTGCTGGGTGTTTAACATCCACCTTGGTAACCCTATGAAATAACTACAGCACTGGTCTATCTTAAAGGACTTGCAGCATCTTTCAGGTGAAAAGCATTATCTAAAAGTAAATGTTATGCTGTGTTCCTGTTACTTTCTGGCATTTCGGCTATGAAAGGCTGGCTTCTGAATGGTGAAAGTCACATTGCGTTTGCACATAATTCAAGAGTCGAAGATATCTGAAAAACTCATTAACTGTTCTCTGTGAAAGGGCTTCAGAGACTGTAAAGTAAACAAAGAGCAAGCAATATGTCCCTGGTTAGTCTACCCAGACTACTTAATGACTGTTATTGTGCATCTTGAGATTTTTCAAGGGATTCTAGACCAGGGCTCTTCCTAGGAGTTTGATCCGTGTGACTGAGTTATTCGAAGGTCGTCTCTCTGCATTTTGGATGGATACTTTTCCAAATCCCTGAACGGATAGAGAGGCATCCTACCTGGGAACTTCCTGAACTGCATATCATTATTGTTTAAGTCTCATTAAGATTGAAAGGGACCGCTGTGAGTGACTGCCAGCAGCGGTTGCCATTATATTCATAGGAAGGCCTGAACTGGAGCTCCAGGTGAAGCTCCCTGTATCTCTAGGATGTCAGCTTGGAAGCCTGACCTGACCCTGTAATCCCCATGGGGAAAAGGAAGGAAGTGGAGCTGGGGAAGTTAAGAGACTAACAGATAGGATATAAGGGATCACCCTTCAACTTCCTTAGCCTGTCAAAGGGAATGGGATTATAGAACATCATTCCTTACGGTAACAAGGGTTTAAACATGATAAGTTAGGTGGTCACTTCGAGTCCCATGTTCTGTGCTTTTATGGCATTAACAGGATTTTAAAAGTATTTAACTCAATAAGCATGGGGCAGCAGGGAGCTGTGGCCTATTGGAGCTTTTCAGTGTCAGAGATAAGCCTGGGACGCTGCTGAGTAACCTCAGAATCTAATTGATCTGAAACAACTAGGTAACCTGACTTTAATTTCCCATGAGTAAGTCTCCATGGCAAAATTGCCCAAACCACAAAACTGAAATAGCCAATCTCCCCCAAAATTTGCAATATGTTGGTTGTGCCTATTATGGAGGTAGGGGTAGCTGCAGAGTTTGGACTTGGATCTGAACTGCTTTTAACGTTCTTTTGAACTCTTGCATGCTGTCAGGGGTGCTGGAGTGGGCTCCCAGTCCCCGTGGCATGACAAGTCCAGGGATTAGATTCTTATAACGTTGTTGGCGGTCCCTCGAACTCCAGGATGATTCTCATAATGTAACCCACACGGGAAATGTAGCTCTTCATTTGCATCTAGAAAACCACTCACAGAAGTAGATAACAACATTTTTCAGGTCGCCAGTTGAAGAAGACAATCTTTTAGCACGACCAACATTGGTTTATGCTTTTGGCATTGCAGGTATTGCTTTCAAGCCCTGCTTGAATGATTTCCTCCACTGCAGTCAGCCTTGTTACACCAATATACTACCAGTGCAAAAAGCAGAACAATCTCTATAAGTATTTAATACAGGCTCCTATGTCTCTACGGCTAACTTGGAAAGACAGCAGAGGACCAGACTTGGCAAGATGCTCTGAGAAACTGTTCTTTTTTTTCACCCTCATTGTGGTTGCCTATTTAGCAATTTTGGTAGAAGGACAGATGAAATAAATCCTCTGGTGGTGGCCACATGATCTCTTCTGGGAAATGCTTCTCTCTTTCTGCTGGATTTATATGCAAGAAGGCCAGAACACATTCTGCACAGAGAACATCAGGAACAATTTGCTTTGCAAACTACTGTAAATCTCAGCCCGTGCTGCTGCTGGGAAGGCTCCCTAGCACAGACTCTCGGAGCCTTCTCATAAGGAACTTCCAGTTAGTCGGGGCTCTCCTCCTCGTTAGCAGTGTCATGGGTGTTAGAACATACAGAAGAGAGGCCAAAACCATCATCCATATATCACCTTCACAAATGCGATGTATAAGCAAGAGAGAAAAGGGGGAGGTAGAGGAGAGCATGCATTCAATCTCATAAGTGCCATTTTGGTTTCCTTTAATTCTTCCTTCTCCCACCCTCTCCTGACCACCATCCCCCTCATCTGTTTTTCAGTAGCTGATGGGGGTGGTAGGATTTCAAGGGGCCAAGACAAACTGTTAAACATTCGGATTTCTAATGGTTCCTCTTAAAAATTGCTGACAGATGCTGGTCATGAGATCACAAGTGGAGAGGCTGCCAAGGTAAGGCTCATGGCCAGCCATTGATTCCTTCTTTTACAGTGAAATCTAAATCTATGGTAGGTCTCCAGGCAAAGATAGTGTCTCATTTTCTCTCACTGTTTCCCCTTGACTCTCCACATTCTTCCCTATTTTCCGCATCAGGCTTTCCCTTTGCTTCTCTCCTTCATCCTCTTTTAAGTTTACTATTTCATTGCTCTCTTCCTTTACCTCTCAGTATTTTTCAGTCTCCTTGTTTTATTCCCTTGTTGAACTACCAGAATATGTGGAGGCCTGCCTGGCTAGTAGTGAGCAAAAGTAAAGCACTGGACTTTGACTGATGCAGCAAGTTTTTCTTTACTTAAATCATCTAATTCATTAGATGACCTAATGGTGTCTGAAAGTAATAGATGGATAGAGCCGTGAAGGGTTTGGGTTTGTGCTTCTTGCACTGGCAAGGTCAGTCAGGGTTTAACAGAAAGAGCAAAAGGCCATCTGTCAGTTCAGGAAAGGCAGTGTACTGATTCCAGCTAAGCATGTAGTGACACTGCTATTCGTAAACCTGTTGGCTGATTCACTTCTGCACCTACAGCAGTCAGTAATGCAAACTGTCATGAGTCATGATTTCTAAGTAAAATTAAGTCTGACCCATGATCTCATGAAAGAACTCTCAAATCTCGAGATTTTTTTCTTCCAGCCCCAAACGGGCCTGAACCAGCTACAGAGTCCCCAGGAGCCTGGGTGGAAGCAGAGCCTGAGTGGGGCCCAGCCCCAGGGGCGGGGGGGAAGGTGTGCAGGGAACCCTGCCAGGTCAGCACAAAGCCCAGGGCTGCAATGGGGGGCTGGGGGGGATGCTGCTCAGGGTGCATGCACAAGGAGCCAGATAGGGTTAATACAGAGAATCTCATGATTTACATACCAAATCTCTTGATTTTTGACACAGTGGGGTTGGCAATACTGAGTATGCCTCCCCACAACCTGTTCTTACTATACACCTGGCCACTGTTACAGTGGATAAGGCAGAGCTTTTATTTATTATCAGCTCCTGCCAACTGATACAGCTCACTGCAATGGAATATACAATGTCAGGGAGCTGTAGAACTGCAAAGGGGTCTCTTAGCCTCTTTCTTGCTGAGCAAAGGGGGCATGGGGAAGAGGGATGTAGGTGATCCCAACAGGGGATGGGACATGATGATGGAGGGGGATTAGGGATTTATTCATGGAGGAATTTGAGGAATTTAGAGCTACCAATCCTGAGGCATTGGCAGAAACACTGCTGCCAACTTCTGTGCTTTCACAGGAGTTAAGTAAGTATAGGCTCACAGGGATGTCCATTGAGTATGGTGTCTGACCACCAATAATGGGCAGTAATTTTGCCAGTATGACCACAGAAGATGGTATTTGGGTGCTAAGTCTGAAATGCTGATTCAGTCATGAGTAGAAATGAGTTTTCTTTTGGGTAGGAAGACCTACCTTCTTTGGTGACTTCAATTCAGATATGATGATGATGAGGTATGTGATAGAAAGACAGGTGGATAGAGTTCATTCTCTGAAAGTATTTGTGTGAGAAACTCAGTTCAAGCATGCCTACATTCAGACAGGAGTAGAAAGCTGAGGACTCTTCAGTCTTCTCTTCCACTCAGTTGCCCTATTAGTTTTCTAAACACCAAGTTTTCTGCACTGATTTTTGAACTAAAGTGGAACCATTCAGCAGCGGGCAGCCGAATGAAATCGTTCTTTCCATCTCCACAGCCATCGACACATGAAGAAGCTATTGGCAGTGGACCCCATTTCCTGCCTAAACGAGGCTCTTGTGTATTCTTAGACGCTCATCCAGCCATACAGAAGTCAGATGCTGAGCTCTATCTTCCAAAGACAGGGATCCCCTGCGTTCTGGCTGGTGATGTTAATGGACCCGCTAGCACAGTGTTTCCCTGTTTCATTAGCAGCTGTCAGCACTGTAAGGGAATTTGCCACATTTTGAACAGCAGCCATGAAAATCATTATGTATGATCCTGGAAGAATAGCTTCTTCTGACTGCTAATGTGCCATAATTAAGACCTTAATCCTTAAATCAGTACTTGGTTCCTATGAATAAAATGATGCCAAGGATTTTCTTTTAGAAGGTTGGGGGACTGCCATTTCCAGCAGACAGTGAGGATGGGCCACTGAATGAGGGCAGAATCTTGGAGCAGTGCAGATATTGCAGTACTTGTGTCACCTGTGTCTCATAGATTCACAGATTCATAGATGCTAGGGTCGGAAGGGACCTCAATAGATCATCGAGTCCGACCCCCTGCATAAGCAGGAAAGAGTGCTGGGCCTACATTACCCCAGCTAGATACACATCTAGCCTTTGCTTGAAGACCCCCAGGGTAGGGGAGAGCACCACCTCCCTTGGGAGCCCGTTCCAGACCTTGGCCACTCGAACTGTGAAGAAGGTCCTCCTAATATCCAATCTAAATCTGCTCTCTTCTAGCTTGTGGCCATTATTTCTTGTAACCCCCGGGGGGGCCTTGGTGAATAAATACTCACCAATTCCCTTCTGTGTCCCCCTGATGAACTTATAGGCAGCCACCAGGTCGCCTCTCAACCTTCTCTTGCGGAGGCTGAAAAGGTCCAGTTTCTCTAGTCTCTCCTCGTAGGGCTTGGCCTGCAGGCCCTTAACCATACGAGTGGCCCTTCTCTGGACCCTCTCCAGATTATCCGCATCCTTCGTGAAGTGCGGCGCCCAGAATTGCACGCAGTACTCCAGCTGCAGTCTGACCAGCGCCCGATAGAGGGGAAGTATCACCTCCTTGGACCTATTTGTCATGCATCTGCTGATGCACAATAAAGTGCCACTGGCTTTTCTGATGGTTTCGTCACACTGCCGACTCATGTTCATCTAGTGGACTCCAAGATCCCTTTCCACTTCCGTGCCACCCAGCAGGTCATTTCCTAGGTTGTAGGTGTGCTGGACATTTTTCCTCCCTAGATGCAGCACTTTGCATTTCTCCTTGTTGAACTGCATTCTGTTGTTTTCTGCCCACTTGTCTAACCTGTCCAGGTCTGCTTGCAGCTGCTCCCTGCCCTCCGGCGTGTCCACTTCGCCCCATAGCTTAGTGTCATCTGCAGACTTGGACAGAGTACATTTCACCCCCTCGTCCAAGTCGCTGATGAAGACATTAAAGAGTATCGGTCCAAGGACCGAGCCCTGCGGGACCCCACTGCCCACACCCCTCCAGGTCGAAACCGACCCATCCACCACAACTCTCTGGGTGCGACCCTCCAGCCAATTCTCCACCCACCGGACTGTGCAGTAATCCAAGTCACAGCCCCTTAACTTGTTCACCAGTATGGGGTGGGATACCGTACCAAAGGCCTTCCTGAAGTCCAAGTATACGACATCCACCCCTCCTCCTGCGTCGAGGCGTTTTGTGACCTGGTCATAAAAAGAGACTAGATTGGTCAGGCACGATCTGCCTGCCACGAACCCGTGCTGGTTTCCCCTCAGCATAACTTGCCCTGCCGGGCTCTCACAAATGTGAGCCTTGATAATTTTTTCAAAGACTTTGCCAAGGATGGAGGTGAGACTAACTGGCCTATAGTTGCCCTGGTCCTCCTTCCTCCCCTTCTTGAAAATGGGAACCACATTGGCCCTTTTCCAGTCCTCCGGGACTTGACCCGTGCGCCACGAGCATTCAAATATTCCCGCCAGTGGCTCTGCAATGATGTCGGCCAGTGCCTTCAGTACCCTCGGATGGAGCTCATCCGGGCCTGCCGACTTAAAGGCATCCAGTTCTTCCAAGTGCCCCTGCACCACCTCAGGGTCCACGCATGGCAGTCTGGTGCCTTGCTGCTGCCTCCCCACACTCCCAGGGAGAGACTTGTCGTGCCTCTCACTTAGGAACACTGAGGCGAAGAACTCGTTGAGGAGTTCAGCCTTGTCCCCTCTGTCCGTCACCAATTGTTTCTGCCCATTTAGCAGAGGTCCTATTCCTCCCTGGGCCTTCCTTTTACTCCCTATATATCTAAAAAACAATTTCTTATTGTCTTTTACTTGGGTTGCCATCCTCAGCTCCATGGTAGCTTTGGCCTGTCTAACTGCCTCCCTACAAGCACGAGCAGAAGAGGTATATTCCTCTTTGGTGATCTCTCCCTGTTTCCACTTTTTATGTGCTCCCCTTTTGGCCCTTAGGCTGCCCTGGATTTCTCTGGTCAGCCAGGGAAGCCTCCTGGCCCCTTTCCCTCTTTTGCCTCTCACGGGGATCGTCTCGCTTTGTGCTCGAAGGATAGTTTCCTTAAGGCACAGCCACGCTTCTTGGGCTCCCATCATTTCAAAACTACTACTCTGCAGTGCATCCTTCACTAATCACCTGAGTTCACTGAAATCAGCTTTCCTAAAGTCCGGCACATTCACCCTACTAGTTACCTTACCCACTCGACGCCTTATGTTGAATTGTATTTTTAGGTGATCACTGTCCCCCAGATGGCTACCGATCTGTAGGTCCCCTACTATGTCATCCCCCGTTGCCAATACCAGATCCAGTAAGGCATTCCCCCTAGTGGGACCATGTACCTCCTGCGTCAGGTGGTGGTCCTGTACACAGGTTAGAAACCTGCGTGAGCGGTGGGACCTTGCTGTCTGTGTCTCCCAACAGATGTCCGGGTAGTTTAGGTCCCCCATGACCACCGCCTCTTTAGCTTTTATGGTCTCCGAGAGTTGCCTCAGGAGCCCCAAATCTATTTCTTCCCCTTGATGTGGGGGTCTGTAGCATACCCCTACCACCAAATCCTTTTCTCCTTGCCCCCCATGTAGCCTAACCCACAGTCCTTCTACTTCCTCATCCTTTGATTCTGTCTTGATGAGGGTTGATGTATATTGCTCCTTAACATAGAGCGCAACCCCTCCCCCCTTTTTCCCCACCCTGTCCTTTCTGTACAATCTATAGCCCTCGATATGTACCGCCCAGTCATGGGATGAATCCCACCAGGTTTCCGTCAGCCCCACTAAGTCATAGGCGTTTAGTGCAACCAGGAGCGCTAGTTCATCCTGCTTGTTCCCCATGCTCCTAGCATTAGTATATAGGCACTTGAGCCCTGCGACTGGTGCCTTTGCTGCCCCCCCGCTCCAAGTCCCAAAGGGCTCTTTGTCTCTTACCTTCTCGTTCCTTACCTGTGCCGTATTGCTGTCCACCCCCTGTCTTTCATGTTCCCAAAGCTCTCTTTCTTCATGCTGGGCTGTCCTTGTGGGTGCCACCTGGTTTGGTGGTCCACAGCTTCCCCCGCCCTCATCTTCCCCTCCCCCTCATTATTATTGTCTTTTAGAATCATAGACTATGATGGTTGGAAGGGATCTCAGGAGGTTACATCTAGTCCAACCCCCTGCTCAGAGCAGGACCATCCCCAACTAGATCATCCCAGCCAGGGCTTTGTTGAACCGGGCCGTAAAAACCCCCAAGGATGGAGATTCCACCACCTCTCTGGGTAACCTGTTCCAGTGTTTCACCACCCTCCTAGGTTTTTTTATGGCATCCTAAACATGGATGCATCTTTTATAGTATCAGTTCCCTTCCCTTGTAATGAATGGAAGTTAAGGGATATCAACACCTTATAGGAGGCACTCAGCACTCCACAGGGTTATATCTTCTAACTTTCTATAAGGACTCACTAAAAAGAGCAAAGAAAAGCTTGAAGCCAGCAATCAGAACACAGGGAATTTGGGGAATGCTATTCTTAAGTAGGGGTACTCAAAGTGATAAAGCAAATAGAACAACAAGGAAACCTGGTCCTCAAAAGGAAGATTCAAGTAAAACAATACACCTATACTTCTGATCCATGTAGTTACACACTGTGAGAGACAGATGTGATGTATCCAGCCACGTGGAATGAGTTTTTACACATTTCTAAGTGGGAGGCGTTGCAGGCTATGAAAACTCATAAGGATCATCACTCATCACCCTGTTCTTCATTTCTGGTTTACCAGTGAAATACGAACAATAAGTTAACTAACTTGATTTTCAGTTTTTGTCACCTAAAAAAAAGACAGCTACTGCCGGACATCAAGGCATCAGCAAATACAAAGCTGCCCCTGTGTTCAAGCCTTGAGATTAGTAGGGAGCATACAACACATTTCATTTTCAGAAGAGGAATTCTCCCAACTTCTAGTGGAAGGCGTTCTCTTTACTGGTTGGCTGACTGGAGAGCCATTGTCCATTTTGTTTTATTGTGAGAAGGACCAGATAACTATAGTGCCACCTTTATTAAGGTGGGTTTTTTTACAGTGGATGGGTCTACATGTTCACTAATGCACTTTAATTGTGGCGCATTAACTTTAGTACCTGTAATAACAGGTACTAAACATAATGTGCTGTAATTGGTGCTACTGCGCAGTAGTGCTGGGGCACAATTTTTTTGTGACACTAATGCACAGTAGACTAATTCTACTGTGCATGAGTGCATTAGCATGGTTTTTGCCTGCCTCCCTAACATGCAGTAGGGTCTTGTATAGGCATGCACGGTGTGTACTTACCTTGCAGAACTCATTGCTGCAGGAGGTCGTCTACAGATAGCATTACCAGGTTCCGAAAATGAACTAGGCAAAGTCATGGAGGATAGATCCATTAGTAGCTATTGGATAGAAGAGTCAGAGATGTTCTGGCATCTCTAAACCAATGATGGTGAGTAATGAACAAGAAATTATTCATTCTAGATAAACTTGGTTCAATGCTGTCTCTCTCAAGCATCCACCCCTGCCACTGTTGGAGGCAAAATACTGGGCTGGATGGTTCATTGGTCTGACTGAGGCACTTCTCATGTTCTTAGATTTTCTGAGGAATTTCTTTCTTAGATGCTTATACTTCTCTAACTTCAGCAGCCTTTAGTGCCGCTTTCCTTTCCAGAAGGCAGATAAAGTATGCAAGGTCACAGTGCAGAACACAGGTTGCTGATGACTATTTAATCCAGCAGTGGGGAAAATACGGCCCATGGGCTGGATCCACCCCATAGAGGGACTTTTTCTGGCCCACAGCAGGTCCCTTCATCCTGCCCGGCCCAGGTGCTGTCTGGCCCGTAGTGCACACAGAGGGGCTGGGGCAGTTTCACAGCGGGACTGCCTTTCTAGGCAGCCCAGGCAGTGGCAGCTCCTTCCTGTTGCCACTGCTGCTGGTCCAAGACCTGTGGTATTGGCAGGGATCCATGCATATAGCCCCACCCCTGGCCTACACCTGGTCCAGACTCATCCCGGTGGGGTGGACCAGCTCCTGACCAGCCAGAGCCTGTGCATATAGCCCCGATCCTGGTCCACCCCATGTTTGCTCTGGACCAGCCACCCATGCTGAACAGTGGTAGCAGCAGCAGTGACCCGGCAGAAGCTGTGGCCTACCCTGCAGTGAGGCCACCCACCGGAAAGGGGCTCACCCTCCCTGACACTGTGTCAGGGTCTGCTGCACCCATCAAGCACCCTGCTCCCTAGCTGCTGAAGTGGCCATGCAGGGGTTTGTCCAGACACTGGCCAGCAGGCCCCTTATGCAGGTGGCATGGACGGGGGTTATTCCCCCTCCCTCCAGCATCAGGGGGAGGGGGCTTATTCTGCCGCTTGCCCCAAGCAGGAAGTGAGCATTGGCGGTCAGGGCAGGCAGACCCAGCTGCGGTCCCTGAAGGGCAGTGGGGTACAGGACAGAATATCTTTCCTCCCCTCCCCGTCTTCCTCAGGGGCCATGCCAGCCCTGCAGCAGCGAGGGGGGAGTACCCAGCAGACCTGGTTTGAGTCCCTGCTGGTGGGACAGGGAGGGGGGATGAAACCCTTCTCTGGGCAAACCCCAACCCTTGCATGTCCCTGCTTGTTCGTGCTCCAGCTGGGGAGCAGAGGGGCAGGGCCAGCCCTGCTCCACTGGAGCAGAGAGCCCAGCCCAGAGAGCATGCTGGGAGGCTGAGGGACTCTGGTTTAAGTAAAACCAGAAAGGGGTCTGGGATAGACCTTGTATAAACCAGTTTGAGTTCAATCAATTAAGTCTGATACAACATTCAACCAGGTTTATCTCAAATCAGTTTTGGCCATTTTGAAACTGGTTTATATGCACTGCATGTCTATGCTGTTACAGGTTTAAATCAATTTCTGATCACTTAAACCAGTTTATGTGTAATGTCTGTCCCTAGCCTATATGCATTCTGACCACTTGACTGCATAAAAGTAACTAACCTACTAGTTTTAAGTCCTGAAATGCAGGGTGAAAAAGCATTTAAATTTCAACCTAAAGCATGATAGGATTTGTTAAACCTCAAGGGTATGAAGAAGCAATTTGACTGAAGTTTCCTGTTTGAATGTTAGAATTTTGACAACATAGCATTTCACTACTGAATAAAGGAAAACATTAAATAAAGTTTACACCAAATTGCCAGCCCCCAACCCTCTCCCCTACCATCACCACCATGCTTCTGCTTCTATGAAGCTGGTATTTTAACCAATCTCTGTGCTGGTCAATTTTTTTAATTATTATAATTTTAAAACTCTAGAAAGTTGAAACAAAATGTACATATATTACTGAAGAAAAAACATCAGGGAAGGGGGAATTACTTTTTTGGGAGGGCTAAAAGAATCAAGGAAATATCCCTGTTAATAATCTAGGAATGCTTTGCTATTTTTTTTTACTACTCTCAGTTCTCATGACAAATATACACTGTGGTTTTCCTTTTCTAGAAATCCCTGGTAACAGCTGTATTGCTAAGAATGTAGTGCTAGAGTAATAGCTGGCAACATGGATTTAAGTCCCTGCTATATCACAGACTTCTCTTGTGTCTCTGGGCAAGCCACTTAGACCCAGATCCTCAAATCTGTTGGAGTGAAGGATCTAAATACCTTTGAGGGTCTGTACTTTAGATCTCCACAAATTAAATGGAGATAATGGCACCCCCCCTATCTAAAAAGGAGCAGTATGAGCATATATACACTAATGATTGTACAGTGCTATGGTGAGAAGGGACCATATAAGTACTCTCAATACTTCAAGATGAAATCTTGGGAAGGAGTAGAAGTAATATAATTTTGCATTTTTGTGTTGCACTTTGACCCTTGGTTCCATAGGCTAAATCTGGAAACAAAATTATTTTCTCTCCAGACTTCAAGAATATTATTTAATGAAGCTACTTAACACCTTTTTAAAGATGGATATCTGTTATTATCCCTATTGCATGGCAGAAAACAGGATCTGGAAGTGAGCTGAAGTATGCTCTGCTGTAATCCCTACTTCCCCTCCCCACCCCTTACAGCAATGACAAAGGATTCGTGGAACTCCAAACAAGCAATCTCAGGACCAGGAAAGACAGAAGCAGGCTTATGGTCCAGTTTATCTGGCTTGTCACAAAATGATGATTTTAAACAATGCCCTAAGCAAAGCTGGCATATGTGGAAGACTCCAAAACATCCAGATAGATTGGGAAGATTTTCCTCACCCTGCCGAGAGAAGTTAGAACAAGCAGCTAATCATGAAGCAGCAAATGGTCATAAGCAGAGGTGGAGTGAGATAGTGTCATCATGGGAAAGGAAAGAAGAAAAATCCTGGATGATCTCACTTATCTTTATATAGGAAAAGTGGCGACTGGCCCAGAAAAGATGTATTAACCAAATCAGAGATTGAGAGGGTCCGATTTAAGGGAAGATGAGATGCAGGGTCAGGAATAAAAGAATTGAGCTAATTCAGTTGTATACACATTACAAACCCGAGGCTTAGGCAGAGCTGGCTAGCTTAGCAAATATCCAGTGAAGTCCCTTTAATGCCACTTCCTAGATTCAGACAACATGGCAGCTGTTCATATAGGTCTGCCTGAGAATACAAAAAGCAGACAATAGATGGTTGGACAATTTTAGAGAAGGGGCACAAGCTCCCACGTGGAGAATTTTAGTTTAGCATTATTAAAACTGGACGGTCCCATTTTTAAGTTATTGGGGAAATGAAAGAAAATGTTTCTCAGTCGAGTTTCTTTCTGCTGTCAAAAGTGCTGCATTATTATTATTTGTATATCAGTAGCTCTGCTGATGCCATTGTGTTTGGCCCTCTCAAATGTCCTTGTCCCAAAAAGCCTTCTGTTTAAGGAGTGGGAATTGAAACTGGTGCAATATATTGCTGTTGCAAGTGACAGATCCAGATCCAGAACCCAGGCTTCCTGGCTCCTCGGAAGAGTTACATCCACCAGCATACGTCTGGCTCTTGAGATAACAAGGCAAATGTTGTTCATATGTATCTAGAAGCTGCCCCTGTTAAAACACCTCTGCTATAGTCTTATGGCAACAAGACTGATCTTATCCTGCTGCAGCTGTCATTGAGTCATATACTAGCCTCATACACATGGGCAGGGTCTTATCTCTTCCTGTGATGCCTTTAAGTGGCATATGGTTTTAATGTTGGTTTTCATAAACCCCCGTATTTTTGCCAGACTACGCTGATATAATCCATAAACATCTTTTCTTCCGTACTAGGTTCATAATGCTTTTTTGTAGGGCTAGCATAGTGTGGTTAATTTGAGGCCTAATCATACAAAAGTGGTTAATTAATTATAATCACCCTCAATCTGTATTCACAAAACCAGTGCAAAATTACTCTACATCCTCACTTACACAAGTGCTTGCTTACATCAGGATCACTTGAACTGATCAGGATTTGTAGGATCAAGTGCTCATTCCCTTGTTTAGCTTCATTTTGTTTTTTTAACTGTTTCTGTTCTTGGTCTAATTCTGTGAATTTAGCACAGCTGAGGATTACAACCCTAGGAAATGTTTAAAATGATCAGGGGAGCACCCCAGCTAGAGGCCATGATATGAAAATGCAGCTTAAGAAAATGGTCGTGTTAGAGTGATGTTCTAGCCATGATGGTCCTGAAATTATGTGAGAGGCAGCAATTTCTTTGGGTAATATGCCTTCCATTTGAAAGACTATCTAACTCTACCTGAAATATACCGTTTCTCTTATAAAAGTTATCATCAAAGACATCTTTGCCTCTTACTTGAGAGAATCTCATTCGCTGACAGTAGGCTTGCCTTTTCCAGGTTCTTCTCCTATGCCATTTGCAAGCAATTAGAGATCTGGACATTAATGACTAAAGCAAAGGAACTGGAAAAAAAAAGACAATTAAAGCAGTTGGTTCTTATTAGCTATTTCTTAATGTTTAGTAGTTTTCCAAACAACAGTGTCTAAGGCAAAGCTTGTGGAGCCAGCCTGATGAACACACACATGGATTTTAGTGGAACGTGGCTAGACTCAGAGCAGATATATAACTAAATTTCCAAAGGCAGGAGGGACTTTAGGAATGACTCAAGTGACTTAGACAGCTTAACACTTAAAAGACACTTGCTGGCATTTGTAGAAATCACAGTTTCGCCCCCTTGTGTTCAGTTTTCCCTGCTAGCCTGGTAGTTTCAGAGTCTTGCTGGGGCTCCTCTGGGTTCTTGTGAGATTTCTGTCCCACAGCTACCTGCTCTTACAGGATGGTCTGTCTCAATTTGTAGATGCAAAGATTTGAGTAAATATGAGGTAGGATAGTATAAATCAACAGAGTATCTCCTAAGTCAACAAAGCTCTGCTGTTTTTCACCCGATGAAGAGCACTCAGCCTTCTACCTCTCAGTCCTACAGTTCCTGATCACCTCACTATTACTAACAAACTTTATCTTCATGGCATGGTGTGAAGAAAAGTTACCCCCATATTAACCATCTGAGGGTCCTGAAACTGAAAAAAAGCTCTTAGACCGTGCGGTGCTGAGCATTGCAAGGGCTAATTGATAGGTGTCTCCCCTGGGGGTAGACTCCAGAACCCATATATAACTGGGCTCCATGTTTAATACATGGAAAGAGTTCAACACTTCAGACTGGGGTTCAAAGCAAGCCGGGAGATGTCTAGAGCCAGCCAATAGAAAACACTGAGGGCACGCACATCTCTTAAATCCCATTGCTTTCAGCATCAGAAGTACCTCCACGCTGCACAGAGCCCTCCCCTGAACATAGGGGGCTTTGGCCTTTCTTCTGGAATCTGAATATGGTTGCCTTTTTCTTTCAAAAGGCAGAGGGAGGTGGAGTTGCTGGTCCTGTCTCATTCTGGTAGGTAATTCAGGTCCTATTCTCTCCCTTCTTCCTGAGGGGAGTTCATCTCCTACAAAAGTGCTCTACTCTCTGGTTTATAGGCTACAGTGTTGGGGGATATCTCCAGTCCTCCTGTTGAAGTCTGACTGCAGAGCATCCGTATGGACAGAGGGCACCTTTCCTTCTCCGGAGTGAGGTTTTGGGGTTTTTGTAATGTTTTTTGGCGGGTTTTCTTCCTCATTTTGCTCATGGCTCAATCTAGTAGGGTTGCATTAGAAATTCTACTGAATGAATCCATTTGGTGTGACACGTGGGAATATGCTAATATGCTCTGGTGTGAAGCTGTGCTCCTCGTTCGTTGTCTGTGGCGTGTTTCTGTAGTTGCCATCCCCGTTACGATAGTGCCCTGTGCTTGTGTGTGCTGTCTGCTGTTGGTGAGTACCAAAATTATCTTGTAGAAGTGGTAGAAGTGAGTCTGGGTGTCAATACAGTCGAGGTCTTGGAACATATCCCTATTTGTTACATTGTAAAGTGGGTTCCCTTTATGCAAATTCGAATTACATGCTGTTTTCCAGGAACACATGTACAGCATAAAGCGAGGGAAACCTGCATGCCCCATTTCCCCAGGCTGAATATGCTACCAGGAATCATTCATTAGCACAAGCACTCAGCAGTTTGTCAAGCAAACAGTGCTTGGAACTTTTTTCTGCTTTCCACATCAGGCATTTATGACCTCAGGTTGAAGACAAATTTGGAGAATGAATCAGTGGGAAAAGTAATGAAGAGAGAAATACCACGAGGGACTATTAAGCATACCAGAGATTAAAGGGTGTTCCAGCGGAAGAACAAACTACAGAGAGGATTAACAAGTACAGACTGCAAGAGAGCTCTGGGTAATAGAGCCTCATCCATCTTTCAAGCCAAACTCAGTTGTCAAAAATTATCAGCCTCCATTTGAAATCCTTCCCACAGATCTTGCAGTTTAGCCAAGATGATCGCTTTCCTTTTCAAGGATGAAGCCTTCAGAAACAACTCAATCCTGTAGCTTTATCAAAAAGAAAATCAAGAGGTTACCTGACTATGTTGTTACAAGCACTCTCTCAGGAACATAATACACAGTACATAAAAGGACCCTCTAATTTAATACAGGAAAGTCTAGTGAGAACAACGTTTAGAAGCAAATTCAGATTAGAAAGAGGATCACTTTTATCATCGAGGGTGATTAACCATTGAACAAACTAGCAATAGAGACAGTGAATTTTTCATCTCTTGATGTCTTCAGATTGAGAATAGCGGCCTCTCTGGAAGATGGGCATTAGCCTAGCACAGGTTTGGCTCTATGTAGGGGTACCTCAGTGGCTTGTGTTACACAGGATGACAGATTGCTTAATGTAATAGTCCCTTCTGACCTTACTGATCTATGAAAATGTACAGCAAGAGACAGTCCCCATCACGAAAACTTATCCGAAATGCACAAGACAGAAGACAGGACAAGAGGAAACAAGTGCCTGAGGTTAGGTAGCAGAATAGGAAAAAAAACCCCACACATCTTTTGAGTTCTTGTTAAGAACTGTCTTATTCACTGGGCTATACTGCCTCACAAATTGCTGTTATGCTGTCTTCTCCTCAACATATCTGGGCTATGTAGTTCAAAAAAAGATTAAAATGATTAGGGGAAATATTTTGAGGCAGAGCATCCTGTTTGCCTGATGGATTTGTGAGATAATGAGGGTGTTAGAGGACCAGTTTTAATTTAATCAGTGGAAATTCTTGTGCATTGACATTTTCAAGCGGGTAAATAGAAACGTCCTTGTAGTGATGGCTTCAGTTTCACAGAATCAAATGACTTGTCCAAATAAAACACTTGAAACTCTTCATGCATATATAAGCACATAAAACAGCTTATATTATGATTGTTAGAGGGCCAAAATCCTTTGAGATAAATGGAAAGTTTCCAACTGACTTCAGGAAGTTGCATCAAACCAATTGATTTTACTGTTGAGATAGATAAGCATTGCCAAGATATCCCTATGATATAAGCCCACATCTACCTTCATTGCTGGTAAGAACTCAAGACCTTTCATTATAATGAAAGTGTGTTGGGGAGAGAGAAGAAAACGTCTGAACACCCAGGACTTCAGGGTTAGGGTTCAGTTTGTGGCTTTTGTTAGGAGTTTAGGCCAGTTCTGTGTTTTTTTCTGAACTAATTTGTCTTATACTCGTTAACATTACACAGCATATTGTTTCAAGACCTAGTGAGCGATTTAGTATACTGCCAATGCTATGGGTTTATAAACACACGTCACGGTCAATGTTCTGTTCCCTTGTTTGAAATGTATTTTCATATCTATCCTTCCAACTCAGTTTCTAAACCTTGAAATGAAGAGGTCTATTCAGTTGTTTAAAATTACATCTGTGCTTAAATGTTCTGTCGGATTAAAAGACAGACAAAAAACTGGAACTCTTGGTTCCAAAATCATACCTTTTATTAGACCAACTGGAAAATGGCAAGAAAATTGTCCTTTTCTGCAAGCTTTCAGGATCAAGGTTCCTTCATCAGGCTCTGGGAAAAGTGTACATGGTACAAGATGGTAAATAGTCCCTATAGGTAGGAAACAAACTTCATTTTTGCACGGAGGGAGCTGAAGATGGAAGTCTGTCCCTCTGGGTCCATGAGTGTCTTTGTGAGCTGTGTTGAGTAGCTCTTTGATGTGTTGATCAGGTAGAGTTCCTTCCCTGGAGGTGTCAGACAGCAGGCAGGGAGGCCAAAAAACTTGCTTGTTGTTCTGCAATGAAGTTTAAAATCCAAAATGGGCTGAAATTCGGCATCTTCCATGGGTGTACTTGGTAGCTGTGTTGGTCTGAGACAAAAAGACATACAAAAAAACATACATACTGTTGGATTAAGGCTTTAATAAGGGCATCAGATTCATGGGGCGAGTGTGATCTGGCTGTTGGCCAGAATTTGTTAATGGAGATGTCAAGGTAGATTTTCACCGTACAAACTAACTAAATCAGAGATGCATAAGCCACAGTTAAGCTTATTTCTGATTTTGTAGTTTATAAGATGCAAATCTACCTGGCCTTCTGCTTGACTTCAGGCTAACATGGTTAATAACTATTACGTCTTGTTAACCAGAGAGGTCAGGGCTCTTATTCTGGTTGGTGAAGTTACACTGCCTATTTGCTTTCAGAACCTTAACCAATGTTTCATAGTTGTTAGGGGCTGGAAGGGACCTTACAAATCGTTGCATCCAGCCCCCCCATACTTGGGCACGAAAGACTGCTGGGATTAGATGACCCCAGCAAATTGGGCAAAATGACATTTTTTGATGCTCGCCAGGGTCAGTGACTCTACCACTTCTGGGGCAAGCCTGTTCCAAACCCTTGGCACTTCGTTTATAAACAAGTTTTTCCTTTTGTCTAGCCTGAAGTGATCCTAAGTTAGCTTGTGCCCATTATTTCTTCTCATCCCTGGGGGCCTTGGTGAACAGCTGCTCCCCCAAGCCCTGATGTACGCCCTTGATATACTTATAGGCTGTCACCAAGTCCCCTCTGAGTCTTCTCTTCTCCAGGCTGAGAAGTCCCAAGTCTTTCAGCCTCTCTTCATATGACCTGGTTTCTAGGACTGTAATCATTTGTGTGGCCCACCTTTGGACTCTCTAGAGCTTCTCCACATCCTTCCTGAAGTGCAGCATCCAAAACTGGACACAGAACTTCAGCTGCAGTCTCACCAAAGCTGAGTAGAAAGGGAGGATGACAACCTTAGCCTTGCTTGAGATGCCTTGGTGATGTGATTCTTTGGCTTTTTGACTAAGTGGAAACTGCTGTGACCAAGCTGAGTAGGGATCAGAAAAGAAACAAGATTGGAAGGCGACAAAGGCCATGTGTACACAAAATGAGAGGCTTTAAAGTGGGCTAAATGCTTTTGTGCTGCTTTAATGGTGTCGGCGTTTGCACGTCACGGCAGTGTATCATGCATTAATTCCAGCCGCTGTAGGAAATTCGGCAGCATATTGTGCTTTAAATGACTTGGGGCATAGCAAACTAAAACTCCTTGGAGGAGTTTCAGTTTGCTGCCCCTAAGGCTGCGGAGCAAAGCACCAGGCTCCATGCAGCTCCGTGGCTCTGCAGGAAGCCCTGCGGGCAGCCAGGCAGCAGCCTGGGAAAGCAGCTCTGCCTACGAAAAGCGGCAAGCCTTATCTTCCCCCTCCCTTACCCCCCGGAGCCTGCCTGCCTGAGCTGCATGGGGGCCTGGTGCTTTGCTCCGTGGCTGCAGTGTCCCCCAGGACCGCCCAAGCCAGGTGGCTGTGGGTGGGTGCTGCCTGGGGGGGGGGGAGGGGGGTGCCACTGCCACAGAGGGAAGCACCAGCCCCCGCTCCCCCCAACACAGGGACTTCTCTGCCCACCAGCAACTTGGCTTCCCTCCCCCACCGGAGAGACAGGTAAGTCAGCGGGGTGTGCACACAACATGGGGGTTTAATCAGCCCTAAATCGAAGCAGTGTTTTTTAAAACCCGCCACTTCAATTTAGGGCCCCTGTTTTGTCTACATACACCCTTTGGTAGGAAATAGTAAGTACAGGAGAATAAGAAGAGCAGCAATGGGCTGGGCAAGGCACACAAGATGAAAAAAGGAGGAGAGAAGGTGGCCACAAGTGAAGGTGAGGAGATGAATTCTGTTTGTGTGTGCTCCTAGGCCTCAGCAAACTATTAGGATGAAATGCTCACTGATGGAGAGGGGTTGGGGGGAGAGCGGGTGGTTAAGGTAGTTGTGAATAAGAAAGAGGCAACTAAGGGAATAACCAACTAGGTCATGGATATGTAAGGAGTGGCAGAGGGAGTCAAGGATCAATCTAAATCTGACACACAAAAAACAGCCTGCTTTCCAAACACAACCCATGTTTTAAGTGCACCTGAGAGTGTTTAATATGATGAAGCATACTCTTTCTTCTGAACATATGAGCGTGAAATGCTATACCACTGAAAATATCTTTGGTGGGCCAGTTTCTGTATGTGTGTGTGGGCATGAAAGCTGCACGACAAAGCATGGGTGAGAATCTGTCAGCCTCTGACTGAGGGTCCCCAGAGAAAGCACATGACGTCATTCCCTTCATCCTCCTTTTGGATTTGGCCTGACCTCCTGTCCAGCACCCCTCGTCCAAAACAAGCCTGAACCCTGAAAGGTGAAAACAAGACATGGTGCTCTACCCTTGTGAACTGGCCTGAAAATGCTCTCAGATCCTATTCTATAACAAACATTTGCACAGCCCTTTCAAGTGCTGCATCATCCAGTGTGCCAGATAAGTGACAAAGTATCTGTAGCCCTATTCTACAGGGGCTCATTGCCTGAACTCCTCTAATCAAATTGTTCATAATAGATAGCTCTGGAAGATCTGATACCATCCACAATGGCATTCATAGAGTATGTTTTAAAAAAGAACTTCAAAGCCCCCCAGGCATCAACTGAGCTGTTTTTTTTCCTTTTAATTTCTTTTTTGTAAACTGACTTAAAGCCAATATCAATATTTATCTGCAACTAGGGAAGCATTTTGCTGCCAATAATTAGAACATTCTGTTTTCCTCCTGCTCTAAATGGGGCAATTACTAATGAGCATATTTTCAAAGTGAATGAGTGGAATATTAATTTCCCCATAGTCCATATCCCTGGGCCTTCTACACATAGCCATTTGAATGTGTATAGGATGAATCTGATGGTCAAGGCTGTGAGCTGCAGTACAAAATAGGGACTTCACAGGCTACTCTGAAGGTTTCTGTTTCTCAGGCTTTAGTGTCAGATAGTTTTCCCCTCTGGAACTCTTGGAGGGAGGGATGTATTTCTACTCTGTCTTTCAGTGATGGTGACAGAAGAGCTTTCTTCCACATACAAATTTATCAATATCTATTGAAACAATGAGGGCACGTACTAGGGCTGTGCAAAGCTTTGGTCCTTGATTTGATTCCGCCCGATTTGGTGGCTGAATCTCTGCATCCAAAATCGAATCAGGAGACCCTTTAAGCTCTCTGAATCAAATCATAATTCTCCGAATCTATTCGGAGAGATTCAGAAAGATTCAGTGATTCAGACATAGACACGGCTTTAAATATTTTTTCTACATACCTCTAGGTACCAGGCGGCTCATGAATGCTGCTGTGCCGGGGTGCATGGAGCATCCCATGGAAGCATGGGGGCTCCCAGCGTGTTTGGCAGCAGACCCAGAAGTGGACCACAAGCACTCCCGGGTCTGCCGGGAAGTGCGCAGGCCCCCTACACCCATGCTCCCCTGACTCAGTGACTGGTGCTTCCTGGGTCTGGGGGGAGTACCCAGGGTCCCCCTGTGGCCAGTAACTGAACTGGAGGGCACAGAGGGGGGCCCTATGCATTCCCTGGTGGACCTGGAAGTGAACCAGAAGTACTTCCGGGGTCACCACTGAGCAAGTGGGGGGCCCCCCTGTGCTCCTTCTTCATCCACCCCAGCATTGCGGCATTCATGAGCTGCACCTGGTACCTTGAGGTATGTAGAAAAAACATTTAAGGCTGTGTCTAATATCCAAATCACTGATCCTCTGAATCAGCACTGAATCTTCAGATTCAGATTTGGCCAAATTGAATCAGAGACAGTGATCTGAATCAACAAATTGAATTGGAACCAAATACAACCCATTTTGCACACCCCTGACATGTACCACAAACCGATTACTACACATACAGCCAGTCTGCTACCACATTAAATATGTATCACCAGTTTGTTTCTATTAGGCTTGCTGTGGACTGGAATGCCATCAAACACAGCCTGGGCCAAAGTGGCACTATGTAGCACTTGGTCTAAGGTTTGGCTAACAGACCCTGCACAGACTTACTAATACTTGCTGGTGAAGGGAGGTAATGATTCCAGTCCTCGTCCCTATACCCCATTCATCAATATTAAATTAATGAGTTCAATAGCAAAGCTTTCTGGTAATATCTGAGGCTTCTGAGGAGGAAATGTTGGAAGAAAAGTTGCTAAGAGTTAATCAGTTTGTTAATTACCATGAAGTTAGTTGGTGTCTGGATTTTTCCCAAACTCCCAGGCTGTCTTGTAGATGCCCTTACCCTCCCAGTTTTTCATACTTGGTACATTCTTTCCATCTTCTGTTGTGAGGGAGTGGGGCCTAGGAGCGGCCGTGAAGTCCTTAGCGCCCCCTACCGTCACGTTAGGGTGGACTAGGCACCCTCGAATCCTCACCCGCCACGACTTTGATGACAAATAAGTTGTATGGGAGGCTGCCTCTGTTCCCCTAGTTAACGATACCGATGTTCCTGCCCCTACTCTGAAATGGGGTATCTCTATGCGCCCCGCCTTAAGGGCTATGCGTGCCTCCAACCTCCCCTTCAGCACGCCCCAAGCCTCGCAGCTGTTCCGGGGGACGTTGTACGGTCCCTCGCCCCTCTGGTGCCCTCTCTCTCTCTCTCGGGCACCCTGGGCTCCTCTCCCACCTGGCGCCCCCTTGGGCCGGGCTCCTATCTTCCCGCCCGCTCCCTGCGCCCTGGGCCTGGCTCGCTACCGCCTCCCTACTGCCGGCGCCCTTGGGCCTGGCTCGCTACCGCCGCCCTACTGCCGGTGCCCTTGGGCCTGGCTCGCTACCGCCGCCCTACTGCCGGCGCCCTTGCCAGCGTTCCCTCGCCTGCTCACTCTCTCTCTTCCTCTGCCCCGCTCTGGGGCCTTGCCCTCTCTGGGGCCGACACCGCGCATCTCGCGCTCTCTCCTGGCCCGCTCTGGGGCCTTGCCCTCTCTGGCTCAAACAATAGTGCCCCTCTGGCACTGGGCCGCCGTTGCCCCCACTGGGCAAACGCCGCCCGTATGCCGGCGCAAACCAAGCCCCCCGGCACAAACAATAGTGCCCCTCTGGCACTGTGTCCCTACTGGGCACCGGGAACCCCCAAGCTGCTGGGGAGCCCCTGTGAGGCCTCCTCACTCCCCTACTGCCTCACCCGGTCCTCCGGTGCAAACTGTAACATAAGCTCAAGGCACCCGGCTGTAACATAAACCACACAGAGTCTCCGTGCTCCAAACATAAACAGAAGCCCCCACCAAGGCTCTCAAGCCTACCTCCCTTTAGGGTGTTCTTGTCCCCTGCATCATCGCGGCCGGTTAGCGTGGTAAGGCTGCGACTACTAACTCGGGCCACTCAGCTCAGCTGCAGAGCTCCTGCTCCTGCGGCAGCCAGAAGGGAACTGCTAGGCAGGCTCCGGCCTAAGCTGTTTATAAAGGTCCAGCTCTGCCCCCTTCTGGCCATGTGACCCGCCTGGTCACCCTGGTAACTGGCACCTGAGCTGCCCGGGTGATTGGCGGCTCTGCCAATCACACTCACAGTCACGGGGCACTTACGTGACTCCGTGACATCTGTTAACCTCTTAACAGTGTTGCCACTTGTTGTGCTAAGTCCTGGAGGAGTGGGATCTTGGCATAAAAGTAGTCCCAAGTTTTTATTGGCCTATTTAGCTTCCGCCATCCCCTTTCCACTTGCTAGTGAGAAAAGCGCCCTTTCATGAATCATGTGGAGTGAAAGTGGTTTGGTCCCATGCCAGGATAGTCATGGTTGGTAGACTTAAATGGAAGGTATGATTGTGTAGAGGATTTATACATATAGATTAATTTCAAATTAGGGAGGGAATCCTTTTTCTTTATCATAGTAGCTTGGGATGTGATTTCTGCAGCTAAGCAGATCAGACCTGGCTTTCATGTAGAAAATCTCCAAGTAAAGTCCAGAGCATCTTTAGAAGCAGTGCTTAGTCACACTCTTCCATTTCAGGTAGTAGTAAACAATTTCTTCATTGTAATGATGTATGGCAAGGTGTAGTGTAAGCGGTGCTGCAGGTATGATTTGTGTTACAATAGACGAGCACTTAGGCCCCTGAAATGTCTACTCTTAGGGTTCGACAGCTTGATTCTCATCATGTCCTGCTCACTGGAACAGATCCTCCTCTCACCTGCCACATTTTGTTCTTGTAAATTGTTGGGAGGGTTCCTGATAGTCAATAGAAGTCTCATTCTGGTTACACATAAGGGTGCTCCGTGGGGCTCCACCTCCCCTCACACCCCATCCACACACCAGCCAGATATGATAGTATAGGACAACCCTCTCGCCTCAAAGAGATGCAAAGAGTGCTGGCTCACTCAATGTTATCAGTAGGATCTCAGAATGAATGTCATCAAGTCAGATTATTGTTTGGTCTATTGATGTTTTCACTTACTTAATCAGTTAATTATAAATAAATAAGGATCAAGGACATCAAAGTTGTACACAATTCATTGGTAACCAAGGAACTCCATCTATCAATTAATTCCACTAGGCAATCACGTTAACCAAGGAACTCAGTTCATCCAATCAATTCCAATGGGCAATAGCATGACCATAATAGAATGAAATTAGAAAACCACATGCAATTCATTGGGTCTCAAGAAAATCAATCCATCAAATTAATTCTTTCAAATGATAATAATGATATTCAATTAAATCAAAACTATACATAATTCATTAGGCATTAAGAGAATCAGTTCATCCAATTAATAGCATTGGCTCATCAAATCACTCTCAGTTCATCATGAGCTTGGTCCCTTCACCAGCCAAGTTCTCACATTTTCCAGAGGTGCGGGTCACACCACATAATTCAGTCCAAATTTCACCAGTCACTCCCCACTACTCTGACCTAATGCTTTAGAGCCTGGATTTGCCTACTCCTTGTCCATTCTTTATATGGTAGATGTCTTCTCACTTCCTCAGGCTCTGATTAAGAATGAGAGAGCCTCCTTCTCTTGGTTCAACTCTGCAGGGGCTTCCTGGAGCCTTCTCTCCACTCCCCTATTCCTCAGGCCTGGGTACCTGTTGCTGGGTGTTCCTCCGAACACCTGTGTCAATGGAGATTCTCCACCCACTAATTCCAGCAGTGGCTGCCAGACTCCCTCAGCCGTGTGACTCTATTCCTCATCCTCCCATTGCTAACTCTCCTCTTTCCACCCATGCTAGACGTTTGGTTATACAGCTGGCTCCCAGGCATCTTCCAATATGGAGGGAGAAAGGACTTACAAATCAGGGCCCCAGCTTCCTTTGCTGATCAGCTGCCACTGCCTCGATCACTACAAGGATGCAGAGGACCTTTCCAGCTATGGTGAGGTCTTACCAGGCTATGCTGGTTTGCTTAGGTACCAAAAGCAAGATTTCTCAGGGCCCCTACTCTCGGATTCCCCTTTGGGAGGTGCCTCCTACTTTCACAGTAGACAAACACCATCATTGTCAGAGGCCTGCAACTGAACTCTTCAGATCAAAAACCCAAGCCTTTAATTCTTTGTACTGAAAGGAAAACTGAACCATCTTCCTATAAATAGGCTCCCTTTTACATTTACCCTCATAAAACTGCATGTAGCGTTGCTATTATAAACTAGCTGCTATTTCACAATAGAACTGGCTGCATTACTGCATGGGGGAAACCACAGCCTATATAGAGAATATCCTTTTCTTCCCCCAGCCTGCCTGTATAAAGTACATGTGAAGATATCTCATTTGAAAACACCAAGGGCATGGAGAGATGCTGCTTTTTGCCAGGTTAAAAAGCATGATAGCAATCCAAAAAATATCAGAAAATGTAAACCTCTAAACTAGGACAAATTCACCCCATCCAATATAATATTATCCCTAAATGAATCAGGGGTAAAATCCCATTGAAACAAGTCGCATCTATCTAGGTATTTATCTTACTACTCGTGACAAATGATCTTGGCTTGCTCCCCTGCCAGCTACTGGTGAGGTATGATAATAACTGCCTATTCCCCACTATTACCCCTGCTTAGCTATCGTGGTTCGGTACAAAATAGATGCAAATTACACCTAGGTATGTGACTGTCTGTCCATGCCCCAGTAGAGGTAGCAAGCCCCAGTAAACAGGGGATTCAGGTATTTGTTTTATTTTACTTGTTGGAGATTAGACCCTTCACTTCACCTTTTTGCCTCAGCTTTCCAATCAGTAAAATGAGAAAAAGGACGTGCTTGTTTATTTTAAAGAAGAGAGAGATCTATAGATGAAATGCTTTGTGTGAGGGCTATGCCTTGCTTTTATTTTTGTTCATGTGAAATTTTTTTGTATAACTTAAAGAATAGCATTAAAAGGATGTTATTTAAGTCTGGTAAGATAAAATTTATCTTTACATTTTAAAAAAAAATGCCACTAATCTTTATTTACAAGTTTTTTTCTTGCTTTGTTTTCACTTCTGCATTAATGGCACTATTACAAAATCTCTCGAATACGAATTATAAATTCAAAATGCCACGTTCCAGAACATTCCATAAAGAGTCCCTGATTATGGATGGCCACAGCACACCTGCTGACTGTCTACAAATGCTGAATAACATTTTTAAGTTTATGTACATTTAGATTACTAATGATGAAAATTGTAGAGTGGAAAGAGAAATCAATAATTAGCTACATTTACAAATTAAAATGTTACCTCTCCAAGCCTAATGTTAATCAGTAGATGCAAAGTAGGGATGAGGAAAATGTTGCTCACCCTCTTCCCTGAGGAATATACCATCTACTATAGTCAGTGCCATGGCAAGGAAGTTTGGCGCCTGGGGCAAGGCCTGCAGCAGCAGCCTACCCTCGCCCCGTGCACAGATCCATGGGGCATATGCCCCCCATGCTTGCCCAGGAGTACACGCAGTGGCAGGAGCTGCCCTTCCCCATCCCTGCCACTTGCAACTCGGTCCTGAGCCCTGCCCTGACTGAACAGCACCTGTTGCTGCCCCTTTACTTCAGCACCCAAGGCAGTTGCAATGCTTACCCCCCCTCCCCCACTTTGCTACGGTACTCACTATAATTTAAAAGGAGCGGGCGGGCACTGTTTGCAACAATATTGCATGTTTTGGACCCCTCCTGGAGGCCGTACTATTTTGGCTACTTTAGTTTCATGTGTTGGAATCTGTTTGGTTCTTAATCAGTTGTGTAAAGTGCTAGTTGGGGCTGAGCCCATAAGCAAAGTGATCATGACTCTGTCTAAGGGCAGCCTGCTGTTAAATGGCAATTAATGATGTATCTCTACATGTGCAACAAGTTGAACCAAATAGGCTCTGGAGAGATCAGAAAGGGGGCACATGCTGGATGACGTATATTCTGTCTAACCTGTCTACTATTCCGTTCTCCTGATAATGAGAAAAATCTTTGCCTTCAGAAGGTCCCTTATCCTACTCTTGGTGGAACTTCTGCAATTCATTGCCTCTGGGGAGTGCTGAGAGCTGTTTGCGTCTCAGATCATGATTATAGCAATGACTGAGTCAAATAGGGTATCCATTGTCATCTGAACTTTGCCCTGCCAAATCTTTCCAAGTGTTTGCTGCTGTTTTAATCCTTGGGTATTCAATCGATGTCCTATAGACAATCAGTGTCTATATCAGCTGTCACCAGTTTAGATTCAGAAGCCAAACAACACACTTAGAGTCAGGAGAGACTGGTAACTCTCCAGGTACTTAACAATGTATAAAAGTAGTACTTCATCATCATCATCATTATCATCAAGGATGAGAGCTGATGAGGAGATATTATGTCCAGACTGGTAAACTTTCATGAAAAATGTTTACTGGCTTCAATAGGCCCTATAGTATCATTGTTTATACATGGGGTGATGGGATAAAGTAAACTTAAGGACCCTGAAATTTGGTCATGAAGCCTAGGAAATCTGCATTTCCTGAAAGGTTAGATTCCAATTCGGGATCAATAATGTCATGCTGGTAAACAAAAGGTGTTCAACCCTGTCAAACAGAGTAAGCAAGTAAAAGGAAACACCAGGTTACAAGAGGAATTATCTGATAAAACAAACAAGAGGGTCCAACAATCAAAGATATATATCTTTAAATACATAACATGCTTTTCTCCATTTTCTGCATTCAGATCTAGCCCTCCTCCTCCCCGCTACATGGATGTGACTCAGAAATCAGTCTAGGATCCAGGACACTTCTGGGTTTTTGGATTATCCTAGGGGAGAGATACTCATCCTTGTTTTCCTTCTGTTCTCAGACAACATCCTGTTCTCATAGCCATGAGAATCCTGAATGGCCCACATCATCCAAGATGGAGAGAAGCAACCTTGATTGACACTCAGGCTGGGTCTTCTGCACTGTCTGACTCCTAGTGATTAAATCTTTTTCCTGTTGTTTAACACTTAGCAATAATAATTCTTACAATTCAAATGGAAAAGAACTGGGATTGTAAAGCGATAGAAAAAAGTACAAGATGGGCAGCTTTGAAAACTTCTATAATCTTTCATCACAGAATAGGTGTCAGGGAAAATTCATTGCATGTTGCCCCATCATTGTTCCTTCC
This sequence comes from Crocodylus siamensis, assembly GCF_052110815.1. Lineage (NCBI taxonomy): Eukaryota > Metazoa > Chordata > Crocodylia > Crocodylidae > Crocodylus > Crocodylus siamensis. Next base: position 14,193,540 of record NC_143405.1, on the reverse strand, counting down.
CCCTGCTGCACAGGGATCATTTTGGCAAGGTGTTAGGATCTGTGTACAATTTCTTTGTCTCTATCCAGTAATGAGGATGAATAGGATTTAGTTAAAAAACAAAAACTCTGGAGTGAAGCAAAACAGAAAAACGTAGACAGCACTGAAGGGGTGCATCCAGACGAGCACTGGATGATCTGCCCATGTGTGTGCTGCTCTGTGTTTTTTTTTTCCACAGATTTTTTTTTTTCCCGTGGGTTTCTGCAGGCAGCACGTGCTGCTGAAAAGCAGAGCCGGGCTGCTTGCAGCCAAGCTGCGGTTGCTAGCCGGGCTCTGCCTGGCAGGCTCGCCTTGGCTGCAGCCCCAAGAGGCCCCCAGGACCCCAGCTAATGCTGCTGCCCCCAAGGTAACTCGCTGCATGCCAAAGCATGCATGATACAGGCACTCCCTGGGGTCAAGTAGCTTCTGTGCAAGGTGCAACTGCTGCTAGTTGTCCCTGAGGAACCAAATGTCCATGCACATCTGGACATGCCCTTAGATTCCTAATAGAATAAATAAATAGGATCACATAAAATTAACCTCTGAAAATCAAGCCCCTTTAATGTATCTCAGTTTGGACAGTAGAAATCATGATAACTTAGAACCTTTTTGGCCATTAGCGGAAAAGATAATACACATTTCCCTTCTAATAAATGTCCTTGTTCTTTACCACTGTCACTAAAGTGGGGGGATCCATGCTCTGTGGTTTCCTACTCTCTGAGACTTCTCATCTAAGACCACTAGCTACATTTAGGTGTGATGGGATAATACTTCTCTTAATTCATAAATTTAAGGTACATAAGGTTAGAAAGCAAAGCTGAACAGTGTGGTTGTGATGTATATTGGATGAATGTAGTGATAGAAGATGCTCCTTTGCTTGGAAGGTTTGGAGTTGGGAGATGGTCCCTGGGGGTCAGTTATCTAGAGCTGGACAAGGGGTCTGTGGGAAGGTTACTTATTGCTCCACAATAAAACTCCTTTAGTCCTTCTTCAGGTATGCTTCTGTTTATTGAACCCTGTGATCACATCAACCTGTTCTGAAACCATAAGAGACTTTTGCCCATGAGAGAGTGGCACCTAACAGCTTATTGCTATGGATGGGAACAAATGTTCATTTTGTTGAAATTCTAGTTCCTAAAAAGTGGTTGTGAAAGTGGAAGGATTTATTTTTTAAAGAAGAATATCTTTTAAATGCTTTAAATCATTACAAAGTGACTGATTGTCACAGTCTTTCCAACCCAACTCTTACATTTGAAATGGTAAATTTTCTTGAAATAAGAATAGTTGTGATATGAAAAAGTAAAATATGTATGCCTTCAGTGGCTTTCAAATTTTCAACTCCTTTTTTGGAAATAATATATTTAAGATAGATACATAGTATGGAAGAAACCAAGCCTGTGTTTAGAAAGAGATTTGGGATGATGTGGGTGTGCCCATGGTAAGAGATTATTCATAATAATTACAGAGATGGTAACCTTGTAAGCTGCTGAAAAGAAAATTTCCTAGTTCTTCCACCTGTCAGAAGGCTGCCTTTTGATATACACGAACCTCCTGTTTTTCTTTTTTCTTTTGTTTCGTATTTAATGTTTAAAACATTAAAAACAGAGACATTTACAAGGCTGGCAAAACTCTTCCTACAGCCCCAGTCAAAGTAAATTGTTCCTAAGATTTGCAGCAAATATTATCTCTTCCCCACTCCATATGATTCATGAGGGAAAAAAATAAATGGCCCCTATCGTACAACAGTCACTCTTAAATGCTGTTTCCTTGACTGCATTTTGTATTACTGGCAATGCTTGCTTTTCCATCTCCTCCACTTGGCCCATGTCCCCCTGCTTTTCAGTGCTTTGGAGACTGTATTATCATGATTGGGGGAGGGGGGGGGGAGAAGGGTCAAGAGGAGCAAATTACAAAAATGGCATCCTGTAATATTTCATGCAAAAATCAAATAGTGCCTTTTACTATGAAGTCATTGTTTTTAATTAATACAATCCAATGCATTTAGGAAATTAATCTCAACTAGCAGATAGCTCTTTATAAGAGCTGGATCCTCAAGTGATGTAAATTAGGCATAGCTCAGCTGACGTCACTGGAGCTTCACCAGTACTTCTCCAGCATCTCACTCCCTTTTGAACAAAATTACAAAATCATAGTTCAATATAAGTAGAAGGTAACATTATCTGAGAGTCCAATTCTCTTTGGCATTACCATCTGTTGAGTGTAAGGGACATAAGAGATGTGATTCCCAAGTTGTAGAAGATCTGGCCCTAGTAATGTGTATGAAAGATCAATCCAGTGGCTGCTCTGAATTGGAGCACCTGACAGTGGTTCCTATGGGAGAGGTGGCAGGTTAAGGCCATAACTCATTCTGCCAGATGCCTTTGCAACCAGATATTAGTTCTCCAAATACAGCAGACAGGCTGTACCTGGAGGATTCTGGCTCAAAATGAAATCTATTTGTCTGATAGATACCGCAGAAGGAGTTTCACTATAAGAGTGACAGTTCCCATTTTGGCTCACACATGAAGTACTAAACTGAAGACTTCAAATCCAAAAACAAGGAGCTGCTACAATTTGATTTCAAGATTTAATCCACCCTAATTTTGTTTATAATTGAGTTGGACTCATACACTTGATAGATGAGGAAAAGACAAGGAACTGTAACATGTATTCATTCAATGTGAGAGAAGCTAAACAGCTTCTCTCACGTTGTCACATAGTTTCATAGTTGGTAGGGTCAGAAGGGACCTGAGCAGATCATCAAGTCCGACCCCCTGCCATGGCAGGAAAGAGTACTGGGGTCAAACGACCCCGGCAAGGTGTACATCTAGCCTCCTCTTAAAGACCCCCAGGGTAGGAGCCAGCACCACTTCTCTTGGAAGTTGGTTCCAGACCCTAGCCGCCCTGACCGTGAAGTAGCGCCTCCTGATGTCTAATCTGAATCTACCCTCTTCCAGCTTGTGACCGTTATTTCTAGTCACTCCTGGTAGTGGTCGGGGGAACAGGGACTCCCCCAGTGCCTGCTGGTCCCCTCTGACTAGTTTGTAACAGGCCACTAGATCCCCCCTCAGCCTTCTCTTGTGGAGGCTGAACAGGTTCAGGTCTCTTAGCCTCTCCTCGTAGGGCCTGTCCTGATGACTCCTGATTATGCGAGTGGCCTCCTCTGGACCCTTTCCATGTTGTCCACATCCCTCCTGAAGTGCGGCACCCAGAACTGGATGCAGTACTCCAGCTGTGGCCTGACCACTGTCGCATAGAGGGGGAGGATCACCTCCTTGGACCTGCTCGAGGTGCATCTGTGGATGCATGATAAGGTGCGGTTGGCCTTCCTGACTGCATCCCCACACTGCCGGCCCATGTTCATCTTGGCATCAGTGATGACTCCGAGATCCTTTTCTGCCTCTGCACTGATGAGAAGGGAGTTCCCCAGCCTGTAGGTACGGTGCTGGCTCTTCCTCCCCAGGTGCAGCACCTTGCACTTGTTTGTGTTGAATCCCATCCTATTCTCATCCGCCCACCCCTGTAACTTGTCTAGGTCTGATTATAGTCTATTCCTCCCTTCTAACATGCCCACTTCCCACCACATCTTAGTGTCATCAGCAAATTTGAACAGGGTGCTTTTTACCCCCTCGTCCAAGTCACTGATGTTGAACAATGCAGGCCCGAGAACTGAGCCCTGGGCGACCCCACTGCCCACATCCCTCCAAGTCGAAAATTACCCGTCCACCACCACTCTCTGCGTGGGGCCCTCCAGCCAGTTGGTGAGCCATTTGACTTTGTAGGTGTCAATACTACAGTCACCCAGTTTCTTAATGAGAAACATAGGCTTCCTCAGCTGGAGTGGACACTTTGCAGGAATGAGTAAAGGGAAATCCTCTTGAGGTCTTGGTTTCCTAATCTATTTGAGCCTGTCAGTTTTGGTGCTTGATGCAGCTATATGTTCTACAAGGACCACCCTACCGGTTTATTTCTTCTGGGGTCATTTGACCCCAGTACTCTTTCCTGCCATGGCAGGGAGTCGGACTTGATGATCTGCTCAGGTGCCTTCCGACCCTACTATCTGTGAAACTATGCAACTAGGAATTTCCTGCAAGCCATATCATCTGGAAGGTGATGACTAGAGGTCTATCCAACTTGAAGAGGTGGCCAGCCAACTTTGCGGGGAGATCATGGAGCCAGCTGCTATTTTCATAGACTGATCGCAGCAGGCCCTCCTTCATGCCTACAATTGGCTGAGGGGACCCAATGGTGCTGCCTCTCACCACTGACTGGTTGAAATGTCTGTCTGTCATATGGCCCCACCCCTCATCACTGATTGGTTGTGAGGGTTGTCCGTCATGCAGCCCTACCCCTCACTACCAATTGGCCAAGCTGCAGTGCCATGAGGACTGCTGGCTCTCTCTGGGGAGCAAGCATTCTATTTTTAGTTAGTCTCTTCTGGTTTTTTTCTTGGATTTTGCAGGCATTGCCCAATTTCAGAGACAATGCCGGATTTTGCAATTTCCAAAAAATCCATGAAATCACAATTTTGGTAGTTTCCTAATGATGACTGCTAACACTTTCAAACATTGAGAACTTTGCTTCAATCCTGTGAGCACTAAGCAATTTCAGAACCCAGTAAGATCAATGCACAAGAGGTACTTAACACCTTGCAGGTTGCGCTATGCTTCTTAGAGGACTGAGAAAACTAATATTTTAGAAACAAAAGGACCCACACTATATTCTGTTACTTCTCTACCAAGCTATGTGAAGGTCAAGTGCTCAGCCCCCTGACAACTCTCATTTGTGATATTTAAAGGCAGAACCAACAAACTGCAATAATTTGTTTGAAATTCTGACTTCTTATTGAGGGGACTCAATGGCAACTAAACTCTTAGCAATGCTTGGCCCCACTTGTGGGAGGTGACCCCTTCTGAAAGCTCTCATCCACTTTGCCCCCTCAATCAACTTGGTCTATTAAGTTGGCTCTTGTGGTTCTGTGCCCAAAACACTGTTTTGCTTTTAAAAAAAGGATTAATATTATTTTAAAGCAAAAATTTACTCTCAGTTCTACTGCCAAGAAACATCTGCTCTGATTCTGAGGGCCAGCTTTTCAGATGGTGCAAGGGGGTATCATTCCACTGATTCCAGTGAAACAGCACCTCTTTGCACCAGCTGAGGATTCAACCTAAAAGACTTTCATCAATAGATATTAGAATGGATGTCTGAAATAATCTCAGCCAATGTTAGTCCCTTTCCTGTCATTGTCAATTTTGCTATTTTACTGTAGTTCAAAGAGTGCTTTCTTTCAGATGGATCTAACTGCATAAAGCATCATGGGGAGGGGGAGGGGAATCAATACAGAATAACCCTTGTAATTGGTTTTCTACCTCCAGGGAAACTATAATTCTTTTAAGTCTATCCAAAATGAGATGTCTGAATGACTGCCTGTTTTGTTGGTATTAAGACAAATATCTTAGATATTGAAAACAGGATCTTCTGGCCCAGATTCCAACCTGCAACCTAACTGTGCATAGCGAAGTTCAATGTGGGGTGGGCTTGTGTGCATGTGCAAAGTGTCCTAAAACTATGTTTTTATGATACTTTTGGACTGGTCCTTAGTTTAAAAGAAGCTTGATTCTTCTATGTTTACCTTGTAATCTAAGACCTAGGATGAGACTAGGGAAGGTCTGAGGTGACACATCAAGAGTCTCACACAGCTGTTTTGGCAATAGCCAATTCTCCCAAATCTGTGGTTTGGGGTTATCCCTAAACTATTCATGAATTTACCAAACAATCTTAGCTTGAAAACGATTGTAAGGGTTTGACAAAGTAATGCTAGTGCCACCCCTTTTAACCAATAGCATGTGGATTATAATATATCAGAGACTTGGCTTTAATTTTCTTATGTACACGAGATAAAATGAACCCACATCCCCCATGTAGACTATTTGGAATCAGAGAGGGCTTTCCTCAATCCCTCTTGCTCAAGTTTCAGTTTGTATAAAATTATTTTCAGTAATCAGTGAGCCAGTAAAAGCATCTGACATTTGGTTAGGGTACTTCCTAGGAGAAGGGACACTTCTGTTCCAATCCCTCCTCATATGGATATTTAAATGATGTATACAATGTGGAACAGTGTCAACAGGAGCAACTCTGATTAATGCACACTAGTCTGATGGTTAGCACACTCTTATGAAAGGTAAGAGATATAGGTTTAAACCTGTTAGAATCATAGAAGCAGCATTGGAAGGGACCTTGTAGATCTTCAAGTCCGACCCCCCGCCCGGACAGGAAAATGTACTGGGGTCAAACGACCCCACCAAGGTGATTGTCTAGCCTTGTCTTAAAGACCACCAGGGTAGGAGCCAGCACCACCTCGCTTGGAAATTGGTTCCAGATCCTCGCTGCCCTGACAGTGAAGTAGCGCCTTCTGATGTCTACTCTGAATTTACCCTTAGCCAGTTTGTGACTGTTATTACTAGTCACTCCTGGTAGTGTTCGGGGGAACAGGGACTCCCCCAGTGCCTGCTGGTCCCCTCTGACTAGTTTGTAACAGGCCACTAGATCCCCCCACAGCCTTCTCTTGTGGAGGCTGAACAGGTTCAGGTCCCGTCGCCTGTCCTCATTGGGCCTGCCCTGCTGCGCCCGATCATGTGAGTGGCCCTCCTCTGGACCCTCTCCATGCTGTCCACAGCCCTCCTGAAGTGCGGCGCCCAGTACTGGATGCACTACTCCAGCTGTGGCCTGACCAGTGCTGCATAGAGGGGAAGGACCACCTCCTTGGACCTGCCTGACTGCCTGAGATGCATCAATGGATGCATGACAAGGTGCGGTTGGCCTTCCTGACTGCATCCCCACACTGGCGGCCCATGTTCACCTTGGTATCAATGATGACTCCAAGATATTTTTCTGCCTCTGCACTGACGAGAAGGGAGTTCCCCAACCTGTAGGTATGGTGCTGGTTCTTCCGCCCCGGGTGCATCACTTTGCACTTGTCAATGTTGAATCCCATCCTATTCTCATCCGCCCACCCCTGTAACTTGTCTAGGTTCGATTGCAGCCTATTCCTCCTGTCTAGTGTGCCCACATCCCCCCACCTCTTCATGTCATCAGCAAATTTGAACAGGGTGCTTTTTACCCTCTCGTCCAAGTCACAGAAAGTGCTTCACAGAAAGTGTCAGGGAGTTAGACCAACCCTCCCTCTCTCCCCCACCGGTTCCTCCAACCCAACAAACATTTGCTGTTGAGTCCATGAGGATAGAGGGAGGGGGGAATTGAGCTCCACTTCAGAGCTGATGCAGTGGAGGAACTGCCTGCCTATAGCCTGTCTCCCCTAGCTCTGTCCTCCCAGCTGCACTGCTGTCTGCAGGATGGGAGGGGGAGAAGGAAGGAGAGGGAGCTGCAGCCTGGGGTTTGCCCAGCCTGAGCTGGATGGGGGCAGGTGGAATAAAGCCCCTATGAGGCTTTATATCCACTAGCTCAGGATGAGCAAACCCCAGCCCACAGCACCTTTCCCTCCCCTCTCCACCCTGTCCCAAAGATAGTGCCAGGGGCAGGGCTGGGCTACATCAGCCCAGCCCTGCTCTTGCCCAGGGACTTACAGAAGTTAATGAAAGTGCTCCATTTTGGAGTGCCTTCCTTTGGACCCTCATGTAATGAAGGTGAATTTGTTGTGTGATTGGGCATATTTAAAGCACTCTGCATACATTTCTGTCAGGGCACAGAGTGATTTCAAGGGGCGGATTGCATGACATGCCACTTCTGTCAGTGCCTCAAAACTCTAGCCCTTAATTTCCTTTTTCCTTTGTTTGTGAGCCAGTCACTTGAAGGATTTTTCTTTTTTTTCATTTTGGGTCAAATGGAGTGGGTTGGGAAAGTCAGTTGGGAGGGAGATGTGCAGCTGGAGGTCTGATTTCAATTGTGGAAAGGGGCTCCATGGTGTTAGTGGCCTGTGACAAGGCGGGACCTAGGGGTGGCTGTAAACTCCCCTAGCGCCCCCTACCGTGTCAAGTTGGTGTCAACGCACCCTCACCATCTTGCCCGCCACGTCTTTGTTGTTAATAATGTTGAAGGGAGGCTCCCCTTTTGTCCTCTTTGACACAGTTTCCTGAAGTATCCCAGTCTGTGTTCTGTCTTGGGTGACTCGGTGCACTCCAGCCTTATGGGCTACACGTGGCTCCATCCACCCCTATACCACGCCCCAAGCCTTGCAAATGTACCGGTTGTTTGGTCCCTCCCTTTCCGCGCCCTCATGGGCGCCCCCTGGGGCGCCTCGCACTGGCCTGCCCTGGGGCGTCTCCCGCAATCTTGCCCGCACTGGGGCTGGGGTCGATACTCCCTGAACGTTGTGCCCGCTCTGGCACCGGGGTCCCCATGCTACCATGGAGCCCCTATGAGGCCTCCTCCAATCCCTAATAACCTCACCCAGTCCTCCAGTTAGTGACAACAAAAGCAATAACACAAGTCAACCGGCTATACCTCAAACCTAAGCCTCCTGGCTAACGCGTTTTCCAAACCATGCAACATCCCTTACCCATAACCAGGGTTTGTATAACCAGGCCTTTCCCTTTTCTCCCTTCAGGGCTGAACTCTTTTCCCTGATCGAACAGTGCTCCTTCTGTCTGGCTGCCAGTTGGGAGAGAGAGGGAGCGAGAGCCCCCACAGCCTCCTGTCTGGGTCTTATAGTGGTCAGCCCTGCCCCTTCCGGTCAGCTGACTCACCAGGTGTCAGCCCTTGGCCCCTCCTGGTTGCCCCTAGCAACCAGCACCTGAGCTCATACTGCTGCTTTTCAGTAGCAGGCACCTTAATGCCCTGCTACATGGCCTTTCCCAGGAAACTCCCCTGTGCACTGAAAAACACATGAGCTCTCTCCATAAAGGAGGGTCCTTGAACAGAAGGGGTTATTCTGTTGGAAATGTTTAGCAGAAACTACTTCAGTGCTGACCTGAGAAGCAGCTTTGACCCATTTACTCTCTTACTAGGGATTTAACAGAAAGTGCTAGCATAACTTTCCCCAAACTGCCAAGATGCCTCACTGTTCCCAAATGACTGCCTCTAGGTGGTAAGACAGGTAGTTCCCTGCTTCTCCATGTTATAGCCCCTCTGCTGCGAAGTGCAGCCATTCTTCGATACTGCCCTGTGCATCCTTGAAGTCTTTGTTAAAAAATATCTTTCTAACTAGAGGAGAATTCATGAAAATACATCTCAGTTGCACAGGGTTTTGGGGATGATTCAAAATGTGGGATAAGCAATGTATATGGGCAGAAGGAGATCTGCAATGGGAACAAGAAACAGACTGAACAGGTTTTATTAACCATGTATTACATGCAATTATGCACCCCAAGTGCTCATAAAGGTTGTAATAATATCTCTGAGCATCTCCAGCTCTACATCTGTGGTTGGTGATGTCACCAGCAGCCCATGATGAAATTCCAGCCTGATTAGGTAGAGCTAGGAGTGGAGCGGGGGGTGGCGGGACTTATTCCGCATATTGTATTATTTAGGAAGCAGGAAAGTGCAATAGGGGTGTTCAGCATAGTGGTAGATTTTATTTAAGATGTGTTTAAGGTAATGTGATCCATCTTGGAATGTGTTTTTTGTCAATATCCCCGCAAAAATAGCGGGGGAAGGAAAAATCCAGAAGCACTGCTACAGCCACTTACTTACCCTGGGACCGAAAAGGAAATTCATTCTGTAGTGGTGCCAGCAGAGCGGGGGCAGGGGCATCAGAGCTCTGCTTTTGTTAGCTCTACACCTTGCCTGCTGCAGGGTCAACAGAGCAAGAGTGATGGTTTTACAGCAACCTTGGCCCACATCTGTGATTAATAGCTCTTACTGCCCAACCGAGGTAGTAATTACTGGTGATGTGTCACTTTCCCTGTTTTATTAAGGTTATTTTCACACTGACAGCTGGGGTTTTGACTCAGCTTGGTTATTTTTCCACCAGGGCCTGGCTTCCCTCAAAAGTTCAGATCCCTTTTTTTATCTATATATTCCAAATTTAAATGTGCCTGGAAAAAATGAACGTGCCATTCTCTGCGTCTCCCTGGTTGCCTACAGTGTTGCAACACCAGGAAAGCCTGTAAGTTTGCCACAAGACATGCATGAGTGACATTCAGGAAGCGCCTGTAAAAGCAGGGAAGTATTTCTGTTGGTAAATGTCATATGAAGGAGGGACTGAATGGCACCAGGCAACTGGGAACTGGCCACAAACTGAAGATGCCATTTGGATTCTGTCCTGAATTGCTGGTGACCTGTTCTGTTTGGTGCCAAGGTCCAGAGTCCCCTGGAGAAGCGTAACAGGAGAAACAGTTACTGCCCTGGATGACGGGGCCCGGAGAGGTGTGAGGGCCTACCCAAGGTCACATAGCCAGGCAGTGGCAGAGGCAGTAACAGACTTGAGCTGTCCTGACTCTAGTGTCCTAACCACTAGCATCTTGGAGCCTGGGTGAAGTATTTTCTGTGTAACATGACTTGGGGAGCCTCACTCCAGCTCTTTGCTACACATGGACTGTGCTTAGCACTAAGGGTTGTTCTCTCACAAGCATCACATTCTCACTACGCTATTGCCACTACTGTGTGGCAATAGTGCAGAGACAATAATGCAGAGAGTTTGTGAATACAATGGCCTCTAAGAATTGGGAACAAATGCCTATATTCACAGGGACAGCATGATTTCCTGGCAGTCTTAAGGGAAAAAAAAAATAAAGATGGTTCAACGCAGCCCTCCAGCACTGAACTCGACAATATATTTGTGAACTGACAATCCTGATTGGAATTTTCCTGCTAAAATTCATCTCTACAAATCAAATAAGAAAGGGAAAATCCAGTGCCCTGGAGTAAAGCAAGGCAAAGTGCCCAAGGTCTGTCACTGTCACTTCTGTACCACGAGACCTCTGTGGAATACAGCTTCTTCCATCACTGACACTCAGAGTCAGTCGGCTGTGCTTTTTTCCCATGCATGCTTATTCCTACCACAACCCCTTTGCCCCTCACCTCCAACGCTCTCTGAAGAAAGAGGACACTGGTGTAATCCTAATTTCTCTCGGCTTTTGTGAAGTGTTTAAAAAAGAAGTGATTTAAATTGAAAGCCTGACACCTTCTGGGCAACTGTAGGTACTGCCCCTTCCATAGAAATCAAATATACGTGGCAAAAAATAATAAAGAAATAAATAGAACCAGATTCAACAAGCAAAGATACTGATTCCAATTAATGTTATTCCTTAGTAAGGGATAAAAGAGAGGAAGGATGTGGTTTTTATTTGTATTTCCTAGCATTGCAATCTGGGATGTCTGTGCAATGGGTGGTATCCCTTCCCTCTTGCCACCTTTCACGTGGATTTGTGGTGCTCAGGCGCTAAGCAGAGTCACATCCAGTACATGTAGGTGGTGTTCAAGCATCCCTCAGACAGAGCTGCCAGTGGAATTCCACCTTCCCTAATAGCAAGTTCTGCTTTTCCAACCCTGTCCACCCACCCACAGCCTTGGCATACACCGATGTCCTGACCAGCCACGCTGGCAGCTGTTCCAGGCCTCGACCCCATACCGCTCCATGGCTGCACCTCATTCCTGACCTACAGGATCCTCTGCTGCTCCACTCCCAGCCCTCTCTTTGGCCAAGAAGTTAAACAGAATGACTTTTGCCAAACCTGCTGTAGTCTTGTGAGAGGCGAAGCTGAAATCTACTGAACTGTATGAATACAGCACCTGCCAAATCCTTGCAGCTTTGGACAGAGTTTGAGTTCAGTGCCTAAGATATGAAAGCCCATTAAACGTATCCATTTTGTCTAGGATGATTAGTCAGGGGGTGATTCCATGGCGTAGGTTTCATATTTAACTAAAAATAGATGCATAGGTACATACTTTAGCCTCAGCTCAGGCTTGTGAAGCAGTAGCAGTAACCTGTGCCATCTTCTATAGCAGCGGTTTCCAAACTGGGTTCTACAATAGCTCATTAGAGATTTGACAAACAAATTAGGGGTAATGGCAGAGCCAGCTGGGAGACAGCGTGGGACCATTGTAGGGCCAGGCTGCCTAGCTTTTATTTTATTTTTTTTGCCTAACGATTTTAAGAAAAGCAGTAGGGGGTCCCATGGCAGAAGAGGTGATATGAAAGGGATCTGTGACTTTAGGAAGCTTGTTCTATAATAACAACAATGAGTAATTAAGGTGAATCTCATGGTAATATAACACTCTTCTTTCACAGACGTTTGAACCTGGCACTTTCTGTACTAAAGCCACAAGCATCTTCTGCTTGACCATTATCTTCATATATGAATCAACCACTAAAAAGATCACAGGCTTCTTCTGGCAGGTTCATGCAACACGTTGCTCGTGTCTGAGAGTCAGCATATCCATATGAAAGAAAGCTGGGGAAAATGTATTCTATAATTATTTATTTTTGGGGTGAGGCCATAAGTTGACGTGAGAGCCTGGAAAAATATTTGTGAAACCTCAGGCTAAACTAATTCATTAGCACGGGTTCTGTTTGGATCAGAACTGTTCACAAATCCTCCAAAGCCATAAGATTTTCCAGATGCCATTGATTAAGCCCCAGTTTCCTGCTGCAGAACTAATCCAGTTACTTCTCACTCAACACAGGAAATTGCCTATAGGAATAGATAGGCTCTGTTTCCATAGTTTTCCCATGATTTCTACTGATAAGTCTCTCCCATCACCTTCCTTACACTGAATGTCACCCCATAGGCATGCATTTGATACTTAAAAGCCTGGAAAACAGTGATGTATTTATGAGAGAAGCTAGTCACATGTGCTACTTGAAACTCAAATGTCAAACAGATTCCAGCCTCATATAGGAATAAAGAAAATAAATGTTATCTTCACAAGTGATGTTCTAAATGTATGTGATCAGAGGAAGAGGTTTATCTCTGGGGTGATGCCTGTGTTTTCTAAGTTTCAAGATGCTGTTAAGTCCCACTGAGGACAATGGGACCTATAAGGTCTCCCACCGTTTAGTTCTTTTGTCTCTGGAGGACCTGATAGAAATCTCTCGGGTGTACCTGAGAAATTTCTGTGGTCCAAGAGACGTGTGCCGTAAAGGAACTTTCAGTAGCCATCTGCTGTCCTAGGGGAAAAAAATGCAATGCATTTAAGTATTTGTCCAAAATCCAGCTGCCCACACCTTCATTTAAATAGAGCATAGAAGGCTCTTTGTAACAGGGCTACTTGGAGACTCCCTATGATATGCAAGCAGTGCTCAGCACTGGAATAGGCCAGTTATAGCCATTTCATTACCCTGTTTCATATAAATTATTTATGTTTCTAGCTCCATAACAATGCTGTTTCTCCTCAAAATGAAGAGGTCAGGTGCTCTGACATTTAATAAAGCCAGCTCAAATTGATTCTCCTCTAGGCTTGACGGCAGAGACTACTGAAAAATGTTTAGGTTTGGAGAGGAACCCAATTCAGTTATCCCCAGCCAAGGGGAAGATTAAGACTTGTGACCCTAGAACGGTCCATGTGGTATTGAAGAAGGCGACTTTAAGTCATGAAGGAGGCAGGCCAAAGGAGCGTGCCCAGTCTAAACAAACTGAAATCCTAAGTTTGTGTTTGAGGAATGGATGACAGATCCTATGTAAACACTTATGGGGACGGTGCTGAGGTAAAAGCTATCCTTGTTGCATCGTGCAGACAAGAACCGGCTTAGCTGCATCTGCTGTCTTTAGGTTTCCTTGTGAAATCTGTTTTTGCTTTGTATATATGCGCACATATTGCAGGGGGGTTGCCAGAGAGCTGGTTGTGTAGATGTGCATTATTGGTGCTTTCTGAGTGGAACGGGAACTGCGTGCCACCGCTGTGTGCAGCTCAGCAATAGCAGAGATTTCCTTTAGCCCCATGCTTTTAGAGCAAGGTTTACTACATTGCGTTGAGAGCAGGATTTGTGCCTCCCTGAAAACTGGCTAGTTGAGAATGACCTATGTTAAATTATGGGGTATGTAGGTAACTCGTGTAGATTTTTCCACTGTCCTCCACTAGATTCAATCAGAAATGTTCCGCTGTGTTTCTCAGGCTGTACATCAGTAGTTTCAACCCCTTTGATCCCCTGGCCCACTTACACTGAACCCCACTGAATATCCAGTACAAAACATGTTGCACAGCCCCACAGTCCCTGCTGCCCATGGTCATCTTGATGGGAACTCTGGAGAGATATCCATGCTAGCTCTGTATATATTAGGTTTGGAGTAAAAGCAGCATAGCTGCATTTTCAGGGGCATGCTCCCAGGCACTTCCCCTAAGGTAGCTCTGCTGTTTCTGGTTCAGGAGGTAGCACATGCAGAGCAGAGTGATTATCTTAGCATGATGCCTGCTGGTTATCATTGGACAGTTGGGGGCTGGTGGGTTGAAGATCCCTCTAAACCCTTTGTAGACCTATGGTCCACCCATTGAGAACCACTGTTCCATGTTGCTAACCAGTAACACTGCTTCTCCCATAAAGTGATACAGGATCATGCATTTGAAGCAATGAGATATCAGCTTTACTCTCTCTCTTGCTGTAAGTTCTTAGTGACTTTGCTATGCAGCAGAGCATCATTCACCAAGTTGCTAGATGACTGCTGATAATACAGAGGAGTTTCTGTTAGCCATTCATAGACATTAGACATTTCATAGACATTAGGGCTGGAAGGGACCTCGGGAGATCATCGAGTCCAGCTAACAGAACCAGATATTAAATAAAATGCACCAGGAGGCAAAAAGCTGTTGGCTTTGTCTCTCTGTCCTACAGAACAAACTGCATCCTCAGTGGATAGCTAATTTCAATGCCATGTGATGAAATAATGTCAGGCTGTTGTGCATTGAACTGTCGTGCATCAAAGCCTTGCATGAGAAAGTCTTCTCATCTTGTCAGAACATTAGCAAGTGGGTGCAAGGCCTGTATCTCTACACCTGATGTAATTACCACCAAAGAAAGTCAGGGCAGTTGTGGAAACACTGGAGTTTCTGGCAGATATTCTGGCCCACTACTGAAGTTCCATCATGCATCTGGGTTTGTAAAAGCAGCACAATCTTTCAGTGCTACACAGGACATGGCTCAAAGTCCAGGATAGATACCATTGAGACTTTTGTGTACCAATACCCCATAGATCAGGGGAAGAACAGGAACATCTCCCCCACCCCATTAGATTCCTGCTTTGAGTACATAGTGCCCCAATGGAGCTGTGTTAAAAGTTGAACTGATTTTCAGCTCTATTTCATCCGATGTATGCACCACTATGGGTGAGCAAGTCAGGGGTATTATTGTGCAGTGATGGGGCAGCTCAAGTCCTCAGCATAGTCAGGGATGGAAGGCTCTGAAAATCCTTCAGTCTGCGGAGGGATTTTGGACATTTTCCAGCTACCTGATGAGACTCTAGTCTTGCTGTTCCTACTACATCTTGCTTCAAAATTTCAAGTCCCCCCAACACTTTTCCTAAGCCTAAAATTACTCCAAGAGTAGCATCTCTTAAAAGACCTTGATTGTAGGCCTGTGCAAAGCAGCTAATATTCACTTCAGATTTGGTTTCAGCCAATTTGGGGGACAGTGATTCAATTTGGTGATTTTAATTAGTGTCCCATATTGATTTGGCTAAATCTGATTCGGAGATTTGGCCACAGATTCTGGCTCTTAAAAAAAAAAAAGCCACCATTCACTGGCTGCTGCCAGGTGGGGGGTGATCCCCACTGCCCCTCACTGCCCCACGCCATGTGGGGGACTCTGCTATGAGCCCCCTGACCCCTGCATATTCTCTCAGCCTCCCCATGGCTGCCCCACCCACACCAGCTCCCAACTCGTAAAAAAAATAAATAGATAAATTCCCTGACTCACCAGCTCTTGTGGGGGGGGGGATCTGCAATTCCCCCTGCTGCCCCACGCTGTGCGAGGGGCTTTGCCATGTGTCTCTAGAAGCCCTGAGTCTGCTGCAGCATCTGGTGAGTGTGGGGCTTTTTTTTTTAAAGGGCCGGCAGCTGGGTTGGGCAGGGCAGTCATGGGGGGGATGGGGGCGTGGGTAAGGGGGCACTCAGGGGGGCTGGGGGTGCAGGAAGGGGATGCGGCCTGGCAGGGGTCCCCCCATGGTCCCCCTCCCCCTTCTCCAGCCTCCTTTCCCCCACTCCCTGCTTACCGGCATGGAAACTGGGTCCAGCTCCCTGCAACAGCTAGTGTGGACTGCCTGAATCGCCAAAGCTCTCCAAATCTTTTCTGAATCAATTCAGAGAGCTTCAAATTGATTTGGACCATTTAATTGGTCTCCTGATTCTGTTCGGATTCAGAGGTTTGGCCGCCAAATTGGGCCGAATCTCCTCCAAATCGAATTAGCACCCAAAGCTTCGCACAACCCTACTTGACTGTCTAGGCCAAAAAAATGAGCTACTGATTTCTTCAGCCCTCCACTTCCTACTGTTACTTGATGCTTGCTGATTGTATGTGTTCCCTTCCCTGTTTCTCAGATTAGAAATTGCTTGTTAACTGTTTGGCAATAGTGAGAAGGACAAATTTCAAGCAGAAATGGACACAAGAGCCCTGAATGCAGACACAAATGCCATTTGAAGTAATGTTTAAGGGCTTTTTCAGCACAAGATGACTATTTTTTTAGGCTCTGGTCATTTTGGGGTCTTGTTGATTGATTAACCCCTTAGTCTCTAACTTCCTTCCCTCCAATTTGTCTCCCTTTCATTTACTGATGCAAAGACCACTGGCTTCTCTAAAATCTGCTACATAGAGTTCAAGGTCTTCCTCTCTTTTTCAGTACACCCCATAACTCCATCACGGCTTTCTTTCTGCTCCTACTTTTCACCTAATCCCAGTGTCATACACTGGTCTGCTCTTTGAGGCCAGGTACAGACATTACACTGTTACTGGTATAAGTGATAGAAATCCGGTCTATACCCATAACAGACACACAAAACCTTGTGTTCAGCACAAAAAACTGGTCTATACCTGTAATAGAACAGAAGTTCAGCACAGATAGACTGGTTTGAAAATGTTGGGACCTGGTCTAAGTTTTGCCATCTCCCACCACCTCTGCCACCATGAACAGGCAGTTGTGTGTCCCCTTCGCGGCTTATCTAAACTACTCCACTTACAGAAAATCATGCAACTTAGATCGATTCTGCCTCAAGTTTTTTGAATGTCTGTACCTAGTCTCTAGGATCAGGGACTCGGGCCAGTCTGCCCCATGCAGTTATCATCCCAGCTGGAAAAGCAGCATGTGTTTATCAATTCTGGAAGGCTGGACATGCACCTGGCTGGTGGGGTCATCTGACCCCAGCACTCTTTCTTGCCTAGGCAGGGGTTGGACTCGATGATCTATCCCTTCCGACCCTAGCAACTATGAATCCCCAGCAAGAGCCACTCCATCTAGTTCTGTCTTAAAAGAAGAGAGCTAATGCTGTTCATTCCTGAACACCTACCTTCAGGAGAGAGTTCCAGGTTGAAGACCCCAAGAGGGAGAAAAACTGTCCTGCAATTCTCAGGCAAGGCACACCAGGAGAAGGATTTAACTCCCCTCTGGTCCTCAGCATTTTCCTGTTAACAAGTTCTGAGGAGATCCCCGAGGAGCTTGCTGATTTTTTAAGTGACTCCCTGCTCAGCACGGTGCCTATTTTAGATTTAATCCTGAATAGCCACCTCTCTTCAGGTACGACATAAGGAAAGTGGGTCGCTAACACAAGGCTCAGGATTCCACTGTGGGGACTGGGCGTCTTACAGTTAAAAGTTAGGTACGCATTGTTTAAGTTGAAGGTGCCTCGAACTTTTATAGCATCTGGCTCCTAAATCCTTTACAGGATGTAGCCCAAAGTGGTCTGTGCAGAGGAAGAATCCATGTTGGTGAGGATGTTCAGCAAGTTGGACAATATATGGAGTCTTTTTCCCACCCCCTGTGGTGAAAATGAGGGGGCTTCTATAAATGTATGTGATAGCCTCTCTACCCCAGTTTTGCTTTGTGGCTGACAATAGATGGTGATCCCCTGTATTTGGCCTGGAACAACTGAAGAGCTCTGTCACAAAGCTTCCGGAGGGGCAACTTTCTTGCCTCAAAAGGATGCAAATAGGTAGCCAGATTTCATTCTGAAGAGCGATCTCTCTCCAGGCACTACATAGGGAAACTAACTCAATGACATTTGACAGCTTAATTCTGGGCACCTTTCTTAAAATCAGTAATGGACTCTCATCACTTATCAGAACAGCAGAACCCCCTTCTCTGTCTTTTTGTGTTAAAATGTCTTAGCTGTGTTTGAATATGAGATAGGCAAACACCAAGAATGTTTGCAGAAAACACATATTATGCATTCAATTCCTTTCTTATTGTGACAGGCATGCCCATGTCTTTAAGAGGAAAGAGGCTGCTGGGGGAGCAGCCCACAGGTGTGGAAGAGTCACCTGACCAGAAGGGGGTGGGGTTAAGGGCAAATAAACCCAGGGCCTGAGCTGGCCAGGTAGTCTAGCCCTAGGAGCCAGGGGGAGAAGAGCTCCTGGCAGCAGGGCTCCCAAGAAAACAGCTACATACAGTAGCCCAAGAAGGGGCTGGTTGTCAGCAGGGCCTGAAAGGTTGAATGTCTTAGTGGTCCAGGAGCAGGGCTAGGGCCTAGAGATGGGCCAAAGGTCAGAGATTGCCAGGGCCAGGGAGCCCAGAGACTGTGGAGCTAGGGTCTAGGGGGACCACGGCCAGAGGCCAAGGGGACCAAGGAGCTCATGATCTGCATAGGGACAGCAGAGAACAGAGGGCCAGGATGCCAAAAGCCTACCAAGGGGGAATACAGAAGAGCCTGAGAGGAGCTGAGGTCATGGTCCGATGGGGCTGGTGATGAGGAGCAACTGGCAGATGTGGAAGGGACTAAGGGGAAGTTCCACCTGGCTCAGACAGAAAGATGGGCTGGAGAGCCCAGAGCTCATAGAGGGACAGGGTGTGGGGCCAGAGGGCCCACAGAGAGCCCAGAGCCCATAGAGGGCCAGAGAGTATGGGGCCAAGGGAGCCCTGAGCCCAGAGAGGGGCATGCGGCAGCAGAGCCAGCGGGCCCAGAGGTCTGGAGCCCAGGAGGGGTGAGCATCATCAGGGCCTGGGATCCCACAGTTCTCAGTAGCCAAGGATCAGGACCAGGGTCTAGGGAGACTGAAGGTCAGGGACCACTGCTGGAGACTGCCAGGGGCCAAAAAACCCAAAGACCTTGACTGGCCTAGGAATGGGGCCAGGGTCTAGAGAGACCAAACGTCAGGAGGGACCACAGCCAGAGTCCAAGGAGCTCATAGCCTGAGAGGGGTAAGAACTGGGGCTGGAAGTCTGTAACTCAGGAGGGGCTTGTCAGCAGAAAGCAGTATCATCTGTGAAGCATGGGAGTGGATGCTGGGGAAGAAGGAGCCCACATTTAGGCTTACTCTAGGACCCTTAGGCAGCCTCCTCCCCAATAAAACAGCTACATGAAAGGTGTGGCAGGCGAATAAGGAAGGGGAGGGCACCCACGCAGCCAGGCAGGAATTGCATGGCCACCAAGGGGCGTCATGACTGCCCCAGGAGCATGAATCTCCTATACTGACAGCACTGCAAATCTACTGGCTTCAGTGGAAATATTCCTGATTGACACCAGAGGGAGGGCAGAAATGGGCTCACAGAATCACAAACGCAGCTGTTGCCCTGTAGTAATCTCAAAATGTCAGGGAGCTTCAATAATGTCTGTGTATCAGTACAGCCACCATTCCCTTCTGCTCTTTCTCTGTGAAGACAATGTATTTTGTTTTAATGAGGGAAATTCTAATCCTTCCTCAGTTCTACCTGTCCCATAGCTCCCCAGCAATTTTATGTTTAGTGACTGACAAGAGCTTGAAGCCACTCCTTGAGTTTTACCAAATGCACCTGAATGTATCTCCACTAGATGGCACCAGCCTCTTAATTTGTTGAACAGCTCACACTGTTAGCTATTTAAATGAAGGTTTTAGGCAGGGAATTGAAAAAGAATTGAGTGTCTATACTTGGTAGGATTCTTTGAACAACCCTGCCTTAGAGATCATGATATCTGAATATGCTTGAAGCTTTAAGTTCCTGCCTGCCCGCAGGGCAAGAATAACTTTCACAGAAACTCAGTGCAATGTAAAAGATTTCAGCCTGGGAGGAAGGTGGCCTGCTCAGAAGAGATGGACTTGGTAAACATCAGCATTTCTTATAAAACCCCATACATGAGGATCCCAGCATCACAAAGATAAAGTTTTAGGTAGAGGCTGGTGGGTTTAATTATTTAAGACCGTGGATCCCGGAGGCTTTTGCAAACCACTGGTGAGCAAGTATTACTTAGCGTCTCTGTCCAATCCCCAGAGTTTAAGAGCAGCAGCAGTAGTTCATGATCTTAGCTACAAAGATCTCCAATTCAGGTCCAGTATGTTGGAAAACAGAGCAGCCACCATGTAGCCACCATTTGAGGTCAAGGCCTTAGCAGTAATCTAGAAAAGTATTGGATGCTTCCCTGAATAACAAGAATAACCAACATTAGGTAAGCAAATACTTAAGAGACAAATGAGGAGTTTGAAGGATAGAAATTAGGGCTGTGTGAAGCTTTGGGTTCTGATTCAATTTGGAGGAGATTTGGCCCAATTTGGTGGCTGAAGCTCCAAATCCGAATTGAATCAGGGGACCAATAAAAAGGTCCAAATTGATTCAAAGCTCTCCGAATCTTCAGAAAAGATTTGGAGAGCTTTGATGATTTGGACAGTCCCTGCCCACTTCAGCAGGAAGCTGGAGCTGGACTCGGAGCTGGTAGGTAGGGGGCTGGGGAAGGGGACCATGGGGGGACTCCTGCCAGCCCCCAGCCCCTGCCTGCTCCGCCATCCCACCTGACCCCTGCCCGCTACCCCAGTCCCCCACTCCCATAGCTGCCCCACCCGGCCCCATCTCCCTCTGCTTTAAAAAGAAGTCCCGGTGCTCAGTGGGTGCTTCCCTGCTTCCTCCCCACTGCCTCATGCTGCATGGGGGGCTCTGCCACAAGCCCCTGACCACCCCCCCACTGCCCCAACCACCCCTCATGGCTACCCCACCCAGGCCTGCTCTGGCCCATTAAGAAAAAAAAAAAACCCCAAACAAACCCCGGGACTCACTGCACCTGCAGAAGCCTTGGGGCTTCAGGGGCTCATGCAGAGCCCCCCATGTAGCACAGGGCAGTGCAGGGCAGTGGGGATTGCCTCCCTGCCCGGCAGGAATGGTGAGTCCAGGGATTTGGGGGTTTTTTTTCTTAAAGGGCTGGAGCTCATGGGGCAGCCATGGGGGGGTGGCTGAGGGAAGAGGGGGGGTCAAGGGGCTCATGCAGAGCCCCCCCATGCAGTATGGGGCAGTGGGGGGGGCAGCAGGGATCTCCTCCATCCCAGCAGCACTTGGGGTGTCAGGGCTTTTATTTTTTCTAAGTGCTGGGAGCTGGGGCAGGTGGGGCAGCCATTGCTGGGGCTGGGAGAGCGGGCAGGAGATGGGCCTGGCTGATTCGGAGATTTGTCAGCAGCCAAATCTCCAAATCAGATTTGGCTGAATTGATTTGGCACAGTGATTCAAATCACTGAATTGAATCACTGTCCCCCGAATCAGCCAAATCCGAATCCGAAGTGAATACTAGCCGCATTGCACAGGCCTAATAGAAACGTGCTTGCTTTATGGCAATACAAACCATCGGTTAGGAGTTTACTTGCTCCACATGCGTGCAACTTGTTTCTCAGTTCTTCCTTACTCTGCAGACCAGTATGCCTATACTTGGTGCATTTTTTTATTCCCTTGGTGTAACTACTTGATTTCCCCCCTTTATCCCTGCTCAGACAGGGAGGAGGTAGGAAAGGCAGTGGGTTTTGTTCTCCTTGCTGTGCCACAAATTGCAATCTTGGTAGCAAGCACAAGGGGAAATTTTTACACATGCTCTGGGAGGCATGAGGGGGCACTAATTATCAAGCTGTGCTAATTAAAAGCACCCAAGCATCATGTGTATCGGCATCCCTACGCTGAAAAATGGCAGCGGGTTGCTTTGAATGTTCATTGAACATTAATTTCTATGCTCCTGCAGACTTATAGTTTCATAGTAGTTAGGGTCAGGAGAGACCTGAACAGATCACCTAGCCTGACCCCCTGCCACAGGCAGGAATGAATGCTGGGTTCACAAGACCCCAGGCAGGTGATCATCCAACCTCCTCTTGAATTTACCCAAGGTAGGGGCAAGGACAACTTCCCTAGGAAGTTGGTTCCAGATTCTGGCCACCCTAACTGTAAAATATTGCCTCTTGATCTCTAACCTAAACCTATTCTCCATCAGCTTATTACCACAATTGATTAATTGAGTCTGCTCTGATATGCTGGATTTCCAGTGCATCAGAGCAGGCTCCATGCACATGTACATGTACTTCCAGATATGGCCACGATTCAGTCATATGAAATACATATCAGTGCCTGTGGTCTGCATTAAAGTTTCCACTTGCTTTTGTTTGATCCTCCAAATCTAGTCCTGATTTAATTGAAAGACGGGGAAGCTGAGCCACAGATGGCTTGAAGGTCTGATCCTGCTCCCCTTACTCATGCAGTATAGCTGCTGGCCAGACTCTGACACTATTACACCCAAGACTAATATATTTGTGTAGGAAACATCCCATCGATTTTAATCACACTTCTAGCAAAAGACGGGATTCTGCAACATTAGTTAGTGGCTGCGTCCTATAAACTGACCTAGAGAAATCATTGGGAGTATTTGTGTTGTGTTGCCCATCACCAGAACTGAAACCCAATTGATTCCACCAAAGATTCATATTGAGTCAGTTGCACCATTGCACATAATTATTATATGTAACACTTTAAAGGCTTCCAGCAAGATCAGTGCCATATGCTGATCAGCACTTGACATGCATATTAGGGCTGTGTGAAACAGCACTGTTCCGTTTTGACCTCCGTTTCAACATTTCAACAGGACCGTGTTTTGTTTTGAGTTTTGTTTCATTTTGAAACCACTGTCCTGTTCTGTTTCGTTTTGTCGGAACTGTTTTTCTGTTTCTACGCTGTTTCGACATTTTGTCCATAGGCTGTAGCGGGGAAGTATGAAACTGCCTATAACTTTGTCATTTATTGCCTGAATTGAATAAAAGTTGCAGGGATGGTAGCCCCTTCTGAGGCCATGAAGCCAACGAAGTTTCAAGGAGATAGATGGAGGGGTTTCTGGGAAACTGCACCTCACAATCTTCATTTCTCCCCTTATGTTTTGACAGCCTTGTTTCAAGGCTGTTGAAAGCCCTTCGGTTAGTTTCAATTTCACTGTTTCAAGCTCAAAATGAGTTGAAAGAGCATTGAAATGAAACAGCCCATGAAATTTCACACGGCCCTATTGTAACAAACAGTGTCAAACCCAAAGACTTTAAGATAAGGTAAAATAACAGAAGCACTGAGAATAAGTGAGTTGCCTAAGGTCACACGGGGACCTAAGAAGGGAGGCCAGGATGCTTGATACAGCAGATCTAAGAAGAGAACCCAGATCTCTTGAATCCGAAGGCAGTACCTAAGCTATCCTTCCCTCTAAGGTGGTAGGCAGACGTAACCCTAAACCATTTTAAAAGGGCCTAGTGGGCTTTTTGCTTGGGAGCACACAGCTGGCCTCCTGTAACTGTGTCACCGGTCTGCTCCACTACCAGCATAGTGGAATGAACCCAATGTCATTTTAAACTTGAATGAAACAGGTTTAAACTCACAGCAATTTAGCTTCTACTTAGAAAGAGAAAAAAAGAGTGGATAGATGTAACAGTCACAGCCTATCGTTTGTAATAGGCTATAATTTTAAAGCACTCTTAACTTAACTGTTTGCCCACACCCACAGACCGGGGACTTCTCAGCTCCCTCCTGTGCTAACCTGATGGTGGTCCCTCCATTGTACAGACTTTATGACCTGCATACACTCCTAATTGCCTTTCCTTCAACAAACTGACCACCGTGTAGAACTGAAAGTGTAGGAAAGGCAGTACAGTGATGTTTCCATGAAGTTCAGAGATCTGATTTTTACCTCAACATTAATTGCAGCTTTGTTTTTAGCACTGTAAATTCTATGATGAAAACAGCAAAACCTGACATACAAAACTCTCCCAGATGCTTCAGCTCTGGGGCTTTCATTTCCACTGCTGAAGGCAAAGCTGAGGAATTAAGTGGAGTATATTTGGAAGCCAGCTTTGTTCCAAGTGAAATACATTGGAAGCCGAGATCAGAAGACGAGCTGCAAACATTGCAGTAGCAGAACTAGAGGCAAGTGCAATCATTTACTTGACTAATGAATCCCTTGGGCTCTTAGGAAAAGACCAAAACTCTCATTCATCTTCTTAATTTAATAAGCAGAGGGGTCAGCCTTAAGGGTAAATGAAATACATAGTGATCCCTCTGATGTTTCAGCAAATTGTTGCACAATAAGGAAAGGCGCTGTATAATGCCAGTTGCTTATTGTGAGATGTCACAGAGATTCCTTTTCTTTTTTAAAAGAGGAACATTACAACCAATACTTCATATAGTACTTCCCGCCCAAAGCTCTCTACAGACCGTGTCACTCGTTGTGTGCTAGAACAGCATTTCTCAACCCATGGGTTGTGTCCCAAAAGTGGGTCACAAGAATATATGAAAGGGTCATGAACAAACTTTAAAAATGGATCAACAAACTTTAACAATGGATTCACCGTTAAAGGAAAAAACCCTGGGAAATGGTGAATTTTACTTCACAGGTTGGCAGAGGTTTGGTCTGCAAGGGGCTACTTGGCCTCTCCTGCCCAATACACCCACCCCCTGCCCCACTTGGGGGCTGAGGCCTGGGGATAGGGGGCAGCAGGTCAGGAGTGAGTGGCACTGGGTCAGGACTGGCCATCAGTGTGTACAGATGGGTCCTGGTACAAAAAAGGTTGGAACCACTGTGCTAGAAGATGACACTCACCCAATCCCAGAGCTTTAGTCTTGTGGTGACTTTGAGTTAACAGCGCATCTCATAAGGGATATGTGAAAGGAGTAGCACATTGCATTCCCCAACTGGATTTGCAAAGGTTTCCACATACAATTACTCTTTATATAGATAGCATGCAAGAGATGCAGAGTCAGATAAAACGAGGCATGTATTTCCCTGTCTGTTTCCTCACCATTCCCTTCCACTGTCCCTCTGCACCCAGGCTGCCTTTGACTTTGGCTGATGCCACATTTGAACAGGTCTGGGTGATTCCACATCATGTCTTATCTTCCTTTCTGCTACCCAAGAGCTTGCCATGCATCTCTGAATCCTTCTGGCCCACTTGGTCTGTAGTTCTAGAGGCTTGCATCACCGTTTGGGGTTTTGTCCTGCTGTTCGGGATTGTTTTCTTCCACTCTCCAAAGGACAGCCTCTGCAAAGCAATTAGAGAACACTAATGTTCTCCAAGGAGGCAGTTACTCTCTTGTTTTCTGAAAACAAAGTCAAATCAAGTTCAAATAACCCTTTCTGATCAGCCTAGATCAAAATAAGGAGAGTTAAGTTAGCACAATCCCTCAGAAACCTTAGCATGAGAAGCACGAAGCAGTACCAAGGGAAAGACAGTTTGTAAAATCAAATTGGAATTTGTAACTTGTACATGTCGTCTGTGATGATTCCCCAAATCATCATAGGAATTTATTACCTTGAATCATTTCACTCTAAATGAGGGCTTTGCTATGAGTCCTTAGAGCAGAGGAGAGGGAAGAGTCACAATTAGTCTCTCACCTTCCCTCTTGCGGAGCAGAGGGACCGTTCTGCATACCACCCACATACCTGACAAACCATGGATGCCCTGGAATAGCTTTACACCCCCATGGGCTAGGAGTAAGGGAACAGAACCAAGGGTCCACCCAAGTTGCTTTGTGAAGGCTGCTTTCCCACCTATGCATCTTTACTCATGATGTGTGCTGCTAACACAAGGGATGCTTGATACTGCCATGATCCCTCGCATAAGCACAGAGACTTGCCCCAAGCTGGCCTTTGCATAGGAGCATGCTTTTAAAAAGTGGCTTTATGAATATAGACACACTTCCTGTCTGAAACAGCTATGCAACAGCTGGAGTACTGAGTCCAGTTCTGGGCACTACACTTTAACAATGGCATGGACGAGCTTGAGAGAGTCCAAAGAGCCACCTGTATGATCAGTCTTAAAAGGCAAGCCATATGAGGAAAGGCTGAGGGACCTGGGACTCTTCAGCCTGAAGAAAAAAGGCTGAGAGGGGACCTGGTAGCAGCTCACCACTACACTAGGGAAGTACAGCAAGGGCTTGGTGAGCAACTGTTCACCAGGGCACCCAAGGGGAAAACCAAGAGTAATGGCCACAAACTCCTGGAAGACTGATTCAGGCTCAACATTAGGAAAAACTTCTTTGCAGTCAGGGCATCCAGACTGTGGAATAAGCTCCCTCCAGAGGTGGTGCAATCGTCTACCCTGGAAACCTTCAAGAGGAGACTAGACAGTCACCTTGTTGTCCCCAGTTGTCTTTCCTCCTTGGTGCAGGGGGCTGGACCCGGTGATCTTCTGAGGTCCGTTCCAGCCTCATGATCTATGAATCTATGTCTGCATTCAGGGGACTAAGTAGACTCCCTCTCTCTTTAAAAAAAATATTGAATATCAAGACAGGAAAAATTAAGATGAGTGCCCTCACCTCACAGAGCATCCTAATAGGTAGGACAGAAAGCTAGATGTTTGTAATCACCATTCCATGCTAAGATCCACCAGTGGATTATTGTATGATATTATGGCTAAATAGCTTGCCCTCCATGACTCAGTTTTCCTGCTGTCAAAGGAGATAATACTTCAGTCCAAATGACATTTTTTTTACTTTTAGGAAGTGGGACTTTAAGGCACTTTATTGGAAATCCAAAATGTTCTTATGCAGTGAAAAGTGTTTTAGACTCCCAAATGTTTTCTGACTTTCATTTGCTTTGAGTTTTATTTTGTAAATGCCTCAATCAGCTTTCATTTATGTATTTGTTTTTGTAAAGGAAAAACATAAATGCACCTATCATCCCTCGCTGGAATCAGAGACAAATTCTGTCGTAACATCAGCTTAAACAACCATTGTGTTGGAGCTTACCAAAATGTCCAAGATCTATGTATATATGTAATGTGGTGGGATAGGACTTACCGTTATACAGAAATACGATCACAGAATATTATGTATCTGCATATTATGTGGTAAGATTGATTGATTTATTTTTTTTGGTAATAGATTCCTCTTTTTTGGACTCTGGCCAGCATGTGTGGAGCCATTCAATTTGTGCTGAGCTCAGATTGATTAGTGTGTTTGGAAAAAATGTGTAGCAAATTGCTCTTTTAATTGAGGTAAATTACATTTATGGCATATATACTAAATATGTTATTACAGTGATGCTGCTGGCATTGTGCTACTTGAGGGTGGGTCA
The DNA here is from genome assembly GCF_052110815.1 of Crocodylus siamensis. Lineage (NCBI taxonomy): Eukaryota > Metazoa > Chordata > Crocodylia > Crocodylidae > Crocodylus > Crocodylus siamensis. The sequence continues at coordinate 14,166,165 of NC_143405.1, read as the reverse complement.
GCAGCTCCATTGTAAGGTTATGTTTTTTTCAGGGAAGCTGTGGAAAATCTGAAGACTTCAGTACAACAGGGTTTATGCAAATAGAAAACAGTGTTTAATTGAAACTTGTGTTGTCCCAGGGATGTCAAACCTGCTGTCTGGATGTGGCCTGTGGGTCACTAGACCAGCTGCATGTGCTGGCCTGGGCCCTGCACACTGCTTGTGGCACACAGGCTACAGGCAGCCCAGGGGGTTAGTCTGGGGCATCACATACAAGTTACGCTCTGGACCCCCTGTGTCATGTGTAGCGCCAGGACCAGCCTGTGTGCTGTGGGCAGCATGTGCCCTGTGCCAGCCCCAGGGGCAGTGTGCACAGCAAGCCCTGGGGCTGGCATGTGCTGCATGCAACACATGGGGCTGGAGCAGCCACACATGCTCCACATTGCCCAGGGAGCCGGCATGTGGTGCCCTGCCAGACCAGCCCTGTGTGCTGTGTGCAGCATGTGTAGGTCCTGGAGCTTGTTGTACAGGAGTTGGCACAGGACATGCACAGATCCAGCGCTGCACACAGCACAGGGGGATTTTGGCATGGGCTGGATATGGTGCCGTGGACCAACCCCCCGATTCCTGCTCCACCCAAAGTATAAAACCGACTGCCCAGCAATGGCAGCAGTATTTCTAGGCAGGCATCACCGAGGGAGTCAGTTGATGTCGTGGCTCATTAGAACTCCCTGATCCCTTCTAAACTCTTCATTCTACAGATGTTAATAATCCTCTCTCCTGTTTAATAGACTTGATGTTCCAACAATCAGGCTATCCTTTCCTCTGCAATTCTGCTGTCTCTTAGCTGCTCCTGGTAATTAAACTCCTATTTCACAGCCCTGCGGATTGTTTTTAATTCATTCTCATGAAGTTATATTTGGTTTTGCTTCAATCTTAAACTGGATAATGTTTCCCTAGGCCCGTAGCCTATTAGTAAAGCTTCTAGTTTATGTTTAACTGGAGAAAAGTATCTGCTGTGTTTTATGTAATGATGCACTTCATCATCTACGCCCTGCTTTCCAAAATCTTCAATCTGCCCATTCTCGTGCTATTGACATTAACATAGCTAAGCTATTACAGCGATGGGTGATAATATAAAACTGTAAGATAGGAAGAAGCCTATGCCCCATCCCCCCTCCACACCTAAACAAGGGTGCTTTATGCCTGGAAGCTTGTTTAGCATCTTTCTTAATGATATGGTTGGTCTAATGAAAGATATCACAAAAAAACCTTTCCACTCATGCATTTCCTGGACTATCATGACTACAACAACATTCAAGCCATACTATCTCCTAAATTATCAGTTCCACTCCTAACCTGGGTTTCCTTAGAAATATCCATTGGTCAGACCTGGCATCCATCTTTTCCTTTTCAAGGCACCTCACTTGTGTACCAGGTAGCAACAGGCTGCATCTGAACTGAAACATCCTGCGTAGGCAAGACTGGGTAGAGGAAGTTATTTCCATGCCAAGATGTCTTGTTGCTCTGTTCCTTGCTTCCACTGAAAATAGCATCATCAAAGTATAGGGGTGGAAAAAACATTAAGGGTCATCTGGTTCAACCCCCTGCACAAGTGCTGTTCCTAAATTATCCCTGCTATCTATACTAGTAAGGTATACAAAGTACAGAGTAAAACCAATTACAGAATTACTTCATACATCAGGATACATGAGTCTCTTTCACTCATCATCATCATCATGGGCTAGATTGTAATCTTTCTCTACAGCTAGAGCTCCAGCCAGCATCAGGGTCCCACTGGGCTAAATTGTATAGGAACACATATAGCAAGAGACAGACCCTGTTCTGAGTGCTTTCATTTTAAGGATGAGAATGAGCAAAGGGGACATATAGACAAAAGATCAGGACCTGAGGCAGACAGTAAAGACCAGATATTCCCTAGCATTCGACACATGCACAGTGAGGCAGGTTTTCAGGTGAGTTCAGTATGAGAGAAATGGAGAATCCCTGAATGATCCCAGTAAATGCTGCTGGGATATGAGCACGTCTGTAAATTTTGCTCCGTGTTTTGGGGGTGGGGAGGAGGGTGGTGATCACATGAAGATCTGGCTCCAGGATCATAACTTGAGCCTGTGACAGCCAGATCATGAACCTAGATCCCCTGAGTTCCTTTGCCAGGGCCTTAACCAGCCACCCTGCAAGTGCTTCTCTTGCATGCTAAGGCTCTGTCTACCCAGCCTAGATTTAAACTGACTAGAAGACAGAGAGGCATGGGATAGCAAAATGCAAGGCTTCCAGGGCCTCTGGGTGCATATAATAGTTGCTACCTTGTGTAACTACACCTCCTGTTACCTATGCTAGCTTAAGTTAGCTATTATACTCATGTCTGATATGATGCAGTTAGATAACATTCGCTGTCTAGATGAGACTGCAGAGCTCCCCTTCCTTGAATGACCATGGCTGCATTTTTCTCCTTCAACCCTCTTCCTTGACCCTTTATGTACTCTGTTCCCTGAGAATTTATTTTCCCATTCCTTAGGACAATGACATCAGGAACACTTCAAAGATGCTTGCAGCCTTGTTTTGACTTCAGGGTGGGTTTGCCCTGGCATTTGAAATGATGAAATGATGATTTTCTTGGCTCCAGTGCTAGCCGTCACTTTATGCCTAAGGGTCAGAGCAACATTTAACAGTTGCTGAGGTTGGGCAGGGAAAATAAATACCTCACAGACATAAAACTAATTCAGCCCTCCATGGACACACCCACAAAGAGGCACCTAGGGGATGCTGCAGCCCTCATGCAAACCTGCTAACCGTCAAAGTGAAGGAGGCCAGCAGCCAGAGCTGGGACTGCATTCTTAACTCCTTGCCTAAACAACATCCCGAGCACTGTGCATCAACAGATGCAAAAGCATTTTGCAAAGGGGGTCAGCTATTGTGTCTGTATATAGTTGGGAAAACTGAGGCCCAGAAGAGTGAAGCTTTCTTTCAGGAGGCCAGAAACTTCTCACTGTGCTTTTAGCAGTGCAGCCACCTTGATCAGTCTGCTCCCTTTGTGGAAGGAAAAGTTTAGTTTTTTCAGGCCAGACCTCTGTATTAGCAGTAGCGGCTACAGGTCCTGCACTCTAGATTGTCTAGGTTGCATTTGGCCAACAGGCCAAACCTATCCTGCTCTGTGGACACTAGTAGAGTTTGTGTGTGTGTACAAGGCAGAAGAGAAGAAAATATTTCTATTTTACAGACTGCCTAGGCTCAGGAAATCCAATAAGCTGATGTGAATCTGGAAACTATTCTGCCCTTATTAACACCCTCAGATGATATAAACAGAGAATCCCAAAGGCAAGAAGCAGTCTAAATAAAATTTCTGGCCAAACCAGAACATCTAAGATGTGCCAGATACTGCCTCTGGGGAGGAGAGAAACTGGGAAATGCCAGCAAAGGACAGATCTTTATTTCCCAAGCAACAGCCCCACATTTAAGGAAAATTCATGTTTTGGCCTCTCAACAAGCAATGGAAAGGTAAAGAAAGGATCTCCCAGGAAAGGGCTTCTCTGCACTCTAGCCATATCCTTTCCTTATAAATGACCTCTGCCACAGATAAACCCTGGTTTGTGTCTAAGTAGGAGATCAAAACCTTCCCATACAGCTGGAGTGGGGCTGGAGTGGGGCTGGGTCTTGCCTGGATAGGAGAGAATACCAGACTGTAGGCACACCGGGATGAGAGGTTTAGATACATTGATGTAGAGCATCTTCTTTACAGCCAATGATTACAAAAGATGGACATCCTGAGAGCAGGCTGGGTAGATCTGACACATACAAGTCTGGGGGTGCATTACACATGCTGCTATGGCGCTATTGTTACTGCGTCATCATTTAATGCTTCCTTTTGGAAGTACTAAAAGATGGCACACTATCAGCCTGTACTGCGCCATGCGTGCTGTGCAGGGTTATTTTTAGGCACTACATCGCTATAGCGACATGTTACAATGAAGGAGTGCATCACTACAGCGACGTCATGGTTTTTGCCCACAGATGCTATGTCACCATAGTGTGTTGCTACGGTGACATAGCCATCACATGTAGACATGCCCTGAATGGCTTAGTGAGCATGACTTCATCCTTTTCTTTCCTGATATCCCTAGCTCATTCTACAAAATCAAGATTACGGGTATAAATGAGGAAAGAGATGAGATGTGTTCCAGCAAGAAATAGGTGTCATTGCCCATCTTTTCTTGAGAGGGACGTGGCTGGCTTAGTCTTTGCCCAGGACAGCTGAACTAGAGACAAATAAGTTGATCTAAAATTCTTTTAAAAGCCTGTTTTCCCCTATCACATGTACAGAAAGTCCGTACTGTTGGAGTGGTTGAGCCTATGGCTTGCTCTTTGACATGATGCCCAGGCCCTAGGCCACCTGGGACATCCTTTCTGGTTTCTTGAGGTCCAAAATTGTATTCACGCAGTCCCTCCTCTGTCAGTGCGGAAGGAACCCCCTTCGAGTTTGCCCAAGTCTTTGATCTCAGAAGCCTCCCACTTCCCGTTGGTGATAAGGTTCATTAAAAAGGAGATGGTTCCACATTTTGAAGGCTAAAATGAGACTATTCCATTAGGCTACAGAGTTTGGACTGGAGTTTCAGGCCAAAGCAGGGAAAATGTAGGGGCCCCAAAATGTTGTGTAACATAAGATAGAGATAAGAGTGAAAAACAGGGAGCCTCCTCTCTACCCTCTTGTTTTCTGCACATCTCACTGCTCTTCATCTTTCTTGCCCTCATATTTGTTTCTCTCCTTTTGTTCGGTATAATTCCTGCTGTAAGTAAGAATCTAATATGCCAGGACAGGAGAGAAAGTTGTTCCATTTGTTGCAGATGCACAACATGTCTTCATTAACTCCCCATGACATTCAAAATAGCTGGAGATAAAGACAAACTAAATTTAGAAAGACAAATATAAATACTCATTCTCCCCTTCGCATCCTCTCACCCCTGCGCTATGCAGCCCCCCTAGGGCATGCATTCAATTATCAAAGATGAATGGAGCAAACTCATTCAGCATTTGGGATTTTGTTATCTGTTTTGCCCAGCAGATGGCTCTATACATCACAAAATAATCTCCTTTTCCAAAGGCAACATTGGTTAAGATCCTTGTGGAAGTTCAGTTTTGTTTGTAATTATCCAGATACCTTAGAGACAGTGGTGTTTTAATCTGGATGCCCTTACTTTTTTGGCTGAAGAAAGGAGGGAGGGATGGTGGGAAACTGGGAGGATGTTGCTACCACTCTGGTAGGAAGCCAGGTAAATCTAACACCGATCTTATTTTAGGATCAGCACAAGCTTCCTAGCTGCATGGCTGTAGGATGGCAAAATATCGTGATTCACCTTCCAAAGAAAAGGAGGGAGAGGATCTTGTGCTGAAGGCACTGGGCTGGGACTCTGGAGATGTGGAGTCACTCATTAGGCATCCTGCGTGACCTGGGAAAAAATCACTTAAATGCAGATATCCAGTTAGGCATCTAATTCCCACTAAATATTTTAATGAGCAGGGCCTTAGTCCCTTTATGCCTCGGTTCCCATCTGTAAATGGAGAATAGTAATTCTTCCTTTCTCCCATCCCCTCATCTGACTTCACTTTATACAGTGAAAGCATTTGAGGCTCAGACAGAGGTTGAGAGAAGAGCTGATGCTATAGGTCACTGCTGCAACAGAAATACCACCCCCCCCCCGAAAAATCTCTAGAACTGCTGCTTTTCAAGGGAAGGAGGGGTGTAGCATACCAGATAGCCCATTACAGAGCGCTGTTACACCTCAGTTTAGCAGCTGGCTACTAGAGGGCTCCAGAAATCCCAGAACAGAGGGCTGGATCCAGCTTGGGATCCGGAGACAGACTACAGTGAACAAGCCCAGCTTTTGCTGTGTTCTGCAGGATTGAAGTTGGCTGTCGAATGCGGGCCTGGCAGGAAGCAGATGGGTGAGGTTGGCAGAGAGACACCATGGTGCTGGCTGGGCTCTAGCAAAGAGTGCAGGGACAATCAGAGCAGTGGGCTTCAGGGGGGGAGGTATTAGGAATTTGATCCTTTCACAAGGCACGTATTTCCATACTTGCGTATGGTGCTGTTCTTCAGGGCTAGTTTGAAAACTGACGGTTCTAGCTTTGTGTTGCAATAGTGCTAAGGACATTTACACTTTTGGATTTCTGGAAGATCTAACAAAGTACGTTACACAAAGTATACACGCATTTACTACAATCTCCACAGCATCTTACCGGGATGTCTGGGAGGGCCCTCCTTAGCTCCACTGGGGTATAGAAACCAGGCAGAACAGCACGTAAACCCATGCAAGGGGCTAATTCCAGTAAGAGTGGCACATCTCAGAAGGACTAAGCCTCAGCAGTTATGGGAGCTTCCTTTTTAAAGCATGACAGGAGAGAAAGGAGATACTGTTGGTGCCCACCTTTTTTTTTTTTCCCCAATAATGGCTCGGCGTTCAGAACATCCACCCAGGAAGTGAAAGACATGGATTCAAATCCACAGCTCACATCTCCCAGTAGGATGTCTTAATCACTAGACTATTATACTATTCTGTGTTTGAGAGAGAAGGGGATACCCCTTCTCCTCGTTCTCTCAGGCTGAGGAGGTAATTTCTATCTTCCTGGGCAATAGCTCAATTATAAAATGCTGGGATTCAACACTACCTCCTCCTTGGCCTCTGGAGCAATAGTTGTAGGCACATCAGGGGAGGAAGCTCATGACTGAGTGGATTGAAATACCTGCCTGCAACCCTAACCAGGGCACTTTAGCCTCAGAGTGGGTCAGAAGTTCAGACACTTTGGGCATGTCTACATGCTGCCGCATGGCGACATAGCAATCACATGGGTCTACACATGGTCGCCAGCTATGTCGCCATAGCGGCACACTCTCTGCCCGTACTGCGCTGTGCTTCAGTACTTCCAAAAGGAAGTATTGAAGCACGGTGCTGTAGCAATATCACTGTACGGGAAAATACATGCAGTATTTTGTAATTGCCTGTTGGTGGTGCCAAACTCTCCCCGTGCACTTTACAGGGAGCCTGGGGACACAGACCTCTTGGCTTTGGCTACTACTCTGGTGATTGGTGCATAAGACGTATTGCAGTACCTGACTTATAGGCCCCTAAATCCTTTATTGGATCCAGTTCTCTGGGTCTTTGTTTCTGAGTAGTTCAAATTATCCTTTCCTAAGTGCATTACCTTGCATTTGTCTGCAGTGAACTTCATCTGACTTCGTGCTTCCCATACTCCTAGCTTTGTTAAATGTAATTGAAATTGAGTTTGCAGGACTAGGAGGAGGACTAGGGTTGACAAAGCAGAAAAGCAGCATTCACAGTTTCAAAGGCTAAAATTGTAGTTGTTGATGATCCCTACTAAATCCAATCACATTAATGTTATAATGAATCATGGTGCACATTGGAAAAGGAAAACTGGGCCAGAATCTGATTGATGTTATATTAAGTTTTTAAATCTGGGATAGCCTTCCTGGTTTCTGTGGGGTTACTCCAGTTGTATATCCATATAACAGAGATCAGAATCTGACTTGCTGACTTATTGGAAAACACAACTTGGGCATATTTCAAATAGAAGTGTTCTTAACTAAAAAAAATCTTGTTGGATGTTGACCGTGCTCATAAGTTAGGAGTATACAAACCTGGTGGTGCATTTCAGCACAGGTGGAGATACCAGACTCAGCATTTTGGTTTAGAACTACCTCTTCTTCCAAGGGTTTCCATTATGTTAATTTACAGGAAAGATTATGGAAATAATTTAAATTAATTAATAAATCCAAGTAAATTGTAAGTTGCTTTTGGTAGCTGGTAAATAGAGGCTAAGTTTATAGTAGGAATAGCAGGGCCAAAAAAAGCCTGAACTCTCATTAATATGGAACTTAGTGAATTTATTAAAAGAACTGTAGGGTGGCCTATATTAGCTGGGAACTGGAATCTATCTCTATTACATACCTTCCTGTTTCGTCCTCCTAAAATAGAAGCCAGAATCTCAGGTGCCGTAAATTGGCACAGGTTCGGGCCCTCTATGGTGTTCTTTGTAATCTGTGCTTTGGCCAGACCAGAAGAGAATAGATCTTATTATATTGGTTTATGCAGGAAATCAGTTGTGGTGAAATTCGCTCTCATCCAAAGAGAGAGCCCCAGATCTATGCATCACTCTACTGTCTCACAAACCCCAAAGCTTAAATGGGACATGCATCATGCACAGGCTTTGCTGGCCCTCTGCCAAGGGCTAACTTTCACATTTAATGAAGAACAACAGGTATAGTAAAATGTTATTTAATAGAAGTGCTGGTTATGTGTCAACTTGTCATTGCAGTGCCTAAGTTGCTCTAAATTACTGGTCTTCCAATAAACAATAGCTCGTCAAGATGGGAGAAATTGCTGAGTTTTTAAAACCTGATTCGTTCAGAAATTACAACCCCAAAAGCTTTTGAAACCCCTGACTTTTCAATTTGCTTGCTTGTGTATGTGTGCATGCCACTTTTAATAGGAAGAGCAATCAATAGATGCTGAGTTTATTAATTGCTGTGGGAGGAATTTAAAGAAACATGTTCCAAAAAAGTGCATCTCTACTCCCACACCAAAAGAGTCATCCCAATACCATAAATTAAACTTTGAAAAACCAATCTGGGAAATGAAAGGTACTTTACAAAAGTAATTAAGACTGGGATTTTCAATGGAGCCTAAAAGAATTAGGCTCTGAAATTCTATGTGAGGTGAGCACCTCGGTTTTATTAGGATCCTTAAAAAAAGTCACCCTAAACCTAACAACCTGTGCTGTGAAACAAGGCCATATTAACCCCATCTTACAGATGGGCAAACCAAGGCACAGATAGTTAATTTGACCTGGCAAAGTTACATAGAGAAAAATGATAAAGTGGGTTAGAGAATGAGAGAAAGCTTGGAGACCTGACTTCCTTATGTCTTACACTAGGTACTTGACCCATTGCCATCGGTGCAAGTGTCTAATTCTGCTGCTTCACCAAAGTACTTTTTTTTCTTTCAGAGCATTTTCTGGACCTGTTTGCATATGGCTAGTATCCTTTCCCTTCCCAATAGTTTTAGTAGCATATTAATATTTTTTCCCTTTTAGAAAGAATGGAAATTATATCTTAGCATGGTATCAGAGTCACTGTATTATTTGAAACTCTGAGAGTGTCCAAGCTGATCCTTATTGTTGTCTTTTGTCTATGGTCATTAAATCCTCATGGCTATTACAATTCCAAAGGCATGTTTTGTACGTAGAGCCCTGGAAGTTGGTCAAATTTTAACTTCAATAATTAGTATTCCTCTATAAAGTCCTCATTAAGCACAAGAAATGACCTCCCCTCCCCACTCCTAAACATGCAGTACAGTATTACGGATAGGTAGCTGTCAAATTCATCCAGAGATGGTTGTTTTTCTGTGGTAGGTAAAGTGATAGCTAGAAGAAAGGAAGGGACAGAGATGAGAAGTTCTGTGGATGCAGATATATTTCTCTGGGTAAGATACTGTTTATAATGATCCCTTTTAAGAGTCCTGGGCAGGGTTATTAAAAGAAAACTCCCCTTGACAGAGTCATCAGATTTCATCCGGAGAAATTTAGGCTGGATATTAGGAAGACCTTTCTCACTATCAGGGTGGCCAAGCCTTGGAACAAGCTACCTAGAAAAGTTGTGGAATCTGCATCCTTGGAAATTATTATTAGGATCAGGTTAAATAGACACTTGACTGGGATGGTTTAATCAGGGACAATATTGCCTTGAGCAGAGGGTTGGACTAGATGACCTCCTGAGGTCCCTTCCAGTACTGTTTTTTTATGATTCTGTGTCCTGTACTATACAATAGGACTGTGCGAAGCTTCGGGTGGTGATTCAATTCGGAGGAGATTCAGCCCGATTTGGTGGCCAAATTTCCAAACCTGAATCAAATTAGGGGACTAATGTAAAGGTCCAGATTGATTCAAAGCTCTCCAAATCTTCAAAAATATTAGGAAAGCTTTGATTCAGGTAGTCCCCAGTTTTGCAGCAGGGGGCTGCATCAGAGCTGGTAAGTACTAGGGCTGGGGGAGGGAGGATTGGGAGAGGGGACCATGGGGGGACCCCAGTCAGCCCTCCTGACCCCCCCCCCACCGCTCCTCCAACCTCCCCAGCCATGGCTGTCCTGCCCGCCCCAGCTCCCAGTGCTTTAAGAAAAACCCCCGTTGCTCACTAGGTGCTGCTAGGGGTGTGGGGGCAATCCCTGCTGCCCTATGCTACCCCACACTGCATGGGAGGCACTGCCACAAGCCCCCTGACCCCCCCCTCACTCCCTCCCCCCACAGGTCAGCTCCGGTCCTTTAGGAAAAAAAACAAAACGGAAAAGCCCCAGAACTCACTGCTCCTGCAGCGGCCTCGGGGCTTCAGGGGGCTCACACAGAGCCCCCCACATGGTGCAGGGCAGCGGGGCGCAGCAGGGATCACCCCCTGCTGGCAGAAACGGTGAGTCTGGGGGTTTTCTTGGGTTTTTATTTTTTTTCCTTAATGCGCCAGAACTGACCTGGGCAGGGTACCCATGGGGTGGGGCTGGGGGAGCGAGGGGGGGGTCAGGGCTTGTGCAGAGCCCCCCATGCAGCATGGGGCAATGGAAGGCAGCAGGGATCACCCCCCACCCCACCTAGCAGCACCTGGTGAGCCAGGGCTTTTTTTCCCCAAAGAGCCGGGAGCTGGGGTGGGCGGGCAGCCATTGCTGGGCTGGGAGAGCAGGTGGGGGATGGACTTGGCCTGGCTGATTCGGAGATTCAGCAGCGGCCAAATCTCTGAATCAGATTCAGCTGAATCAATTCAGGACAGTGATTTGAATCACCGAATTGAATCACTGTCCCCTGAATCATCCAAATCTGAATCCTAAGCAAATACTAGCTGCTTTGCACAGGCCTACTCTACAAGAACCATAGGTTAAAAGATACTCTGGTCCTAAGCCCCTGAGCCTCGTACACAGTGAGACTCTTCCTTGCCCCTGTTACGGTGTACAGGGGCTTATATTTCCCCACTGAGGAATACCCCATGCAGAGGGAGCATCCCCCCCCGCCCCGAGCCTTGTACTCAGCTTCTGGTGAAGGGAGCAATTCAAGTTTTAGACAAAATGTATCGCTCTTGATTGGTAAACTAGAAATAATAATGCTTCTTCCTGAAGATGCTCAGCTGCTATGATGCTAAGCCTATCTAAGCACTGAAGGGTATGGCTATGTGAACAAGTTACCATGACATAAGCTTGGGAGCAAATTTACAATACACTGGCTAGCCCTTGTCTGTGTGCACTTTCTGACCCAGGGTAAGTGGGAGGGAGTTTGTCTCTCAGTGAAAGTGGAGAGTCTTTGTACTGTCTCAAGCTCTGCGCAAGGCCTGGCGCATCCTCAAAACACTGACAGCACATAGGTGTCTTGAAGTCATCTCTGTGAAGCCATTTCTTCCTTAGTTCAAGCACTAGAAGTAGATGAGCATCCAGGCTGTCTTTGCCTAAAAGTTATCACTACACTTTAATACAGTGGTGCATCCTAAAAATGTGTAGGACCCAGTACGGACAAGCATCTTATGCACTGTTACTGCTTTGTCCTTGGTTGGATGAGAATAAAGGGAAACGGGGGGGATTTGGGCCCTAGTAAGTTATGGGAACACAGGGGAGCTCTTATAAATCCATTTTCTTTACATTAAGAAATATGGAAATATCAATGAGCTTTTGAAAGACATGGAAACATTGACTGAATCTCATGTATGGGAAGTTCCATTAATCATGGAAACCTAACTGAAGGGTTTTATTTTTAACCAGTTTTTGTAGACCAGACTCCCCATGTCCAGGATTTTCCATTACATAATATGTAATCTCCTCTCCGAAAATGACTAGGTTTATTCAGCATCAGTTTTGGGGTTTTGTGGATTAAAACTGGATGGTTCTAATTTGTCAGGGGCTGGCTCCAGCTCCTACTCGAATTGCCACTTGTCACCCTCAGTTGGGTCCCGAGGTTGTTACTTTTAAAGTGTTTCCATGTGTGTTTTAGGAGAGAATGAAAACTGGTTTGCATATAGCGCCTTATATACTCACAGCTTCCCTGAGTGCTAATGAGGAACATATTGGCAGTAAAGTGGCAGAATAGGTCAAGCGAGCAGAAACAAGAACTCAGACATAGCCTTGCTTATTACAGACCTGTTTTATTGAGAAAGGGAATGTCAACCTGGATATGGGATTTCACTTAATCTTCCCAGAAAGTACTCTGAGGTCTTTGATGGCCACCTAGTCAGCTTGAATAGGGTTTCAAATTTAAAAGATCATCCAAAAGGTGACACTGTATAGGCACATTGCTCGCAGCTGTGACGCTGTTGTTGAAGTTCCTCATGCAAGCTTCAGGGCAACTGTTGAAGACTGTCATGCAAGCTGCAGGGCAACTTGAAATCTCAGGGCCTGAATCTCTATTTTTTATCATGGTGTAAATCAGGTCCCCTTATAGGCAGAGGAGAATAGGAGAATCATCTCCTTTTTTCCTAGTTAGGGGAGATACTGATGCTAATGGAAAAAGTCTAGCACTTTTCTAGGCTACATCCAGCATGCCTTTTTGAATCCACAGTCTGGAGATGGTTCCAGCAGCTTTAATAGGAGCTTACCTAAGCAAAGATTAAATTAATACTTATGGCCAAATTAACAGCTACCCATCCACAGTTCACAGTTCTTTCATTGGGAGATGCATACATAGATATGAAAGCAGAATTTAGTTCTTGCCACGTGCCACGCAAGGGACCCCCTACCCACCACTTGTTGACTGGCCACCGGCCACCGGGAGTACCCAAACCAAAAATGGTTGAAAACCCCTGGAATACAGAGTCCAGTTCAAGGTATTTTTTCACATGATGAAACCTCCTTCCTAAGTGAGGCCCCAGATGAAAGAGTTCATTTCTCCCTCAGTGGCCATGGCATTGCACAGCATCTGTGAGAGTTAAAGCAGCACAGAAGTGGGGCCAAAGAACTTTGCAGTGTTTTAATTATTTAGCTAATAGACTTTTCTTTGCTATGTGCCCAGTTAGATTCAGAAACAGGTTTAAATATCACTAACAGTGTGACCATGAATCGTATTTCTTTGTGTTTTGTTTTGCTTTGGCTTTGTGTCATTTGCCTGGCTCTAATTAGCCCTAGACACAGCAACTAGAAAGACTTCTCTATGGGTTATTTATTTATTTGGCGGACTGGGCTGGCAATGATTAACTGACAGTAATAGCAAGAGAAAAGTAGTACACATGTTCAAGTCAGCCATTTTAAAGATGAACAGAAGAGTTTAATAATAAAAAAAAGTTACTAAAATTTCTTCAACTGTTTCAAGATTTTGAATGAGCAGATCCTTCCCCACATGATTGGCTGGTACAAATTGACATCACCCTATTGACTTCAATAGAGTTAGGCTGATGTATACCAGCTGAAGATTTTTTCTTCTGTCTGTTACATGAAACACAAAAAATAATAATTCAAATTATGGCTCAAAGTCCGTGCCTTCCCTGCCAAAAAATGAGCTCACAGTCTGCATGTTTTGTGATGACGTAACTAGGGCCAGAGGTGCTGAGTGCCTGCAGCTTCCATTGACTCCAGCTTTCCTTTTGAGAGCTTGGCACCTTTGAAAATCAGGCTCTGTATCATCAGTGGAATAGGGGTCATGCACGTGGAATGGCCTCTGTTCTTACCAAAGTAAATCAGGGTGTTGTGACTGATTTTTGCGTGAGCTGTGTGGAGATCAGGGACATATCTGTTTGGTCTGTATGATTAGGTCATGCCCTTTGCCCAGTGCAGGTTTGTCATTCCCCCGCCCCCCTAAAATGTATCTTTCAGCGTGTGGCAGGACACCTGGGGAACCTTCCACTTCAAGAGGTCAGGTATCCTGCAGAGCCAGCGGCAGGTGGGAGTCAGAGCTAATTGCAGAGTCAGCTGACTCACGGGGCCAGTGAGGCTAGGTAGGCCTGATCAAGGGAGTCACCGGATTGGACGTGGGCTGGGCTTAGACAGGGTATAAGCCCAGACCCTGAGAGTAGGGCTGGCAGTAAGATCTAAGCCCTGCTGAGAAAGCACTGTCTCAGCAGGAAGGCTGCTGCTCCAAGAGGTCAGCAGGGAGTGCAACATTTGGAGCAGTTTGGAGATTTGGGTAGAAACTAAGGGGATGGAGGAATTTCCTGGGAACCCAGTGTGGGGTCCAGAGCCCCAGGAGAGAGGGCATGAGTGCATCGGGGCCTACTGAGGGGTCAGGTGAGCCCTGGGAGTGGGGCAGAGTATTTAAGAGACCAATTGAAGGGTCTGGGTGGACTGAGTGAGTGGGACACAATGTGGGGGCCCATTGAGGGTTCCAGATGAGCCCAGAGAAGGAAGGGGATGTACTAGCCCTATGGAGGGCTCCAGGCAAGCCCAGAGAGTGTGTGGTCTATAGGGTGGATAGAGGGCTGACAGCCAGAGGACTGACTCTGGGAATCATTGCTGGCCCGTGCGGGGCCAGGGCCCAGGAGGGGACGAAGGGTGAAATAGATCACAACAGAGACTGTCAGAGCCTGGAGTTCTTGACTGGCCCAACATGGTGCCAGGACATAGGAGTTGCCAAAGGTCCTTTTGTGGCCACAGCCAAGAGGAAGGGGTTAAGGGGCATGCAACCCAGGATTTGGTGCTGGGCTGTCCAAAGAGAAGGGATCCAGGAAAGGGGTCTGAGAGAGACAACTTGGGACCAGAGTTGGAGGGCTCGATGTGAGATGGAGCTAGGGCCAAGGAACCCAGTGGTTAGTAGCTCAGGAGGGGTTTTAGACATCTGGGGTGGTGGGGGCGGAAATCAAGTAGGCCTGAAGACCAGTTCTGGATAACATCTGAAACTGCACTCTACTGGGGCTGGTTAGCATGATGGGGATACCTGTGGTGGGGCACACTCCATGAAATGTTATGTATGGGCCATGCCAGGGAAAGGCAATAATGGGGTGCACATAAGGCCTTGACCACAAATACGGTGGTTATTACAAAAAGACCAGAGCAGCCACCTGTACTGTTTATGACAACTAACATCAAAGCGTGGTGGGTGAGAGCTGGGCAGACTGCCTACAGAGTAGGGTATACAAAACATTTTTTTGGTATTTTGTGATGCACTACTTTGTCCAGCTTTCATTGTCACAAACTACATAGCTTCCCTGAGGAGGCTGTTTTACAGTCTACCTGGGAGTGATTTCTTTGTGCTGTTTTAGATTCACTTTATAAAAGCTGCTGTTGGACTTCTTGATTTGTGTAAAGCTTGTACAGGTAAAGAGAAAGACGGGGGGAGGAGGGGAGGGGAAGAGGAGAAAAAGTCTCTATCCCAGCTATACTGAGAAGCCCTTTAGTAAAATGAAGCTGCATTTGGATGCAGAACAATTACCTGAAAGAAAATCTGGGAGAGAAAGAAAGAGAAGTGCCTCAGTTGGAGGAGATAATGAAACACCTAAGGATTTGGGAATCAACTTTCCAGAGGACAAAGGGGTTAGCCAGGTCTGTGAATTGGAGTTTACAGCTGTAGCAAGAACCAGGTTCCACTTCCCCCCTCCCCCTCTCCCCCCACCTTCTTCCCTCTGCAGACGACTGAGAGAAAGGGTGCATTTGGGCAATGCAACTCATGCTCAGCCAAGGTAGACCCCTCCATAATGGTGCTCTGATTACAAAGCTCCTCTTCCCAGCTCAGCAGCCCCCTGTAAATAGGGGGCTTCAGCAGGGATATCAGCTGGGTCTTGATGATTCCAGCTGTTTTATGCTAAATGTGGCTTCACCACCACTAGGTCCAATCCAGTGTAGGCTCTGTTTGGATATGATCCTAATGCCCTATAAGACTAGAACAACAGCAGGGACCATGCCTAGAAAGCCTGCCAACTGAAGACTCCCCAGAGTTACACTAGGAGCCTGTGTTGTATATTTTTTTTCTCCTCCACTTGCTGTGCAGGCCCTTATGTATCATCCATTCACCTGAATGGGCCAGTTCTGTCTGCAGTGTATGCACACGATTCTCAGTAATACTGATAGGGGAATTCACATGTGTGTGAATGTGGGGGGTGAACAATCTCTGAATATCTGCTGCAGCTCTTCTGAAAGTGCAGTTTTATTTTCTAGCTGTCCCTGGGCATACCAATAAACAAGATTTTGGATACATTGCCCATTCCACAGCCTGGGTTATATTGTTCCAAGAATCAGTATGGTAAACAGGAGACCTAGCTCCTATTATAAAGCGGGCAGAGAGAGATCAGGTTAAATTCTAGTAGCAGAATTCCAAGAGGGGAACCAGATTTTTTCACTCCCATTTCTGAGGCTTTATTTCAGGAGGGCCCCTAAACATAGGCTGATGTCTCAGTGCCACTCCAGTAAAAATGTATCTTTCAGAATGTTTCATGGATCAAAAGGGGCAAGAGGGCCCAAAAGCCCCCATGGCTCACCAAAAGTATATGGGAACATCTCCTAGCTAAAAGGGGGGCGTACACCCAATGGAAGGGAGGGGCCACCACCAGGGAGGACTATACCTCGGTTGCTTGGGGCTGCAGGGGGGTGGTCAGGAAGGCCAAGGCAGAGATAGAACTGAGACTAGCTACCCGGATCAAGGACAACAAGAAGTCCTTTTTTAAATACATATAGGGCAAAAAGATGGTACCAGGTAATGTGGGGCCTCTGCAAGACATGCTAGGAAATCTGGTCATCACACCAGATGACAAAGCTAACCTATTTAACAATTTCTTTGCCTCCATTTTCCTGAGCAGGGACCGGGTCACCCCCCGCCCCGGCACCCCTTTAGGCCCCAGGGGAGGTGCACCCAGGCCAAGGGTCAGTGAGGATCTAGTCAGGGAACTTGTGGAGGGACTGGACGTATTAAAATGAGCTGGTCTGGACGATCTCCACCCGAGTACTGAGGGAATTAGCTGAGGTCATTGCGGGACCCCTGGCACGGCTTTATGAGCACTTGTGGTGCTCTGGTGTGGTGCCAGAGGACTGGAAGAGGGCCAATGTGGTTCCCATCTTCAAAAAAGGGAGGAAGGAGGATCCAGGGAACTACAGGCCAGTTAGTCTTACTTCTATCCTGGGCAAGCTTTTTGAGAGAATTATCCTGGCGCATGTCCACAAGGGGCCAGCAGGGGAGATTATGCTTAGGGGCAACCAACACGGGTTCATTAGTGGCAGGTCCTGTCAGACCAACCTGGTGGCCTTCTATGACCAGATCACCAAATCCTTAGATGGAGAGGTAGCAGTGGACATGGTCTTCCTGGACTTTTGGAAGGCCTTCGACACTGTCTCTCACCCTGTTCTCATTAAGAAACTGGGGGACTGTGGTGTCGACACCCACACACTCAAGTGGGTCACCAACTGGCTGGAGGGCCGCACCCAGAGAGCTGTGGTGGACGGGTCATTTTCGACCTGGAGGGATGTGGGCAGTGGGGTCCCCCAGGGCTCAGTCCTTGGGCCCGCGCTGTTCAATATCTTCATCAGTGACTTGGATGAGGGGGTAAAAAGCACCCTGTTCAAATTTGCAGATGACACTCAGATGTGGGGGGATGTGGGTATGCTAGAAGGGAGGAATAGGCTGCATTCAAACCTAGACAAGTTACAGGGGTGGGCGGACGAGAATAGGATGGGTTTCAACACTGACAAGTACAAGGTGCTGCACCTGGGGAGGAAGAACCATCAGCATACCTACAGGCTGGGGAACTCCCTTCTCGTCAGTGCAGAGGCAGAAAAGGATCTTGGAGTCATCATTGATGCCAAGATGAACATGGGCCAGCAGTGTGGGGATGCAAACAGGAAGGCCAACCGCACCTTGTCCTGCATCCACAGATGCATCTCGAGCAGGTGCAAGGAGGTGATCCTCCCCCTCTATGCGGCACTGGTCAGGCCGCAGCTGGAGTACTGCGTCCAGTTCTGGGCACCGCACTTCAGGAGGGATGTGGACAACATGGAGAGGGGCCAGAGGAGGCCACTCACATGATCAGGGGACAGCAGGGCAGGCCCTACGAGGAGAGGCTACGGGACCTGAACCTGTTCAGCCTCCACAAGGGAAGGCTGAGGGGGGATCTAGTGGCCTGTTACAAACTAGTCAGGGGGGACCAGCAGGCACTGGGGGAGTCCCTGTTCCCCCGAGCACCGCCAGGAGTGACTAGAAATAACGGTCACAAGCTGGCAGAGGGTAGGTTTAGGTTAGATATCAGGAGGCGCGACTTCACGGTCAGGGCGGCTAGGGTCTGGGACCAACTTCGAAGCGAAGTGGTGCTGGCTCCTACCCCAGGGGTCTTTAAGAGGAGGCTGGATGAACACCTTGCTGGGGTTGTTTGACCCCAGTACTCTTTCCTGCCGTGGCAGGGGGTCGGACTTGATGATCTGCTCAGGTCCCTTCCGACCCTAGAAACTATGAAACTGTGAAACCTCATGCATTTAGAGACACAGGACATCACATCATCTCTGTACCATGTGCCTTGCTTCGCCTCCGTTGAATGCAGTCCAATCTCAGGTGTCAGTCCTAATATTTAAAGCCCCGCACTTGAGAGTTCACAGCTACCTGAAATATTCATTTTTCCCTCTCCCTGATCATAAAACCATTGAGCAACAGTGGAAAGCTGCTGAATGTGGGTGACTGGCAATCGCAGCAGCTGAGGGGATGTCTTGGGTAATGGATAGTGTCCCAGACTTTCCTAGATGAGGGAGTTTCCTTTGTGCATGAGCCCTAAAGTTATTTCAGCAGCATTTGGCAGTGACATGTTACTGGCTTGTGAGTGTGAGACACTGAAAAAAAATAGGAGATGGACCTTCACCTGTGAGGCGTCCACATAAGAAATTACCCCCCTGCACACACATGCACACAAAGGATTAAGAAGAGGAATTACCTAAGATAACTGTTTCCTCTGGGCCCAGAGTGTGATTTGTCTTTTCACACACATCTTGTAGATGCAAAGATATTCAGGGAGAATCCATTGTCTTGCATGCTCTAAGCACATATTTACCCAGAGTAAGAAGTAAATAGTAATAATTCTTTGATTTAATCCATACTGAAGTCAATGGGATTGCAATGGCTTTTTAGTTAAATTGCAGCTTGGCTCAGTTTGTTTATGGCTTCGGTTTCCTTTTCCTAAAAGAATATATGCAAGCACTTACAAAGCCGTATCAGATGATAGAAGAATGGATGTGCATGGGGGGAGGTTGAAATATAGGAGATAACACTAACTTTTCTGCCAAAGACTTGATTAACTGAAGCTATCGTGAGCAATCACCTTGGCTCAAACTAAAATGTGTCCAGTTAGCTGTTTATTTGGTAAGCGCAGAGTTTATCAGCAAACACTTGAAACATGGCTTTGTTCATTATTTGTTTTTGTTTCACCTGCCTTGAAATGGTAATTGCAAGCGCTTTGATTCGTGGATTAGAATGCAATTTAAATTGTCGCCAGCCCTTCCTATCTGCCACTGAAGTGATGCTTTGCAAATTCCTTCTGCAGCGCTCAGCAAATCATAACAGCTCCCCCACTCATCCGTCCTACAGCAACAATGCACTTGTGGAGAAAGGATTAAGCGAGGTTATCTTCCTATTTCAATGATAAACAAACAGAATTTATGGTGATCTTGTCCCAGTTTCTCTGAGCTTCACTGTTTAATATGTTTCATGATTTTTTTTTTTTTTTAACGTATAAAGCTTTCAGCTCTGGAAAAGAATAGGCCAAGACCTTAATGGCCATAAATTAATGCACCGACATTGATTTCCACCAGCTAAGGATCTTACCCCATATATATGCTCTTTCTACCATTTGGCGGTGTTTGTGTTACAAGGGTATGTGTGAATTGCAGTGTTCTGAAAAGTGCCACATGTAGGATCAGAGCCAGCTGTAGCACAAGGCAAAATGAGCTGCCAGTTCAGTCAGCGGACTATTTAATGATGGTTTATTTTGAGATTGACTGGGAGCTACAAAAGATAGACTTGGTCTTTGTGCCTTTCTTTCAGTGTGTTTAGTGTAAAATTCCTGCTGGTGATGGGAGACTAGTGATGACTCCTGGGGAGTGGTGTTCTTTTTATCCACCAAGCACATGCAACCTGGGTAGCAGCAAGGCAAGCTGCCGTGTGCCGCTCTGACAAAAACCCCTCAATACTGAGCTGGAGAGAACGTTTCTGCAGCTGAGAAGCTCAGTCTACATGGCTATCTGGTCCTTTCTCCCCGGACTTCCAGCTAGGTTACACATTTGTACTAACAATGAACATG
Source organism: Crocodylus siamensis (assembly GCF_052110815.1). Taxonomy (NCBI): domain Eukaryota; kingdom Metazoa; phylum Chordata; order Crocodylia; family Crocodylidae; genus Crocodylus; species Crocodylus siamensis. The sequence goes on along the minus strand of NC_143405.1, from coordinate 14,145,940 downwards.
ATTTTTGAGATGTGAATACTTATTTTCTAGAAGTTTACTAACACAATAGACTTACTGCAAATGACCATCCATGTTCTTCGGTAGCTAAAATGTAAAAGTGTCTGCCACTGCAGCCAGACACCTGCCTTCAAAAATGATTGGGCAAATCTCCACCAAAGGGATTGGAGGCATTGTGAAGGGACAGCAGGAGTCAGGACCCTAAGATCCTGAGAGTGATGGGAATTCAGATGCACCCCTTTTCTTAGCATTTTTTATTGGCTGCCTTTTGGCATTTCTGGGGGTAATCCCTTTCTATTATCAGTTCCCAGACACCTAAATCTGAATCACTTTGAGGTGCCTCTGAAGTCTCCACAGATTATATAGGAACCCTATTTGCCTCACCTGACCAAACAGAAGGGCTCTCTGGAGCAAGGAGTCTAATAATTAGGCGTTGCAATGCTTCTGTATACATTTTGAAGGATTCAGCTTGAATCCTGCCTGCAGCCTGAGGTGGCATGCTAAGGACTTAAAGCTGGTTAAACTGTCGGTATCAAGGGGTTGGTCCTGGGGCTGTTTTTTTTCAATATTTTCATCAATGACCTGAAAGATGGGACGGCGTGCACCCTTAGCAAGTCTGCAGATGACACCAACCGGTGGAGGGTGGGGAGTAGTAGATATGCTGGAGCATAGGATTCAGAGAGACTTTGATAATTTGCAGGATTAGACCAAAAGAAATCTCATGAGGTTCAGTAAGGATAAGTGTGAAGTCCTGAACTTAGGACAGAATAATCCCATGCATCAGTACAGGCTGGGGATCAACCAGTTAAGCTGTAGAAAAGGACCTGAGGGTTACAGTAGACAGTATGCTGAATAGTGTGCCCTTGTTGCAAAGGCAGCTAACAGCATACTGGGCTGCATCAGTAGGAGAGTTGCCAGCAGATCGAGGGAAGTGATTCTTCCCCTCTATTCAGCATTGGTGTGCCCACATCTGGAGTACTGTGTTCAGTTTTGGGCCTCCCACTACAAAAAGGATGTGGACAAATTCGAGAGAGTCCAGCGGAGAGCAACACACATGGTTAGGGGGCTGGGGGACATGATTTCTTAGGAAAGGTTGAGGAAACTGGGCTTATTTAGTCTGGAGAAGAGAAGACTGAGGCAGGATTTAACAGCAGCCTTCAACTCCCCGAAGGGTGATTCCAAAGAGGATGGAGCTGGACTGTTCTCAGCGGTTGCAGACGACAAGAACAAGAAGCAATGGTCTCAAGATGCAGCAAGGGAAGTTTAAGTTAGATATTAGGAAAAACCTTATCACTAGGAGAGTAGTAAAACACTGGAACAAGTTACCCGGAGACCTGGTGGAATCTCCCTCCTTGGAGGATTTTAAGACCTGGCTAGGCCTTTGCTGGGATAATTGAGTTCAGGATGGTCCTGCTTTGAGCAGGGGGCTGGACTAGATGTGACCACCTGAGGTCCCTTCCACCCCTAATTTTCTGTGACTGAAACAAAAGTAATGCTGATGCCTTAGCACAAGGGGGCACAACAGGTTAACAATAAAACCTAGACACCAACAGGAACCTTGGGTCAGGCTCGAATGGTGTCAGCAGGGAGGCTTGTCTCTTCACTGAGGCTTGTCTAACAAACCAAGCATCCCATTAATTAGCAGAGTTTGAGTCGTGTGAGTTTTTCTCATTATCCCCTAAGTCATTTTCACTCCCTGAGTATTTCCGTAATCATGGTAATTAAATTTGGGGGGGGGGGGGGTTATATTATTTTTAAAAAAAATCAGAACTGTACTTGAATTATGAGTGTGCCAAAATGAGCCCGGCAAATCATAATTTCACTTCACTGCATTATAAATCAAAAGCAGACGATGTCCCAGCTCATTGGATGTTTTGTTAACCAGATCACTGTCACTCTCTTGAGGCCTTGTATGCCAAGAGCTATCCCTGAGTGAACAATCAGGCTTTATAAATAGAACTACAGCCTCAGCTTAACCAGCGCATCACTGCCAGATGCTGCTGAAATAACTTTAGGACTTGTTCACAAAGGAAACTCCCTCATCTGGGGAAGACTGGGACACCATCCATTATCTAGGACATCCCCTTGTTTGTGAAAGTCGGAGAAGCTGCTCTAATGCCTGCAGATGGGAGAGAAGAACATTCCCCTGTTTCTCAGCTGCTGGACTTGCCAGCAGCTCGTTCGGATATGTTGTTTATATGTGCATGTGTTTACTACAGAAGTTCAAGCCCTTGGTTTGATCTATTGCTTTCACCCATGACTAGTGTAGAAATAGCAGTAACTCCTTTCTGCCTAATTAACTTTAACTAATGTGTAACTTAGGCTTCCTTAACAAGCATGGCAATGACTCAGTTGCATGCTAAAGGAACCTTGACTGTCTAGCAACAGTTGTGATCATTCGGTTATTTTTATTCCCCTTAAGGATTCTTTAGGGTTTTTTTTCCCCTTGAGCATATTCTGGGCTCATTTCTATAACTTACATTACTAGCTTCTCAAAGTTTATAAGAAGGTACCTTACAGCAAACAAGAAGTGATGGTAGCATATCTGTTTATGTAGCATATCTATTTATATTACAGTGGGGCCTAAATGATCCAAAACAGATCAGGATCTGATTGTGTATATACAGCATGGAGCACAATCTAAATACACAAGACAAGGGAAGGCCAGGAGGAAAGAGGCATTCTTATCCTTTTGAGAGGAAGCGAGGCTATAGTTTGAGTCCCTTGTTCTCATTAATTAGCATCCTATAGAAGCCAGAAGAACTATTTTGGGAGTAAGGGTATAGTTTCTGAAATAACTTATTAATTAGCATCCTACAGAAGCCAGCAGAACTATTTTGGGAGTAAGGGTATAGTCTCTGAAATAACTTGGACCTCGCATGCCTTATTTGGCCTATAAATTCCAATGTCCCTTGGTTAAATTGGGATGGTAGTCCCACATGAAAAATCACTACATATACATTTTGGAACCACCTTGCTTATTTACTATCTGACTGAGGTTGACATACAGACTAGAAATATTTGGGGTGATTCAAGTCTGGCAAAATGAAACCTCATTTACTATTTCAAGCCAAACATGCTGAACTGGGGAAGGATGAGGGGGGATGACAAAAATAGCTGGTTTTGACCCGTTTGGGAAATCTATCCAGCAGGGCTGGCTGTCTCCAAGAATTCCCAGAATTCAGGAAAGCTGCTGATCAGGCTCCCAGCACTGAAGCATGAGCTCAGTCTTTATAGAACACAACCAAAATTGTGGCTGTTCTGCAAGTCACTCTTGGCTGTCTTTAATTTGTTTTCTAAATTTGTCATTAGAACACAGATTCTTGCCAGTCTCTAGTCATTCCTCTGCTAATGCCAGTTCTTTCTTAATTCATTTATATTTTAAGAATTCCTCAGTGAGTTCTATCTGACATAAGCCATCACTAAAAAGAGAAGATAACAATTTCACATCCCAGGCTATGTTTCTCAATCAGGCCAAACAGCTGGGGCTACCTGAGTCTAGACTTGTAACATTAAAGGTACAGTATATCCCCAGTAATGGCTGCTCATACACCACAGGATGTGTATACACATTATCTCATGGGTGAAAATATTTGGCTAAACAGCACTGTTTGCTATCCTTAAATACGTGCAGCAAGTGAACTTGTACCAAGTAATGACTTCTGTACTTCACTGTGTACAGGAAATATAGCAAGAGGCTGAAGAAACGGGGAATGGCTTTCATCTGACGTGGAATTTCTAATATATATATATAATGATGAAAGGTATGGCGAAAAATACTTCCTCAGTACACTCCCCTTCTGGGGAAATGCTTTTCTTAGAGACAGTCATCCAGGTTGTAACCATATTGGTCTAGAGGAAAAAGCTATCAGGACTCATAGTAGAGATTATATATTTTATTAGACCAACAAGATTTTTGCAAAAAAAAAAAAAAATTAATTGTAGGCTTTCGGGCACAAACACCCTTCATGAAGCATTGGAGAAAAGAGTGTAAAAGTTCTCCTGGGTAGCAATGAATGTTCATATTTCATAGGATTTTACAGAGGAGTCAATAGATGGAAATCTCCTCTGGGTAGTCAGTTCATAGGTGGTACTTCCTTAGAGATACACACACACTCATTGGCTTACTCAAAACCATTGTGGTCTCTGGCCTCTTCTACTGGTGAGATGAAGAAGAATGGGAGCATCTCTTCTGGACCTCCATAAAGTTCCATGAGCAATTTAAATGCTTTAGTTTTTAATTCTGTATCTCAGTTTAGCTCTAGAAAGAAAATACAGAGTTGTGCACAATGTCAGTTAATACTTACAAAGGGAATGTGTGTTTAAGAGAGGGATACTCTGTGAAAAATATAACGGTACTAAAGTGAATACTTGAATCCGAATGCTTGATTGTCTTGTGTATTGTGGAGCTATTTGTATTAGTACCAAGTAGGCTTTAATCACTACCATTAAGCATTGGTGAAATCACAAGTTGTATGGCTTGGAAAAGCAGGACCACAAGCGTTATCTTATCTGTGTTAGATCTCCATTGCAATAATAACAACAGCAACAACAACAACAATAATAATAATGCCCAAGTAGGTTCACAAGGGGGACTCCAAAGATTGCATCATTTTTAGCCTTCTTGATGCCTACTGGGATCTGTAAGTCGAAGAGAAATGTCCAGGTTATGCTATACAAAGCCTGGGGAGAGTTAAGCAATAAGCACCTGAGAAAGGAATTCACAAAAACCACCAAGCCAAGTGGGAGCTACCTAAGCTAGCTTGGAGGAAATACTGAAGAGAAGATTGGGATGTGAGCCCTATCTCAGAGAAAACAGGCAGCTCATTCTAGGAGAGGATTGGGATGTGAGCCCCATCTCTCAGTTTGGGAACTTCTGCCTGGTAGTGCTTTTCTGCAACAAAGCCACACTTAAGACAGCTTCACCATGCTATTCCCTACCCTGGTGATTGTGAAGATCATTTTGCACTTGTTGAAGTAAGTTGTCATTTCAGAAAAGGTTGAGAACCACTGTATCCAGAAGAGCTCTGCTTGTGTGAGAGCTTAAGGTGGAAGAGACTGTGCGTGTGTATGGGAAGGAAAGATATGCTGCTATTCCCTTGCTGCTGCTTATGATGGGAATCTTGTGCCAGCTGGTAAGTCATGTGCTGTGTTTGGAAGGAGCAATTTTTCTGAATCATAAGTATCCGATTCTGGGTTTCTGAATAGATCCTAATTCTAATTCAGAGGAACCTCTCCCGATCTAAAGTTGCATATTACTACTCCAGAATTGTTGGAGAAATAGTTCTTCCAAACTATCCTACATTGCCGTATCCTTTGCTCTTCCAGATCCCCTCACACTAAATACCAGGGCTTAGAAAGTTCTTGTTTGTGCGATTTCATCTTTTCAGTTGGAAATGATGTTCAGGCAGCCTTGCCTGTCCTAAACTGACAGCAAAGAGAGGCAGAATGCTTGCAGAATTACTTTCTTTTTTCTTGCTGAATGCAGTTCTCATCTTCCTTTTGCATGGAAGTTCATGGTATTTTCGAGTAATCGCATCTCATAACACGTTACAAACAGTTGCCTTATCCCTCGGTCACAAGTAACTTACATGACATATTGAGCAAAGTTCATCTCTGGTGCAAATACATTGAAACCAGAGAAGTTGCATCAAAGATGAATTTTCCCTGGGAGATCAACTTTCTTCTGCTGCCCATTCTACTTTAAAAATATATATATATGAGAGAGCAGACAAGATTGTTCCCTGCAGTCAGTCAAACTAGAGCACCCGGCTCCTCTGCCTCTCGGCTGAAGAAAGATCTTTTTGCTTATTGAGGCAAGCTGCTTACACTAAGCAGAGGTCTACGGCAAAACCTCTAGTACGTGACTGTATGTGCATGAGCTGTATTTATCTTACGCACCCCCTGAGATGCATAGGATCTCTTATGATTCTGTCCAGACTGTGATTACATTGCTTGTTTTCCTCACTTCTAACGTACTCTGCAACTCCAACTCCCATGGTAGTTGTTCCTTTTCCTCTACCCCCTTCCACCTTCCCCTCTCGCTCGGTTATGGAATTTGTGCTGATGGAAATGGGGAACACGAGGTGATTAAGGTTCATTCTGGTTTTCTGCTCTGATTCGTCTGCCCATTCTAATCTGCCCGTATGGTTTGCAGATCAGACTGTCATAGCTGCGTGTCTTCCACTTTCTCAATTGTAAGGATAAAAAGAGAAAGAGACCTTTCCTTTGCTAGTCTTTTAGTTACTGAAGTCTCTGGCATTGGTCTTCAAGTGGGATTGAGTTGGTGGTGGTGGGGAGGAGGAATAACTGCAGCATAGACTATAGGTTTACCTCATTTAAGTGAGCTTTGGTTAACCAGCGCTGAATACGCAATCCATCTGCTCCATCCATTACTCTACCATTCAACCTAAGCCCTGCATTTCCAAAGGTCTAGGAACTCTTTGGACAAATGAGTTTTTACTGTACTCATTACCCTTTTAATATACTGCATATCCTTGAAGTATGCTAAAATTATAATGCAGGTACTAAAATTATACAACTCTTTCTGAAGAGAATCTCCCTCATTTCTGCCCATGGATTAAGTGCCAGGAAGCAATTTAGAGGTAATCATATGCCCTTATATTTATTTAAAAATGCTGAAGGCAAATATTTTGGCAGATCTCTACTCCTCTGCAGAAGCTGAGCACAAAGTGCATACCTCACTTCAAACCTCAAGACAGGGCTTCAGTATGGTATAAGTGGTACCATAGTTCTTGCATTGGCCCTGTACGCAAGGGTAGATTTCATTTTCCAAGGGCAGCAAAAATTCTGTAAACTGTGCTCTGCAATAGTCACAAGACCTGCTTAGAAAATAATGCCACAAATACTTCTTCTTTTTCCCTCTTGAATTTGATATTTCAGTAAAGAATTGCACTGTAAATTATGAAATGTGAAGTATATTGGCCAGTTCTGATAGCTCAAGCTTGACAGCCACATGGCCAGTAAGTAGGGTGGAGCACACCAAGCATTAGGCTTTCAGTCAGGAGAACTCTTGTTCCAAGCTGTGCTACTGATTTGCTAGATGTGCTGGGACACTTCATTGACCTGCACCTTCTGTTTCTCCTACCAGTCTTGAAAGGCTCGTGGCACCCCTTGGAAAATGCCAGCTCTTAGTTTTCACCGTTTTGTGTGACTACAGAAAAATAATAGAGCAATTTTTCTGTTGCAAAGAACTCTGACCACAGCAGGTCTGAATAGTTTCAACACCATGGATTCCTATTTGAAATCTCTGGCTGTGTCTAGATAAGCACAGCCATGTGGTATGCGGTGCCACAGACCTGTCTGCGGTGCCACACGCTGTGTGTTCAGGTGTTCTCCATGCTGCAAGGTAGCGATCCCGGGGTCCAAAAATGTGCGGGGGCAAACAGTGGGGCAGCACATATGGGGGCAGCACGCGCCACCCAAAACCAAAGCCTGGCCAGCTGGAGCCACACTCCAACCACCAGCCAGGCTCCAAGCTGCAGGATTACCACGGCTGCAGCTCCCCAAGGTGCAAAGGACCCCAGGTATAGCTGCTACGGTCTGCACAGTTCCTGGCCGTAGCCTCCTATACTCCAGCCGAGGTAACCTGTCACGCACCAGAGGGAGCAGGGCACAAGGTATGCATTCCCCAGGCACAAGTAGAAGTAGCACAAGGTGTGCCACTGCTTCTTGCCCCTGGGGAAACAAACATCCATGCTCATGTGGACATGGCCTCTGTGTTTATCTCGTGAATCATATTTGCACACCTAACAAAGCTAACCTTGTGTGGCACCCTGAAGGATCTCAAGGCAGCCCAGGGGGCCAGGACGCCCTGGGTGCGAATCACTGATTTAGTTGGTAAGAGCTTTTTTGTGGCAAGGGCAGTCTCTTATCATGTGTGTGAACAACGGCTACCATAATGAGGCCTGAGCCCGGTTGGGGCAAGGGGATACTGAAATCAAAATAAAGATGGACTGTAATGTTGATGGAAAGAGAAAAAAATCAAGGTATGGAAATATAATATTAGGTATATCTCTGATTAAGAGCATTTGGACTACAAATGCTGCAGCACAAAGGACAATTCATCAATGAGCCATATGCCAAAACATAATTGCATAAAGGTTTTGGGATCTGGTTCTCCAATCCTTTAAGTTTCATTGTTAGTGCCAATATGGTGCTCACTCAGCAAACTTAAACCAGAGGGGGAAGGGAGAAGGAAAATTTCTCCTATTCATGAGCAAGTCAGCTGAAAGAAAGCCACCAAGGATAGTTTCAGCATTTGCCACAATCCCATCCTTAGAGTTAAGGTACACTGTTAATATTCCAGGGGCAAGATGATAACGGGAAAAAGTCATGGCAGAGTGGAGTTCTACCCCAGTTTTCTAATTGTGTAGATTAGAGCTGTCCTTTATGCTTTTAACTAACACAAGAACCACATTGCTAAGGTTCAGAGACCTGCATCTGGCTCCTGGAATCCACCACACCTGAGGTCAGTTTGAGCGAGATGGAGAAAAATAGTCAGGGAAATTATGAACTTATCACGAACCCTTTACAAACTGAAAAAAAGCACTCGGCTCAACGGACAAGTTGTCCGCTGCAAGCAGTTCACTGAGCTGAAGTTGGCTGCAGTGCAAGAACTTAAGCAACAGGCCACGTAAAATGATAAGACACTTTTGAGAGCATAAGTCTGGTATATTTTAAAAGTACTGAGCCAAATTCAGTTAATCTTTTGTAAATCTGGAATATAAGACCATTTACTTTAATGGACTTGTATTTTGAATTTACACCCGTGTAACAAAGGGGAAAATCCATGCAGAAAATGGGTGGACTATGGAAGGACTATAATTATTCTCTCCGTGGCCTTACGTTTTTCAGTGAAAAAAATTGTGTATGCAGCAGCTCGTACTCTGCCAATGCAAATTGAGACAAATTATAGGCTAGATTAAGTAATTATTATAACGTCATGGTAGCAATGCCACAGTTCAGGTTGCAGAAGGCATTCCATTATCAGCTCTATTCTTTACAATTACCTTCTAATTGGTAATATATTTGTATATAAATTAAGACAGGAAAGCCTCCAGCCTTTTGTTTTAGAGTCATTAAATAAATGCTTCAGTGGGGTTGGACTAGGAGGAGCACGGGATTCTTTACAATGATTGGAACAGATGGTAATGCCCCACAAGGGGACATTTATAGGAACAGAAACCCCTCTTTAGATCTCACAGTGGAATATGATTTAGATACACATTTAATAAACAGATGATTCTGAATGTCTGTTTGGGGATGTGAAAAGTGAAATGTGTTGTTGGCAAGCTAGGTCTCATTGGGCTTAACTTTTTTTGAAGTAGGCATATTCCAGACAACAGTCACTTATTACAGCAATTCTAATAATTAATAATACATATATGCATATGTGTATGCCGCCTACCTTCAGAATACAGCTGTTCGAAGAAGCTATGCAAGAAGATCCTTTGCAGTGATATCCTTGGGAGGGAGATGAAACTCCCAATGGCTCCAAGAGTAATTTTGACAGTAAAAGAATTTAAATCCCATCTGAGCTTGATTTCAAAATGGAAACTCACTCAAAGATGAAATAATAACAGTGCTTTCACTGTATTTGAGAAGTGATGTTAGGTACATTGTACAGAGTATCGGACCGGAAAACAGGAGTCCTGGGTTCTAATCTTGACTCTGCTGTTGACTTGCTTTATGACTTTGCACAAGTCACTTCACCTCTTTATCCATTCTCCCCTCGATCCCAGCCTCTATCGTGTTCATTTAGAAGGTAAGTTCTTTGGAACAATGTTAGGGCTGATGTAGGACCCCTAGATATTGCTATAGCACAGGCAATAAATACTCATCATTTAAATAGTCTAAAAACTGAATGGAATTATCTATGGAACAGGAATTTAAAATGTCATCCTGTCTTCTAAACATTTCTGAGGCTCTGTGAGCTGTGTGGTGCCCAGTTAATTTTCTAGATAGAGCTCGGGACAGCTTGGAGAGCCTTCATCTCTAGGTTCCAGATACTTTGCCTCGTGACATATTTTAGAGAAAGGGATTTGGGAGCTCTTGAGGATCTGGAAAAGTAGGGGCTGGAGTTCCTAGGGTTTCTAGGCTCCCAGCTTGCCATCAGGCAGGTTGCCCAGCAGCTGGGAGCCTGGATCATTATGGAACTGAGAAACTAGAAATGTGGGACACTTGGTCTGAGGAATCAGGTGAACAAGCCAGCAGGAAACCAGGTCTGTGCGAAGTGACTAGTATTCCTTTGGATTCTGATTCGGCCGATTCGAGGGACGGTGATTCGATTCAGTGATTCGAATCACTGTCCCGAATCGATTAGGCCAAATCTGATTCAGAGATTCGGCTCCTGCTGAATCTCCGAATCAGCCAAGCCCGTCCCCGCCAGCCCGGCAATGCCTGCCCCGCCTGCCCCAGCTCCTGGCACTTGTTAAAAAGAAAGTCCCAGTGCTCACTGGGTGCTGCCGGGTGGGGGACAATCCCTGCTGCCCCCTACACTGCATGGAGGGATCTGCCATGAGCCCCCTGAGCCCCGTCCACTCTCCCAGCCTGGCAATGGCTGCCTTGCCCACTCCTGGCTCTTTGGAAAAAAAGCCCCAGTGCTCACCAGGGGCTTCCGGGTGGGTGATCCCTACTTCCCCCCACTGCCCCATGCTGTGTGGGAGGCTCTGCATGAGCCCCCCAACCTCCCCCTCCACTCCCCCAGCCTCCCTTGGGTGCCCCACCAGGGCCAACTCTGGTGCTTTAAGGGAGGAAAAAACAAAAAAATCCAGACTCACCTTTCCTGCTGGTGGGGGGTAGTCTCCACTGCCTTCCATTGCCCTGTGCCATGTGGGGGGCTCTGCATAAGCCCCCTGAAGCCCTGAGGCCGCTGCAGGAATGGTGAGTCCTGGGGCTTTTCTCCATTTTTTTTCTTAAAGGGCCAAAGCTTCCCCAGGTGGAGTGGCTGTGGGGGTCTGGAGGAGTGGGGGAGGGGTTGGGGGCTCATGCAGAGCCCCCCATGCAGCATGGGACAGTGGGGAGCAGTGGGGACTGCAGCTGGCTGCTCTGCCAGCTCCTGCCACCTGGCTCACCTGGTGAGCACCAGGGCTTTTCTTTAAAGGGCTGGGAGCTGGGGCAAGCAGGGCAGCCATGGCGGGGCTGGGGGAGCGGGAGGGGCTGGGGGATGGCAGGGGTCCCCCCATCCCAGCCCCTAGTACTTACCAACACGGAGTCCAGGTGCAGCTCCCTGTTGCAGCCACCGGGGACTGCCCGAACCATCAAAGCTCTCCAGATCTTTTCCAAAGATTTGGAGAGCTTTGAATCGTTTGGAACCTTTAAATTGGTCCCTGATTCGATTTGGATTTGGAGGTTTGACTCCTGAATGTGGCCGAATCTCCTCTGGATCGAATCACCACCTGAAGCTTTGGACAGTCGTACAGGAAACAATGTAGGGTTGCAATGGAAACCTGCCATGTTCCTATTGGAATTTTGTGGAGATGGACACGTTCCTGTGAGCATTTTGATTTTAATGAATCATCTTTTCCCAACCAGGGGAAAAGAAGGGTTTAGTCTGAAATTTTCCACTTCACTCCACAAATAATATATTCAGCACTTCATGTTCACATCAATTCCCAATCCCAGGATAGTCTATAGAAGTCTTATATTGACTTCAGTGGGAACAAGGCATTAAATTCTTAATTATGAGATCAATAAATGTCATGCAAATCAAAACATCTTGCCGAGAATGTGATTAGAGGAAATTCCTGGAGTAAATTCCTGCCATCTGGAATAACTTTGCCATGTTTTGCTTTCTCACTGCTGGACCTCCTTTTCATATTGCAAGAGAAAATGTTTTATTTTTTTACCTTTTTTAAAATATTGTGTAGTTTTCCTCTTCCACTGTTTTTTGTTTTTTTTTTCCTCTGCAGCTGGATTATTTCAAAACTGGAAATCATTTTGGGATGAGGTCAAAGGGAAAGGTATTGTGAAAGGTCAAGACTTAATCCCATGAGGAGCTAAAACCACCTTCTATTGTATAAGAGTCCAGTACTCCTGCTGCTTCCAGAGCACCAAGCACCTGCTTATATTTTACCGGGTTACAGTTTTAGCTGTTCCCATTGAACAGAGTCAAACCCCTTCTATTTCTTGAAATGCACTGTATAAAATTCAACCAAACACTTCAGCCTGTGCTTAAATCTCACAGAAATCAAGATTAAGAGTTTTGCTTAAATTAGGATCCTTCCAGGGATGTACAGGTAGAGATCACCCTCTCCATTGCTTTTTGAATGATTGATAATCTATGGATATGAATTAGCAGTTACACATGGACACGCTTCTCCACGTGTGTCAAAATATACTGAAAATGTGCTGACAATATGAATCGATTACACCATCCTCTGACTTTGTATAGAGGCTTAGCTTGAGCTACTCTGTGTCATCTGGGGAGCTGAATGGCTGACGTCCTTTCATTTTAATGGGAATTGCTTGTCCAAGTTCTTTGAAAATCTCCCCCTTAAACTGCATTTCCTCTTACTGTTCTTTGTTGGTTGGTTGGTTGATTGGTTTTTGTTTCGTATGCAACTGCTTGCGTTCACTTTGATTGGCTTATTTGTACTAAACAGCCCCTCCTTCCATGGCCCAGATGTGGGATGCAGTATGTAGGCAAGACACCCAAAATGCAGGCCCCACAAAAATGATTCATTTAGTAAAGTTAAACTGGTTAAGGATTCATTCTTGTTGCATAAATAATTATCTCCATAAACTCTTGGTCATGACTCTTCATCTCAGAGAGCAAGAGTGAAAGAAAACTCTGAACATGGACAGCATTGCTCATATGCGAATTAAAGCAAGTGATGTCCCTGAGAGCCATTTAAGAGTTAAGATCCTTGGCTCGCCTGAATTGAAACCTTGCAGGTGGACTTTCAGAAGGTGCTCAGTTTCAGTATAAGTCTGATCCCATTAGGTCAGTGGTAAAGATTTCCGTGACATTAGCAGGCACAGAGAGAGACCAGTGCTTCATGCTCTTGGAAAATCCTGCCTTTTAGACAGATGCTGCAAGCCCTGATTACTTTATAGGATGCATTAATTTTCCTGAGCTCCTTCTGGAGTCCACGTGTTGGAGTCAATGGAAGTTGAAGGCCACTTAGCTGTTTGCAGGATATCAACTCTACCCCAAAGGGGCAATGTAGAACGATTTTCTAGCGTGTGCTTGATAGAGTATTTGTATTTGTGCATTCAGTTATTTCTAAATGTTGCCTAGCAACGACGTGGTTTACCTTTTGGAGGCTGCTCCTCCGTCTAATGGATCACGCTGTGACATAATTATTACTAAGCTCTTGACTTCTGAAACAGATATGTATTTTTCATGTGTTCTGCAAAAACCACATTGCATCAGTCTAAGTCTGCTTCCACCGAACTCAAATCTCACGCTTACAACATGTGACTTTTGCTAGGTGACTTTTATCCTGAAAGTTCACCAAGGGCATATCTACATGTGGATTGGTATGCCTTTTCTAATACACGTTAAATTTAGTACCTCCAATGTGAGGTACTAAATTAATGCACATATCTTGCGCTAATGCACAGTAGTGTATTTGCATGCTTTTTAAGTGATGCTTAATGCAAGTAAACTATTTTACTGCATGTCAGGTTTTTTTATATGATGCTTTCATGCACAGTAAAATAATCTACTATGAATTAAAGTGCATGTATAGATGCACCCCCAGTGACTTTTTTCCCCTTTTTTTGACATGATGAATATGAAAGGTTATATTCCAGTGTGATTGGTGGTGTCAGGTTGTGGTGTCAGAGCAGTATCCTAGGGTTGTTAGATTGTATTTGTAGGATTACCTGTTAAGAATCACTTTTCAACTTGTGTCTAGAATTGCTTGGGATTTTTTTTTCCAAAAATGCCAGTTGTCAAACTTGAAGCTTTTTGCAGAAATATACTTTTCAAGAAAGCTTTAATCAGGAAGATCCCTTAGGTCCAGGATAACCCATTGTTAAGGGCATGCACATAGGACGTGAAATGTCCAGGTTCAAGTCCCTCATCAGCCTGATTCAGAATGGAGAATTAAACCTGCATCCTACCTCTCAGGTGAGTTTTTTAACCGCTGAAACTAGTGGTTATTTTAGGATCTCAGTCTACCTGCAAAAGGCAGGAGGGAAGCAAAATTTAAAAACTTTGAAATATTTGTAGAACCAATGTTGTTTTCTAGCCAGCTTTACTTGTACCACGACCTCAATCTGGAAGTTTCTGGAAGACAATAAATAAAGAACAACACAGTGTCGTATTTAATGTCTTTCTTATTTACATGCCAACCGTGTTGAGCTGAAAAACTCCATAGAGCATAAGGCCTTTGTTATAAAGGCTTTAAAAATCAGAGCACTTATTTATGTTCCTAAATATGGATTTAGGTTGCTAACTTTAAGCACTCATGTTTGAAAAGCCTGACTTTGGTAGACTAGCTATAAGTTGCTTTTTTAAAACTGCAGACTGATTAAGTACAATTCTGTTTACCTGCCTGGCAGCCAGGCAAGAAGTGGAGTAGCTAAGCCACAAGAGGAAAGTAAGATTTCATCATTCTGAACATGACGTCATTCGCAAGTCAATAAATGGTCTCAATGCTATTCAGTACTTCACATAAACAGCTCATGAGCTCTGGGTCAAATGGGGATTTAAATCAATGTGGACAGTGTCATAAATGATATAAAGACATTTGTTTCATATAATGGAACGGGGGCAATGTTTTTATTGTAGAGTGCAGTATACTGGGGTGGGAACATGAGTCGGGCACTCAAGGCATCATTTCCACTGTTGGGTTTGTTTGGGTTTTTTTGGCCCCTTAAAGGATGATTTTGTTTTTTTTAATTTGGGAAAGGTGACTCCCCGGAGTCCACAACCACTTGTGGAACCAACTTCTTGCTAAATCTTTTCTTAAGATCCTCAAAAATTTGAATATTTTTAGATCAGGCTCAAATAAAACTCTTACTTGTAAGCACCCTGAATCTTGGGAAAGTTTGGCTTCTGAACTGGGTCTGAACTTTGTGGCTTCCACCTATTCCCAGATACTGCTATTAAAAGTGACACAAGTAGCTGCTTCTATAGTTCAATTTGCCTGTCATTTCCCATTATAAGACCCTGATTTTAGTTACTTATAACTTTGCCAAATTTAAACCATTCAGACTGATATTTTCCATGTTGGGTGTGTGCCTCAGGTTGAATTTTTTGGAAAGTTTCAGCTAATACAGTTCATCTGTTTCTCGGCACAAGCTCAGAGAAAAATACATGTACTCATGCTAAAATAAAAATGTCCCCTTGTTTAACTGAGAACTCTGGCACCTCCATGCTCTGGAACAATGCAAGAAACTTAGCGGGAAGGTTTTGCTCGTTAGTATGGACAAGAGCCTTCTTCCTGATTGCCCATCCATCCTCTGAAATGAATGAGGTAGTGGCCTGTAGGAAAAAATAGTATATTATTTTCCCATATCAGACTGCATCGTAAGTCATGCCCGAGAGGTCAATTTAAGGTTACACAAGGAATCTTACTTGTGACATCAGCAAGCTTTCGTATACTTGACTTTACAGTCTTATCTATCTTTTAAACATGTGTAGCATGGTTTTGTAAATGTCTATGTATACATGAGAGAGGCTATTTTAAGAATTTCTGATTCTGTCCGGGCAAATTATGAAATCTCAGACCACTTTCAAAAACATTACAGCTGAATTTGACAGATCCTGGGAGTTTGGATAGGAATTCTGTTTAGAGAATTGTCCAACGTGAGCCTATACTCTTAATTCTGAGGTTCTTCTGTTTGTTTTTTAATACAGAAAGGCAATGTATGTATGGCCTACAGTCCCAAGTTTCTATTAACACAATAGGTTTTATGAGGGCACTTTCATCTTGTTACAGTGTTCACTGTGATCATAAAAATGAATGAAAATATCATTAAAGGATTTTTACATCCTATAAAAACTGGAGGCCAAGTACATGGATTAGTAATGGTCTAGAATCAGTTAGACCTGTATCCTGCCATGCCAAGCTGCACAACTGACCTGCTTGGTGTCCTTTTATAAAGGTTAAGTCACCCTCCCAATTGTTTCAGAGTTTATCAACATTTCCCGAGGGGTAGTGGGGTAGTTGACTCAGCTGAAGTCGCTGACTCCTGCCTGGTATACTGGTTTATGTCTTGGGCTTCTAAACTGGATGCTGTGACTGCTGATCTTGATTTCTGACCCCAAGTTAGTATCTTAGTGCCACTTCTTTTTTTTTTTTTTTTTGGTGGAGGTTTTTTTTGACACCGGGATCACCTGGTGTCAAATTTTGGTGCTGCACTGAAAATTTGTAGTGCGGCAAATGGTTGCATGTGCACTGTGCATAGTTGGCAGCATCTCAGACAGCTTTGAGGCGCTGCAAACCTCATGTGCTCACTTACCTGGATACACTCGTAGTTCTTCACGATGTTTTTTCTCTCCCCTCATTCTTTCTGCCTCCCCCAGCTGTACTCCAGATTTTTCAAGACAGGGGCTGTCTCTCGGTACATTCGTGCATCGAATGTAATGGGTCCCTGATATCCATTAGTGTCTCAAGTATTTTTGCAATAAAAATAATATGGAACAAGTTCAGCACACTTAAGTTTTGCTTTTTCACTAGTAAGCACATACAAGTCTAGGTGAAGGCACTAGACATTATGGAAACTCAGCACTTGGAAAATTAGGCTCCATATTATTATATTGCAATGCAGTTAGTTATTATTATTGTGAAAAAAAGAAAATGTGTATATTTTAGGTCACTGCTACAGTAACCTATGAACCATGATTCAAAAGAGTATGGGGTTTTACTTAAAACCCTTCAAAATTTCTTTGAGATAGCCAAGTCATAAGAACTGAGCCCGATTTGGGCCACTTCTAAAAAATTGAATCCTATTTCGGTATTTTTGCTTCAATTCCTGGATGGAAAAGCCATGAAATGTAAAGGCTTATGAAAAAGAAAAAAGTAAAGGAAATAAGAAGTGATGTGAACTGATTTGAACCTTGGAGGAGGTGGGGAGAGAGAACCTTCTGTTCATTACAAATTTGGGTTGATGGTCCAGGTCTGTTCTTATTTTATCCAAGTGATTTCTTCCCTCCCTAATCACAGTAAAGATCAGCCACCATGTGTTTTTATGTATATAAACTGTATACATAAGGGCTTATACTGGGGGTTAATTCAGGGGAAGTATGTTCTTGTTCCTAAAATGATTAATTTTATATATGTTGGAAGAGGACAGAAGGAGAAGGAGAGGTCTGCTGGCTAATATTTACCATTCTAGCTCTGCTGTACATTAGATGAAATGCTGGCTTCACACCATGTAGCTGTTTTATTCTTTTCTCTACAATGTTCTTAAAAAGATGAGAATAATTTATCTTAGCTTTTGTAAGTTTATTTTTTGATGTAATTACAAGGTCCGTCCTGTCAACTTTGTGAAAAGGTTGAGCCCATTGTCCTTAGAAAACCAAAGTGATTATCACTGATTTGTTACACAATTGTTTAAATTATAATAAGTTACCATCATTGTTTTTTAAGTCCAGCTGTGTTTATGGATTAAGATCCACTGACTCAAATATTTACAGTGTTCCAAAAAATTATGAGAACATGAAGTGCTGGGGGTTTTCCATATGCTATTTTGTTAGACTGAGAGCTCCCTCCATCACAGTTGCAAAAAGGTCTTACTCCAGAATAGTTTTACAAGACTGTCGGGTACTGTTATACCTATTTAGTTAAACTGGAATTGTCTGAAGGAGTCAACAGTATCAGCATCAGAATTAGTGCCAGACACTCAAAGTAACCTGACGTGGTTTGTAGATGTTGGGTGTTGACCTCCTTTGAGACCTTGCCAATCTGGTTAAAATCTTGGTTCCACTAAAGTCAGTGATAAAAGTCTCATTGACACTAAGTGGCCATGGACTTTACTCTTAGAGCATATCATCTATGCCGAGTTGTGGAAGCAAAATGGTTTAGGCATATTGCTATCATGCTGGAGGCATGAGTCCAAGTCCTGGTTAAGACGTAGGCTGAAAGCTGTCTCTAGACAACTCCAAAAATAACAATAGAAAAATAACTCCTAGGATTCATGTCTACCCAGCTGAGGAAGTAACCTAACTTTGACATGAATAATGCAACAGGACTAAAGACATTCAAACCATTTTGCATATCTCTGTTGGTCATAGTCACATAGCATGGATGTAGTGTAAATGTCCTATGCCATGGTAGTCACTTGAACAGCTGTTTGTGTGCCTTGCCTCTTGAACCAGATGATGAAGCTAGTACTTGCTATTTCTACATGGCATGAGATGTCCATGGCTAGACATCTGTCATCTTTTCAGAACTGGGAATTTACATGAATTACTCAAATAACTTTAGTTATTTCAGGAAACATCTTCAAATATACAGATTGTTATGTATGGACTACATATTATGAAGCATATTATGCCCTCAGTTCAACTCACCCAATCCCACTGACATCTGTAAGTGTAAATGTAATCAGAAATTGCCCCTTACAACCTTTTAGCTGTGCAAAAGTTTCATAATAAAGATCAAAATGAGACAAAAATTGATTTTTGAAGTTACCTTAAACTGATTTTTTACAGTCAAAATGCTACCTAGTAGAAATATAGATTTATGTTGCTTTCACACAAGACCATAAATTATTTGAATGGACCATTTTGTTATTTGTAAAATCAAGCATAAAAGTTTATTCACTTGCTTCTGGTTCATCAGGACACTTAAAGTAAATGCTTCCATTCCTTTGAAGTTAAATGTTGCTTAAAGGTAAGGGAGTGCCGAAGCAGCTTTCTGAAATACGTCCTTATTGGCATTTTGCTTCTAATAAAGTTCTAGATCTGGTCTCTCATGTGGTTTTCCATTTTTAAAAATAAACTCAGTTCTATTGCACATGTTGGAAAGAGATTTCTATGTGTATAGGACATTAGTACAAATGGTACCTGTGGATACTACATTTTCCCTGCAGCATGCCAGAGACTCACCACCTCACTGTGTCTGTCTAACCAGGGGCAAAATATAACATTCAACCTACCTCCCTGGGTATTATTAGTCACTCTTGGCTATGGAAAAATAATTATACCAAAACATTATGCATTCTCATACAAGGCTAAGAGTTACACACCAAATGCACCGAACTTTAATGAGACTTGATGGACAAGTTTTGAAAGAATTTTTTGATAATCCCAGTGCAATCTGCCTGATAAATGGAACTTGGAGAACCACATATTAATATGATTATTTCCATTTATAAGATCATGTTTGCAGTTTCTTGTAGCTATTACCATTTAGCCATTTGGGCTGAAATTCTCCTTGCTGAGTATCTACATCAGGTTAATATTTTTCTGGAAAATAAAGATGTAGAATACTGCAGCTAAATTGTCCACAGTTTCCATCCTCCCTGTACAGGCTCCAGCCTGGAGCTGAGCAGGGCTCTTTGTCTCCAGTAGCAGCCCAAGCCTTTCTGTTGCCTTACTAAATGTAGGTTCAGGCAGCTGAATAGAAGGTAGGGGGGACTCCATGGTCCTCTTACCCTCATCCTGGCCAAGACAGTGTGGATGAGGTTGCCTGACTTGAAACAGAGGACAAAAGCAAAACCTGTAGCGGGGTGGGGAGACATGACTGAAACAAGGAGCTGGATGGCAGCTACTGAGACTGGGAGCTGGGCGAAAGAGCCTGGGTTTGGCTAGGCAAAGAAACTTTGGGAGCAAGTTGGGGTGGGGGGTAAGGACGTGGGTCAGTGGATTGAAGAGAGGACTGGAAAACCAGCAAGTGGGGGAAACTGAGTTCAGATGAGAAACCTGTGGAGGGAGTAAAACTGGAATTCTGCAAGGAGATGTGGAGAAGGGGAAGGAGGCAAATCTCATGAGGAATTGAGGCACAACAAAGAAAATTAGAACTGGCTGGGCAAAGAAACTTGGGGAAAGAACTGAAGGAGGGAGCACAGTTGGCGATCACCACCTCTTTTGGCCAAAATCAGGAGAAGGTAGGCAAATATTGTGACTTTGTGTCCGAGATGGAGCATACAGATATGAGATGTGGGAAAAGGTGCAGCCAGAATGTCAACCAGGGGTTCTAAAGGAGTCTCTTGGGGATACAGCCTAGGGATCTACAGATATGTGGATAATGACATGGGTTTCCCTTTCTCTGCAGAATGGGTAACCACTGGGAGGCTATACATTGTGCCACCAACATGCCATGCTCGTGGACTCATCGAATGCCAATTTGATTACTAATATTACATGTAATTTTAATTTTTGATTGAATTGCAACAAGACAAATGAGCTATTAGGAAGAGTTGTTTAACTATGGATGAGATTAAACATTGGAACCAATTATTTAGGAAGGTTGTGGAATCTCTTTGTCACTGGAAGCTTTAAGTACAGATTACATAAATATTTTTCTGAGATAGTTTAGAGAGGGATAATCCTTGCTTGAGTGTAGAGTTGGGCCAGATGACCTCCTTAGATATGTTCCAGCCTTACTTTTCCATTATATATATCCTTGGCATGCCATGGTACTATGGTGGGGTATAGACTGACAGATGTCAGGAGATCAGGAATTAAGATAGGGCCCTAGAGAAAGGAAAAGGATGATATGGACCACGAGTGTATAGAAAACATGTAGTTTGGCAATGGCAAAAGGTAGTTTGGAGATAAGCCAGCTGAAGGTCACTCAGCCCATTGGGTGGATCATCAGATGCAGTGGGGGATAACTTGCAGGATAGAGGACTGATGAGCAATGGAGAGTATCTTCTTGAAGGACCCACTTGACATTGGGAAGAGATAAAGGGCAAGGTGGCTGTTACCTTTCAGAGCACAGAGTAGGCAAATGTGAATTCACCAAGGGCAAGTCATGCCTGACCAACTTGACTGTCTTCTATGATAAGACATCTAGCTCTGTAGATGCAGGGAGATGAATGGATATGATATACCTTGACTTTAGCAAGGCTTTTGGTAGTTGTCACCCACAACATTCTGGCAAGCAAGCTAAGGAAGTCTGGGCTATATGAATGTCTGTAAAGTGGATAGAAAACTGGCTGGATCATCAGACTCAGAGGGTAGTGGCCAATTGCTTGATGTCTAGTTGGCAGCCAGTATAAAGTGCAGTGCCTCAGGAGCTGGTCCTGGCACGAGTTTTGTTCAATATTTTCATCTGTGTCCCGGAAGATGGGATGCATTGCACCTTCAGCAAATTTGCAGATAACACCAAGCTGGGGAAAGTAGTAGATATGCAGGAAGGTAGGGCTAGGATTCAGAGAGACCTCAAAAAATTGGAGGATTGGACCAAAAGAAATCTCATTAGGCTCAATAGTGCAAAGTCCTGCACTTGGGATGAAGTAATCCCATGAACCAGTACAGGCTGGGGACCAACTAGCTAAGTAGCAGCTCTGCAAAGAAGAAGTTGGGGATTACAGTGGACAGTAAGGTGAATATGAGGCAATAGTGTGCCCTTGTTGTGAAGAAGACTAATGGCATACTGGACTACATTAGTAGAAGCATTGTCAGCAGATCTAGGGAAGAGACTTATTCCCTCTTTTCAGCAGTGACAAGGTCACATCTCAAGTGCCATGTCCAGTTTTCAGCCTCCACTACAGAAAGGATGTGGACAAATTGGAGAGAGGCCTGTGGTAGGCAACAAAACTGGTTAGGGACTGGGGCATATGACTTCTGAGGCGAGAAGACTGACGGGGAATTTAATAGCAGCCTTCAACTACCTGAAGTGGGGTTCAAAAGAGCATGGAGCTGGACTGTTTTCAGTGGTGGCAGATGACAGAACAAGGAGCAATGGTCTCAAGTTGCAGCAAAAAAAGTTTAGGTTGGATGTTAGGAAAAACTCTCTCACTAGGAAGGTAGTAAAGCACTGGAACAAATTACCCAGAGAAGTGGTGGAAGCTCCATCCTTGGAGGTTTTTAAGACCCAGGTAGAAACAGCCTTGGCTGGGATGATCTAGTTAGGGATAGTCCTGATTTGAGCATGGGGTTGGACTAAATGTGACCTCCTGAGGTCCCTTCCAGTCCCCATTTTCTAAGAGTCTATGATTCTAACGTGAAATTAGTCTCCGCACAAACTATACTGATAAGCTCTGTAGGAAAAGAGGTTTTTTCCCTTGGACCAGAGTATAAATAGTGTGTAGTAAATAAGATACAACTCTATGGAACAATAAGGATAAAATAAAAGGAAGGGAAGGTTTTCTATCCTGTGCTCTGAATGAGGGGGAAGTCCAATGGAAAAAAGAGTATGTGATTCCATATCATTATGCACAGACATGGGACATAATTAAGGCATCCACAATTCTGTCACGTTTTCACATTTCAATTTGTGACTTTGCAACCTTATTGCTATTTTAACAGACTATGTTTTGTGCACTGTTAAAAATATATTATAAAAAGGCTAGTATACCCTAATGTACTATTCTGGAGACCAAGCAAATAACATGTCAGTCAATCAATCCAGCATATATATGAATTAGTTTCATAAATATGGCTTCAGAGCAGATGATTTAATTTACTTCTAACTTGGCTTATTCATTACACGTAAATTAGATCTATAGTATACGTCAAGTCTGAACATGATTAGTCCAGTTCTATTTGAGGTATGCTCGCATATTTCTGGGATTGTATTTATTAGATGCAGAAGCATAGAATATTTTATAGGCAGATGAGTTCATTTGACAAACTCAACTCAATTAATGGAAGATTAATCTAAACCTTAGTTGTGGTGAGAATTTCTCCTCCCATAATGAAAACTCAGAATCTTTTCATCAAGTTATTACAGATGAACATTTAACCAGCAGGCAGGATGAATAAAAAACTAGTATTACTGGAAACAATGGGGAATAATCTCTCACCAGCTTCATTTCTGCTTCATGGAGACTACAGAAGACCAAAAGTCCAAAACCCAGTCATTGCTTATACAAAAGGCGCCCCTGCATAGCAAATGAACAAAATGTTCTGGCTCAAACTTAAGATATTCTTCCCCCTCCCACCCCCTTTTTTTTAATCCATAAAAAACCATTTGAATGCTCTCACCGCTTTGCTCTTCATCTCTTGTACTGTTACATCCTCTGACATCATACCGTATTTCCAAGAAGTTTATGGTATCACGAAAAGGGCCACAGAAGTCAGGACATTTTGACACAGAGAAAAATGTCTGTAAGTTTTCAAACATTATGGAAATTGTAAGCACACTCTCCAAATCTGTCAAAAATATATACTTTCAAAAGACGAATGCTTTTGTGGGATTAACTCCTCATATTACACAAGTTCTCTGGAGAATGTTGTTTCCCACACTAGTCTCCTGAGCCCAGTATCTCAAATAGGATTTGACACACCACACCAGATGCTAAATGAAACTTTCCAAATCTAGGTATGCACTTTATATGCTAAACTTAATCTTTCCAGATCCAGTTGTGTACATCTGATGTAAGATGTTCTGATGGTTTGGAATAGCTCACCTAGCTTGACCAAAGCCCAGCCTAACATTAGTCTTAGAGGAGGCTTCTTTCCAACATTGTCTTTCTCAACTGAGATGTCAGCTTCCCACCTTTCTGGTGTTATCCCTCACTGAACCTGGTTGTTGTTTGCCAGTATGAACATAAATTTGGAGTGTGTTTCTAGGAAATGTTATGCAAACAAATTAGGAAAAAAGTACTGTAGAAAAATAATGTCAACAGTATCCCTAATGCAGTATTCCTTACAAATAAAATCCATTCCGTATGTCCTCTCTCATATTTTTTTGGGGTGCTGAGGGGTGGCTAATTTTTTAACTATAGCAGCTTTTCCTTCTGTAACTAATTGGCTTTGTGCATGATTAATAAACATGGACTAGCTGATCTGATTCAGATCTGAGACACTTTCCAATAAGGTATACAAGTTATGAGTGACCTGGAACTGGAGGGGCGGGGGGCAGAGAAATGTCCCAATTTCAAATTAGTTACAGCACTATCAGTTGCTTGAAAGGCAATTCAGAATTTCTGAAAACAGACATGTCTGAGCCACAGTATTGGAAGGATGTTGGAATCTGTTTGAAATGGTTTTTGTTTTAAATTAAACCAAATAAGCCTTTTAAAAGTGCTTAGGACCTACATTTTTAAAGACAGTTAAGGATTGTTCTGCATAATACTGTAAGACCTAAGTAACTTAAATGCCTAAGGCCCATTTCCAAACTTGGCATAGGCATAGAGCCTAAAGTCCCTTTGAAATGGGAGTTAGGAACCCAGATGCTTCTGAAAATATCACTAGATGCCTATCACCATCTTGGAGCAGCTTTTAAAAATAGGATGTGAGCTCCTAATTCAGAGGAGCTTTTGAAAATGTTGTCCTATTGCTGTGTAAATTCTTAATCTGGTACCTGCACTCTCCCTTGTGCACACCTAATTTCCATTCCCTCTTCCAGAAATGCTTTTGTGGCTTAGATCAGTTCTCCCTGAATTTTTTTGTTTTGCTTTGTTTTGTTTTGTTTTTTCTTTGCATTTGTTAGTTGTTGCTATTTACCATCACACTAAAATTTTTAAAGTTGTGATAGAGACGCTGAATCACATTCAAGACCCTGATGTGTAATATCTGATTTGAAAGTCTGAACTGTTTCAAGCAAAAATTTTGTGTGAAAGGACTCTCGCCCAAACTTTAAGAACCAAGAAATTCAAATAAACTTCTGATATATTTCCAGACCTTTGAACTAAAATTCCATGAATCAAACACTCAGATGATTTAAATAGGCACCGCTTCTCTAAAATCAATAGAGTTGTGCCCATTTACATCAGTTGAAGATATGGCATCCATAGTGTTTCAGAGTTCTTTCATTGTGACATTCTCTAGGATGCTGTCCCTATAGTATCAAAAAGTTGCTAGCGAAATAAACAGTAATTTTATGGGCTGTCACATAGCAAGGCTGGTCATGGCTTCCACCTATAAACTGGCAGCACTTACTCTTCCTTACAGGCACAGTTCATTGTAAATCAGTCAGCATAGTCATGTTCTATTGTAGAAGATGCTGCAGCGGTTTGAATTTTTCAAGAACAGGTTAGACTGACTGGGATCCCACTGTGCTGGGATGGTCTACTCAGGGGAGATTCTGCCTTGAGCAGGGCACTGGGTAGATGACCTTGTGAGGTCCCTTTCAGCCCTACTTTCTTTATGATACTGTAAAACATGGGCAATATGGTCCAGCGGTAAGGGCAGAGGAGTAGTCATTTAGGACATAGTTTCTGAACTTGTGGTATGCATACCCCTGGGGGTATGCAAGACACAGGCAGGGGGTATGCAGGTACCCCAACACTCTCTCTCTCACCCCTTCCTTCTCTCAAAACTATGGCAAAAAATTTTGTGCGCTGCACATGGTGTAGCGCTTTAAATTCCCCAGCAATAATTTGGCATGCCACACTTTGTGCGGCGCTGGGGTCAGCCCTCCTAGCTTTGGCCAACATCCCCTCTAGCCCAGGTACACACTTGAACTGTGCACCCCTGGTGTAAAAGGTGGCAACCCTACCCACGCCAGATCATATCACAGCTTATATACACAGCTCTTCTTCCAACATATGGCACACATTAGTCTGTAAATATAAAATCTCCTGGAAAATTGAGTGTTGGAGTACTTATTACAATTTTCAGAAGTCAGGGGGTACTTGCTACTTAAAAAGTTGAGAGAAACTGATTTAGGAAGCCTATATTTCACTGCTGATTTTGCCACTTGTCTGTGACTTCAGGCAAATTACCTTGGCCAAGATCCACAAAAGGACTTAGGCACCTGAGGCCCAAACTCTGATTTGTAAAATACCATTCAGCTGCCTCACCTTAGGTATTAGGCAGACAAGGTTCTTTGGATGAATCTGATGTCTTTCATTAGACCAACTTAAATAGCTGGGAAAATGTTGTTTAGGAAGCTTTCAGGTTTAAAACCCCTTTGTCAGGCTGAGAAAGCCTCTGCAGTTGGTGTGGGCTCTTCGTGAGTGGAGTGAATAGTAAAGAGGCCAGAGGCTGGTCTGCATGCAAGAAAGACAGTCAGTGAAGATGTAAATTGAGGAGTCAGTGGGTGCAAGCTTAGATATTTACCTTCTTATTAATGTACTTTCTTATTAATATCACCTTAGGTATTTACATTTTCAACATTAAAAAATGCCAAGACACATGATATTTTGCCCCTGAATATGCCCATTGGTCATGAAAAGCCTGAGAAAGCAGGCACCCAGCTTGCACGTAAGCCCCATCGTAATCCATGAATCAAGTATTCTTTTGTTCTCTCACCCGAGTAGCTTGATTTGGTAGACTTGCTCTGAACACTTGGCTTCAGAACTGATAGTCATGGGAGTGATGTTGCTGCCCCCACCTTAATACAACGGTGCCATGGGTGGAGTGCTTACCTGGAAGGTGGGAGAAATGGGTTCACTGCTTCCTCTGCCTGAAGGAACTTCAGACATCATTTCTTACATCCAAGGAGAGTGTTGCATCTAACAGGCTGTTTTGGTAGCACTTTTACCCCTCCTGATGAAGCTGGACTACTTAGGTTTTCTGGGAAAAAGCAAGAATGAGCATGATTTTTTTGAGCCTGTTGGATAGCTTACTCCTTTGGGTTAGTGGAAAACTTGTATTCCAGTCCTTGTTCCAAGGACTTTCTATAAATATTTTTTTCATTAAAAGATTTATTGATAAAATACAGAAAATTGACCATATTGATTATGGCATTGCCTGCAGCCATCCAGCATGGTCAGCCCTTTAATTATTAATATTACAGTCTTTTGCACGGCCTTCCAAATCCAGTGTTACTGTGCTGCCTTGTAACATATGAGAGCTGTTTATATGAAGGTGAAAATCACATGCCAGATCTTTAATTCCTATTCTA
Source organism: Crocodylus siamensis (assembly GCF_052110815.1). Lineage (NCBI taxonomy): Eukaryota > Metazoa > Chordata > Crocodylia > Crocodylidae > Crocodylus > Crocodylus siamensis. The sequence goes on along the minus strand of NC_143405.1, from coordinate 14,119,058 downwards.
AATATAACTCTTTTCCATAAAGTGGTGAATTGCTGATTGCCTATTTGTTTTTGCAGATCTTGTCATGTCAAAATATTTTGATCAAATTCTAGCTTAAATTAAATAATCAAGAAAGTAATCACTGCTTCCCATTTCATTTCATGTTCGGCTCTGACAAATAACCCAAGCTTTTATTTTTAGATTTCAGGAATACACTTTGAGAGGCACTGCTGCATTATCGGATTCATTGCAAGTGGCTGAGGGCCAGGGGTTGATTTGAAACTGCAGGACCCACTAGGACTTTATGCTAGAAAGGGGATAAAAGTGCCTTGTATAAAATTCTAACCCAGGAATATTGGGTTAATTATCTTTAAGTGGTTGGCAAACTGGTTAATTGGAGAATAAGTACCTGCTGTTTGCATCTGCCTCTAATTAAAGTTGAAGATAAAGCTGTGTAGGATAGATGCTGAGAGACTGCTACTGAAGAGGGCACATATGTTTGGTTAAGCTGATATTTTTTATATGTAGGTATTAGACCCAGAAAGGACTTGGGCTTCTGTTTCCCAAAATACTTGATGCCTAAGTTCATTGTACAGTGCACAGGAGGGAGACTGAAGAAGAGAGAGGGGATTCAGAATGAAGATCTAGCACAGGCTGCCTGTTAAATTAAGGACCTGCATGGAGTCAGCAAATAAGAAATGCTAAGCACAGGGTATGTCTGAAAGCCTAACCCTCTCCAGAGTTTGGAGACCTGAATTAGAAGCCTTTGTTCACGTAAGATTTGTGCCCCTGAATCCTTTTGGAGGTAAGTACCTGTATCCAATCTTTGAAAGAATGGAGCAGGGCTTGCTCTTGATGACTTCTGAGGCACTCTTGGTGATTTAATTCAAGCTAGTAGTGTACTTCCTTGGTGAGTGAAGATGTTCAAACCAACCTTCTGAGAAAAAATCCCTTAACCCTGCTATGTTCTAGCTTGAGTGACAGCAGTTTCAATAACCTTCCTTCCCTCTGCCTCACCCAGTTAAAGAACTGCGACTGCTCATGAAATCAGAAAGAGGGAGTGATGGTTAAGGCACTAGCAGGGGAAGGGGGGAGTTCTGGATTCTGACCCTTGCTCCCAGGACTGTGTATGTATCTTATCCCATTTCAATTGAATATAAAATTCAGAAACCTGATAGTGTGAGAGAGTCTCAAATATCAGCCGAGTCTACAAAGCAAGAGATACCTGGAAAGAGTAGGAGCAAATACAAGGTGCTTATAATAGTGAGGCAAAGGTGAACAGGACTGGACAAGAATAATGTCTGAGTGGTGTAAAACAGAATTATTTCATTACATCCAATAAAAGTTAAGGCCAAAAGGAGAACAAAAAAAAAAGCAGTTTTGGTATCAGTAGGAACTGAGGAAAAACGCTCCTGCTATTCCATTAGCACACTGACAGCTAGAGAATGAGATGGTTCACTTAGCTCTTTCTCTTCTTCCAGTAGCTGAGTATAACCTGAGATGACTTATTTTGTACCCTGCTTCCATTTAAAGGAGAAAAAAAAAAGAAGTGAACCCAGAAAAACAGAAGGTCTTTTAGGGTTTTCTTCAAAGTCTGCTTAAGTCATTTGGGATCTGATCCAAATCGGATCCTGGCCAAATGGTCAAACTGGATCACTAGGTTCTGTACCTGAATATGTCACTCCTTACTACAGAATTTGAATTTGGATGCTCAGGTCTCAAGAAAATTATAATGAGGTTTGAAATTAGTTTAGGTCAGAGAAAGGGGTAGGCTTAGAGTTAATACTAGATTGAATACAAACCTACTGCTCTCTTCTCCTCCTTATTCAAGGCTCTGTTTGTAACAAAGTGGTCTGTCCCTTTTAGGATGAAGGGGCCTGGGGTTGCCCAGATCTGTAGTATTATCAAACACAGCTGAAAAATGGTGAGATGTTCCCTATAAATTGCTGAGAGGGCTCTCAGGGAGGATGTTGGGACAGGATTATGTAGTAAAACTCTGAAACAGTGAGACTGGAAGAATGCCAGGGAGCGCTAGGCTAAGATGAGACGAGGACTGTTGTGTTTGTTGTTTTGCATAAGATTTGATTTGTTGAAGAACAAAACTGCTGTGTAAAAGGGGTGGGTGAGTCTGTCCTGAGCTAGGGAAATGGCCAACTGGCTTGCAAGCAGTAGTTTACATTGTCCTTGGACTGTATACCCATTCAGGCAGGAACTGTCCCTTCTTGAGTGTCTCTAAAGGAGCTAGCCTATTGTTGATACCACTGTAAACTAATAATACTAAATGTCTTGGACCAGAAAGATGGGAACAGTATCTATATCAAATTGATTTCCTGTTGTTGCTGCAGTGCTTCAATTTTTAATTTGACCACTGGTCCAGTGCATTCATGAAACAACATGGATTCTGTCCAGTAGCTGGTTTTTAACCCTTTTCTTTCCTTTTATTCATGTTGCTCTTGTGTTTGCCTTGTGTATTGAAAAGAGTAATCAATTATATTTCATAGATTTCATAGACATTAGGGCTGGAAGGGACCTCGGGAGATCATCGAGTCCAGCCCCCTGCCCAAAGGGCAGGAAGTCAGCTGGGGTCAGAGGATCCCAGCAAGATAAGCATCCAATTTACTCTTGAAGGTGTTCAGTGTAGGTGCTTGAACCACCTCCGCTGGCAGACTGTTCCAGACCTTGGGGGCTCGGACAGTAAAGAAATTCTTCCTTATGTCCAGCCTGAAACGGTCTTGCAGGAGTTTGTGACCGTTCAACCTCATCATCCCTTGGGGCGCTCTGGTGAACAGACGTTCCACCAGATCCTGGTGGTCACCCCTGATAAACTTATAGGTGGCCATCAGATCACCCCTGAGCCTGCGCTTTTCCAGGCTAAAGAGTCCCATGGCTCTCAGCCTGTCATCGTAAGATCTGTTTTCCTGACCTCTGATCATGCGCGTGGCTCTCCTCTGGACTCTCTCAAGCTTCTCTACATCCTTTTTGAATTGTGGAGCCCAAAACTGGACGCAGTACTCCAGCTGCGGCCTCACCAAGGCCGAGTACAAGGGGAGAATGACGTCCCGGGATTTGCTCGAGAAGCATCTATGGATGCACGCCAGCATTTTGGTGGCTTTACTAGCTGCAGCATCGCATTGCAGGCTCATGTTCATCTTGTGGTCAATGATGACCCCCAAGTCTCTTTCTTCTGTAGTGCTAACCAACGTAGCACTGCCGAGCCTATAAGGGTGCTGCAGGTTTTTCCTCCCAAGGTGGAGAACCTTGCATTTTTCGGTGTTAAACACCATGAGGTTCTCGTCTGCCCATTTGCTGAGCTTGTCCAGGTCAGCCTGGATCACCCGCCTGTCTTCTGGCGTGGATGCTTTGCCCCAAAGTTTGGTGTCATCGGCGAACTTGGCCAGTCCACTCCTAACTCCAATGTCCACATCATTAATGAAGATGTTGAACAGTATGGGTCCCAGGACAGAGCCTTGAGGGACCCCACTGGTTACAGGGCACCACGATGAGTGACTGCCATCAATCACAACCCTCTGGGTCCGACCACGAAGCCAATTTCCCAGCCAGCGGATAGTGGTGGAGCCAAGGCCACAACTGGGCAGTTTGGCCAAGAGGTGATCATGGGATACCAGATCAAAAGCTTTTTTGAAGTCAAGATACATGCTCTGGAAGTGCCTAGGTTTCAGGGGCTCAGAGAGAAGAGAACAAATAATTGCAGACATTCAACGTGACCAGTCAGCCTAAATACAAAGGTGTTTAAACTGCCTATACTAGGTGTTGTGGAGCAATTCATATCATTTAGCTAACTGCATCTGAAAATGGAACCTGTTCATTTGGTTGAGATTAGACACATAGGACTCAGTTCTTCATCATGCCCAGAAATAGGGAGTCAGATTCGGTTTCTTGATCCTCCACCTAACCCTGGTGGAAGTTGCAGCGTTCAGGACCATACTTTATCTTCTATGTCTTTTGTATGGTTTATGATAGAGCTTAAACCACTAGAGGATCAGGAATAGTGGGGCTTGACTCCGTTCCAAAATGCCACTGCTGTAAAATGCCAGCACCTTCCTGGGTCTTCTCTGTGCTACGTGTTGGAAGAATGGGAAGAGAAAGGTCTTGCCATTTGACCAGAATAATTTATTTGTGAAAACAGTTGTTGCAGGTCTAATCCTTGCCAAAGAGGACTATGCTAGTTTTACCTTCCTATAAAAATTATTAAATTCAAAATCAACCAGAAGACTGATATTTGGAGCATAGATCATGTTTATATTGTGAGCGATTCTATTAAGAAGGAAAAAAAAGCGTTGATCTTGATTTTGGTCTGGTTGTTCCACACGTCTTGAAGTAGAAAGATGTTCTACCATGGTTTTGCATTGTAGGAATACAAGCTGTGGAAAGATACTTTAAAAATGATGGGCATCAGCTACCCACTTAAGGGTCTCAGAGAAGCCACACGGATGGTTGTTGATTTGCAGCCAGTGCATTCTTTTATTTATGTGAGAGTCTATTTTGGTTCCAAATTTTAGTAAAGGAAAAGGCATTTGAAATATTCAGTGGATTTTTTTGCAGGATGTCCTGGATTGAGCACTGTTTGTTACATGGGGCCTGGACACCTTTGCACACAGCAAAGCAGACTTCCCATTTTTCAAAGGCACAGTGTCTGAAGGGGGACTCCCTGGTACCTCACTGAGGTGATATTTAATTGTACATCAATGGAACCCTGCGCCATCTGCATTCATATCAGTACTCTTACTTGTTCCTAGTGAGGTCAGGATTTCCCCATTGCTGTTGATTTAACTGAAGGCTAAGATTCGAGCACAAGAAGGTAGTTTGAGAGAGGTGCCATTATTCTATATTATATAGAATATGGGTCCCTTACTGATCAAAATTGTAGTGGTATTCTCAACATATCAGCTGCAACAAATTGCACACTCAATGATAACGTAGCTTCCTCTTTTTCTTGCAGTAATCCATCTCCGCCTCGGAGACCAAATTGCACATCATAATGGATAAAAGAGCTACTAGAGGACCAAGCTGGCTGAAAGATGACATTCTATTTCATGGTAAGGCTCAAGGTTTTGAAGTTTGTTTCTTTTTTTGTTCCACCTTTTAAACATTTTGTGCAAAAGGTAAGGTAGCAAAATATCAGCTTTCGGATCATCAGCTTTTCAATCTAGGAAGGGCTGTCTGTGTCTGAAGCCCGTTGGTTAGGACAATAAATCTGGACTGTGCATAATTTAGGTTCAAATCTTCAGTCTGCCTGATCAGAGCAATAGAGAATCCTGCTCTGAATTGTTCCAAGTAGGGACTTAAATGTGACTTCCCCAGGCTTTGGACCTGTACCCTGACCAGTAGACCAGAAAACATGACAAATTTCCCTCTAAAAGCCTTCCAGATAAAAAATGTCACAGAAATTGATGGGCCTCCGTGAAATACTCCAGCTTTGACAAAATAGCATATTTCCTGAAAATCATTTTTTGTTAAAAATGTTCCAGCCAGCTTCCCTGGAGAATGTTTTACTGAGAGTTTTAACTATTCAGATGGGTGAATCAGCTTGGGTAAAGTAAAAATGGATGCAAAACATTATGTAAAACTTAAATTGAATCAGAGGTTGGTTAGAACTAGACTTCCAGAAGGCCACTGGGCTGTGCTATATGTTTGATCAATGCCCAGTGCTTAGATATTTCATTGACAATGCAAGAACTATGGTTTCCAAAGGTATGTTCAAAATAATGTGAAAATATTATTTTAAAATATAATAAATGTTGGGTTCTTTTTATTTGCCTTTTGAGTTTGTTAAGCCTTTCAAGTTTACATTGTCAAGGCTTTCTCTGAATGTATGAGGAATATTTTATTTAACTCAGTTTTTTATATGAGGAGATACAGAAAGTCTCTGGCTATGACTAGAAGCAAAAATGCTAAATACCATGACAGAAGTTGGTTTTACTACATTATTTCTGCCTGACCAAAAGCAAATAATGTCAGAAGTCTCAAGAAAATAATTTCCTTAAGCGTCCCTCTTTTTTCCCAAAACCAAGAGTAATCACTTGGGCTAGGGGCAGACGTTACACACAGACCGGTTTAAGTGATAAGAAACTGGTTTAAACCTGTAACAGAGCACAAGTTCAGTGCACATAAACCAGTTTCAAAATGGCTGATATGGGTTTAAGTGAACCTGGTTGAATGTAGTATCAGACTTAATAGAATTGGGTCAGACCGGTTTTTGCAATGTCTGTCTCATACCCCTTCCTGGTTTAAATTAATCCAGAGTTCCCCAGCATCCCAAATGCTTTGCAGCCCTGGGCTGGGCTAGGCTGTGCTTTTTACTCCAGAGAGCAGAGCTGGCCCTGCCCCTCTGTTCCCTAGCTGGAGCTCTGGGAGGGACTGCAGGCACAGCTGGGTCTGCCTGGCTTTGCTCGCTGCCCAAGCAGCAATTTCCCCCTCTCTCTCCCTCCCTTCCTCCCATCTCCCACAACATGGACCCCAGCCCAAGGGGCCCTAGGCATGTGATATGCTAGCTAATGCTGAGAGGTATCTGTGTGTGTCCAACTTCGCTGGGACAGGACAAAGGCAGACAGAACAGTGTCTGCTTAGGGCTTTTTGGAGCTAATAGATCTATTTGGTAAAGTCCCTCCATTCTTTCCTTTGAAAAAGTTGTTTAAGAACACCTTGAACTAATGAGAGAGGCTTTTGTTTTATTGATGGGTTTATAAACACTGTGTTATCAGCCCCCTGCTGGCTCCCTCGCCTGTCAGGTTTGTAGACAGTATGAAAAAGAAGGGAGAGGGAAATTGAAAAGCTCAGTATCATCAACAGATGCGTGCACTGCACACTAGACCTGTGCGGGTAGGCAGCTATTTGATCTGGCTTTGGATCCGGCCGCTTTGGATGCCAGGGATCCAATCCGGAGTTCCGGACCAGGTTCCCACTTTGATCTGGCCGAAGCAGCTCCGAAGCTTCGGAGCCACCTCAGAGATCCAGCCATAGGGTATAATGGAGAATCAATTAAATATCTATAATTTTGTTTTTTGTCTGATTTGGATGAAACTTACAGGGGTAGTAGCCCCTGCTTAGAGCATGAAGCCTAACAATTTCCAATATGCATATGTCACGTATGCCTTTGGTTCACTTAAGGTACACTTACGTTTTCCTGTTTATATCTATGCCAGTAATATTCTCCTAGCATAGACAATTTCTACTGGCAAAAATGTTTTTGCTAGTGTAGCTTATACCTTTTTGGCAATTTAAGAGAGAAGTAATACTATATGAAAAGGACTTTTGGGCCAGCATAACTACATCAGAAGTTGAGTTTTTGCCAGCATACAAATGTCACAAAAATTGCTTTCCTAATCTCTATTGATTACCAGGTTGGCAAAAGTGTCTAGGAAAGATCCAGCCTTAAATCCCATTCTCACAAGTTACTTGGGTTCTTAGGAGTTTAAGGGTATGGACAGAGGAACGATTTACCATACAAAAAGAGGTCAGGGTTTCACTGTGCTCTAGCTGCTCCATACAATTGTTTATGTGCACTTTCTTAACCTTTAGTAAATGCAAGCTAAACTGTGGTACTATAGCCTTCAGTGAATGGTGGACTGCCATAATTCAGCTTCTACTTACTGACAGGGGAAAGGCATACACATTGGGAAATACTTGTGGAGTATGTCATGTCTGCTACATTCCTGTCCATCTTTATCCTGTGGTATATTGTATATAAGTCCATGCCAAATGGCCCTATCTACAGGTTAAGCTTACTATGCCCCAGAAAAGCATCCTCAAACATGCCACATTTTGTTTCAGGAGGTTAGTTGTGCAGTCTTCATGCTATCTTGTTCATGGCTTCATGCAACCAGAGCTATACTTTGTCTGGGCTCGGAAGTAGCCCGCCAGGAGTAATGCTGCCTGCTCGAAGAGGTTGCTCTGAACTGTTATGACCGGATCATGTAGGCATAGCCTAAGTCTCACTGATTTCCAATGGGGCTCAGGCTCCTAAGAAACATAGGTGATTTGTTGAAAATAAGACTTAGGCTCCTAAGTCACTTTGCAGCTTCTGAAAATGTTACCCGAACTGCTGCTGTCATCAATAACAAGCCTCTAGTGGCTCAACGGCAGGAACAGCAGACCAAGCTTGAATTCAGTGGCTGAAGAATTTTGTGCTAAGAATGGACATTTTGGTGTTCAGCATTTAACAAACAAAAAAATGCAAACTTCTAAAAAATGCGAAATTCTTTTGTATGAAGATATCTGGCGTGGTTTGGAGATAAGAAGGTGGTGCAAAGTGAAGGGACTGATTTACTAATGAGCTCTAATGTTCTACCTCTTTATAATTGACATCTGAGGATAGAAAACATTTCCTTGGACTGTTTTAGCTCCATATGAGTTGAGACATTTGAACTGGGACTGTGTAGGGTCTTTTGATGCACTCCAACTTACCTCTTTACTCCTGTCCCTCTGGCCTTAGGAAAGATTGATTATAGTGTGGTGGGAAGCAGATGGAAATCACAAAGAGAGAGAGGAGAAATGAAAGAAGGGGGGGAGAAAAAAAACATGAAACACTGTTTTCTTTCTGGTAGGACCTAGGCAAAGATAAATTGCTAATGATCTCACTTTCAAGCAATGCCAGTTTATTTGTATTGCCTCTGAACTGACCATTTAGCTGTAGGTGCTTACTTGCATTGAGGCCTAACACGTTGCTCTGTTCTGCCATATGAAGGAAGTTGCCCTGATGACACACATCCAGAATTTCCCAGGATATCTGAGAAAATGATCGGTGAGTTGAACTTCGGGTTAGAGTCTGATCTGAAGCCTAGTACAACCAGGGGAAAGAAGGTCATTGACTGCAGGGGGCTGTAATTTGGGGTCCAGAGTGCTTAAAGATAATAGTGCATATTTCTGGTTTACAGGTGAGTATAGTGCACAATGCTGTGGCTTTTATGGAAAAAAACCGAAGCAGGTCAGAGCCTAAAGAAATTCTGATAATTAACTGGAGCTTGACTACTCCATGAAACCAAAGTATGAGGAATGTAAAATAGCAAGGCCTTGGGAAGACTCCAAGAAAGCCTTGGTATGATATAGATTTGCCTTTCCTACATTTATAATACTTTCCTGGAGGTCACATCTCTTGTTTGCAGGAATGTGAGCGCGTCTCTTCAGCCAGTTCTTTTCCTTGCATTGCATTTGGAAGAGATGAAAGAGAGTGTTCTGGTTCAGGCACACACTTGGGTATCAAAATATCTGAGTTCAAGTCCAGGCTTTGAAAATGTGTTGATGTGCAGTCTTAGACAAGTCACTTTTCACTGTGCCACAGTTCTCCATCTGCAAAATTGGAAAAGGATTTCTTTCTTCCACCCATTGCCTGTTTAAATCTCCTCAGAGTAGCAGCTATCTGTTGCTATGTTTATAGGCAGTGCCAACCACTATGGGGCCTGGTTGTCAGGCCACTAGGTGCTGCTATTATTTATTATTTAATAAAATAATTGTATTATTTAATAGCACGTTAATAAAATAATAGCAGTACATAGCAGCCTACCTGAGAACAGGGCCCCGGTATGGTTGGCACTGCCCATACACATAGCAATAAATGGCTGCTACTCTGAGGAGATTTAAGCAAACTAAGCAAGCAATGGACCACAATAATAATAAAGGTGACACAAGCAAGGGCAAGCTGTAAAATTTCGGTCACTGCCAGGCTGCCAGTTACCTTTGTGGAATAAAAGAAGTACGAGGAGAAGCTGTAACCTCCCAAAAGCCCCCTATGCACCTTTCCAATCGATGACTCTTGACTGAGACTAGAGTCAACGCAGTAAATCCTACTACATAAGCCAGCTCTCCCACATGTTTCACTCCAGTAACTCATGGTCTGAAAGACTGGAGAATTTATGAAGCTGCTGCACATTCAGCAACTGGTCTTGTTAGGAGAATTTGGAAGCTACCCAGACATTTATCTAAGCAGCTTTGAAATGTTAAACTTTAAAACTCAAGCATTTAGTGTATGTCTGCACAGGTGGTTAAATGAAACTTTCCCCTCTGCCAAGCTATGAATCCCAAGTTTACCTCCAGACTACAAAAAAAGTCATAAAACTGAAGTTTATTCATGGTTTTCACAGCTTGTAAATCTAAGGAAATGAGACCACTCATTTTTCAGATGGGTACACAATGTATGCATAGCACAACATTTAGAAATGTAACTTGCTAATTTTAGATCTTGAGGCCTTAATATGTGGACAGAAGCCTCCTTTGACGTTGAGCCGTTTGATAGATGGTGTGGATTTTATGAACCAAATAGATCATGGGGTGTGAATATTTAAAAAAAATATATATATTGCTGGAGAGAGGTTCTCTAACAACAACAAAAAAGGATAACTCAAAATGGACCCAGATCACTTTCTGAAAGGCAGTTGACTTGTTGAAGACAAAAGATTTCTTGGACAAAACCCTACTTTTGGTTCTCAGAAATCTGTGGATAAGGAATCGCCTCTTGTAACTGAAAATACAGAGAAATGGGTGTGAACCAAAGACCATGATGTAAATGGCTCTGAGGTTAAAAGAAGCTGCCAGTTTGGTTTTGAAGCTAATGCCTATTTCTCTAAGGGGTCAAATCAGAACATCCCTAGCACTCTGTAAAAGTCTTGATACCCTTCTTTTTCCCCATGTTTTCTTCAGTTTACATGCCAAATGTCATCAGTGGCACCCTGCAATCATGACAGAATATAAATGTTTCTGCTCTTACAGATTAATCTAAAGCACAAATTTTCTGTTTAGGAATATGGGACTGGAAGAAACTTCTGCAGTCACCAATTCTAATCCCCTGCTGTCACAGGCCATGACATCATATAGTCAGATTTATGCCTATGCCCTGATCAAGCTCCATCCTAAAACCAGTGAGGATTTTTTGTCCCTCTCGCTGTTATTAAAAGACAGTTCCAGAATGCTGTTTGGAAGTCATCACCTGTCAGAGACAGGACCAGACCCTAGGCTGCTAAATAAAAGACCTGGTTAGATCTCAGCTGCAGAGGAAGAGAGAGAACCTAGTATGAAAGCAATCAAGAATTACTGAGGGAGGCTGTGAATGGAGATTTAGACAGCCTGCCAGGGAGGCGCTCTAACTATTGCACTTTACAGAAAGTGCCATGAGTTAGGGCACCACTGAACCCAACGGACATTTGCCTGTTGGGTGGGTGGGTGCTCAGAGTTTGCCTGCTCTGGCCCAAGCCAGCAGGCAGGGGCGCTCCAGCAACCTCCCAGGAGGTTGCTGGAACACACCCTAACCTTGCCCACCTTCATCAGTTGGCATTTTTTCCGCCACTACTCTTACTGTAGTTTTGGGGGAAGCTGGGCTGGGCCTGCATGGTGGGGTGCATTCCCTTCCCCCTGCCCCCCATGCAAACATCTTGACAATAGTAGCCAAGTGGCTGCTGTGCCTGCAGCTGGGGGTAGGGGGTGGGAATGGAGCCCCCCAGCCTTGTGGGCCCAGGCTTCCTCCCACCAAGACCCCTGCAGGGGTAGCTGAAGGACGGGGAACATGCAGCCGTTGTGCTTTGTTCTCCTGCAGATGTTCCAGCTCTGGGCGCAGCACCCATGAGTCTGCCATTGTCAGGGGCCTTGGGTGGGGGGAGGAATGGAGCCCCCCTGCCATGGCTACCCTTGCTGGGGTCTTATGGGCTGGGACCTCAAGGTGGGGGGGTTCTGTTCCCCCCCGCCTCAGCTCCAGGTATGGCAGCCATGAGCCTGTCATTGTAAAGAGCCTCAGGCAGGGGCAGGGCAGAAATGACCTCCCCCCACACCATGCAGGCCCAACCCAGCTCTCCCCAGGATCCCAGTAGAGGTAGCTGGGAGGCACGTGTGGCAGGGCTCTCCTCCCACCCCTCCACCCAGCTGCACCAGCAGGAGGCAGAGGGGCTGGGCTGGTACCCCCCCACATGAGTACCAGCCCAGCCCCACAAAAGCATGAGCTGTCGACAAAATTAACTCTTGCAGGGAACCTGTACACAGGGTCCCTCGGATGCTCTCACCTAAAGCTCCCCTGTCTGATGATACTACATCAGACGGGGGTTAATTTCTGTGCAATCGGCCATTTTAAAAGTTCTCTGCAGCCATGAATGTTTGTTTTATTATGACTAAGTGCTTTTGAGGGCCACATTGTGCAAAAACTGTAACTTCTGTACACCCCCCCTAAAGTAGCACCCCTTATGATCTTGATGCATTCATGATAACGCAACCTACTGCTTATTCATTAGGTTACACTCTCACTTGAATTTACTAACCTCCTCTTGATTTTACAAGATATAACAACCTGAGTCTTTTCATCTTTTTGTCCTTTTCTTTTTTTTTTTTTTTCTTCACCTGTACTACTCCTCATGTCATCTTCTGCTATCTTTCTCCCTCCTGTAAAGAATTGGGCTTCAGATATTTCATCTCTGTCTCTACAAACTCGGACTGTATGATGAAACCCCTTGTTATATTTTTAGCCCCACTGCACATAAATGGATAGGACAAGATCTGGCATGCATGCTTTTAGTGCATTTGACACCGGGATTTCATTTTATAACAGGTGAGACTGTAGTGAAGGTCAAAATGAACCTACAGGGGGGTGGAGAAAGGAAAGCACTTTTTAAAATTCTTCTCTTTTCTGCAGTTCAGATGCACTGATTGTAATCATGCTATCAGTCATGTTGATGGTATTCCAAGAAATATCTTGTGACCTTGTGTACATGAAACAAGGCACAGTTGGAGCTCAACAGGATTGGTTCCATCTTGTTTTAGAGGCTCTGAGGTCACTACAGCAGGTTCTGTCATCACTAGTGGAAACAGAGTCACTTGTTTGACACTGGGCCTTCCCCATGGCTACTGTCATAAATCATGTCATTTTTTACCACGATGGTTTCAGAGGTACATGGTCTAACTTCTCACTGAAGTCATGTTGAATTTGGCTCCTGCTGTTGGGATTGCTGCCTAGTCACTCTGGGCACCCCAATTTGCATTTCAGCTGCAGTAACGTGCCACCCATACTCTATAGAAACAATGCTTCACATTCTGGTATCATCTTCTGTTCACTTTTTTTCCTGCCAAAAGGAATGAATTCTTACCAGCTTTACGCAGGCCTTGTGTACAAATTTGGTATTGTTTCTGTATTGTTAGTGAAAAAAATGGAGGCATAGAGAGAAGAAACATCATGCAGAAAGACTGTGGTAGTATGTGGAATAATAATTGGATCTTTCAGATCCCAGTTTCTTGTTCTTGGCACTAGAGTTTGATTTCTCTCAGAAGTCAGTGACTGGATTATGGAAAGAAGGTTCTTGATGGGCTAAATCCACCTCAGTGGTCATTGATTGGTTAGTGGAAGAATCAGATGGTCCTCAGGATATAAAACTACCAATTTTAATTAACGTCTTATTTTTAATTACAATAATTTATCTTAGGCAAACACATTCTTCCCCATTTGCACCTCTGAAAGAGGGCAGCTTAATAAAATGGCTGCAGACTTCTTTTAAATAAGTGACCTCCTGCTTGTATTTCTTCCTGGCAATGCTAAGCCCTCCAAAGTGTTAAGTAAATCTGTCAACGTGGTTATTAGTTGCATCTCTGTCTAAACAGCATGTCATGATTATTGCATTACATAGACAGTGATCCTCCTCTGTGATTTGAGGGTAAAAAACTGGATGTAAACTTTCCTCCTAATAAATGTGTCCACATTTATCATCACTTACTGTCTTTTGAAAATGACAGATTGTTTTTCCAAGTGATTCTGCAGCAGTGGGAAGACTTCTGCAGTTTTGACTCATCATGCTTTTTCCCAAGTGCTGTCATTTTATTTTTCCTGTATTTATGTAAAATTGTTCTTAGTTTGTGTTTGGCTTCCAGATCTGATCACATTCAGAAGTTCTTTAAATAGGAAAAAAATCCTTGTTTCCTCCTTAATGTGTAAAATATTTTTTGTTTCATCCAATTTCATGCTGATGGAAGATGCCAAACTGAAACCTCTCCAGACCTTGAGTCTTTTTTTTTTTTTATCAAACTTATTTTGTCAGTTTTTCCTTTTTTGTTCTTTATTGTGTTAGTGGAGTAAGATGCATGCTCTTGTTATAATTGAGGAAATGATGATGAGAGGGTAATGTGGACTGTTGCACAATGATCATTTATACCTGCATGTAAGCAGGTTACCTAGCTTGCTGGCTTCTGCAAATGAGCTCTGTTCTAGGCAGGGCTTCTCAGCCAATCCTCTCAAAAAACCCTGGGTGTAGGCTTCATGCTAGATCATGGGTGGCCAGGTCTGGGGCTTCTTGGGTAACTGAGGTCAGGAGGAGCAGGCAGAATCCAGGGGCAAGCCAGATTAGGAAGCCAAGAGGTCAGTCCAAGAGAAGAGTCTAGGAACAAGCCAAGTCAAAAAGCCAGGAGATCAAGCAGAGCAGAGTTGGAGAGCAAGCTGGGTTAGGAAGATGGGGGATCAAGCAGAGCAAAGTCAGAAAGCACAAGCCATAGGGAAGAGAAAAGCAGTCTAGTGCTGGGTTGAGCCCTGCTGCCCAGACATCTTCTGTTCCTGCTCAGGAGCTGCTTTGGGGATGTGAAGGGTCAGTTGACCCCAACTGGCCACCTGAAGGCAGGCAGTGGGCAGAGAGCTAAGCCCTGATGAAGGCATCAGGTCAGTCTAGGTGGTCAGCTGTGGAGTGGCAAGCCAGGATGAATGTCTGTGTTGGCCAGGTCGAGGCCCCAGGTCTGAGGCTGTGGCTTGACAGTAGGCAGCAAACACGCCAACAGATAGTCAAATAAAACAAACCCCTTCTGCCCTGTCCCAGAGGAATAACCCTTTGTCTCTGGCTGCCAGCATAGCAGCATGGTCCACTTGTAGCAAGCAGTTGTATTCACAGCCTGCTTACTCTTCTGAGAACCTTTTAAAGCTCCTAGTAGGACATCCCTACCTAGCCAAATGCCCTGCAGTTGGTCTCTCTCAATGGGCTGACTGCTCCCTCTTAAAGGAGCACACTCTACTGTTACACTGTATCATACTGTTCTCTTTTCTGAATTAATAAATGTATGGCTTTCTGATTCTCTGTTTTCCTTCAGGTGTAGGCATTTATCTAGTCTTCAGGTGCAGACTAGATGCAAAGCACTGCTTGATAGAAGTATTGTTGATTGTCATGTTGCGCTAGTGTTTCTTGTTTATACTCTGATGCTACAAATGGCCCGTGAGCTGAATATATGCCTCCTTTAAGATTGTAGTGTAAGTGAAAATCAGGCCTAGTATGTGAAAGATTAATGCAGTGTTGCATTCCTATCATACTATAGAATCAGAAAGATGAGAAGCACAAAGATGCAATTATTTGGTATCACACTTCATAGTAGCCTCTGAGCATCAGGGGTGCCTGTACATGAGCTGGGAGGCTGCAGACTTGATTGATCAAGTAATTACCATGCTCTAGCCAGCCTCTGTGTCTTGTGTATCAGTGTCCCCCTGCTTCAAAATGATGACAGGGCACTTTAACAAAAGCTCATTTGACAAGCTTTAGATAAAGCACCCCTGCTGGCATTTTGAAGCACAGGGACACTGATACACAAAACGTTCTGGCTGCTTTAATTAAAGCGGCTTTCAGAGAATATTTATATTTAGCTCCGTTTTGTGTGGAGTATCTATAAACTGGCCCTTGGCAGACATTATATGAGAGCATTAATAATGGGTTTCCTTGTGAATAGAACTGGAAATCTCACAGTATACTCATTAGCAAGGTTTTTCTTACACAAGGCCTTACAGCAAAAATGTCTTTCTGTCACAAATTCCTTCTATACAATCTATTAGTCCCTTCCCTCTGCAGTAAAGAAACATCCCTACCTCCCAAACTAATGGTCAAAACATTTTCTATTCCCCTTTCCTCAACTCCAAGTTATCCATTTATCCCACAGTGAAGATATTTCACAAGCATGAGAACATTATACTATTTCATTTTCTTACCAGGCGCTGCAGGTTTTGCAATGGAAACTGGCAAGGACATTTACAAAAATGATTTTTTTTAAATCTGTGACCATCTCAGAACTGAAATCTGATGCATTTGCTGAGATGGTCAAGATTTTTAAGCAACACCACAATAGACTTTGAGAGAGAGTTTTGCTGAGGATTATTTTGGCAGCAGTAAACTGGATTGGAGAGGCAATGTATCCAAGTTGTTAGGAAAGAATATACCACAATCAGGTATTTAATGGAAGTGGTTTTCTCATAAAGGTGTTGCATGATTATTCTCAGCACATTTAAGAATGCTTTGGGGTGACCAGGGTGCTGCTTAATAAGCATAGTCTGTGTTAAAAGTTTTTTTCTAAAAAATATAGACAGGGGGTTGGCAAGTGGTTGAGAGAACATGTAGCCTGCAGCAGCCTTCTGAAATCACCAAACAAAAGGCAAGATCCAGAAAAGGACTTAGACTCCTAACAGAGGACTTAAGTAGACTTTATACTTAGGGGGATCTGAAAACCCTTGTTCAGATATTATCTAAAGTTGGAGGCACCTAAATGCAATAGAGGTCTCTTTGTTTTACCTGATCATTCCCTAAGTCCCGACAGCTCTGCCTCTTGTGCAAGTCCAGAAGTACTGATTTGAATAGATAGGATCCTAACCCCTGCCTAAACCAATAAGATCCATTAAATAAGTGGTTAAGTGCCCAATTTGCTGAGGATCCTGAACTAGAAAGTGGCTCATCCAGAAGCATTCACCCAGGAAGTGGGAGACCTGTGTTCTAGGCCTTCCTCAACCTAAGGGGATTCAAAATCATGTCTACAGCTGAGGAAAGTGCCCTCATGACCATGCTATAGCCTGTTGTTGGTGGAGACATCCATATTAGGAAGTGTGTAGTGGATGATGGTTTTTTGTAATCTTCTGCTGATGGAATCGGGTTACCATGGAAAACTTTCGTCAGATTTAAAAGCAAAAAGTAAGTTTCCAGCTATGCTAATTGATCAAAGAGTTTCCAAAACACGAACACAAGACCCGACAACACTAGAAGGCAAATGACGAGAACCTCAAATTTATTATTTTATTTTGTGATTTTTTTAAACTAATTTTGTAAATTTTTGGTATATTTCATAGAGGTTTTAAGTCTTTAGGGTTGCCAGTAGGGGTATGCAAAATGGGTCCTATTCGATTTGGATTCAGCCCAGATCGAGGACAGTGATTCGTTTTGTTGATTTGGATCACTATCCCTGATTCAATTCGGCTGAATCCAAATCTGAAGATTCAATGCTGATTCAGAGAATCAGCAATTCAGACACAGACACAACTTTAGAAGGGTCTTTTTTTTACATACCTTGAGGTAGCTGGTGCAGCTCAGTATCGTTTCAATGCTGGGGCAGATGGAGCATCCCATCAGAGTGCGGGAGGGCCCCTGCATGCTCGGTGGTGAACCTGGAAGTGGATGGAAGTACTTACGGTCTACTTCTGGGTCCGCTGGGGAGCATGCCCTCCCCCCAGTCCTCCCGGCTTGGCAATCAGCTGCAGGGGGACCACTTCTGGATCTGCTGCCGAGTGTGCTGGGGAGCCCCGCATGGTTTTGTGGGACACTCCATCTGCCCCAGCATCACAGCATTCATGAGCTGCCTGGTACCTAGAGGTATGTAGAAAAAACATTAAACATTTCAGCATTATGTCTGAAACTCTGAATCTTTCCAAATCTCTCCAAGTTGATTTGGAGGGTTCCAATTCAATTCAGAGAAATTAAAGGGTCCTCTGATTCAATTCGGATTTGGAGATTTGGCCAAATCTCCACCGAATTGAATCAGGGACTGAAGCTCCGCGCAGCCCTAGTTGCCAGTACTATTGTGAGCTGTGTTAGGACACAGCTTTTTCATTTATTTCAAATTGCTGTGAAGAGCCATACAAAATTATGGCATTATATACATGTTTAATGATCATACAGAGCATGGAAGTATATACTGTGTGCAAGGGACAGATGTCCCCATGCAAATCCATCATCTGTAAGAAAGAAGAATATAGCTGTATAAAATGACAGCAGTGAGCAGCATTAAAATATGATAGGCAGATGGATGTTAAATTAACAGTTGTAAATGGCACATATGGCAATACTAGGAAGAAAGGTAATTTATTTTACTTTAGTTTTATTGTAATGTTTTTTAAATAGGTAGAGTGCTTGATGCTCTAGCGGCAGAACCATCTCTGATCAGCATGATGATTGACTGACAGTGCCATCATTTCATGATGCCAGAATATCAAATATAGCGTTTTGTGCCTGAAAAGCTATTAGGAAGTAAGGAACTGATAGGAAAAAAGAGTTTTGTGATCCTGGAGCCTAGTCCCTGGCATGCAAAGAAAAGTCCAACCTTCTCCTTCCTCACCTAGGGCTCTCTCCTACAGTAGATGGACATAGTCAGAAGAAGCTTCTATGGGTAGGACTGGTTCTCCAAGAACTTAAAGACACCATTACAAAATAAAAGAAATGTGGAATTTGGATCAAAAACTCATTTATCTTGTTTATTAAGACTGATCAAGTCAATCATGGTACATAAATGCTCAGGAAAGTGTTACTTTTTAAAAGACTGTGGTTCAATTTTGCAGGCCCTTCTTTGTGCTGTATAATTCTCAGACAAGAAAGCCACGATTCTGAACAGTCCATCTTAGACAGAAGACCCTGATGCCTGGTAAATACAAAAGGCTAGACATTTTATTTCGTGAGAACTTCCAGCCTTTTAAGAACCAAAAGTATACATTTCTAAATTTCTCTCAGAATAGAAAATAAAAAAGGAAATAATTTTGAAATCAAAACAGTTAATTTTAGGGTTTTTTAAACAGAATTTAGCTTGGGAGTAACAGCAGGTTAGTTCCACGTTTTCTAGCTCAGGGGAGCATCCCAGGATTTCTAAATTCTCAACTCTTTATCATGAGAGAAAATTTGGGACAAAAAATAGAAATCTGAAACTAATAAACCAGTCCCTCCCCGCCCCCCCAAAAAAACAAATTAGATCTTGTCAGTCAAGTACTTTATTTTGATAATTTTAAAACATTTCATATCAATGTTGTCTTTTAACTTACATTCAGTATACATTGACTGTGGGTTTTTTGTTTTTGTTTTTAATGACAAGTCATTTCAATTAAGGGGAAAAAACGCAAAGCTTTTCTCTTTGAAAGTATCAAAACATCGGTTTTGTCAAATTCGGAACTCTTTGCATATTTTTTTTTTAATCAGGGTATTCCTTGGAATTATCTTTTCTCCCAGGCTGTATGGGTTTTTTGATGAGATTTTCTTGGAAAATTCTTAACCAGTTCTGTCGATCAGGTCATGAGAGGATTGCCTCCCTCTTGTGCTGAAGTAAAGAATACGTGACTAATCAGGAGATTGTCCTTGCAGCAATAATTAGATATTGTAAAACTGATTTTCCACAGCTGTTATTTTATTATATTTCATTGCTAGCTCCCCTCAAATACAAATAAAGTTACGCCTCTGAGGAAGCCTAGGCTGTACTGAGCTGGCATCAGACCACGGTGAAATTAATGATCCAGTGTCACTATGATCAGCTCCACTGTGTTTCTGGGTTTGCTAAAGCTGTGTATGTCCCAGTGCCAACTTCTTTGGCTTAGCTACAAGCACTTAGCAAATCTTGACAGAAACAATATATTTTTGAAGATTTACATTCATGCACTATTAAGTCTTTCCTTCCAAGAGAAGAAAATACTAAGGGATCCGGGTAAGGGCCAGATGCAAATATCAGCTTCACAGCTCACACATCACTGCATTTCAGAAAATCTGAGCCAGGGGAGACTTCCACAGAAGTGGAGTATCTTACGTTTTCACCCAAGATATGAAATCTTGCTCTGAAATATTCAGACACTCCTGTCAGGTCCTTGTCCTCCTGAATTCTGTGAACTGCATGCTGAATTCAGAGATCATGGGAGTAAATGTTGGAAAGGAGTCCGATGTATCAATCCCCCTACAGAAGCAGGACATAGCACTGTATCCATTTTGAATAGGCAGATTTCCTAGACACAGCAAATATATGTTCCTTGTAAGCTAGGTGTTAATGATTCATGGATTCATAGATTGTCAGGGGCTGGAAGGGACCTTGCAGGTCATCAGGTCCAGCCCCCCTCCCACCTGCTCTAGGCAGGAAGACAACTGGAGTTAGGTGACCCCAGCAAGGTGACTGTCCAGTCTCCTCTTGAAAACCTCCAGGGTAGATGATTGCACCACCTCTGGAGGGAGTTTATTGCCCAGTCTGGACACCCTAACTGTGAAGCAGGTTTTCCTGGTGTTAAGCCTGAAGTGGCCTTCCAGGAGTTTGTATCCATTTGGTCCTGGTCTTCCCCAGGGGTGCCCTAGTGAACAGTTGTTCACTGAGCTCCGTGATGCACTCCTCTCATATAGCAGTAAGCCGCCATCAAGTCCCCTCTCAACCTTCTCTTCTTTAGGCAAAAGGAAAGATTCAAAGGAAAAGATATGCGTTTCTCTACATTCTGTTTTCCTAACCTTGTTCGTTACGTCCGCCCGAGCTTCCAGCTTGTTAGGGTTAAATTGAAGTACACGAGCAAAATCTTGACTCCGCTAAAGTCAGTGACAAATTTCCCACCAGTTCCTGGAGGGCCAGGATTTCCCTAAGCTAGGTACAGACATATAAAAAGCCCGGGGCAAAAAAGTTATTCAGTTTTCTCTTAGCAGTATAGTCTAAATTGGTGAGCAGAATACACATTTGCCCTTTGAGGGGACAAGGGAGGAAGCAAATCTAAACTGGGTTCTGCCATTCTTAAACCAGTCTGTGTGTGCTCAACTTCTGTTCTGTTAGAGGTATAGACTGGTTTCTGATCGCTTATACCTGAAAAAGTGAAATGCCTGTACCTGGCCATTGTGTCTCCAATAAACAGTGCTCACTATCTAGTTCTAATTGTGGGATATCAGACACGCGCTGAGGGTGTGCCTGCTGTTTCCAGTATCAGGGAGCTTGTGTCTGGCAAAGGCTGTACCTGAAGTCTAGTACTAGCCTTGTTTCGGTTGCTTCTGTAGAAGGGTACACTGTTGAGTTTTCTTGTTTTCTAGAGTGTTTTGTTATACCGAGGTACTGCACCAACATTAATGTATTAACATGGCATGAAGATGGTAATGGCTTCACTCTGGTTCAGCAGGCCATCATCACTTTAATATGGTGTTTCATATCAATATAGGAACTGCTGCAAAAGTACAGGCCAAAGCTCCATTTCTTCCTGTCTCTGTGGTTACCTGGGAGCCAACAAACATGTTGTTATTAGGCTGTTAAAGTTATGAAGAAGGAATTCATTCCTGATCCCTACTTGTACCATGAAACATGAAAGCTATTGCTTTGCTGCTTCGTTTCAGTTAGCGTCATAATGAATTCTCTGTTTTTTAAAGCATGCGGTCCTCCTTTTTTGAAATTCCTTTAAAGATATTTGCCTCAATTACATACCCTGTTGCGATGTGTCAGCAGGTTAGTTAGATGCTGCTTTAGAAAATATCTTTCAATTGTTTAAAACTATTTACCTTTAAAATATTATTTTATGAAGCAAATTTGCTCAGTGCCATACTTTACCTGGGCAGAACCTAACACAGATTAGTGAATGAACTTGAAAAAAAAAGTTGTAATATATATTATTAAAACTGCTGCTTTTTTGTGTTGTTCCACCTAAGAAGTCCTCCAGAATAATTTTTTGCATATTTGATGCTTTTATGAAGATAATTTGGGTACTGAAAATAGTTGCTACTTTGCTTTGGGAAGTTTTCCAGAGGATGAATTTGGCACTAAGATGCTTATCAAACCCCTGCAGGTATATCCCCAGCAGTATTCTACTGCCCAAATATTTTAGCATAAATGACATAGGAACCTAGAATTAGTGCGTTTATAGTGAAGAAGCAAAATCGAGTACAAAAAGCTTGATTTTAATGTTGTCCTGGTAATTCCAGCAGGCCAAATATTCTGCTCTTCCAGAAGGTGCCATTTCACTGACTTCAATGGGGTTTTATCCTTTTATACCATGAATGAAGTTACTTCTTGTTGATTCTGATGTCAACTGGATCCCAACCAGATGTAGTGAAAGTGTGCAAGTAGAAAAGTAGCTTGCTGAGAGAGAGCTGTGCTTACGTGCATGCATCTACAGCTGGGGGAAACTTCCAATACTGATTTCAGTGAAGCTGCACTGATTTACACCAGCTAAGGGAATAGTCCATAAAGTGAATTCAGGCATAAGAAATGGATTTGATCGTTCATATCCTGGGACTGTGTTACTCTGGTACCGGTGCATATCTAAAGAGTGCTGGAATAGAGATTTGCAAGAGTACTTTGAAAACACTGACACTGCAGCTGTGGCGTTTAATGAGGCCACATTAAATTTATTTCACCTAGCATTAAGGACATGTCCAGCAGCCTGAGTTCTCTTTTCTCTCTTCGCGTTGTCGATGTTCCAGTGTTTCTGCCCCAGCCATTTCTGTGGAAACCAGCTTCTCCCAAAGTCAGGCCTAGCACTGAGAGAAAACCACAAACATCTGCAATTGCGGGTGAGGGAATCTGAACGTGGGATATTCAGTTATCAGGGGCAGAGGGGCAATGATGAAAATTTGAGGTTGGGTGTGTAATGAAAATATTCTGAACCTTCTGAGATTCAGACTATTTCAGCCGTCTTTAGCTTTTATACATCACACAGTGTAACTAAAACTACCACAAAGACATGCCCAGAAATCTGAAAATATATTACTCCAGACCTCTTTTAATGGCTCCTTAATCCCAGCCATCAACTCCCATTTGCTAGTCTCATTTTTTTTTTTTTATGCTTTTAGGAAAATTCTGGGGAAATAGGTTGGGTCTTCAGGTTTTTCAAATCTAGATTCTGGCCACTCACAAATGGAAATGAATTTCAGAGCTTGCCAAGAAAGCAACATTTCCCCAGCAGTATTCCACTGCCCAAATATTTTAGCATAAATGACATACAAATCTAGAGTATGTTATAGTGAAGAAGCAAAATAAAGTAATCCAGCAAATCTCCTGTTTATACTGAGAAGGAGCGGCTCTCTTAAATATCTCAGGTGACGCGAATTGACATGGAGATATAGATAATCTCTCAGGAAGCCAGGACATAAATGTATGTGGCATATTCCTTTCACATAAAGGAATTAGATTTATATCTGCTAAATAGCCATCTTGCAAGACTGTGCAGGTTGTGCGTGCGATTTGTACAACACTTATGATCCACCTTCAGTACCGTGTCAACCTTTTCTGTAGGCATAAGTAGGACTGGAGAAATGCCTGCTGCTCATGGGGAATCACTGAGCAGGAGGAAATGTTACTCTCATAGCACAGTGGGCATTCTTTAATTCCCAACCTAGTACCATGTTCTTGAAATATTTGTCTGGTGGAGCTAACTTACCTTATTCACCCGTGGACACTTAAAAAACAGAAAGCATGTGCTGGAGGGTTTAGTCCTTAAAATGAACATAATCTCTCTCCTATGCACTGAAACAAATGGAGCTGTGTGTAAGAGCACAAAGTTACAGTGCCTTCTAGGAAACCTGCCCAATCAAACACTTTTCCATCCATAAAGAGCTCTATGGTCAATGCCCAGTGGTGACAAATACAACAAATATTAATGAAGCAGAATGACCTCGTGTTGTCATACTGCTTTATCATGATGAAACCTGTATATAAAAATGCCAGGAGGTGTGAATGGCATTATGCCTTTGTAACCCATTACATTCTGGTACATAAGGACAAAAAAAAAATTGCACTATAATGATGCAAAATTAAGAGGACATTTTCCCTCTCTTCCTTCATTGTTATTAAGAGTAATCAGTTCAATTAGAGCCTTGTGCTTTTCTTTTTTATTTCTCAGATCCTCATTCATATTTTTCCCCATGCTGGGTTTTCCATGCTGTTGTCAAGAGATCTGTAGAAACTTTCTTCCCCCCACCCATCAAATCCAACAAAACAATCAAGACAGCATAAGTGTCTGCTAAAACAGCAGGGAATGGGAGATGGGGATAGGGGGAGTTTCATGCCTGGTGTGCTTAAGTAGTTCATAAGTGGGGCACAGGCCTTGAAAAGACCCTCTGCATGGGGGTGAATTACAACGTGTCTTAGTTAACCAGAGGCAAGTGAAAAGAGTTTCCAACAGAGATTATGTCAATGGGGAAACTGATTCCTGCAGCCCAAATGA
The DNA here is from genome assembly GCF_052110815.1 of Crocodylus siamensis. Taxonomy (NCBI): domain Eukaryota; kingdom Metazoa; phylum Chordata; order Crocodylia; family Crocodylidae; genus Crocodylus; species Crocodylus siamensis. The sequence goes on along the minus strand of NC_143405.1, from coordinate 14,094,946 downwards.
AGGGTTGTCCTTTTACTTATACCTCTGTGAGTACATTGTCTCCTGATTTACCTGAGCCGCAAGCCAATAGAGATCTTCATTGTAACCCTTCAGGGAGAAGCATTTTTTTGCCCTAAAACACCCAATCCTGGAAATCCAAAGAGGAGATTTTGTCTGAGAAAGCACTGTACCATGGGAGACCCATGTCATCAGTGCAGTGCAAGTGCCAGCACTACAAGGCAGTCCTATGTATACCCCCTGGATGAGGTGAAGGAGAGAGTATTTTTAAAATGACAGCAGTATATTAAATCTTTATTTTATTTTTTAAAGAAATACATATTTACATTTCCAATCTTTGTAAAACCACATGAAGTTGTAATCATCATAAATGGTTTAACAAAGCCCTTGTATTTAAGGTGCAATGCAGTCATTTCAACAGGAATCTGGCCAAAACTGTTACATCAGCATTAATTTTTTAAATGAACCAATACAGTTCTTGCTTCTCAGCAACCTTTCTCCTCTTGGCTAGTAGGGCAGTGTTGGTGTCCAGCGAAGAGATGTATTTGGCTTAACATTTAACAGAATGATGAAACCAATCAAGCTTCCTGTATGTCAGAAGGAACATTCAAGAAAGTTTTATCTTCACAGACTCCCTTTGGTTCGCACCTGATGCTGTGGTCTGCTCTACCCAAATCAATAGGACTTTTGCATGAGTAAGAATGTCCAGATTCCCTTTCCCCTCCCTTCCCTTAGGGGATTAGTTACTTATATACTGAACTGGAAACAAGGCATGGGAGAGGGAAGGTAGCTTCGAGGGTACTGACACGTGTAGCTCCCGGTTGTAACTTGTGGCACATCACAAGATGCACCATGAGTTACAGCAACCTCCCCCACCCACTCATCAGCCATTCCCCTAGTCCTGCCCCACACCCCAGCCTAGCTCCTGTGCTGTCTTTGGGATGGGAAGGGGGAGAAGAGGTAGGAGGGAGCTTGGGCTGGGCTTTGCCCAGCCTGCACTGGAGGGTGGGGTGGGTAGACTGGAACCCCCCACCTCAGTGGGGCTCTAATTCACCCACCCCACCCTCCAGCACAGGCTGGACAAACCCCAGCCCAAGCTCCCTCCCCTCTTTCTCTCCCTCCTATTCTGAAGACAGTACTCAGGGCAGGGCTGGGCTGATGCAGCCTAGCCTTGCTCCTGGCAGGAACTGCCAGAAGTTAATGGAGTTGCTGCACTTCAGAGCACCTTCATCTGAACCATCAGGTACTGAGGGTTAATTTGTTATGTGACTGGGCAATTTTAAAGTACTCTGCAGCCATGCACTTCTGTCAGGGCACAGCTGTACAGCACTTTCAGGAAGCCGATCATGCAACAAAACATCACTTTTGTCAGCACTCTGAGTCAGCTTCTGCTGCTCTGATCTAGTCAAAGGCTATTTTGGCCCCTTATGTAATTTAAACAACCTATTGTCTGCTCTGAATTGCTTACGCTGTTACATTCCCTTAGGGATCACCCTAGCAGTGGACCAGTGAGTGTGCCATATGCTTTGCCTCTGTCCAGTCCCACCTTAAGATTAGTTTTTCCCTGTCCTCATTATACTACTTATGTCCAGAAGGTAGCAGGTGGTATAGAGAATAGATCTTTAAAATGAGCTTTAGAGATGGGTGAAGTAGATGCCTTATGGAACAACTCAGGGAGGTTGCATCATTCTTGGCATAGGTAAGAGAGAGCTTTATCTATACTGATAGAAATGAAAAGCTGCTGAGGATTCCTTTTGGCTCCAGTCAGAAGATGACAATGCTTATGCGATTCTGTAGCTTGTTTGAATCTAGTTTTGGTTTCTGATATAGGCTGGGAATCTCCTTAGAGGCAGTCTGTCATTATGCTTTGTTACACGATGCGGGGAGTATGGTAAGTGCTGTCCAGAGAAGGTCTCTGCTAAAAAAAAAAAAAAAAAAAAAAAAAAAATCCTAATATGTTTCCAAACCTCAAACAATTTGAATCTGAGTCCATAATTTGTGTGAAGGCTGTGGTTGGTATTGTATATAATCTGAGCTGTCTCAGTCCATCCCTTTTCTTAACATGGTTCAATATATGTACGTGTGTGTATATGTATACATATACATATATATCCTAACTTGCTGAACATCAGGATGGGTTACAGGATTGAGCTTCATAACTGCGTCAGCCTGACAAAAAAAAAATTGATCCTAAGCACAATACCTGTTCATTTTTCCTTTGCCATGAATAACGGATGATTATAATGAACAAGCTTCATCCTTTAAAAGAAAAGTATCCATGATGAAAGGGTGTAAACAATTTTTTCAAAGCCAATTAGAATGAAGGTGCCAAGTTCATCAGAGGTTGTACAGACTAATGAATTGTGTTGCACTAGAACCAGTTCTATTTCTAAATGGCATAACAGAAAACATCAGTCACACTCACAGTTTTTTAGGGTAAGCAAGGAGGTAGGCTGCCTGCTTAGGAAGCAACCCACTAAAGTTAGGAGAAACAGGAGACTGGAGAGGCTGGAACAGTTAGTCAGTGGCTACTTGCATTTCTTAACCTGTCCAAAGAGAGAGAAAAACTAGTATTGTCCTTTATGGGCATGTCCACACATGCAAGCACATGCACTTGCAGCAGCTCAAATAGAAGTGGTGCAAATTTGAGCCAGGGATTTTTGCCTCAGCACATGTGCTTGGACATGCACTTTGCTGAGGAGCAAATTGTGCCACTTGGGCCAAAATAACCCTGCCTGGCTCCTCCCAGATCTGCAGCAAGGGGGAGCTAGAGCCCAGAGCCAGCACCTGTGCTGTCCCCAGCAGTATAAAAAGCCACCCTAGCAAGTAGCTCAGGGCTACTAGCTCTCAGGAGCTTCTGGGGCCCAGCCAATTGGTACCTGGGGACACTACCTCTTGTGCCAGCTGGACTGCTGAAGCAGCCTTGAGGGTTCCCTTTACCTTTGACCCATTGCAGCAGTCTGGCAGTGGGGGCTGCTGCCTGGCTGTGACCTGCCCACCTGCCAGACCCAGATGGGGACTGCACAGCCAGTAGAGGCATGTGCTTCTCTGGGCCAGCTGCCAGTAGGCTCTGGCTTCATTGTTGGCCTCTGTACATCACTACTGCCACATGTACCCCCTGCCCAGCCATCTGGGCAGCTATCGCCCGGGGGATGTTCTGGGTGTGGTGGCCTGCTTTTAACTGTCAAAGCATGTCCTCCTAGCACTATCTGGCCAGGAGGTCAGCCACAGCCAGCTGGGTTCAAAGTGCGAGCTCTGAGCAGGCAGGGTCCTGCCACTGGCCTCCCTAGCAGGAATTCTGGTGTTCCCTATTAGAAAACTGAAAAAGCCCTGATAAAAATATCCCAAACTCACTCTGTGAAATACTCTCAAATCCATGTTCCTCCACAAGTAAAACAAAAGACCACTATAAAGAGAGAGAGAGAGAAAGAGTGAGACAGACAGTTATCAGTTGGACAATGTTTAATTGATATAGCTACAGTGTTAAAGCAAGTCTCTTATCATACTAATAAAGTGAACTCTAAATCCATGTTCCATGTTTCATGAATTCATGAATAGATGAATATATATTTTTCTGCCCTCCCACAGGGCCTAGGGCCCCCACACAGGGATTACGGTCCCCCCAACAGGGGATTCAGCCTCCACATGGCTATGGACCCCCAATAGGGGCTACCTCCCCCCAACAGGGACTACCACCCCCCCCGCAAGGCCCTGTTGCTGCTCCACCTGGTCCCATCCCCTACCAGCTGCTGCTGCTGCCCCACCCAGCCCCACCCTCACTCCCCCAGACCCCCCAATGGCTGCCCCACCTGACCCCACCCCCACTTGCACCCCTAAACCCCCAGGCCTTCCCCTGCAACCCAGGCACCATCACTTTAAAGAAAAAAAAAAAAGAAAAAGTCTTTACTTACCCTAGAAGTAGGGGTGGGGGGCTCCAGGGACTCGCAGCAGAGCCCCCCTGGGCAGCACAGAGCAGCAGGGGACAGAAGGGCCTGGGCTGGGGCCATCCCTCTGCCCCACAGTGTGCAGGCGGGGCCCCAGTGATACAGATGGCAGCCAGACTGCCAGTAAGTGCCGGGGCTTGGTGTTTCATTTTTTTTAAACTATGGAGATGCTGGGGGTGAGGCATGGATCGGGGGCCTCAGTGGGGGGAGGGGCTGGACAGGGAAGTGATCGGGGGGGTGGGGGGAAGGCGGGGGAGGGCTCAGCAGGAAAGTGATCTGGGGGGAGGTGGGTGGTGGGACTGGTCAGGGAAGCGACCGGGGGGGAGGCAGGTGGGGGGAGGGGCTGGGCAGGGAAGTGATTGGGGGGGTTGAGGGGAGAGGCAGGGGGAGGGGTCAGGCAGGAAAGTGATTTGGGAGTTGGGGGACAGGTGACGGATGGGGCTGGGCAGGGAAGTGATTGGGGGCCTGGGGGGGACTGGCAGGGCAGGGGAGGGGTCGGGGGGGCTGGGGTACTGGGCGGGGCCAGTGGGGGTCCCCCCATAGTTCCCTCCCCCTTACTTCAGCCCCCTCTCCCCCTTACTTGCTAGCACTAGAGCCCTGGTGCTGAACATGCGGCCTGACAGGCCGTGCGTTTCAGCACCAGGGCGAGGGCCAACCACAGAGATGCTCTGACAACCAGAGTGTCACCGTGAGGGACCCAGCCTCCAGTTGCCTCAGGGCATGGTCTGGGACCATGCCCTGTCTTGCTTTTTTAATCTCTGCTTTTTTTAGACCCCTGGATATCCAGGTGTCTAATTTTCTCCCTGCACTGCAAGTTTGCAGCACGGGGAACATTTTTTTGGTCTTGTGCATGCCTCTTGCCCTGCCTCAAAGGGGTTTGAGATGGGGCAAGAGAAACATGCACTCTCATCTGGACATGCCCTATGTGCTTATCCCAGAAATTTACTTCCAGGAACATAGTATCTTCTGTCTTCCCCTTATTGTGCCCAGTCCTGCAAGCCTTATACACACCTAAGGAGTCCCCATCAAAGTCAACTGGTCAAAGTACCGATTTGCAAAACCAGGTGTTCCCTGTTGACTTGTGCAGCAGGCAGGATAGCAAAAAGAAACAAAAAGTGCAAAAAGGACTGAACTAATCACAGTCCAGATGTCCAACCCTCCCTCCCCCCAGCACTGCTCAATCACCTCCTTCCAGCAGTCATACTAGAGGGGAAAGGACTCTTAGAATCAAAAGAGAGAAAAGGAAAGGCCAGATTCCCTTCCCACCCACTATAGCTTGTGGCCTCTTTCTTGCCTGGAGTCCCATAATAAATTATAAAGACAGCTCTGTTGTTCTAGGCATAGCAGAGAGGTTAATGAGATATATCATCAAGATTGACAGCCTCTCTTGACAACCTTCAGTATGTCTCTTTGATGCTCTCCCTACAATAGTTTCCAAGGTAGTAAATTATCCCCAGACATGAATCCTTCACTGGGAAATAAAGCTGCTATTTGCACTTACCAATTCTAAATGCAGAAAGAAGCAATTTTAGATGATACACTTATCAGGCTCAGCTCAAGAAATAATTCAGGCTTCCAAGAAAGATACCACTTAGGCAGTTTTATTGCTCTAAATGGGATTAAAATTCACTAACTTTTTTATTGAAGCAGCAAGATCCCTGAACATGCTCCGATCAGTAATATTAGATTCTGTGCCCTGTCTAAACTGCTGTGTTCATGACTTCAGCATAGATCTTTTGAAGGGAACCCAGTGCATACTTGAACAAAAGTGAACAACTGTCTGGGGAATAAATATACCTGGCACTGTTGTTTCTCTGTGTCTTTTGTTCACATCATATTTCACACATTTGAGTTGAAGCTGGGGTTTTCTCCTTTGGAGTCTAACTTGTTCAAATTTCATACTCCTGTGAATTCATAATCCTGTCCTTAAGTGACACTATCTGCTGATGTGAAAAGTTAGTGTCACAAGATTCTGACTTCAAGCAAGCAGGAGGGGCTGTGCATTTTAAATCAGAATGTGGCACAGAGATGTAAGAAAAACATCTGAAAATTGATGGGGTGTATCTTACAGTTCTAGGCTAATGTTTACCCAAAAGTTTTACTTTAACTATCTGTTCATCTCTCTTTCATCCTGCAAAACAAAACTATTACAGCCTCCAAAACCTTCTGAAAAGATGTTAAAGTAAGTAGCATTTTCTACTTGGGGTGTACAGAAAGTTCTGTCACACTAGACTCTGGTGCACATCCTCCATTCGTAGGTGGAAAACTCAAGATGGGCTGGAAGGACTGGTACAGGAAACAAGTGCATTCCCATTTCCTTCCTCTCAGTGATAAACTTCTAGCAAGAAAGGACATGACATGTCTTTCAACCTTCCTTAAGACTGTTCAGCATCCATACAGCTGCAGTACGAGAGGGAGACTGGTTAGAATTTTTGCCATCACTTACAAAGTGCACATGGGCACATGCATGAGAGCTGTAAAATGCATAGTTGGATACTTGCAAGGTGGGTGCTTGTATGTACACACCAGTAATCGACAACTATATTGCTAGTGGGGTTCAACATCCAATATAAGCGATATAGTTGATATAAGTTACTGATATTGGGTTGATCTCAGTTACTAAGTTCCTAGGATAAATCACTAGTTTATGATTAAAGGCTGCCTAGGAGAGAGATTGTGACGTGAGGGGTCGCAGCTTTGGAATGTGAGTTAAGTTGGGCACATACTGGTTCTAACATATATTTTATGATGCACCAAGATAGCTAAGGCACAAGACAAAGATATGGCTGTGCCCACTCCCTGCCCACTTTTTGGAGAGGCTGTGTCTGGAATCAGCAGTCTGGCACGTGAGCACCAGGTTTTGACGAGGTGCCTCACATCCTCCTCCTCTGCCCCGGTATGTCAGACCAACCACTCTTATTCTAAGCTGTAATACTTTGGGGCTTCTTTTGCATCTCCACTGAGATGCTTCATCCACCTTTTCTTTTCTCTATTTTTTTACCCTTTGTATGCCATTAGGAGCATATGGCAGGAAAGGGAAAAAAATGGACCCGTTTATTTTAAACATGTTTCTCCAAGGGATTCTGCAGATCAGAGGCAAAGTCCTTTCCCCTATAATTTTCTTTACAAACATCCAATTCTGGTTGCATTCCCTCTGTAGCCAAGTGCTGATGCCTTGATCATGTTTATTTTTCTCTCCATTTGCTTTTGGGACTTCAGGAATTTGCCCTATTTCAATGGAGATAGATGCCATTGTAATGAGCAGCATGCTTGCTCTATGACTTTTATGTCTGGAAAATGTACAACTGCCAAGTAGAACTGGGAGCACATTAAAGAACCTGGCTGAGTATGTCCCTGTTGCTTTCTTGTTTTCTTACTGTCTCTTGGGTACTTCCTTATTCTTTTCAAAATCAGAGATTGACGTAGCTATTTGCTATTTTCCTCCTCATTTAAGAAATGTAAATGTTTTGTGATTGCCATTAGTAATTTCCCATGTTGCTCATTGTGAAAGAGTAAACAGCGATGCGGCAAAAAGAGCCGGAGAACGCCGCTTCCGGAGCCATTACCATAGAAGCTCCAGGAAAAGAAAAGAAAGAAGAGAAGGGGGTCTCAGAAAGGGAGAAGGAAGAAAGAGCGTCTGAAGGAGAAAGTGAGGGAGAAAGAAGATCTCCAGGAGATAAGACACTCACCTCAGGATTTTTCTCGTCGCTGGAGAGAGCGGAGCTCTGAGAACGAGGGGCAGATCTCCAAAGAGGCACCGGAGACGCGGACGCCAGCCACGCTGAAAAGTAAACCAAAAAAAATAAAAAAGAGAGGAGTGAATTGACTCACTCCCACAAGCTTAGTGAAAACAACTGAGTGCTGACCACAAGGATGCAAGGCTTCAGGCACACACCAAATGAAAGATACACACTCAGGATAGCAAAAGTAAAGAGTGAGAAATAACAAGGCTTAAATAGAAAAGCCTGTTCTAAATAAATAAATAATAATTTTTAAAAAGGCAGTAGACAAACCAGAGTTAAAGGGACTTTGTTTACAAAAACCAGGTTCAGTCCAACCAAACTGGTAAAGGCTAAATAAGAACAGTATGTAGATAGAATTACAAAGTTGATATAATTGTTAAAAAAAAAGAAAGGGACCACTTGTGTTTAAAGATAATGAAAGTTTGTATAGTGTTATAAAGACTAAAGATAAAGACAAGTGTTAATCTGCATCTGATTGTGAATATATATATTGGCGAGCGTGTGGGAATAATTGAGTGAAGTTTTCCTCTATAATACCGGGATTCCTAATAGAGACACCCAAAGAGCAAAATAAAACAACAGATATATATATAACAACCCTCCTGACAAGTGACATCATAAAACAGAACATATTATAATAACATCCAAGGCATGGCAGGCGGGAAAGTCGGGGTACTTGCAGTTCTTTGGGAGATTATAAAAGGATACAGAAAGTCAAGGTCCACCATTACACTCGTACAAAGCATGACTTTGGATCACAGTCCGTTGCCAGTTTCCAAGATTAAGAATGAAGGAATCACTCCCCAGAAACCGTACACTATGGGAGTTCTTTGAATGGGTGATGGTTCATGTTTTTCCTAAGGAATAAAAGAATTGTTCTGTTTTCTCATCCAGTTGTTGGACTGTGCTAGATAACACCCCCTTCCCCACTGGTTTTACCATGTCTGTGGTTCCCAGGCTGTATGCTTTCTTCTCAACCCCTTATTATAATGTGGTATGGCTGTACATTATGGCCTGCATTAGGTCTGGCATAAGGATTAGAAGAACAAGCTTGGGTACAACGGAGATAGACCAAAGCTGAACCAAACCTGAAACTTTTTTTCTTGGGGCTCCCAAAAGTTGTGGTCAGCTTTTTTTTTTTTAACCCACCCCCTCCTCCTCCTCGGTTTCTTTTTAGTTTTGCCAGCCACCTCCATTCTCATGATATTCCCAGCACAGGAAAAAAGGCAGGAACTGAAAGGCTTCGGGCAAAGCAGTTTTTGGAAGGCTTCCAGCCTAAATTTGCAGATATAAGTGCTTCATTAAAGGTTTGAGTGAATGTCTAAGCATTTAGCTTTTAATATAAACTGAACCATTAGGCCTATGAAGGTTGCATCACAACCAATATGAAACATCCATCTGAGCCGGGACCCTGTCTTTTTATTCATTTTCTGAAGTGGTTAACATATACTGGAAGAGAATAATGATGATGATAATAAAATGAATTAATGAAGGTGTGGTTTGTCCCCAAAAGCTTGTGATTCTATACATGAGTAGGCTCTTTGTTTCAAAAGAGACGGTTGCTTGATGGTGCATTATAATAATTTAATATTTATTTCCTAGCTTAGTCAAGGTTTTGTCGGAGGTCTCATAGGCAAACAAGATCAGTCAAAACATTACTGCATCACAGAGACTCGTTTTTATATTATAACTGTATCTTTCAGTGTGCCATGAAATATTACAATCTTCAGGCAATGTCCTGTATGCTCCTGTGGCACAATAAAGATTTGTTTTTCTCCTGCTCACAGTTATTGTCTGTCCCCAGTATTTTAGGGACCCATTCACGTACCCTCCCTTTTTTAGCACTTTCTGCCAATTTTAAGCTCTGCCAAACAAACCAGTGATTCTTTCCCTTTATGTGCTAGCTGTGTGATACCAAAATCTAAATATTGATCCTTCTGTAGATTGAGAAATAAAAATGCCTGAGATCATAGAAACATAGTATAAAGGCCTGGGAAGGAGTTCCTGGTTCACTGAGTCAAGCCCTTTGATATTTCAGGCAGCTATGTCATAAATCCCCACAGCCAAAGGACTTATTAGCACCATAACAATTGTAATAGTTATACTTAACAGGAACAATGAAAATGTCAACCTCAAACTCATGCGAGTAGTGAAGGACAGCTTTCTTGGCAACTGGCCATAGAGCCATGAAATCAGGAACCTCTACACATTCCAGACTTGGCTACCACACAACAACTGCAACAAAGCTACTAGAATGAAGAGGATGGGAGGAGGGGGAGCGGATCAGTTCAGTTTGATTGCTATTGCTATGCATGATATATGGGTTAGATGTATGTTTTCAATCACCTGAGGTTGATGCATTTCCCTGAATGTAACTTGGATTATATGGGAGAAGGGGCTGTAAAGAGTCTGGAGTGGGGAAATAATGGTGCTGTAAAGACACTAGAGCCCATTTCCGTGCTAGAGTGGGTAGAATCTGTACCACTGGTGTTTCCAATATAATGGCACAGGGTTAAATATGGGTGCATACAACCATTACGTTTAGATGGACCTAATCTAAAGGTCAGTCTAGTTCACCTGTGGAGGTGAACTAAATTAGATCAGGAATGCATTAACTTGATCCATCAAATACCTGTATGCCATCAAAGTGCATCTCCAGGGCTGGGAAAGCCCAGTCACTCATCTCAGCCCCGAGGCTATGCTCTTCCTACCTGCCCAACCCTAACTGGGATATTTTTAGTCTTCCAAGCCCCCACCCCTGGACAGACAATCCACTGCAGACTCACCAACACCTCTTGCAAACTCACCACCCCCTTCCCAATCCCACTGAACTCTGTCAACACCCCCACCCCCACCCCCGCCGACCCACTAGTCTCCTCTGATCCTTTCCACCTGTCCTTGTCATTTCAGATTACTTACACTGGGTTCCTAGAATAGCTCCCTACACTGCAAATAGCTTTAAGTGCCACTTCTGGTCTATATTCATGCAGGTTTGAAGAAAGCCATGTAAACAGAGTAGGTATGGCATATGGCTGTATGCACCTTCTATGTTTAACATGAATTAGGGGTTTATTACTCTGGATGAATTAGGGAAGTATCTCAGACTACTTCTATGCTTAAAGATAGGCACAGGCCTTCAGGTGTATCTGCACAGGAGTATTGGCTAGAGTACTATTTGTGAAATGATCAGGACCGAAGAGGTCTCTGATGTACCCCATCCTGTTTTGTGCACTGCACCTTAAGCACAAGTACAGACTTTACACTTGTAACAGTATAAGTGATGGTCTATACATGTAACAGAACAGAAGTTCGGCACATAAAACCAATCTAAACCTGTAATCAACCGGAAGTTTGGCACACAGACTAGTTTAAAAATGGTGGAAACTAGTCTAAGATTTACCCCCACGTACCAAAGGGTGAATGTGTGTTCTGTTCACTACCGATCTAAACTATGCCACTTACAGAAAACTACATAACGAATCAGTTCTGCCTCAGGCTTTTTGAATGTCTATGCCTATCCTATGAAAGATATAGACAGATTGGAAAAAATGCAGAGGAAAGGAGCAAGGATAACGAGAAGTTTAGAATATGTGAACTGTCAGGGATGGGTGAAAGACCTGGGTTTGTTTAGTTTACAAAAACAGACTGCTGAGGAAAGACGTAATAGTGTAACAGTCTTCAAATATATAAAAAGCTTCCTATAAAAGAAACAGTGAAAAATGATTCTCTCTGTCTACTGGGGGAAGCATGAGTGACTGGTGCCTCCTGAATCTGGGGGGTACCCGCAGAAGCTGCCGACGGCAGTGTCCCAGTCATGGGGAGCATCTGCCCTACCAACAGTATCAGTGTTGGCTGTTGGGGGGGGCATCCCCATGTACCCCCTCCCCTACCAGTTGCCTATGGGGGGGAAGGACAAAAACAATCAGCTTAGTTTGAAGCAAAGAGGAGGAAGGTTAGATGTTAGGTAAAGTTTTCTAACTGTAAAGATAGTTAAACCCTGGACCAAGCTACTTAGGGAGATTGAAAAATCCCTTTTGCTGGAAGTTGCTAATAACTGGTTAGACAGACATTGGTCTTGGTTTCCTTGTTCCTGCCTCAGAGGAGGGAGATTGTCTAAATGACCTCTTGAGGTCCCTCCACTTGTAAAAATAACCTTGTGTGAACATTCAGTTCTGAAAGGAAAAACTTTCATTCCAGGATAATTATTTCATTTTGGAAATGCACAAATTATTCTAAAATAAAATTACTTTAATCCTGGAAGAGCGTGTCTACACCACAGATGTTTTCAGAATAGCTGCTGTGGAATAGTTTATTGCACAATAGGCATTTTGGTCCATTTCCCCATGTAGAAAGGTCCAACTCCCTTGCTGAACCACAGCCTAAATAAGTGAAGGATTCAAGGGTTATTTTTTAACACCATGAATTAACACCATAATATGTTGTACCAGAAACCTAAAGAGAGATCTTTAATATATATATATATTGAGAAGCTGACCTAGAAAAATCTGAGTTTCAGTGGATAGCAATTTATAGCTCTGAGAAAGCCAAGTCAGAAACTACCATGAAACCCCTTGTGTGCTACAAAATATAACCTTTCTATTTTTATATCTTTTGTCTCACTTGTGTATGCTCTCTTTATTATATTTTTAATGAAATTATTTACCTACAAGAGTGGCTTCCTTAACAGTTCAGAGCCACAGGAACTGGTGGGTCTAGTGGGTCCAGACTTGATTTAAATCTGAAGGAAACCTGTAACTTTTGGGGTGGAGGGCAGAAGAAAGCAGCACCCTATAAATATTTCCAGCCCATACTTAGAACTACGGAATAGAAGAAACAATATTTTACTGAAACAAACAACGACTGACCCTCTGAAAGAAGTCTGTCACATAGATAATTTTTATCATGGAAAGCTAAGAAACATGGGTCAGATTCTCAAGCAGTGTAAATCAGTGTAGCTCCATTAACACTGATAGAGCTATGCTGATTTACAATAATTGTGGATCTGGCCCACAGTAAACAATGAAACTGTATAGAGAGGATTTATGGATTAAATTACCCAAATTGTAATTTGGCTCTAAAAACATGGCTGACCCACCTAATCTTGCAGATTGTGCTTTGCCTTTTTAATTGGCGTTTAGAAGTAGGGCTAGCCAAAGTACTCATTACAAGTAATGCTGCCCCTATTAGTTAATCAGTCACAAGTCTCCCTTACTGTGCCTTGACTGCTTGTTATTTGTAATTATTTAGACACTAATTTAGAGGTATAGTTGTCAGACCAACTGTTCTTTTAGGATTACTCACCTGTTTTGTTTTGTTTTTAATTGTGTGGTTAGTCATCTGAATGATATGGTATTGTTTGTTTTCTCATTGATTAAATGTTTGAAGTTTTTTTCACATGAGAATACTTAATAACACAGTCTGCAGTGTGAATATTTGGCCAATTAATCATTAGTTCTCAGATATGGAAGCTTTCTAAGTGTACAAACATTTTCATGAGTATCATATCACTGCCTACCTTTTTCCAAGTGAAAAATAACCCAATCACTCAGATCATACAAATTAAATGTGTTTTAGCTGATTATTTAAATGTGGTACATGCCTCTTCATCAACTTTGATATGGAAGCATTTCACTAGGGAGTGTATAATTTAAGCTCGGTGGGTTGAGTCTATGCTTGATATCTCTGATAAGACTACTAGCGTGTTATGATGGTGGCCCCTGTCTACTAGGAACCGAATCAGAGGACCCCATAATCTCTCTGAATCGAATCAGAATTGATTTGGAAAGATTCAGAGATTTGGTCATAGAGACATCTTTAAATGTTTTTCCTACATACCTCCAGGTAGCAAGGGCTGAATGAACATTGCAGTACCAGGGCACACGGAGCATCCCACAGAAGCACGGGGGGCTCCCCAGTGCACTTAGCAGCAGACCCGGAAGTGGACCAGAAACACTTCCAGTCCACTTCCAGGTTTGCCACCGAGCACGTGGAGGGCCCCCCGCACTCTTGTGGGATGCTCCATGTGCCCCGGCATTGCAGCGTTCACAAGCTGCACCTGGTACCTCAAGGTGTGTTGAAAAAACATTTAAAGCTGTATCTGTATCCAAATCGCTGATTCTCTGAATCAGCATCAGATCTTCAAATCTGGATTTGGCCGAATTGAATCGGGGACGGTGATCCGAATCAACAAAGTGAATCACTGTCCCTGTTTTGGGCCGAATCCAAATTGAATAGGGCCCGCTTCGCACACCCCTAATTTCTATCACCGGTATTCCTTATCTTCTTTTTCTTTTTCAAGCCTTAAGACTCAGTTGACCCTCTCCACTTGCATCCTTTAAATTCCAGTTCATGGTTTTTGTTTTGTTCTTTAGAGGAAGCCAAGTTAGTCATAATCTTCCTAAGCTAAAATAGTTTCCATAATAAGCAAATTAGTTGGCATTGTTCTATTTCCTATTTAACCAAAAATATTACTGAAAGTCTTCTTTCATTCAAAGTATGTTGTCCATAATGTTCCTGCTGGCCCCTTTCTCTTGACAGACATACTGTACATGGTTAAATAACTCAGACCCCGACCTGGAGCTTAATTTTTCAGAGGGAATGAGCCCCACAGCTCCCAGTCACACCAGTAGAATTTACAGATGCAAAAACAGTTCTGAAAATTCAAATCTCCAGTATCCAGACTACAGTAGCTCATCAAACTTGGTATTTACATATGTAGTGGTAGCAGGTAGAAAAACTCCCTTCAGGGATCAGGAACCCATTGCCCTCTCACTGAGCAAACACTGAACAAAAAGATAGCCCCTGCTCAAAAATACTTTATAATCTAAGTAATGGCTGTTGGGGGGGGGGGCACCCCCATGCACCCCCTCCCCTACCAGTTGCCTATGCGGGGAAGGACAAAAAAAAAAATCAGCTTAGTCCTGTGCATGAAAATGACAATGCAAAAAATATTAGAGCAGTGGAACAAAAATGTGCATGAAACAAAGATACATAGAGGTACACAATTCTCACTTGAAAACCATGCCTCTTATGAAATATTTGACCTATTTTGTTACCAATAACCTTAACGCTTACTGTCATGCATGTAGGTTCAAAGTGCGTGTGGGTGGAGAGGGGGAGGGAAGAGGATTTTTCTTTATTGTTTCTGTTTTGCTTGCTTTGTGCATTTGACAGCACTTATGTGCACTCACTTTCATCACTGAATGCTGCTTCTTTCCTCCTGGGGTTCATTGAAATAAACTGCTGGCACAGGACTTTGGTCCATTAAGCACCTTAGGTCTGCTGCTCTGTAGCTGTGATTCTGTGTTGTGAGTGCTGTGCCCTTTAACGTAAGAACTCTGACTGACTAGCTGCTAGAGGTAGGTTTTTATGTATTTTCAAAACAGAGTGGTGAACTTTTTGCTCCGCCTGTCTTTCACAGAGATTTTGTCCTTATCAGTTTTCTTTGTTTCCCTTAAAAGTCATCTAGGCTGCATGAATGCATTGCCTGTTGCATGGGATACAAACTGAGTTTTTTCAAAATGGCCAAAGAGATTTTGCTCAAATAGTTAAGAAAGATTACTTGTATACATCACACATCGGCATGCCCTGTGTTTGTAAAGAAGTGCAGCTTCACTGGTGCAAGCTTCCCGCCATCGATATGGACAGAAGCAATGCCATTACAGAACCAGCAGCAGATTTTTCCATCAAACGTTTTTTAAATCACAAAGTGGCATTTGTGTGGAAAAATCCATTTTTCACCCCAGAAGTTCTTATTTTATGGGAAAAAGCCCCAAACCCACAGACTGAAAATGAACTAGTTTTCACATTTGTGTATTTTGTCAGAATTCTCCACAAAAAAAATTGATGATACTGCCGCCGCGATTTGTCACGATTCTCCATAGAGAGGTTGTGGGGGACAGAAGGAATCCTGACACCACCATCTCCTTCTTTATTTGAAATGACCCAGTGTGCTTTGATCTCTGTATTAGTAATTAATAGGGATGTCGATTAACTGCTGTTAACGCGCATGATTAATACAAGAACAACTAACACGTTAATTTTTTTAAAACATGTTAATCGTGCACGTGGTTTTGGAGCCTCAGCCCGGGCTTCCCTGCCCCGCTACCTTCACCGCCACCTCCGGGCCACCCTGTGGGTTAGCGGTGGCAGTGTAGAGGAGGCATCAGGCAGCCCAGGTGCAGGCTCCAAGCAGCTGAAGCTGGAAGGGCGGGGAGAGGGGGGTGCAGCCATGCACCCACCCACAGCCCCCATCCAGCACCCTGAGCAGCTGGATTGGAAGCACTGGGGTTCAGGGAAGGTGGCACTGAGACATGGCACAATTAATTGCAAATAATTTTTTTAATCACACAACTAATCACCATCATATTTTTTAATCATTTGACAGGCCTAGCTTAATTTTCAGCATGAACAATTTGTTTTTACTGCTCCCAAACTTTGTAGAAAGCCCTGAATGTCCTCCAGAGATGGTCACTAGAGAGCAGACAAGAGTGAGGCCCTCCAAAAGAATTAATGTTCAGGGAACTCTGAAGCATCCATTAACTAACATAGGTGTTGCACTTGGTTTAATTAAATGTCATTGCTTAGAATGAGTGCATCGACTCTGAAATATCTTTTACCTGTCAGTTTATTTTTATAGAAAAGAGAAAATTTAAAGGCATCCTAATGTTTCCCATTATTCTGAAACTGAGCTCTCAATAAGAAAAACTGCCCTTCAAATATAAGTGTCATACTTAACACCTCTTTAACAAAGATAGATGGTAATGGAAGAGAAAAACAATTACCACAGAGCTTTCAGCCACAACTGAAGCCCTTGTGCATCAGACAGAGATTTTTAGTGAAAGAGCATAACAGACAATGCCTCATAAACCAAACAATTAAGAGTAAGAAAAGCTAAATTTAAGAGAAAATTTATTTTCTTTTATTTGTATTTTGCTTGACTTATTGTGAAATGGCAATAAGAACTGCTGCTTCAGGTAGCAGTACTATGATCATGGCACTCATCACATTTTGGTATCATAAATGTAGATTTACTGTCAGATTTCAGAGTGCATTGAAATTTAGGGGCAAGTAAAGCTCTTAGGGTAAATTGAGTATCAACCATACCTTTCTCTGGTAGTACGTGCATGCAATCTATTAGGGGCCGAAAAGCTGCAGTAGTGTCGCATTTGTCATAATTGTGACATGCAGACAAAAGTAGCTAGATTTTAACGTTCGGGGGCTGGACTCGATGATCTTCCCAGGTCCTCTCCAGCCCTAATGTCTATGAAAACTATGAAACCTTCACAGCTGAATAAATAAGATCATGTTCATCAAACTGTAGAGCTGTTGAAAAATTAGTTAATAAAGAAACATTTTTTGTATCTCTCCATAGCTTAGCAAATAAGGTAAAAAATGATTTGTCCAGAAATATGGGATTTGATGCACAATGTTATCCATGAAGTTACTTGGGTTGGGATTTTTTAAAGAAGTGTAAGAGATGAATATGTTGAATGAGTGGGAACTGGGAGCCAAGTTTCCTTATACTTCTTTGAAAGTCCCACTCCCAGCTGTTGGCGTATTTCCCACAATCTCTTCTCAGCTTCATTTAACTTGTTTAAAAAAAGAACCTGCAGCTGATTATGGTGCTGATAAATTGCAAGGCCCTGATTCAGCAAGGCCCGGAGTCACGTACTTAAAGTAACATCTCCTACTTCCATCACTGGAGCTGCAAGAAAGTTAGCCATGAGGTTAAAGCTCTGGGCTGGGATTCAAGACCTGGCTTCACACCGTATCTTCCACATCACATTCCTGTGTGATCTTGGGGATTTTTTTCAACCTGACTGACCCTTTCTTTAAATCAGAAAAATATTCTCTTACCTTGCTATGATATTCAGCTACACAAAGTAGGCATTTAGATGCCTGGTTATTAGATCAGTTTTGATATTTCCAATAAAAAAAAATTAATAGAAGATTATCTGGAAATATCTCTCCTAGCCTCACCAGTTTTTTGGTGCAGCTTGCCTCAGGATTGATCTGGATACCTGTATGAAGGCATACATGTTTGGAAATTTGACTTTGTCTGAGACTGGGATTTTGAAAGGGAATTAGGTGTCCAAACTCAATGGAAACTGGTTTCTGTCTAACCTCTTTAAACTACTACATTTCAGCTCTCGCCTGCTAATATGCAAACTAAAGTTAATGCTATAAGATGAGATTTTGCAAACTTATAATTGGTTGTGCTTTTCCCTGGGAGTTATCCCATGAAATTCAAAGGGATGACTCGAACAAAAGCTGAGTCATTATTCTTAAGGGTGTAAATCTGACCAATAACATGTAATGGACTTAATACTTCCTACGAATTCTGGGAAGATTGATTAGTTTATGTCTGCACGGCAGTATGCTGGGAAACGGTGTTTGCCATAAATGCTAAGTATTCTTCTTACCGAAGCATCTGTGAGTCAGTCCCTCAAATAGTTTTAAATAAATAAAAGCCTTTGTCATTAAAAAAAAATAGGCACTGGAGCTTACCGGACCTCATTGACATGAAAAAAAAAAAAACAACTTAAAAGCTTGAGCTGGAAAAAAGGTCCCCAGCTTTCAAACTTCAGATAAGGATTGAGATTTTGAACTGTGCAGAGTTTAAGGCTATTGGGAACCACCATTTGAGTGGGTGCATCATGAATGTATGCCACACACCTCTAATCCAGCTTCTTGAAATAGCACAGGTCCGTTCTCCCATCTTTCCTACAGATTAGAGAGTTTAGACCCTTGGCTTTCTTTTGAAATCATTTGTAAGCATGCAGGCGCTTATAATTTTAGGAGCCCTTGGTTCTTTTGAACATAGATTCCAAACGTAGTGCCAGTGAAGCAACAGGAGAACCTGAGGAGGCCAATAGCTGCAATTCCTTGCTGTATAATCTTTTCTACAGAAGATTGCATCTCTGTCTGAACTGTACGGGTCTAAGAAGCTAGGTGGTTTATGGATTTGTTCTGTGAACTTTAAAGCAACCAGCTGCTAGAGAGTAATGGCCCTAAACATATTTCACAAGTGGTAATCCCATTAAACCATCATACAACCCAACCCCTGATGGAACTCGAGAGGAATCTGGGATTTCCAAATGGGGACTAACAGAGCTGAGCAAGCATCTAAGTCCTTTGCAAATGCTAAGCTTATCACAAAAGTTTGTAAATAATGAGCTTCTGAGCAATTCTGCCCCTCTGTAATGTGCCATATCCTTCACATCTCACTGAAATCAGCAACAGTCTTAGTCATTCCAGAAACATATATCCATCATGAATTGTCCTTTATTTTCTCCAGCCCCCTCATGATTGTTTCAGGCTTCCACTCAGAGTACTGAAATCCTCACCGTCTTGGGTCTTTTGGTGTCAGATCAAACAGGTAGGGCATAGGGAACTATTCTCTTGCTTTCTTAATCACCCACCCACACACACATGCACCTTTTTTAATACAATAAATGGATTGACAAAGAGCAGGCTCTTCAGTTCCTCTCTTCTCCTTAGCATCCAAAATGAAGAGATAAGCTCAGCATCTTAATGCGGTATTGATCTGATCCCTCTGGTATTTGAATTCACTTGACTTTGTAAAGTTTGCCTAGGTAGGATATCTAAACATCAGATGCCTGCCAAGCTCTAGCCTGGCCTGTTTGATCTGGCTAACTTATAATTAATTGAGCTGTTAACATGAGTATTTGATAAGAACACCTGGGGATGTTTGGCATAAAAAGGTGCTGGAGACATGGAGTTTGACAGATGAACGCTATCCAAATTTAAATCAGGTAGTCTTAAACAATGATTTATAGCAAGGGTGAGTGGAATGTAATGTGAGGTGATATTTCCAAGTGAAGCAGTCTGCTGTTTCTTTAGATGAGGATACAGGATGGAAGTGTTGTGAATTCTTTATTCAGATTCTTCAGTTCAGCTGAAATCAACTGTTATATTACAGTCTTTATGCTCCAAACCACCCCAAGCACTTTGTTCTAATCAACTACAGAAAAATACATTGCTTGGGGACCAAAG
The DNA here is from genome assembly GCF_052110815.1 of Crocodylus siamensis. Classification (NCBI taxonomy): domain Eukaryota; kingdom Metazoa; phylum Chordata; order Crocodylia; family Crocodylidae; genus Crocodylus; species Crocodylus siamensis. The sequence goes on along the minus strand of NC_143405.1, from coordinate 14,075,244 downwards.
GGAGCAGTTGTAATGCACAATGTGTGTCCCTTGTGTCCCTCTTACTCTCGCTAGCACAGAGAATGCAAACTGGATAGTGTTTCAGAGCAAAGGAAAACTAGCACATGCCTAAAAGGAGTATGCCTCTAGTGGAAAGGAAGCAAGGTTTATGGAGCTGTTATACTTCCTGAGTTCTATCAAAAGAGATCAGCCGTAAACTGTTCCTTGTTAGCCCTACTACATAGGCTACAATGATTAACACTTGATGACCTGAACTTGGGTTCACAAAAACTTGTGCTCTATATATCATATCTTATTTAGTTTATAAAGTTGTATACCTACCCTACCTTTTTAACACATTGACCAGCAATGTCAACAGCACACTCTTTTTGTAAAAGAATGAATGGACCTGGATAAAGAGTATCAGTTTACAAAAGTGACATACACTGGAGTTAGACAGTAAACTGGAAAATTATAATATAGGGGTTGGTATTTAAAGGGGTTGGAAATGATAACAGTGATACATCTACCATAGCTGCCTGCTTGCCATCTCTACTTTCTGCATCATTTATTTCTAATAAAACATTAGAAAACTAGCTTGGCTTAGTAGTGAACTCTTCAGTGAGCTAAAACACAAGAAAACAGCTTACAAGAAGCGGAAACTTAGACAAATGACTAGGGAGGAGTATAAGGGTATTGTTTGGGCATGCAAGGATGAAATTAGGAAGACCTAAGTGCAATTGGTGTTGCAGCTAGGAAGGGACATAAAGGGTAACAAGAAGGGTTTCTAAAAGTATGTCAGCCACAAGAGAAAGGTCAGGGAAAGTGTGGGTCCCTTATTGAATAGGGAAAGCAACCTAATGACAGATGTTGTGGAAAAGGCTGAAGTACTCAGTGCCATTTCTCCATTTCTACCTCAGTCCTCACAGGCAAGGTCAGCTCCCAAACTACTCTACCTGGCAGCACAGTCTGGAGAAGAGGTGAAAGAACAGGTTAGGAACTATTTAGAAAAGCTGGATATGTACAAGTCTGTAGGGCCAGATGCAGTGCATGTGAAGATGCTAAGGGAGTTGGCTGATGTGACTGCAGAGCTGGTGGCCATTATCTTTGAAAACTCATGGTGACTGGGAGAGGTCCCAGATGATTGGAAAAGGGCAAGTATAGTGCCCAACTTAAGACAAGGAAAAAGGAAAATCCAGGCAACTGCAGATGGCCAGCCTCCCTGGAAAGGTTATATAATAGGTCCTCAAGGAATCCATTTCTAAGCATGTGGATGAGAAGAACGTGATTAGGAACAATCAGAAAGCATTCACTGAGGACAATTCATGCCTGACCAACCTGATTGCCTTCTATGATGAGATGACTGGCTCTGTGAATGTGGGAAGAGCAGTGGACTCGATTGTTGAAGATCTTGTGAGGGAACAGCTTGAGAGGCTGAACCAGATGGAATGCACCCAAGAGTGCTAAAGAGTTGGCTGACATCATAGCATGACCAATGTTGAGGATATTTGAGAACTCATGGTGTGCAGGAGAGGTTGCAGAAAATTGTAAGAGGGCCAATGTGGTGCCTATCTTTAAGAAAGGAAGGAAGGAAGATCCAGGGAACTACAGGCCAGTCAGTTTGACCTCAATCCCTGGAAAGATCTTGGAAAAAACTAATCAAAGAAACCATCAATAACAGGCTAATGGAAGGCAACATTCTGAGAGATAGCCAACATGGCTTTGTTGCAGGTAGGTCTTGTGTGGCCAACCTCATTTCCTTCTATGACCAGGTGATGCATCATCTGGACAAAGGCAAAGTGGTTGATGTCATATATTTGAATTTCAAAAAAGCCTTTGACTTGGTTTCCTGTTATGTGCTCATGGTAAAATTGGGAACTGTGGCCTCAACAAACTTACGGTCTGATGGCTGGAGAACTGGCTCTGAGGTCGGACCCAGAGAGTGATAGTCGATGGAACTGGGTCAATATGGTGCGTGGGGACAAGTGACATCCCCCAGGGCTCAGTACTTGGACCAGTACCCTTTAATGTATTCATAAATAATTTAGATTTGGGTGTCAGAAGTGGACTGGCTAAGTTCACAGATGGCACCAAATTATGGGGAAGTGTGGTCATGATAGAGGATAGGCTGGCAATTCAGGCCAGCCTGGACAGGCTCACAAGGTGGGTGGATCAAAACCTGATGACATACAACACAGAGAAATGCAAGGTGCTCCACCTCAGGAGAAAAAAAACCCACATCATACTTATAGGCTCAGCAGTGCAACATTCACTAGCATCACAACCAAAAGAAACTTGGGAGTCATGATTGACCACAAGATGAACATGAGCCACCAATGTGATACTGCAGCTGGTAAAGTGAAAAAAACTCTGGCTTGCATCTCTGATGCATCTCAAGCAAGACCCAAGAAGTTATCCTCGTGCTTCACTCAGCCTTGGTGAGGCCACAGCTGCAGTACTACAACCAGTTTTGGGCTCCACACTTTAAAAAGAATGTGGAGAAGCTTGAGAGAGTCTAGAGGAGAGCCACATGCATGATTAGGGGTCAAGAGAACAGGCCTTAAGAGGAGAGGCTGAGAGGCATGGGACTCTTCAGCCTGAAGAAGTGACAGCTCAGGCATGACTTGGTGCCTGCCTATAAGTATATAAGGAGGGTGCATCAGAAACAGAGAGAACATCTGTTTACCAGGGCACCCTAAGGGAAGACAAGGTCTAATGGTCACAAACTACTGGAAGACTGTTTTAGACTGGACGTAAAGCAAAATTTCTTTAGTGTCCATGTCTCCAGAGTCTGGAATAAACTCCCCACAGAAGTGGTGCAAGCACCTACTCTGCATACCATTAAGAAATGCTTTGTTGCTTATTTTGCTGGGGTGATCTGACCCCAGCTGACTTCCTGCCCCTTGGGCGGGGGCGAGACCCGATGATCTCACAAGGTCCCCTCCAGCCCTGATGTCTCAAGTTGCAGCAAGAGAAGTTTTAAGTTAGATATTAGGAAAAACTTTTTCATGAGGAGGGCAGTAAAGCACTGGAACAAGTTACCCAGAGAGGTGGTGGAATCTCCATCCTTGGAGGTTTTTAAGACCCGGCTAGACAAAGTCTTGGCCTGAATGATCTAGTTGGGGATAGTCCTGCTCTGAGAAGAGGGTTGAACTAGATGATCTCCTGAGGTCGCTTCCAACTGTAATTTTCTATAATTCTATGAAACAGCCTACCACTTGGCCTCCAGGCCAGTCCTGCTTCTGAAACTTCTAAAATGCAGTTTTGAGAAACTGTCTCTCTCAGTGAGTTAATGTCACAAGAAATCTTGACTACAACTGTAGGTGGAGAAGTGAACCCAGAGCTAATAAGTAACCTGTTTTAACATAATCTTGGTTTCTTCTCTCAAACTAGGGGACTTCTGCGGGTAAAGTGTAAAGTTTTTTCTTGGGACTAAGAAGTAAAAGTTGGACAATGAATCCCGAGCATCATATTTCTTTTTCAGGATAGCAAGTAGTTCCATACAAAAGCTGACCAAAAAAGAAAGCTAATTCTGCTGGATATTTTAACATATGCTTGTGGATCTGATTTACTGGCCAAGAATAGCAGATGCTGATCTACCACCTGCCCTAGTCATTTATTCATAAAGTTTTATCATCTTCTTTTGGACAACTTCTTTAATAGCAGTATTCCAGTGTACACCAGCTGAGAACAGAGCCTGTGTACTTTCCTCTTCATTCAAAAGGCATTTGAGTCAACCATTTAGAAGAATGTCTTACTGCCTACTCCTTCTCACAGGGATTTTGCTAGTTCTGGCCATATTAACCAAACAAAGACAGCAACAAATACTTACCAAAAGGCCACAGACATTTGAAAATTCAACCTCCCTTACTTTAATAAAAGGCTAATTGAACATAAGTAAGATGCACTCGTGATTTAATTGCATGTTTTTCTGGCCTTGTTTCTCTCTTCATAAGGGAGCAGATAAGTCTCATCTCCAAGTAAATATCTGCCTGCTTTAACCCATTCTATGTTCTTCCATTTTTTTCCATCCATACTGAGATTATTTTTAAAAAACATTTGCTTTGTACTCTTTCTGGGAGTAAAAATGGGGTAGCAGAGGAGAGTGGGAAATCAGTATACCGAGAAGAAATACTAAAAGCTGTTGGTTTGTGACAACAAATACATAAGCAGAGTTAATCCTTTGTACAGAAAAATCTTCGTATTTCTCTTGGCCTGAATGATTTTGCAAGTCTTGCATCATCATTAGAGATGGCTGAAAAACATTAAAGACAAAAAAAAGTTATGCAGATGTTCCTGAAAATTGTTTTCCATTTTCTGACCAGCTGTATTAATCATTAATGTGGACTATTTCTTTCTTTAAAACCTGTTCCTTACACTTACTTCAATGCAAATGTACACGTGTTCCCATATGACAGAAATGTGTGTCCACAAGAAAAAGAATCTCTTCTGCAAATAGTAGGGAGAGAGACAAGGACAGGAATACAACCTACTCTGGAAACATACATATATATACTTTTTATTTCATTCTTGAATAACATGGTTGCAGGATTGCTGCAACCTTAAGTACTAGTTCATCTCCCATCTCCTGGCAAAGCTACTCTCAGGGGAACAAGGAAAAGGCAGCTGTCAGTGTCATTCCAATAATAAGATGAATCAGTATCCTTCTCTTTTTCCAGCATTAAATACACTTTTAAAAAGCTAGTGGATTGAAAACCTAGGATTGAAGTTTTCAGAATGGCAACCCATATACCAGGTATGGCTTGTGCAGAGGCTGTCTGCTCTGTGGTTGCTGAAGTTCTTCAAGCCCAAATTCTGGATCTTAATAAATGCAGTTATTCACTAGCTCTGTAATCCAACATTGCAGCACATCTGGAGGAGGTTGCCTCCTAATGTTGCATGATATTAAGTTGCTTGAAGTGCGTAGGTGGTTTTGTTGAGTTGTACTTCAGCATATGTTAAAATATTGTTCTTAATCAGGATATTAATATTTTAAAGTCTAGATGCATGACCAAATATTGTTCTTAATCAGGATATTAATGGTTTAAAGTCTAGATGCTGATCCCATTAGACAGATTCTTAGGGGTGGCCATTTTCTCTACCTAGCTGATGTGACCAAGCCTCACCTGAGGCTTTAACTACAGTTCACTGAAGTTAATAGAAAAAAAATCCCATTGACTTCAGTGGCCTTCACATCAGGTCTTTAAGAAGGAAAGCTCATTCCTCTTATGCATTCAGGATTTGCGGAGACTGCTTGTAAATTCTGCCAGTTTTAGTGGACGGGGGGGTTCATTGTTACTTGAAGTCTCTCGTGTTGTGGACACTTGCTTGTTAAGAATGGAGATGTGACCATCAGCCCATTTTGTGTCTGACTAGTGTTACTTCTTTATAAACATTTTTTCTATGTTGGATTCTCTGAGGCAGAAAGTTTTAGAGTGATGTGTCATGAATGCGAAATCAGAGAATTTGGTGTTCAAAGGGGACACAAAATTAAGTCTGCATCTCCTGCAGAGAGAATTGTTAACTTTGCTCCTCTCTGGAATTTGTAATGCCACACATACATCATAACTTTACACTAAGAATACCTAATGTATTCAGCATTCAGCTCATATTTCCAGTTGGTCCTTTTCTTCAATATGCCATGTCTCACTTAGCTAAAATTCAATTTGTTGTTACATGAATTGCTGCAAGACATAAAGCTGTCTAAGTAACCAGCCCAATTAATTAATATTTTGCACTGTATTTTAATCAAATATAATAGCCAAGCGGTAAAATATGACCACCTACCAGTCCTTTCCATCAAGGCTTATTTTTTGTAATTATATTACAATTGGAATTTATCCACTGTGCGTTCCCTTTGTCCCTACTTTGAAGCAAAATACAAAAGACAGCAGCTGTGGAAAGACAGTAGAAGCAAGGTATACTGTGAATAAACTGTATAGGGGGAGATGGAGGGTCTTCTTTGGCAAAACAAAAGAAACCCCCTTTTTAATTATGTTATTTCTAATGAATTATCAGCTCTCAGTAAGAAGTCGAGCCCAATCGAGGCATCTGAACCTGTCCCCACCTTTATAGAAACCAGCCGACCTCTGTTCCTTGCAGGTTTCTTGTCAGATACAAGTCTGTAACTTTGTGTCCTTAGTAATTTTTACCAGTATTTCAACATCTGGTTCATGTTTTCTCAGTGCAGGGGGAATGGTGGAGGTAGTCTGAGAGCCAGTGATAGCTCAGCAATTCTTGTGGCACATCTGCACTGACCCCCACCCTTCACCATCTCTGCTTATGTTGGTTGGGAACAGTCCCCAGGGGGTTGCATGCAACCTGACGGTGATGGGAGAGCAGAACGTTCAGGTCCATGGACCTTTTTCACTTCTTCTCATCTCTTAGGACAGAGTTGGGCTAGGGAATCATACAGGGCTTGGTACACTGGCCCTGTGCGAGCAGAGATTGTCCTTGCATCGGGGGGGATTTCTTCCCAAATTTAGCTGCTTGCTTACACACAAGTGGAAAAAGGAGCCAGAACAGAGTGGAGAATACTTCTCAGACACTATGTTAATTACCCTTGCAAAATCAGATGTTTGAAAACACAGCCTTCAGGGAACATGCTTTCTTGCATCTCTTTAAGTGAGAAGCTATAACAGGGCCAACTGTTACATCTGATAGTCTAATCTAAAGAAATGCTGTGGAGCCCAGGGACTGCAGCTTCATTCATCATGTCAAAGCAGTGGTAAATCTGAATAAAGAGAAACAATATCCCATAGATTATCGCTATAATACTTTTCTTTTATGCAGCAATTCAGTCAATGTCCCAAATGCCCGGACTGCGTTTAGGTGTTATATTAGTCTTGGGTCGACAGGAATGTTCATTCGTATCTAGATTTAAAGCAGGGGTTGCTTTCTTGTTATGTTTCTATCTTTCTAACTTAGCTGGATCCTAATAACAACCACGGTACAAATACTAGATCTCATAGACATTAGCGGTGGAAGGAACTTTGTAAGATCATCGGGTCCAGTCCCCTGCCCAAGGGGCAGGAAGTCAGCTAGGGTCAAAGGATCCCAGCAAGATAAACATCCAAGTGTTTCTTGAAAGTGTCCAAAGTAGGTGCTTGCACCACCTCTGGTGGCAGTCTGTTCCAGGCCTTAGGGGGCTCAGACAGTAAAAAAGTTTTCCTTAAGTCCAGCCTAAAATAGTCTTCCAGGAGTTTTTTTACCATTGGACCTTGTCTTCCCTTGGGATGCTCTGGTGACTAGGTATTTCCCCAGATCCTGATGCACACTCCATATGTACTTATAGGTGGCCACCAAGTCCCTCCTAAGCCTGTGCTTCTCCAGGCTGAAGGGTCCCATGCCTCTCTGCCTCTCTTCATAAGGCCTGTTCTCTTGCCCTCTGATCATGTGTGTGGCTCTCCTCTGGACTCTTTCAAGCTTCTTCACATCCTTTCTGAATGGTGGAGCCCAGAACTGGATGTAGTACTCCAGTAGCGGCCTCACTAAGGCCAAGTACACTAGAAGGATGACTTCCTAGGTCTTGCTTGAGATGCTTCGGTACGTGCAAGCCAGAGTTTTGTTCACTTTGCTGGCTGCAGTCTTTCATTGGTGGCTTATGTTCATCTTGTGGTCAATCACGATTCCCAAGTCTCTTTCGGTCATGCTGCTAGCAAATGTAGCACTGCTGAGCCTATAAGCCTGATGCTGATTCCCCCTCCCCCGAGGTGGCATACCTTGCATTGCTCCGTGTTGAATGCCATTAGGTTTTCATCTGCCCACCTTGAGAGCCTATCGAGGTTGGCCTTGATTGCCAGCCTGTCCTCAAGTGTGGACACTTCCCCATAATTTGGTGTCATCAGCAAACTCAGCCAGTCCACTTCTGACACCAGAGTCCAGATCATTTATAAATACAGTAAAGAATACAGGTCTGAAAACCGAGCCTTGGGGGATACAACTAGTCACTGAGTGCCATGTTGATTCAGTTTCATCAGCTACCCCTCTCTGCAGTGGTGATGTGTAGGGGGTGCACGGGGATGACTATCACCACTCAAGGGATAGTTGGGGTGTGGGAGCACTGTGGCCACTTTGCAATCAGCCATAGAGGGACATCCCACTGCTCCCCATTGGTGACATTGGCCATGGGGGGAACTCCCTCCCAGTGGGTGAGATTGGCTGCGGGGGGACCCGCTCCCAGTCACTGACTGGTCACTGGAGGGGCATGTGTCCTCCCTGACTGAGATGGCACCAGTTGCCCATGACTCTCTGGGTCTGACTTTGGAGCCAATTCCCCAGACATCAGACTATAGGGTAGTCAAGGCCATAGTTCCCCAATTTCTCAATGAGGACATCATGGGACACAAGGCTGAAGTCCAAATGTATTATATCAACCTCTTCTTCTTTGTGCAGGTGATATGTCAGCTGGTCATAGAAGGAAATTAGATTGGTCAGGCAAGACCTACCCACAACAAACCCGTGTTTGCTGTCCTTCAGAATGTTAGGAATAATAAGTACATATACCATAACCATATACCAAAACCATAACCATCAAAACCATAACCATCACTCTACAGAGTTGGGCTAAATTTTGAACTCATTATTTGAAGTTAACAGGTGTTTGCTTTAATAAGGACTTTATGATCTTGCTTATTACATGAACCAAAGTAACTTCAGCTTTCACTGAAGATAACACATTGTTGGGGTATATGGCACCAGATCTTTTATATTTTGCACAAAGTTATACTCTACGGAAAGAAGGAAATCCAGTCTAATGCTCTACTTTTACAATTGCCTCTCTAATGACTTAATGCATTCATGAGGCCATTAGTTTTATATCCCATCTAAAGGACAGCAACTTTATCAACAGTGTGTGTCCTTTAATCATTCAGGAGCATCTGTTCAGTTTAGACCTGAAAGGAAAAACTTCAGAATGTTCACTTTTTATTTTATCTCTTATTTTGCTAGTAAAAATAAGTGAGTGAGGAAAGATGAATAAAAGAGAGAGGAAAACAAGCTTTAATTTTCAGTTTTGCAAACCCAAGATCAAATCTGATATTCAGAACTTTTTGGATTGGTTTTAATTAAAAAATGGGAAATTTTCATTAAAAAGACTTTTTTTTTTTTAAGTTAAATGTAAAATAATCTAGTATTCACTTTCTGAACCATTGTTTTGCATCTGACTCAAAGGTCTCCCATCCAGGTATTGACTAAGCATTAGGGCTGTGCGAAGCAGCAGCATTCTGTTTTGACTTGCATTTCATGTTTTGATGAAAAGAAACCAAAATTTTGTTTCAATTCCAAACCACTGTTTGGTTTCTTTTCATCAAAACAGTGACACTGTTTCGACATTTTGCCTATAGGTTATAATGGAGAAGCTCAAAACAGCCTCTCTCATCCAGCAGGCAGATTGAGGGCCTGCAACATCGGGAAGGCTGTGGGGGTTGTGCCAATGATCTGCCTGCCAGATGAGAGAGGGAAGCTGGGTGCTGCAGCCTGGAAACTGGCAAGCTGGGGAAAGGAACTCAGCCCAATCACTCAGTTCCTTTCCCCAGTGCTGCAACAGGGCTGGGGAAGGGAACTCAGCCCAGCTGAGCTGAGTTCCCTTCCTCAGCACTACGATTGGGCTGGGGAGGGTAACTCAGCTCAGCTGGGCTAAGTTCTCTTCCCCAGCCCAATTTGATCGAAGGGCTGAGGAAGGGAACAGCCTGATTGACTGCAGTGCTGCAGAGGGGAACTGAGCGATGGGGCTCAGTTCCCTTCCCCATCCTAATGGATGGCAGCGTTGGAGAGGGGAACTGAGTGACTGGGCTGAGTTCCCTTCCTCAGTCCAATTGCAGTGCTGGGGAATGGAACTGAGCCTGGACTCAGTTCCCTTCCCCTGTGCTGTGATCAGCTTCCTGCAGCCTGGCTGCAGGAGGCAGGGAAAGCCAGGGCTGTGCTCCTGGCTGAACCACATGGGGCTACAGAGCCACTGGGAGCACAGCCCTGGTTCTCCTCATGTCTCCCACCACCTGGTTGATGTCTGCTTTGAAACTCGAAACATTTGAAACTTTCAAAGCATTTTGACCGGCCTCATTTCATTCAAGGCTGTTTTGAAGCCCTTTGTTTCATTTTGATTTCAATGTTTTGAGGTCAGAATGAGTCAAAGCAGTACCAAAACGAAGCAGCCAGTGAAATTTTGCACAGGTCTACTATGCATGCTACTGCTTCAATTCTAAGATCTCAGCTTCTCCACTCCACAGCCCTTAAACATCGTATCAACTCTTGAATTAATTAAATAAATATATTTTACTTTCTCCAGAAACCTGCAACTAAGGGCAGTCTGAGAGAGACTTTTCCTCCCCCACCAAAAAATGTATGAGGATTTCTACCACATGGACTCAGCTCACAGTGTGCGGCAGCCAAATAATCATGGATTTAAGAGTCCCTCAACGCCTATTCACACACCAGACTGTAACAGCTCTGAATTTCCCTTTTCAGCAGCTGCAATACCCAAGCACAATGGGGTGAGTTAAGGTTAAGGGTGTCGTTTCAGGTTTAACTTAGAATGTCCTAGTTTTGATGGTCCCGAGCCAAACACTTAACATCACTTTACTGTAATTTTTCTTCTTTGTTTTATGCATGCATTGCATAAGTTTAAAAACAGAGTGAGGGTTACATATGTCACAGCTGTGATCACTTCCCTTGGCCAGTGGATAAATATAGGCTTTATAGTCCAAGAGAGAACTTTTTGTAGGACCCACAATACAGGTTGGTTGAGAGTTTAGTTAAGGAGTGAGAACCACGCCTGGTGTTGACTATTATTGCTCCCTTGATTTTGATGAAGCTATGCTGATTTACTTCAGCTGATGATCTAGCACTGTGTTCTTTTCTAAGCACAAAACTTTTCCCTGTTCAGGCTATTTAATATGTATAGTATTGTTTCCACAGAATTACTGGAAAAGGATTTTTTCAATTTCTTTGCAAAAAATCTCGCACAGAAATTTGTCTGATTTCTCCCACTCTGTTCAAGATTACCAATATGTTGAGGACATGTTCCATTCTGGCTCTCTAATGCTATCTGCCTACACAATAAACAAACAGCTGATAACAATCTGATACACATTGCAGAAGGCAGAACAGTCTTAAAATAATCTTGCAACCAAATTTATGTAATTAAATTTTCTATCAACAAATCATTTCAGTTTTGGAAAAAAAAAATCATCAGAAATGTCAATTTTCCTCCATTTCTTTTTTCATTTTGCCAAAAATGTCAGTGTGCATTTTGTAACAACAGATGTTTTTCCTTCCTTTCTTCCTTTCTCATGCTCGCTCTCTCTCTCTTCAATCTAAGTTTTCTGTCAAAATAGAAGCATTTCATTAGATTTCACCAAGCATATCTTTTAACTACAAAAAGGAAGTTCCAATGGCAAGGATAGATGACAACAGCACTAAGATCAGATGAACATGAACATGTTATATATCCAGTCCAAAATTCACTGGTGGCAATGAAGCGATACTCCTTGACCTTAGTATGCTCTGATTCAGGCCCAATGAAAAGGTACCATAAAAATGCCAAATGTAGTTTTCCGTTTCTTTGTGGTAGGTCCTTCTGTATACATATGTTTCTGGAGTCAGACTCAGCTCCAGACCTGACTCTGAAATAATACCCTCCCCAAATAAATACATGAAAATAGTCTGAGGTTGTGAGCAGCCAATGCTTCCTGACCATGCCTCCAGGAATGATCAGAAACAGGAAGGGGTCCAGGGAGCTTGTCCACAACACATTCACAGGCTACTGCCCAACCTCAATGCCTGAGATTGTCCTCAGAGTTCCTATCTATGATCCATGTCACCTGGGACCAAAGAAATGAATTAATGTATTTAGGGAATTTTTACAGATGCTCCAGAGGTGTGTGTGGGAGGGGGGCTTTGATTAGAGCGGCTCTGAGAGCCACTCCAATACATGAGACGCTCTAGGCACTTTAATTAGTGTCCCTATACTTCCAAATGGAGGTGGGGCTACTTTATCTAAAGCTCATCAAATGACCTTTAGTTAAAGTCATGGAGGCTGGCTGAAGCATGCTAATTAGCACCCTCCAACAGACTCAATTAATCAACTCTGTTCTGACGTGCTGTAATTACAGCACCGTTGGATTAGCTTCCTGGAACGTGTACAGGCACATGTCGAGTTCAACTGGCACCGGACCTGGATCATTCTCAGTTCACTTTCACTTTGTGTTGATTTTTGGGTATATAATGATGCCCATCCCTAGACATAATTTAGATATTTCTATGCTGTGTAATACCAGTTTGATTTGTTTCATGTTATTACCAAGGTGCTATATTTTCAAAAGAATTCTGCTTCATATTGTCCTAGGGCAAGTATTACTATTAGCAAATAAGTTTGTACTTGTACCCATTGAGAAAAATGAGAGGTGGGTCTAGACTGTTATTAAATAAATGTACCTTCACTTCTCTAAAAATGGAAAAGAGAAAGTAAGAAAGGCAGCAAGGGTGAGAAAAACTACCCTCTGAGTACCATAAAGAATTGTTTTTTCTGGACTTCCTTCATGACTGTAGCCAAGAGGAAAGTGTTTGAGTGAAGCATAGATTCCTATTTGCACACTCCTATTCTCTGTCTCCATGTAGTGAGTTTTACTGTAAATGCCCGAAGATATACATATATGTATTTTGTTAGATAGGCATAGCAGGGCAAGGTTTTAAGGGCAATTTCTCACTTTGTTGCAATGAGGCAGAAAGATATTTTGTCTCCTGTCAAGAGAATTTTTTCTGTGTTCTGACCTGTTGCATCTTGCTCTGACATGAATAAATGTCAAAACTCTGAAGCGTCTCCTAGGGAAATATGCTATGTATGAGGCAACAGGCCCTGAGGGTCAGTTTGTTGTAATTCAGCATCAAGCTGTTTGGTTAAACCCAGTTCATTTTTACCATACTGGTCCTGGATGGTGTTATCAGTTGAAATGTTTATATTTCCCATACTAGTCTTGCAGTTTTTTATTACTTTAATACATGCTGATATGGTCTATTTTGATTAATTATTGTTTTGTGAAGTGATTTTAGTGCTGCTGAAAGGTACCAGACTGAGATCCCCAAGGGCTATAGATCTTTGTTTATCTATTTATCTGCAAGAACAGATACAGCATGGTCAGTCGCAGGGCAAACTTCCTTTATACTACCCTACCACATCATTGTTCCTCAGTTTTGACACAGTTAGATCATATAGGAGATAGAGGGTCTGGGTCATTTTGGAGATCAACCTATTTTGGGGCCTGTCAGAGGACATTGTCAACAAGGAAGTCATCAACAACGAGTGTAGGTTTTCTGATATATCTCATGCCTATTAGAAAATGTGTCAGGACCTGGGATGCATTTCATATGCTATTGAAATGAGATTCAGTCAATATCAGGACCAGACCTGGGTTCACCAGCACCTAATGACTGAGACTTCCTCCTGTACCCGAGGTTCTTGACTTGAGGAGAAGGATGACTGTGGCTTTACTACATGGGAGGAACTTCTGCCTAGTGCCTACATCACGTTTAGCTGGGAATAAGGTAGAGCTCTTAGTTTGGGAGCCTGACTCTCTAGTCCAAATTGCAGAGTTGCAGCTGATATGACAGCCTGGTAGATTGACTGGAGAACTTCTCAAACCAAACATTTAATTCAATACAGCCTAACCTCAAGAGGCAATTTCGGCATCTGTGAGAAACTCACTAGAGATGGGCCACATGGTAACCCATGCTAACCATGCTTCCCCTTGATGGAAGCAGCTTATCTCAGTGTGGACAAGCTGCCTATTTATTGTGTACCTTGGGCAGTGGTTTACTGTAACATGAAGCAGGTTCAAGTTTTGAAAAGAGGACAAAAATGGTATTCCCAAACTTTAAGAAGCACCATAGTTCCCTCCAACAACAGTACACAGTTGATTTGCCTACTGTGACAATATGCATTTTTATTGATACACACTATCAATCATATGTTGAACTAGTTTGTTCAAAATCTGTGCAGGAAAAAAATATAGACAGATTTATAGCTGCACTGGGATTGCTTTGCCTGATGGCTGAATAGACAGCACCTGCAAATTCACTGTCTGTGTAGCCCCAATTTCAAACCATGGGATCTGCCAAGAACAGAGCCAGATGGTCTCATCCAAAGCTCCATCCAATTGTGTTGATGATTGAAATGTATCAGAGTCAGAAGTTCAGTAAATGGAGGGATGACTCACATTTTTGACTAATGATGAGGTCATTCAGCTGAAGTGGAGACAAGTCATATCTGATGGAGGCATTTTTTTTTCTTCCCTGTTTGCTTATTATAATTTATTTTCTTCAGCTCAGTGTGCAGAGAAATGTGATGCATTGTTTTGAAATTAAATTTGAATCTGTATCAAAGCAATTTAATCCCACTTGGAGATGGTACCTAGGGGAGCAGGCACATCCTGCCATAATTCCCTTTCCTGTAGTCAGCTCTTTCCTTTGCACACCAATTTTAAAACAAATTCATTTTCTCTAATGAGAGACTATAAATTTTTATTTCATGAGGCAGCTTGAAGTTCTGAGTGTTCTTGTATTTATAAGCCTTAGTTTTGCAGGAGTTAAGAGAAAAAAAGGCACCCACAGCCTGAGCTTTTTTATCTTAAAAGTATTTATTTATTATTGTGCTTGTTGTTGCAACTTGTGTCACCACCAACCAAACAAAAGGTCTCACTGTTGTGCCTACCCTAGCATGAGGCAATCTCAAAGTACTTACAGTTGCACTAGACAAAAGACAGGGTAGGAAAAAAAAACAGAGGAAGTGAGTTGCCTAAGATCTCACAGCAGTTCAACAGCAGCTCATTCAAGATGTTCATTCATGACCATCTGCTGCAAGGCATCAGCATTGAATACAAGATGGATAGGGACCATTTCAATCTTGCCCGTCTCCATGCCACAACCAAAGCTGCATCAGTTTCAGTTGTGAAACTTCAGGACACTGCTGTGCTGTCACTGCACATCCTGAGGAGGACCTACAAACAGGCCTTAACTGCTTCTCCCAAGCATACCAGTGCCTGAGTTGGACCCTTTTCTTAACATCAGAAAAACAAAGGTGCTCCACCAGCCTGCTCTGAGCCAGTTAGCTCCCCCCAGAAAAGATCCTCATTGACTGAAAAGAGTTGGAGAAGGCTGTATATTTTGCATACCTTGGCAGCCACCTCTCAAAGAAGGCCAACATCAGCAAGATCCAGTACAGGATCCAACGGGCCAGCTCTGCCTTCAAAAGACTATCATTGTATGTTCAATGATCATGACATCAGAAGCCAAACAAAGCCTCCTATTATATAAGGCCATGATAATCCCAACTCTTTTCTATGGCTGTGTGAAGCTTGGGTGACCTACCGAGACCACCTGAAAAGCCTGGAATATCTTCACCAGCACTACCTACCTCTGAAAGATCCTTGGCATGAAGTAGGAGGATCACTGTATAAATGTCAGTGTCCTTACCAGTGCTAATGGCACCAGCATAGAAGCTTTGATTATTCAACAACCACATCGGCTGTGGTGGACAGGACATTGTGTGTGCATGCCTGATGTACATTGACCAAAACAACTGCTATACTCCCAACTCAGTCAAAGACAAAGGACATGCAGGGGCCACAGAAAACACGTCAAGGACACCCTCAAGGTGAACGTTAAGAAGTGTGGCATTGACCTCACAAATTGGGAAAAACTAGCCTGGGGCCAGGATACATGGTGACGCCTTGTGAGAGAAGGTACATCTTACTTCCAGGAGAACTGTCTTGCTCTGGAGTGGAGGCAGAAAAATGACAGAAATGGAAGGAAAAGAAACAAGGAAATACATGGGTCGACCCTCCCGTTAACTACTGCCCAGGGCATCTGCTAGAGTCTGCTGCTTTGGGATCAGCCTTCTTAGCCATTGGTGGACTCATCTACAACCCTTTACATGATCCATGGGAGTGATCATCTTCAACCATGAGGGGTCACCATGGACAATGACACTGCGTCACACCTTCTGATGTGAAGGTGTTTCTTTGGTAGGTATGCAGAGTGAGCCTCTTTTATAAAAAAAAAAAGAGTGTGTTTTCCTGTATTCCTGATCCATTATACATTTCCTTATGGAAGAAGTTTGGGCAGGTTGGCCTATTAGGCTGGAAGGAGATGTCACCTTTGTGTCACTGTAAAACTTTTTCTGGAGGCACAAAGCCCAAGCAAACAGATGTCCATGTCCCTTGTCGTGCCACCAATGCCTAAAGTGTGGGCATTGACAGTGGGTGGTAAAAAACTGTGCCTCTTTTTTGTAGCAGACATCTGTTTGCTTTATGGCTGCCCTCATTTATTTGCTCTAGGCTGCCTACACTCTCCAGTTGTCCCACACAGGAGTTTCCAGGGCTTCATGGGCCTGATCTTGTGCACCCCAGGAATTTCCCTGCAGGATTGTGCCCCTGAAACTGTGAGCGTGCCTGCCCAGATTTCCCTGCTTGCAGAGGCACACTGGGATTCCCCTGTCGGGATGCCCTGGGCATGCATCATGCACTGCTGCACCCCAGCTCAAGACAATGGGCAACATCTGTCACCCAGTGAAGCAGATCAGCTGACATTTGTTTATAGCTGTAGAAACTGACTGGTTCAGAAAGACATTTGCTTTCAAAGGCAGTAACTTACTTTGGCAGATGCCCTAACTTTGGTCCTAACTTTGGCCAGCTCCGGACTAACGTGGCTGTTGCCTTCCTTACACATCCTTATGATACAGGCGTGTTGCGGAGTAGCATAGATAGCCATAAATGCCGCATGTAGATGAAGCAGCCGGGAGCAGTATACCTTACAGCAGCACCATTACGCTGATGGTGCACACCTCTGTCTTTGTCTCACTTGGCCTATTTTGGCCCGTCTCTGAGCCATGTGACTGTCTGGAATTTGTATTTGAATGCTTTTTTGAAACTCAGCCCAGATAAGGGTGATGTGCATGGTTGTGGGAGAAAATACTGAGAAGCTTGTTGTAGATGGTATATGCCCATTCAGTTTTGGGAGGAAAAAAGCCTTCCACTAGTCAGGCAGGTATGAAACTTGATCAGAGTTTCACCCCTCTATAGCTCTCTGCAGTGAGTCCTATGCTGCGGCTGCTGTCAAAAGTGTTGTGCTCTCTCCAGTGTATCTGTAATGAACTTCATACTTACATTAGAAAGATCCCTCACAACATTCATCCATTCATATACAAGCTAACTCGGTGCATGGCTAGCTGGGGTTCGTTTAAATTAATTCTAAGAGAAGCATTGAGGTGCATAATGTGACTACCTGATCTTTCCTTTTTTATCAGAGGAAGGCAATTTTTTGCACCTTGTTCTCAAAAAACAGTTTGGTTACAACTAATCTCCGTATACCCTGCGTGCTGTCTCTCATCTTGTCAGTCACAGTTAGCTGATAAAGTCTGTTCTCCATCTCTAGCCTCAGTCCAGAGCAATATTTTCTGAATGGCCTTTCTTTCTTGTGAACTTTCATCTAGAAAAGATCTTCTTTGGGGAAAGAACTTTTAATTTATTCTAAGTTTGTGCAGTGAGTGGCACAATGGCATCCTGATTTGATTGAATTCTATTTGCTTCAGCAATATAAATGTTAAATAATAATAGCAATGTTGTGGATGATAATAAATAGTGTCTGCTGCTATTCAGGCATGCTTTGCAATTTCATTTGACATGTTCTTTCTTGTTTTTAGTCCAACACAGAAAAGAAGGTTAATCAGTGATTTAGATAGCAGGCTCTTACAGAGGGCTAGATGTTACCCTGAGCAGACAAGACCTTTCATGAACGTGCAACGCAATCAAAAGAAATTGCAACAGTCAGTGAAAGGCTTTGTGAAAAATCAAACAATAGTTTGAGTAGAAGAGTAGGAATTAAGATTCACAAACTCTCTTTTACATTATTCATCAAACTTTAAAATGATTACCTAGAGCACAGGGGACATTAATGAAACTGGTATCTCATCGTTTTGACCAAAAGATGTGTGCACTGGAAAACTAGTAGGCTAAGAAGCCATAATATTTGCGGATGCTTTACAAAAGTACAAATTTTAATTGGACTCAGCTTTGGGTTAGGTGAGCCTCCAATGCATCTCACATGGGTAGTAAAGCCAGATTGTACTAGCAGTCTCAATTTCTCCACTATGTATATATCACAAAGGAGAAGATGATTTAAAGAGAACTCTTGACCTGGCTAATTTCAAAGAGTTCATTGTGATGAATTTATGTTGGCAAAAGGTATTTAAAAAAAAAACTCTTCATGAACTGGCAATGATCCAAAATGATTTCTAACAGGATATACACTTTCCTGTTAGAGTATGTTTAAGGTAGGAAGAAGGACTGAAGAGACAAGATTCAGTGTATTAGATTAATGGTTAGTTGCTCAAAATGGATTGGTTGATAGCTAATTTGGCACTCACCTTTCAAGCCTGTGAAAAATCCACTACACCTGCCAAAAAATTGAGTCTTATATGCCAAGTGTTTCCATTTGTGAATCTGCTGAAGAGCATAATTTCTACGAGTGTCACCAACATCAGAAATTTCCCCCGTGAAAATATAAACCTAACACTTGTCTTGACTAGGAGTGTTGGCCTTTCAGTGGACCTTTCCCTATTATTGCAGTATTTAGTGCTTGTACAAACACCCTTAGCAGATTCTGGCTCCTGTTCTTTAGGGGTCAATTTATCCTGGATGGATCAGAAAGACAGAGGTAGTGAATAGATGGATAATTCTTTAAGCAGATGGACATTACCACTTTAATTTATTGTTGCAGATGGCTGCAAAACCTTTCCTTAAGTGGCAAATAGGCAAAGCAACCGTAAGATCTGGGAACCCAGAGAAAATCCTACATCTAACTGTAAACTTGTAGTATCTAACAAAATGAGATTCTAGTCCTGACTCGTGTGTTGGGATACCCTACCTAGTGGAAATAAAAGATGCTAATATTACTCATTTGGATGGAATAATATAAGCATGCAGGCAGACAGCATCTCCTTTTGTCTAATAATTACATACTTGTAGGTTAATGATCAGCTGAAGTTGTTAACTAATGTTTCTACACATACATTCCTGCACAAATTCAGTGAAATATTGCTCTAAGAAGTTATCTTCTTCTTTTGTTAGTCTTTCCAAAACTGCTACAAGAATACAAATGGTGCAAATGCCTCTGACTTGACCCCTTTATCCTAAATTCCCATTAGTTGAAGACACTGTGGAGATCCGAGCCATGTGTTTCATTTCGGGAGAAGCTCCAATATCAGTTTTAGCCGCTTTCTGCTGTGAAATGAGTATACACAGCTCCAGATAAAAACACCTTGTCCTTAGACTGCCCCGAGTGCTCATTTGTAGGCTGCACATGATAACAGGAATTGAGCATTTGTAGTTGAGGTCAATAAGACTGGGATTTTCAGGAGGGGGTTATATGCCCTAAATCTTGACTTTCTAGGTTTATTTGAAATCTCAACAGAATGTCTGTTGGTATTTATATATTGCAAAGTAAAACTTTATTTGGAGAGTGGTTTGTACCCCATCTGTACACATATCTGAACTGTGCAGTCAGGCTATTTAAGAATTATGAACAGAAAGCTTTTGGAAAATTCATAAGAGTGGTAGCCAAGTAGATAATCTTTTTTTCTTCATAGCAATGCTGAACCAGGGTTGCCATATAGTATTCTGAGGGCAGACTTTGCTAGCTGTGCTGCCCTGTTTAAAATGAGATACCAAATGGTACTCTGTTCCCACATGACCGTTGAAGGCCTCCTGCCACTTTTTATAAACATTAAAATCTTAAGTTACAATGTACTGCCTGAATTTTAGAAGGGGCAATTTTCTTCCTGTCATGATTCCCCCTCTCTCCACCAATTTAAATAGATGCGATAAACCTAATTTCCTGTTCCTGGTTTGTCATACTCAGTTGAACAGCTGCTGTGTTTATCCTCCATGATGGCTGCCCTTTTACTCTTTCATGTGTGCTTGTGCGTATACTACAGTGAGATCCTTCAAGATGAAAAACGTAATTCAAATATTAGTAGTAGTAGTATTCATATCAGAGCAAGTTGGACTCTAGACAAGCAGGCAGGCAGGCCCTCAGATGAAGTAATTCCTTGTATGCTCATTCACACCCATGAAGATCTGCCCAGGGCATCTCCAACTGTGCCCGTTCTGTTCGTTTGGGGAGACTGTTCTTCACAATGCGTTTTAGTCTCCCAAGGGTTCTTTGTCCAATATCTGATTCTTCATTGATATAATTTCCGAGGTCCCAAGGCAGATACTTCTGTTGGCTCAGGAATTATACACCTTTATAGCCTCTTATTCTTCACCCTCCATTTTAAGTTTTTCTTCCACATTTATATTAAATATTACTACAGTTCCATATGCTAGACATATTGCAAGGTCCCTTACCAAATGTTGCATTGAAGATCTGCTGTGTTGTGGAGGATGAGATCATTTGAAATGAAAAGAAGCCTGGCAGCCATGAAGGGTGCTAGTCCTCACAGCATGAAAAGAAGAGAAATGATAACGGTGAAGCCGGTAAACAAATTCTGTCTTCGCTGCGTCTTTCCAAAATAGAAATTCTAGCTTCCCGTCCTGCAATATAGCAAGTGAAACATGTGAGCACCCTGATGACTAAATCCTTATTCAAACTGCCCTGCTGAAAGATACCAGCATACTATTTGCAAATAATCTGCATCAGCTGAAAACTTTTTGGATTACCATGCCAAGCACTTAGAGGTTAAGACATACCACAGTTATGGTTGTTCACCTTAATCTAATCTCCTTATTCGTTGATTTTGTGCTTTCAGTGAAATAGTCATCTTGTGGAAAAGAACTATTATGTAGTTGTGTCATGGCAGAGAAAGAGGCTAGGCTGACAGTCCAGAAATCCTCAACTTCCAGTACAAACTTCTACCACTTGAGCGACAAGACTAACTGCTTTAGCTTAGAGCAAGACAATGCTACAGCTCTGGAGTGGGAATGGGCTGCTTACATCATGTATTAGGTCCAGTGAAAGCTATTTACAGTAAAAGTACAATAACTGTATCCTAACTTTCTCTTCTATCCCTCCCAAAGTAGCAGAAACTCCCGTTCCACATTCTGCCTCCAGAGTATGGAAGAAGACATTAGGCTTATGTGCTGAGTCTAAGTAAAGTTGAGGGTGAGATGTGATTGATGGGGAGGCCTACCCAGGAGTATGTGCAGCTGCTTTGGTATCAGGGTCGACAGTCTTAGAAAGTTCATAATCAGTTATTTACTACTTAAATTTTCCTCAGACACATAAACTGCAATAGGGAAGTGTACATTTTCAGGTTTATATTTCAGTCAAACCTGAATAGAAAGTCTGGGAACAAACATTTCTCTTAACCCAGCGGTCCTCCTGCTGCATTTCAAAGTTCCAGTGCAAACTGGACAAGCATCAGTGCTTCTGCAAATATGTTTTGTAATGGGGAGTGTTCGGCAACCTAAATATCAGTTCAGCTGTCAGCTTCCCAGTGATTTCATGCAGAATAATTTGAACATAGGTGGCTCACATGAGAACATAAACAGTGAAAAGTTCATGAACACACCATGCACACATTACTGCAGGATACAAAACCCCCCCCACAGAGCACTGTTGCGCAACTGTTGCTCCATGGCCCATGCCACATGCATGCTTTTATGCAGAAGTAAGTGAAAGCTTAGCTATGGCGTTTTAGTCCTCTGCGAAAGAGAGCTAAATTACCATGGATTAGGTTTTTCCTTATTTACTTCTGTGCACTGGGAATTACTGTACAGCAGATGACAGTGAAAACCCACCATCTTTCACCACACAGTAACTTATTGGTGTGCCCACGTCCTAAGGTTCCTAACTTAGACCTTTCTCACATAACTGACCCTTTCAAGCTCATTTAGGTTCCTTATACTCATGTAACCAATGTGTAAAAGTCAGAGGGACCAGACTTTGAAGGTAGATCTGGTGAAGAGCTCAACCTGTAGTGATGCTCCCATCTGCAAACAAAGAGCAAGACATAAGGGAGGAGGAGAGAAGGGGTGGAGACTTAATATCCACGTGTGTTGGGGGAAGTAAAGTTCACCCTTGCAAACACATACTGTTCTCTCAGAGGCACTGGCAGAGTTGATTGAAGATTATTTAGTGGAATATTTTTTATTCTAAAATATTTTTTGTTGTTGAAAATGAAACCTCTGGAAGAGGAGCTTGATTTTGATTAAGTGTTTTACTCAAAATTAAAAACCAAAATCAATTAAACATTTACACATTTTCAAAACAAAACAAAAAAAATCAAGGTTGCCCCATTCAAAATCACTTGCTGTTTTAAAATTGAAGCTAACCGTATTTTAAAACCTTACAAAATAAAGTGGTCCAAATCAAAACAAAACATTTTTAAATCCTCAAATGACACATTTCAGATGACCCCAGTCATTCCCCGCCCCCCCAGTTTTTGCTTCATGAAAAATTTCAAGATTTTGCCTTTTATCCCTGTTGTGACTGGAATCTTTTTTGTCAGTTATGAAACAGGATGGAGACTCTGCAAGTGTTGCCAAGTGAGGATCTGGCCAATTACTATTTTAACACGTTGAGAGAGAGCTTGTGTCAGGCTTTATTTCAATATTTATTCAATTATTTTTTAAATAACTGACTAGAAAATTTCCTATCAACTACAGGAGAAGGGACAACTGACATTTGCTCTTCACCCCATACCTACTCAGGGGGTGCTGGATGGAGCAGGCAAGTGGGGTGTCCAGGGCAGAGCCTACGTGGGCAGAGCGCACTCTCAGCCAGGAAGACAGGATGGGGCCAAGGGCAGGAAGAGAGCGGCATCTGGGAGCAGGATGGGCAGATGGGGCTGGGGCCATTACCAGGGCTGGGATTGGGATCTTGGGATGATGACAATGTGTGCGGCGGGGGCCTGGGACAGAGCCGTGATATGCTGCCCTCACATCCCTGTGACAACCACCACTTCTACAGGTAAGGACAAGCAGGGAGTGGATTGTGGCTCTGCTCTAGGCATTAGCACCGCTGCCCGTCCCTCTTCCAGATGCTGCTCTCCACCCCGCTAGGAGTGCACTGCAGGTCTTTCCTTATCGCTGGCCCCATGCTGTCACAGCCCCAGCCCCACCTGCCTGTCCCCCTCCCAGGTACCATTCCCCGCCCACCCATTGCCTCCCGGCCAAGTGTGGGGAGAGGCACTTAGAGAGCTTTGGTGAACTGTTATGGGGCAAGGACAGGGTGGTGACCCAGCCCACAACAGCACACCAAAACACCCTAAGTAGCCCTCCACCCCATATAAGTGTCCAGCCCTAGGTTGCAGCTTTTCCTTTATTCAGTGCTCACCCTAAACATTCGGCCTATCCCTAAGCACTGTTGTAGAGGGGGTTTAACTTACCCCATCTTACATATAACCTCTAAGTTTGGCCCACTGCTTATATCTGCCCTGAGCTAGTATGTGAGTTCTCCTTCAGCCACATGGTGATTCAGAACAGTTAGGTTAAAGAACTTCAAAGTTTAGAATAGCATCGCCCCACCAAAAATCTTCTGCAAAAAAGAAGGCTCAGTGGAGCAAAGCTGTTGGGAAAGCCAGTCCATGTTTTGGAGTAATTTGCTTCCCTTAATGGATTGATCATTACAGTTGTGCTTTAAATTTTGTGGGAGGTTGTACACATTTCAGGCAATGTAAATATATGC
Organism: Crocodylus siamensis; assembly: GCF_052110815.1. Classification (NCBI taxonomy): domain Eukaryota; kingdom Metazoa; phylum Chordata; order Crocodylia; family Crocodylidae; genus Crocodylus; species Crocodylus siamensis. Next base: position 14,051,589 of record NC_143405.1, on the reverse strand, counting down.
ATTGGCATGTTTATCAGCTCTTCTGTTTAAGTTATGGATGTTTGATAGGATGTAATAAAACCAAATAGCCCTGTATACCATTTGTCACGCTGAGTTTATATTTATCTCTTTATCCTCCCCCTCCACCCTTCCCTTCTTCATTGTATTCCAAATATTCCTCCTTACTTGAAGCAAAGTGTGCTTTGCAGTGGGGGATTGTGGGAAGTAGAAAATATGTGCAGGGGAGTGTGCTTGAGCAGTACAGGACAGAACATGTAGTCCTAAGCTTGGCACTACCCTGCAGCGGGGAGTGGTAAGACAGCTAAAGTCAGGCACAGTTGCTAATATAGAGCCCCAGGACACAGTGAAAGTATGCAATGGCCTTTTTTGGAGTACATAACCCCCAGATTCCCACATGGCACCATACCTTGTCCAAGCAGATAGCCGTTGCCCAGAGCTCAGAGGAACGAGGGTAGAACTGTTGTGCCGTCTTGTTAAATTATTCCAATGTCTTCAAAAGTAATCACTTTTTCTCATATGCATGTACAAAACACCCTCATCCTCCATGAACTGGCACACACCAAGCTCTGACAAGCTATGTTAAGACTGTGACAGTGAAAGAACGGTTGTCTAAGAGTGTGGCTTTTCTAAAACACCCATGTGACTTAAAGCACAGGGGAGTTACATTCAGTAGACAAAATTCATTCAGCTGAGGCCAGATTGCACCTCATTTGTTGTACAGCAACCTCCAGCGCAATGGGTGGTAGTGCTGTGTGAGAGCCCAGAAAACAGTCCCAGCTGCACTGATACTGCTAAAGGGTCAACGAGTGAGAGAGGTCAAAATCCCGAGACTGTCTGAAGGAGCGTGTTGATCTCAGATTTTAAAATGTCTCCCTACTGCTTTATTTCATAGATTTAATAGACATTAGGGCTGGAAGGGACCTCGGGAGATCATCGAGTCCAGCCCCCTGCCCAAAGGGCAGGAAGTCAGCTGGGGTCAGAGGATCCCAGCAAGATAAGCATCCAATTTGCTCTTGAAGGTGTTCAATGTAGGTGCTTGAACCACTTCCGCTGGCAGACTGTTCCAGACCTTGGGGGCTCGGACAGTAAAGAAATTCTTCCTTATGTCCAGCCTGAAACCGTCTTGCAGGAGTTTGTGACCGTTCGACCTCGTCATCCCTTGGGGCGCTCTGGTGAACAGACGTTCCCCCAGATCCTGGTGGTCACCCCTGATAAACTTATAGGTGGCCATCAGATCACCCCTGAGCCTGCGCTTTTCCGGGCTAAAGAGTCCCATGGCTCTCAGCCTGTCATCGTAAGATCTGTTTTCCTGACCTCTGATCATGCGCGTGGCTCTCCTCTGGACTCTCTCAAGCTTCTCCACATCCTTTTTGAATTGTGGAGCCCAAAACTGGACACAGTACTCCAGCTGCGGCCTCACCAAGGCCGAGTACAAGGGGAGAATGACGTCCCGGGATTTGCTCGAGAAGCATCTATGGATGCACGCCAGCATTTTGGTGGCTTTACTAGCCGCAGCATCGCACTGGAGGCTCATGTTCATCTTGTGGTCAATGATGACCCCCAAGTCTTTTTCTTCTGTAGTGCTAACCAATGTAGCACTGCCGAGCCTATAAGGGTGCTGCAGGTTTTTCCTCCTCATGAAGTTGAGATAGTTCAGAAGAGAGCCATGTGCATGATCAGAGGGCAGGAGAATATCCCTTATGATGACAGGCTGAGAGCTATGGGTCTCTTCAGCCTGAAAAAGCCTAGGCTCAGGGGGGACCTCATGGCTGCCTATAAGTATATAAGGGGTGTACATCAGCATATGGGGGAACACCTGTTCAACAGAGCTCCCCATGGGATGATGAGGTCAAATGGTTACAAACCAATCATGACCCCCAAGTCCCTTATGGCTGTAGTGCTAGCCAACGTAGCACTACCAAGCCTATAACCATGCTGCCTGTTTTTCTTTCCAAGGTGGAGTACCTTGCATTTTTTCATGTTGAAGGTCATCAGGTTTTCATCCACCCATTTTCCAAGCCTGTCAAGGTTGGCCTGGAGTACCATCCTGTCCATGGTTGTGGATACTTTATCCCAAAGTTTGGTATCATCAGCGAACTTGGCCAGTCTGCTTCTGACACCAATGTCCACATTGTTAATGAAGATGTTGAAAAGAATAGGCCCAAGGACAGAGCTTTGGGGGGCTCACACTGGTCATGGCACACCACAATGATTGACTGCCATCAACTACCACTCTCTGGGTCTGACCACAAAGCCAATTCCTCAGCCAGTGGACTATGATGTAGGCTAGGTTACAGTTGGCCAGTTTTTCTATAAGACGATTGTGAGATACCATATCAAAGCTTTTTTAAAGTCAAGATATATGACGTCAATCACTTCTCCCTTGTCCAGGTGATAGGTCACCTGGTTGTAAAAGGAGATGAGATTGGTCAGGCAAGACCTACCTGCAACAAACTCATGCTGGCTATCCGTCAGGAAGTTGCCTTCACCCAGTTTGCCAAGAATGGTCTCTTTGATGATTTTTTCCAAGATCCTCCCTGGAATAGAGGTCAGGCTGATGGGCCTATAGTTCCCCAGATCTACTTTCCTCCCTTTCTTGAAGACAGGCACCACATTACCCTTCTTCCAATCTTTGGACACTTAGCCTGAGCACCACGAGCTCTCAAAGATCTGTGCCAATGGCCGAGCTATGATGCTATGATGAGGCTTCCCTGTATTTGTCCTAACAGTGTCCCCATGAGATTTGGGAGTGCTATAATTCCAATTTTACAAGTGGGAAACTGGGAAAGAGAGAAACCTAGATTTTAACAGGTATTTAGGGGTTTGATTTAGGCACTTTTCAGAATATGCCCCGAGTGCCTTTCCTAAGGGCATAGCCAAAGTGAGTGCTGGGGCAAGGAGTCATGTCTTTCTGAGAGCAAGGGAATAGGAAAGCAGAAAAGGATTTGTGCACTTTACCAAAGCACAGTTTCTTCTTGTCGCTGACATCCCACTAAGACTAATAGTTCTGGCTAAGCCTGGGGTTCATTCTGTAAACCCCTCAATCTAGATCAGCTTTGTCAAAAAAAAGATTTGTGAGATTCACAAACCTGTTGGCAAACCTGGGGGAATTTATGAGCTTGGGTGGAAACCAACTAGAGTTGTGGTTTTACTAGAATCTGATCCCTCTCTTGAGGCGAAGCTTTGCAATTCTGGCTGATTTTTTCACACAGCTTTTGAGTTCATTCATTCAAATTCAAATTGAAGGTAAAACTCAGGGGGAATGACTCTATGCAACTGAAACTCAGGCCCCTGCAGCCCCTGCAGACAGACATGACCACAGTTCTCACAGATCTATGTCATCCTGAGATCTCTTGTTTGGATGGCCTCCAAAGGGGTATATAAAGGTAGTCTGTAGGTATACACACCAGGTTTTAATATGAGTGACACATGAGGATGTCTGTTGCATTCACATTTACAGGACACTCACAATCCGGCTTCATCATACTGATACAGTTGTCAAAAGCAATTTGCCAGTACTGTCTTCATTTTTTCTCAGTTCCTCCTTAATACCAAAACATTATTATATCTGAAACATGTTATTGGGATAAGAGATTATTAAAAGAAAGATGGTCTTGTGGAGAATGTAGATGGATTATCTAGGTTCACTCCTTGGCCCTACCCCAAGTTCCTAGTGTAAACTTGGGCAAACTGCATCGTGTTAATCTGTATAGAGGCATGCAAGAATAGTAAATCAAATTGATTTGAAAGCGTTTAACTGTATTAATCCACTTTGGCATTGAGCAAAACTTAATGCGGGCTGATTTAATTTTGGAATCAAAGTGTCCATACTATGATTTAATGTGTTTAAATTATTTCACTTCAAATGTACACCTTTAGTTAAATCAGATTAACTTCAAACATCTTCATGTAGGCACTTCTTTAAGATGTCGGTGCTGCAGCACCTCCTCTGTAAAATTAGAGGAATTGAAATTCCAGCAGCTGTCTTTTCTATTTAGTCTGTAGGTTAGTTGGGACAGGGATGGTTCCTTGCCATATGTATAGCCCCTAGCCATGTGCAATTTCTAAATGGTACTATGATACAATCGACAAAAATAGCCCCAAAAGACCACACGGTGGAACACATTGTCCCACCTGCTGGGCTGCCTCCCCCAGATTGCTTCATTGGCACAATGCCATTACTTTGATGATCTAGGAAGTGCGGAGTAAGCAGAGTAAAGGGGGGTTATTTTTCATTGTATTTCTTAGCTCTACGCAGACCAGAATTTTAAATTTCAGGGAAGGTGGTTACAGCCCCCTCTCCTTGCTCCATCTTGTTGTTTTGTGTGCTATTCCCTATGGTTCTGATTACGGCAGTCTTCAAGCCATCCTACCTTATGGTCCCCTGTAGATCAGTCAGCTGGAAAGCTCTTGCTTGTTTCAAAACAGTAACTTTCTGACGTTACATGCCAAAATCACACTTATCCATCCTTTTTAGCCCTGGAATCATAAGTTGAAAGGCCAATAGATGCCAAGAAAGTAAGTCATAATATTTCCAGCCTGACTAATATTGGGAATTCTCTGACCCCTTACCGGGAAGCCAAGGAGGCAACTAAGCACCCAGTTGGGATAATTCCAGAGTATATTTAGGAAAGTTGGGGATTTGAGATGGGCCTCAAATAACTCTGTGATTATAGATCCAGGTCTGTACACGTTGTCTAAGGCCAGTCTTCAGTGAGAACAAGACTCCTACGATGTAGGCACATCTCCATGAGATGCTACATCGCCATAGCAATGAGCTACGGTGACATAGGTCATCACTACAGCAGTGTAGTATCAGCAGGCACTAACCATCATGCAGCCAATACGTCACATCGCTACAGTGACGTAGGGTCAGAAACAACCTGTTTCCCAGTTCTGCTGGGACTGTGCAGTACCAAGTGCGCAGTCGGGGGCACATATAGACGTGTGCAGTATGTACTTAGGTAAACGGGAACCCTCTGTGAAAGGTTCCCAGCTCTGTCAATTTGCCCTGTTGTTAGTAGATGATACTCAAAGGCCTGATTTGCAGAGATGCTGAACACCCAAAATAAACATGAACTTCAAGGGGACCCTCAGCTGCTCAGTTAGAGCCTCTGAAAATCAGGCCCGTTACGGCAGCTGCTTTTAAGAAATGCAGCCACTTGAATCTAGGAGTTTAGTTTGCAGAATGATCTCTGCGGAGGCTGAGGTATAGGTATGTTCATCTGGATGACCTAGGTAGCACCTCTGTGCCCAATATGAAATGTGGGAACATCTCCCTTGATAAAACTCTGGTCCCTGACTAACGCTTGCTGGAGTTAGAGCTTTATACTCAAACCCAGCCCCATTACCCCAAACCTGGCTGTTTCCAGCCCTGCAACAATTATACCTGTGATAGATCCTTTTAGAAACTTGCTGCTGGCTTCAGAGAGCTAGTCAAGGTCACTAGCAATCCAAGGACGGTGGCAGCATCGCTTGTGACAGTAATATAAGGAAAGGTCTTTAGCAGTTAAATGGATCTTAGTTCAGTTTGTTTTTTATCATCCTGAAATAACCGCTACTCAAACAATTGTAATTCTTCTGATGTCTTTCTGGAAAACATTTGGCTTGTCTCGCAGTGCAGTGCTGTGTAAATAAATACGTACCAAGCAGCAAAGTCAAGGAGGAGGGTGAGTTCTCAAATAATTATGTAAATAAATCCACATAGCACTCTCTGGTATCAGCTACCACGTGCATTTATATTAATCAGTACAGACATTACTGACAAGTGAATCTATTTTGCTGCGTTCCCTGTGTGGCTCAAAATTAATGTTTAATTCTGCTCCCTATTCTGCTGGAAGGGATGGAGAGGCCAGCGGGGCTGTCTTATCTCATCGTCCCCTCAGGTGTCCCTGGGAGGCTGAAGCCAATCAAACTTTGCATAAATAAGTGTGCTCAGCATGAGAGAGTTTACTAGCTTGATCTAGTGGTTAAAAAAAAAGGCACACTGGGAAAAAATGAATGCATTCATCCACTGGAATGGCCTTTATTTGTGAATCTCATCTTGACCTATTCAGGGGGCTAAAGGACGTTCAGTGACTGCTCAGTACAGACACGTCTGTATATCCCCAAATGAACCTTTTTGATGCTTCACTGACAACAACCATATTTCTGTCAAGTAGTATGGCCCTTGATTTTTGTTTCCAAAGGACAGATTTGTTTGTCCAAGATTTGGCACCATAGTTAATCACAGAATAAGTGAGAAAAGGCAGTTGGTTCCTTATGCTTCTTGGGGTTTTTTGAAGTATTTTTTCCCTCTTATTAACTCTTGAGTTACTAAGCCACATTTAAGGCAGATACATCTTCACTTATACCTAGGCACCACGACTGTACTGTAAGCTGGCTCTTTAAAGCGTCTGGAGCTCAGCCTTACCTCTTCCAGGTAATTTGTAGCCTGTTTCCATAGGTAGAAATGAGTAAAGGGTTTATCTGCCAGGGAGGGATTATATTTAAGAACCAGGCATGGGAGAAAACGCTTCATTTATGACCAGAAAATCAGCCAGGAAAGCACTTTGGACTGAGCGCTGTGCTGAGGTCCTGAGACAGGAAGGGATTATGGGGTAGTCCCAGTCAGTCACCCCATCAGGCTGGGGTCCTTTGGCTAGAACAAGTACAGAAGGGATAGAACTAGGTTCCCAACCTATGATGTTGCACTGGGAGTGAGTGTAAACTTCCCTGTCTCCACTGTGGGAGGAGGGATTGCAGGAAGCCCTGAAAGTTTGAAAAATGACAGCAATGGAGCTCTGCCACCACACACTCAAGCTCTTGTGCGAGAGCCCCACTGAAGCTTGAGAGAGTCCAAAGGAGGGCCATACGTGTGATTAGAGGCCTTGAGACCGGGTCATACAAGGAGAGGCGGAAAGACTTGGGATTGTTCAGCTGGAGAAGAGAAGACTCGGAGAGGACTTGGTGGCAGCCTATAAGTATATCGGGGCATACAGCAGGGCCATCTTGCGAGGGTCATCTGATCCCAGCAGTCTTTCCTGAACAAGTGCAAGGGGGCTGGACCTGATGATCTGTAAGGTCCCTTCCAGCCCCTAACACCTATGAAGCTATGAAGCCTACTAGCTTGTAAATAACTTCTAAGAGGGGAAACTAAGGAAGCAGGCTGGCCCCATCTAAGCCAGATAAGACCCTGAATAGGTTGCTACGATCTGTCCCCTTGATCTTGTGCACAAACCAGTTACCCATATGGCATGAAGTCAAGCTATTATTTCACACATTCTGGAGTCATTTCCACTTACTTTAAAGTCAGAGGTGTAACTACCAGGGTCTGTGCTCCAGGCAGCAGTGATGTCAGGGGCTGGGCTGCCTGAGGCTGCAGTGGCTGCTGGGCCAGAAGTGGCATGTCTCCTCTACATGGATATGTGGGGCTGGGGCCCCAGTCATCCACCCCCTGTGTGCAAAGTAGATGTAGCATGCAATCAATTCACCGTGGCAGGGGTTCAGCCATAGTTTCTGCACTATGTTTAGAAACTACACAAGCTGCTGAGAAATGGGAGAATAGATCCTTTATTTTATTCCTCTTAAAACGGCTCTGGGCAAATGTTTTAATTCACTTTTTGGTGAGAGTGTTTATATCTGTAAGCTCAACTCCTCAGATGCTCTTGGCTAACAGCTTGAATTGAATTGATTTTAACGTGGCATTGATAGTCATCAAACCCCTCACATTGGGGGCAGATTTCAGCACGAGCCCAGAGTAGGGCTTGAACATGCATCTTTGGAGCTGTGGCAGGATACTGCCCCGTTCTGCTGTGACAGTGGTGGAAGTATCCTGGTATAGCTTTAAAGACATGAGTTCAAGTCCTTCTCTGGATTTGTGCTGAAATCTGCCCCCCAGTTAACATAGCTGTGAATGTGTACCTGGCCATCCTGGGTGTGGAGTCAAGGACAGCTGGACATCATGCCAGCTGCATTAGTAGTGTGCCATTACCCATGAAACCTGGTGTGCTTTGACCAAGTCAGCTCTTGGGAGGAGGGGAAGGCAGACATGTTGGGAAATCCTTTGATCTTTGTTGAGGTTATGACAACTAAAGGTCTGTTCCAGTATGTTCATCATCGCTTGCAATAAGCACAACTCCCATATCCCGAAGTTCTGTGGGATTTTGTGTTAGGATTTTCTGGGGGCTTCCTAGTGAATTCCACCAACAATCTGCTGAGCACGAGGGCTGTGCAAAATGGCACCGTTCCATTTCAACTCGAGTTTCGAGGTTTCGACGGAACAGCGTTTCATTTCATTTTGACTTGAAACCGCTGTTCCATTTCACTTCGTCGAAACAGTGACGCTGTTTCAACGTTTCACCCATTTGCTATAATGGGGAAGCTCGAAACAGCCTCTCTCATCCAGCAGGCAGATGGGAGCCAGCAACCCCAGGAGGACTGCGGGGGCTGTGCCAGTCATCCTGGGGCTGTGGGCCCCTGATCTGCCTGCCGGATGAGGGAGCGGAGCTGGGTGCTGCCGCCTGGGACCGGGAAGCTGGGGAAAGGAACTGAGCCCGATTGCTCAGCTAGATCAGGCTGGGGAAAGGAATCCACCCCAGCTGGGCTGAGTTCCTTTCCCCAGCCCGATCATAGGGCTGGGGAGAGGAACTGAGTGATCAGGCTCAGTTCCCTTCTCCAGCATGATCACTGCGCTAGGGAGGGGAACTGAGCCCAGGCTCAGTTCCTTTCCCCTGAGCTGTGATCGGCTTCCTACAGCACGGCCGCAGGAGGTGGGCGGAGCCAAGGCTACACTCCTGGCTGAGCCACATGGGGCTGCGGAGCCACTGGGAGCGCAGCCCTGGTTGTCCCCTGTCTCCCACCACCTGGCTGAAACGTTTTGAAACTTTCAAAATGTTTCAACTAGCCTTGTTTTGTTTCAAGGCTGTTTCGAAGCCCTTTGTTTCAATCCGATTTCACTGTTTCAAGCTCGAAATGAGTCGAAACAGTGTCAAATCGAAACAGCTGGCGATATTTTGCACAGCCGTACTGAGCACCTGTTAGCGCTGCATATATTGCAGTCAGCAATACATGAATTAGTCATAGGTTGGAGTGTACTAAAACTTGTGCTCTAAATACTGAAAAGGTAAAAGCTACTGCTGGAGGCAGGTATACTGGAAGAGGAAGACTGGTTAACTTTTATGCTGTAGCAAAGTCTACGTTCCTCTGGCATTCAGCTATGTTGAGTGCCATAAACTTGGTATGTCCAGGGCCCAGTGAAGACACTAGTATTGTTGGTGGCCACATTGATCAGTGGGCACTGGTCCTTCAATTAGAACAGGGCTGGCCAACCTGCAGCACAGGCAGCGTCTGCATGTGGCACATGGCAGGTTGGAGAGGGGACAGGCAGCACAGCAGTAACATGGCAGGAAGCAGAAAAAAAAGCAGCAGATCAGGCAGGCAGCACAGGGCAAGAAGCAGAAAGCAAAGATCAGGCAGAGGAAAGGAGTCAGAGTGGCACTCAGGGAAGGTGTAGGGCTAATTTGTGAAATGCCTGCCAACAATGTTGCCCAATGATTTAGAGCAGTGGTTTTCAAACTTTTTTTTCATTTGTGGATCCCTTTGGAAATTTCAAATGGAGGTACAGACCCCTTTGAATTGTAGGTGTGGCCATTCACAAACCTCTGGTTATTCGTGAACCCCTTAATCATAGTCTGTGGACCCCCAGGTGTTTGTGAACCACAGGTTGAAACCCTCTGATTTACAGAATCGCTTTTTTAAGACTGACTTGAAATACTGATGTGAAGACAAAGAATGAAACAGTGGCTCTATTCAAAGCATAAAGGAGATGGTACTGGGCCATGTTTTCCTTGCATGTAAGGGAGGCTTCTCAATAGATGGAGCTTCTGGGATCCTGAAACGTTCCTGGGGTGGATGAAATATTACAACATCATTCCCTATCATGGACCTTTCATGCAATGGGTTGATTCTCATTTGGTGAGCCTGGTCTTCATTATGCTGTGGCTTTTGTGGTCTTCTGTGTGTGGTTTGAGGGGGGCAGGGTGGAGATCCTGGTAGCTTATCCTTCTACCTGGCCTGAGAAGAGACAGTCTGAAGATTTGATTGACCATCTGAGGGTGGCCAAGGAGAGGGAAAATTGGGAGTGGGGTTTGGAAGAAGAGTGCATGTATTTATTCAAGTGCTAAAAAAAAAAAAAAATCCTAGAAGAAAACAGACAAATAAAAACCATTAGCAGTTATGCACCTGTTTGTCATAGGTGTAAATGGTGCCAAGTAGTGGAGAGTGAGACAAGGTATTATTATAAATGCCATCAGACCATGAGAACCAGACTTTCCCCATCATGTTCTGCGCAGTGGCAGAAATATACTTTTTCTCATAATTTGCCTGAAAAGATCATTTAAAAGAATTTTAAAAAACCCACTATATAGTTTCTATGCTTAATAGTACAGTAACCCTGTGCAGCCTTATATTTCTGAGCCTCAGCCTCCCTCTCTGCTAAATGGCATAATGGCTTCAATGTCTCACAGCAGGCTGTGAGACTCAGTAAATTGCTCTGCGGTGCTTTGCGATCATTGGGTGACAACTGCCAAATTGTATAGGATTAATGCAACTGGTGAACAGCGGCTTCCATAATTCATTAAACAAAAAGTTCTTCAGGCCAGAGAGTTTGCAGTATAGATCACGGCAATGGTGCACCATGCCTGGCCTCAGTGAAGTTCTCTTCAGCTTTGCTCCCCTTAGCTTGTGATGACGGGGAGAAATCCTGAAGTATATTCTTTTACTCATGAAAGTAAAAGAAGAGTGGTGCAGGGTTGAAAAGGCCATAAGAGGTGGCAAATGTGAATATGAGAGTGGAGGGGAAGTGTCATAATATCTTTGAAAGGAGACTCTAACAACATGTTCAGTAGCTGTGGTGCATCTACACTTAGCTCCACCCTTTGACAGGGAAGTGGCTCCATCTTAGGCATATCTGATTTTTCCTTTGGAAATCGGGAGGATCAGCACTTTTCTCATATGGGTTTATTACATCTATGATAAGAAGAGGATGCAGGAACTGCTACTCCAGGAAGTAGCACGTGCACATTTTGAAAGATAAAAACACACCAGCTGAACTGTCCAATGAATCACTGCTGACTCTCGTTCCAGCTTAAAGAAAACCTTGTCCTGTCGTAGAAAGAGAAATGAATTCAAAACTCTTCATGCGTCTCTTTGCCGTGCTGTATGTCTTTGTGCCGCAGCTTATTCTTCATTTCTCTTGGTAGGACTGTCTCCTTCCTAAGAGACTGAGGGCTGGGATTGGAAACATGCAGGACAAGGGACCAGTCTGCTCAGGACATTGCAGTAAGTGTCCCACAGCTATGAAGCAGTGTCTTCCAACTGGACCTCCACATCTCATATGGATCAGACTTTAGTCTGAACAGAACATGCGTCTACAGATCCTCTCCCAGGTCTGGATAAGGTGCATCTCTTACATGTTTGATGCTTTTATTCCTGGTCAAGATGACCTAATATTTATCTGATCTTTGAATGTCCTCATTGTTGGTTGCCACAAGGTGGCATTGCAGATTAAAGAGAAAAGCATTTCCTCTGGTGCTCTGTAGAATAACAGAGAGCTGGGGGACTAAAGAAAAGGTAGAACAACCTTGAAACTCTTTTGAGACCCTCAAGATAAAGAAGACTTGTCCTTCTGATTTTCAAAAGTCCAGTCTGAAGGACCGAGCAGGAAAACTGTTACATTTGTGAAGACTGCTAATTGTTCTAGCATCTGTTTTGACCATTATTATCTAGAGCTCTGCTACAGCTCTGATTCTCGTGGGTCATTCATTTTAGACTTGTGCAAAAGGTTATGTTCACAGAGTCTTCTGTTTTGGTTCAGTTGTGTTCACACCCTGAAGCAAAACCCAGACAAAGCCACCACATTTTTTTCCGTTTTCTGTCCAAAGCCATAAATTAGCTCAAGTTTGACCAAAATTCAGGCTCACTGAAAGACTGGTGAACTACAGAAAATAAAGGCTAAAGCTTTGGGTTAGTTTTTTAGGGGGAAAATAGACTTGAACCTTGCAGGGTTTCACAGCAAAAGTTTCTCATGTGGCTTTTTCAGTTTCCCTGATAGGACTGTGTTTAATCCTCTGTGCTAAAGGACGAGGAGATTTTGGCAGAATTTTCAAAGGTACTCCAAAATCAGTGCTGAGATATTCGGAAGAGAAGGTGGATGCTGAAAATCTGACTCCTTTATCACTAAACAATGATGGCACTTTCTATTTCTAACCCTTTACACCAGAATTTGTAAAGGGTTTGAAAACTCCTGGTGCTCTGGTGTAGTGCCTGAAGACTGGAAGAAGGCCAATGTGGTGCCGATCTTCAAGAAAGGGAGGAGAGTGGATCTGGCTAACTACAGGCCCGTTAGCCTGACTTCTATCCTGGGGAAGATCTTAGAAAAGTTTATTAAGGAGGCCATCCTTGAGGGACTGGCCCAGGCTAACATCCTAAGGGATAGCCAGCACGGGTTTGTTGCGGGTAGGTCTTGTTTGACCAATCTCATTTCCTTCTATGACCAGCTGACCTATCACCTGGACAAGGGAGAAGAGATTGATGTCGTATATCTTGACTTCAAAAAAGCTTTTGATCTGGTATCCCATGATCACCTCTTGGCCAAACTGCCCAGTTGTGGCCTTGGCTCCACCACGATCCGCTGGCTGGGAAATTGGCTCCGTGGTCGGACCCAGAGGGTTGTGATTGATGGCAGTCACTCATCGTGGTGCCCTGTGACCAGTGGGGTCCCTCAAGGCTCTGTCCTGGGACCCATACTGTTCAACATCTTCATTAATGATGTGGACATTGGAGTCAGGAGTGGACTGGCCAAGTTCGTCGATGACACCAAACTTTGGGGCAAAGCATCCACGCCAGAAGATAGGCGGGTGATCCAGGCTGACCTAGACAAGCTCAGCGAATGGGCAGATGAGAACCTCATGGTGTTTAACACTGATAAATGCAAGGTTCTCCACCTTGGGAGGAAAAACCTGCAGCACCCTTATGGGCTCGGCAGTGCTACGTTGGTTAGCACTACAGAAGAAAAAGACTTGGGGGTCATCATTGACCACAAGATGAACATGAGCCTCCAATGCGATGCTGCGGCTAGTAAAGCGACCAAAATGCTGGCGTGCATTCATAGATGCTTCTCGAGCAAATCCCGGGACGTCATTCTCCCCTTGTACTCAGCCTTGGTGAGGCCACAGCTGGAGTACTGCGTCCAGTTTTGGGCTCCACAATTCAAAAAGGATGCGGAGAAGCTTGAGAGAGTCCAGAGGAGAGCCACGCGCATGATCAGAGGTCAGGAAAACAGATCTTACGATGACAGGCTGAGAGCCATGGGACTCTTTAGGCTGGAAAAGCGCAGGCTCAGGGGTGATCTGATGGCCACCTATAGGTTTATCAGGGGTGACCACCAGGATCTGGGTGAACGTCTGTTCACCAGAGCGCCCCAAGGGATGACGAGGTCGAACGGTCACAAACTCCTGCAAGACGGTTTCAGGCTGGACATAAGGAAGAATTTCTTTACTGTCCGAGCCCCCAAGGTCTGGAACAGTCTGCCAGCGGAGGTGGTTCAAGCACCTACATTGAACACCTTCAAGAGTAAATTGGATGCTTATCTTGCTGGGATCCTCTGACCCCAGCTGACTTCCTGCCCTTTGGGTGGGGGCCTGGACTCAATCTCCCAAGGTCCCTTCCAGCCCTAATGTCTATGAAATCTATTAAATGAAATCTATGAGAATTCATAGCTGCTTATACCATAGTCACCAAGCAGCTGCTCTTTTTATACATACCTACGGTATCACTGCTGCTTTGAAAGGGAGATCCCTTCGTTCATAGAATGTTCTTATTCTATAGAGCTGGGGAATATTGTAATTACCATTACAACTAGAAAACCCTGCGCGATTGTTTTGTTTGGTTGCTTGTTGGTTGGGTTTAGAAAGTTAGTTAGTTTTAGCTTTCACCTGTAGCTTGGGGCAAAAATTAAGATTAATTTCTTCACCAAAGCACCCCAAGGGAAGACAAGATCGAATGGTCACAAACTCCTCAATGACCATTTCAGGCTGGACATAAGAAAGAACTTTTTTACCGTCCGAGCCCCAAGGTTTGGAATGGACTGCTGCCGGAGGTGGTTCAAGCACCTACTTTGAACACCTTCAAGAGACATTTGGACATTTGTCTTGCTGGGATCCTATGACCCCCGCTGACTTCCTGTCCCTGGGGCGGGGGGCTGGACTTGATGATTTTCTGAAGTCCCTTCCAGCCCTAATGTCTATGAATCTATGAATCTAGTTTTAGCTTTCACCTGTAGCTTGGGGCCAAAAATTAAAAGATTAACTGTGGAAATTATTAATATTTTTTTTCTGTGCAATCCACAATTTCCTGCTAAAGCAGATGAGGGATGGGGCGGGGAATCCCAGTTTTATCTAGCCTATAGGGGTGTAGTGACAGATGCTCTTTTATTTTACTGGAGGCATTTGACTACGTATTTTGCCCCATTTTGGTTAGCTAATTGTTCACAAACTGCTCCTGACTTCTCCCAGTATTCATCTGTTATTCATCGGTATAGGCGTGTTTTAGTTTAAGACACTAAACTAAAACTCACATTACTTATTTCTAGTTCCTTATTTTGCTACTGACTGCCTGCGTGACCTCAGATAAATCATTTAATCTCTTGATGCTCTAATTCTCTGTTTTCTGAAAGGCGGGTAATGCCTCTTGCCTGTTCACATAGTAAGCTCTTTGTAGAAGGGAGTTTCTCTTATTCCTGTGTAAAGGTCTGTCAGACTGGGACCTTGAAGCATTCATGGAATATAAATATCAAGTGTTATCAAATGCAAAAAAAATAATTCAACTTACAGGTTGTAAATGAGACATTGACATTGCTATTCACGGTACGATTGACCATTTTGGTCATGGTAGAAAGTATATGGCTAATGAGAACATCCAATTACATTAGGATAATTTAAAAAGAGGGGTATGTATTCTTAAGCTTCTGGGTATAAGCCAGCCACTAACTAATGAGGGCTAGGAAGGGGTTAGGAAGAAACTCCCCCTTAAGAAGGTTATTCCATAACTGTCTACTCCAGGGTTTTTTCCTCTTTCTTCTCAATCAGCTGTTGTTGGCTGGACTAATTAGTTAGACAGGAAATTGAAATAGGTGTATCACCGGACTATAGTACTAGCTGGTTTGAGGGTTATGTTCTGGTGATCTGTCCCCCGCTGTCCCACCTCCCCCATTTTTCTGGTCCTTTTTAAAGAGAGAACACACAATGTGTTTTTTCAGATGAATGCTCAGAAAACCAGCATTGGTGTTGAAATCTCAATATTGGAGTTTCCGAGACTCTTCCGAGACTGTAGCAAACTTGTGAACTATAAATAATATGATACCTGAAGATCATCTCACTTGTTTATTGACAAAAATACTCACCCCTTGCTATTACTCTTCATCCAGTACTGCTCATAGTGGGGGAACAACTGAGTCATTCAGACACTTTGAAGGGGAAAGGCACTTCTAAGAAGAAGCAAACACCAACAATTAAGAATAGATACGCACAGAGAGGTGGGTATTGCTAGTGTTTAGTGGGAACTAGACAGACACTTGGGCTAAGTATAGACAGTCAAAAAGCCCAAGGCCGAATCGATTCAATCTTTGCAGGCTCGTCTAAACTGTGCAAATTGAACTGGCAAGCAAGTGAACAGACATTCACTTTTAATTCTGGAAATGCAGGCACATGACTACAATGGCTCAGACTAGAAGCTGGGGGGTGGGGCACAAGAGCAACCCTCCTTTCCCTTCTGCAGCAGTTGAAGCTGACTGGGGTGGGGGACAGGCCCTGGCAGGCCACTGAGTATGATTGGGAAGGGGTTTAAACCCCCACCCTGGCCTGCAGGGACCCCAGCTGGGGTCTGTCTGGCTTTTCCCTGCTCCACTCACTGCTCAAGCTAAGGCAGGGGAGCCTTGTCATCTTATGTAGAGTTTAGAGTATAAGTGTGTACAGGATGGTCTGGACAAGGATACCCCTGCCTCATGCAGGGGCTGAGCTAGATGTGAGCCTGCAGGTCCCCCCCAGACCCACTCCTCTAGGATTCTGTGACCTGATCCAGAGAGGAACGCCCTGCACCGCTCCTCCAAGAACGGAGCATTTCAGGCCCTGTCCTACTGCAAAAAGAAGAGGGGGAAAGCCCTGTTTCCCTGCCAGGACAATCACCTCTGCAATGGGACATGCACAAGGGGCTGCATGAAGCTGAGGGTCACCCGCCCACGCACACACACACATGCACAGAGCGCAGGGGTAGTGGCTGCCGGATCCCTGGAACACAACAATAGGGAGGACGTGGAGCATTCAGAAGTGGGCACTGGACCTGGGGACACCTCCCAAGCAGCTTCTCCTCCTCCCAGGGCCATGCCCAGGCCTAGGCCCAGCACAAGGATGGTGTCACAGGGATGGTGTCCCTGACGGAGGGGAAGGCGGTGGCACTGATCAGGAGACAAGTGGGGATAACCCTCCCCCCTTGCCAACTCTGCCGGAGTTACTCTCACTCACTTCCGGGGAGCCACGGCTACTGCTGGGGAAGATGCCAGTGCTTGCCTGCAGAGTTTCCAAGTGCTGAAGCTGCCTGATCACAGCCTTCTTTTTCAGACCACCTGGTCTGGGCAGGCTTTCAGCCGGGCCAGCCGCTGCGAGCAGCGGTGGAGCTCGGCACAGCCAGGGGCAGCAGCAGCAGCAGGTCCCCTGGGAGGAGCCAGCCAGTCCCTGCAGCACCTGGGCCAGCCTGAACCTAGCCATCCAGCAGCCCTGCCACCACCGCAGGGCTGTCCCAGCTGAGCAGCATGCCTCGAGCAGTCGCATGGGGTCCAGGGGCAGCAGCCAGGGCATTGCAAGCAGGGAAGTAGCCCCAAGGTTTCCCTGGGCCTGGTCTGGCTGGGGCTGCTTCCCTGCTTGCAGTGCCCTGGCTACTGCCCCTGGGCCCTGTGTGGCTACTCCAGACACTAGGCATGGGCTTGCTGCTCAATTGAGGCAGCCCTGCAGCAGTGGCAGAACTGGTGGGTGGCCAGGTGCAGGTTGGCCCAGGTGCCAGCTGACAAGGGGGGTGTCCACTTGTCTTCTGATTGGTGCCACTGCCCTTCCCTTTCCTGGGGACACTGGCCAGGCATGGTCCTGGAGGAAGGAGAAGCCACTCAGCAAGTGCCCCCAGATCCAGCACCTGCTTCCAAATGTCCCACATTGTCCCCATTGTTGCATCAGAGAGGTGCAGTGCTGGGATCCCTCTGGGTGCATCTCTTCCCCTACCCGCCTCTCCTCTGCTTCTGCCCATGACAACACCAGCCAGGCCCCTCCCTTCTCCCCTCACCACAGGCCCAGGCCCAGCATCTGGCCACACCCCTTCCCACCACTCATCCCACCCCCACCCCCTACTCAGCCAGCAGAGCAGTGATAGTGCTCCAGCTAGAGAGGAGAGGGGTGGGACCAACCCTGCTCACCCAGCCCAGCGCTGCAAAGCATCCTGGGATGCTGGGGTATGTGAGTTAACTTAAACCAAGAAGGGGTCTGGGACAGAAGTTCCATAAACTGGTTTGACCTAAATCAGTTAAGTCTGATACTACATTCAACCAGGTTTATCTTAAACTGAGGGGGAAGAAATCAGTTTGATTAGATTTTGAGATTCTGACATTTGGTTTCATTTTGTGGTGGGACAATATTTAGACCCCCTTCTGCTCCCCAGATACTCCCCCTTCTCTGCCTCATGTCAGTCTAGTCATCCACCTAGTAAATACGATGCCCAACTAAGATGTGGGAGATCCTGGTTCAAGCCATTGCTACAAATTAGGCAAGACTTGAACCTGGGGAATAGCACAGCCCAGCTGAATATCCTAATCACAAAATAGTCAAGGCTGTGCTGTGGTGTTAATGAAACTGCTACATTTCAGCAAAACATTTCACTTCTAAGGAATCAGCATTTTCTGTTGAAAAATCCCCAGCTATTTCTATTGCTGAGTGGACAAGGTAAGAACAGGTTTGACTTTTAAAGTGTTTTACTGTCATATCCAAACTGGATCCTGCTAACAAATGGCAAAAGCCTGATCTGGTTGCAAACACTTGGGAAGGAAGTTCCCAAAGCACTGTATTTGTGTTTAGCCACCTGATAAAGGTTGAGCTGAATGTCCTGAAGTGTCCTATCTTCCATGAGCAACCCATGGCAGGGTCCTTTCTGGGGAGAAATCCTGCATAAAGTTTGGACCACCACTCCTTTGGTGGAGTGTTTCCAGAGCATTTAATCAGAGAAGGCAGTATTTGTCTCCCTGCAGAATGCTATGGGCTATCTCCTAATGGTCTCAGAAGATCTCCCAAAGGCTTGGCCTTGCTATAGGAATTTCTTTTGCCTTCACTGTAGCTGTAGGGTCCCTTCTGCCTCTCTGCTCTTAGTCGGTATGAATTTTTGTTCCCACAAATCCACTGCTGCCTGCCAGGGGGCAGGACATCTGTAAAGCACTCTTACCCCACCTAATTTGATCAACAGAGGGCTAATCTACAGATGGAAAGACTGGGAGGATAATGCCTTGGGAGCAACTGAATTCTGCTCCTGTGCAGAGACATGGAAGAAATCCCAGTGTGCCTGTAGACAAGCCAAGAAGCTGCTCCGACATGCTGTAATTCTAGCACATCAGAGCAGACTTGATTAATCGAGTCTGCTGGGGCATGGTAATCATCGTGCTTCATCCAGCCTCCATGTCTCATGTATCAGCATCCCTGCACTTCAAAGTGGGCGGGGGAGGGGGGGCACTTTAACTAAAGCTCATTCAGTGAGCTTTAGATAAAGCACACCTGCTGCCATTTTAAAGTTCAGGTATGCTGGTACACAAGACGCTCTGAGTGTTTTAATAAGAGCTGCTCTTGGAGCCACTTTAATTAAAGTCCTTCCCCTGCCCACTTCTGGAGCATGTGTAAAAACACCCATAATGCCCCCTGATATTTTCCTGTGGGGTTTCAAGCATTCTGCTTTCACAGAGGTAAATACAATATAATAAACTTACCATCATCCTGATTCTATGCAGTACTCACAGGGCACATCTACACGTGCTATTAGTGCACAGCACTAAACTCCAGTGCAGTTCATGCCAGAGTTCATTGCTCCTGGGTGCACTGTTTGAACATGTACCCAAGACTATAGCCTGTTGAGATGGGTCAGAGCAGCCACAGCTGGAAGCAGGCCTGCCCAGGGAGTCAGTATGCCAGCCCAGGGCTTTTCTACCGGGCTCAGCATGCTGCAGAGGGGCTGGCCAGGGCATGAGGGTGTTTCAGTGAGGGGTTAGACGGCAGGCAGCCTCAGCCAGCTCTGTCAGCGTCTATGAGTGTGTTGCTGCGCAGTAAATAATGTGGCCTCAGGATAGTGCTTATATTTACAAGTATTAACCTACAGCAGTGTTTATTTGTTCACTGCAACCAAATAGGGCCGCATGTGTAGATGCAGAGACTGTACTGCAAGGCTAATTAGGCAGCTCTATAGTAAATACCTCATGTAGCACATCCTTCCATCCATTACCTAAAGGATCTACAGTCAAACAGTTCCTCCAAGCCTTGAGAGTCGGTAGTGAAACCTCCACAAAGCTCCATACCGGGAAGGACACACTTCACTGACTAGTTCAGTAGTCGCTGCAAAAACTGAGTTCGGTTTTGATTTATAATGAGTCAGGGGAAGAAAGCTTCCAGTTTTGCTACCTTGACTGTGGACAGAAAAGACTAAATTCTTCTATATAGTCTGTCTAACTGGCACTTTCCACCAGAATTGGCTTCAGTTAAAGTTAAAGGCAAAGCAGCTGTCACTGTTAATTTCCCTGTATTTTGTTTTTAGATGGTTTTCTTTTTACTTGAAGAATTACACTGAGGAAGAATAGCTATTTTCATTTATTGCATTGAGTAATCTTTATTTCTTTAGTTATTAATTCCAGTCTTTTATAGTACATTTGGATGGGATGGCTAGGTCTATCATTTCCTCCATTCCCCCCTCACCCCCTTTTTGTTGCTGTATCATGCACAGCTCACGTGGGCTAGATAGAGCTGCATAACTTTCCTTTGCAATCCCATAGCCTCTTAGCAGAATTCTTCAGGAGACCCTCAGTACTGTAGGCTTGCAGATCTCCAAATACATTTCCATACATTTCCGCTATTTGTGACCTGACTATAGCATGTTCTCACAATTTCCAAGGCAGCAACACACCCAGGTGCATCCGCCAGCAGTTGTTAGGTGGCTTTATATTTCTGTCTACAGAAACATAGGATTTTTTATATATAACCAGCCCTGATGGTCAAACAGGGTTCTTTCTCCTATGGCCAGGGCTCCACAGGAAAGTTAATCCCTCCATCATAATGCATCTGCCAATGCTGCACATGAAAGGAAGGAATTTCAAACTGCATAAAATGCTGTACGAGCCATGTGTGGTTTTGTTGCTTCAAATTCAGTTCATATTAGTGGAAAGCACTGCAAAATTTGGGTCAACCTGGACTGTTCAATGACTTGGATTTATTTCATTAGCATCTTATTGGCTCCATCCTCCAGAAGTTTCAACAACTTGGAACAGTCCTAGCCGAGAGAGGCTCTGGCCATATGCCATCTTATTCAGCCATACCTCCTACTTAGGGGTGCATTAGTGATATAAAGACTACATTACTTGAGCCTTCATGATCAGGGACCAGAGAAAATGGTCATGCAAGCTTTTATCCCCCATGTCAACTGGTGCTTGCCAAGAGTAAGCACCTCTATAGGGGATTTGACCCTTCCCTATTTCCTTGACCAGAAGAGGGTCAATCTACAGGGTTAATTTAATGCCATGGGAGGAGCTGACTTCTACTCTTTCTGCAGTAGCCCAGTATTCCTTGTTTTTGCCCTGGGGGTCCATGAATTCTGTCCTTACTGGGAAAAAAAGAGGAAAATAAAAGAAGGAAAATGTATCCTCCTTCTGGGTCACTGCAACATTCACAGCTATTGGTTTAATGGCATGCCCCTCCCAGTTCTTAGTTGAAGGATCCAGAGTTAATGCAAAAATGGCAGCACACCCACACAACATACCTTGATGACGTAGTGCAGAAAGCTAAAACCATATTTTTTTCGTAGTGTTGGAAACATATTCTTCCTGACACATGCAGTTTATGCATGTGGTTTCATTATCTACCCACCCATCCAAACTCCAGTGGAGTTACACCTGAAATTAATGTAGCCTATCAATTGAAATCATCATTGGTCAAGGGCCGTATCCTCAATAGGAGTCTTTCCTCAGACATCTCACATTGGTTTGAATAAGAATTTAGCTATGTAAAGATCACTAACTTTGACCTACTAAAATTGCCAGCTTCATTTTTAAAACCCTACAGGTATAGGACCAGATTATCACCCAGTGTAAATTGAAATAGCACCATTGACTTCACTGCTAATTTACACTAGCTGTGGGCCTGGCCTTTTAGTATTAACTGGTTGTGGAGGGACAACTCCCTGTTCAAGAAGGCCAGGTGAGAATGACTCCCTATGTCTCAGCAAGACGATTTCGTTTCTCAGTTGACCACTGCCAGCTGTGAAAGTCAAGTTGCCCTCCTACCAGTCATTTATAGTGCCTCTGCAGCAGTAAGATGGGGATGGCAGAGGGGGGCTCTTAATTGAAAAAAGAGGCACAGGGCTCAAGGGATATAACAAAGTCAGTGGGAGTGTGTGAACAGCAATTTATTTTGTCAGTTCAAGTTACAGTCACCCTGACATGTGAAAATTGCAGATGTCAGTTTCTCAATGTGTGACTTTGACACGTTGCATCAAAAAAGAAATCCTCATTTATGTTGCAGAGCTTTGGAAAACATGTATTTAAGTAAGGGGTGTGTGCCTAAATTAGCAAATAGGCCAAGGTATATTTTGCTGCCATTGCAGGCACCGGCCCAGCTTTGGTGTGCACACCAAGCTAGCACAAAGTAAAGACTAGTACCTTGGACCTCTCCAAAGAAGTGCTGATGGTTGTCATGGCACATAGCCTACTTCTCCTGGCACTCTGCAAATACAGCCATTTTCCTGGAAGAACAAAAGTGACATGTTTCTTTTAAAGCACTAGCCTGGGACTTAATTGTGTCTGCAATGCATCCGAGCAGAGCCTGTGAGTGCTTCCTACTTGCTTTTACCCTGTGCACATCAACCCTCCTAAATAATGAGTGTAGCTACCTTAGAAAAGCTCTGAGCGAAGATGAAAAGTGCGCCCAAACCACAGAGCTCAAGAGGAATGTGTAAGAGGGATGTGTACTTGGGGACGTTCTCAGATGCCTACATTGTCTCATTTTGGGATCTGATCCATGCGAAGTGGGTCTGAGTGGATGCTATGTAACAATACCCTTGAGTCTCAGCCCAGGAGCCATGTAGACAAGTATTTAGAAGCCCTGTTTTTGATCCTTTGCTCTGAAACCCTTGGTCATTTAGGCTGGACTCTTCATAGGGGCCTCAGGGAATTAGTTCCTTGACTAAACAGAAGAGGGTTCTCTGACCCCACGAAGTTCCTTGGAAAATTTCCACTTTTAATATTAATATTTGCTCCTATTTCCCACTTCTGTAAAATGGCGATATAGATAACTTGTTATGTCACTCTGTCTCTTGCCCTGTCTTATTTTGATTGCCAGCTCTTATGGACACACAACATCTCTCACTGTTGGTGTCTATAGCACCTAATACAGCATGGTCCTAAGGTACTACAGTAACAGAAAAGATACAAATAAAAGATCCCTAGTAGTAACATTGACAATGGATATTTCTTACTGTTGGATTGTTGCAAGTAACAATCAAGTGGTCAGGTTAGAAAACAAAATGTCCTCTGAGTTTACCAAGAGCCTAAACAAGCTATATAAGTTGAAGAGGGGGGGAAAAAGTTCTTTGAACACCCAGAAAACATTACTGCAGTCACTCTCATCAGGGTTTCAAGCAGTGACACTCTGCCAATGAAGTATCAGGCCTCCTTTTAGGATATGGCACTGTCAGGAGCTTCAGAAAACTGTGTCTTATAACTTTACCCATTTGTCTTAGCAGTCCAGGATAAGATTCACTGGGAGCTTGCATAGGGACACTAAGCAGTGCAAGCTACGATTAATAAGCTTTAGAGCTAGATATCCAGGAAGAGCAATTGAGTTAGTCCATTTCTAGAGACCTCAGTAAAGGTCAGTGAGCATACAGCAAGAGCTGGATTGCAGAACTGGGCCCCACAATGAAGAATCATAGAGTACAGGGCTGGAAAGGACCTCGGGGGGTCATTTACTCCATCCCAATGCCTTGAGGCAAGACTGAGTTTACCTAGACATTGATAGTAACTAGCATTTTCCCTAAGTACTTTGGAAACCCAAGGTCAACACAAGTAGAGAGGATTATCTGTCTGTGTGACTTTGGAACAACTGATAAGCTGACACTTTTCAGCAGCAGGTAAATTCTGTCCAGGAGTGTTTTGTCTAGTGTAAATGGATCTCCCTGTTAATAGTACAGAGCATCACCTTGAACTGTACTGCTATCCCCTTTCATATTCATTTAAAAATAGGGAACAGACATGCTCAGGGACTTGAAGCCGTACTGTCCTTGAGTTGTGATTAGGGCTTGAAGAAGGTTTTGGTGTCACAGATGAAGAGATTGCTTTGAAATAGGTTGGAGGATGATCAGCTACTGGTGACAGTGGGGGAGCAAGAGTCACTTGCTGTCTTAGGATCTGACCCAAAGCTCTTCAAGGATGCCCAGGGATTTTGGAGGAGAGGGGGTGCAGGCAGGGGTGTTGATCCAGGCCCAAATGGGAGCCTCCATAGTCTGTCTAGCACTTTGGACTATCCTTTTTTGTGTGTTGGGATTGAGTCTGTGAGCATCACAGGCCAGAAATGAACCTTTGGAGATTAGTTTCATTTTGTTCTGTTCCACATCTAGCCTGGCCACACCTTTTATATGTACCCACCCCTGACTGAATGGCACCTCAGTCACCCATCAGACCATTTTTCATGTTGAAACTCTGCTTCAGCTCTTTGATATTCATGCATATTTTGCTGTGCTGTATAATAATAGCAAGAGATTGTTGATAGGGAAGAATGGCAATATATTTAAGGCATGAACCTGGACTTGGGAGATATCAGGTAAAATTTTCAGTGCTGCCACAAACTCTCCATGTCACCCCGGGTGTGTCAGTTTATCTCGCTAGACCTTATTTTCTTGCTTATGAAAAGTGATGATAATTCTTCCTCTGTTTTTTCCTCATTACTAATGATAAAAGACATTTCCTGTCTTGCCTACATGGTAATTTAAGAATTACCACATGATGGTTCCTTAATCTTGTCTGTGTACCTTTGACCTTAAAAATAATTAATTCTGAAATAGCTTGCTAAAAGAATTGCCAAGTAGTTACAAGTTGGAGCAGTGTCCCTGCAGGCCAGAACTGGCGGCAAACTAGATTAGAAACATAAGCAAAATCACCTTGGGCATTAAAGAGTTAATAGCATAAGTATTTCACCTTCAGCTTATTAATACCAGTTATTCATTACTTTTATAGTGACAGTGTTTGTTTAGGTACTTTACAGACAAGCAATAATACAAGTAATTTAGCTAGCTGAAAAGATTACAGTATACAGTAGAAGTTGGCTAATTCTCACTTTGCTACTCTGTGATCCCGATAACTCTCATTTAACAAATCGGCAGGTTTACACCATTTTGAAGCAAAGATTTACCAGCCAGGTAGTGGGATCTTATGTTACTTAGACTTTATTGTCATTGCAAAAATATACCACTGGACATGCATGAGCTCATCATAAAGTGCAACCCTATGTCAGAACAAATGAACCACACTTGTTAAAATGAAAGGTCCAGTGTTTCAGCATCCTTGATGTCTATCAACCTGTTTCTTCCATGAACTCTGCTACAAACAGCTTTTTATTTTATTTTTTCAAATTTAGATGTTTCAAAATAAGTTGGAAATTAAAACAGAGAAAAATTCAGGGAAGTTATGGTGAATGTTTTCCAACAATAAAGCAGGTTGATTTTATAGATACATAATGTCACATTTTGAAACTTTAAGCAGCCTTCTTTTTCCCCAGTTTCCCACCCCCTTTTCTCTACTGTCTTTTCTCTCCAGTGAGCAAAAGGCAGTAATCTCCAGACACTCTCTTGGCCATTAGTGCAGTCAGCAAGATCTCTTGCACTCATCCATTTTTTTCCTCTAGGAACTCCTGAGCCTATGATCCTGGGGCAGAAATTTAGGACAATGTAAAATTGCCACAGTTGAAGAGCAGCATCATGGATGCAAAGTTCAGAGTAGAAATGGTACAGACTTTGCCTCATCAGTTGAAATCCTTGGTCCAGTATTATTGGTTCAATATATTCCTGTATACCTTCCCTGAGTGACCATTTCCAGGTGCTCCTGTGGGAAACAGACAACTATGGACTAACATGTTTGCTCGACTTTTTTTCCCCCTTATTGCATTAAGTTGGGTCAGATTTAATACCCTGGATAAAGGAAGCTGTGTCAGATCACAGGGAACTTTCTTTTCCAAAGCCCTGATTTAGAAAAGCATCCCTGTTCCAGAAGGCTCTGAGTGCTGTCCTGAATCAAGGTGTGAATCAGAGCCTGGACGTACATCGTACATGGTTGGAAATAAATTATGCTCTGCTATGCAAACTTCCTTTAAAGATGCTAAACCTATGACAGTGTCTCAGAAACTCAATGTCACACTGAAAACTTATCCCTGGGATCTGTATCCAAAAGAGATTGTGTTTATTAATGGATGGCCCCTATTACTTACTGCCATATAGTATGCCTCTCTCAAGCTCTGAAACAGCCTGTTCTCTCACCAGACAATATGTCAATTTTTTTTGTCTGGTGTCTTATGGTATTTTCCATTTATTTTCAAGGTTCTGGTGAAGGTCACTGCATAACGGTGTCATAGCAGCTCCATGTACATGATCTCATCCATAAATTCTATGCTGGCTTCAGGCAAGGGGCATCAGCGAGATCGGTTACTGGAAAGTTTGTGCAACCCTCTCATGTGGGAGGGTGATTTAGGGATATGTTCTCTATTAGTGCTCCTTAATCTTTTCACCACTGCTGCTTCCAGCACAGTGCACCAGTGTCCTTTTTGCATATTTGAAGTGAATGAATAAATTGACTGGAACTGTGTATCTTGGTTCAAATCATATCTTGCAGATTTCTGCCAATTCCTTCATTTTGCATTCCATTCCTTTAGAGCAGATTTACCCTTTGGTCCTGGGGCTATTTTGAGACTATTGCTTTTAAGTGTGTGCTTGAACCCTCTTGCTTCAATTTTTTTTTTCAGGTGGCCTGCATTGTCCTTATTAGGCTGATGATTGGACTGCTCTTCTCACTCTGCTTATACAGCAAGGGCACGCCTGATAGTGGTATCTTGTCTGCAGAAGTTGGATGGAAAAGAATTCTGTTTCATGTTTAGGGCAAAAGGAAGGGGAGTCTGCATCCATTCCAGGTCCCTGTTGACCATGATCTGTCAGGGAACAGATTTGTGCCTTGGAAGGATGATATTTATTTTACTATACTTAATAATTGCACTTGGTGACTTCAGTCAGGATCAGGACTCCATTATCCTATATATGTTACAAAGTCATACCAATATCTGACTGCTGGCCAGTGTCAACCTCCTATCTTGTGTAAAGAGGAGATGTAAGCAGGTGGAATAACACAGGAAAAGCACCTGGCCAAGAATACAAAGTGCATTTTAAGGGCCAGATTCTGTCACTCTTGCTCATGTTTGTAAGGAAGGAAGTAACTTGAGTTGATCTTTGCAATCCTAACATTTCCCTCTTCCAGTGTTAGTCTCCATCATGATCAAGTCCGTATTAAATGGGAAAATTCTCGCTTGCAGCACCTCTGTAAGGAAGGGTCTGTGGGCTCATACAAATTTTAGACGTATGCCAAGCTAAAAGAATAAATTGCTGATGCAAAAATTTGCCCACCCCATAGAAGTTAACACAACCACTCTAAATACAAGCTTCCCCTTTGCATCAGCTTATCTTAGTTAATAACTACCTTCTCTTGATCATTCTGCGTTACTTCTCTTAGCCCAGATTGATTAGTCCTGTAGCCTATGTCAATAAACAGATTCTTGGACCAACATGTCCTAGAATTAAGGCTCATCACAAACAACATTGAACCAGTATCACCACCACCCTTGCCCCCTACTTTTAAATTTGGAGGTGGTGGTTAAAAGAGATAGAAATAGTTTGTAAGTCTATGGAGTAAAATCAGCTCAACACTTTGTTGTGGGTGCAGTTATACCAGCAGAAAGGTACTTATTCTTCTGCATGTTTGTCTGCAGTCACCAGAATAAGTTAGTCTGGGACAGGTGCAATAAGCACCATCCTGGCTGATAGACTTTGGATTTGAATGTGACCCTTCCAAAGCTAGGACCAGGAGCTGCTAAAGCTTGAACTAAGTACAAAAGCGTTCTAGTCACAACTGTAACAGATTCATATCCTCTGAAGGTCCAACACAGAGATGAACTATTAACAGACTCTCAGTAGATTTTGCTAGGGGTGGCATTCACATATCTGTGTCAGTATAAAATGTCCTTAACTGAAAGAGTTGACTTGAAGTACACAGAAGACTTGGATAATGTTTCCCGCTTGGAATGTCATGAACAGGGTCATTGGATGTATAATGATAGGTTAATCTTGTATGAACAGAAATAAAAAGCTAATAGAGACTGCAGCAAGAAACCAGGACCATCCTCTGAGCTGTAATGGGCTGAAAATGCACTTTCTTTAGAGTTAGAGAAAGGAATGGCTAAAACCAGGCAAAGTAAAACTGTTGGTTTTAACTCTCCATGTATATTACTTAACATAATACAGCCTTATCATGCAGAGCTTGAAGTGCTGATTTACAGAAAGCAGTAGTTATAGCTTAGAGGCAGCTCTGGCTTTCAAACAGTGAAACCATGCAGCAGTACTCGGAACAAATGCGGAAAACAATCCAGAACTTCCACTCCATTGCAGAGCCTAGAATTAAGCCTTTGGATGCAAAGGTATAGGAACCTCAGGAAAGTAAATGTGTTTGCCAACTTATGGTATAGTTTCTTCAGGAGGTCTAAAGGATAAACTTTGACTTCTTTGAGATTCATAAAAACAAATGGTTTCTATGGTTGTTGCTCCACCAAACAGGAGGCCATTGGGTGTTTGGTTGCCATTATGATGACATTAGTTTTGGATTTTCCTGTTTTGGATTTCCACATAGCAGGGTGGGCCACAAGAAGGCTGTCATCTTCCAGAGTATTAAACTGGTTAACTAACCTTAGACTGGATTTATAATTGTGGTTTCAAGTCAGTCATATGAAAGAAGAAGATGATAAAAACAAAGAAGTAAAATGAAGTACTCAGTGGAACAGAATTGTTTATCCAAAATAGGATTTCAATTAAAAGTAAGCGATGGTTTTCAAATAGATATAATATATACTTTGTGACTCAACTCGAATGATGTCACTAAAATTAAAGCGCCACTTTAAAGCTGTTTAACTGGGGGGGTTTATTTCTATCAGTAGCTTGGGAATAATAGATTCTTACATGTTCGAAATTATTACAACTGTGAAGGATATTGACTCCGGTGTCCTTAGAACCCAAAAGCATCATTAATATTGTTCTACCCCATCTCATTCAGTGACGGGCTGGACAGAATGCACCTGAGGGTGCTGAGGGAGTTGGATGATGTGATCGCAGAACCACCAGCCATCATCTTTGAAAACTCATTGTGATTGGGAGAGGTCCTGGAAGACTGGAAAAGGGCAAATATAGTACCCATATTTAAGAAAGGGAAAAAATAAGTATCCAAGGAATTACAGACTTGTCAGCCTCACCCCAGTCCATGAAAAAATCATGGAGCAGATCCTCAAGGAATCCATTTCTAAGCACTTGGAGGAGAAAGTGATTAGGAATAGTTGGCATGGATTCACCAAGGGCAAGTCATGCCTGACCAACCTGACTGCCTTTTATGATGAGATGACTGGCTCTGCGTATGCAGGGAGACCAGTGGATGTGGTATGCCTTCACTTCAGCAGGTCTCTCACAGCATTCTTGCAGGCAAGCTAAGGAAGTATGGGTAGGATGAATGGACAGTAAGGCAGACAGAAAACTGGCTGGATCATCAGGCATAGAGGGTGGTAGTCAATGGCTTAGAGGATGGTATTTAATGGCACTATGTCTAGTTGGCAGCCATTATCAAGTGGTGTGCTCCATAGGTCAGTACCTGGGCTGGTTTTGTTCAATAAATGTCTGTATCAGTGACCTGGAAGATGGCAGAGTGCAGTATGAGCAAGTTCTCAGATGACACCAAGCTGGGTGGAGTATTAGATACATTGGAGAGTAGGGCTAGGATTCAGAGTGACCTAGATAAATTGGAGGATTGGACCAAAAGAAATCTCATGAGGTTCAGTGACAACAAGTGCAAAGTCCTGCACTTAGGATGGAACGATCCCATTGAAACTGACTGGCTAAGCAGCAGTTCTGCAGAATTGGGACCTGGGGATTACAGTGGACAATAAGATGAATATGAATCAACAGTGTGCCCTTGTTGCCAAGAAGGCTAACAGCATACTGGGTTGCTTTAGTAGAAGCATTGCCAGCAGATCAAGGGATGTGATTATTCCCCTCTTTTTAGCACTGGTGAGGCCACCTCTGAAGAATTGTGTCCAGTTTTGGGTCCTTGGAGGTTTTTAAGACCTGGTTTGACAAAGCTTTGGCTGGGATGATCTAGTTGGGGCTGGTCCTGCTCTGACCTGGGGGTTGGACTAGACCTCCTGAGGTCCTTTCCAACCCTCATTTTCTATGATTCTCTGATAATGTAATGTGCTGATGGCAAGCAATGAGGAAAAAGAGCTGAAGGTTCTGAGTAGCTCTTTGAGCGCTACTTCTCTTTTGAGGTGGATGGTTATTTGGATAAAAAATGTTGTGAGAATAAGCCACAGTCATACAGCTGGTACCCACTTATCATTTCAAGCAGAAAGTAGGCTAACCAGAAGTGAGGTGGACACATTTAAGGATCGTGAAGAGCCATCCATAGCTCTGAAAAATGCTACTGGGAGGATAATTTTTTCCTGTTGACTCTTGTGGAGGTTAGGGAAAATGAGTATGACTTTCTTTTGGTTGCTCGCTCTAGGATGCTTTTGTATTTATAAGGGTGGGTTAGCCAAGTCCGTTTACTGCAGCACTTTGGCACAAGCCATCGGAAATTATTTTAGCAATGCTCTGCCCTGGACAAAGTGCATTTACTTTTCAACCTCTGTCCTCACTTCCAAGCAATAAGCTAGTGGAGGCTTCATTTACAGTCAAATGTTCAGTTGAGTTCCTATCTGCAGCTGTTCTTTTCTGTAGACTTTGCACATTGGATTTTTGTTTGCTGAAACAGGATGAAGGGAAAGGACCGGATCCACCTAATGGCTTCTGGCTACCAGTAAATTGTGTATATTCCAGTAGGAGGGATGGAGCACAGTAAGGATATTTTCAAAGACATTATAAATCTACTGGATTCATTGTGTAGAGTGCCAGCAAAGACACATCATTTGAGAAAAAAGAACTTTTGGCATTTCCTTTCTTCTGTTTCATGTAAAATCTCCAAATAGGTTTTGGAGATGTGAAACTGGTAGAAATCAGAATTAAATTAAGCAGAACTATCTCATTTTCTGCCAGTTGAGAAATTAGCCCTTCATCTTCATTTTTATTATTTTGGGGGCTGAAGACCATGGATTGCTTTGTCTTTCCATTTTAATTGCTTTCGGATAAGTATTCTTCAGTCACGGTACCAATCCTGGTGGTAATTCCTAGAATTTCAAAGCAGAGATGTTGGTTTGTAATGGTGCATATTCAGTCTATTTCTGCTGAAAATGTTAGGCATTACTAAATAATAAAGAAAAAAATGAGCTAATGGAAATTTCATTGCTTTAAGGAACATTGGTAGAAAATGTTTAACTAGCCTGTGTGCTTATCTCCAGCTGAAAGCAATTGCTGACTCTACCTTCCAAGGATCAGTCATATCATTCTTTTACTTGCTTGAGTATCCTTAAAGTAAATAAGGCTACTCAACTGAGGAAGGAATCCTATTTATGAGGAAAAAAGGGTTTCCCCTTTCCTCTCCCTGCAAGTGTCATTCAATCCTCCTGCTTCAGGAACAAGTTTGATCCACTCACTTCAAAGATACTGTTATATGCCAAATCCCTCATCTTCATCTGTCTTAATCTAAACGCAATAAAACAAACTTTCAAAAGGTGCTTTATACAGAGCCTCTTTAATCACATCTGTTTAGAGCTTTTTCCATTAACTTTATAATACAGAGAGAAGGACGTAACTCATACAGTGATTTTTCTTTTGCAGTGGTTTGGTGGATTTATCAAAACCCACTTCCCTTTGTTGTGTTTTTAATTCCAACAATATCTGCAAAACAAGAAAATGAAAGAAATTCTTGCTGCAAATCAAAGCCATTGGCACGAAGCTCTTGGGTAGAATAATGTTACAAGACAAGCCACCTATTTAACTAGATCAACTTTCATTATATCTAAAATTCATGTATTTTACACCTTTTTTTTGCAGTTCATTCATAAAACAAATTGCCATGCTTTGTCCTTTGGGCCTCACCTCCAGTTTATATCTGTTCTCTTCTCATCAACAAGCAAAATTGAGCTGGCTTGGTTCCCTCACATTATAATACCCAGCGCATTCTGCTCAGCATATATATGGGAGCACTGGTAAAACTCAGTTCTACCAAAGCCTCGAGGGATAGCAGTCACTCTAGCAAAGCGGGGGTATTATAACAGTTGAGCAATGTAACACCTTTCTGAACTGTTAAACTAGTAGAGACTGAGGTCCCTCTATTGCAATTTGATCCATTTGGGGACCTTCCCACTCTTACCTGGAATGTCACTGATTTCTTTCGGGGCTCCATGTAGGGGGATATTCATATACATTAAGTCGTAGAGTCAGGACCTCAGGCCTTTCAAAGTAATGCAAGCTTAATAAAACTATAGTTCCTGAAATCTGGGTTTATCTATAATGCACAAAAACCCCAAGAATCCAGGAAGAGTTTTAAAAAGGGCAGTTAAACCAAACACCCGACTCCCGCTGACTTTCCATAACAGGCTAACTCCCATTTTTATCTTTGCAAATTTCCCCTTAAATGAATGTAAGACCTCCCCTGTTATGAGAACCTGGTGCCAAGTGATCTTCAAGAAGCAGTATGGGGGAGCAAAGGAGCCTGAATGAGTAATGACAGGGAAAGTGAAAAGCTTGGCTCAGTTAAGATGAAAAAAACCCAAACTCCAGGAGCATGTGTAATAGATGCTAAAATTGTTAGGGGAGGCCTTGTAGTTGGAATATGGTTTTGTAGATTGTGATTTCATTAGTGAGCTTTCTTTAATTAATATTGACCCTCCAGAGAGCACTTTCTCATTTCTTTCTCCCCTCCCCTTGCATATACGTCTGCATGCATTAATCAAATCACTCTTCGGTTCATTCCACGAATTGAGCAGAGGGACTCAATTTGCCATTCACCTTTGGAGAAGGGTCCAGCTCACGCATAAGTTAAAGCTGAGTTATTTGATCTGTGAAAAGTGGCTGAGCTATAGCACTCTAGAGTTAGCAGGTTTTAGCCTCTTAAGGCGCTCTCTCTTAGTCCCTAATCCTTAATTTCCTCTGATATCATCACTCCAATTTAAACAGAGGGGCCGCTTCGTGTTTGAGTAAAAGGAGGCAGAAATTTCTGTCTGGCTTTAACTTCAGGCAAGTTCAGGCATGTTCAGACATGTCCTCAAACATTTCAAGAGGCTTGGATTTCTCAAGCAAATTCACTGCTCTCGCCTCCTCCCCCTTCTCCTGTTCAGGGCATAAAGCTGTTTGACATAATTTCATTCTTTTGAAACCTCAGTATTTACACAGAGTCTGTGATTAAGTTTTACTCAGTGTCCAGCTGCTGATACTTATCTTCAGATTTCCAAAGCAGAAGGTTAAAATCAAAAGCTTTGGGATGCAGACATGAACAAATAAAGATGTTTCTGAGCAGCTCTGCATTTGTCAGGCAATGCCTACATATTTTATCCAGACTGCTTCACATTAGGGTGTTCACATTCATGGGATCTTCCAGAACCTCATTCAGCCGTTTGGCATGTGCAGCCCCATAAAGAAGAAAACAAAGCCCTCTGGAAAGGTGCGGCTGCTGCCCATGTGTGAACAGACTACGCCTTCCTCCTAGCATATCTTTGATGCACACAGGCATCTGGATCCAGATCTGAAGTCTTCTTCCCTTTAGCATTTCACTCTCTATTTAGGGAGAAGATATTGCAATAAGCGCTCAGCAAGGATATACAGATGAGTCACAGAATACAGATGGGACTTAAATAGACCGGTACCGAGTGACTCGAGATTTTAAGCATCGTGTGAAATTGTCCAATATTTGTTCATAATAATATTCCCAGTGAAAATGTTCATAATTTTTTTGGTTTTGTTTTGTTTTATACAGATTTTTGACTGACATCTGAAAAAAACCCAACAGCTTTGAAACACAGGGAACCTCCACAGTGTGTCTGTTTTATTAAGCATGGAAGGGCAGGGTGGTATTAATTAAACACATGTTTAGAAGTTGAAATTTTAGAAAAGTGTTATAAAAAATACCGAGTTTTGCTCCAGAACTGGACTCATTCCAAAAAGAAGAGGTCTGTTTGGTTTGGGGTTTTGTTTTTTGTTTTTCGGGGGGTGGGGGGGGTATTAAAACAATTGTGTTTGTGAGCAACCCATTGCAATTTTCAAGGATTTAATTTAGTAAAATTAAAATAAAATCCAAAGGCTTCACATAGGGTTGGTGGGTTGCTCTGTTTTTGTTTGTTTCCTAATATAACTGACATTTTCACAGGGCCCTAGTTCTCTGATTCATTGGAGACTGCCGGACTCAGTTCAGCTCTGCATATGTTCCTCCATGCTTGCTACCTCGCAGGGTATTTCAGAGGGTTAAACAAACAGAGTCAGAAAATTCAAACAAGAAGAGAGAAATTAAGAATTATTCAATGAATGGGTTGCTTTCCGGTGCCATTTGGAAATAGAGAAAAGGCATGAAACAATATTGGCAGACTCGCTGCATTCATTTGGAGCCTCGATTATTTCAGATTAGTTCAGTCAATCCTAGCCACTTGATTTTTATGCTTGGGCCCTAAGGGTTACTAAGGAGGAAAAAGACAATCATGTGAGCATATATTAGCTTAATGTATGACAGTGGCACCCTTCCTTTGCCTCCCATACTTTTTACCTGAAGCACCCTGTGGAGGATTATAGACTTTGTTTTCATAAAATGCTTTGTAGCTGTGGTCTGTGTGTGAAGGGCTGGAGCTGATGACTTTTTAGGATTTTTTAGGGAAATGCCTATCCAGGAATGCAGGGGACTGGAGTCAGAGGCCTGAAAGGAACCTCCACAACCTTTGATCTATTGTCGGCACCCAAATCTTAAGAGTTAAAAATCCTGCTTGCTTAAAGAATGCAGCCCTTCAAGGGGATGGAGATTCTCTACTGGGGTTAAAAGGAGTGTCTCCATTGCCTTCAGATGAGCTCCAGCCATGTATACCAGTAGTCAGTCAGGTTTTGGAGTGGCAGGACAGATCAAACAACTTGGGTCCATACAGATCAATGATTCTGGCTGTGCCCCTTTTCCCTGCCCCACGGTTGCACAGTGTATGCCACTGCATGTCCTGCCATGAAGCCTCTCTAGCCACTCAGCTGCAGTGTGAGTGAAGCTTCCCCAACTCTACAGACTGGATCCATCTTCTGTTGCTGCCCCAAGGTTTATGCCAGTGAGGGATTTGCATGGGAGTTACATGTCTAAATTATTTTGAGGATCTGGGCCTTAATCCAGATCCTCCATTTATGTAATTTATGTAAATGTTTGAGTTCTCTCTTCTTCCTTGTCTCAAATTCAGTTTTTACCTTCTCTGACCCTGTCACATCCTTCCCTCCTTTCCAGACTCCTTCAGCTGCTTCCTCCCCATTAACCCATTTTTTTGGATCAAAATATATTTTGTTTGACTCTGTGCAGGGAATCTCTTTAGTTAGAGCTTTATCAGAAACAGTTGGCCCAGTATAACCACTTTGGTTCTCTTATTCTAAGTGAGGCTTGTCCAAATCTGATTGCATGTCTGGTTTACATTGCAAATCAGGAAGAAATATTCCTTCCATGTTAATCCAGATGCAACATGTACAAATCATTACTCCAAATAATTTGAGCCACTTCTAATTAAGAAATAATCAACTCCCAAGTTTTCTGACATTTTCTTGCTTAAGAGCTATGTTGAAAAACTATCCCTGCACTTGGGATGGAATAATTGCACATACAAATACAGACCGAGGAATGATGCAGAACTGCGGAGAATGACCTGGGGGTTACAGTAGACCATAAGTTGAATATGAAACATGCTCTTGTTCCAGAACAAAACCCAACAACATAATGGGTTGTTTTAACAAGGTGATCTGTCCCCTTAAGAAGGGACAGTCAGCCTGGAAAAAAAAAAAAAGTGCAGCTGTGGGACATTTTCTAATGAGGGACTATCTCACTGGGAGGTTAAATCTTAGAGGATAGAGCAGGAGGAGGTAAGCTGTGAGGGAACAGCTTGCAGGGATGAGAAACCAGGCTGCCGGGCTGGGCAAAAGTCATAGTGGAAAGCAGTTCTTTTTCTTACATCCAGGGAGGGTAAAGGATTTTGGTTCTCTTTCTGTTGTTAAAGATCAAAGTTTGTTTCATGGGAACGGAGCTGTCTAACTGACTAACAACAGAGCTAACTGGCCTCTCCTCCCCCTACTGTAATGGTGCCCTGTTTGTCTGATAGCCCAAATCGCTCTCAGCCCTGCTTCTCCCTGCTGGGCTACGGACAGACATTAGGGCTGTGTGAAGCTTCAGTCTCTGATTGAAATTCGAATTGAATCAGGAGACCCTTTAATCTCTCCAAATTGAAACAGAACCCTCTGAATGGATTCAGAGAGATTCGATGATTCGGACATAGACACAGCTTAAAGTGTTTTTTCTGCATACCTCAAGGTACCAGGTGGCGCATGAACACTGAGATGGTGGGGCAGATGGAGTCTCCCACAGGAGCACAAGGGGGTCCCCAGCGTGCTCAGCAGCAGACCTAGGAGTGGACCAGAAGTACTTCCAGTCCACTTCTGGGTCTGCCACAGAACGTGTGAGGGACACCCCCCCACACCTCCCAGCTCAGCAACTGATGGCTACTGGGTCTTGGGGGGCACCCGGGATCTCCAAAGGTTGATCATTGAGCCTGGGGAGGGTGATGGGGGGGGACCCCATGTGTTCCCTGGCAGATCCAGAAGTACTTCCAGTCCACTTCCAGGTTCGCTGCCAAGCACATGGGGGACCCCCAGTGTAAGGGGTTGGGGCAGCACGCTCCCCAGCAGACCCAGAAGTACTTCTGGACCACTTTCAGGTTCACTGCTGAGCATGTGAAGGCCCTCCCCCCACCCAGCGTTCCTGTGGGATGCTCCATCATCCCCAGCATTGCAGTGTTCATGAGCCACACCTGGTACCTCGAGGTATGTAGAAAAAACATTTAAAGTTTTGTTTATGTCCGAATCACTGATTCTCAGAATCAGCATTGAATCTTCAGATTTGGTTCAGCCAAATCGAATCAGGGACAGTGAGCCAAATCAACAAGTCAAATTGGTCCCCAGTTCAGGCCAAATCCAAATTGAATATGACCTATTTCACACACCCCTAACAAACATTACACATAAACCAGCTTAAGTGATCAGAAACTGGTTTAAAACTGTAACAGAACAGATATTCAGTCTGCACAAACCTGTTTCAAAATAGCTGGGACTGGTTTGAGATAACCCTGGTTGAATGTAGTATCGGACTTAACTGATTTGGGTCAAACCAGTTTATGCAATGTCTGTCCCAGACCCCTTGCTGGTTTAAGATAAACCAGAGTCCCCCAGCATCCCAGAATGCTCTCTGGGATGGGAAGGGCTTTCTGCTCCACAGCAGGGCTGTCCCCTCCACTTTGCTCCCTGGCTGCAGCTTAGCTGAGACTGCAGGCTGCTCCCCGGCCTCTCCTCACTACTCCCTGCTAAGCAGAAATTCCCTCCTCCCCTTTGCCTTGCTGAGAGGTGTCTGTGTATTAGCTAGCAGACCACATGCTGGCTATGGCTGTGGTAGATGGGACAAAGGCAGAATCAACAGGTATCCGGTAATGTCCCTCTGTTGTTTTCTTAATGGAGTGATAAACACTGGGTTAGGAATGATAAACCCTGTTATCAATTCCCTGCTGGGCTGGACAGGAAGGGGGGAACCTCTCCTTAATCACAGCATCCTGTCATGCCCCCTTCAGCTGAGCTGTATGGAAGGAAGGGACGGCTGCTATAGCACCCCCCCCGCTTCTAGCCTGAGCCACTAAAGCATGTGCTTGCATGTCTGGGGTGTCTACAGTTACAAACTGATTTAGCCTAGCCAAGTTAGACTAACCTGGAAAGATTGAATCAATTCAGGCTCAAACTTTTTGAATGTCTGTCCCTGTCAGGTGATGCAGGGTGGAGGAGTGTAGGCTCCCCCAGCTGTGCTTGCTTGGGCCTAGAGTGGCTGGGGCCAGACCCACAGGGCAGGGGCTCTTGTCCTCCCTGCCCCCACTGCTGCACAGCTCAGCTGGTACAGGTGGGTAGGGTCTGGGCCTGAGTGCCATACTAGGACTATCAGAAGAGCCAGTCAGAGCTGGGGGTGTGGAAGCAGAAGCCACCACCCTGTAGACCTGACCCCAGCCCCATCAGACCCAAGAAAGCACAAAAGCACAGTTGGGGGGAGACTGTGCTCCTCGACCCTTCCCTTCATCTTGCCTGGCTTAGCTGACACAGGCAGACAGGAGCAGAGCTTAGCATCATGCAGGCTGGCAGCATCAGGGGGAAGTGGTCTTCACCCATGACCTGGCATTGGCCCTGGCTTTGTGCCCCCAGACCCAAGAAAGCACAGCCAGGAGGGGAGGTTCTGCATGGTGAGGGGCCTCCATTCCCCCACCCTCCTGCCCTCTGCCCCACCACTGGCAGCCCAGGGAATGGGACCAGCCTCACTCTGAGGAGCAGATGGTGCAGGGATGCAAAGGAATCTGGAGGACAGAGAACTAATTTGTGCTGCCAGAGGATCTTGGACAATCTATTCAGTCTCTTCAGCAGACTGGGGGCCTAAAAGTAGGTAGTAAGAATATATGAAAGGGTTGCAAGCAAACTTTAAAGATAAATCAACAAACTTTAAAAATGGATTCTCCTTTAAAGGAGAAAAACATGAGAAACTGTCCTTTCCCTTTAAGGCTGGCAGAGTTTTAGCCTGCAAAGAGCTGCTTGGTACTCCCCATGCCAACCACACACACACCCTGCCCCACACACTAGGGGACTGGTGCCTGGGGGCAGGAGACTGTGGGTCGGGAGTGATGGGCACTGGGCCAGGACTGGCCACTGAGGTTTACAAATGGGCCCTGGTCCAAAAAAATGTTGGTAATCACTGGACTGGAGGACCTCATGAAGTCCTTTCCTTCCAGCCCTACTTTCCTATCCTCTGTGATTTAACTTTGAATAACAAACATTTTCAAAATCTATTGTGCTTGCTCCCCGCCTCCCCCCCCACTCCCCCAACT
This sequence comes from Crocodylus siamensis, assembly GCF_052110815.1. Taxonomy (NCBI): domain Eukaryota; kingdom Metazoa; phylum Chordata; order Crocodylia; family Crocodylidae; genus Crocodylus; species Crocodylus siamensis. Next base: position 14,012,923 of record NC_143405.1, on the reverse strand, counting down.
TTAGGGAGAAAAAATAAAGCCTTGAAATAATTTGGTTAGATACATGTGAAAATTAGATCCTTGTATACTAGGGTCCAAAGTTGCTCTTCACAATGCTTACATTGGTCAACACATTCATGCCAGTGAGTTGGCAAATATGTGTTGGTTCAGGTTGTTCAGGTTTTTGCATTTGTATTTATGCTTGTTAAATTTCTTTTGGTTTTCAAGTGAATGTGTTTTCCCCTACATTTTAATGGTACTGAACTATTTATGGACCCAATTATGGAGCCAAAAATTATGTATCAACCCATCTGCTTGTGGTATTTGAATTTCTAGATAATGGAGACACTGTTTTTGTGTTATTTTACGCTCATAAATCAGTTCCTTATTCAAAGACCCTGAAGAACATAAATGCAAATAACAAATGCCAAGATATTTGGTCTGTTACTTAACAAGGAAAGAGAAGATATGATGGATGATATGGAAAATACAGAAATATTCTATGCCTTTTTTTGCTTCAGCCTTCCCAAAAACGGTCAAGTGTGACCAGATACTTAATGCAATAAACTTTAAGAAGGTGACAGGAGCTGAGGCCAGGATAGGGAGAGAACAGGTTAAAGAATATTTAAGTAACTTAAATGTATTCAGATAAGCACGGTTTGATCTTCAGCTCAGGCTACATGCAGAATTAGCCATAGTGACCACAAAACTATTAGCAATTACTTTTGAGAACTGAGGAGCATGTGGGTGGCCTTAGAAAACTGGCAAAGGGCAAACGTTGTGCCTATTTTTAAAGAAGGAAAAAAGGAGTACTTAGGGATGATGGTATGGTCAGCCTAACTTCATTACTCAGAAAGATACTAGAACAAATTATTAAACAATTGATTTATTAGCACCCAGAAAATAATGTGAAAAGAAATAGCCAACATGGATTTGTCCAAAACAAATCATGTCAAACCAATTTAATTTCCTCTGTGACAGGCTAACTGACCTAGGGGATAAGGAGGAAGCTGTAGGTTTGATATATTTTGACTTTAGTAAAACTTTGGACATTGTCCCAGATGACATTCTTATAAGCAAACTAGGAAATGTGGTTTAGATGAAATTATTATAATGTAGGTGTACATTATGGAAGTTATAAAACCATGGCCAAAAAGTTGATGTGAATGTTTCAGTGTCAAAAGGATGACATATCTGTCTGGGTCTAACAGTGTTCAATGTTTTCATTGACTACTGGGATGATGGAATAGAGGGTACATTTATATAATTTTCAGATGTCATGATGCTGGCAGGGGATACGATCATTTTGGGAAGCAGGAGTAAAGTCCAACATGATTGTGATAAATGAAAGAAATGATCCAAAATCAACCATATGAAATATAATAAAGGAAAGTGCAAATTATTACACGTAAGAATCAAATGTAAATACAAAATTGACCACAAAACATGAGATAACTAGCTAGGCAATGGTACTGCAAAAAATAATTTGGGAGTACTTATAGACCACTAACTGAATATGTGTCAACAAAAATAGGGAATATAATTATTCTGCTTTGTTTAGGGCTGGTGAGGCCTCAGCTGCAACAATGTCCAGTTTTGCACATCAGACTTAAAGATGGAGATAAATTGGACAGAGTCCAGTGGAAAGAAACAAGAAGATAAGAGTTTTGGAAAACAGGACCCTGAGGAAAGATTGAAAGAGCTAGATTTGTTTAGTCTAGGAAATAAAAGACTGAGGGGACACATGATAACAGTCTTCAAATATGTAAAAGACTGTTACAAAGGGGATGGTGATCAATTGAACTCCATGACTGCTCAGTGAAGGGTAAGAAATAACTGGCTTTATTTGCAGCCAAGAAGACTTGGGCTAGGTATCATGTAAACTTTTCTGACAAAGATATTTAAGCACTGAAACAGAGTATTTCAGGAAGCTGCAGAATCCCTTTCATTGGAGATTGGTTAGACAAACATTTGTTCTGGATGGTATATTTGATCCTGCCTTAGTTTGACCGGCCTGGATAAAATGACTCTTTGAGGTCCCTTCTCTACGTTCCTATGGTTTCTACGTTTGTGTGGCACCCAACATAAAGTGCTAATTCAAAATCAGTGCAATTAAGAATTAACCAAATAAAACATATATTTTTAAAATGATAATAGAAAGACTGATACCAGTAGGTAGGTGAAGTGTAAACAGCTTTCTGTCTAGTTAGTGCAGGAATGAAGAAAAAAGGTACCTGAGCACAATATGATGAGCAATATATTCTCTACTTAATGTACAAGGAAGAAAGTGCAATCACTTTTACAGATGAGGAGCTGAGGTAGAGCATAGATTAATAATTGTTCAAGATAATCCAGGAAGAGACAAATAGGAAACCTAAGGAGCTAATGTCTGGCTCCTGGGCAAGTATCCTATCCCCTAAAGCAAGGCTGTCAAACTGGCCCAGCCCCTCAGGCCAAATGAGGGGAGCAGGGCCAGTCTGTGGGTTGTATATAGCTCACAGGGCTGGTCCAACGTGGGCGCCACATACAGTGCACACCTTGGACTGGCCACTAAGCAGCCTGTACAAAGCAGCTAGTATTTGTTTTGGATTCAGCCGATTCAGGGGACAGTGATTAAATTCAGTGATTCGAATCGCTGTCCTGATTTGATTTGGCCAAATCTCCAAATCGGGCATGCCAGGCCCATGCCCTGCCCTCTCTCCCAGCCCAGCAATGGCTGTCCCTCCTGCCCAGCTTCCAGCACTTATTAAAAAAAAAAACAACTCAGTAGGTGCTGCCGGGGGCTGGGGGGAGGTGATCCTGACTGCCCTCCACTGCCCCACGCTGCATGGGAGGCTCTGCAGGAAGACTGCTGAAGATTCAGAAAGCTTTGAATTGATTCAGACCTTTAAATTGGTCCCTTGATTCAATTCAGATTTGGAGATTAGGCCACCAAATTGGGCCAAATCTCCTCCAAATTTAATCACCACTTGAAGCTTTGCATGGCTCTATTGGCTACGTACGTTGCTTGCAGTGAGCATGTCCCTGCACCATATGCAGCATATGTCAGTCCCTGCCCCATGTGTGGCACACGGTATGTGAAGCCAGCAAGCAGGAAGAGCTAGTTTGGTGCACGTGCTGTTCATAGTACCCACACCAGATTGTCCCTGAACACTAGATCTGGCACATGAAGCTGGTCTATGAGCAAGATCTGAATGAGCCCTGGATCCAGTGCTGAGAGCCAGTTTGGCAACAGGTGCCACATGCAGCACAGTCCCACGCTGTGTGCAGCCTACACTAAATGGGCTCTACACCCCACATGAGGCATGTGGGCCAGGGCCAGCATGTGTGTCATGTGGCAGACAACTTTGGGTCTCGGACAATATGGCTCTACAGGCCAGTTCCAGCCTGTGGGCCAAATCTTTGGCATCCCTGCCCTAAAGTATCCTTCCAGCCTTGTTTCTTTGATATCTTGGCATACAGAGTAGGGAAGAGGGACTACTGTCTGTCACTACCTTGGCTATGTCAAATCACACTTCTGTATGCAAGATCCAGCTCCTTAATAGACTGCAAAAAATGGGGAAAGGATTAAAAGTATATTCACTCTAACCCTTTTTTTTTAAGGTATTTAGTTGTGGCTCTTCTCAGTAAGTGCCCAGGTAGCACATTCATATAAAATCTGAGGCATTCTAATGGTACTGAGTATCTGAGCTGTGGTTTTCTTGGTAGTTGCTTAGATATACATTTTGCAAAGAAAAAAAACCCTGGCATTCCTGCACATGCTTTAGTATCTTAACTCCCTCCGTTGTCAAATGGTAAATAGTAATTAATGCTCATATATATATATATATATAGAGAGAGAGAGAGAGAGAGAGAGAGAGCGCCTATTTTCATATAATAGAATTATTTAAAAAATGCAGCTGCAAGGAACCTCAGGAAGTCATATAGTCCAACCCCTGCTGAGGGCAGGATCATCCCTATCTACAACATCTGTTTGATATCTGTGGTTATTGATTGACAAATAAGTTTGTCTCAGGAAAAGAAATTCCATAATGTACTTGGTAAGAATTATTATCTCTCATGCAGAAACTGAAGGATGGTGAGATAGTCAGAACTGTACATACATAATTTTGTTTCACAAATGTTTGGGTGTCCAGCCTGAAATAACAGTAATTAGTAGACAAGTGAACCTTAAAGTCTAAATACCATAACTTGCCACAGAACACGCATTGAGCTAAAGGTCAAGTTAGAAAAGGTCAGTCCTCCAGATCTTGGTATACACGTAAGGGGTCTAATCAGGTGCCTAATGAACCTGCTTGTGGCTGACAAGCCCAATTCAAGACTGACACAGCCACTTTTCACAGATCCATGTGTTGTCTGAGTTGGAGTCCAAGTCTACAGCCTGTTGCATCCTTCTTTCTTGTTTTGTTTCTGTCTTCTGGATCAAAGCTGCTTCATGCTGAGCTGCACCCAGTGCCACATGTTCTTTCCAGATTGGACCTGATTCTGTGCACTTCTCCCAGCTTTCTACATTTATGTCACTTTTGCACACCTTATAGTACCACCAAAGAGGACAATCCCATTTTCTAGAGTCATCTCGAATTTCCTTTGTACAAAATATTCTTGGGGATACGGTCTCCTCCCATGGCCGAGCTATTGCAACCTTCTATTTCTTGATAATGGTTTTTAGGTGTATCAATCCTGTGTGCTCCAGCACTGATGTATTTGGCATTTTGTCTTCCCTCTTTGTTTTCAGGACCTTGTGCAGGAATCTCATATGGAAGCTGTCCAGCCTCCTGATATGCCTAGCATATGTAGTGCACATTTGTGAACCATAAGGCAGGGATGACAGCAAGAACGGTAAAATAGTAGAACCTCAGATAACGAAGCCTGCTGCACTAACCATTACTTTTGTCAGAGAAGCCTTCTATGGTTTTGTATTCAGGCCAATAATAAGCAATGGCAGAAACATGATAGACAGTTTTCAAATACAGACAGTCACTGCTCTCCCAGGAGAAACACAAATATACAGATGTCCAGGCTTTTACTTCCAGAGTAAAAGTGGCTGCTCCAGGAGAAAATCTAATCTAGGAACAACCAGAGTTAAATCACTTCCAGGACAGCAAATGTCTATATATGCTATCTTTGGGTAAGTTTTTCTACCAGGAGAACAAACCTGGGAGACTTCTCCCACCACATTATTTGAATGTGTGTATGTAGCCATAAGTGCCTTAGAAGAGAAGCTTGTCCTGCATTTCTACCTTAAATTCCTGTTTTCCAATCCCTGTGTGTTCATGTATAGCCAAATGAGGAATTAGGTAGTCTAACTTAGGTCTCAGGAAGGTTTTATACCCAGTACACTGTAGCTGCTCGCACTCATAATCCTCACTAGGGCTAAACCAGCACAATCCAGACAAGATGTTTTCCAGCTGCACTGACTGTTTCCCAAATTTAAGCCTTAAACTTGAGACCAGACAAAGCAATATACAGCATGTTTTCTCAGTGTGTGTGTGCGTGTGTGTGTGTGTGTGTCCACATGTGCTCCTGTGCACATTTTACACCCATCTGCCTTCAGTCCAGAGTAAACGAACCAGAGGTAGATTTGAGGAGATTTCCATGCTGCTGAATTTCTGTTTACAACAAGTCAGCCTGAAAAATCCCACCTTCGTGGCTTGCTCGTGGAACAGAAAAGGTTAAAAGGCAAGCTATGTATTATTTCACCTCTGATAATTTTCCTCTTTTGAGGTAAGAGTAAACAGCCTGAACATTTTATTTTTTGCTGACCCCCCTCTGCACATGCGCACGCGCACACACACACATTTTCCTCTGGGTTACATATTATAAGTGGGGGAGAACTTTTGAACCAGGGGCCTCCTGCATAATGCACTAAGGATTCAGTCAGGCCAAAAATGCCTGTAGCATATGGAAAGAGCCAGAAGGAAAGGGCCAGCAGTGAGCAAGCTTGGACAGATGTGCTTTAGAGGGAGGGTAGTGTTAGCGGGGGTGGAGAAAAACTCCCCCCCACCCGTCTCTGCAGAGGGCAGCCAATCAGGAAAAGCAGACCCTTTTTGGGACCCCAACAGTTAGGGAGAGCCCCTGAGGTGCTTTTGGCGTGCACGCACACACACACGCATGTACGGGCGTGCTCCCCCCATACACACACAGCAGTTCAGCAGCAGTCCAATCCCAAGTGACAGAGCTTTTCTCTTAATTCAGAGCATATTCCAGGATTCAGAAAAAAAGAAGAAGAAACATAAAGAATCTAATGAAACAATCGTAGTGAGGGAATGGAATGTGACTGTGGCTCAACTTGTTAAGGAAGAGATGGGGGGAGAAAGATAAAAGTGAATGAAACACTTACCATTTTGCCCCAAAAACTCAGTTTGGCAAAACACAAGCCCACTTGGCCTCTTTCAGGAGAAATAGCCAGGCAGCTCCCCAACAGAAATGCTTGTCCAAAGGTAAATAAATGCACCCTTTTTGCAAATATTTTTCTTCTCATTCACTCCTGTCTCTGCACTTATAAGAGAGCATCATTTCCAAGACTTTTGTTTAAGCCAGAACATCATTGATCCATCCTGCCCTTTTTTAAATGAATCCCAAATTGAGTGCTCGCATTTTTTAAAGAACCTTTCTGCTAAGGGTCCTCCAGGGCTTTGTTCTGTGTAAGTAAAATGATGGTTAATAAAGATACTTTGCACTTTCAGAGCCTCATCTTTCATTCTCAGAGGTCAGGACTTTCCAAAGTATAGCAGTGCAAACCCGCCTGTAAATTAAGGGTATGTTATTAATTTGGGGCGTTAAACTGGACTCACAAAATGTAAATCCTACTTTTGCATATGGAAATGGCCAGTCTGTGTATGGAAACTAGATATCCACATGTTCCCACTAAATTGTAATGGGAGCAGTTTGCCACTATGTCTCAGGTTTTTAAGGGTATTTAGGTGTTACTTTACTCCTCATTGTAAGGCCTAAGGAATTAAATGTCCAAATCCTATTTTCAGATGTGATTAACCCTTAGAAACCTGATTCCCACTACACTCAATGATAGTTAAGTTCCTATGTGCCTATGTCACTTCTGAAAATAAACTTTAGAGCTACATTTTTAAAGTGATCACAACACCTAACTTCCATTGACTTAGGCCCAATGTTGTATGGAAGTCAGTGGGAGTTAGGCACCTAAATACTTTTTAAAATCTGTCCCTTAGGCCTTGTAATGCTGAGTGCAGCCATGTCCAAGTATTTTTAAACATCTGACCCTAATTGAGCAAGGCACTTAAACATATGTTTAAGCACACAAGTAGTCTTATTCATTGTCCTGTTAGTCCCAACAGTTGACTTCAGTGGAACTACTTGCCTGCTTAATGTTGACCACATGCTTCACTGTTCTGCCAGACTCAAGCTTCAGGGCCTTATCCAGAGCTCATTAAGTCAATGAAAAAAATGACACAAGTAAATGGAACGGCTCCACATTGAAATAAGTGGCCCCTGTCTCACCGACTTCAAAGGCGGCAGCATCACGTACTTAGTGTTGAACAATCGGTTTAGTATATGCTTTAATTCAAAACTAACATTTGATCCTGCAGCCTTGACTAAGGAGTCTCCAATCAGCACTCAGTATCCTCAAGTAATAATGTGCCTCGTTGCAATAAGCATACGTTCTTAGGGTTGGAAAGGAAAAATTCAGTGCAGTCTGCACTCTCTTCTAAGGAGTGGAAGTAAAAGAACAAAAAATTGTAATTCTTAGGCAATGTATTCCTCCAATGCATTTAAAAAGCTCCGCTATTTTGCAGGGCAAGGGTGGAGGCGCAAATTCAAATTATAGTGCCTGAGAGATTCTTTCCGTGCGTTTTTATGGTGTTATATAATGCATCGTCCTCACTTGTATTTTGCATTTCTTCAAATGTTTTGAAGCTTTAAACCCATTTGCATTCTCTGCCCGTTTTGGTCAAATCCTGTTCATCTGTTATCCTTACTGAGGTTAGGATATGGCCCCTTGAGTTAGGGCTTGTTCTTATTGAAGTATTAGCATGAGATATAACTCAATTCTTGCTTCTAACCCAACTGCCGTCTACAATTAAAAATCTCTCATTTGAGTTCAGGGGAACTTTAAGCCAGAACTAGCTCTCCCATTCCAGGACCAAAGGAGTTGGTTGAAGCTCAGATGCTGTTGATACTGTACTGGTAGTGCAGCGGGGATGAATCGTCTCAAATTGCAACAGCTCATCAGCTGCTAATCTAGTCTGTGTTGCTAATCCAAACACTCAGTCCAGATGGAAAGTTACTTTGCATTACAGCGACTCTCACTGGAGCTAGCTGTTGCAATGAAGACAAGCTCATAGTGATGCAACATTCTTTTCCATGGTCAGTAATAATCCAGTCCTTCAGACACAATGAGATTATTCGTGTGCTTAAAGGGTAAAAATGTACATGTATGTAGAAACAGGGCCTAGATTCTCAGAGGTTGTGGTCAATAAGGATCACAAAATGTTCTTCATCAGTTTGTTTCCATTTTCCTGGCCAGACATCAATGTGGGTGATCCCATTTTTCCAAAATTCCTCATAAATTTTACTTGGACATGAGCATTCCTGCTCTGCTTTTGATCTAGACAATTGCCTAGGATGGCATAGCTATGCACTGTCCAATAGCTACGACATTTCCTTTTAGTGGCAGCCAGTGCAGTGATACTGAGACTTCTTGATGGGGAAAAGTGCCTAAAAATATTAATTTTTGAAGCATCCTCATTTGATTAAACTATGGCGTAGATGGTAAGGATTAGACCCAAAGTGACTTACAGCCCCAAAAGGGGCTACAATGTAGGTTTAGAAATGGAACTTGGACCCTTGGGCATCTGAAATACAAGAAATATGAGAATAGTGAATTCAGGCATGACAGGGTCCCAAATTAGGTTAAGTCTTTATTTTTAATCTCTTTGCCAATGCTTGTGGAACTCTAGTAGATAGAGTGCTTTACTTGGTCTATTAAATTGTACCCTGCATGCAATAAGGCAGAGGCCTGAATGTCCCAAGGACATTCCTCATCTAAGGGAAAATGTTCACTCTCTTTTTAAACAGATACTCCAATTTCTATTTTTTTTTTAATAGAAACTTAGAGCTGTTAATGAAACCACTAACAGGACTTTCCAATTCTCACTAACATTAAGGAATATATCTGTTTTTTCTGGTTTTCATTCTTTCTCCTCTCACTTTTTCTTTCCCTTTTCTTCAGCACAGCAAGGTTGGAAATTAGTGCTGGCTAGCGGCCACTGCCGCATCTACTCGGCCATTTAAAGTTATTGCTCTCCATTCCCTGTAGACCAGTAGGAAGTTCAGCTGTGATCACAGCAAGAAAAAAAAAAAGCTAAAAATAATAATTAAAAAATGGGCAGAGTATGCAGTTGCCTGTCTTTCTTTTGTGTGCTCTAAATCTTGAGTGAATAGCATTGTGAAGGCGAACAGAAATAGGGAGAAGCATTTTTTTGTGCTCAGATTCTGGAACATCTCAGACAAGAATCATGATCAGAGCCAAATAGAAGGGTCCACTTTACTGAATACAGTTGAATTTTGGGGCTCGGACTTTCTTCTTATTTAGCATGGTATAAATTGGGAGTAAAACTGTTGATATCTATTAAGTTCAAGTGGAATAAAACCAAGGTGAGGTGTGGATGAAATGTATGACATAAAATACTGGAGTCCTAGCTCTGAACACCCAGGAAAGTTTTAAAACCTGAACCTGCTTCTGGTTTTGAATTGTACAGCTCTGTTGAAGCTATACTGGGAAAAAAAATCAAAACCTTTCATTTATTTTATGAGGTTTTTGGTGTTCCTATTATATAGGATTTTATGAACCACCATTTAAAAAAAAATAACCTGAGTGTGCTTACAAAATTTACAAGTGAGAAATTGCACACACACAATACTCACTTGCACATGTTCCTGCAGTTACCCATTTCTCCTGTACAACTATGGAGCTCCGCACCTACAGTAGACTATCAATGCAAACACATGAATGTTTTTTTGGGACCAGGCAGTTGTGTACATCTGAAACAATCTGCTTGGTTAATAACAAGCTTGTCCAGTTTTACATGTGCAGCGAGACCCCAGTAGTCTCCAAGCCCTTCTTTTAGACTCTCAATTACTTTGTCCTATCGGCCCAAACTAACATTCTTTTTAATTCCCTTCTCTGCAAGTTCTTATATAAGACTTTGACCTAGCATTTCTTGAATGTCCTGATCGGAGATGCTGTCCTTGCAAATAGCAGTCGATTTAAAAGAGAGAGAAGAGATGAGATCTGTACACATCAGTGACTGGTGCTGAAAAGGTGAAGGAGCTTTCAGACTAGCTGGAAGACAAGGGTTTCATCTAATGGCTTCAACCATTTTCACAATAAACAGTGTATAAAATATGGCTGAATCTGTGCAATGGGCATAGATATTACCTCTTTATGGAGGAAAGCAGAGTGCCTCCGAGCATGTAACCTAGAATTCCCCCAGTATTCTACTGCCTTATATTGTTTCAAGATGATTTATTCCATTGATAGATCCACATTCCTGACTTCATCATCTTAAAGCAATTAAATCCAGTTCTGGACAGAGTAGAGATGTCTTGCGCTTCAACCTGTATGAAAAATGCTGCTCTTTGAAAAAATCTCCAGACAATTCATTTTGCTTTATTATTGTTATTGTAATAGTCCCTAAACCTGCCAAACTTTGTCAGAACTTCCTTGTGCAAGGTCCTATATATGCAAATTGTAACTGCCAGTCTTTCCCCATCCCCAAAATAACTTGCAGTAAATGTAGGCTGCATGCTAGAATTCTCCCGGGTTTGTTTTCCTTGTAGAAAAAACTTACCCAGAGCCGCATATACAGATATTTAAATGCTGAGACCCTGAAGGTCATGGAGCTTGCAGTGCTGACACTGTGCAGCCCAGAGAGGGCTCTGTGCAGACTCCTTTATTCTGTCTGATAACAGATAGCGGTAGTATACAGGGCAGTCCTGATTGGCTGACCCAGACTGCCCATGGTCACCCTGTTTCCCTGCAGCACAATGTGGGGATTGTTAACAGGGCATGTTCTGCTCCTTGCTGAAGCAGCAGAGTCCAGCAAGTGACACACTGCCTTCTGGGATGGGGGGTGCTGGAGGACTGTGCTGTCTTATGAGAGATGCCACAGGATGTACAGACACTCACTCCCCCAAGACAAATTATCCTGAAACTGATTTAACTCTGGTTGCTCCCAGGTTATTTTTCTCCTGGGTCAGCCATTTTTACTCTGGAAGAAAAAAAGCCTGAATGCCTGTACATTCATGGATTCTTCTGGGAAAGCAGCAACTCTCCCTGGAGTTCCTGAATGTCTGCAGAAGGTCATAGACAAAGTCGAGGGCGGGAGGAGAAAAGGAAGCAAAGCCATTGTCCAAGATTACATACCAGGATGAGGATCCACCTATCCTAGTACTCAGTTCAGTGCTATATCCACTGTAACGCACTGTCACAACTTCATATTCCTTCTGTCAATTCCAAGGAAATGTTGCCTGTAACTTCCTCTGTTTTGTCTGGTCTGGAGAATTCATTTGATTCCCTCTTCCGTATTTCCATATATATTTCTCGATACCAAATGATGCAGTCGGTGTTCAGAGAAGCTCTGTGCTGTTCTGTTTGTTGCAACGGGTTAAAAAAAATAAATAGCAGTGTGTACTGGGGGATGCCAAACATTTTCCTCTGCTCTGTCTTCTTTTGATTTAAAGGCTTTGTTTATCTCTCTGCAGAGTCACTGGCAGGCCATAAAGAGATATATTGCCTTGGTGCAGACAGTACAGACTCTGCTCCTGGGAAAGCAATGGACTGTGAAGTTGAGTATGTGTGTGTGTGTGGGCCTGCTCATAATTCAGGAAGGGTTCTCTTTTGGGAAGCTCCCAGTGGACACTGGCTGCAGCCGCCTTCTGCTCCTAGGAGGAAAAGCATGCTAGAATCCAAAAGGATTCAGTCAGGCTCACTGCCTTTGAAGTCCTCATTAAGCCATCACTCTAGTGTTAGGAATTTGAGGATTATTAGACTCAACCATTACAGAGTAAATAATAAAAACAGTACTGGTGTGTTTGTGGGGTGGGAAAGGGAAAGGTTGTGAAGGTTAATGGGAAAATGTCAGGGCACAGGCTGACTGTACCTTGCCTCCATCCTGCTTAACTAGCATAGACCAATCCAGGAATGTTTCCAAACCAGTGTTGAAGCTGGTAGATCCTACAACCAATTTAGCCAAAGTTCAGACGTTGTTACCATGGGATACTTGGATTGTGCTGCATATTTCCATACCTCAAGTAGGTATGAGTCTTCCTTGGATTAGAAGCTTTTTGCAATTACCTACACAGTGAATAGCTCCAAGTTCCTGAGACAAAAGGCAGAGGGGTAGATGATCCATGTTTCAACTGCAATCAGGTTTCACAAGCCTGAATCCCCGTATTTGATTAAACAGAGGAAAGCTGAGTTTAATCTTGAAGGCAACTGACTTACATTGTGATGTCACCTGGGCTTATTCCCAGAGAGAAATCTGTTGAAAGGGAGAGTGGAACACCAGAGACACCTGAAACACTGCCAACAAAAGGTTATTGAATCAGTGCAATGGGAGATTGGGATGGATGCCTTTCTGATTTAAATAGCAAACCATCCTCTATGGGAATATCCTATCTGGAACTACATGCGTCGCAGACATTGATTTTCAAAATTGGGGTGAGGGCTGAGAATAATTGGAGCTCTCCTGGGGTGAAATACTCCTGCATAGATATCAGTGCAAGGCCTAAGCATTATTTAAATCCTACTTTGGTCTTCAGTAGAGTATTTACACTGTACTTTAGCAATGCATAGAGCTAGGGCAAGCTTTTGGAAACTAACAAATTCTGCTCATTGGGTCTATCTTTGAAATCAATATTCTATTAACCTACTTAAAATGTGGATCCTCAATCTGGGGCTTGCTATCCCCTTGGGCCATAGTGATCTTCCTTTTCTTTGGGACTCAGTGGGAAGGGGTCCCAAAGCTACTTTTTTCTGTTGCAAAATAAGGTCACAATACATAAGAGGCCATTAATCAAATCCTTCAAATGAGCTTTATGGCCATGGAGAGTTCACTAATATCTTGTGACAATGAAGGCAAATCTGAGAATTGCTTAAAAAGCTATAGGAAATTACTTTTCATGTGACCAGTGGTATGACCTCTTATTTCCTAATGATCTAGGGAGAGCTCAAGTCCAAGTGTTTGTATATGTAGAATGCCAAAATGTATATATACAAAGCATCATAATTACTGTCAGAGAGATTTACAGTGCTTTATAAATCATTAAAAATCACAATAATAATATTTAACATGACCTCTTTTAACAAATTAATCATGATTCTCTTAACCATCCCATTAACTATACTTCTTAAAATGCCTTTCTCGTTGGCATGAAAATGAAGTAAAATGGATTTGCACATAATAGATGTCTTTATTTGCAAGTGTTTGTTGATACAGAAATCAAGGATATGCTATTGAACTTAAGGAAGGGGCACTGGTAAATTCAAAGATCCTTTAGCAGAGTCCTGAATATTGTTTAATTTTAACATGGTGTGAGCAGGTGGTATGCTGTTTATGACTAAAAGTGAATTCTTTCCCTTTGTGTTCATTAGAGATACTTAAGTCATTGATTGCAGCACTAATAGGCTATTAGGTACATTTATTTATTTGCATGAGGATCTTTCAAATGTTCTGTCACAGGAGTTGGCAGGAGATATCCCCAAAATGAAAGCACCATCCTCAGTAATTCTAAAACGAAATTGAAAAGATTGAAATTTTTTAATTAAAAAGAATCAGAAAAGTTCCAAAATACAAAATTTGAAATTATAAGAAAGATGTTGCCAGCCCCACATTTATCTGTCAGTGGCACTAGTAATAGAAATATAGATGCTGCAATGAAAATTTATATTTTGAAATTTGGTGTTAAAAAATAGAAGAATACTTACAACAGTAAGGTTCTCATGTGGACTAGTATGACTTAAGAGATTTGGTTTCTCTTCCCAGCCCTGCTACTTGCCTCTGCGTAGACTTGGTCACTTCACTTCCTAGTACCTCAGTTTCCTTATGTGTAAAATGGGGATAATGAAACCACTTTGTCTCATGCTTTGAGATATACGCATAAAACTTGTTAGGAGAGTTGGGTATTACTATTAATGAGAACAAAGTTATATGCAGTAGAAACATAATAAAAATAACCTGGAGATATTTCATTGTGTACTGTGTGCTATTGACAGCTACCAGTATTATACAGCGCACATGCCTTTGTATGTTTTAGTATGTATTTTTCAAGAAAAACAATTCTGCTAAAAATGAAATTATTTGTTTATTTTACTGCAGTAGCATAGACCAGTGGTGCTCATCCTCTTTCCCCGGCAGGCTGGATAGGTAATGCTTACTTTGTCTGTGGGCCAGATCCAGCTGGTGGTCCCAATCTGGTATCTGGGGCAGGTGTGGCAGGGCCCCATCCCACCATGCGGGTGTGGGTGTGGGAGGCATCTGTATGGGAGTAAGAGGGCTCAGCTTGGCCCCAACCCAGCCCCGTGGGTAGAAGGGGCATGGCCCAACCCCAGTGCAGCCATTCAGGGGCATGGCTCTGCTCTGACCTCCCACATGGGGCTTGGGAATTTGGCAGCATGGAAGGGTGGCAGTACTAATAGCCACAGCTCCCCTGCTGCCAAATTTCCCGACCTGTGGGGAGTCCTGCGGACCAGATGCCATGGCTCTGCGTGACGCTTTTGGCCCGTGGGCCAGAAGTTGACCATACTTAGCAGAGATGAGCCCAAATCCTAGACCAGAATCATAATAAATTAGACACCTTACAAAAGACACAAAAAAGACCCCCAATATTTAGAGTCAGTTCAAAGTAGTGAACTACTTAATTTCCATTTGTGTTGTTATAAAAAATCCTTTCCTCCCCATGTCTGGCACTTTATTTCATTCTGCGGTTTCATTTGGACTAAAGCTAGTATTCCCCCACCACATGACATACCAACTCATAAAGTTGCTTGCATTTGGAAGAACATATCAAATATTTACCGTATACATTTCTGATTTTGCTTTCTTTAAATGGGGGTGGGAAAGACAGCAACAATACAATTTAGCATCTTACCTTTATACAGCTTTCTTCATTCCACAGGATCCCAAAACACATATTGCACGTAGGGTTTTTTTTTTCTTTTTTTTTATATATATATTTGTCAATGAAATACAGCTTTGGGGCAGAAAGTGCCATCTGTTTAACAGCTTTTAGCTATGCATTGGTTGCTGATGATAAGGTCCTGATTCTGAGCAGCGTAAAGCACCTGTAAGTCCCATGGAAGATAATGGGAATTCCAAATATCATGCCTCAATCACACCTGCACAAAGATGAAATACTATATTGGAATATTATGGGGAATGCATTACCTAGAGACCTGTTCCTACATCAGTTGAGTTCAAAGCAGGTTCTCATTGCTTTCAGTGGTACAGAATCAGGCCTCACACTGAGGCATAACAACCTGCTTACTATGAAAAGTGTTGTGGAATTGAAAAAAAAATGCTCACAGCCCCAGGTTTGTGTCTCATCAGGCATTCATTTTATAAGCAATTACAGAATCTTATGTCTTTTAATGAGTGGCATTGAAACTATAAACTATTGCTTATGTGAAAAAATAATGGTAATAATAATTTCTCTCCTAGCTGCCTATCCATCAATGCCATTACACAGCAGGTGTCTTATATCAAAATAAATAAATAACCAAAAAGCTTCTAAAAAAGACTGCAAGAAACTTTTAAAACAGAAATTGTTAGGCAACTTAAGTGTAAGCATAGCAACTGACTTCTTCTAAAATACTTTAAAAACAGATCAAAATTCTCAGAAATAATATATGTTTTAAAATACACATCTGTGAGGCAGGCTGAATGATTCACTCATATCATTTGATGCCTGGATGCAGTGTTCCTTAATCTACCTCTAATTGTTATGATGTTCCTCGGTTTAATGCATGTTTTACATTCAGTGTCTCAAACAATAGATTATGCTTGTGTGTGTGTGTGTGTGTGTGTGTGCGCGCACGCATGTGTGTGTGTCTGAGACCCTGTGGCTTGTATAGTGAGGAGCATTTTATGTTTATGCATGTATTTCTCCATTCAGTTTAATTCCGGAGAGATAATTACCCCTGCATGAGTCCTCCTCTCAGCTAAATTAGAGGGTTTCCTGTCCAGCACATCTTCCTGAGACCGCAAGGAGTTTTCTCAGAATCTCTAAAGATGCAGGTATTGTGAGACTCTCCGCTCAGCTTTAACCTTTCTTGTCCTTCCTATTTTCATACCAACACCTATGTCATCGACCCCATTACAGAAATATTCCTCTAATCGGAAAACCTTTCTAGTGGAAAACCCGTCCTCATGCTATGAAAAGTAAGAGGTACTAAGGGGGATGTTTTTGTTGTTAGTGAATCATATCTGGTAGGAGTTATTCTTTTCCTGGTGCCACTTCTCCACCCCGCTGTAACCTTTCCAGCCAATTGCTAAGCTGAAACACCCCACGGAAGTATAGTGTGCAGTAATTGCTTCATTGTGTTGCTGTAAGAGGAAAGGAAAACAGCTATTATTGCGAGCAAGTGCTTCTTCCCCCCCCAATTGCCACTGAATGTTTTCGTTACGAAATGTATCATATTCCGAGACTTTTTTTTCACAACTTACTGTTGTCTGGGTGAAGGTGGTGTGTGGCCACATGCAACTAATGCAGATGTAGAGCAAGTGGGGCAACCGCCTTGGAAATATGTGTCTCTGTTAAAAAGAAATTAATACTGATTAATATTCATACACACCTGTCTTTTCCCTTCCTACAAGGCAAAAGATAACAAAGCTGCTGTACAGTTATATTCCACCGGAAAGGCTGCTGAATGAGAGATGAAGAGCCATGCGTTGGTGTGTATTCTTTCCTCTCTTCTTAAGGTGTACAAAAGCTAGTGGAGATTTGCCTTTTAAAAATACAATATTTACTTGTTTACTCATTTGCCTGATGTTGTAAATATGGAATTTAAAGGTCAGCCACTGGCTGAGATACAGCTCTATAAATCTGGGCTACTGCCTGTAAAGGAGCTGTTCTTCCATGAAGCTATTCTGAGTGGGGAAAAAAACCCAGCTTTAGTAAATGGAGCTCAGATCCATTACTGGAGACATCTAAAAAAAAAGCAATTACTGGAAAAGGTACTGGAAAAGATCGGGACCTGCCACAGTCTCCTCTGGCAGTGCTTTTGAAGAAGTGATATATCCAGATGAAGATTACTGCCCTCATTCATATTTTTTCCTCATTGAAAATCTGAATGTGGAATTGTGGACTAAGAAATAAAACAGCTCACCACCACTGCTATACCTCACATCCAAAGCATTATTCTTGCTGGTTCTGTATAGTGACTCATCTTCAAAGACCCCTGACAAAACCACCCTCCAAATCCACCTTACTCCCCACCTAAAAGAAATACAAAGATCAGGAGTTCATACGATTATTTTGTTAGCCAGTGCATGTGGTTGTCTGGATCCCAGGGTAGGGCCAACATCGAGGTAGTCACTGATTGATGTTGTGTTTGGACTTAGTCACAGCTCACGCAGTGGGTGTTTCCTCGCTAGACAGTACATACTAGCTATTCAGAGGCTGGACTTTTCAGGAAGACTCAGAACTTCACAAGGAAATCCAGTTTTTTCAAAGAGCTCAGTATTTGAGCCCTCTGAAACCACCATGAGAGTGGTTAAGAACTGGAACAACCTGCCTTAAAGTGAGCTGTCTACACCTAAAACAGGTGCAGCAAATGCTTGTTCACACCCTAAGCTGTTGATTTGGAGGGTACTTAATAGGCTACTTTACAAGAACCTCTCCTTCTTTCTGGGATTACGTGGATCATTCTCCCTGCTATTTATGATTACATAATATCCCCTTGTCGCTGCACAGAGAAGTCATGTTAGAAAATATTTTAATATTTTAACTTACTTAGGTGCAATGAAATGCATTTAATTGCATCGCCTTCATTTCAACTCCATTTTAATTGGTTCTGCTTCTTCCGGCCAGAAAAAGAGGAAGGCCAGCACCATACGAATATTTAGCTCTCCATGAATCGGTGTTTTGAAACCTCGGGCTTGGAGGTCACCTGGTTATACCTTCAGAAATAGAGACAGGTTTAAGGAGATGGAAATGCAAATAGTTATTTTGATACTGAGCAGGGCATTAGGTCACAATCTATAGGATTTTGTTGAAACACATTAGTGGATTACAGAATCTGGGAAAACTACAGCATGAATCAATTAACCGCCAGGTTATACTTCTGGCTTCTTCACATTCTTTTTGCATGCAATCTATGTACAACATTATGTGATATTTGTATAAACTTCAATAAGTCTTGCTATCTACTAGAGATCTGCAGGGGACTAGGGGTAGATTATAGAATTCATATTCATAAATATAACTTGGGTATCTAATTAGATAAGTGCTCATAAACTATGATTTAGGCCTCGTTTGTACTTGAATGTGGAAAATTCAGTGAGAAACAGTGATGCAGGAAGAACAGGTTGGAGGTGATTTAACAGACAGCAGTAATCTTCTTGTGTCGGTATTGATCAAGTGCCCCAGCAGAGCACCACGGCTTGGTTTTGTATTTCAATGACATACGAGAAAACCCTTAGACTCTTCACAAGAGCAGATGAGTAATATGTTCTGCTCTAGTCAAATCCTAGTTTCAGTAGGTATCTTCTACATATGTAAATGCCTACTACAGCTTCTAGTAGAAAAGGTATTCTTCATGACTTCCTGCCCTAAATTGACATGCAGCATTAAACACGTGCTGTCTTTACTCTAGAAGTGGTTGCAGTTCACTGGTGGTTGGGAGTACGTGTCTGAACGTTCTAAAATAAGAAACATGAAGTGTATTTAAGGAGAATAGCAGGTGGTAAAATGCTCTTCTGAACAACAGACTGTGTTCCTGAGATGATAAGTATTGCCTTATGTGAAAGGATAATGAAATAAATGCAGTTGAGGAATCTGTTTGTTTTTCTCCTCGTAGGGTATTTATGTTACTGCCACTGCCCTTGCAGAGTTGAGGTGCCGCAGTCCAAGGTTACAATCCTACCAACTTCTGCTCAGTTGCTGCCTACCCTGGAAGAGCCTGATCTCCATTAACACCTAACTTTTTACTTTACATTTCCCCAGGTGACAAAATGCTTCTGGGCATGCCTAGAGGTGCCACAATATTCAGCTGTATCACAATGAAGCTTGATTACACTCCAGAAGCTGGTGTTCTTCACCTAACTCCCCTAAAGGATTTAATTAGAAAGGTATTCTCAAAGCTTGCCTAATGCATACCAATAGGATTGGGCTCCTCAGAAAGTTTAATGGCAGCCACTGCTTTCTTCTAAAACACAGCCAGAAGATGAGTTGGTGGTTGTAGTAGTGGAGCTGAGGCTACTAAGCTTCCCCCAAATACTAACATCCTAGTGCTTAGAAGATTTACCCAGTACATATGGTACACAGTTTCAATTCCCTATGGTTAAAGGTGTTCAAACCTACATTTCCTACCACTGCCAGCCCCCAGGCTACAGGGCATTTTGCATGTTAAGACATCCTTTCTCATCCTCCTCTCAGTGGCGGTGCAGAAAGGAATTCAGAATTCTTTGGGCCAAAAAGGATGAATCCACATTTTAGCACCAGGTTGAGATGCTTTTCTGGACCTGGAAGTCCTGACTTCCAGTTTCTGTTCTGTGGGCTGGCATGTTTTTCACATGGAGCAGTCATTAGATAAAATCTATAAACCTGCCTTTGGAACACAGACTCGATCCCAATAATCCTGTTTTCTAGGCAAGTTCCCTATATTGGTGGCAACCCCACCAGCTCCTCTGGTTGGGTTTTAATTGTAACAATAAAAGAATTACTGTCCACTTCTGCTCTACTTTTCTAAAAAAGGGCCTCGGTACTGGGCTATGGATCCCAAGTGCATGAAAGGGTAGAATTTCAGACATGCCCTGGTCCTCCGTATCTCTTACTGGGTAGCTCTGAATGGCTCCCAGTTCAACATGGTGGTGGTTCTGAGGTCCTTAGGTCTCCCCACATGTCTATAATAGAGCATGACCATCTCACTCAGGGGTCTGGGCTCTGTTCCAGTGCCCATGCACAGAAAAGTTAGGCCTTACATGACTCATTGTTGTGCCCAGACCCTTTTTGGACCTATCCTCCAGTGTCAAGAACAAGAGCGCACCAGTCCAATTGGGTGTTCTTTAATTCAGATATTAAACTGCAATAAATAATAGGCATTACGATTTATACACAGTGTGGATGGCTGATGGTGGGAAGTATTTAGTGGGGTAATGGCAGCTCTCAGGAGGATGAATGTCATCTGGACTTAATCAAGTGGGACTCAATGGACTAGGGTGCCTAACTCCCCTACACCCCTTTAAGAATTCCAGGCTTAATACTTCTGGGGTAAAGCCTTATCCTCCTCATCCTCCTCAGGTACAAGCCTGGAAACTTTATTTAAGCAAGTCAGCCCCTTGAAAAAGCAATTACATTTCTCCTTCAACCAAGACATGTTCCTTTGGCCTTAAAATTGATATTATAGGATCTTACAAGGGGCAAAGTTGTAGATTCTTCAGATGTAACATTGTGCTCTTGACCCGGCAAATCTTTCAGTAAAGGGCTTCAATGGGGCCTGTGTGTGCCTAGTTGGGCAGGAAGCCTGGGACAGTGGTATCAGACTCTATAGAGAGACACCTCCTATGACTCATCAACTGAAAGCATAGATGTATATATTTAAAGCAAATCTCTATTTTAAAAATTAATGAACTGCAAGGGAGAGAGGAGAAACTGCCTCTCTGTAATGCAGAAAAAGGGCCTGATGACCACAGCCCTGGTACCACTCCAGATGATGTCATCATCAGTCTAAATAATAAATTTTTAACGATGTAGGGGAGGGGGACTCTGTTTCAATGAAGAGTCAAAGTGGTTGGTGGCAGCCGGTTCCTAAGGAAAATATATGCTTAGGTGAGGTTTTTGCCCTGTGTAATTAGGTTACCCAACTGTAGGAGTGTCCTACTAAAGCCACAGGGAACTGCCAACCTTTGACTTTTGTGTGTCTTCCCTCTGTCACATGCCCCTTCAGAGTGGAAAATATGGGTATTCAGGATTGTCACAGGGGCACTGAGCTGCCCTGTTCCTAGGCAGGAATAAGGGCAGTTGCCAATCACAAGGGCACATCAGGTAATGGTTGCTGGGGCAGCCGTGCTGGTCAGGTGACCAGAAGGAGGCAGGGCCGGGCCTTTATAAACAGCTCAGGCCAAAGCCTAGCTAGCAGTTCCCTGCTGACAACCGGTGATGCAAGAGCTCTGCAGTAGAGCCAAGCAGGGCAGAGGCGAGCGGTGCAGCCTGATCACCCAGGCGGCTGCATCATGGTAAAGGGGAGAGAACCCTGATTGGGAAGCTTGAAGGTGGGACATAGTGGCCATAAGGGCACAGCACTTAAGTTCTCGCCAGGAGGCTTATTTTCGGTTATAGCCAGTTGGCTCACGGCTTTACGTTTCTTGTTTGGTATTGCTGCAGACCGGAGGACTGGATGAGGCTGTAGGGGTGCGAGGAGGCCTCAGGGGAGCTCCCCAGTAATCTGGGGGTTCCTGGTGCCCTGTGGGGTACAGTGAGCGGTGCCAGGTAGGCATAGCTGTTCACGCCAGTGTGGCGCGGTGTTGAGGGGTATTGACCCCAGCCCTATGGGGCGATAAGCGGAGAAGCCCAAGTAGGGCAATAGACCCTGACGGTGGTCTAGGGGGCCAGGCATGGCTACGGCCACCTGAGCCCCAACTGTGAGAAGGACTTGAGAAGCCCCAAAAGGGGAATAAGCTTATTGAGAAGCCCGGTGAGGGCTAAGAGTGCTTAAACACGAAGAGACTGGCCCGATAGGACCCAGTCTGTACTGAGAGAAGCCCCGGGAGCGGGCATGTGTACTGAGAGAAGCCCCAGGAGCGGGCACATATTATTGATAGAAACCCCAGTAGGGGTGCGGACTGGAAAGGGTCCCAGAGGGGCTCCACAGTGGTGGGGACCCCGAAGGGTCAAAGGGGCCAGGTGAGGCTCAGGCCACCTGAGCCCCACTGGGAAGAGTACTGTCAGTGAGCTCAAGAGGGCTAATGGATAGAGGGGCGCCGGTTGCGTGACAAGCCCAGGGGCGCCAGAGAAGGGGCGCCAGTTGCGTGACAAGCCCGGGGCACCGGGCAGGGCGCAGAAAGGAAAAGGACCTGATAACGTCCGGAAGAGCTGCGAGGCTCGGGGCATGCTAAAGGGGAGGTTGGAGGCACGCATAGCCCATAAGGCTGGGGTGCACCAGGTCACTCCATACGGAACGGGGAACAGTGTAAGCATAGCACGGTGTCCAGGGCGACAAGAGGCAGTCTCCCTTCTAGAACCATAAACCAACAAGACATGGCGGGCGAGTAAGAGGGTGCTGGATCGCCTAATTGGCATGGCAGGGGGTGCTAGTGGGATCACGGCTGCTCCTAGGCCCCACCCCGTGCCAAGGATATATAAGGAACTGGAGTTTTCTGGGGGAAAAAAATGGTTCTCGATAATCAGCAATGAAGAGTAAAGACACCACAAGCTCTGTTCAGCCTATGGACTAGAGGATATTTTCCGCTCTTAACGAAGAGCTCAAAAGAAATCTATTTGAATAATTGCATTTGGTTGACAAAAGCATGCTGTATGTTATCATTAGCATATTCATGCTGGCGGTTTAATGCAGCTTGGGTTGCCAGCAATCCCATCTATTTTTAGATTTCCTTGTTCCTATTTTGTAGTTGCCCACTGTGAATATACTATCAGCTACTATGAATATGTTACACAAGCAGGATAAACATGACTGAGTCAAGCATTGCTGGGCAAGTCTCAACAGTTTAGTTTCCTGGGGATTTGTACATGCAGTGTTGTCTGAGGGGTGCTTTGGTTCACACCAACCACTTGGCTTGGGTGTAGTCCAGGTAAAGATGTTCCGTTTCCCTATTTCTGTGGTGCTTTCTATATCTGCTTCTCTGATCCTGGTCATAGTCTGCTTACTTGCTCCAGGTCACATGCAACAACCTTGAAATGCAGCTGGAATACCTAGTCACAGCCATTCTCAAGTCCTCCGTTTCTGGCAGGTGTGAGAGTGATGTGGACATGTATATCCCTTGAGCTTTGCTCTGGTCTGAATTACCACCAAAAACTCCGAAGTAAAAATTAGTGCCATAGCCTTTCACGTGGTTTCAAAGTAGAGGCTACATGGGCTTAGGATTGCTTGTGACATCATTGTCTATACTGCAGTTGTGCCTTGATAGTCTCTCTGAGGCTGGAATTCCATTGTACCAAGCCTGGCTCACACACAGAGGAAGAAGCAATCTCCCTTCTTGAATGGTCTTGAACTAAACAGACAAGAAGTAACTAATCCTACATTGCAAGCAGGGAACTGAGGCACAGAGGAATTTTAAGGTTTATTTAAGCCCTACAGGGAAATGTATGGCATCCCCAGGAACCACACCTTAGCTTCCTGCATTTCAATCCAGTGCTTTACTCACCAGCTCATCCTATCATTACTCAACAAGCGCTATGAAACTCAGATAAACTTTCAAGACACATGAACAGAGCTTCGTGTTTATAACCAAAACCTAAAAGCAAGTGTGTTTCATGAGGTTTCATTATGGGAAAATTGCATGAGTCTAGTACTCAATTCTCTCAGACTGTGGTGTAGATCTGTGTTGTACCTGTAATGGGTGGGTCCTTCTACCCTTGTCAGTGATCCAGACTACCATATGTGTTGAAGTAGATATAATGTACAGGAAAATATTTCTCAGTCTGCCTGTGGCATAATGAGAGGAAGTATGGCTTTATGGTTACGATTTTGGGCTGAGACTAGACACTTTGACAACATTTTAGAGTGGTGCTGAAGATAAGAAGTGAACCAGTTGCTAGAGGATATGAAGATCTACAGGCTAGGATGCATGCTAAGAGGAAGCATTAGCTACCAGACCAGCTTTTTGGCAGTGGAAGATCCACATCAGCAAAAAACTAGAATATGAGTGAAAAACTGGAATATGAGTTGCACCATTTCTCGGAACTGTTATGGAACAAGAAATGACGGGGAAGCTAATGATTCATACTGGAGTAATGTAAAGATACCTGACAGGCTAAGAAAAATGAAAAAAATTGTTCGTGTGATTTCTGCAGCAAGAGTGTAAGCATGATTTCCAGGGTCAATTGAGACAGTGTGATATACCTTAAAAATGAAAATGGAGTTGGGGAGGGGAAGGGGTAAGTAACCATGTTAGGTTCTTGTAAGTTATTGTGAATGGCAGAGGTATTTGCTTATTACCTTGCAGTTTACTGAAAAGGAAGGGAAAGGGCCTTCATTAGTTGGCAGAAGATGGCTAACCAAACCACTTTGACTGAAGCACTGTGAATATTGGGTTAAATTGCCTTGAAGTGACACTTTTGAAATTCTACCCGGGATGGGTTTGACCATTTGGAATGGGCATGCAGAAGACATTAAAAGCAAAATATAAAGAGGCATATAGTTAAAAAGGCACAGACAACATGTGATAGGATTAGAGTCACATTATATTCTCTATGAAAGCACAGGTACATGTAAAAAATTAATTAAAATAACTGCAAAGAGGAAAAAAAGGGGGGAATTGAATGCTCTGACTTCCAGAAATGGTAGTAGTGAGGCATTTGTGGGAACTATAAAGTCACCATAAATCCCCAGCTGAATATGGATCCACTATCCAGCTCCAAAACCACATGATATTTTTCTTGCTGGCAGAAAAGGTGAAGTTCCCAAAACTAGATCTGTCTCTAGCATGCCAGCAGGTGGTGCTGGCCTCAGAGTTTAAAACATTTCACTTAGGAACAGGATCTGAGCCTGAAGTTGCAGTATATCTTGACCACTGGGCCTGTTTCAAATTGAGAATTAAACCCAGACCTAAATGTTGTGGCATTGATCTGTCTTTCCAGTGAATATGTGTGTATGACATAGGGTGTGTTGCTAGAAGAGAAAAATGGCCTGTTAGGGCAGTGGCATCTGGGGCAGTGGCATCTGGTAGATGTGGTGTCTGGTTTTGTCTTGGTCACTGTATTTACTTGAATATAACGTGACCCAGAATATAAGACAACCCCACCCCACCCCAATGGAAAATATATACATTTGATATAATATTCTAGGTGAAGTATCTAATTATCAGAGGTTTGCCTTGAATTTGTCCCCTTCCCACTGCTGCAGCAGGGAAAATAAATCTTAGAGGTCATGTAGCCCCCTTGCCCTCCCCAGCTTCTTCCCCCTGCAGCCCTTTCTCTCCCTCCTTACTGTCAGATCCTGCTCTCCCTTAGCAAGGGAGGGCAGAATTTGACAATGCTGACCT
This sequence comes from Crocodylus siamensis, assembly GCF_052110815.1. Classification (NCBI taxonomy): domain Eukaryota; kingdom Metazoa; phylum Chordata; order Crocodylia; family Crocodylidae; genus Crocodylus; species Crocodylus siamensis. The sequence continues at coordinate 13,987,526 of NC_143405.1, read as the reverse complement.
TGAAATAAACATAGACTTAGTTTATCTAGAATTGAATCATTTTTCCCATTTTTTTTTTTTGCAAAAATATGTTTCTCTATATAAATAAATATATCTATACCTTTACAGTTCTGTCTCATGACCAGCCCAGTTCACCTGACAGTCCATAACCCACATGTACAGTCAAACATTATTACCCCCTTACAAGAACTGCAGCTGCACACCTGCTTGATTGCATGCCCAGTGCAATCTTCTTTAACCATTGCAAACATGCCCAACTGCCTCCACTCCCTCCACCTTCCCCTCCCAACAACCCCTCCATCTCTTTCCCCAATCCTTAATCTAAGCTGTCATCATCATTTTCTTCTTCGTCCTCATCACTCACCCCCGCTTCGTTGCGATCATCATTATCCTCATCATTGTCATCTTCTCTGGGGGGTCTTGGTCCTGAACAGCATGTGCCAGTCTCTTCTCTTCCATGCATCCTTTGCTGTCTTCTGTTGTCTTCTCTTATCTTCATGTTGTACGCTTGCAGCTCACTCACTCCCATTCTGATACAGTCCTCAACTGGGAGGTTCATATGCCTGTACATGAGCATGTATCTGGTTTTCCGCAGGGTGTTCCTGAAGCAGGAGATGAACTGGTTGAAGTAGACTGTCAGGATCCCTTGCCGCATGGTCCAGTGTCTGAACAACACTGCCTCTCTGGTCAGGGTCTTGACCCCTGTCACCATCATGAGGAGCATGATTTCTTTCCTCCACACCTCCTTGCAAAATAGGCAGCTCCAGAGCAGGTGGTTAACTGTCTCCTCCTTCTTCTGGCAGGTTTGCCTGCGACAGGATGGAGAGCCTTTCTGCCCCTCTTTGTGTCTCAGAGCCCACATAGGAAGTGCTCAGTGGGCCATCTGCCAGTTCAAGTCCCTGTGTTTCTTCTATAGGTCCTTGTGGAAAATACAATGCCACAGAGCCTGGGAGCTGTTACCAGATAAGTACATCCATGGGCAGCAATCCATCCCTTTCTCTTACCACCTCCTTCATCATACTGTGTTTTTTCAGGATCATCAGGCCTTCTTTCTGCAGCTCATAGCTGCTCTGGAACTGCTCCAGGACTTTGTGAAACCACAGCTGTTCCAAGGTCCACAGGCACATGTTGGGCAATATAGATACCCACCAGCATCATAGCACGTTGCCTGCAAAATACTTTAGGAAGTAGGCTGCTTTGGAGTCTGCCCCAGATGCCAGTTTGCAGATCCGGCTTGTGTACTTGACCACATGAGAAGCTGGATGTCTGGGATTCCTCAGGCCGCCCAGTCCATTTAGTTTTATACAGTGTGGTCCTCACTACCTTCTCCCATTTAGAGCCCCAGAAGAAAATGCACGTGGCCCTTTGAATTCTAAGGATGATGTGCTCTGAGCAGGGAAGGGGAAAGACCGATGAGGTGTACAGAAACTCTGGTAGCAATACACCCTCATGAGCACCACAGGCAGCACGCACTCCACAGTCCCAGTTTCTGTTTGACATTGCCCTCAGCCTATTCCCATGTTTTCTGTCCATTCAGCTCTGGGTCGAAAACCACCCCAAGGATCATTACCCCCTTGCAGGGGACAGAGTCCCCCAGGGTAGGCATGTCCCTGAGTTTGCTGAGTACCAGGTGGGAGCTCTTACTCACATTGTTTGGCCCGTCTTGCTGCTCTGTATGCTTGGGGGTTGGTTTCAGCACTTTGTCCCCTGACCACTGTGTGTGCACAGGACATTGAGGTTCTCCATGTAGACCAGGACTCTCGTCTTTTCCCCACTTCCCTCAGGGATCCTCACTGCCCTGATCCCAGGGTCCTGCCTGAGTCACTGGGCTAGTGGTTCCATCTCACAGATGAAAAGGGTCGGGGAGAGTGGGCAGCCCTGTCAGCCAGATGCCTGTACCACGATTGCTGCGGTCAGGAAACCATTCGCTAGTACCCTGCTGCTCACGAGTTACTGATCCTATTGAAATGTCTTGCAACACTAGAAACTGCAACCTTGGCAAAGCTAAGGTTCTGTGCCAAGACATAAGGCTGTGGAGAACTGGATATTAGTTGTTTTTAGCATAGTTCAACTTGTCAGCAGGAAAAATTCCCCATGGTCAAAGGTCACAGCCCCTGTCAAAGGTTATGAGGCCTAATCCGGCTTTCTACCCATTAGATGTTAACAGCTTGGGCTTACTTCTAGGTTCACATTGGCTTGTCAGTTAGTACTGTTACACAACAATCACTTCAATATTAAGTGACCCTGTATTTGGTGAATCTAGTTCCCAAAAGATGCAGGTAGATCCTCAAGTGGTAGATACTGCAACAGCAACACGTCTTGTGCTCCAGTCTTCCATAATTCCCAAGGGGAACTGGCATGGCGAAGACACTCCTCTTCTTTTCCATCCCAACACCCTGCATGCTGTTGTTTAATCTTGGCTAAAATAGCTCACAGCTGGGAACGATCCATGCTAGGGGCCAGTCTAGTGACAAATCAACTCTATCTTTCCAGATCAAGATCTGAACACAGTCTAGATGGGCCAGAAATCTTTGCTCCTACGATAAGCAATTGTCCCTGAGAGCAGAATTGGGATCAGTGAGTCCAGAATTGGGCAATCTAACTGTAAGAGCAGCCACGCTGCAAGACAGGCCTAAATCTTAGCTGTATGCCAGTGACAGCATTACAACACAATGTGCTGTAGATTAGCACTAAGAAACATTCTGGATAACACCTCTTACAAAATACTTCTGCCCAAACTGGGGTTGTTTTGATACCTGTGGATACAAATGGCTCTGCCCTTAGATCCAAAACAGAAAACCAAGTGGTGGAGAAAGCTGAAACTATTACTGTAAATACAAAGGCAAAACATACTTGGCAATCCTTCATGGCTCAGAAGGATGCCTGCTTTGCTGTTCCACTGCCAAGACAAGGCGTTGGATTGGATTCAGAGAACACACATTGCAGAGGAACCAGAGCACAAATGGAGATCTGTTGGGTTATTTTAACAATAGTTTATTTGTGTTTCAAAGGGATAGTTACAGGAATCCAGATCAATATACTTGTCCAGAACTATGCCTTCTTATTTCAAGGTCTGGGGTGAAAAGGAGGTTACTGGAGTTCATATGCAAGTGAAGAGAATTGGTGCCTGCAGTAGCACAACCTCCTGGACTCAACTCTTGAGAGCAAGTTCTGAGCGAGCTGCCAAACCAAAAGGAACAGATTATCATTGAAGTGATACCTTGAGCCAGATGGTCAAGAGACATTGGGTATTTGTTGGGTGCATAGCTCTTTTCTTAATCAGGCTGAGAAATGACACAATAGATCCTGACCACTACTGAAAATACAGTCCTTAGTTAAGTGTTTAAATGTGAGCCGGATGATTTTTATTTTTTCAGATGAAAAATCTTCCTGGTTTGGGGGCAAGGTCTGAAAGAAATAAAACAAACAAAGCAAAGCAAAACAAAACAGAGACAGTTAGTTTTGACCAAATCTTGATTTGTGCTTTTTTTCCCATAGGGAAATTTATAAAAATGAACCTTTTTTCCATCAAAAATATGCCTTTCATTTCAATGCTTCCCAGTTAAACATCTTAAAACATGTTGGGGAATTCCTTGAATTTTTCACTGAGTCAGTGTTTCCTCCTCTTTTGCGGGGGGTGGGGGGGAGGAAGGGGGACAACATAAATTTTGAGATATTGGAATTGCCTATGAGACAGGAATTCTGTTTTCCAAACAGGTCTATTGCTGAGCTCTTCATGCAAATCTGGCTCTGATTGTGGGGAATAAGCACTCAAAACATTTGGCCTGGAGCTCTTTTGAAAATCTGGCTGCACGTACAGTCCCTCCATACCAAATTTGAGGCAGTTTAAAAGGAGACATGCTAAATAAGAATTTGGATGTATACAGAGGGCCTAAATACACAGTGAGAAACACTACATCTTGCTGACAATGAATAATTGTATTCATGCCTTGCATGGTGATACTGTGTTTTTGAAACTTAGACTCAACAAAGGATATCAACAATATGAGGCAACTCGTCCTGAATATCAACCTATGACAACTTTCCCAATATATATATGGGTCTGCAGTGATTCAAGGGCCTGACTTGGGGATGCTTCATGATTCAAATTCCAGTATCATCCAGCACATTCCTGATGTCTCCAACTCTAGTGACGACATCTCATTACATGAAAAAGCCGGACTGGTACACGATGTATCTCTTTAAGCTCTTTCAAAAGTTGATCTGGACATGACTTCACCCTGACTAAACAAGCATGACTCATAACAGCTTTTATATTATCTTTTTGAAAGGGGAGGACTGTTTTATCCCTCTTAGTACAAATTCTGTTTAAAGCTTCTATCCCCCACTAATTAAACTCAAGGCAACTGATGCCGAAACTTTTTAGGTCAGAGGTATTTTGAGAATTTCTCAACTTACAGGTTTGCTGCAGGCAGGAACATACTATATGCAGCCTGGAGCCAGAAGTGAGGTAGCACATATTTAGTAAAAGGAAATGGACTCATTCCTTGTGCAAGAAGGAAAGATCTGGAGAGGATCGTGAAACAAAACTTTGAGGAAGAGAAGGTATTCACTCCTTCTGCTGAGGTCCAAAGGTAGGATATGATATGTCAAATCCAAGTGAAAGATTTGTAAATCACCCCTGTTCGGGGGCTGGAGTCAAGCCCCTGCTGCAGACCCATTGCATGGGCCAAGCCAGCGAGGTACTTACCAGGGCAGGTCTGGGAGCGCAGCGCATCCCCGGTGCGCCAGGACCGAGAATCCGGGGGGGAACCACATGCCCTGTGCCCCAGGGAGCCTGTTCTGATTGACCTGGAAGGCCAACCGAGTCATTTAAAGAAGACATTGGATGGGGGCTGGTTGTTTGGTGTCCCCTAGAGTGCAGACTAACCAACAAAGCTGGGAGCTGTGCAGAGGGAGGGTGAAAGAAGATCCAAGCAGCTGAACTGGAGACAGTCACAGAGACCCAGATGAGTCTTGAAGCAGGACTCAATCTGCCGTGGGGAAAGATAAGTAAAGCCGGCACCAGGGCAGTGGGGCTCATTATAGCCCCTAGAGATGGGGTGAAGAGGGAGACAGTCCCTTGGACAGCCAGCAGGGAATGACAGAGAAGGGCAGGACTGACCCTGTGAAGAGTGGTCAGAGTTAGAGCCAAGCCAATGTGGGAAAAGGAAAAGGCCAGATAAGCATGAGGAGAAGTGGAAGAAGTGTGTGAGATCAATTGATGTAGCCTAACTGAATGACAACATAGTACTCAAGGAAAGGGTGATGATTTTGTGAAATTTGAATGAATCTGAGTCCATGATTAAGGAATAAGACGTGATTTACTTTATCAGTATGAATGAATTACAGCTGGGAAGAAGAAGCACAGAGGAGATTGATCTGTGATTAGGGACAGCTGTGCCTTTACCTCGGTGTCCCTGAGGGGATTCATTGTGTAAAGCCTGAAGTAAGTAGAGGAAAGGCTGGGGGAATAAGTACCTACATTCTCTAAGGTGCTCCACCTTGGAGCTCCTTCATTAGATGAGGGTTCAGTCATCTAGATGTGATCGGCCACTTTTAAAGTGCTCAGCAGCCATGCATGTGTGTCACAGCATGATTGTAGAGCACTTTTAGGGGGCTGATCATGTGACAAATAAACTTCTGCTTGCACCTTTAGAGGTTGCCTTAACAGCCGTGAATGTGAATCTCCTCTCTCACAAACAGCTTCTTCATAGTTTGTAGGGTCGGAAGGGACCTGAGCAGATTTCATAGACATCAGGGCTGGAAGGGACCTCGGAAGATCATCGAGTCCAGCCCCCCGCCCAAAGGGCAGGAAGTCAGCTGGGGTCATAGGATCCCAGCAAGATAAGCATCCAAGATCATGGAGTCTGACCCCCTGCCATGGCAGAAAAGAGTACTGGGGTCAAACGACCCCAGCAAGGTGTATATCTCCCTACTTGCTCTTGTTTTGGGGCGTGTTTTTAAAGGGTTTTTTACATATAGTCTTTTGCTGGTAAAAGAGCTAGTGTTTGGTTTCAGAATCTCTCAAAAAGAGTGAGCATTATGTAAGAAGCACCTGCTCTCTAGTGAAGAAACCAGTGACCGCCCCCCCACCCCCCTTTGCTCCCCCGGCACTGTAGACTTCTCCTGGAATAAACTTGCTGGCCTCACACATGGGAGTAACACTGCTGAAGTCAGGGGCACAGTGTGGCGGTCCAGGAAAGATCTCATTTCCAGGAAAGGTGGATTTGGCCCTCAATTTTTACAGGGCATGGAAGCATCCCTGGATCTGCCAGTTTATCTCACCCCCAATGCTATCCCTCAGGGCCTCTGCCTCAGAAGTCTACCTATACTTCTGGCTGAAGGAGAATGCACAAAGAAGGGATGGACCCAGTGCCTCACATCAATACTTCTCTAGAGGCAACCCAAGTCCATTATTCTCCCCCCACCCCCGACAACCCCCAGGGGCTGAGAGTGCTGCTTCAGAAGTGCTCCCAGCCCCTGCTGGCTTCAGATCATGTTCTGTCCCAAAGGCAGATCCCCCACTGTCCCTGGGGCGGTTGAAGTACATAACTTTGATGTATAGTCAGCGGTTCTTGTAGGAAGTTTATAACATATTCATTTATCAAGGCTTTCATTGTGCACACGGCTGGAGAGGAATGAAAGCAACAGATTTATTCCTTTAGGAGGCCAGTTAATCCTATTTCAGCAGTTAGTAAAGGGAGGCGGGTGGGGGGGACTGTTTCTTTAATTTCAGTTCAGCACACTACATAGTGCATTTAGATGAGTTTCACCTTAAGCATGCCAGACATGGCCTTTACACCCATGGCAGAGCTGTTCTTAGGCACCTCGAGTGAGCCCCTGAATTAAGTATCAGTTTGTTCTGTGCTTTAATTAAACACAAAGGTGAGTGATGCTCTCTAACCTCATGGCATTCCACAACTAAATACATCCGCTATACTGATTGCAGGCCTAGTGGGGTATGACACTGCTCACTCTCTTGGTTTTTGCACGTATCTTATGATTTGCCTCAAAGGCTCCCATGCGACCAGAAATGTGTGGTGTACCCTGAATGTGAGCTGGTGAAATTCCAAGAGTCCTCACTGCCTGCAGAAATTAAAGGGAGACTCAGGTACTCAGCACTGCAGAAAGGCATTCAGAGCCCTGCATGTAAGTCCCAATATGAAAGCAAGGAACGTGTCCCAACTCTGTGCCACTGCAGGATGCGTTAGAAACATGACGGGAGCCCAAAGGTCATGTTTAATTTGCATGTGTATTTGCATAATTGTAAAAGCATGCACAGCACATTAATAATCTCTACGTGCATCTCTATCATTCATGATAAGCAGGGATAAAATAGCTTGCTCTTGGAACTCATCCAAAAAAAGAAAGAAACAAACAAACAAAAAAATCGGGTGGTGTCCTCACTCTAGTTCCAGGAAAAAGGACACCTTGAGATGGACATAGTTTATGGTTCCATTGCTTATACTGGTTCTTAAAAATCATTTAGAGCCAGCTCTGGGGTAGAGAAATTAACTGTAGGGGAAAATCATCTGAAACCATAATAGGTTAGTGAATACTTTCTTGATACAAACTGAGATTTTTCCAAAGGAGCCTAAAGGAGTTAGGCACTCAAATCCTATTGCATTTTAATAGAAATTCCCCTTTCCAAATCTCACCCACATTCTTTACATGTTGCATTTTCATTCAGGTCTGGATGTCATTGAAAAGCTGCTAGAGAACATGACAAAGGATATCATTTTATTTTATTTTTATGCATTGCTTTATTACCTAGTGGGACTAACATGTATTGAGAGGTTATCTTACCATTGTTGTCACTGTATTAGTCATTTTAGGCGTACATAATATAAGTCCAGGCCTGCCTCAAAAATTTTATTTGTATAGACAAGGCAGAAAAGTAGAGCTGTGGGGTTAGGGGAGTGGGGAGAACTCAGGCACAGCAAACAGAAAGGAGTAGTTTAATGTCATGGAGAAAGTCACTGTGGCCACGTGTACACAAGATGCTGACCACATAGTAGCTCGTTACTACTCAGTAGCGTCACGTGGCACAATCTTGGTGCAATGCTACAGCACAGTAGTAGCAAGCTACTGTGCAATCAGCATGACATGACCAAGAAGCCATTTGGAGACACTATTGCGCAGTAACTCTGGTTACAGCTCAGTCATTATGTACTTGTGTACATAATGACTGAGTTTCATGTAGATGCAACTTGTAAAACCGAGAAACAGATTTCAGCCTCTGTTAGTTCATAGTTTTATGCCCTCTCCATTAAAGCACACTGCCTCCATAGCAAGATGCATGCTTGCTTTTTACTTACAGGATTCTGACTCCGACCACCCAAAATAGTTAAACAACTTTGACATCATTAATGGTTTGCAACCTAACTGTTTTTAAGATGTACCTGAATACATTTATGAAAGGGTTTAGATGATGTGATTGCTTGCAGTCACAAGGGATTGGGCTTGATGATCCAGGAGGTCCCTTCCAAGCCCTATGTTCCTAATAGGGAAATCTGGGCTTTTCACTTATGTCCTATTACTGAGGACTGGCTGGAGAACAAGATTTTGGTTTATAAAAAAATGTTGAGGTTTTGACATTTGTTTTCATTCTGCTTTGGAATGAAAATAAAAACTTTCTCAAATTTTCAGAAATGGAAAGAGGGAGAGAGAAGGAATATACATTCTTCCTAACCCCTCCCCTGCTCTCCTGAATACTCAGGAACCCAATAAGGGATTGAACCTGGTTTTTTACAATGTAGGCAAGCACCTTGTTCTACCTAATTCTAACCTTTTTCATCCTCAAGTTTCAAGGCGCAAGTTTTGAACATTGTAACGTTTTTAAAATTGGTGCATCCATCAACACTGTGCATGCGGTCAGAGTTCTGCAGCGAACTTTTTTCACCTCTGAGGAGGGACTGACTTAAATACAGATGTTAGCATGTGCAATAGAGATCCGGCAACAGGGATTTTGCCATCAAGTGGTGACCACTATTCCCTGTGGTAGAGTGGATGATGATCAGTCAGAAGTGTGAAGGTTAAGTTTGTTTCAACATGTTGCTTGATGCATGCGCCAATTGGATGAGAGTTTGAGTGTCAGACACCGTAGAGGTGAGATTGGACTGTGAATGTGGGGTAATTTTGAAGGTTAAAAGGGGCCTGAGCTCTGCTCTCTGTGTGTGAGAGTGCCTTGCGTGAGTATGGTCTATGTGAATTTGTGTCCCTCTGAGGAGAGAGTCTTGTGAGTTTGAGGCCTGCATCTGAAGAGAGACTGCTGAGGTCTAGTGAGTCTGAAACTAGATGAGATTAAGGGTGTTTGTTGAGTGTCTGGTGTCTGTGGAGCCATTGGAGGTGAGTGTGCATCCCAGGTAGAGCAAGGTATCCCTCTGGGAGAGCAACCATTAACCAGGACTGGTGCTGGTGGGCCAGCACTTGTGGATGTGTCCCCCCCTTCCCTGGATTGAAGGAGAGAGAGCACCTTAAAGAGGGGAAAATCTCTCGGGAAGGTGGGGGATCAGTGCAGTTCTCAATGTAAGCACAGGGCTCAGAGCCTGTAACAGCCGAGCCGCTGTGCATGTGTTTGTGTGACTTGCAACGTTGCTTGCAGCTCAGACCCGGGGGGCCGCCTTCTGTTCTGTTCTGTTCTCTTCTCTCTCATGCGCTGTTTTCTTACTTATCATTGTAAATAATCTTGTAAATATTGTAAGTATTGTTGATGACCATTATCATTAATGCAGGCCTGTGGTTTCCAGTTTAATTGAAGAGTCTGCTGTTCTTACAGTGGGGTAGCGCTGGGCTGCAGGCAAACAGCCTACGCAGTCACCCTCCACTTTAAAAATCCTTTCCCTGGGCTGGGTTCTGAGAGGAGTAACATCCTCATTTGCTTAATTAAGAGTCCAGTACTTAAAAACAGTACTATGTGAGCAAAAAATGTCCATTAAGCATTTGTTCCATAGGGTTGTGGGCTTCTACTGGTCTGCTTCTGTATTTGACCTTGGAAATTCAGAACAGAATAACATGAGCATGGAACAAGAAACCTGTGATGGAAGTGGCATTTCTAAAGCTATTTGCTAGTTATCCTTTATAGCAGGAGCTTCATGATTTGCATTACCTGCTGAAAGATCAGGCTCCTGTTTTGTCTGGGTTATATGTATTCCTTGCAGGTGATATTCAACTTTAACATTGGATCTCGGAAGCTGCCAACTGTTTTGCATTAATTGTCTTTACACTCTTCAAGTTTAGATGTCTTCAAATATTCTTAAACTTAAGACAGGCAAAACTGAGCTGATATTGATTGGTTCTCCTGGTGCAGAGGTCTCAGGTTTTCCTTCAGTGGGGTTTCATTTTATCCTTCAAATAATGTCTTTGACCTTAGAGTCATTGTGGCTTCTAAGCTTTCTTTGAACCCATATTGATCGTGTAATTAAAGTGTCTTCCAACCACTTCAGGAATCTAGCCAGATTGAGACCTCTGCTTTCTAGGCTAGTTTCAGAAACCTCAGAGCGTCCTTTATTTTAAGCTCAGTTCCCAACCTGACTACTGCACTTACGGATTTTTCAGCTTTTCCTATTTAATTTCTACAATTGGTACAAAATATAGTAGGTCAACTAGAGGATTTATTTGGGTCTAAATCTTGAGATGTATTAACTCCATCTCATATCCCTGTAGTATTCTTTTTATTGTTTTTACAGTTCTAACCCAGACTGGGACCTCATTGTGAAAACATATGAAAATACAGTCTCTGCTGGATTTCATTGACTCCCAGAAAGCAACAGATATAATTGTAGCACTTTGTATATAAGAATATGTGTCTCAGTGGAAAGATGAATGTAATAATCATCAGGGGGATTTATCTTTCAAAGGTATTATTGGTCCTTGCACTGCATGCTATATTAATTTTGAATAGTGCCTAAGGTGCTTGCATGAAAAAGTACTTTGGAAATTATATATATATATATGTATGTGTGTGTGTGTGTGTGTGTGGACAATTGGCTAGATTAAGTAGAGCTACAAACTGAGTCAATAAAAGAAACGATATTGTCAGTCAATCAATCAGTCAGTCACTTTATCCATGCTTGTCTTTCACAGCTGCTATTTCAAAGCCTTTCACCAAGTCAGTCTTGAAAACTGTTCAGAATAGATGGCAATGCGATTCCAGGCATAGTCAAAGATTTTTGGAACAGGAAGAGGTTTTAAATTATTTAGATTTTTTTAAGGAACAAAAATCTTAATTGTAATGAGGCAGGGCCAGTGTGATAAGTGGCTGTCAAAAAGCCTAGGGACCAAATATATATGTCCAAGATCCCCAGAAGTCCAGTATTAATGACTATCCTGTCCAATCTCTTGCTGATTCAAAAGCCAGTTTTCAGTTCAATTCCAGCTGAAACTGGAAACCTACACAGAGGTTTCAAAATTGGTGAAAAGGGCTTGTTACTATGGATGCCAGAAAAAAAAAATCCTGTTGCCATATTCTGAATCAACCACAATCTGGCAAAGCTGTCCACCAAGAATTAACATTATCCAATCTGGATATGAGTAAAGGATGCAACACAGCTTCCAAATCTGCAAGAGTTAGGTAGGATTTAATCCTCCGTGTAGTTTTATTATGCTATACACTGGTATTTTTAATACCTTGGATTAGCAGTTCTCTTTTGATAAGTGTAGCTTCCAAATTTCCTGCTGATGTGGGACTGAGTGGTTGAGACACTTGTGAAGTCATATGCAATTGAGATTTTGTAATATGGATTTGGCTGCCAGGACACTCAGATTTAACTTTTAACCAGTTCACAATACTAGACATAAGCAAGCAGTTCCCATTTATCTACCTAAGCAGTTCCAATGTATCTACCCAGGTTTTTGGAAGTGTGCAATACAATGAGTGCTGAACGCTTCTAGAAATCCAGTTAATAGTCAGATTCCCAAATGTGGGCTGAGCTCTTTCAAAAGTCTGCCCTCAGGATTGTTCCTGTATTTTGGGCAATCAGTAAACACTCAGGGGATACTTTGGATCTGATTTTGGTCTTTGTTGCAGTTGAAACTACATTGATTGTAATCATTAAGGCTCCTGTAATATTCCCAGAGGGGAAGGAAAGGCCTGTGTCTATGGGCCTATGACCTTGGAGACTGGGATTCAGGCTTCTTCTCAGCAACAGATAACCCAGGTGACCTTGAGCCAAGGTTTTTCAAAAGTGATTAATGATTGTTGCGGTACAGCAGTGAATTCACTTTTTGAGTGCTCAATTTGAGATGTTTCAGAGAGGCTTGCATTTCTGGGAACAGGTGCTCAGTGGGTTTTGAAAATGCACCCCCTTCGAGGTGTCTCAAATTGGGTACTAGCAATGGAAGCAGTCAAAAACATGAGTCTTTTTTTGTTTGTTTTTTTTAATCTCCTGGTCTTCTCTGTACAATTTTCTGATTTGGGTTTGGGGATTTTTCTTTTGTTTTACAGAATTCAAATATTTCCTTGCTGCACAGAGGTGTTATGAGGCCAATAAATTAAGGATTGTAAAGTACTCAGCTGACATGATGATAAGCTATTCTCTATGGATAAATATTCTCTATGGACAAATTGTTGGGCACAACTTAGAGCAGCCCTGAGGATGCTAGCCAACAGTGTGTCCTTCCTCATTCCCAAGTTGCTTTGGGTGCCTAACAACCTTGAGGATCTAGCTGTCATTATGAAACAATGTTTCTATGAAGTTTCCTAAGCTGCAACACAACCAACTCTTACAAACTATAAAGAGATCACTTTGTCCATCAGTAAAATGTGGACACCTTAGGGGTTGGGAGAAGTGAGAGAATGGCAGTGCTACGAAAGAAGCACTATTTTTCAATCCTAAGGCTTTCATCTAGGCAGCAAAAAAAATCCCCTGCTGGAAGCTCTCTCATCTCTGACCCCTTATAGAACAATAAAATGTAGTCTCTCCTGGGGCAGCAGAGGCACTGAGGTCAGTCCTGCCATGTAGACTGAATCTTAGATATTTAAGAGGATAATTGGCAGAAGAGCCCCATTTCTGTCCACCGCCTGGTACAGATAATAACAAAGCATCTAGACCAATTGTCTAGTGCCCTGTAAAATAATCACAAGGAGAATAAGGTGATTTAATAGCAATAAAAATGTAATAAAGTCTTCTAAATACAGTAACAAAATGAAATGAGACCAATATTAAAACACCGTATAAGATTAGATAAAACTGTCCATAACAAGGAGTTCCATTGGCACACTAGCATAAAATAAAATTTAACAAGTTAATTAAATCAGGAGTTGTATATGGAGATTGAAAGTGTTCCTTCAGCTATCTCAGTCTCTCTAATGGAGCACAAGTGCAGATCCATACTCTGTATTAGAAGTCCTCTGTGCTTCTAGTTTTGCCACTGTCCATTTCTGAACTCTGACATTCTCTTCAAATTCTCTTTTTGGGCACCCAGCCGTGAAGCATTATCAGTAATGCACTTTTCAAAAGTGTAACTTTTTAAAAGCATGTATACAACATGAAAGAAAGGGAGGCGCACACCCAATGGAAGGGAGGGGCCATCACCAGGGAGGATTATATTGCGGTTGCTTGGGGCGGCAGGGGGGTGGTCAGGAAGGCCAAGGCAAAGATAGAATTGGAACTAGTTTCCCAGATCAGGGACAACAGGAAGTCCTTTTTTAAATACATAGGGGGCAAAAAGAAGGTACTGGGTAATGTGGGGCCCCTGCAAGACACGGTAGGAAATTTGCTCGTGACACCAGATGACAAAGCTAACCTATTTAATGATTTCTTTGCCTCCATTTTCCTGAGCAGGGACCAGAACATCCCCCCCACTGGGACCCCCTTAAACCCCAGGGGAGGCATACCTAGGCCAAGGGTTAGTGAAGAACTAGTTAGGGAGCTTCTGGAGGGACTGGATGTATTCAAATCAGCTGGTCCGGACGATCTCCATCCGGTACTGAGGGAATTAGCTGAGGTCATTGCGGGACCCCGGTACGGCTTTAAGAGCACTCGTGGTGCTCTGGTGTGGTGCCAGAGGACTGGAAAAGGGCCAATGTGGTTCCCATCTTCAAAAAGGGGAGGAAGGAGGACCCGGGAAACTATAGGCCAGTTAGTCTTACCTCGATCCTGGGTAAGCTTTTTGAGAGAATTATTCTGGCACATGCCCATGAGGGGCCAGCAGGGGAGATTATGCTTAGGGGCAATCAACATGAGTTCATTCGAGGCAGGTCCTGTCAGACCAACTTGGTGGCCTTCTACGACCAGATCACCAAATCCTTAGATGCAGGGGTAGCAGTGGACGTAGTCTTTCTGGACGTTAGGAAGGCCTTTGACACCATCTCTCACCCCGTTCTCATTAAGAAACTGGGGGACTGTGGTGTTGACACCCACACAGTCAAATGTGTCGCTAACTGGCTGGTGAGCCACACCCAGAGAGTGGTGGCAGATGGGTCATTTTCAACCTGGAAGGATGTGGGCAGTGGGGTCCTCCAGGGCTTGGTCCTCGGGCCCACACTGTTCAATATCTTCATCAGCAACTTTGATGAGGGGGTAAAAAGTACCTGTTCAAATTTGCTAATGACACTAAGATGTGGGGGGATGTGGGCACACTAGAAGGAAGGAATAGCCTACAATCGGACCTAGACAGGTTACAGGGGTAGGTGGATGAGAATAGGATGGGATTCAACACTGACAAGTGCAAGGTGCTGCACCTGGGGAGGAAGACCCAGCACCATACCTACAGGCTGGGGAACTCCCTTCTCATTAGTGCAGAGGCAGAAAAGGATCTTGGAGTCATCACTGATGCCAAGATGAACATGGGCCGGCAGTGTGGGGATGCAGTCAGGAAGGCCAACTGCACCATGTCATGCATCTACAGATGCATCTCACGCAGGTCCAGGGAGGTGATCCTCCCCCTCTATGCGGCACTGGTCAGGCCGCAGCTGGAGTCCTGTGCCCAGTTCTGGGCGCCACACTTCAAGAGGGATGTGGACAACATGGAGAGGGTCCAGAGGAGGCCACATGCATGATCAGGGGGCAGCAGGGCAGGCCCTACGAGGAGAGGCAGCGGGACCTGAACCTGTTCAGCCTCCACAAGGGAAGGCTGAGGGGAGATCTAGTGGCCTGTTACAAACTAGTCAGAGGGGACCAGCAGGGATTGGGGGAGTCCCTGTTTCCCCGAGCACTGCCAGGAGTGACTAGAAATAATAGTCACAAGCTGGCAGAGGGTAGATACAGGCTAGACATCAGGAGGCGCGACTTCACAGTCAGGATCTGGACCCAACTTCCAAGAGAAGTGGTGCTGGGTCCTACCCTGGGGGTGTTTAAGAGGAGGTTAGATGAACACCTTGCCGGGGTAGTTTGACCTCAGTACTCTTTCCTGCCATGGCAGGGGGTCGGACTCAATGATCTGCTCAGGTCCCTTCTGACCCTACTAACTATGAAACTATGAAAGAGGGCATAGTTTACTGGACAGATGGTCTGGAAATCTGATTTATATATTTCCAGCTCTGCCATTTACTTGCTAAGGAACCTTGGGCTGCCACTTCACTTCACTTCACTTCACTTCACTTCACTTCACTATCTCACTCTTTATCTTTCTTATTTATTTAAATTGCTTGCTCTTCAAGGATGATCTGTTCTCAGGGTGTACAGGGCCTAGCAGAATAAGGCCTGAATGTTAATTGTGACATCTCTGTGATACTGTAATACAAATTAAGAACAGAAATAATTACTTGAAAGCTTTTTTCTGTTCAGTCAGAATTGGTGAAGGTTTTTTGTTTTGTTGTGTTTTGTTTTGTTTGTTGTTTCAATGGGCCAGTATACAGCTGTAATCTTTTTACTAGTACAAAATCTGTATTGTAGGCTGATATGCCAGTATATTAGGAATTAACATAGCTTTCTGGGTGCCATGATGCCATACAAACTTACACCAGCTGGTTTTGTAAAAGAATAATGAGGAGAGGTTTACCTTAAACCATGGCTTCCAGGCAAGGAGTCTTCTGCAGAAACCTTTAAGATTCCTGCTTTGCTGCAAAAGCATTTTTGTACCAGTAAGACTGACCCAATGTCATTGCTAGAGAGTCTTTGTAAATAATGGAGTTCAAGGACTCTACAACTCTTGTTTCCATAATGGTTAGAGATGTCATCTTTTTCCATGGAGAGCGAACGATTGGAAAAAAAAATTAGGGCAACGAACCTGAAGAGCCCATGGCTTCACTCTTATATATTTGGTATCTCCTTACAAGGTCCCACGTTACTCTGTCTCAGGACAATGAATGCCCTGTTTCAACATCCCACTGTGCAGTAGCGTAGCAATCACAGCCAGTTCTGTAGTTAACATTAGACCTGTCCCTTTTCATTCTCCCCTGTGTGCCTGAATATTTTGAACTATTTTATTTTTACAAAGAAACTTTTATCAACATCCACATCTGCACAAGTCTCAAATGGCCTGTTTCACATCTAGTGAAGGTCATTGAAAAGGGACATTTTTAAAGTGGCTAGGGCTATTAAAAGTCCTTTTGGATTCCCCCAAAAGCAAAAAGCAGCATTTACACAGTAAGCCTTATAGATCAAGGACTTCAGAGTCTTTCAACATACTAAAGCCCGTGCAGACTTTAAACTGTTATTCCCAGCTCATTCGCCAAAAGAACAGGAGGAAAATGAAATGAACTGAACGTTTTTTTGCCTGGAGGTCTGGTGCAACAGTCCTTCTGAAGTCTGGAGTCAGAATTGTTTCAATCTATGTAAATATCAGGAAATTAAATTCCATATGTCCCATGCCAGATGCTTCCAGCTGCTGCTGCTGTGTATGTGGAACGGTAAGCAGACAGTTTAGCCTTGTCAAGGGGGGAAAAAAAAGTCATTCCATGGAAGGGGTGGGGGGGCGGGCGGTGCAGATTGCCCTTCTGGCCTCAAAATGACAATGCGTGCAAGTGAATTGATGCCAGTGATCTGACAAGCCAAATCACTGGACAGTTGTAAGTTCCATCTGAGGCCCAGTACTGGAAGCTCCCAGTGTGGGCGTCACAGCACTTGGCGTATGAGGTTGACATTAATATATGTTGTTTATTCTGAAGTGTATAGGAACTATAGGCATTTGGAAAGCACGGAATCCAGTTTGGACTGAGAATGGTTAAAAGCGGTAAATCCAAATCCGGCATATCAGGAAAACCAGCACGACATGGGTAAAGCTCCATCTCTTTGCTGATTAGTATCGAGACAGTGGGCTGGCAGGCCACCTGCCATTCATTACTGCTAACTTTCTATTCCTCCCCTTCAATAAATTATACTGCTACTGTTGCCTTCTTTTGGACCGTGCATATTTGTGTGTGTTCAACAGGGTTGCCCATTTATTTAACAGATTTGTTAGTTGTTATTTATATCATGCCTGTCACGCTGGAGAGGAAAAAGAAGCACAGACCTAGCAGTGCAACCACATTTTTAAATGACCTGTTTTTCAAAAGCACACACACCCTAATGGAACTAGAGATTTGGGAATCCTTGCGGTGACTCCAGGTACCTAAAAATTTCAGTATCCCCTGCCCTCCCCCTGTGCGCACACACATTACACTGCTCCTAACTGTCAGCACATCCACACCCCCAGGTTGGCCTTGATTCACTGAACTTCTGCCAGACCAGTCTGGAACCAGCAAAGAAAAGCCCTTAACCATAATCCAACCCATGCTGACCATACTGGGTGACTGTTGCTATGTCTGTCTCCCCCCCCGCTTTTATTTTTTTTTTGCTCTGTGACAAGTGGAGTGGTCTCTCTTTAAAGGGAGGCCTTGTGGCATATCCTGACATCACTACAGACATTCAGTAAACAAGAGGGAACACGGAGCCCTTTCGCCAAGGTGTGGGAAGCAGCAAAGTGCGAGGAGGGACAAAAAGTTACTCAGCATTTACTGTCTGAGAAGGTGAGAGTCACTGTGGAAAAACCCTGTAGCTTTATTGTTCTAACCTTTATTTAAATATAGAATCTATAACTTTTTTTTTTCCAGGGAATTTAAAATAGTGGGTTTTTCACTTCTGACCACACTGCCCAATTTCTGAAGTATTATACACTTAGGTATTATTTTATAGAGCTGACAGCAGAGGAGTTGGGGTGGAGGGGTTAGCCAAAATAGCAGAACATCAATGTGGGGAATAAACCTGTGTGTGTGTGTGTGTGTGTTTAGGAGAAAGACTGACTACTCCGAGCCTGCAAAGGGTCTTGCACTTTTTTGTGCATTACTCTATCCCACTCTTTTGCAAGATTCCCTGACACAAGGAGCTTAAACCTGAGGTTTGCCAACAATAACTTTCATTCCTCCATGCAAAGTCTACAAGAACTGTTCATAACAGGAGTGCTTGTCCCTCCCCATACATGCTGAAAGGATTATTTGTAAACTTGGTTGACTTAAATATCATTAGATATGTTGTTTCCTTTCTGCAGGCCTAGAAAACTGGAGGGCAGGGGGATTTCAAATGAAGCAAAATGTTTTCTCAGTGTTTCTGATGACTCTTAGTCTAAAGTGGTCATGTAGCTCTGTTAGTATCATTTCCCCCACACCAATTCCAGGCCACCCGATCCAATCCAGGCAATAATATGTCAGCTTGTCCTGCCTCACTTGTGGTTTTATCCATTTGGTGTCTTGTCTTGTCATATGTGAGAGGACTTCCTTACAGTATACATTTCTGATTTCCTTTTCATTTCCTTTCTACATGGTTCTTGTTCTTTGCATAAGACTTCTGTTGGAGAGACCAAGAACAAACTTTTGGGTATGGAGAACTGAAGTGGAGGAGAAAGCAAAGTTGGCCCTCATGATCTAGAGAAAAATCTTTTTTTCATTATTTATATTACAGTGGCACCTAGAGCTCAGGTCCCCACTATGCTAGGCCCTATGTAATCACAAAGTGAGAGACCATGCCTGTCCTGAAGATCTTAATATCTAAGTAGCCAAGAAGGACAAAGAATGGGATGGGAAATGGAGGTACACAGAGATGAAGTGCCTTGCCCAAGATCATAAGATAGGTCAAGGACAGATTAGTTTACAGAACTGATTGTGAATGTATTCTGAATATCCACATGCTTTGTATCCATTGTAAAAAGAAAACCTTCAGTTTCTTTGATATTGCTTCTGCTCTCTGACTATCAGAAATGTCAAATGGGGAAATAGCAAAAAGGAGATAATAATGAATAAGTCTGATACAAGTTTTTGGAAGATTATTTTTATGGTAAAACCCATCAAATGCTTTTGGGATTTACAAACATTCACAAATACCACATGGTTGTCCCAACCATATCTGAATAATAAACATGAAGAGATCACTAACGATAATTAACTGAACTCAACGCTCAGGTTTTTAATTAATTTGGGAATGGATTTTTCAGTCTCTTCTTTAATTAATTTGCCTCCTCATCTCTGTGTATCTATAGAACTCATTACCCCAGGATATCTAATCACGTCCCAGGAAAAAATATATATTTATACAGCTGCTTTTTATCAGACTCTTCCCTCCACAGTCCAGGACAGTGGACGCATCTGCATGAGATGCTTACTGTGCATTAGCCTAATAACATTGCATGGTAACATGTTGGTTAAAAACTGTGCTAATAGCTTACTGTGTAGTGCTTTTAGGCTGATGTGCAGTTAGCATCACAAAATAACTGTGCCAGTGCTACTGTGCAGTAACTCTAGTTACTGTGCATTCATGTTACTTTAAACAAGTCCTAAACTAAATGTGCAGTATCTAAGGTGCATTAATGAACATGTAGATAAGTCCAGTATCTCTCAACTAGGATGATGCAAGATCCTATTAAAGGTGTTGTACAATGTCAGTACTATCAGGTATACAAGCACCTGTACATGGTTCGCAAGGTTAAACCTAGTGATTTCAAAAACATTCTGACCTGTTGCAGTCTTTCTGAGATGCAGCCTAGCCCAACTCACAGCACTATTTTCAGAGTGGGAAGTGGGGAAAGGAGTGGAGGGAGGAAGTTGCCCAGCTAGCACTGGAGGGTGGGGAAGGTGGATTGGAGGCCCCTTGAACCCATCCCTCCCCACTCCAGTGCCAGCTGGGCAACCCACAGAGCAAGCTCCCACCCATCCTGAGATAGCACTGGGGGCTGGGAGGGGGCAGGGGGGCAGAGTTAGGGGAAGAGGCTGCAGAGGCATAGCCTCTCTCCCTAGATCAGCTCCAAAATTGAAGTTTAATTCCTCATCCATAAGGATCAGTCTAACTCATGGCACTTTCTGTGAAGTGCCATGAGTTAGACCAGGAAGCTGCACTTCTGTCTACACCCTAAATGTAATGAGATCAAGAACCACTGACATAGGAAGCCACTCTTTCAAATACTAAAGCTTCTATAATGCACTTGAATTTGGGGTTCCTTTGAAGTTACAGGGAAAAGATTGGGATGATTTTTATTGTCTTTTTTACTCCTCTTTGGCTGTAGAAAATGGGTACTTCTAGAATGATGTCAGAGGGGCACCGTACATGACATAATCATTATATCAACATATGGCAAACTTCCTCCTAGTCTTGTTTACTTCCAGCAGTAAAAATGCAGTTATAAGCCAAGCCCCTTACACAGAGAGAGGAAAACTCAACTTAAACCTTCAGGACAGGAAAAGCAAATATACTTTTAACAAGAAAGTTACTGGGACGTTGCTAAATATTTCCAAGAAATAAAATAACAAGGGAGCTTGTATCCAAGAGGAGTCACATATCTCAGAAAGTCTAAGCATCATGGAAAAAAAATCATGAAGGATTATTATTGAAAGGTTAGATGAAATAAAAAGTAGGCTTATGCAGCCAAAGTAATTTTCAGGTTTTTAATTCATTAGCTCAGGTTTCATCTACCAGGATTTAGCCCTTGGCACGTGTTACAAGATTAGTTAATTAATCATCAAGTCCTTTGGAATTAACATACTGGAGGTGCTTTTCCCCTCCTTAGAAAGGTCCCCTTGGATGTATAAACACAGCAGTGGTTTTGTTGAACTTGGGATCAGAGCTAGTCACGCCAGGTTTGGCTTGACGAAAATGACTGACTCCTATAAACAAGTGGCTAGTGGAAGAAACAGGATTTTTATTTAAGTCTTTTAAAGGTGATGGTATAGTATTTAGCTAATTACACATGGAAATCTATCATTTTATTTTGTATTTGCAGTAGGAATATATAGTAGATTAAACCTTGGATATGCGCAAGTATTAATGCTGAATCTTTAGATTTGTGATCCAACTTAAAAGCTCTTAAGAATGGTATCATTTTAGAACCTAATTCCAGGATTCCTTGTTGGCTGTGAGATGGGTCTGCTCAGATCTGGGTCTGTTCTGATGATCAATTCAGTCCTGGCGATGCACATGTATGTATATGTGTATGCGCGTTTCCCCTCTGCTCTTCTTTGAGGCAAGCTAGAGCTATTTCACTTCAAAAGGCCTTGCTATTGGGAAATAGTTTCATGCACACCACTGTCTTCTTCGTGGGGTGGCAGGATCCTGAGGGTTTGGTAGCCATTTTCTGAGTGTATGATGCTATCTGAGTTCCTATTACATATATGCACACCACAAAAAAAAAAAAACAATGTTTGTGACCCTCTGCAAATGTTCAGGTATTGAGAGCTCTGTGGAGACTCAAGTCTCTGTTTCTTTGCTGTGTTATCAATCTCAGTAATAACAATATGTACATCATTTGCTATGTTATGGGTTTATTCATGCCATTTAAACAAAGGCGTGGGTTGGGAGTGATGTGAAGCTCCACTGACCAGAAGCAATTTGGCAACCTGTGAGGGAAGGTGTCTGGTTTTACACCTCTGTGAAAACGTAGTGTTTCCCCCTAGCACCATTCGGTCTATTTAAGAGGCCAGTGTATGGTGGGGAGTAATGGGTTCAGGGCCCTTCCTCTCATCTTGAAAACAATGTGCAAAGCTGTGATCAAGCAGTCATGGTGCCCTGGTGAGCATAGGTCCTGGATCTCCACCTTCCCAAAGCCTAGTCACAATATTGCCTAATTTTGAGCTCCTTTTGCTTTTCCTTTAAGCAGATGGGATTAGATTAGCTGTGTCATAACATTTCTTTAAAGTCATTAGAGTTACAGACTCACAATTATTTTAAATTCTGTCTCATTGCAGACTGAAATCTAGATTGCTGCACTCTAAGCAGATTAAAACCACATTTAAGAAAGTGTAAGAAAGGAAATGCCCTGATCCCAAATGGCAAGGGTCAGAAGCAACTTGAATTATTAGGTGCATTATTTTGCATTCGGATAGGCCTTTGCTTAGCTCGGAGTTGGACTCACTGGAACTTTTATAAGAATTTTGAAGCGGGGAATGTAAGGCATGAGGCTAGCAGCTCATGGGAATTTTACCTGATGGATGGCATTAGTCTTTCCATATTCTTGTGATCTCTGAACTCACTTGTCTCTTCTCACTGAAATCAGATACAAGCTATTTTGTAACAGATGAATATTTCATATTTCACTTTCATAGCCATACAAAAACATTCCTATCTTTGGTAAAAGGGGCCAAAGGGGTTGATTTATGAGAAAAAGATTAAAAGAACAAAATATGTATAACTGGTTTAAAAATGATTAAGTGGGAATCAGATACTTTATCTTCAAGCATATAAGTACTAAGAAGCAAAAGGAGATGTCTAGGGTTCAAGTGGAGGTATACCTATGGGTAATTGGAGGAAAGTATGTGAATTTTAGGCTGAGTACCTGAAAAAAAAAATCTTGATGGTGAGACGTCCCTAAGGATCTCCTGATATAACAATGACCTCATGGCTATAATGCTATAATAGTGGTCCAAAGCTATAAATATCCTAAAGAATGCTGGGGCTTTCCCATTGATTATGTCCATGTGGGAACAAATGATCCAAGCAAAGGAAGATTTGATACAATCATAAATCTCTGCAAGGATCTGGGAAGATAGCTATGGAAGGGAGAATCAGGTAAGTCTTCTAGCACTGCGTATAAGCAAAAAGAAGACACAACTAAGAGGTTTGACCAAATGAAAGATGAATGTAGAATTGATCCTCTTTGGGCTGAAAGTGGGTTTTGAACAACAAGTCTCTACTACTTTGGTGAAATGAGTACCTCCAGGACTGTAGTAGGTCAATATTCCTTTATGTAGGCCAGTTCTTAGCATGAAAAAAGGCCCACATTTTGCTGGCCTGCATTACACCAAGGTGGATAGTTTGAGATTTACAGAACACTGATAAAAATAGCTTGGTGATGAGTCTGTTTGGATCTGGTAGGCTCTATTTATATTGAAGATCTGATTTATACTTGTAGCATGTGTTCAAACTGGGTGGGAACTAAAGAGAAGGGGAGTTTTCCTGTCACCCAAATGATCTGCTGTGCACTTTCAACAACATAAGGTGGGAGACAGAAGTTCTAATACAGAAAGATAAGAATAGCCATATATTAACCTACCTACCCATCTGTGACTTCAAGTAGCAAGAAGAGCAAGCAATCAGAACATGGTGTTAGATCAAACTGAGATCATGACCTAGAGGAGCATTGGAAACTTGATGAGAGATGTCAGTATGAGCAGGTGGAATCAGAAAGAAGAAGTATAGTATCTCAAAAGTGTTTAATGGGGTAAGAATGAAAATTCCTTTGCCATCTTCTCCTTACCTTAGGAGCTGATGACCCTATCCTCCAGCACATTCCCATGGATCTGGACGTGGGCAGTGGGGAGTATGGGGGTGGGGGGAGGGAAGCGTGGCTAGAATTTCCAGTTTCTTGAGGCAAAACCCTTTGATTTCCCAGGGACAGGCCAACCATGCAACTCTTTGCACTGTAGAATACATGGGTAAACACTACAGAGAGGACCTTGCTGAAGATTTTCTCCCATGTCATTCTATCCCATCATTTATTTTATTTTTTTCCCCATGGGAGAGGGCACAACTGGGGACATTGATACTGTAGGAATATAGGAATGAAATGATCAGACTGTAATAGTGAAAGGCATGTGTTTGGTTATGGAATACAGTAGTCTCTAAGCCCCATTTCTCAAGGCCTTTAAAATCAGAATGGACAGAACTTTAGGAAATCCCTGTAGGTCCTACAGGTCTACACATGCAATTAATTCAAAGTAGTACACTCCAGCGCATATCGTGCCAGAGTTTCTTGTTCCTGGGCACACCGTTTGAACATGCACCCGGGACCACAGCACACTAAGCCAGGTCAGAACAGCCCTGCTTTGCAGGGGTCCCCTGGCAGCAGCCTGCCAGCCCAGGGCTGCTCCCGCTCAGCTTAATGTGCTGCAGAGAGGCTGTCCGGGGCACAAGGGTGCTCCGGTGTGGGGCTAGCCGACAGGCACCCTCCAAACTGAAGCACCTTCATACCCCAGCCAGCTGGGTCAGCATCTACTTGTGTGATGCTGTTGGGTAAAAAGAAGAAATCTGCAGTAGGATAATACTGGTATTTATAAATACTAACCTGCTATGGAGTTAATTAGTTGACTTAACAGGGCTGCACATGTAGATGCTGAGACATTTACTGCGGAGCTAATTAAGTGGCTTTACTATAAATGTCTCATGTAGACACACTCCCAGTATAGGAAATCAACCTGACTTGCTGGGAATATGAACTCTGCAATCTAATAGTTCTCTTCTAACTTCAGTTTTAACTGCAAGAAAATTAGTTCCTGAGAGAGAGGTTGAAGCCCCAGTGTTTGAGATGGTGAGCCCCTTACGGATGCTAGTGACGATAGTTCCCTGTGGGACTACTGCTTTACTAACTTACCCTATAGGTCTGACTTGCATAATCTAGCCCTTTCTTCAGGAAGTGAGTCATCTTCATACACTGTCAAGCAAATGCAACGTAATCCTACCTTTTGTAAAATCACGTTAAAAACTGTGGCTGCAGACAAGTGCAGCTCCCGGCTGTAACTTAGAATCTTTTCTGCAGAGCGTTCCAAGTTACAGTGTTACCCCAGAGCAAACAGAAGTGCACTGTTGGCTCTGCGGGGAGGAGACTATCGCTGGGGCTGGGAGCCTGCAGCCAGGTTCCCAGAACAACAACCACGACTCCACCAGTGCTGGCTCTTTTCAGACTGGGAGCAGGAAAAGCAGCGTATTGAGCTCATTCTTGGGGTTCCCCAGCTGGTGCTGAAGGGTGGGGTGGGTGAATTGGAGACCCCCTGCCTCAATGGGGGGCTCCAATATATCCACCCCACCCTCCGGTAGGGACGGGGCTGGGGGGAGCTGAAAACCCCCCAGATTGGACTCCCTCCTCTCCCTTTCCCCCCTCCCATTCTGAAAACAATGGCAGGCTGGGAGCTTTGGGACATAAGTTACAGAAGATGCTACATTTTGAAACATCTTCATCTGATACCTCATGCAATGAGGGGTCAGATTTTCACCAGATTGGCTATTTTTTAAGCTGTCTGGAGCCATGCATTTGTTTTTGGTCACAAATATAAACTGCTTTCTGTGGCTGAATTGGGTGAAAATGGTCAATTCTGTCTGTGCCCCCCTTTAATCTTGCCAGAGACCAAATGTTTCATGGTCTTGCTGTGGATTTTTGCTTCTGCTGTTTCCCTTCAAGATGGAAGGAAATGTTTATGCACAATAATCCCCCTTTCCATCTTTTTCTGGGTAAAGTTTTGTTGTTGTTTAGCCAAAATCTGCTTCCTTTCCCAATCCTTACTTTGTCCTTACTGAGAAGAACCCTAGTTATGCATGTTATCTAGCAAAAATCAAATAAATAAGTAAATAAATAAATAACACTTCACTTTTGCCCAAGTCTGGATTAGGCCTAAAGCAAAATACTTCAGATTCTTGGATACTAAGAGGTAATCTGATGTAGACATCTCTTCTTAAACTGGTGGCTAAATATTCAGTTTAACCACTCCTTTTTTGGTATTTTAGGATACTCTGTTGTCCACCTCCTACTCAGAGCAGCAAACCCAGTTAGCCACAACTATGCAATCTGCAAAGATGGGTCTAATTATAAATACCAGGGAATCTGAATTCAGCACTGTTGTACCAGGGATTAATTTGGTTTGTGAAAATGCCAGACTTCATTGGCCTCAGTGCCGTTTGTTGCTCTGTGTATCCTCTACAGGGCAGAACGTGACCCCATTTCTGTGCCTGATTCACAAGGATTTGAGTCTGTCATAGCCTAGCTGGGGAGCTTGAGCAGCTCATGCTTTTAGCCCTGGAGGTCACCTGTTCAATCCCCAGCAAGTTGGCCCATCTGGCAGCCATTACCCTTGCCTAGTAGCATGTAAGCAATTCCTCCCTAACTATAGATTAGCCATTTCCAGCCCATTAACGTTGAAAAGAGCTGCTATTTTTTTAAAAAAAAAACAAACTCTATTCATAAAAGCCATTTTATTTACAGTCCCTCTATTTTATTTTACCAGCTGTGAGTGAAAATAGGTGATTTAGAGACAATAGGTCTCAACATAAGAGGGAGGGAGTCCTGGATATTTATTAGCTAATGTCTCCTTTGACAACATAAAACTCAACTGTATAGTTCTTTTTTATGGCAAAGAAAATAAACAGCTTTGTTTAAACATATTTAACCTGCCCCCAAATATTATAATGTGGTATTTATTGCTCTGCTCTGTTTGGGAAGGTCTCCATAGTTTTGAGTCACCAAACTCCTATTTTGAATTTTAAAAAGTTGTATGTCTAGCTCAAGTACAGACATATTACACATCAAGGTCTTAGTCATCTTTTTTTTTCTGTTCATTGTAACCCAGTACACTCATTCACTTTGATTTTCTGAATCAGTTGACCTCGAAGGGGTGGGGAAAAGATGGATTGAGGAAAGATCCCACTCACCTTTAATAACATTTGATCTTTTAAAAAATTATTACTTCATTTGTTCACTAAATAGTGATAAAACTGTGAAGGAATAAGAAGTCCAGAAAAACACAATGTGGTTTTTGTAATGTCTGTGTTTTCTAGGTGTTAGACCATAGTGGACTATTTGATTGAGGTCTAATGTCAGACCTCATTTTTCCAAACAACTTGCGTACTTACAGTGCATAATTTACTTATATTTTTTTCTACAAAGAAATTATTTGTTCTCTTCCCTGCCTCCCACCCCCTTTTCAGGGCGCCCCATGTATACACAGGTAACTATGGCATTACAATGCTGTTCAGTGAGCCTTCTTAGGAGCTGTTCAGATTTTTTTGTCCTTTGACCCTTGGTCTCCAAACTTAAACTTTGTAGCTAAATCACCTCATCGGTACTGGATAAATTTCCAGCTCAGATGCTACTGAACTCAGCATCAAATAAATCTCACTTTTCTACAGCTTTTATCACATTTTCTTTAATTCTTATGTCTTACTAAAGCAAGAGTCTTTGAATCAGGATTCCTGGGTTCTGTTCTTGGTCCACCCAGGGCTGGGTGGCCCAAATGTTGCTGTGGTGACAAGCTACAGTGATGTAGCATCTGCAGGCATGAACCGTGATGCTGCCGCTACTGCACAGTAGCTCATTGCTACTGCGCAGTAAAGTCAGAAGCAAACCATGCAGTGCCGGAGTTGATCAGTACCGGTGGTTACTGCACAGTCATTTAGTACTTGCTAAAGCAAGTCGGGCACATATGTAGACACACCCGCTGTGTATGGGATCTGAAGCGTGGCATTCAATCCAGTAGTGGAGTTCCTTGCCTAGTGTCTAGCCTCATTTTGTCTACTAAGCAAATGGTGTAGCCAGGACTGTAAAATGAACATTGGTGGTCAGTTGGCCTCCCTGGCAGAGCTTTCCTCAGTTCTCTATTTGAAAGTCATGTTGCCTACATCTTACACCTGAAATTTCAGCTGCTGGGGACACTGGCGAAGATCCATCGCTTTCCCATTACTGAGTAAGGAAAAGGCTGCATTTATACCCCTGTATCATTCACCAAGGAGGTACCCATAAGTAAGATGCTTCACTGAACAGAGCATATGAGGCAGGAGAGCTTGTAGGGTATATTAAGGAAATAGGTCACAAATAGGAAACCCATTGTCCAGGAGGTGTGTGTGTGGGTCAGAGGGCAAATAAGGCAGGATGCTGCTGTAAATTAAAGTGAGCGAAGAAAGCAAATCTCCTCTCAGTCAATATTGAACACAGCTTCTCTCCTTGCATGTTGCTTTTACCAACACGGAAGTTGGCCTTTTCAATCTCACTCTGGCTATGCAGGTGGCAATGCAAGTAGCATAAAACAGCACTTGTCAGCTCCAGGAATCTGGCTCATGGTGAGCAAATCCCAGAAAGAGAACAAAAAAAAATTGCTTTACTTAAACCAGACTTCCACTTCTGGGACCAGATCAAAACAACAAAAAGCCCCAAAAGATTAAAATAAGCTTAACTCAAATTAGGTTATTGTGTTGCATGTTTCTTGGGGCAAAAGCATTTACTTTGGAATTAACACACACACACACACACATTGTAGCCCTGAACTGGATATTCAATGTGCTAATAGTTTGCAAAAGAGTTCTAGAAAACAGACTCTGAAAACAGATGGGAGTCAAGAGGCACCACTGAGGTCTTCAAATTCTTCTCTGAACAGGGTTTTCTGCTGAGATGGTCAGAAACTATGCAGCTTTTTGCTTCTGCTACTCAAATAGATCTAGACATGTAACCTTGTACACCCTTCCTAGCCTTCTGTACTATTTAATGAAGGTATGGCAATTCTACTATTCACAGACAACCAACTTGGCATGAAGGAACTCTAAGGCTGGAAGATAGTTTAGAGAAGCATCATATGGTCAGCCAGGTAATCCTCTGGATTTTAGTCTTCATTTTCTGTCTCTATAAAAACACTGGGAATCTTTCCCCAAAGATTTTGCTGTGAATCCATTTTGAAATATTTTGCCATTTAAGGCCAAAGCCAGTTAGTGTAGAGGTGGCATGAAAATTAAAAAAAACTCGATGAAAACCATTTCATTTTTAATTTTATACAGGGTTTGATATGTGCTTTGGTTTCCGGCAGAAGTTTGAAATGCTTGTATTTTATCCAGAATTGATAAGGTCAGTTCTTTAATGGAAAAGCATGAGTGATTACAACCACCTTGCCATCGCTATATCACTAAATGGAAGAAAGCGCTGAGTGAAAAAGTAGTCCTGCTATGGATGGCAAAAGCAGCCTTCATATGGCCATACAAGGAGGTTTTTTTGGTTTATGTTTTTTTCTCCCACCCTGTTGGGAATTAAGTAGTATGGGGTACTTTCTCCACTATCACTTCTCACAGCCACCAACCTTGCACTGAGCAGAAAAGAAAACTATTTAGCTTATTTTTCCCTTTTGCTACCACTGAAGGGGAAGAGCAGGTCAGCGAGGGGGAAGGGAAAGAAAGTTGGGGAGTGAGGGGAGGGAGGAAAAAGATAGATACAGAAAGGACACAATACCAGTAGCTGGACATTGGGGACAGTGTGTCTAAAACATACCGATAGCATCCTACAGATAAGCTCCATTGTGGATAATGCAGGCTGCAATACTATCTGTTGCTGCTGGATGTACCTCATAGAGGGGCTGGAGATTATCTGGTGGGCTCAGTACCTTTGGTAGCTGCTTGAGGGGTGAGGATCTTGTAACTACACCTGCAGTCCCTGAATCCTTTGAGGAAGCCGCAGGTAAGGGTTACAGACTTCTGAGAGGCCAACGCAGAACAACCTCCCCTTCCCCACAGACATATCCCTCCTCCACCCGCCAGAGGCAACATCTGAAGCTCAAGCTTCTTGCTGCCATTACCTGTTGTAGGGCTTGGC
The DNA here is from genome assembly GCF_052110815.1 of Crocodylus siamensis. Taxonomy (NCBI): domain Eukaryota; kingdom Metazoa; phylum Chordata; order Crocodylia; family Crocodylidae; genus Crocodylus; species Crocodylus siamensis. The sequence goes on along the minus strand of NC_143405.1, from coordinate 13,957,850 downwards.
GAAGCACGAGCAGCTGATTAGGTGGGTTTCTAATCTGGTGGGGGAGCAGATGGATTGAAGGGAGAGGGGGTGGTGGATTGAAGGGAGTTTGAGTTTGAGATGTGGCAAGATGGTCAGTTAGGTGGAACAGAGGAAGTCTAAGGGCTGGGTGGTGTTGAGGAGAGGGCAGCCTGGGTTTGGTTTTATTTTCATGTGTGATGATTTCAGTGAGGAATCAAGTCAGGCTAATTTCCCCATAAGAGAAGAAAAGAGATTGAAATGAGAGGTTTATATTTTGGGGTGGGATTTAGGTCCACGGCACCTTGAAAATCCACTGTTTGTTGTTATATAGTGAATGTTTTCCTTAATGTGCTATGTATTTCATGTTGCTACTGAAGCATGATTCCAGTTTTACCTAAATAGTACCAGTGCTGTAGTCTGTCTTGCTTTGATGGCATCTCTCGCCAAGATAGTCACTTTGATGGAACAAGTTCTCTGTGAATTTTACTTTGTGATGGCTCCTAGCATCCCTGCACCTGTGAGATACCCCAGGGGTGCATGGAGTCATTCACATGGGAGGGTTTGAACACCTTGGGGCTAACTGGGAAAACAGAATGGCATTTTGAACATAGCCCCAAGCTAGAGGCAAACTCTTACATCATTTACAAGAAGTCAGGGAACAGCCTGGGGGATCGCTCAGCTCTTAAGTTTGTTGTTTCTTTGGCTGTTGTTTTGGATTCAAGGCAAGAAGTCTGTGATGAATCCTGTATAATGGTTTGCCTGGTGTTTTTTTTTAGTTTTGGCTTTGTTTTTTGTTTTGCGGGATCCTCTCTTTTTTCCCTCCCTCTGTATATCAGACAACAGACAAGCTGATAGATTGTTTGCATGGTCATGTAACTGAAAAATTCCTAGAATGCAAGAGGAACATTGATATACATCCCTCTTATCAGTGAGTGATGATTAGTAGAGATGGATAAATGGGCTCACTTAACACAACAGCTGAAACAATCCCATGCCTAAAACTCTTGTTGGCTCTGTAAAGATGTTTTCCATTTTTTGTACTCCTAGTTCTGGAAAGAACCACAAGAAAGGATGCACTAGTTATTTCCAGAGAGCCTGTGTGAAGCAGCTAGTATTCACTTTGGATTCAGATCCGGGCAATTCAGGGGACAGTGATTCAATTCGGTGATTCGAATCACTGTCCTGAATCGATTCTGCCAACTCTGATTTGGAGATTCGGCTGTAGCGAATCAGCTGAATCTCCGAATCACCAAGGCCCATCCCTCGCCCACTCTCCCAGTCTGGAAATGGCTGTCCCACCTGCCCCAGCTCCTGGCACTTGGAAAAAAAAAACCTAACTTACCGAGTGCTACCCTGCTGCCCCCTACTGCCCCATGCTGTGTGGGGGGCTCTGCACAAGCCCCGCAACCCCTCCTGCTCTCCCAGCCCCTCCCATGGCTGCCCTGCCTGCCCCAGCTCTGGCCCTTTAAGAAAAATCAAAAAACCCCACACTCTCCATTCCTGCCCAGCAGGGAGTGATCCCTACTGCCCCCTTCTGCCCCACACCATGTGGGGGGCTCTGCACAAGACCCCTGAAGCCCTGAGGCTGCTGAAGGAGCTGGTGAGTCTGGGGGGGTTTCTCTGTTTTTTTTTTCCTCAGGAGTGGAGAGTCAGGGGGATCATGGAAGAGCATCCCATGCAGCATAGGGCAGTGGGGGGGGCAGCAGGGACCTCCCCTTTCCTGGCAACACCTGGTGAGTGGAGCTTTTTTTTAAAGCACTGGGAGCTGGGGCAGCCATGGGGGTGGGGGTGGGAGGGCTGGGGGAGTGGGCAGGGGTTGGGGGCTACCAGGGCTTCCCCCATGGTCCCCTCCCCCCTTCTCTAGGCCTCCCTACCCTGTCCCCTACTTACCAGTTCCAAGTCCAGCTCCAGCTCCCTGCCACCAGGGACTATCCAAATCATCAAAGCTCTCCAAATCTGTTCCGAAGATTTGGAGAGCTTCGAATTGATTCGGACCTTTTAAATTGTCCCCTGGTTCAATTTGGATTTGGAGATTCGGCCACCGAATTGGGCCAGATCTCCTCCAGATCAAATCAGCACCCAAAGTTTCACACAGCCCTAATTTCCAGCCTAAATGAAACCTTTAAGACTTTAAAGCAAGCCTGTTTTTGCAAATCTGCAAGGAAATCTTCATCACTTGATCCAAATTTGGGGGCCTAGTTCTGGGTGAACTACTGAGCTTTTCTGAGATTCTCCATTATAACTGTAGTGGTGACATGCAAAGATGAGTACAACCGGTGGGTTATTTAAGGAGGTCTGAGTAAGGAATTGGCTCCTAGGTAGTTATACAAAAGGAGGACAAAGGTATTTCTCTTCTCCCTGATTTTTTCAGCCTAAGTCAGAACTACCTCAAGGTGCCATATTGTGCTGTCAATTTTTAATCCCTGACTGATTTCAGTGGGGAGTCCTGCTAAAAAAAAAAAGTCAATGGCTCAATGTGGCCTGTGGGCAGTGGGGAGGAAAGGGCTAGTTTGTGTTTGTGTAACATTTACTAGAATTGGTTGAACAGACGCATCAAAATAAATGCTGTAACCTTTCAATAATGTTTAGTCTCCCTGCGAATGAGCGTACTGTAAGTATGTGCGTTAAGTATACACCATTAATAGTCTCTGTGACATTTGGGCTGGCTCCACAGAGACAACTGGGGAGATGAAGTAGTGAAAATGGTATCAAAAGGGGAAAATAATGACTTCAAGTCACAGAAACTAAACTCAGAAATAAAATTGACCAGAAATTGCAGGCATAAAAATGGATTACTGGGGCAATTTGAATTGAATTTCCCCATAGAGGATACAATCTATGTCTGTTCATAACATGAATTTCTGTTTGGAAGATGTGATAGAGACATTTCCAGAAGTTCTTGCATGATAGATAGTCATGATGTAAACTAAATTATATTTGCCATTTATTTGCTGCAGAATTTTTTTCTTAAATTCTGGTGCTCTATATTGAACTTTTCTGCTTTTGAAATGATAGGATTTGGTTTACGAGTACTGAGGGGAAGATTCATAGTGGTACAAAGAAATGATTTTTACACAACTAGTGAATCTCGTTTATGGAATGTGCTGCCCCAGATCAGCCTAATGGCTTATCTGAGGGATGTCAAGGGCAGGAGTAAGTATTCTGTACGATACTAACAATGACCATGGTCATGTTCCTTAATTGTAGGGATTGTGGGAAAATGTGGCTGACCCAGAAGTTGTGAATTAGTTAGTTCTTTCAACACTTGGGGCCTGATCTAAAGTTTCTGGAAGTCAGGGGATTATGCCCTGTTAGCTTCAATGTGTTATAGATCAGGCATTGTAAGAGAGAGAGTTCCCAGAAGAGAAAGGCAATAACCATATTCTTTGAATGGACTCACATTTTGGCTACCACATAGTCACCCCTTTTTCGGTAAACTTTCATTAGAAATAAGGTTTAAGAAGACCATGGCATATCTGTATAAAATCTCAATGGTGTTAATCATTGTCTAGGTTTTACCAGGCTGCTTATTTCCCCCTTGTATTGATTTGTCTTGATTACATTTTTTTTTCCCTTCTATCTCTTGATAAGAATTATGATTGGTTTTGGGCTGTCCAGCTGGGACTTTTTAAATTGTTTAATGTATAAGAAGCAGGTCTTCTTGATGGATCTTATAGCTATAAAAAACACAATTAGGTGAGCTAGGATGCCTCACTCTTGGTTGTCTTCTGTTAAATAATTCTGATTTTTGAAGGCATGACCCTTCTTTCTTCTACGACAGAAAAACTCTGAGTAGCTGTCTGGATATGAGACCATCCTCTGAAGTTTAGAAGTTGTAAATCTAGAGTGACTTCCCATTCAAAGCAGTAAAAAATCCTGCCTGGACTATATTGTTGAGCATGGCTCTTGAACAGGCATAAGACCAACCAGATGAATAAGGCAACTTTCATAGTCAAATCAGTAGAGTCCTTGCCTTGCAGAAAACTGTGGTCTTTTCTCTACATTACCCAATTCCAAGAGTTATCATTTATGTGCAACTAACTTCTGTGAAGTACACCTCACTCCCACGCCAGACCTCTTAATTCAAGCATTAATTAAGGACCCAATATAGCTTGTGCCCTGTAACACAGTGAGGCTGATCCAAAGATCTGCAGACCAAAGTTAGGGTAACTTGTGGTAGGATGGGCCTCTGAGCCAGCACCAGAACCAGGTCCTGGGTTCAGAAAATATTACATTGTGGTTTGGGGTTAGGCTGAAATGGGAGCAAATGAGGGCATGGTAAAGGCAGATCTGTATTTGGCTGTAGTTCTGTGGTTAGGTTAAACTGGTTTTACAGAGGCTTCCTCATCACTAACTCAGCATCGACAGCACCTGAAAGCAATAGCAAAACTTGGTGGCCAGGAAGAGAATTTGAGGACCGCCTCCCATATAAGTGGAAGGCTCACAATACGGCTGAGTTATGTACAGATGACTCATATTCTTACAAGTTTCCCAGCCATTTTGGTTTTGTTTTTTTTAAAGAAAGAAGAGGTTTGGATAAGTTTCCATACTGAACCTAGCCTTCCAAATGTTTGAGGTTCACCCAATACTATTTTCTATCTCACTGCAGCAAAGGTTTAATTTTAGAACAAGAACTTCGCTGTGTAAACATTCAACGTTTTGTTTAGATATTAAATGTTAAAGTTACAGGTTGGATTTTTAACAGTAGGGTGGAAATATGTAACCTCATTTTTGGAGGTTGTGAAGCCAAATGAATGTTAGGACTGGAATGGGCTCAGCTTGCTGCAGCTAGGATATGTGCACTCCTGGGACATATCACTGAGATCCCCACAATTTCACTCTGTGGCTTGGAATATTCAGTGTATGAATAAAAGTGAAATTGTTTTCAGTGTAATATGAATGAACTGTTACCGTGGTGGGAGATGACACTGATAGCCTCTATGTGCCTCAGTTGAGCAGCTACAGCAGAGGGAAAACAAAGGCCTCAACATTAACATACATGCATAAGCCTAGTATGTAAATACATTGCCACCCTGTATGTGTAAGTTTACACATACGTCTTTGCATGATCCGGGTCTATATTTCCTCTTTTTGAGGGCCAAGATGGAAAAATGTAAAACAAAAAATAAAATACAATAAAGCCTTTGCCAATGTGACATTTGGCTCATTAAAATTTGCAAGCCAATAATCTATTGTGTCAAATCTTTCTCCTTGCTGATACTTATGATCCAGGTAAACAGGTTAACTTAGGCCTAGCTGCTTGAAATAAATTTAATAGTGTCCACTAGTCATTATGTTAATAGACAGAATGAATATGAAGGTTGGAGGGAACTGGTTGGTGAAAGAAAGTCTTCCGAGCATTTCAACCACTGAAAAGGAATATAGTGACCTAATTTGGTGTCCCCCAGCCCCTCCTCTTCACCAACAATCCTATAATGCTTGAAAGAAATTGGGGAAGGAGAAAATGCAGACAATGAAAAACTTCCTTTTGTGTCATTCTTTTACGTGCCCAGATTAGTATCTGCTTTGGAAAGTTTTGCTGTCATTTCTCATGCCCCATGCAAAGAGGCCATCCTTAACAGACTAGCTGATGGCAATATCCTGAGGGATACCCAGCACGGGTTTGTTGTGGGTAGGTCTCGCTTGACCAATCTCATCTCCTTTTACAACCAGGCGACCTGTCAGCTGGACAGGGGGGAAGAGATTGATGTGATGCATCTTGACTTTAAAAAAGCCTTCAATCTGGTATCCCATGGTAACCTCTTGGCAAAACTGGCTAACTGTGGCCTCGACCACACCATGATCGCTGGGGAATTGGCTCCATGGTCAGACCCAGAAGGTGGTGGTTGATGGAAGCCAATCATCGTGGTACGCTGTGACCAGGGGGTCCCCCAAGGCTCTGTCCTTGGGCCTATACTTTTTAACATCTTCATCAATGATGTAGACCTTGGTGTCAAAAGTGGGCTGGCCAAGTTTGCTGATGACACCAAACTCTGGGGTAAAGCATCCACACCTGAGGACAGGAGGATGATCCAGGCGGATCTTGACAGGCTCACGAAGTGGGCGGACGAGAACCTGATGGTGTTTAACACCAAAAAATGCAAGGTTCTCCACCTGGGGAGGAAAAACCTGCAGCACCCTTATAGACTCAGCAATGCTACACTGGCCAGCACTATGGATGAAAGGGACTTGGGGGTCATGATTAACCACAAGATGAACATGAGCCTTCAGTGTGATACTGCGGCTAGTAAAGCAAGCAAAATGCTGGTTTGCATCCATAGATGCTTCTCAAGCAAATCCCGGGATGTCATTCTCCCATTGTACTCAGCCTTGGTGAGGCTGCAGCTGGAGTACTGAATCCAGTTTGGGGCTCCACAATTCAAAAAGGATGTGGAGAAGTTTGAGAGAGAGCAAAGGAGAGCCACACACATGATCAGAGGTCAGGAAAACAGACCTTATGATGAGAGGCTGAGAGCCATGGGACTCTTTAGCCTGGAAAAGCGCAGGCTCAGGGGCAATCTGGTTGCTGCCTATAACTTTAAGGGGTGCTCACCAGGATCCGGGGGAATGTCCGTTCACCAGAACGCCCCAACGGATGACAGGGTCGAATGGTCACAAACTCCACGGCGACCGTTTCAGGCGGGACATAAGGAAAAATTTGTTTATTGTCCAAGCCCCCAAGGTTTGGAATACACTGCTGCCGGAGATGGTTCAAGCACCCACTTTGAATGCCTTCAAGACACATTTGGATGCTTATCTTGCTGGGATCCTATGATCCCTACTGACTTCCTGCCTCTGGGGCAGGGGACTCGATGATCCTTTGGGGTCCCTTCCAGCCCTAATGTCTATGAAATCTATGAAATGCTCTGTGTAACTCAGTGGTCCTTAACCTTTTTATATTTGAGGCACCCCTCATTAGACTCAAGGCAGCCCTTGGAAAATGCCAGGTCCCGATTTTCACTTACGTTTTTTACAACAGAAAAATAACGGAGCAAAGAATTTAGACTACAACAGGTCAGAATGTTTCTAACAATGTGGATTATTATTTCAGTCTCTGGGTTTATCTGGTGAATCACATTTTTGCACCTAACCATGCTAGCTAACTTTGCATACCAATTGCAATATTCAATGGTGCTGCATCACCCTGGTTGAGGATCACTTGTGTGGATTCATTGGAATATTGGGAAAACAAGATTGTCTAAAAGGATGAAGGAAGAGGAGCTGCCTAATGTAATGAGCAAATAACACCAAATATTCTGAAACATTTTCTGAAGGCGGATGGCTTTATTTTTTTTCTCTCCCTCTCTGTGAAGTATTTTCACATGCATGACTGTTCCCTACAATATAGCACCTCTTGCTTAAATGCTTTCTTATGAATAGGATTGTCCAAAGGAATGTGCAGAATGGAAAGAGAGAGAGAGATGGTACATAAGGCTTGGAGATAGTGAGTCATCAAACTTTTTATAATGCGTATGCCATTTCAAATACCTCCCAAACTACTGGTGACTGCTTGTAGAGTGGGCCATGTGGTTTTGGTCCAGCTCCCAGTGGATAATTGTGCATGTCAGGGAAAAAAAAAACCTGAATCCACTGTAATTTAGTTGGCATGAGTTGATGGTTTTGATAGTTTCAAGCAAAGAAGTCGAAGACCAAATGTTGAGTGGGGAATTCCCCCCGGAGGCCCTGCCTTCCAGTTCTTTGCTAATTCCGACTAGAACCCTCCAGGGTTCTAGACTCTGAGGTTGGGCTGAGGAGCATTATGCATAAGTCTCCATTGCTTCATACCATTTGTTGCTATTCATACCTGGGCAGAAGAGCTGGAAACCCTCATAAAGTCTTCATTTACTAGTGCTTTACACCCATTATTCACAGTTCTAACTAACAACACAAGGTGCAAAGAAGTGGGAAACCACTATGTTGGATGAGTGTGGCAGGGGACTTGAGGTGCCTGCCACTTTAGGAGGTCAAGCGGCCTGAGACCCTACCGACAGGTGTGGGCCAAGGCTAATTGGGAGTCAGTTGACCCAGGGAGTCATCAGGTGAGACAAGGCCTGATAGAGGGCGTCACCTTATTCAGGAGGGAGTCATCTGACTCAGAAGGAGGGCTGGGTTTAGAGCAGGTATACACCCAGCAACTGAGAGAAGCCCAGTAGTAAGACCTGGAGCCTGCTGATAGAATATCACCCTAGCTGGGGCACGGCAGCTCTGGAGCCCAAGCATGGAGAGGGCAGTTGAAGCAGTCTGGAGGTTTTGGATAGGAACTAAGGGGCTGGAAGAGGCTCCTAGGGACCCAGGCTGGGCTCCAGGTGAGCCCAGAGCTAGGGGCTCAGAGCCCCTCCCCAGCTCTAGGATCAGGCTGGGGAAAGGAACTCAGCCCAGCCGTGGGAGGCAGGGAGAGCCATGAGCTATGCTCCCAGCTGAGCCACACGGGGCTGCAGAACTGCTGGGAGTGCAGCCCTGGTTCTCCCCTGTCTTCCTGGCTGCTTTGAAACTCAAAACATTTCAAAGGAGTGAGCTGAGCCTAGACAAGGGCTACATGAGAGCCAGAGAGACCGGGGGCTGAGAACAAGAGGGATCTCGGGCCAAGGGAGCCCAGAGCAGTAACATCAGTAAGGGGCCAAGGAGCTTGTAGCCAAGATTGTTGGCCAGGGACAACATGGCTCTGGGGACAGGGGACAGGGCCTAAAGATGTCCTGGGTATGACCGAAAACCGTACCCTGCTGGGGTCTGGGATCGTGGGACTGCTCATGCTGGAGCACCCCCTATAAAGTGCCATCAGGGCCAAACCTCAGGGAAGGGTGAATCTGGGGTGCCCTTAAACTCCATCCCCTGCTGCCTCGTGGGTTAACCCTTGGTGGGGAAAGGCTAGGGGAGTGCACCCTGAAATAAAAGCAAGGGCAGGACTGGAGGCAGAGCCCAGGCAAAGGAGCTGAGGAAGAGCAGGACCAGACAGTCCAGAGGCCCAGCTAGGGGCCAGGAAAGACTGGGGCCAGAAGGGTCCAGCGGCCCAGCAAGAGGGCAGGAATAGTATAGTGGGACCAGAAGGGTCCAGGAATAGAGGGGCCCAGCAAGGGACTCAAAGGGTCTGGCAGCACAGAGAGGGGTCAAGAGTGAAACCAAGGGACCTGGCAGCCCAGAGAAGGTCTGAGAGGTCTGAGGACCCAGGAAGGGGCCAAATAAGGGACCACAAGATCTGGCAGCTCAGAGGGGGGTTGAAGGAGGGACCAAGGGGTCTAAGTGCCCAGAGAGTGGCTGAGTGAGGACCTAGAGACTTGAGCAGGTCCGTGTAAGATACTTAAGCAGTCTGAGAGCTCAGAGAGACCAAGGGGTCTGGGGACCTGGAGGAGGGCTGCATGACCATAGGCTTGTGACAGAAAATGTCCATGATGATGCCATCTGCTAGGCATGGGGCATGGAGTAGGGGAGGTGCAGAGCTATATAATTAGTCCATAAAGCAAGGGACCACAGCCCCCAGGTGGTCATTAAAACAAGATCAGGTCTGGCAAGGCCTAGGGCAGCCTTCCTTTTTTAACCATAAAAGAAATCAAGATATAGCAGGTGAGTGAAGGGGAGACTGTTCCCACAGTGAACAGGGCAAAAATGGATAATTTTTTTTGGCCCCCAGGGGCTTACGGCCACCCCTGGGGATGCCGCCCTGCTACAATAAGGTAGAAGTCTATGCCGTGTAGTTGCCTGATAAACAATCAGCTCCTGTCTCCAGGACTGTCAAACTGGAACCTCTCACCAGCACTAAACTCACACTAAAAAAAGAAAATAGCAAGAACTCAGACTAATCTCTCTTCCTAAAATGTTTCAAGAAAGTTTAATGTTATCTCAGCAGAAAGATCCAGGGATTCCTCAGCTATTTAAAATAATAGTTGTCAGTAACTGCCTATATTATAGGGCTCACACTCTTGAGTAGGAAGAATGACATGAGCTTGCTTAAACTGTGGTGTAAAATATGCCTCTAATAATTAAGTTAGAGAGATTTCACTCTATTAAATATTTTTGCTACTTAATATAGCAATGTATGTGTTCATTTCTAGCCCCAGAGACTACTCAGCTCCCAGATTTGCAGCTGCTGCCACCCGTTTCTGCAGTGTGTGATTCTTTCAGCTTTGGTTAGGAACCTTTAATCTTACAAGACATTTAAAACTAAAAAGAAATCCCACTATATTTCTGGGGCTTGTAGAGTTTAACGGACTGGGCTGTATATGAAGCAGGCTTCCTGCCAGATAGTTGCCCTTGGATGCTCATCTAAACTAACTTTAACTCCCTCTTCTGGGGAAATTACTCATCTCTTCTCTCTTTATCCCTTTTCCCTTCAATGCATAATGGCATTTTGCTGTATTCTACACATCAACACACACAAAAAAACCTGTATGGTACAAATCCTTACCTACCATCAACGCATGGATTCCTAATGCCCATGAGTGTGAGATGCATATTCTGAGCTGTGTGCAGTACGTTGAAATGAGGGTTATGGGAGAAGAAGAGCCGGGGGAGAAATTAGGTGATGTTGACAGTGAAAAGATAAGTCCCTCTCCGAATGTATTTATAATCCTAAATTAACAAAATAGGTACCAGTTTCTTTTAACTCTCTCTACAGAATGGATGTGTTTATCCAGAGTACTAGAGGGGTTTGTGGTACCTTTTGCCAGGTGGCAAATGTAGCACAGCAGTGAAATGATGGTTACAGTTCTGTCATATCACAAGATGGGGGTGCCACAGAAGAACCAAAAGTCAGGTAAGTGGGTCTAAAAAGGTGAAGTTAAGAATTGTTTTCCATTAATAAATATTTTACTAAAATACTGATGGGGAAGTGGAGAAACTATGACATTTATCTGTTGAATAAAATTGTAAAACCCACATAGTTGTTCAGATCATTAAAAATTACCCATTTAATATTTTTTTCAATAACAACTACAAAAAACCCAGACTGAGAATTATTTGGAATGACCAATTCTGCCAGCTATAAAAGGCATGCCCTTAGCAGGTATAGATCAATTTACACTTGCTAGGGATTTGGCCTAAAGCTTTCTTTTCCTTCATTTTCATGGCACTACGACATTTTTGTAAAACATTCAGAGATAATCCACTGTAAATTATTTTGCACAAGGGTCTACTACCAGGATTAGGGGTTTCTAGAGAAAGTTTTCCCCTCTTAGACTTGAATAAATCTCATAAGAAGCATGTCATTTCAGTGAAGAAGGTTTGGATGTTGGAGAATCTATTCCATTTGTTTTCCCATCTAAAACAAAAACACTTTTGGGTAACCATAATCAAGGAGGGAGATGACACCGCACCACTTGGCAAACTAAATTATAATGAGTTCACTTGCCAGACAAATTTATACTTTGTTGCTGAAAAATATAAAGAATGTATTTCTGACGAGCGCAGTATTTGACTTGGGTAGCCTGAATGGCAAAGAGGATGAAGATCTCTTGGGTATGAATTTGGCCACCTTTCATGTGATGAGTAATATCTTAATCTGCAAGCAGCCCAATGCATAGGGAGGGGTGCAAGCGGAGAGACTGCCCCAGGCACCAAAGTGAAAGGGTACCAACAGGCATTGTGCAGCTGGGGCAGGGTGCGGGACAGCGTCACAAGCAGCTCGTTTGGGGCGGGGGGTGCCAGGGGAAGGGCAGCTCTCACCACTGCATGCACCCCCCAGGCAAGCATGGGGACGTGTGCCCCCCAGCTCTGTGAGTGGAGCAAGGGCGGGCTGCCGCTGCAGGCTTTGCCTCGGGCACCAACCTTCGTTGCTACAGCACTAAAGCAGGCCTATTGAAATCAGGATGGTATAAGCAGTCCCTTAGGGAATGCTTTCCATTTGAGGGATGTTGACCATTTTCAGCAAAGAATTAACTCCTCAGTAATATTTTTGGAAGCCAAGGAATAAGTCACTTCTAGCAAGTCTGATTTAGCAATATCCTGAGAGGGACTGGCATCTTTTGGAGGCAATAAATTTGCTACAATTCTCCCCTGAATCTGGTGGCATAGTCTCTATGAAATGTGTTTTTGGTGCACCGTTTCTACCAAATCATTGCTTTCTTACAATCTTCTCAGAGGCAAACAGAAATGCATTTCAGAAAACTAAGGCTCTGTAAATAAAGGAATAAGCAAGCAAACAACTGCATTGGGCAGCCAGAATAAGTCATGATGAACCAACAATTTAACCATTCTATAAAGGTGTTAATGGGGTCAGCAATAAACCATGTATTGCAGTAGTATGTGTATGGAAAGCTCATCTGAAGCCACATCCAAACAGTCAAGCTGCAAATAGCTAATGTCGTGCAGTGATTCTTACTTATGTCCAGAGATCTGTAAATGGTTGGAAACAACTTCTGCAAATCTCCCATATGAAATATTTTTTTCCCTAGGAAATGCAAGCGTGTGATATTCTTTGTATGCTCAGTGCAAGCTACATGGTAATGCCTATTACTGCTGCCAAGTATCAGAATTTTTCTTGTATCTCAAGTGGCAAATCCTCAACCCATTCCCTGCTACTGATCCAGGTATGGGTCATTACATAATTAATCTTAACAAACAGGTGATTTTTCAGTCTTCACTTAATCCCATAGCTGATATTAAGAGTGGTCTGTATGTATGAATGGTATGAGAACATGAGTTATGTGAATAATTGATTGTTCAGTTTGCTAGCCAAAATATGTGTGTGTGTGGCGGGGGGGAGGGGGGAGAATAACTTCAGACTGATTGATGTTAGGTCAGTTCAAACTTTTCAATTGAAAGTATTTGTCTGAAAAAGGTTACCTTTTACCACCATGTAATCATAGGCAGCATGCATGCTGATGCCTACAATTGAAAATTTCTTTTCGTTCTGTATTTGAGTTGCTTATTGCTTCATCAGGCTTATCTATACAGGTGACTTTTCTTTGCCAGGTATCTACATCAGGTTGACATGACAAAGAGCTGGAGTAGCTTAACTCTGTACATCTAAAGGAATATCAGAGGTGTGGAGATTGCAGCCTGTGATGTAACATACCATAAGATGCTCCAGCCCACAACATGAACACACATTTGGCATTTATCTCATTGTAAATTAGTTATCCTTAATTAATATTATAAAGATTTCTGCTGGCTTCTAGATAGCTCACCAGACCTTGTGCCTTCTCCTGGGCTGGTGCCCATCTATCACTCTGATAAATAACATTTAAAGGCTTTCTGTGGAAGCTGGACTATTCACAATATCATCTGCTTCCTCCTCCTCAGCTTCTTTGCGATGAGCAGGAAGGTTAAATTGAAGATAGGGTGAGATGTTTCTCCTTGTCTTGCAAGGTTCAGAGTAGGGAAAAGTGAAATGGTTTAAATTTAAAAAAAAAAAAAATGAAATCACAACCACAAAAATAAACCTCAACTCAGAGTAACATGTGAACTCTGAAACTTTTTAAAGTTAACGTCTTAAAAATTATTAGTTTTTATCTCTGTGAGTTCCTGGCTTTGCAGCATCAGAAAGTCTGTCTTGATGTGTTCCTGGATCAACCAGGAACAAAAAGTGTACATAAATAAGTGCAAATCCTAGGAGAGAGGCTGTGATTCTCAGCCCGTATTTGAAAGCTGATAAGGCCTAGAGAACCTAGAGCCTAGCCCAGATTCCAGCCTAAAGCCCAGAACCTGAACTTTTTTCAGAGAGACCCTCAGACAAACCTCTGAATTTGTTCAAGAAGCATGTGTGGGCTCCCAAGGAAAGCATTAGGATTTCTGTTACTTCATGTCACAATGGGCAAAGCCCTAGCAAATGTCATTAGGAGATAATTTTGGGGTATACATTTAAACTACTATTATAACAACTTTGACTGCAACTAAAATTGTTTGTAAATATGTTTTAAAAAATAAAATTATAGTGTATTTGAAAGCCATCCTAGCTGCCTATCAACAAATAGCAATTTAAAAAATGGAAGTGAATGCACAACTGAGCAATTAAACACAGTAGCTTTTCACTCATAGTGGGAGTGAAGGCCATCATGTACCTGTTCACTGACCTCACATGAATAGGTTATATGTGATTAGAACAAGTGGGGAAGTGCCCATCCTGTTTCATGGGATGGTTCATCAGACACCCAACCCTTCAGTCAATCATTCGGTGGCTACAAGACATTGTGACATGGAGAGACTCTACATACCATTGACAATGTAGGAGCTGGGGCTGGAGCTGAGAACTCTAGCCTGGTTATCATGAGGACATGCAGTTGCTCAGTTAGTTCAATCTGATTTCAGGCCTGCTCAAATATTGTGCAAGCATTTTCTCCTTCACCTCCATATTCTGTTCCTCCTTCCCTCCAGGCCTAAGTAGAGACAGTCAAAAAGCCTGAGGCTGAATCACTTCAATCTTTGCAGGTTAGTCGAAGCTGCAGAGATTGAACTGATAAGAAAGTGAACAGACATTGACTTTTGATTCCGGAAACGCAGCCACATGCCTGCAATGGTCCAGGCCAGAAACCGGGGGGTGCACACTTTCCTGCTGCACTGGAGCAGACAGCTTGGGCCAAAGCTAACCCACCCACCCTGTGAGGGGAGCTTGTGTGGGAAGTGCGAAGTATCCTGGGATGCTGGGGGGCTGTGAGTTAACTTGAATCTGGAGTGGATCTGAGACAGAAGTTCAATAAATCAACTTAACTGGAATCAGTTAAATCAGATATTACATCCACCCAAGTTAATCTTAAGATGGTTTGGCCATTTTGAAAGTGGATTATGTGCCCTGAACTTCTGTTGTGTTGCAGATTTGAATCAGTTGCCAATCACTTATACTGGTTTATGCATAATTTCTGTCCCTAGCCCAGGTATTCATAGATTGATAGATTGTTAGGGGCTGGAAGGGACCTTGTAGATGATTGGGTCCAGTCCCCCTGTACTAGGCAGGAAAAGACAACTGGGGTCAAGTGACCCCAGTGAGGTGACTGTCCAGTCTCCTTTTGAATATTTTCAGGGTAGGTGACTGCACCACCACTGGAGGGAGTTTATTCCCAGCTGGACACCCTGATTGTGAAGGAGTTTTTAGCCACATTTTGCCCACCCCCACTTTAGGGTAACTGAACCATTTACCTGTTCCCAAGAGAAGTGCAAATTCTAGATGGCTACAAGTTGAAAGTTTGTCTGACCCAGAAATATTGCTGACCATCCCTTGTATGAAAAAAGATTCCAGGAGTGGAGGATATTTTGAGCAAACATTTACAGGATGCTGAACTAGGAGGATAAAAGCTGCTACCTTCAATTGAAGTTAAAGTTGTCCTATTGTATAACAACTAACATGGCAGCTACTTAAAAGATTATGATTATGGATCCTGGCTTATAACCAGATGTTGTTTTCTCTCTGTTGTTCCTATATCCAAAGAAAACCTTGACCTCATGGTGTCACCTAGCCCATCCAGTGTTGTGGTCTGTTCAGTCTTCTATTCATGTGTTTCTTTCCCATATGTCACCGGAGTCTTCTCCACAACCACTTTGCTCCCCGTTCTTGTGTCTGGTGTAAGTGTCAGACGGTTTCTGCTCAAGAGTCTTCTGTGCATGACTGTGGGTCCTGTACCCAGGGTAATGGTAAGCAGTCAACTGGAACCCTTCTTCACAGAAGGAGCATGCAGATGGGGAGTTGCTGAAATAGTGGTTTGTCTGGTGATAGGAGCTGAACTTGGGCTTTAGCAGCATTCTTCTGCAAAGTGAGCAGGTCAGAGCCTGCCTTGAAGTGAAACTTGGACTGTCGCCCATACCCCCAGCCAGGCTAGCAAGCTCATTTTCAAAGCACATATTAACCAAGGCACAAGGGTTTTGTGTGAAGCTTGCTGGAGGAGCTTGGGGTAATACCCAGTTACAAGTTTAGGTTAAACCTGTGGTGTAGAAATATGGTTAAAAGAAGTCTGAGAACCAGCTTTATATATTCTCTCCTTGCCACCCCCTGCCCCCATGAGAGTTGTCCTGCACATTCCCTTCTGCTCTCACCTCTGTGTAGTGATGTGAAAACTTCAAGGGTGGGATGTGTTTTTAAGTCATTGATTTCTGCATTCAGTTCTTGGAGGGCAGGGGGAAATCTCTAATGGAAATGATGTGCGGATTACTTTCAAAACCGTATTTTATTCCTTCTGTCAACTGTAATGGGACTGCAGACTTTACGATCAGCCATAAAAAGTCATAGTCAAGTGTGCTAGTTTAATGAGCAGTGGGACTTTTAAAAAATAAGAGAGTTTATTTTTATGTAGCATCTTTAAAAAAAGTATCAACAGCTGCTTTATAGTCAGAGGGTAGAAGAGATTGAATGCTTCTGGAGGGTGAGGTGCAGTGCTACTTTGGGGAGAGGGAAGTGGTCTATGGATGAGAGGCAGAATTGCTAGTTTACAAATGAGATGGATTGGGGAGAATGGAAAGAGGCAATAACAGGAGAAGAAAGCATGGATGTGGACAAGTGAGCAGTGGGAGGAAACGGAGGCAATTATGGGAAGAGAAAGAAGAAAAGAATTGAACCCAGCTATGAATAGAGACTAGAAGGAGCTAGCAATGGGAGAAAGTGAGTATATAGCAGTGAGGGGGGATTGGAAGGAGACAGTAGTAGGCAAGAAGGAAGGGGGTGGTAAGCAAGGACAGGAGGTAGCGCTTGAAGGAAGGCAGGTGAATATGTAGCCTGCTTAATTGAGCACATGGATGTTGATGGTTACTCTGTACCCTGGGAAAGTGGATTTAGAAATTTCTATTAAATCTGGTTTTGGTCCCATGCTGATTGGTCATGTCAATGAGTTGGTGACACTTAGATCTACAGATAATGCTGCTGCTGTGCAGGTGCATTCAGTCTGTGAGCTCAACTTCTATGTAAAATGTATACTGAAAGAAAGTTTCTAATCAAAATTTCAACATTTGTTTTTATTTTCTCCCCCAAAAGGTTGCAGCCCACATAGCTAGTTATCTTCAGCAGAGTTTCACTCAACTTCATCCCAAACTAGCCAAGCTACTTAACTCCATATTTTGGATGTTAAGAGTGTCTAAGGCCACTGTGACCAGAGTCAGTCCTTTGTGATTATAATCTTTGTATGATTTGTAAGGCAGCTGAATTTTGCTTAAGGATGGGGGAGTGGCCAAGATGCTGATATTCTACTTGAACAAGAACAGGTATTGATCCTGACTTTGTCTTCAGAATTACCTTGAAAACAGCTTTCTAATACCTGCTATGTCAACTCAGGCCATAAAACCTTGGGGCTAGGTATGAAGGTATTGGCCTGCAGTGTGACTGGAACAAGTTAGCATTAGCCGGGGGAAGCACTACAAAGTACTGTATTTACTCAACTACTCAACACTATAAAACACTTGGCCCACATTAGGCAACATGTTGATGGGAACTTTTTTTTTCCCCCCGTTTTTTTGCACCGGTCCTGCAAGCACTGCTATACCAGGTCAATGCATGGAGTGGATGGAGCAAGCTCCGGTTCCACCACCCAACACCAAAAAGATTCTGCTCACTACCTCCAATGGAGGACATATCAGAGACAATCACCTGCCCTGGGGAACCAGCCTACGTGGCCACACTGCTTCCCCTGCGAGGTTGATGGGAACTTACCACAAGAATAGGTCAGTATAGCCCATCTGATTAAAACATATGGTAGTGCCCATTAAGTGCAGTGTCCCCTCATCACTGACTCTTGTTTGAGTCATGGTGAGCTACAACATTGCATACAATTCACCCATAATCCCTCTGCCACCTACTCTCTCAGTCTGGGGTATATGATTAGTGTAGTCCCACCCTCCATGAGGGGAAGCTGGATCATGTCGCCCTGTGCCTCATCTGCTTATACATGTTTAGATCTTCCCAGGACTTGTGACAAGAACACCCAGTTCCAGTCATGAGTGAAGTCTACTTAGTACATAGATCCTTGGTTGGGAGTATCTGGACTACACACACATGCTGAGCAGTTGGGTTACCATGGCATGAAACACTGACTGTGGTGGGGCTCAGCCCAATGAACTATGAGTAATCATGAGCCTTTTAGTTTTGGACTGATATTATACATAATTTGTACAACATATAAGTAGCTGCCAAAGTGCTGTTCAAAAGTGTGTTTATGGAGTACCTATACTAAAACCTGCAGCAGTTTAAAAAAAAAAAAGTAACATGCATCAATTCTGAATGAACTGAAGTCTACAGATACTATATGCAAATTGCTACAGCCATGTTTTATTTCCATATTATTGTTTCCAACTTTCCTCCTCACCTCCATGTGCTCATGGAGAGTGGGGTCTGAGAGTAAGGAGTAAGGGAAAAGGGCTGCCAAGGGAAAAGTTGGGGGGAAGTAGAGAGCAAAGGGCTACCTGACCTCTCTGATTTATTTTCCCTGCTGTAGCAGTGGGAGGGAGAAGAATTCAAGGCAAACCTCCAGTGATTAGATTCTTTACCTGGAAAACTATAGCAATGTATACATTTTCCATATATGGCGTCTAATTATTGGGGGGCCGTCTTGTAATCAGGGTCATCTTCTATTCGAGTAACTATGTAACGTATTACACAGTCTCTTGGAAGGATTCAGCTTGCTATCCTCTACAGAGTTAACCATTATATGGCTGTCATGTTTTCATGGGTATGATGGGGGTATGACAGGGAAATACACCCCTCTCTTCTTCAGGATTGACTGCACCTACATGGACACTAAAAGAAAAGGGACTTTGTTCCTCAAAATGTTTGGGTGGAAAAGAAAAAGCAGTTTGTGTCCTACTCACTTATCACCCATGACCAACCTGAAAGAACAGCCTGCTTTCTAGTATTTTGGCACCTCTGCTCCTATCTCCATCTGCAGCTAGATTCAGCAGAACTGTAGTGAAAAATAATGGGTATTTGCAAAATAAATTAGTCCATGCTAATGTAAAGTCAACACCTGGTGTCACCTGACTGGAATGGGTTTAGGCAGAGATGATCCTGTCTTGAGCAGTGGTTTGGACTAGATGACCTTCTGAGGTCCCACCCAACCCTACTATTTCATGATTCATCTGAAGTGGTTCATGGTGCCGAGAATAACAACACTAAAACTGCCTTCCACTTCCACCACTGTTAAACACTCTTGTTAAACATGACCAGCATACTTCATGAAAAACCAGAAGTAAAATGAAGAGTGTTCTTTACCTAAGAGTTAACAGTCTAAGCACAATTAGGAGAACTTGGATTACCAGGGGGAGTTGAGAAAAAGGATTCATTTTCATTCTTGTAGACAATGGAGAAGACTGAGACTGTAAGAAGAGGACATGGAGATGCATCAAGAAGCCAGATTAATCTGGGTGTTGCAGACTTGGAAAGGGAATGGAAACAGGAATGAGGGAAAGAAATCAATGGGATTCCAGGCTGGAGTTGTTTTATTCCATAGCATAGCGAGGAAAACTTGGAATAAATGGTCCCAAAAGTTAGAGGATAACCAGATTGCAGTCAGCTGAAACTATTATACTTAATTGTCTAGAGAATCAGCCTTTTTGAAGAAGGATTGTACATTTGTAATTTGGTGAAAAGGATCCCTCCCCCTAGATCCTTCTGACCTGCTTTTTCGGTACAGTCAAATCCTTGCCATTCTGAAACCTTTTGTAAGACACTGCAGGTTCCTTCTTAGGTACTGTGGCTTCAGCAGTATTACAGGCCAATACATATTACCTTTTGGAATACCATCACCTGTTATATACCCCAAAGGCATCCATCTTGAAATAGGGTGAGGAAGACACTGCTTTTTGATGTCATCATTACTGTATACTATCAGTAATATACTGACTCCCTCACTCTAATTTGTTATGTTTTGCCCAAGATGAACCGCTGCTGCACTAATAATAATAATGATAATATTAACAATAAAAAATCCAAAAGGAAAGTATTATATTCTTGCAATCTGCCTTCTATCCAGGGGCTATGCATGCTGCATATCCAAGGCATTAAGACTGTAAAAGCTCATTGTCAAATCAATTCTTCTCCGGAGAGTGGAGAGACCAGGCTTGTGCCTTGAAAGACTTTAAATCTTGCCCCTCCCTGAAGATTTGCAAAGTTTAATTTCTGTAATGGGCTTTGGTGACAGAGACATTCACTGCTGTTTTTCCAACAGGAATTGCTGAATGGATGAATGACTCATTCTGTAGGCAGGAGATATAACACCAGCCTTCAATATTCTGATTTAAGGGTGGAGGAGGCTGCGTGGGAGGGGAGGAGTGGGGTACACTTTCAATTAGATTATCTACCGTGCTCCCCTTTCTACAACTTGCCCCTTTTAAAAGCCTCTGCTGGGCTGATATCAGGATAATGTAAGGAGGGAAAGGGAATGATGAGGGAATTCCTGAGGGAGCTAAAGTTTATAACTTATGCATTGCCTGGAAATGCCATAAGAACTTAATATTTGTTACAGAAACAGCAGGACTGCATTAATATTTTAATATTAAATGAATATTTCATTTGAAAGCTTGATTTCAAAGTGAATGAGACAGCCATGACACGACCAGTTGTACTGTTCCTGTTAAGAAATGTTAATGATTTATTGACGACGTTGGTTGTAATAACTTTACACTGTTTCAGTTACATAATGTCTTTGAAATATTGGTAAAGTGATTACTGAGGGGGGAAAGAAAAGCAGCCTGGCTTCAATAGTCCTTCTGGGAAAGTTGGATATTAGAGAAAGTGTGAGTTTCTCCATAGTTAAGGTTCCCACCCCATTCCCTGGAGCCATTCCTGCTAGGCAATGTGGGACTCGGAGTGGCTGGAAGCTTCATCCGAGACAGCATCCCACCCTATTTCCTGCTGTGACTGCTGCTTCAAGAGCCTGCAACTGGAGTAGCTCTGAGTTCCCTCAAAGCCAGCACTTATGCACCGTTTTTAGAGTGACTTCGGAAGAGAGAGGCTGCAATTGGAGTAGCCAAGCACTTCCCACAGCCAGTCCTCCTGGACTGTTCCTTATGGTGGCTCCTGCTGGGAGAGTCTGGAGCTGTTGTAGCTGAAAACAACTTGATCCAGGGACTTTTTTCCATTCCTTACAACTGATTTTGCTGAAATGACTAAGGCAGGAGTATCTGTGAGTTCTCCTACAGCCAGTGCTCTTAATAGTACATTTTACTTATTTCTTATAGCACTAAATCATTCATAGCTGTAAAAACAGTGTCTGTACTAATCATGAGCTGTCTTAAACTCATATCTTAGAGAAATTAATTGTGGGGAGTAAAGGGGCAAAAAGAGGAGCTCTGTTCTACTATATTATATGCATTTAGAGACCAATATTTAAATTGAGAGGAATTTTGTAAGAATAATGGTTGAGATTAGGGCTCCCTGTTTCTATATAACGTGGTATGAATTGCATGTCCAAGCAGCCGCACTGGAAAAATCTCAGGCTTTCTGAATGCATTGAAAAGTGGCCTTTTAGTTTTCATCTGAGAGAGAAGGAAGTGCCACCCCAACCAGAATAATGAGGCTAGGGAACATTTTTGGTAACATTATCTATTCCCCCTTAGCTGACAATAGGAAAATTCATCACTAAAATAATTAAGGAGACACTGGTTTGAGGAGGATGGATTGGGTTTCAGTACCTTGAAAGTTGCACTGCAGCGTAAGAGTGTGATTCCAACAATATGCTGCTTCTTAAAGCCAACCTGTACAAAACTAAAAGGAAAACAAAACCTGCCTTTATTGTGTGACTCAACCTAAACAAACCAGTAGTGTTGCTTTTTTTTTTCTTCTTGAACTTGTTGTCCTTGTTAAGATCAGTTTTAATAAGAACTGTCAGTGGAATTAGGAAGCAGAAACCCCAAACCTGGGATGCACAGAATCATAGAATCATAGAAGTAGGGTCAGAAGGGACCTTGTAGGTCTTCAAGTCCGACCCCCTGCCCTGGGCAGGAGAAAAACTGGACTCAAATGAGTCCAGCCAGGTAGGCATCAAGCCTCTTCTTAAAGACTCCCAGGGTAGGAGCCAGCACCACTTCCCTTGGAAGTTGGTTCCAGCTCCTAGCCGCCCTAACTGTGAAGTAGTTCTTGTGGATGTCTAATCTAAACCTACTCTCCAATAACTTGTGTCCATTGTTCCTTGTTATGCCAGGGGCGCTAGGGGAAACAGTGTCTCCCTCAAACCCTTCTGGTCCCCTCTAGTGAGTTTATAGACAGTCACCAGGTCCCCCCTCAGCCTTCTCTTGCGAAGGCTGAATAGGTTTAGGTCCCGCAGTCTTTCATTGTAGGGTCTACCCTGTTGTCCCTGGATCATGCGAGTGGCCTCCTCTGGACCGTCTCAATGTTGTCCACATCTCTCCTGAAGTGCGGTGCCCAGAACTGGACACAGTACTCCAGCTGTGGCCTGACCAGCGTAGCACAGAGAGGGAGGATCACCTCCCTGGCTCTACTTGAGATGCACGACAAGGTGCGGTTAGCCCTGCCAACTGTGACCTCGCATTGTCGGGCCATGTTCATCTTGGAGTCAATAATGACTCCAAGATCCCTTTCTGCCTCCATGCTCTCAAGAAGGGAGTTTCCCATTCTATAAGTGTGCTGCTGGTTTCTACTGCCCAAGTGCAGCACCCTGCACTTGTCAGTATTGAAACGCATCCTGCTTATGTCAGCCCACTCCTGCAACCTATCCAGGTCTTGTTGCAATCTTTCTCTCCCTACTAGCATGCTCACCTCACCCCAAATGTTGGTATCATCAACGAATTTAAACAGGTTGCATTTCACCCCATCGTCCAAATCGCTGATGAAGAAATTGAACAGCGCAGGCCCAAGGACCGAGCCCTGGGGGACTCTGCTTCCCACTGGTTGAATATGGTCCATCCACCACCACCCTCTGAGTATGACCCTTGAGCCAATCTGCAATCCATCTGACTGTGTAGGCATCAATGCCACAGTCACCTAGTTTTTTAATGAGGATGGGGTGGGAGACGGTGTCAAAGGCCTTGCTGAAGTCTAGAAAGACTACGTCCACGGCGACACCTGCATCCATTGCCTTTGTGACCTGATCATAAAAGGCAATCAGGTTGGTCTGACATGACCTGCCCCTAATGAAACCGTGCTGGTTGCCCTTGAGCATCATCCCTGAAGCCGGTCCATCACAGATATGCTCCTTGAGGATCTTCTCAAAATACATTCAAAATAAACCCCGTTTTAAGTCTGATAACCTTTATTTTTTGTTATTGTATTTTTTGATAGCTTTTTGGGGGGAATTTAGCACTGGTGAAAGATACAGGGATGAAAATGGAGAGTGGAACTCAATATACTAAGTATAGTTTTGAGCAGTGACAATGCAGACTTCCATATACTCCTCCTCCACCCTCATTTGGAGTGAGAAAATTGAGCAGACAATCCCCATTCCTGCAATTCAGGCTTTGGCTTCTATATTGATCTCAACAAAGCTGCCAATTGGCAGCAGTTCCTGTGGTAGCTTTGTAAAATGAATGCTTAGCTGTTGGGTTGGGATTCATGGTAGCACATTATTTCATATAAGGCCATCAGACATTATTTGACAAGTCTAGTAATCTTGGCCATTCTCTTGAAGAAGAGAAACCATGCGTAAGATTAGACATCTGTGGCATATTTTGAACATCATAAAAGGTCCAGATCATTAAAAATATGAAAGTATCACAATTTAATGAAATTTTTAGTCTTTAATACCTGCTTGGAGTGGGCTTCAATGGCAAAGTTCATTTCTCTGGTAAATAATACTATGTTCCATTAGTATTTAAATACTAATATTTGGAATGAGAAAGACAAACCAGTTCTGATAGAATAAGAACCAAGAGAAAACTCCTCTTTATTTCAACTGAAAAGATTTTGATGTCTCATTAACCTTGTAACAGCATTTTTATAGAAAAATCTTAAAATGTATAGAAAATATCTAACTTTCAAAAATAGGTTTCTAGGAACACACTATAACAATTAGTGGAGCATATGTATCAGTGCTACATAATTCTAGGACAAGTTAGAGAAATGCGCCACCACTACAACCACCATCAACAACAACTGTTGAAAGCAGATCTTTCTTGACCTTGCACAGGACCCTGTTGGTTCCACCCCATTAATATTCTACAGGACTTTTCCATAAGGAAATGTTTTGTTTCCATTTTCATTCATCCCTCCTTTTCATTTCCTCACTCTGTTTGGAACCTGAAGTGGCAAAGTATTGAAAGAATGACAAGTTGTAATATTTCCAGCCCATCTTTTGTACCCTCCGGAGTTTTATATTCTCTTGAGATTCTGATTCAACATCCATCATTTTGTGCTTTGTCACATTCATCAGTTTAATGGCTTGCAGAGTGCCTGAACCTTCATTACTGGAGAGATAACAAGTTTTCAAACTTCAGAAAGTTTAATTTTGCATGCAGCTGCATTGACACAATACTGTACAGTGGTACCATTGGGCACCTGGAGTATCATTTTAGCCAATGACAATAAAGTAAATTAATCTTAATCCCAGTTCTCTACAACACTAATAGTTGTCCATATAAATGCCTTCATTTTTCGAGTGGGCATGTAGGACTTCAGAATCAATAGTGTGGTGTTTTGCATCAGGTATAAGTGAAAGGCTTCCAATCATCACTGAAGAATAAGGTAGTCAGTCTAGAGAAGTAAGTGCCATTTTCAATAGTGACCTTAATTGCAGGGAAGAATGGGTAAAGCCAAAGACCTTTTCAGAGTTTTGACTAGGAGTTGCCACTGGGCATGTCTACACCAGGACTGCACCCAACTGCGCAGTTGTTAAAGCAAGTACTAAATGACTGCACAGTAGCCACTGTTACTGTGCAGTCCTGGTGGTGCCTGGGTCATTTCTGACCCTACTGAACAGTAGCACTGGCATCACAGTTTATGCCCACTGATCTTACATTGCCATAGTGACGAGCTACATCACCATAGCTTGTCACTACACTGACGAAGCATCTCATGTAGACGCGCCCATTGGTTGGTAACCAGTGGTAGAGCTTGATTTATAACATATTTGCACTTTAAGGCAGATGAAGATGTCACTCATTTAATTGTGGCTTTTGCACAAAGATAGTAGCAAGTAGTGTGGAAAAAGCAATTGCTTTCTTAGTTCTTACTTCACTGTATTAATTTAATGCAGTGACATTACAGAAGATCACCGGGGATCAGTTTCTAATGAGAAAAAAAAGGTCTTTAGCTTGGGTTGCCCTCAGATTGAGTTTGTTTTTTGCTTTTTTCCTTTCTTTCCTTTTTGTCTCCCACTCTTCTATTCCATGCACTTTCCCCACCCTCGTTTGTTTGGTTTGTTTTGATTTTTTTTACTGTATTTGAGGAATCTTTGTTCCACTCCACAGCTTAGGAGGTATGAGAGGAATGTTTTGATTTCATCGTCCTGGCAGCACTTTCCTTACATAAATCAATTAATTCCTTCACCTTCTGGCAGTGTAATACCTGGGGAGAAAAAGGAGCTATACTTCATCTGAGCAAGGGGGGCCCAAGGAGGTGAAGCTCTAGCAGTGTTTTTGTTATGATGTAATGGGGAACGACCAACCCAATCATGAAGTCTTTCAAGAGCTGGAGCACATCACCACATGACTGAGAGGGAGTAGCTATAGATGGGTTGACCCTCTTGCAGTATAGGTACAGCTACTCCTCACTTAACGGTATAGTTATGTTCTTGAAAAATGTGACTTCAAGCGAAACAATGTTAAGCAAATCCAATTACATCACAGTACGTGCCGACTAGGAGGCGGCGGCCAAACAGCGTTATATCCAAACATTGTGCGACTTAAAATGAGTATGTTCTCTAATAGATCAGTGACATAATAACGAAACAACATTAACTGGAATAGCATTAAGCGAGGAGTACCTGTAGGAGGATTTAAAGGTATACCTTACGCCAAACACTAAGACCACTGCACATGTGCTGGTGTGTTTTGCATTTCCAGGACTGTGTGACTGTAGAAGACCAGGACACAGCCCACTTGGCAGAGGCTAACACAGATACGTGTGATCCTTCCACTCCACGCTCATAGGAGTCAACAAGGAACACAATTGAAGCGGACCAACAGCCCCCTGTTTTCTGTCCTTCCTGCCATATCAGCAGTGGTTTGCAGCGGCAAGTTTGAGATAGATGTGTTTGACTTCTCAGCTCTGCTATCATTCTCAACCTGTCCTCGGACTCCATTCATTTTGTCAAATGCTGTGAAGTGGCTTCATGTTATTTCTCTTGGCAGAGTTTATTGAGAGGATCCCTGGGGTCGTATGAAGCCCTATAATTAAAAAGGCCTTAGTGGAACTGGGAGTCCAAGCCAGGGTACAGTTGTAGAGTGCATAAGTGACTTTTGTGGTGGACTTCACTATCAGCCTCTTGGAAAGAAGGATAATAGTTCATGAGTGAGGAAATCAGAGTTCATCAAGAAAGCTGTGAAGATGTGTTGGTCATGAGATTGAGAATGGTGTAGGGAGATAAACCTGTCTTGGGGTAGAGGGCCAGTATGTGGGAAATCGTTTAGCTTCAATCTACCATTTGTAGATGGATGGACCAAGCCATACAATTTGGATCAGGATCTGAGGTTTACTGGATGTTGCATTCAGGGCTTTGAGTTAGCCCCTGTGTTTGATTTAGCAGACATAGGTAGGGCCTTATCAGCATAGCTAAATTCAGATCTGTCTCTGAAGGTTTGGGTGATCTGGACCAGACATTCTGGTGTTTTTCAAAAGCCATTCAAGTGAAAGCATGGAATATCCTGCAGAGACACATTTTCCCCTAGACTCTGTCTTTTGGCTTTTGTGCTGCTGAATGAAACACATTATCTTTATCCTAATCAATTTGTTTAGCACTTTTTTCATTATTATCTTCCTCAGTGGCAGAACAGCACAGGTTTCCCTTCTCTGCTTCTGTAAGAACCAGTCTGAGTAGAAGCTTGGTTCTGGAAAAAATATTTGGATGTGCTTAGTTTTTTTCATTTTCAAAAGCCATGGGACCCTCTAGTGAAGCCTGATCCAGTCCAGAGGTTGTTTTGCTTTAATTTTTCAAGGTTTTTCTGGATCCCTGTGCACTCCTGTGTTTCTTCTATCCCATTCTGTCCCTTCATGTATGCCGGTATGCCAGCACAGCACCTATGCTTCCGGCTTTCAGAGAAGCTCACAAAGCTCTTCTACTGTAATGACACACCATACTGAGTCAGCCTTCAGGATAGCTGAGAGAGCGGTACAGAAAGCCTCCCCCAGCTCTTTACTTTCCATGCTGCCCTGGACAGCTCCAGAACTCCTCTGAGTCAACCACCAGACAGAGAAGTATGGAAGACAACCCAACTTCTCTTGCCTGCCTATTGGCTATACGGTCCCCCCCTCCAGAGTGGCATGTCAGACGCAATGGGTTTTTTTCCCCTTTTTTTATTGTGTGTAAATTGAATTATTCCTGTGGAAAGGTGCCAGATTGACGGCTCTGAACATCAATGCCCTCCACGTATTCCCGAAACAGGTATAGAAGTGGTAGATGATACACAGCTCCCACCTTCAGTACGAATGTATATATATCTTCCCAGTAGAGCAAACTTTAACAAGGCTTAGACTAGTTCTGTCTCCATAGCTTGCATAGTCCTTGACCTCTCTCTTGCGATTGCCAGTGGGACAGTGACTAATTAATAGCAACTACATCACTCTGCTTCACATGCCCATTTCAATGCAACGTGTCTACTAAAAAAACATATCCATCTGTAAAAAAAAGCCTCTTTTCCATCACCCACCCCTTTTTTTTAATCTTCTGATGGTTTGGCTGTCCAGCACTGATGGAAAGTCAGCTTCTCTGTCATTTAATATAAATATAATTTTTCCATCTGAGAGTCTTTGCGGGTTAACAACTTTGTGCACCCTGGGCCTCATTTTGAGATGCAAGAGCACACATTAACATCAGTAGGGGCTACTGATGCTTAGCTCCTCCGCAAAGCCTGATCTTATAAAATTGAGACCTTTGGTGAAAATAAGGGGCTGCTTGCAGTATTCTCAGCAGAGACTGAATATGAGCATGGAGTAAGTAAAGCAGAGGCCATGTGACACGGCTCCCAGTGAAACTCTAGAAATAATCATCCAATATTTCAGAAACAAAAAAAGCTCAGAGCAGTTCTTCAGTTAAGTTGAGTGGACTGTCTGAGAGAGAAGGTTGGCTATCTTCCCCTTTCTCTCCCAGTAACTTGTAGTAGCCTGTATTATCCTAACAATCAGATAAACAGATTTGTTGGCAAAATAGTAATTTCCAGATTTCTTTCCTCAGCATTTGACCCCAAGCCAGAAATCCTGGAGATTTTATAATCTTCTGATGAGACAGTTTTGGACTCCATCTCATTTCATCCTGGATAGCAGTCACCCTCTTAGTTTATTCCTGAGTTTAGTCTACTCATTTAGTCTCCTGGATTTTTATCTGCTGTTTCAAACATTATATTTGCTATTAAATTTTTAAAGCAGTTTGGAAATTCTTTAGACAAAATGTCAAGAAGTGGTTAAAATAATACTTTGCAACTCTATAGCAAATTCCATCAGAGGATCTCATATCTCTGTGCAGTCAGTTAATCTGTGCAATAGTCTGGTGAGGTAAGCAAATATTATTAACCTTGCTAAATGAGAAAGGAAAGCAAGGCACAGTGTGGTTTTAACTTCCCTGTATTATACAGCACGTTTGTAGGTAAGCTGGGAATAGAGCCCTGGCCCCTTGAATCCCAGATACGTGCTTTATCCCCAATACAGTAATAAGATAATAAGGATCCAGATTTTTAACTACAACTTATTGCCAAAGTTCAGTTAAAGTCAATGGACTTGAGGATCTGCCCCAGTGATTTTAAATGTTTTGCTTGTTAATATTTTAAATAAGACTAAGAAATGTAGATTTTTAAAGCTGCTTAAAGGTATTTAAATATTCTCTTCCTTTTAGAAATGAATGGGAATGCCCTAGAAAGATTTGTAAATCTGCCCCCTACAGTTCATTGCAATCCTGATCCTGTCACTGGGAACTTTAAAAGGAGTTCATTTGTGCTTTACTTGGTTTGTAGCTAGTTGTGATTACTTCTTTTTTCTCCACTGGCTTACTACCTTCTTTAAGTGACTGTTTTCATTTACATAATGGATTTAAACAGAAGTCATTGTTCTAAGTGGTATTTAACTGCGGCTGTATCTGCTTCCTTCCCAGACCTGCCTTCAAAAACTTATCCAGCATCGTTCTCAACTGTATAGTTGGTTCAATTCAAGATATTACCAAATCAACCTTTGCTTCTCACATATTCCTTGGACCATCATGGCTACAGTAGTACTCCAGTCCTCCTCCTTTTGTACCCCAGCAGAAGCAAGGAGTTACTTGCTAATCAGATTTAGTGAGTTGTGGATCTGCTTTAGCTCTGTTGGTTTAAAGAAAAGATGCAATAGGTAGCCAAGATCCCTTTGGAAGTGTTTGCTTTTTTGGAAGGGAGAGAAGGTTCTTGGTACTCACTGGGTACATGTACATGAGATGCTGTACTGCACATTAGACTAATCTAGTAAAGCATCACCATCTACATATGTGCAGCAATTACTGTGCGGTATATTAATTTAATGTGTGTAGATACAGGTTCTAGAAAAATGGTGCATTAACTAACACATGTGTAGATGCTGACTGGAAGTAATTTGCTCCTGGTCAGCCTAGGCAGCAGGGGGCCACAGAGGGCAAGAACACACCCTAATTGCCATGTAGAAGGGAGAGCTAGGCTGGCTCCTGGTCAGCTGCCTCCTAGCCACTTGGAGATTGGGACCCATCCTGATTTCCATGTGGCTGGAAGGCAGCTGCCCATCCAGACAGGACAGCATCCCTCCTGCCCTCGCCCCAGCCAGGCCCAGGGCCAACCCAATTTCCCCCACATCTGGGACAGAGCTACGTGCTGAGCTGAGACATCTCCCCCTTCCCTCCGAAGCCCCCAGGCTGGCACCTGGGAAAGCCTGGAGCTCTCCTGGGATGCTGCAGAACAGGCAGAGCAGGGCAGGAGCAGCCCTGGATTGGGCTGCCTGCATCAGACTCAGTTTGCTCCTCATAGTGGCACACGTGTAGACATGCACCGGGGAGTGCTTTAATGAGCCTGAATTTTTGGCACAGAAAATTCAGGCACATTAATTGCACCCCCCAACTTGATCAAAGAAGAAAGCAATACAAATATCTCTTGCAACAGGATATGATACCCTTTGAGAATGCCTTCTGTGCTCAGCTAGCAAACATTACTTCAAAAATGAATAATCAAATCCAGTACCGCTTTCATTGGGCCACAATGCTCCCAAATATATATTTCAAATTATTTTAGGTCATCTACATTGTTTTGGATGGATAGTTTAGATTTCTGTGGAAAAGAAAAGCAGGCACTTCTCAAGTTAGGGTAAAAATCTCTTCTCAGCCCAGGGATTCTTCATCCCTGATGTGGAATAGCGTGTCCCACAGCTGTGCCGCTGAAGTGACTAGATGGATAATCAGGCCGGTACATGTGAAAATTCCAGATTAATTCAGTGAGCTCAATGCTACTATACATATATGTGTTGAAAAAATGAGCTTTACACATGCATGTCACATCAGTGGAAATGTGGTCTTACAGAGGGGCCTGTTGAGAAGTCAGTGGGGTTTTGCCTTTGATTTACTGGAATCAGGATTTCAGCCATCAGGTCCATGATGAACAGACTACCATGAAAAAGCTACCTGTGCTGCCAAAATGAGAGCCACTGGCTTAAAAGGGTTTTCTCTCTCTCTTTTTTTTTGGTGTTAGTTTTGATCTAAACTGCTCAGTTACTCTAACAAATCCACCATAATCCCATTCAAGTCAATGAAGATAGTCTGAATTTATATCGATACAGAAAGTAGAAGTTGTCCCATTAAACTTTCCTTTCCAAATGACATATAATTGAATGTCAATAAATAATTAAATGAATACCTTTACCCCCTTCTTCCTGAATCTACTTCACAGAAGAAGGAAAACATTCAAAGAACATTTAACCTGGCTGGAAATATATTTCATGAGGGGTACTTTGAAGGATCAGCTAACTGAATTCTGAGAAAGTAGGCAGCAATGTGGGAAGGAGATAAAGCTTTCTGCAGAAGAGAAAGGATGGTTTGTTAGTCTAAAATAAAAGCTGGTCACTTTTTACTGCAAATTAGTTTACAAAGTAATGGACAACTTTAAAAATCAACCAATTTTGCTTTGATTGAACTTGGTTGTAATTTTTCATTTTGTGGGGGGAAGCTAATGTAGATTGAAGAGTATATTTAAATTTAGCATGAGGCTGTATTCACTGACTTAAAGTAATGTAATGTGTATATTCATATATGATATGGAACAACTGAGGAAACTGTAACCGGTGAGTCTCTTATCAGGTAATAAAGGAAATATAATACTGGTAGTTAAATTTCTGCTTAGGTTAGCACAGTTATACACTATTTTGAAACCTCGGGCAATAGGCAGTAAAGGATCCTTAACAGCTGAACTTTTATATGCAGTGTGCATAGGCAACTAAGGCAAGATAAATGCTTTAAGTCATGCAACCTCATTTTCAAACAATATGCTCATATAGTACAGGTGGAGAAAGGTTTTAGAAAAAATTCCCAGTAGAATCCCTTTCTGTTAAATTTACTTTGAGCCCAAATCAAGACTTTAGTTGCTGTTTTAAGAGTCAAAAATCCTTGTTCATCATTTTATTTCTCATTATATTACATTTTTGTTGGATCTCTATATTCCTGTATCCTACCAACCACAAGGGTGTCTAAATTCTAGGGATGAGGTCATTTCTCTTGCAGTGTTTTTTGGCCCAACTTGGAGGCAAAATCTCATGAGAAATACAGTTTTTATTAAGTTGCCAAACCCAGTTTACTTTTCAGAGATCTGCCTTATTCAGAAGCAAAATACCTAAACAGTTTGGTTACTTTTTAATTTCAGACCAAACTCTCAGACATTTGACTTTCATTCATCACTGACATGTAGACCTACTGTAGTCCATATTTATTATGCCATCGTTGTTCAGTCCAAACATTTTCTTGTAGTCTGTTACTTATACGTAAAGCAATGGTCCTGTGTCTGCCTATATTATACCCCCCCCCCGCCCCCATCCATCCCACACACAAATTGAAACAGATAACTCTTCATGGGAAACTTCTTCCAGGGATAGACAACTATCCCTGATCTACTGGTGCCACACAATTTGAGTAGAAGGCACTGGATCTTGCCAAGGTTTATATGGACCAACAAGCAAACATTTAAAAGGCAAGTTGATTGAGTGTCAAGGTCCTGATGAGTAAGTTTTGTAAGAAAACCTGAGCATTCATCACACACTATGTTTTAGAATTTAGCTCCATTTGCAAGTCTAGTGTGAATTTCAAGAGAAACTGGATCACGTTTGAAGAAAAGCTAAACCAGACCTGCCCAACTTCTAAGCATCCATGATGACACTAAGATGTGGGGCAAGGTGGGCACACTTGAAGGGAGAGAGAGGCTGCAACTAGATTTAGGCAGACTACAAAAGTGAGCAGATGAGAATAGGATGGGGTTCAACGTAGACAAATGCCGGGTGCTACACCTTGGGAGAAGGAATCCCCAGCTCACATACAGGCTGGGGAGTTCCCTCCTTGAAAGCACAGAGGCCGAAAGGGATCTTGGAGTCATTATTGACTCCAAGATGAACATGAGCTGCCAATACCAGACCGCAGCCAGCAAGGCCAGCCATACCTTGTCGTGCATCCAAAGATGCATCTCAAGCCGGCCAAGAGAGGTGATGGTCTCCCTCTATGCGACATTGGTCAGGCCGTAGTTGGAGTACTGCATCCAGTACTGGGCGCCGCACTTCAAAAGGGATGTGGCCAGCCTGGAGAGGGTTCAGAGGAGGGTCAGTGGCTTGGTGAGAGGGTAACAGGACAGGCCCTACGAGGAGAGACTGAGGGACCTGAACCTATTCAGCCTCAGCAAGAGGGGGCTGAGGGGGGACCTGGTGGCTGCCTACAAACTCATCAGGGGAGATCATCAGCAAATAGGTAGAGCCCTTTTCTCCCCAGCACCACTTGGGGTGATGAGGAGCAATGGTAATAAGCTGATGGAGAATAGGTTTAGGTTAGAGATCAGGAGGCAATATTTTATGGTTAGGGTGGCCAGAATCTGGAACCAAGTTCCCAGGGAAGTGGTCCTCGTCCCTACCTTGGGTAAATTAAAAAAGAGGTTGGATGATCACCTGTCTGGGGTCTTGTGAACCCAGCATTCATTCCTGCCTGTGGCAGGGGATCAGGCTAGATGATCTGTTCAGGTCCCTCCTGAACCTAGCTTCTATGAAACTATGACATGCACCTCTCAGGCCACACCATTGAGGGTCACATGCTGCATGGGCTTGAGTAGCATAAGTCCAAGCCCCCTGGGTCGCATGTCACATGGGCACCCAAGACTCAGCCTCAGTTCCTCAGCCTCAGGGTCCCCCAAATATACCATGCCATGCAGAGGCCCCAGGCTGTGGTCTACACCGTACCATACTGTACTGCCTCCTGGGGCAGTGGCAGGAAGTTAGCTGGAGAAGGGAGAAAAATCTTGGAGATCTCAGTTGCTGTTGCTGCAGTTGGAGCAACATGGGGAACAGACTAGGTGGAAGCCCAGGAGCCACAAATGAACCCCCTGGAGGCCTTGTGAGGTCCTCAGTCCTTTAGTTAGACAGCCTTGATCTAAACCACATTTCCAAGGAACGTGGGTGAAAGTTTGGGATGGAACTCATGTAAGACACTGATTCAAGTTAAGGGTGACTTCCAAGTGGGAAGAAACGTGTACGCATGTTCAATCATTCATATTTTAAATTGAACTTCTATAGTGTCATGCTCAATAGTACTCTGAAGTATTCTCTTCTTCAGAATTCCTATGATGGATTTTAACTAAGCTGAATGCTTGCAAGAATGGAGTTTTTAGAGCAAAGGATCAAAAACTTTTGCATTTTTACATACGCTCTGGGGGTGGGGGAAGTGGCGTTTTAATTAGAGCGGGTCCCAGAGCCACTCTAATTAAAGTACCACAGCGTTTCATATATCAGCATCCCCACACTTCAAAGTGGCAGTGGGGGTACTTGAACTAAACCTCATTTGACAAGCTTTAGTGCTTCCACCGCCATTTTGAAGCACAGAGACACTGATATACAAGACACGGGAGGCTGCTGGAGTGTGACCATTACCATGCTCCAGCAGACTTAATTAAATAAGTTTCCTCTGACTCATAATTACAATGAATCAGAGCAGCCTCTGCATTCTGTACAGGCACCCAGAGGTACTACATTTAATATGCATTAGTAAAAGTGCATTAATGCATGTGTAGACCCACTCATACAGAGTGAAACATTGGCAGGTTTCTGCAGTTTGCTTACAAACAGAAAAAAATGTCAAATCTTGACAGTGGCCATCTACAGACTTACCAGGGGGGACCAGTGGGAAATGGGAGACACCCTGTTCACCCGAGCACCTCCCAGAGTAACAAGCAATAATGGCCATAAGTTGTTAGAGAGTAGGTTCAGGCTGGACATTAGAAGACACTATTTCGCAGTCAGGGCGACTAGGATCTGGAACCAACTTCCAAGGGAAGTGGTGCTGGCTATTACCTTGGGGGTCTTTAAGAGGAGGCTTGACCATTATGTAGCTGGGGTCATATGAGCCCAATATTCTTTCCTGCCCAGGGCAGGGGGTCGGACTTCATGATCTACTTAGGTCCCTTCCAGCCCTACATCTGTGAATCTATGAAATTGATTTATTCACTCCTATTCAATTTAGGAATTACTGGAAGTTTTAGTTGAGATTGTCACTGAATATTTTTAGGTTGTAATAAATGCAGATAGTTCAATATAACTTATTGGCCTATCACAAATATCCATTTTAGTGCCTGTTTGTAAAATATGCTCCTTTTTCTCTTGCAAAAATAGCTTTTGATAAAGGACATTATTTTGCTACCCTTTACTTCTCTGTCTGGGATCAGAATGAGATGCAGTCCTCCCAGAAGGTCTGCACATTACTCAAATACTGGCTTATGCAGGGAATAAATGTCAGTCTGCAAAGCATTGTGTTTCATCAGTTGCAAAGCATTTACTTTTACCAAAACGTTGTTTTCCAAAACAGATGCATTTGCTATATTTCTTTCTGTACTTAGGTTTTTCTCCAAGTCTCAGTAGTAAAACTGACTGAAAATGGGATTTCTATTTGAAGGAAATTCCCACATTTCAAAATTTCCTTTTGTCCCAAATGGGAACAGTTGAAGTGTAACTTCTATAAACACCTATTTCAGAAATACCACGTAACCTTATCCAAGCTTTTCTTTTCAGGAAAGCTGAAGTGCTTTGTTGGCCTTTAATATTTCTATTTTTACATATATTATGAGATATACTATATCATATAGTCAAAATAAAGCACTTTGACCTCAAAATGAGATGTTTCAAATATTCTCATTGAAAATGACAACACAATCAATGTGTTCCTATGTAACATTTAGATTTCATTGAATTAACATTTTCCACGAGCAAACTGACCAGTTTGAAAATTTTCAACCGCTTCAGTTCAGTTCTCTTTAAACCATAGCTGGGCAACATTTCTGTTCACTTCAGTGGAAGTTTGCCAATTAATAAAGCACTGGACTGGGATACAAGAGACTTCCTGGGACAATTGTTCCTGTTACTTGATCTTAAGCAAGTTCATTTCTTTTCCTTAAGTCACTGTTTTCTCCTTTACACCCTTGATGTCTGCATTGTTTGCTACGGACTGTAAACTCCTTGGGATCTGTTTCTCCTTCCCTGCTTGCACAGCATCAAGCATAATGGAAACCCAGTCTCCTTTGGGGCCTCTACTTTAGTTGCTCCTTCAATCCAGATTATGTGTAACAGCAGCTTAATGAGGTGTGCAGATTCAGCTCTTATAGCTCTCTAAAATGGGCATATATTTAAATGCATTCTTTGTCTCTCTCCCCACCATTCCTTAGGTTATAACATCCCTGTATGATTAGATTAGTATTTTGTTTTATTCTGGACTCACTAATTTCTCACTGCCATTAGGAAACATTGTGATGCTTAATTACAGATGTCCATGATGCACTGTGAGGCTCTTTCATGAAAAATGTTCGAGTCTTGCTGGTATTTTACATGATCATCATAATTAGAGCTTATGTGTGCAGAGGGGGGCTTTGGCCTAATTGGAAAGTGCTGAGCATCTGTCACTCTTCCTGACTTTGGTGGGATCTCTTGGGGGTCTGCCATCTCTAAATTTCAGGTGCTCATTATGAACGCCTGAATATGTACTAATTGGCAAGCCAGGGAGAAAACATTGCACAAAAACCTCATAAATGTTTTTAACAAAATGGAAAGAACCCCTTTTCCCAACCCTTCCAGCTTTCTAACTGAAATAATTTATTTAGCCAGCTGTATCAAGAATGCTTTTAAGTTATATGTTTCTTGGTTAACATATTATACTAGTAGGCTAACCTGTAAAAGCAACAGAGTTAGAGGGACTGGACATCTCACTCCAGCGGCTCTGCCATGAAATGCTTGCAGAAAAGTCAGGTGAGAATGCTTGTAGTTTTGCGGGGTGTGGCTGGGACAGGTTTCTTGAGGCTGTGATGAAATTCAACATTGTACCGTTTTTGTTTTTTGTTTCCTTTTTCCTTCTTTGAACGAAATAGTGGTCAGTAGATTCATAATGCATGACTGCTAAGTCATTTCCACTTATTAAGTACTTAGAAAAATCCTTTTTGTTGCCATCAGGGGGAGCTTTTGAGATCTTTCAAGAGTGAGATATATATATATATATATATATTTATTTATATATACATATATATTAAACATGCACGCACACACACGCGCGCACACACACACACAGACATACACGCACACAAAACGTCCCAGCTCAGAAACAGAGATCCAGAAACCAGCAAGCAGCCAGAATCTTACCTGTGGCTACAACTAAGCCAAAGAAACAAGGGGAGCTAAATTCCTTAGACTGAAAAATTAACCAAATTGAGAGAGGATTTTTTTTAACTCATTCCACAAATAAAATTAATATTTTTTTATTATCAAAAGAAATAGCCTAGAGTCTTTGGGAGCACTCAAAAGCCAAACCCTGCTCTGTTGCTACAGCTTCTGGAAGGCAAATGCTCTTCAAAAAGCTTCTCTCCTTTTTGCTCCTGATGATTCGATGGGGACCTTTGATGCAACATTTGGATTAGCTGCACACAACTGCACTGAGGGGGACCACAACAGGGGGAGCCTGGATGATTGCATAACTTTAAGAAAATAATAAGAGGAAAAGAAAGAATTAGAGAGAGAGAGTAAAGAGAGGGAGATAGAGAGGGAGTGAAAAGAGAAAGAAAGAAAGCAATTAAAAAAATATCTGAGAATCAAGTTTCAAGACTCTTTATGTGCTGCAGAGGAGCATGAGGTTTACCAGTAAAGTGCAACGGGGAGTCTGAGAGGAGAAATAGCTTTCTCTTTTGCCAAGAAAAAATAGGAATGTGTGTTTTGGACTGGACTGAGAAGGAAAGCTGGGGAGGTTGCAAAAAGGGGTGCAGAATTTTTATCCCATGAACCCTTCATATTAATTGCCCTCTTGAAAAAAAGATAAGGGGGAAAGGGACAGGAGGAAAAGAAGGGAAGAAAAGAAGGGGGAGAAAAAAGAAACCAGCAAAAGTGCTTGAGTCTCTAGAGCTATCTGCCCCTTCAAGCTGATTGATTAGTCATGATCCCTGCAGTTTTAATGGGAATCATTCAATTGGGAAGGTGGAGCACCCTAGAGTAGATTAGCATATATCCTTGTTTACTCTTCTTCTGAGGGGCTTTTTCTCTTTTCTTTCATTTTGTGGAGAAGGGAGGGGGGAGTTTGGGGGAAAGGAGGGGGCTGTGGCTTATGCTATAAAGGAGGCCAAAAAAATAAATAGATTAGAACATCTTTGGGGGGGAGGGAAATCAGTGGGTCTGAGTCTTGGAGAAAGCTGTGTCTTTTTTTTTTTTTTTTTTTTTTTAAGAAGAAAAAAAAAATAAAGGGAAGAAAATCCAGCAGAGAAAAGAAGAGAGAGAGGATTTCCAGCTGTGGAGGAATAGAAGAGAAGAAGACAAATACAGGAGGAAGAACAGAGAAATACATTGCAACCAAGGAGTTTTGATTTTATTTTATTGTGTTTTTTAAAAAGGAAAACAAATCTATAAGCAGGAAAAAAGAAAGAAAGAAAGAGAAAAAGAAAAGAAAAAGCAACTGAGAAGGGTTATAAAAAGAGCAAATACCAAGAAGGGTGAACAAGAGAAGAAAGTCAAGGCAAGGAGGAGCCCAAAGCTGGCAGATCGGGAGGATTTGCAGGGGAGAAGGGGGGGGAAGATTGGAAATGCAGCTCTGGAGTTTGCTGCTGCCTCTTGCGCTTCTCTGTATAGCCCTAGCCAGTGGACCCGAATGTGGGATGGACGAGCGCTCCCGCAGGGCAAGAAGGGACACCAGGCACACCCGCCAGATCCACTACACTGCCCCGGGCACCTGTGCCACCAGGTTAGCCCGAGGAAGGCGCTCCACTGCTGGTATAGAGCCTCTGCATGTCCCTCGCAGGAGGCAACAGCGGGAGGCAAAGGGTGAAGAGGATTCCCTTACCCCAAGCAGGGCACTCTATTTCAGTGGACAAGGGGATCAGCTGCGGCTGAAAGCAGATACCGAGCTGCCTAGAGATGCCTTCACTTTGCAAGTGTGGCTGAAAGCTGAAGGAGGACAGAGATCTCCAGCTGTCATTGCAGGTGGGTAGCTTGCTGTGCCTGTAGTTGTAACATCCCTTTTACATTTCACGAGATTGCAGGGCAGCCAGCTGTGGCGCGCATGTGTACAGTAACATGTGAATGTATGTTTAAATAGATATGTGTTGGTGGGTGCATATACAGGTATTCGCACATATGTATGTATAAACGCATACATTATTGTGTGTTAGGAGATTATAGATATTGATCTACGTTTGGGGAATTATCAAAAATTGGCAACTATTATAAAAGTATATCTTTTACAAAAAGTTACATACATGTTTTCATGAGGTTATGGCAGTATCTAAATTTGCTGCTTTATTTATAAATCAGTGTCCAAGTAAGAAAGAGAGCACTTGCTGTGCATTTCTAATGTAACTTTGATGTTGGGAAAAAATATATATATCTGTGTGTTTTGAGTGTGTGTGAAAAGAAAAGCATGTATATGAAATATGTGGGCGTGAGGATGTGTACGCAAGGTTCCTATTGTATTTCCACGGTTTTTATTAGCATTGCAGTTTATTTCAGGTTCGTTACCTTTTAAGATGCTAGGTTAGCTTGTGGTTTCCAAAAAGCTATAAAGCAACTTTTAGCTATTGTGAAACTTCAGTAGTCAAATTAGTTTTTAAAGTTCTCAGCCCCTGAACACTCTGCTAGTACTTGATGTGTACAACATTTAGAGGATGCTTTGAGAATTTTTGTCTCCCTTTAGAAAACGCAAGTGTAACACAAACACTTGTAAGGGCAAATTGCCCTATAAAATCACCTCGTACTAAGACCACTTATTGACCTGAGCAGTCTGAGCCTGACAATAATGAGGAATATTGCACTTATCGGATTTGAATTTTATGACCCCCATCATGAATTTGGGTCCTTCTTTTTCTCTCCACCACCTTCCATCTCTCGCTCTAGTGGTAAAGTGCAGTGAAGTTGTAGTGAAATCGGATACTTTTTGAAGGGTTGCAACCCCTTATAAACATAGCAACATCCATCTTTGCTCTGAAGAAAGCCATAGAAAATGTAAATCTTTTAAAAAAACAGAACATGGGAGAAGTGTGGCCAGGGGAGGGTATGTTTTACAGTTCTTTTGGCAAGTAGATTCCCTGAAAGTACAAAGTTTCCATGTCCTAGGCTGCCTTAAAGAAACAGTGAGGATTTCCCCCGTCCCTTTAACGAGAGTCATTTCCTACAGGAGCCTAGCGGATGCTTTTATTCTTAATATAGTCACTGATCAGCCTTTAGGGCTGCTTTTTCCTCCTCCTCTGCCACATTCTGTTCTTTTATTTTCTTTCTCTTGACTGCCCTATACTTGACCTATGAGGCTGTGGTCACTCAAGAAAGGGGAAGAAACAAAACCAAAATGGGCTCAGCAGCAAATTGCTTTAACTTTTCCCCAAGCCCAGCTGCCGTGTTCACTTTTAAGGAGGGGACTCAGTGGTGTGTGTATCTGTCTGGGAAACATTGGGAAGAGCTCGTTTTCCCTTCTGCCTTGTAGTAAGGAGAGATGAATGATCTTATACAAGAAAAAGATCGTGATGATGATGACGATGATGATGATTTTCCTCCCCGCCCCCCCCATCTTCCAAATCTTGATTTACAA
This sequence comes from Crocodylus siamensis, assembly GCF_052110815.1. Classification (NCBI taxonomy): domain Eukaryota; kingdom Metazoa; phylum Chordata; order Crocodylia; family Crocodylidae; genus Crocodylus; species Crocodylus siamensis. The sequence goes on along the minus strand of NC_143405.1, from coordinate 13,917,585 downwards.
AGCAAAGGCTCAAGTTGCTTCCCTTTCAAGTGGGGAGAAGACAGACTGTAGTTTTAACATCAGTGGGAAAGAGCTGTGTGTGTGTGCATATGTGTGTGAATACTAGTTTAAATAATAAATTAATTCAGCTACAGAAGCACGGTGTGAGTCTAGTTTACAAGTATCTCTAATTCACTCAATGAGAAATCTAGGAAGCTAGATACACACACAAAGATTGTTAGTAGTAAAACACTTTAATTGGATGGGAGGGTTAGGTTATTGCTTGTATAAAACACTTGACCCGTTTTATTCACGGAAATAACATTCCGCTAGAACAGAACTGCCCCAGTTCAGCACCATAAAGCTTGCAGCTTTACTCCAGAGGACTTTGAGAATTTTTTTTTTCCTAAACTCCCCCTTCCCCAGTTGAAGAGGAGCCAGATTTGGCTCTGTGTGTAAACACCTGGAATAGATCCAAGGAGGAACGTACTTGGAGTATCCTCCACGCACTACAGTCTCCCAGATCTGCAACAAGCTTAGGGAGAGATTACACTTGCCTGAATGAGGAAATCAGAGGTTCTGGCTGCCAGAAACCTGTTTTTTTCATTTTTGCTTGCGTTGGATGTGACAGATCGAGGACTCGTACTTGGAGTTTATGCCTGTTTGACCCCACTGAAATTTTTTAAAAACCTGATGGTTGTTAAAATGGGGCTGGAGATGGGGCTAAATTCATCCCTGGTGCAAATGGTGAACTTGTTCCTCTAGATTCTGTCACTGGCTTTACCACTGTTCTGTTGTATCATGGGAAGCCAATGGAGCATGGATATAAAAGAGGGAAGAATTTGACTTCAGGTAAAGCTAGGAACTTTTCATTTTTTCCAATGCCCCTTCCCCGTCTTAAGCCCTTGTCTCCTGCCCTGCCCTGCTACACAACATGCCCCCAACCATATTCAGATAATCATTTCTCAGTTTGCAAGCCACAAAGGAGTCAATGACATAGCTGTATGGCAGAATGGATGGCCATGTAATTAGGTCATTATAAACCACAGGTAGAGTCCAGGTTGCTATAGCTTCTCTAAGGGAACCCTGAGATAAAGAAGCTGTTCTGCTATTTCAGGCTCAAGGAGTTTCTGTGCTGCTCTGAAGCCAAATTTCCTTACATCACTCTCTGCTGCAGCACTCACTTTGTTTTCATAAATGCCTAATTTTATAGCACTATTTAATGGGTTGGTCATTGCTGTGGGCCATCCCCATGCCTGATGGTGGGGGAATTCTGGGTATAAGCATCTGCCAGTTTACACACTGGTTTCCAGTGAGGTTATACTCTTGTTTGACCTCAGTGATTTTAGTGTAGTCATTTTATGAAGCAAATCTTTTGGGAAAATAGCAGTTTGACCCACTAACATGGTCTGTTCAGAAGTCCAGCATTGAATGCAGCAAGGCGAGCAAGGCACCTGGCTATCCTTTCAGGTCTCCCAGCAGGGGTGGTGCAGGCACCTACCCTGCAGATCTTCAAAAGGAGACTGGACATGCACCTTGCTGGGGTTATTTGACCCCAGCTGTCTTTCCTGTCCAGAGCAGGGGAGCTGGACCCGATGATCTAGGAGGTCCCTTCCAGCCCTAAACTTCTGTGAATCTGTTTCCAGGTTTCATATTTTGGGACACGACGCACAGACACACTCATACTCACCACCCAGTCAGCTCACTTCTGTGCTGCACAAGACCTCCCCCCAAACCCACATCACAAGCACAATCATCACCTCACACACACCCAACATTAGTGACATAGGTACACGTGTTTTCTACCAGTGGAAGTACTTGAGCTTATGAACAGTTTTAAAGAAAACTCCCAGAGGCATCTAGAGAGTTAACAAAGGAGCTAATTTAACCAGGTTAGGGTAGGGCAGGCTTTAATCCTGTTAGATTACTGACTCTGTGCAAAAACTCTGTGCAGAAAACACTGCAAAAAAAAAGATCAACTCTAACCAAGAGTTGATTCTTGCTTCTGTCATAATCAGAAATACCCCAGTTCTACTCTGGAAATACATTAACAACCTATGAACTGTTAGGAAACAAGATCCTTGGGAGTTATCCATGTCAGTGTGTTTGCTGGTAGAAAGCTCAAGTGACGGATGGCATATGTTTTGTTATAAGCGTGACGTTGACTCTTTACTAGCTAGGAGCTGCAAGGAGCTGTAGGAATGATTGACAGTGGGAACTGGAAGAAAAAGGCATGCCCACTTGGAAGAGTGAAAGTTATGTGTTGGGTTTTTTCCCTTTTCATTCTCTCTCTGTCTTTTTATCCCTCTGGCTGCCAACAGAGATCATGATCCCGAATTAATAGAGCTTCATATAATATAAGGAAGCGCCTATGTTTTCCCAACTTCACTCCTTAGTGAGCACACAACTGCAGCACAATCCAAGGGGCAAGACATGCCAAAATCAGCACAGTGGAGCTCTTTTAAAGCCACAGTAAACTGCCTGAGAAATGCTTCTATCAGGATTTTGACAAATGAATTAATCGGAAGATAAGAACTTGATGCAAAAAGTTCACACTTGTAAATTTAGTTTCACACTCATTTAGTTTCTTTCCATAGTTTTTCATCCCATATTACACTGATAAGATAAAGGTGGACTCCATGAGTAGGGGGTACTGCTGGTGCTTTTCTGACAAGCTGACTCTTCCAGCAGGTGTATTTTCAAGTTGCGTGATTGCTTCAGCTCAGATGCTACAGGGATGTCTTCTGGTATAAACACAGTAGGTAGGTAGACAGATAATTCAGCAGCTCCTGTTTTTCAGCAGTCTGTAATTTGTCAGTTGCATGAGTCTGTTGTTTGCTTAAACTTAATATTTAAATTAATTTCTGTATAATGACAGAGTCAAATGTGACTGATTCCAATCTCATCATTTAATGTGCTGGTGGAAGGTACGCAAATACCAGTAAGATGGGCAGGATACATGAATTAGCATAGCATAGCATAGAATTGAATATATGCCATCTTGGATGAGTGTGGATAGTGAATTTCTTTTCTTTTTTTCATTATAAATGAGACCAACATATTTAGGAAAGCATTTGTCAAAAAAGATTCTAAATCCTGGCTCTGTTACTAACTAATGGATACTAAATAAAGGATGTTAAGGTGAGTGAGTGCAGGGGGGAGGGGGAAGGAGTAAATAAAGACTCTCATTTGCACATGGTTTTTCTGTTGTAGGGTCCTAGTTTGTCACCAGATAAGTTGGCTTCCTTGTCATAGCTAGACCTGGTTGATCCCTGGAGTATGTGTTAGAACTCCAGTCTTTAAGGCAAGACCGTAGCTGAGTCAGTGAGAGAGACTTGTAGAGAGCAGAAAATGAACTGGAGGGGCTAGGACTAGGAAGAGCCCTGGAACTGGGCTCAGGGAAGAGTCTTTGGAGAAGTACAAGACAGATTGCTGGGAAAGGCTGAAACATCCCAAGGGGTCCTGCAAGAGGCTTGTGCACTGGGAAGTATTTTAAGGTGAGATCTAATCAAAGATCTAAGTGCCTAAAAGCTAGGTGCTGCAATACCTAATTTTTAGTGGCCTGGCCCCCAGAGGGGAATCCAGAGCTCTGGTGAGGTTCCTAGTCCCCATATGTCATACATGAGGGGACTTGGGTGCCTCAGGATGAGATCCAAAACAGCAAACCCACTTATCAGGGAAACAGTAGGTTGATCCTCAAGTCAGGATCCTTGTACCCACTTATCAGATTGACCTCAAGTCAACATATTCAGTCTGTGGCTCCACAGAGCTAACCATTAGAAAAAGCTCTGGGTAGAGTTGTCTTCTGGGATGTGGAAGATGGTGGCTTGAATCCCTTCAAGAGAAGGGATCCCAGAAAGGAGTAAATTGAACCTGCATCTCTCATTTCCTGGGTGGGTTACTGAACCCATACATGCCATGTAAAAGGAGAGCATCTCTTCCAGATGTGTTTTAAAAAGGAATGTGACTGGGTGGTGCAGTTTTTTAGGGGGTCTAATCTTGATAGTGTGTGTTAAGCAGGCTCTAAGAACACCTGCCGGACCAGGTTCCCAGGAAATTTTGGTGGAGGGATGCCTACCTGGTGATGCATGGGCATGATTTAGGTGCTTAGTCCTGCTGACACCAGAGATCAGAAGTAAAACATTCAGGCACCTAGAGAAATTTAAGGCTAAAACTTGCAACATCGGTGGAGTTTATGGCACTTCAGGCTCAGGTAGCAAATAAGCAAAGACTTTTGGGCTTGCAACTTGGACCTAGGTCCCCTAGGCACCAACTTGGTGCCCAAGGCCTCTCTTAAATCAGGCCTTTAATGTATATATTCCACCATTCTCCGTCTCCATCCCATATAAAGTGAGGATTTGATTTTCTTTCTCTCCCTCCCCTTTTGTCTTTCTCACCATTTAATGTCGTAAACTCTTTGCGGTGGGGGTTCTTTTGCTACAGGTTTGTACTGCACCTAGCACAGAAGAATCCTGATTAGGGCTTGGAGGGAAAGGCTTTCCCCATCCCCTGAAAATGTCAAAGATTTTTAAATTGTTCCTGACTTGCATCAGAAATAAAAACTCAAATTCAGACAATTTTTATGAATATGCTAAAGAAAAAAAAGTCTCTAAGGCAATCAAAATGTTTTGTTTTGATAATTCTGAAATGCTTCGTTTTGGTTTTGACTTCTAAAGAAAAAATTTGTTATTTCACCTTAATACACATTTAAGAAACATAATTTCAAATTATACAAAAGAAACAATTTCAAATGAGGAAATTTTTCTTTGAACATGTCAACTGAGGACATTGTGGCAGGTGTAAAACCTGTTCCCAAGGTTGTTTGGAATGAGGAAATTCATTGAAACTGCTTATTTCCCATGAACAGTACCAGTTTTGACAAATGGGAGTTTTTTTTCTGCAAAACATTTCCAGTCAACCCTAGTCATGATCTTTGCTGCCTCTAAGGACCACTGTGGTACAATACTTAATAATAGAATTACTTTCACTTCCTCAAAACTATTGCTATATCCCAAATAATCCTGCTGAAATGCTTTCTGTAGCCATAATCAAGGTTTATTTAGTAATATTTGTTATTAAACCAACTGTTGGGAGAGATGTTACCCAAGTTTTTGGGCACAATGTGCCATTTCTCAGATCTGGGAAAGATGTGAAGAAGGTCTTCCTCAATCTTGCCATCCTATCACATTGCATTTCTTTCACTCCAGTCTGTTGCACTAAATATAAGACAAGAAATATCAGATTAGATCAACCCTACTAATTTATAAGTTCAAAAAATAATACAGTATTCTATAGCATGCATGTTAGTTTTGTTACACCAGTGTTTTTCAACAATGAATGAGGACTACTTCAGTATTTCTTTTTCACTGGTATGACATCTCAGAAAAAATGTGAGCCAACTTATTTAATGAGATAAATCTGTAACAATTCCCTTGTACTGATGTAAATTAGATCTGAATTTGTTCCCTGTTTTTATTCTAGCTTTTTGTAGAAAAAACACTCTTTTTCTGTTACTTTTTGCTTATCTTATTTCTGTTGCTTTCTGCTCTGTTTTATTCCTCTTTCTTTTACATGTGAAGACACATGCACACACAAACACACATGATTCCCAAAGCCCCTTTGATTTTTCTTAGACTAATAGAGCATTTAAACTCCAATCATAAAGTAAAAAGAGCTTGTTTATTTGCCTAAATTGTTTGACACAGTTGAAGGGTCTGGTAAATTCCTAAGTGGTGGGTGGCTTTCTATGGATCCATGTGATCGTATAGTTCCAATTCCAAAAAGCCATGAGTAAAAGAAAGCTTTATTATAATGGTCTGCTTCAAAGTCTATATGGGAAGAGTGTAACCCTGGGGGAAAAAAAAGAGCTTGACCCCAGGGTGAAAGGAAAACAGAGAAAAGCATAAACTGCAGCTAATCCATTTGCAGACTTTTTCATTCTACTGCTCACATGAGGTTGGTAGCACTGGCCCTACAGACATAGCAGGTAGAGGTTGGATTGTCCTTAGACAGCAAGGATCAGCATAGCTCTATTGATGTTGATTAATACAAGCACTAGGGACCTAGTTAGTCAATGGAAAGATGCCCATTGACTTTGGTGGGCTTTGGGGCAGGCAGTGTGATTTGCAATGAGGGGCTTTTATGTCATGTTCACTCCCCACACCTGGTCTTTCCACTGGATAGTTAACATCCATTTGTTTCCTGCCGTATCTTGCCTTGGATACAGGAGCCAGACTTGAAGGGAAAAATCAGAAAGCCCTAACGTCAGAGGAATTGGCTGGGGGAAGGGGATTTGTTTATTTTAATTGTTTTTGTTGTAATCCAAATCCCACCATGGCCTCTCTCTCTTCCAAAATAGTTTTTTTCTCACTGTTAAAATAAGTATTTATTCAAAACATGCTGTCCAGTTTTCTGTTCTGCCGGGTGATGTAAGTGTATAACTTTCCTGTCCAATCCCTCCACCCCCTCTTATCACCATCATATTCTGGGTTCTTTCCCTACTATCTAGTGTCCTTGATTCCCCCTTATTTCCCTTCTTACCAATAGGCAGAGTTTCAGTCTTGTTTGCCTTTTGCCTGACAAGCAAATACCATGACTTGGATAACCTTGAGCTTGCCAGAGTTCAGTTCATCTTTCACCGCATGAGGGTAGTGTCCTCTACCCTGAGAGCTAAAAGCAGCTTCTTGATTGGTCGCTAATTTTTTTTTGCAGTTTTTGTTGGGGGGGGGGGAGGATGTGAAGCAGGTGGGCACATGTGTGTGCAGTGTGTGTGCATGCATGTACACATTGTTTTGCAAGTACTGATATTTTTCCCAATAACGACCCTGGTGGTGTACAAACTTGGGACAAGCAATGCACTGAATTGCACAGATATTCACAAAGAGGGCTGAACGGAAATGGAGCAGCGTCTGGAGCTGGCATGGTGAAAGAGACAGAACTTAGGAGATACAATATTAACTCATGAAAGCAAAAAGGTTTCTGAGTTAGACAAAAAAATCACCAGGGGGCAGAGCAGTTAACTCCTGAGTGCTATCAGACTTTCCCTGGGTGCATCTACACATGCATTTAATTTGAAGCAATAAACTCCGACACATATCACACTGGAGTTTATTGCTCCTGGGTGCTGTGTTTGAATGTGTGCCTGGGACCACAGTACACTGAGCCAGGTCAGAGCAGCCCTAGCTGGCAGGAAACCCAGGGGGTCATCCTGCCAGCCCGGAGCTGCTCCAACCTAGCTCAATATGCTTTGGAAGAGTAAGCTGGGGCACAGGGGTGCTTCAGTGCAGGGCTAGCCAGTAGGCAGGTCCCACACTAAAGCACCCCTGTGGCCCAGCCAGCCTCTTCAGCATCTATATGTGCGTAGCCGCACAGTAAATAACCCCACTGTAGTAATACTTAGAAATAGTAAACATAATTACTATCTTACTGTAGAGTGTATTAGTTTAGTGTGGCCTAATAGGGCTGCATGTATAGACACAGAGACTTTACTGTGGAGCTAATTAGGCAGCTCCACAGTAAATGTCTCATGTAGATGTGCTCTTTGGCTCCTTCTCAGTTAGGTTTAGGTTTCTTTTTATCTTTTTTTCTTCTACCCTACTGTCATGTTTTTACTCCTTTTCCTCTCTGATTTTATTGTCTTTCTCTTATTGTTTTTCTCCCGGAAGCAGCTGTAGCAATTGGCTGCAGCGATTGATCTGCCATTGTGGGATCAGTGCCCTGGGCAGCTAGACTGGGTGCAGGGGAACCCCCCGCCCCCAGGCAGTGAGATTGGCCGCAGGGCAGGGGGCATGTGCCCCCCCTGACTAAAGCGCCCACAGTCGCCCATGCCTCTTGGACACTACACTTGATGTCAGCGGCCAACTAGTCATTGATTACTACCCTCTGAGCTCAATGCTCCAGCCAGTTTTCTATCCACTTTACAGTCCATTCATCCAGTGCATACTTCCTTAGCTTGCTTGCAAGAATGCTGTGGGAGATGGTATCAAAAGCCTTATTAAAGTCGAGATATATTATGCCCACTGCTTTCCCTGCATCCATAGAGCCAGTCATCTCATCATAGAAGGCAATCAGATTTATCAGGCATGACTTACCCCTGGTGAATCCATGCTGACTGTTCCTAATCATTTTCTTCTCCTCCAAGTGCTTAGAAGTGGGTTCCTTAAGGATCCGCTCCATGATTTTTCCAGGGACTAAGATGAGGCTGGCTGGTCTGTAGTTCCCTGACCCCTCTTTTTTCCCTTTCTTAAATATGGGCACTATATTTGTTCTTTTCCAATCATCCAGGACCTCTTCTGATAGCCACGACCTTTCAACAGTGACAGCCAGCAGCTCTGCAATCACACCAGCCAACTCCCTCAGCACTTTTGGGTGCATCCCATCAGCTTGTATATGTCCAGCTTTTCTAAACAGTCCCTGACCTATTCTTTCACCACTGTTGGCTGCTCACCTCCTCCCCAAACTGTGCTGTCAGGTGCAGTAGTCTGGGAGCTGACCTTGCCTGTGAAGGCTGAGGTGAAAAAGGCAGCGAGTACTTCAGCCTTTTCTGCATCCTCTGTCACTAGGTTGCCTCCCCCATTCGGTAAGGCTCCCACACTTTCCCTGATCCTCTTCTTATTGCTCCTTAATGTGAGTTCTTCTCATTCAAAATCACATCTATGATCCTAAATGCCTTCAGGTCCTTTCACTGTATCTGCTTAGAGTTCCTTGCTAGGTTATACTACACATGTTGGTAAACAGTACAATTTAAGTAGAGACTGGCATCATGTTATTTCATATAGTGGCAATAAGTGGGAGAGGTGAGGAAGGGAGGGAGAGACAATCATTCAGCAATGGTGGGAAGGGCTCTCTAGAGGCATCAGGAACAATTGTGTATTAAAATCACAGATCGAAATACTCCGCTCTTTGAGAATCAAGATCCACTGATCTTATTTCCAACGTCTGCTAGTCTGTGTATCCCTGAGCTCCATCCAAATGCCTCAGCTCAGACACACCTCTCCTTAAAATAGAAGAGTTTAATGCTTTTGGAAAGTTGTTTTAGTCTGTGCATTGGTCAATTGGTTTGTTTTTTATCAAAAAAACTTACTGTAGTTGCTTAACTTCAAACCACATCTTGTGCCTTCTTCCAGTCGGAAGGACCCTCACTTAGAGAAGATGGGGATCAGTTTTCAGAATAGCCAACAGCTCCCATTACTCATAATGTGAAATATTGGGTACCAAACAGTTTTGGAAACCTAGCCATAGATATTTCTGGACAATGATAGAGAATCACTAATTTGAACAGTGGAAGATGTTTTCATATGAAGATTGGTCAGTGATCTACTGCTTTTTCCATCAAATCTGTTACTCCATCTGGACTGGTACTTAGTGTATGCATGTCACAGCAGCTAAAGAACTAGTATTTTTCTGGAGAAACCGTAGATTGATTGAGCTATGAAAAGCATTGACCCCTCTGAACCTAAGACACATCTCTGTAAGTCTAAGCTGTGATACAGGGTTAAGACAAGAAAAGTTTGCATTACTACCGGCTATGTATTGCCCATCTATCCTATGATAAACACAGGACTCTGTCTCTGAGGCTGTCAAAACACCATTCATCAGCAGTTATTTACTCATAATGATTTTCAATATAAACAAGACAAAATTTGGAGCCCTCTGTATCGCTCCTGGATGGACTCTAAGGAAGAAAAGCAGTCCTGAGAGTAGATTAATGTTAACTGTGGCTCTCATGCACCAGATTTTGAAATGGGTGCCTTTAGCAGAGGAAAGGATGAGCAGTATGAGCTAGATGCTGCTGTGAAGTAAACCAGGATAAACCTGCAGTATCTCCAGGAGAATGGGTGTCTGCAGCTATTGCATATTTATGCCCATGTAACAGAATTTGGAGCCTAGTAATATAGGACTCAATGGAAAAAATAAACAATGTGCTTGAAAAATGCCCCTTTAGGTTTCTGGGAACCTGTCTTTAGACTGCTGTTTGCTGCTGAATATGATTTAATCTGGGTGTGTATTGGCTCTGGTGATGCACTGAGAAGCATTTGTACAGTGCGGAGCTGTTTTTCCTTCTTGGAAGCGTTTTCTGCATGTACCTGTCATAGTCCCACTAGCCTTGTAAAATCATGCCATATACAGTGTATACAGCAAGCTTTTTGTATTCTGAACAACAAAAAACACATTTCAGTTCTACTCTCAAGTCTTGTAGCCCTAAATATTTTCCCTTCTACTGTCCAGTGTCCAGAAATAATATCCCCTCTTCTGTTTACAAACAAACATTAATGAGGAAGTTGAGAAGGAAGAGAATGAAAGTCAGCTATAGATTTGGTCCCAGGCTGTGGGTAGGAATCAGCAGGGTTTCTGGATATTTCCTACTGTGCATCTGCTTATAAAAATCACTTTGACGATACGTCTGCCTGCTTGTCTAAATGTCTCTCATCCTCTTTCTCCTTTCTTCATGGGTAATGCGCAAGGAGGAAAGAGGCACGTTGCCTGTAGAATCAATTTGCTCCAATAACAAGTCAAGGAGAAATCAGCATGTGTTATGACTTCAAGGTATTGGTTTATAAATCCATAAGATCTGCTTTTTTGGCATGTCTATTATTTTTAAACACTGAGGCCCAGATTCTGGCCTGTGTGTGAGTCACAGTATGTTACTCTTGGGCATTGACAGAAGTGTCATTTTTTGCGTGATTGGCCCCTTGGAAGTGCTATACAGCCATGCCCTGACAGAAGTGCATAGCTGCAGAGCACTTTAAAAGTGCCTGATCACATGACAAATTATCCCTCATTACATGAACTTTCAAGTGAAGGCATTCCAAAGTGTAACACCTGCACTAACTTCTGTCTGACTGGGGCTGGGCTGGGCTGACCACCCTAGTGCTGTCTGCAGGATGGGAGGGAAGAATGTAAGGGGGGAACCTTGGCCTGAGGTTTGCCCTGCCTGTGCTGGAGGGGACATGGGTGGATGGGAGCCCCTTGCCCCTCGGAGGTGGGGGTGGGACCAGGGGAGAGAGCCTGAAGACGCACAAGTTTCTCCTGGACTGGCTCGAAAGTGGAGGTCGATCCACCGCTGTCCCAACCCAACAGTGAACTTCTATTGTGTTGAGTGGAGGGTGAGGTGTTGTAACTCATGGCACTTTCTGTGAAGCGCCGTGAGTTACAGCAGGGAGCTGCACATTTATCAGCATTCCTTGTGTTGTTCTGGGGGCCAAAATAGCTTGAAGGGCGGGGGATGAAATTTCATCACTGCAGTAGGTTTGCAGGACTTGTACATGTGGCCCTACACTTCCCCCTCAGCAATGTGGAAGAAGTAGCGGTGAAGGGGTAATAGCTGTAGCACTCAGTATCACAGTGATTGTGGGCTGTAGAGCAGTGCATAGGCAACCACAGGGAGGCTCTCATAAAATGACCTGGGCCTGATTTAATATGTCCCTGAGACCACAGCAGCCATCAGAGATCAGAGTCAACAGAATCTAGGCAGATCATAAGTAACTTTAAGACATGTTTGTTCAAGTTGGTTGTGCCTTCCTTACTGAACTCTTTGTCTCTAAATAGGAGACAGAGTAATTAAGGCATGTAACTGTCTCCTGAAGTGCATGCAGGAGACAGTTGCTGTAGGGCTAAATTCAAGTGACTTTCCTATACTTGCTTTGGTATGGAGGGAACACTCCACTGTGGGTCCTACCCAGATTTGGACAGAAGGTAGAGCTGCTGAGGATGGTGCCACTCTTCAGGCAACCTGACGTCATGGCATCTATAGACTTGGGAAAGTGTGTAGGAAAGTTAGCATGTAAGAATAGAAAATAAAAGGAAAGTGCGAGGGGGGTAGAGGCACAGTTGCTCATAATTGTGGTGGTGGCACACAGATAAGACAAATTCAATGGACAGCTGACGTGTGTCACTATCATTTCAAAATTAAAGATATGCACATTCCCCTAGACACCCCAAAGAGCCCACTTTGAGTAGGAGGACATTTGAAAAGCAAGAGAGGGTGAGCTAAGTAATGGGTGCTATGAAAGCCATAATGTGAGTGTCTGACCTTTGAAAATGTTAGTTTGTTTATTTATTACCTTGAAATATGCTTGGTGTGGAGGATGTTGTATAAAAATGTGGATAGTAAAATTTGAAAGGATGTTATAGAAGTGGAACAGCAATTAAATTTGATCAGCATATACAAACACGTTGGAATAGTTTCCCATGTGGAGTGATGGAAGCTGCATTACTTGAGTAATTTAAAGCTAGGATAACAAGACAAAACACTGAATAATATACTCCAGAGAACATCCTTGCTCTCTGTTCCTTGGAGGTTGAACAAGACCATTTTCCATTGCTAATTTCTGCCACAGTATGAGTAACAGACATTTCAAAACAGTGCTAGAAATGTATTACAACATCTCTGAGCCATATTATGAAAGTTTATTTCGCATGACTTAATCCCACACCTGCTGCAAAGTACCTGTTTGATCTGGAAAAGTGCTTGGTTTTGTTCTTTATGGCAAGCTGTGGATGAAAACACACCAACAGAAGACAAGATTAACAATCAGTGAAGCTGCGTATAGACGCATGTGTAGACGTTCTCCCACCTACAAATGATCTTGAGTGTTGTGGTCCCAGAAATAGAGAGACTTCAAAGAGGCTTGAAAGGTCTCATGCACTGGAAGAAGTTTACAGCAGTCTTTGTCACTGGTCATTTCTGGCCTGTAATCAACAGCCCTGTCCATATGAATCTTTCCAAAGTTGTCTCAAGTGACTTCATTCAGAAGGAACAAAACCAGACATGATGTTTCAGAGCCAGACATTTTACATTACAGACTGGACAAGTTTGCTCAGTTCTTCTGTGTGCTGTAAGCCAAAGTACTTCCTATGGAAATGAAGATTGAAGCCAGCAAATTGCCACAATATATCTTTTCCCTGGAGAAGACACATTTGGAGAAGTGAAGTCAGTTTCTACTGGTGAAGCTTCCTCCAAGTGTTCTAGGTGAATCTCAGGATATTTGTCTTTTGAAGGGTTCTGAATTAATAAAGAAGTTAAGCGTTTATCACCGAGACTTATTTGGACTTGGAAAAAGTTGAATTGCATGTGGTCATCTTGCTGTGGATGATATAGTCAGGCAAACAGTTTACATTCATTATCTCATTTCAACTATGGAGGGGAGCGAGGTTCAATGTACACCTCCTTCTGTCAGTGGGAAATCATCAGTCAATGATGTGGCAAACAGCCTTTCCAACAGCTGCTGTGGTCTGAGACTTTCAAAAAGTGCAAAAGAAACAGGGTGATTTATAGGAGCCATTGGGTAGGAATCATTTGGGGAAAAAAATGGTTCCTCATTAGTGAAAGATTGAAAGGAAACAAGAGATGGAGCTGAAGAACACCCCTGAATCCAAGTTACAAATACAAACTTTGCAATATTTTATCTTTGTACTATATCACAATGAAATCCTAGATGCCTCTGAGCCAAATTTAGGGAAGTTCAAAACTCTATCCAAGCTTTGCAGTTTGTGCTCATGTCTAAACTTTAGTAATTCCTCACACTGGGCACACTGCAATCATTGATTCTTATCTTGAACCTAGGTAAGTCGTAATGTTATTTATTAAGCGACATCAGTGTGCACAGAACATAGTGCCTGCACAAAAGAACTACAGTCTAGTTTGTATAAAAATGGCACAGGTCAGGTACTTATCAAGCATTGGGTGGCAGAATAAGTCCAAAGAGGCACACTGTTTCATGGAAATATCACCATAGAAAGGCTTAGCAACAGGAATGTGTTTGAAGAAAGGGGGTGATGGAAATTGCAATGGCAGAAGAGAGAAGTGTGCATCTTGCTGATAGATTTGGGAAGTAAGATAGTGGTTTTCCTCAGTAATAATTTAGATGCGCTTGAGAGAGAAAGAAAGAGATATTTGTAGGGAAGTATCAAAACTGCTCTGGACAAGAAAAGGAAACTCGCTGTCATTATTATTCCTTATTCCCTTGGCAGCAAGGTCTGGAGGAATGAGCCCTGTGTTGGATAGAAGAATATCTTGAGTTTTAACCCTGACTTTGAATTGGTCTTGACCAAGTCACTCTATCTTTCTATGTGTTTCCCCATCTGTTACTTGGGGGTAACAAAATGTCTCTATCTATTCCCACACGGCTGTGAATATTAGTAGTCAACATCTGTACAGTGCTTTGAACCTCAGAATATGTAAGTACATGGCAAATATCATAAAATACCAGAAATGGTTCCTTTTGCCAAGGACTTTTTCAGTGTAGAATGGTCCCCTTAGCTGCTGTAGCAAAAGAATTCACATGGCAGAGAGCAGGAGGCAGAAAGACAGAAGTATGTCTTGTCACACGGCATCCTAATCTATTTCTCCCATCTTTTCTCTCTTGAGTGATTTTCTTGCCTCTTCTGCAAGCATGCATACGGTTGCCTCACAGTCATTGTTTTCCCATGTTGAGAGTCAGAACTGTTGACTGGACAGAATGATACAAGCAGGGTGTGTCTATATGTGCAATTATGGTGCATGAATAAGCTGTGGAGCTTCCTGCTCCAGAATTTATTGCTCCTGAGTGCACCATTTGAACATGTGCTTGGGAGCAATTAACTCCGGAGCAATAAGCTCTGGAGTTTATTCATGCACAGCATGTAGAGCCCCGTTGGAGCAGCCCCAGCTGGCAGGGAGTGCCAGGGGTCAGCCTGCCAGCCCGGGGCTGCTCTCCCAGCTCAACACACTGTGGAGGGGCTGGCTGGGGTATAAGGGAGCTTCAGCATGGGGCTAGCCAACAAGCACCCCCAGCACTGAAGCACTCTCATGCCCCAACCAGCCCCTCCAGCATACACATGTGTGCTACCATGGAGGTTTTTTACTCAGCAGCAGCATAGTATTTGTGTTTACAAGTATTTACCTGTATATACAAGTACTAGCCGGCTGTGGAGAAATTAGTTTATTCCAGCCTAATAGGGGACCACATGTAGATGCCAAATGCAACTAATTAGTCACCTGTGCAGTAAATGCCTCATGTAGACATGCCTGTGGTGTACCTTTGCTTTCCACACAATGCAGACTGCTTGGAGTCACTTCTTGGCCCTGCACTAACATTTTTTATCAATGACCTGCAAGAAAACATGAAATCACAGGTGCTAATATCTACTGTAAGATAACTCTGGTGTTTTGCAACTTGTACTGCAAAAATATACTGGCCCACAAATGGCCCAATCAACAAACCACCCTTTTTAATAGTCTACACTGAGGTTTAGTGACTAGAGCAAAGGCCTGGGAGTCAGGACTTCTATATTCTGTTCCTGGATCTTGTCAGTGACTTTGGTCCCATGGCATAGTTTCTGCTTTTGGTTGCTATCTTGCAAAATTCCCTTGACTACTGTAATTGCATATGATCTACAGAAGCACATTACTTGGTCCTCTATTCAGTATTCCTATCTGTAAAAAGAAGATAGGATACTAGCCTTTTCCTGTAGATCCTGGGAGATATGGTGCTTCCTTCACATGGACAGGTCCCATGTGTGTGCTGAAAGGTGAGTGTGACTGTGCATCAAACTAAATAGGTGGATTCAGTGACTCAAGCATTCCTAGCCTTGAAACTTTGAGAAAAGAGTGCTGTGTATAACATACAGTGCTTCCATTAGTAACTATACAGGAGCACACAGCAAAAAGGCAGGTTACTTCTTTCCTTTAATTGATTTTTTAAATATTTAACAGCTCTGTCTTCAATAGCACTTCACCAGATGTTTGCCAATATTCACATTGGAGATATCACATAGGTTAGGAGACTTGGAGCCAGCCTTTGTGGTGGCATGGTCCACTGCGAGTCTGCCGACGTGGGGTATGTGTTTGTGAGTGCTTCTAGGTTTAGATAGGCAGGCATTGTTTCTGTATCAGTGTTGCCCTTGTTTTGTCTTAGTGATTTGCCAGTGACCCAAGCTAGCACTGGAAAGTTTTCTTGGTTTTGGTTTTGTTTATTTTATAAAGGCCCCTTGAAAACAGGTGTATATGTGGAAATACATGGTGGGAGAGGAAACCGAGGCACAGGGGAGTAGACAGAGCCCATGATACACAACAGTCAGTGACAAAACCAGAAATCCAGTTTCCTAAATCTCAGCCTAGTGCTTTGGCCACTGGACCGACCTTTCTTCCTAAAGGGAATCCTGCCTGTGAACAATGAAATGGGCTAGTTCCTTAAGAACAACACAGAAACATCATCTTCTGGGAGGCCGAAATTCAGTAACGCTGGGGGATCTTGCATAAGTTTCCCTGATGCAGATTTCGGAGAGAGGGAGACAAGTACAGGGGTGTAATGAGACTGTGGCAGAGATGTGGCTGGCCAACTGCAGCAGCAGCCTGGTTTTGGGGAGGGGGGCTTGTGCCTCCTCCCCTCCCCCAGGGTTGTGCAGGTTACTGGTAAGTTAATTCATGCTTTCTGCCTACCACAATTTATATTTTTAAGAATGGAAATAGTTGTTTTGTGGGTGTGTGCCTGTGTGCAATAGGGTGACAGGTAATCCTTCTCCCCAGGCATTCACACATCCCACAAAGCTTCATGGCAGTTTCATATGTTGTCTCTCTCAGCCAAGTCAAGCACCCATGAAAACCAAAGCTGTCAGGCTCAGGTAATATAACAAGTCTTGAAGAAAACTATTTTGCAAGCTTACAATCTAATTTTCTTCCTTAGTCAGCTTTTACCTTGATTCTCCCTGATGGTGCACTAATAATTCAGTCCACCCAAGACACAGCAGGGGCTGTCAGGGTCAGAGTCCCACTATGTATTGGCACATTAGCAAAGGGAGCTCTATATACTGGCAAGTAGGGGCTGTTCAACTGCAGAGTGGTTTAGACGCTCCCTGTAGACAAGCAGTGTCTCAAGGCAGTATAATGAGCAAGAGCGATATCCTAGCTTTCTTGATGATAAGCCTGGCTTTGGCTTTGCCTTTGCTGAAGACAGGATTTCAGCCCAGGAGCATACCCTCCAGGGAGTGATTCTAGGATCTCCTTTCAGAAGCTGCAACCTTAAGAGCACTGAAGATGCTAGGTTAGCTCAACAGGCATCCTCTGAAAATAAAGAAGAAAATGCTGAAGTGTTAACAATGGATGGTAACGCTTTCAGTTGTCAGCTCCTTGCTGGGTGGTCTGTCTCAAAGTGTTGGGGTACAATGGTGGTCCAGTATGGCATGCTCACTCAATGCTGCAATAACCTGTTCAAATGACTTCATGGAAGTTGCAGGCCTCCCAAAATGAAGCAAAGACCTAATGAAGGTAATTCAAGTCCTGAAAGGTCTCCAGTTGGAGATGGTTCAGATAAAATAAGAATTTTTGCCTAAAATTCAGATTTACCCTGTGGAGAAGAATATCCAGATTTTAAAACTATTTTGTTACTCTTCATTTCTTTGGTTTCAGATACAACCAGAGGTGGAAGGGCTGAAACATTTTTTAAAAGGTTAGACACGTGATATTTCCTGCTGCCCAACTAAAACACAACAGTTGCCAGAAAAACTTCCAAGGAAGCTTGTTCTCATTATATTTTACTCCCAGTTTTGCAGACTCAAGATCAGCTACTTTTGAAAAGCAGCTGAGGTGGGGGGAGGCTTCTGGAAACCAAACTAGAATCCTGACCATTTGGAAATTTGCACCTCGCTGTCACATCTCGCCCTTTAAGAGTTAAGGGTACGATTTTTCAGCAAGAGTTTTTACTTTCACAGGTACAGTTCTGTCTCTGCACGCATTTTGTACCTGGAATAAATTGCAAACTGAAGGATTTTCGGTTTGGCCTCTAGGTATTTGTGCTTGCAAATCAGTCAGTCAGGTGATTCGTTGTATTTGTGGTCACAGTTCATTATGTGTGCAAAAGCACAGGCTCAGTATTTGCAGGAAGAAAATTGCACCCAACAAACAGAGTTAGGTTAAGAAGACTGAGCTGTAAATGTGACTCTTAAATTATATGTTTCCAAGTTAATGCATGGAGCCTGCATCCTATCAAGAATGCATGCTATAGCAGGTACATCATTTGAGGGAGGGCTGGGGGGAAAGGGGGTGGTTTATTTGTTTTTGTTGTTTATTTTTTTCAGCTGAACATTTCCTAGAAAGCAGAAATATCTCTGTGGTTTGGTGTATGAGTTTGGAGGTAGTGAGTATGGAGAGGAGGATTTGAGTCACAAAATTCTCATGCTTAGATAAGACCAGGATGCACTTCAAAAGTGACAGCAGGAAAAGACACAATCCCAGTTCCTCCGCAGGGTGAAGTTAGTGTGTCCTTGTGTACAAATTGGACCTAAAAGGTTTGTTTTTAGAGTCTGCATATTTCCTTATTGTCTCCAAAGCATCTAGCATATAGAAAAGAAGCTGAAGCCTTGTGAGAAAGATGCAATAAAGGAAGTAACTCCTGATTAGGGTTCTGGATTCCCAGAGGGGCAGAACCTCATCTGATATAAATCTGTGTAAATCCTTCGAGTCCTTTGGATGGGCACAAATTTGCATCAGACAAGAATCTGCCCGAGCTCATCATGCCTACTTCACATAGGAACGCCCCTGCATTACAAATAGGAATCAAAGGTAACATCGATATGATTTTTACAGTTTCAGAGCTGGTACCAAGGGTTGTATTGATCTTGGGGTTTCTGTTGGGGAGGGGAGGGTAGAAGAATGGTACTGGGGACTTTAGCCATCTGTCTGGCCTAGCAAATGTTGCAAGGTTATGTGCCCCTCCTATTACTTTTAGGTGCTGCTAGTGCTCCCTTCTTTGTTCTCCAGCCCTACCCCCACACTTCCCATTGTGCGCAGTGTAAAAGTTATCCCCTCTGCAGCTGGGAGTAGCAACTAACTGCTCAGCTGGTTCCAGCGCTGCCCTCCAAGCTGTTGGAAAGGTCAGTAGCAAGGGAGTTTTGAAGAGCAAAACAAGTTGTGTTCCCCTTCCCCCATTCTCTCCGGTGTATTTTGACAGCACTACAGCCAACCTCACTTGCATACTCTGCCTTCTCCCTACCCCACCCCCTCCCCACACAAACACACACCTCCTTGTTATTCTGCAGTCCCGGCCAACACAAGTATTCTACAGGGCAAAATGTCTGGCACTTTTCCTACCCAGCTACTAGCTTGGCCAGGATCGCAGCTGATTTACTTGCAGAGCTCAGTCAGGCACAGAAGCTGATTTGAGTTTATGAAATTAAATGGCATTTTGAAGTCCCGGTCAGCTGATGGGTATTGTGTGCACTTGTCCAATGACACAGATGTGCCTCTTAATCCCTCCGAGACATTTCCCCCTGGGACGCTCTGGCTGTCGGCTGTACTCTGAGGTACCCTGACCTCTTTTGACCCAGTTTCAGGCAGCATGGAAAGCTGGCCATAAAGGAGCTCAGAAATATCACTTATTATTTATTTTGTGCTGGGAGCTACCTCACAACTTCTCTGAAGTGGTTGCGGCCCGATTTTAACCCTCCAAAGTGGGAAGACCTATACACATCACTGATGAGTTAGCAGGTAGAAGGCTAGATATTATTTTCCTGCAGAACTCTGAGGTTTAATTGATGTTTCTGCTGGGAGGTAAGAGTCGTGGGAGCAGAGCTAATGTGCTTGACACCAAACGTGCGTGTGAATGTGTGTGGACGCGTGTAAATATACAACAGGCTTGTGGGTGATTTCCTCCATGCATGTTTCTTGGGTGTCTGTAAATATATCCTTTGTAAGTATGTCTGTGCCTGCCCATGTGTGTGTGTTTTCATGCATATACCTTGAAATGGATTCTTCAAAGTAAATAGAGTATTTATACTGAAGCTTTATACACTGATTGAGATGTAGTAGGAACTGATGAGAGCCTTTGCCCAACACACTCATTTCCAACATGTCTCTTCTGAGGTTAAAGAGAATCGGACAATGAACTTCTTTCTAAAATTGCTTTTTTTTTTTTTGCCATGTGCCTGAGCTTGCCCTTATAATCACGTCACCCAATACAATTGCCACAAGAAGAAATGCCAACACCGTGGGAGGCGGTCCTTTTTTTCAGTCACTTTGGCTGGCTGGAAGGTGGAAGTTCTAGAAACCATTAAGAAACCTTGTTTTCCCTTAATTTTGAGCACAGTTTTTCTTACTTGTGTAGAAGTTACTAGCTGGATTCTAGTTGGATGGGCATCCAAATCGAGAGATGCTACACTCCACGTGAGCCCAGCCAGCGAGCATTTTGAAGGACTTCCGTTTTCAAGTTCTGTATTTACAGGATGTCACGCTTTCATAAATATCAAACATTGCTGTTACGGTGGCCCAAAAAGTGGGTCTTGCACTGGCAAGCTCCCATTGAAATCTTGCCCGGGTAAAACCTGATGGAAGGCCTCGAGATTTAGCCTTTACATTTATGACACAGAAAAGCTATGTTAAAAGACTGTTACTTAGGGTAGCAAAGCCCAAGCACTTAAATGTTAGAAAATGCCAAAATTAAGGTTGCCTGTGTGCTTTTAATTCAGCTCCCTTGTGTATGAATTATAAGAAAGCCTGCAATTTCATGATCGTATTAGCAAGACTGCCCCTTAATAGTTAAGTAGCGCTGCCTGTTATTAAGGTCGCCTGACGCTTTCCATGAAATGACCCTGTGCTCATTTGCTCATAACTTTGCGAACTTTAACTGTTTGAGCTGAAAATTTCCCTGCTGGGTGTCTGCCTTGCACTGACTTTTTTTTAATTTCACCTAGAAAAGTTCAGCCATTTCGAAGAACAGGACCGGGGAAAATATGCTGTTTTGTACATATTAAACCTCTTTGAAGCTTTTTTTTTTTTAATTCTCTGATGCCCTTCAACTTAGAGCAAGAACTTGAAATTACAGCAGCGATGGATACAGGGGAGGGGTTAACTGCCAAATTGACCTTATATTATTTTAATTTTTGTATAAATGTGTACCAAAAAGTAATCTCAGAAGCCGTTGGTTATTTATTGATCAACTGTGTTTCTGAGGCACCTGGACGAGAAATGGTTACAGCTGGTTAACTGAGTGCCCTTTTCCACAAGGTTCTGCAGCTTTATTAAGAAAAGCCTGAGGAGATCTAGATAAGACGCAAACCTCATTCACTCTTGTTTTTACTGATACTGTTTTTACTGGAGCTGGTGGATCTTCGCTGACTTTTAAAAGGGATACCCAGTAAAGGATGATCCTGCTTAAGTGCCCTAAAGGGTAGTGCTCAAGCACAGCCTTCTGTACCATCATATTTTTCAATGCTTGTTGCATCTTTAGTTGTCACAATCCCTTGTAATTCAGTAATTTCACTGACCTTACCCCACTAGATCTGTTTCCTGGAGGCAGCTGTGCACAGATGGCAGGTTTATTGTTTCAAGGAGGCTCAGTGAGGTATTGCTAACATTATTGGGGCTGCATTGTCCAGAAGCTGCTGTACTACAATCTATATCTGGTTATTAGAAAGCAAAGCTTTATGTAATGTTCATAATCAACAACTGCAAATTCATATCACTGTTATAACTATGCCCTTTGTTGCTTCCCCATTTGGACCCTACAAGGAATCATGTCAAGTATAAGTATCACTGTGGGCTCTTGTAGATGTGCAGTGGGGCTGCTCTGACGCACTGTAAATCTGGTGTGTAAGATGTCACAGGCCAGCTGGGCACTGTGAGTATATCAGTTTAGTTGCAGGCTGACTGAGCACTGCAACTTTATTAGCCACTGGGCTTTTTGGTTCAGGATCGAGGAGGTGATGCTGGAGAAGAAAAGAAATGACAAGTTTCACTTACAAAAAGGAATGAATTTTACTTATGGCAACAAAAGATATAGTTTGCATATATAATAGTTAATAAAAAGGTTAAGCTAATAAACAGACAACATAACAATCCAGATTAAAATTGACAGTGATAATAAAACAGATAAAGAAATTAACCAAGAGTTCCCACTTGGTTAGTAACTTATCGATAGTCCCTCGGTTAGAAGATGCACGCCAGGTTGAATCAGCAAAGTCAGACGTCTCTGAACTGGCTGCCCGAAGGAGAACCGGTGGAAGCCCCTCAGTCAGGATCTGGTCCTCGCTCTCACAGGGAGTAAGAGAGATCCGGGGGGGGTATGGGACAGCAATGACCCTTCTGTTCCATCCTTCCCAAGGGTTACTTTGACATGCGTGTTCTTTTATATCCTAATTATGCTGATTTTTAGTTATATAGCCATTTATAATATTACTTTATATCTGTTATCCTATGGGGTTAAAAGGTGTTAGAAATCATTATAATAAGTTACTGCCCAAGCTTGGGTTTATCTAATAAGCAAATTGCAACACAGCATCTTCAGGTTTGAAATTAGCATTACCCCGCCTAAATCCAGCCCCTTCAGAACTCTCTGACTATGCTTTTTTGAGATGTCCTTTCTTGAAATGTACTGGACAAGCTGGGCAGTTGAATCCAGTTTTTATCATCATCAAGGCTAAATTCTGAGTGAGAAAAAACTGTTAGGTCAGCTAATTTCACAGCCATAGCTTTGTCTTTGAGGCCTAGTCAGATCCACAAACAATTACAAGTTACATTTGCTGGTTACAAAAATACAAGCTTCATATTAGACAAAAGTTCCGAATACTTCCAAGAAGCACATATTTATTCCTTATTAATTTTTTTGGGTTCTGGCCATCACAATCCACCTCTTACTTCTTTGGAGCATTTGGTAAGGCCTACAAATACGATTTCTGCCAGGTGGCGTGTACATGGTTGGCAGAAACATTTATTTTGGCACGGATATTAGACTTAATTTTATAACAACACCATTTAAAGATTATATAGAACAATTATTAATCCATAACCAAACTTATTACTACTACAAACCAAGGAAAAGGAGCATTTTTAGGAAAGGCATACATTTGCACAGTACAAATTACTTCATACCATTTCCACAGCGGGGGATGTTAGTAGCACACTCAATAATTCGCCCTCCCTCTTGGGCTGTGGGAGCAAGCTGTTTACCTTTTGGGCATCTTCAAGCAAATTGTTGATGTAGGCTGCTACTTTATCCCACCCTTTTAGTTGAGCCATGTCTACATCTTGAACCCAGGACTTTGTAAGACTTAGGTTAAGGGTGAGACTTTCTAGCAGGGTCTTTGGCCACATTAAAATAGCTTCCTGGTCTTGGACAATCAGGATAGCTGATGCCCCTTGAAAATCTTGAGCTTCTGCACAGCAGCTGGTGCAGGAGGTCCAAAACACTCTGTTGGGATAGTACAGGTGGCCAGGACCTTCCCAACAATCCCACTGAGCTAGGGTAATGTAGGGAGTCGCTGGTAGGGGTGGTATACAAATAATGTCAGGGGGACTATTGGGCCACCCCCTCCACAATGTTCCCAAGCCAATTAGAATGCCATTTACACTGGAGATTGAGCTAAATACTTGGGGCCTTCTGGGGTTATAATTTCCCAAATGGGATGATGCAAGTCCCAGTCCCACATACATCCTACTCCCAGTCCTGTTGTTAAGAGATGGACAATGGACCATGTGCCGGTTGCTACTCCATGTACAACAAAAAAGCATTTTGTTTTGCTACAACCCTCCCATCATGTGCTCCACGTGTTTCGGTAAACTAACTGTTGGGTCAAAACTGGGGGTAGTCCATGACATTTTAAGCCAGCAGGCCATTCTTTGTGTCTAAGATCTCTCATCAACTGGGAAATGTGAAAGTTAAGTGAAAGCTGCATTTGAGCACACGCAGTGCTCCAAGTTTGATTAGCATCAGCTTGAAAGGCTGCATGCATTAACAAATAACTTATTTGTGCTGCTTCACGGCCAATGGTTGCTAATTCATCAGTGTATTCTAGGGCCATGTTATCAATCATACCCCCTTTAGTGAGAAAACCTATATCGTATATCCATGATTCCTTGCATGTTTTTCTGAAATTTATCTATGTTTCAAACTCCCATGGCTGAATTAAGCCCATTCCACACATGGTCTAGGGCAGTGGTCTCCACAGTGGGGTGCACAAGACGATCCATTGGGGTGTGGGAAGAAAATATTAGAACTTCTATTTCTATTTATATAAATATACATATATTGGAGGTGCGTGCTCAAAAAATTCTTGCTGATAGGGGTGTGTGATCAAAAAAGTTTGGAGACTAGTGGTCTAGGGTACCTCTTTTTTCCAGGCGCTTGGAGGCTGTTGGGCTGTGGGTTGGAAAACAGTTGGCCAAGTCCAGCGCAACATTTTCTCTGCCAACCAGGCACCGACAGAACAGTTGGGGAATGCTGTTCTGATAAACCACTGTTCATGGTTAAAGGTAATACGGGTATTAAACAGGGAGGCATTAAGGAGAACTGGAGCCCTGGTCTGGGACCTCCACCATGGGGTAACATTAGACAAGCGAGGTAGCGGATACACCTGGGGTGGCTCTTTTTGGATTAGCAACGTGCATCCCTGCTTAATGCAAAAAATGGACAGGGGTTTTTCTGTTCAGGTGCTTAATCATTTCCCTTCTTGTTTCTGGGATTGGTAAACTTCCCAGTGGGGTTGGTTTATTCTCTGGAATGCATCTATTTGCGTACTTGAACGCACACTGTCCAGGTACGACGCTGGAATGGGTATCTTGCAAAAATGATTCTGGCACTGTTCTCCTCATGGGTTGAGCCAGTATTTCTGGGTTGACCAGGTCTGTGCCCTGCAGACTTTCCTAGACTGTTTGGCGATAGGCGGCTATAGTATATTCAATTCCATGAGCGATTCCCCCTTTATCCATATGGCAGAACTACAAAATACCCGGAACACAGGATGTGTTGGCTTTCCAGTCTGTGGACCACCACTTAACAGCATAAGAGCTGTTTTTAAACTACCGTAGTACCTTGCTATACTTGGAGGACTGGTGCATTTGGTGAGCTGTACACCATTGTGCCAAAGTATCATCGGATAGGGGGACTGCTGGAGCAATTGTTTTCCATCGAGGTGGGGTTGGAGGTTTTGGTTATCTCTTTGGGCTCCGGTGGTTGTAGAATTTCCAGCTGCTGGCGGGGTTACAGCAGTGGTCACATCATGACTCATGGTGGGCAGTGTACCTGCAGGCAAAATATAACATCACCAGGGCTACTGGAAGAAACCACAACAATCTTCCCCTGTCCCACACTACTTTTTCCTGATTTTGGCATATGGGAGGAAACCAAGTAACCACCCTGTCCCACACTAACATTGACAGGTTCCCCCTTGCTAGTCCACAATCCATTGCCGATGACTGAGAGGCCAATTTCGCACTTTTTCGATTGCAGTTGGGCGTTCCCAGTATTTCAGTGTGTCTGAGGCCTTGGCAGTGGGTGCATTCTGGGGTCCAGGAGCATGGGAATGTCCCACATCAGTCAAACAAACAGCAAACAATTAGCAGCCCTGTCATGATGGCATTCTACCCCTTCATTGCTGGATGAGGGTGGCAGCGTTGCTCTGGAGCAGGATGATGACTCCAGAGCACTCCGAGGTTGCTACGGCTATGCCCGCAGATGGACCCAATCTGCAGGAAGAAGGAAAAATGGAGTCTGGCTTCCATTAGATGGATCTGATCTTGATACCCCCCATGAGTTACATGCGTCTCGTGCCATTAGCACCCCTTCCCATTTGTCCCTTTGTGGATGCTTAACTACTGCCTGATCCCCCACCTGGAGTTTCCCCCAACCACCGTTTGGCCATTCCACTGCCAGCTCGCGGGGCCCGCCTTGACCAAAGGCTTGCTGCATGGGGCTTCCTCTGGAGTGGGGCTGATTGTTGGCCCAGTTGACTGAGCAATCCAGGTGCAGGTCCCAGTCTTTGAAAGCCGAACCAGCGGCCTTTCGCAGGTTGCACTTTAAGATATCGTCGGCTCATTCTACCAGTCCATTAGATTGCGGGTGATAGGAAATGTGATAGGTCCACAGCACTTGATGTTTTGTGGCCCACTCATAGACAAGATGGTTGCGAAAATGTGAACCATTGTCACTTTGCAGCTCTACAGGAGGTGGGTAGATGGCTAGCAGGTTTTCTAGTGCCTTGGAAGAGGCCAAAGCAAACGTCATTCCGGTGACTGCTTCCACTGCTACAAACACATACTGTCACTTTCTGGGTGTGTGGGGAAGTGGGCTTATAAAGTCACATTGCCAAATTTGCCATATTACTTTTCCATCGCGTAACAACAAAGTGGTAGTTAAGGCAGGGGTTAGTCAGGCCTTGACTTCCTGGCAGGTGATGCAGGAGTTGACTAATTCCTGTGTTTCCCTTTTGGTTAGGTGGATGTCCCAGGTGGCTGCTAGGCGAGCAGTGCCATCGTGGCCAGGGTGCCCATGTTGTCGATACAGCCATTCTGCGGCTAGCACTCCACGGGTTGCCTGGAGGGAGGGGCTGGGCGCCTTCTCTGGGGGTGGCTGAGCTTTTGCCTCAGCAACAAGGACTTCTGTGCTGCCTTTGGCTAGCTTATCTACTTGCTTATTCAATTTTGCTTTAGGCCCTTCAGCTTTTTTGTTCCCATGTGCTGCACTAACATATTGTATATGTAGGGGAAGGCCTCCCTCTGCCATTACCCACAAAGTCTCCCAGTTATCATAGCTCCAAATATTTTTGCCTCATCTTTTGAAGTTTTCTTTTTTCCACAAGGGTAGCCACTTGGTGGAACCCTCTACTACCATCTACAAATTGCAGTAGAGGTAAATGGGTTTTGTATAGCCTGACCCTAGTAACACTTCACAGTTGGCCACGCTGACTACAGCAGTCAACTCAGCATACTGCGCACTTTGGCCATTTCCCTCCATTGTAAGCAGCTTACCATCTCGAATTCATATGGCAGCACTCCTCCAGGTGTGACCTTTGGCTGAGCTGTCAGTGAACCAGACTTCTACATCTTTTGATGTTTCCATGTTGGGTGAGAAAGGAGATGCTTCCTTGATGGGAGATGGTTCATCAGAGCTGGTTGCATCTGGGTATATGTTGACCGTGTTTTCTGTAACCTTTTCCACTAGTGCTAGATGTTTCTTTGGGGTTACCCGCTGTGCCTGACTTAAAATATAATAGATCCATTTCTGCACTGTTGTTTCTTGGGCCCTCCCTCCGGGCGGGAGGTGTCGGTCAGACAATGCCATTCCCAGGATGGGTACCAGAGTAGTTATGACAGTGGGTAACTCCCCTCTCAGGGCCTCTGTGGCTTCTAAAGCTGCAGCTGCTAAACATAGGATTTGTTCTAGCAGGGTGTATCGGGCTTCGTCCCCCTTCCAGCCTTGGCTCCAAAACCCAAGGGGCTTTCCCTCTGCCTTAGGTGTATCTCTTTATCATAAGCTCCACTGGGGCTCCCTGTTGGACACATTTATATGGAGCCAGAGTTCCCCTTCTGGGTGTCATGCTGCTAGAAAGGCGTGAATGGTTACCAGAAATTAAGTGCTCCCAGCTGGGCCCCGTTCCCACTGTTCCTTTTTCTTGCACACATTATACAAAGGCTGGGCCAACACACTAAACTCAGGGACATGCAGGCACCAGAAATTAAGTGCTCCCAGCTGGGCTTGCAGCTCTTTTACATTATTGGGGGCAGAGGTATTTACCAGGCTTTGCAGCGCCTTAGCCGGTATGGTGGGTTCACCTTGTTGCCACTGGATTTCCAGGAATTCACACTGGGGCCCAACTTCTTGTATCTTTTTACTGGACAGTGTGAATCCAAATGCCTGCACCTTCTTCTTTAGGGACTCAAAAGCACAAATGGTTAATTCCTGGTCCTGGCCTCCCACTATGACATCATCGACATACTGCCAGACATGCACCTTTGGGTGGCTCAGCTGGACTTCATGGACCACTGCAGCCAGCACTACATGGGCTGAGGTGGGGCTATGCACCCAACCCTGGGGTAGGACTGTGTAGGTATACTGCTGTCTTAGCTATGTGAAGGCAAACAAAGGCCAGTGATCTTCATGGATGGGAATAGCAAAGAACATGTCTTTAATGTCCACAGATCCCATCCACTGGGGTCCATAACACCTAATGTTTTCTGTTAATGCAGGCATGGATGCGACCGCAGCTGGCAAATGCTTGTTATTGGCATTCATATCTCTAAAGTCAATCGTCAATTGACTAATCCCCAACCAAACTAACCAAGCTAATCCCCACTTGGTTTACATACCGGCCACACTGAGTTGTTGTACAGAGAATGAGTCCGAATGATGGGTCCATCCTCCAGCTGCCGATTGATGATGTCCTGGATGGGTTGTGTTGTCTCAGGGGGTATGATGTATTGAGATTGGTGTACCCCCTTCATGGCTGGCAGGGCGAGCGGGGTCATAAAACATCAGGCTACTGCCATCATCATGTCTTCCTGCTCGATTTCCTGGGCTGTGGTACAGCCAAACTGCCAGGTTTCCTGTTTAAGAATAAACTGCTGCCCTCGCAACACATTTAGTCCCAGTAGGTTCGGCCCTCCCCGGAGCATTATAGCAGTTTCTGTTACTACAGAGCCATTAGGCAAGTTGAATGTGGGTTGGACCAAATGTCCTGATCATCTGGCACCTCCAACTCCTACCACTTGGTAGGGGGTTCCCTGTGCCTCTTTCTATTCTGCAGAGTCCAAAACACATAGCTGGGCACCAGTGTCTAGTAGCATGTTAATTAACTTTTTCCTTCCATTTAAACAAATCTTTGTAGGCACTTTGATTAAGGGGGTAATATTATTCTGTGTTACTGGTCCCTGATCCTCTACTGCCCCCACAATGGCCCCTTGCACGGGGTGCTGGGTCGGCCGGGACTCCTACTGCGGGGGGCCGGGGGGTGCTGAGGGTTCTGTCTTCTTCCCCTTTTTACCCTCAAAGTGTTTGATCCATAACCCCTGCAGGACTATGGTAGGCAGTCTGTCAATTTGCTCTTTACTAAACCCTGCTGCCAGTAGCTCTCTTCACGTTTGCGCCTGCGGAGCTTTGGGATTTTCATTTCCCGCTTTCCTGGATTTGGGGGGCCTGGCTGGGTCATCTTTCTCGGGGCCCCTGCCATGGCCTTGGCAGTTTTTATTGGTTTGGGAAGCCCTGGCTTCTGCAAGATGGGCAGAAGCTGTACTAGCCTCCATATCGCATCTCTTACCGGGTAAGTCGCCAACTCCTGTTGCAGTGCCAGGAGAGCTGAAGTGCATTCGGTGGGCAATCTTCAGCAAAACTTTCTGCACATGGCCTCTGTTATTAATTCTTCATCTGAAGTATGCTTCCAGTTTCCTGCTTGAACAATTTCTGTCAAAGACAGCTAGTAAAGACAACGAATGGCTTCCTCTAAATTAAGCCATGCTCGTGGGGAGGGGGGGCGGGGGCGTTAAACTCTTCTTCCATGTTACCGTAACCTGCAGCAGCCACTTGCATTGCAGCAGAAAACAGAGTAATATTTTGGTCCTACCCGACCCACTGACCCAACTGGATTTCAGGTCGCAGGACCAACTGTGCTGCCTTGGTGTGACTCACAGATACTGCTGAGGCTCCTTCACTATACATTCGAACTAACCAATCTATTATTGGCTCCCCTCATTTAGCTTTATGTTGCTCTTGCAGTTCTTTGATTTCTGTGTGAGTAAAGGACCATGTCTCTGTCTGGGGATTTCCCCCTTGTGGCCCTGCATGGGTCATCACCACTGGGAAGGTTTGAGTTAACCCTCCTCCCAAATTCTCTTGGACTGCTAGGGCATAAGGAGGTGGGATTTCAAGGGCTTCTGCTGCAAGCCTCACATACTCATCATTCCCTGGCTTAGTTTCTGCAATTTCACCATACAGACTTTCATTCTCTGGGTCATCCCACAGCTCAGTTTTTGGAATCCCATTAGAAAGACACTGCTGAACCTTTTCAAGGGAAGGTTTAACTGATCGTGCTACTTGCACTTTATGCTCAAGGGAGGCACTTGCCTGTGTAACTAGTATCTTCCCCTCTCGACGTTCTAGTATCTCTAGTCGATCTTGAGCTGTCCTTGCAGCTGCGCACGCAACAGAGCTAGACTCTTTCTCTTTTTTTAATTTACTTTCAAGCTGGGTTACTCAATTCTCTAGGGATTGAATTGTTTGATGGAGTTGAGTGGCTTCCTCTGCTCCCAGTCTTAGGCAGGTTGTCAGCAGCCAAGACAGACATCCCTTCCTCAGTTTGCCTTTCTGCATGGCAGTGAACGCAGCCCTGACAGGGAACTGTGGTAGGGTCCCTCCAGGCAGGTTTCAATCTCTCTTTATCCCACCCCAGATTCTTAATACCCGTAACCTCTTCTATGAAAGTAATCAGTGGGGCCCACCCCTCTGACACCTCTACACCATTCTTCCCCTCCAAACTCTCCATCCTCAATCCTGCTCGTGACACCAATTGTCACAGGCCAGCTGGGCACTGTGAGTAGATCAATTTAGTTGCAGACTGACTGAGCACTGCAACTTTATTAGCCACTGGGATTTTTGGTTTGGGATCAAGGAGGTGATGTCAGAAAGGAAAGAAATGACAAGTTTCACTTACAAAAAGGAATGAATTTTACTTATGACAACAAAAGATATAGTTTGCATATATAATAGTTAATAAAAAGGTTAAGCTAATAAACAGACAACATAACAATCCAGATTAAAATTGACAATGATAATAAAACAGATAAAGAAATTAACCAAGAGTTCCCACTTGGTTAGTAACTTATCGATAGTCCCTCGGTTAGAAGATGCACGCCAGGTTGAATCAGCAAAGTCAGACGTCTCTGAACTGGCTGCCCGAAGGAGAACCGGTGGAAGCCCCTCAGTCAGGATCTGGTCCTCGCTCTCACAGGGAGTAAGAGAGATCCGGGGGGGGGGGTATGGGACAGCAATGACCCTTCTGTTCCATCCTTCCCAAGGGTTACTTTGACATGCGTGTTCTTTTATATCCTAATTATGCTGATTTTTAGTTATATAGCCATTTATAATATTACTTTATATCTGTTATCCTATGGGGTTAAAAGGTGTTAGAAATCATTATAATAAGTTACTGCCCAAGCTTGGGTTTATCTAATAAGCAAATTGCAACACAGCATCTTCAGGTTTGAAATTAACATTACCCCGCCTAAATCCAGCCCCTTCAGAACTCTCTGACTATGCTTTTTTGAGATGTCCTTTCTTGAAATGTACTGGACAAGCTGGGCAGTTGAATCCAGTTTTTACCATCGTCAAGGCTAAATTCTGAGCGATAAAGAACTATTAGGTCAGCTAATTTCACAGCTATAGCTTTGTCGTTGAGGGCTAGTCAGATCCACAAACAATTACAAGTTATATTTGCTGGTTACAATAATACAAGCTTCATATTAGACAAAAGTTCCAAATGTTTCCAGAAGCACATATTTATTGCTTATTATTTTTTTGGTTCTGGCCATCACAGTAAGAGCAGACTTGATTAATCTAGTCTGCTGGAGTGCGGAAATTAATGCACTCCAGCAGCCTTCAGTGTCACGTGTATCAGTGTTCCCATGTTGAAAGATGGTGGTGGGGTGCTTTAAAGTCAAGCTCATTCAATGAGTTTTTATTTAAGGTGCCCCATTGCCACTTTTAAGCATGGGGACACTGATACATGTGACACTTGAGCACTTTTAATCAATGCATCGTCCCCACCCCCCGCTGCCTCCCAGAGCACATCTATAAACTCTCTATAAGCCTAGAACATCACACAAAAGATGTACCTAAAGTTAACACTAAGGCTAAGGACAGACATTCAAAAAGCCTGAGCCTGAATTGATTTAATCTTTGCAGGTTAGTCTAACCTGGCTAGGCTGAATTGGTTTGTAACTGTACAGACATCCCAGAAATGCAGGCACATGCCTGCAGTGGTTCAGGCTAGAAGCTGGAAGGCACTAGAGCAGCCCTCCCTTCCCTGCTAAACTGAGTGGGGCACAGCCAGGCCACAGCGGGACATTCTGATTAGGAATGTGTTTCCCCCACCCCGTCTGACCAGCCCAACAGGGAATTGATAACAAAGTGTTTATCACCCCTACGTCAGTGTTTATCACTCCATTAAAAAAATAATAAGAGGGACATTACCAACTACCGACTGATTCTGCCTTTGTCCTGTCTGCCACAGCACAGATTGTAGCCAGCATGTGGTCTGCTAGCTAATGCTGAGATGTCTGTGTAAGGCAGAGGGGACCAAGGAATCCCTGCTTAGGAGGGAGTCGGGAGGGGAATGTGGGGGGAGCAGGGTCCCCTGCAGTCTCTGTCAAGCTGCAGCCAGGGAGCAGAGGGGAGGGGCGAGCCCTCCTGTGGAGCAACGAGGTCCACACAACCCAGAGAGCACGCAAGGATGCTAGGGGAGTCTGATTTAATTTAAACCAGCAAGGGGTCTGGGACAGGCATTGCATAAACTGGTTTGACCCAAATCAGTTAAATCTGATACAACATTCAACCGGGTTTATCTCAAAGCGGTTTCAGCCATTCTCAAACTGATTTATGTGCACTGAACATCTGTTCTATTACAGGTTTAAACCAGTTTCTGATCACTTAAACTGGTTTATGTGTAATGTCTGTCCCTAGCCCATATGGTTCATAATCTAAAGATGGCAGTATCACAGGGAACCATACGTCAAATCAACATCTGGTGTAAATCAGCATAGCTCCACTCAAGTTCGTGTGTAAACCAGTCTGCAAATCTTGCCTCTTGTGTCCAAAAAGAAAGTATGTAAAAGTCTGTCTTTCCTGGATCTCAATCCTATACCAGTGCCTGGTAGGTAAATGAGAAGTATCCTATCTCAATTCAGCTAAATTGGTGGCAGCAGATGATAACTACTTGTTACTGGACCTGAGCATGATGTCTGTGCCTGAATGATTTCCCAGGTGGTTTGTTTGAGTTGCTCCTTGTCTCCTAGAAGAGTCTTAAAGGCCTCTTAGCAGTATCAGAAAATGTATAGGTGGAGATGTGTCTTCAAGTATCTTGGCGTTTGAATTATTTAACTGTCGTGGGAGAAGGGAGAGGCGGAGAGAGGGAAGAGAGATTATTCTTTCCCTCCACAAAACTATATTGGGTTCAGTGCCATACCAGTGCAGAACTTGAGATGCTTATCCAGTGGATCTTCCCTGACTTATCCAATTGCATAGAACATGGGGATACTTAACCCAAATCTGTCTGTTTTAATTATTTTCCTCTGGACAGATAAAAGCTTTCTATAGGTTCCTGTAGAATATTTGCTCTTTCAAGCGTTCCTCTGCAGCTTTGATACTAAACGATTAAAGCATGCTAGGGGGAAAAAAATACCCAGCCCAACCTTTAGTTCCCTGTTCTTGGGCCCCCTGACTGTAGCTTTGATTGTTGACCTAAATTCCCCTTTCATAACGGAGTCCTGTCACCTCTGGTTGTGTTCTCCCAGCAAAGCAGACACAGCCAACTTTTAGAAGGGCGGGGAATTATTTTGCCCTCTTCTTTCCCAAACTCTGTAGCACACTGTATCCATATCAAACTGATACCCCTCCCCTTCCCCCACAAATGCCACAATAAGCCCTGTTGCCTTGTCACTCAGTTAAATGGGAAAAATTATTTTGATTAAAGATTTTGGATAATTGTGCAGCTGAGATGGTTACTGGGAAGTTGCAGTTAGCAAGACACAAGAAACAGTGCTGAAGTGACGGGGGAGGCCTGGAGTTTGTTACTGATGAACTGCAAATGGATTACAACAGTTTGCTTGGCTACTTCAGCTCCTCTACTTTGAAATGCTGCCCACAGAGAGTGCTTATTACTTTAATAGTGAAAGTCTCTAGATGTGTGTCCCAGCTTCTCTAGCGATGATCACCCTCTGCTGTGACCTCAGCATCTTGGGCTTAGTTACAGCAGTGTCTTATGCCCCCTCAAGTGAGCTTGCAGAAGTTCACACATCGGTGCTCAATACTACACTAACAGTGCTCAGTTGTGCCCTGTGCGGAGTGCATCTGCAAGGCTGGTGCGCTGTTTCAGCCTGCCCTAAACCCTTAAGCCCTACTTTGCTTTAAGGGGCACATAAGCCCTGCAGGTGGTCTGTTATGATTAGCAAAGATATATTACAACAGTCATAGCTTAGGTTCTATAAAACCATGAGCCCAGCTTAAACATGATGAGATTTCTACAAATGATAAATGCGCTGTTATGCTTTGCTTTGCCTTTGGGGATTTCAGCTTGTAAGGCCTACGTTTCCAAACTATTCCCCACAAGCATAAGTTCTAAGCTTTATTTATATTTTGAAGATAATATAACTTAGGACTGGAAGTGACCCTCTGGGTTTTCAAGTCCAGCCTCTCACTGTTGCAGAAAATTGCATTATA
This sequence comes from Crocodylus siamensis, assembly GCF_052110815.1. Taxonomy (NCBI): domain Eukaryota; kingdom Metazoa; phylum Chordata; order Crocodylia; family Crocodylidae; genus Crocodylus; species Crocodylus siamensis. The sequence goes on along the minus strand of NC_143405.1, from coordinate 13,883,437 downwards.
TAATCCTTGTTCATAACCTTACAGTATCCATCTTAAAAGGAGTTAGGGTTTTTGCCCCAATGACACCTGTTAGAACATTGTTCTGCACCATCATTTTAAATGAAAGCTGAGATTCTTGCTTAATCCAGGGCTTGAGGAAAAACAAATATTTCAGGGCTCTTACATTGGCAACACAGACTGTTTCATCTCAGCTGTAGCATGCAAGCAGAAACCTGCAGAACTCTGTATGCCCTTTTGTGTGAAAATCCTGCACTTTGAGTGTGCGTGTATGTGTGTGTATGTACCTGCTGTAGGAAAAACAAATGTTAAGTTTTATTTTTCACTCATGTCCTCACAGCATTTGTAACAACAGTTGGGTACCTGCAGCCGATAAAAGCTGGAGAGAAGAATACCGTATGTGATAGCTCTTTTGATTTTATTGCTGGTCTGTGCCCTAAACCAAAAAAGCACGAGGAATCAGAATCTTAAATTCCTTCACTTCAGTAGCTGTATTATGGGTGTTTCCATTGTCACTGGTTTTGTCCTCATTTGGCTCGCTATAAATCTTGAATTGATAGCAGGCGTTTGAGTCAAGCTCAAGCCACATTGCATCACATCAGAGCCAAAGTGCACAAAGGAAGGACAGAGATCACTACCAACCTGTAGTATTCCTCCAGCAGCTCCATTTATTCAGCTGAGGTCAATCACTAGCATCCTACAGCATGAGAGAGAGGAGGATGGCTTTTAAAGCTGGATGGAAACTGAATTTCTATTCTGTACGCTTCTTAGTTTTCAGAGGCTTTTATTTAGCCTAGATTAGGACACAAAATTCAAAGCTTGACTCTGGAAGCCTTCAGGTCACGTATTTGGAGACAGTCAGTATGACAGGGCTAGAGACTGGGAGCTTCAGACCTAGAAAGTTGTCCCAAGAGCTGCTCATCAGAGACTCTGGAAGCCCTTTGAGCTACTGAGCTTCCTAAGGGGGATTCACTGAGAGGGAAAGGTCCGTGATCAATGTAGTACACCTCTGAAATGTCTGTCATTGTGAGGGGCATTGTACCATTTATACCTAAAGTTCCTCGTGACTGATAGTCCACATTTTTGCTATTCAAAATTTTCCACGTCAGAAAGAAACCCTGAGCTTCTAGAAACAGTCATGTAACCCCAAAAGAAGGAATCCAATGGCATTTTAGATTTCCCTTAAGGAATAGTTTTTCTTATATAACTTTATGCCTCCATCTTTGACTTTGGATAGTATAACTATCGTGCCGTTACATGCAGCTTCTAAATATTCCTCAGATCAACAAAAGTTTGCATTTGGTGATAAGCAAGAGCTGACCACATCTTGTTAACCCTCAGGCCTCTCTTAAAACTGCGTGGGAGTTTCCTTTGCACCCCTATGCTTCCTAGGTCTTCCTCATACCCTTAGGGTGCTCTGTACTTCTCTCCATGAGAGCTCCTTTGAACTCGTGCAAAGGTATTTCTATTTTGCATTTTTAGTCCCAAGAGCTTATCTGTAGGAGACCTATCCTCCGTTTTCCCCCTGCTCGTTCTGGTACTCTGCATGCATCGCCACAGTAGGTACCATGTTACCTATCATATGAATAAAGGTACCATAGTACCTTCATTTGAGATAAAATGAATCTATTAAAAATGCAAAAGAGACTGTATGTTTTTATACCTCTAAAAGTGAGTACATTTTGCGAAAAAATACCCAGGGAGAGCTTAACCCAAAACATCACTGGCAGTATGATAACATTCGTTTCCCAGGTAAACATTCACCTTGGCCTGATTGGAAAATATCATTTTTAAAGCAGCTTGTTTTCCCTCTCCGTTCTCATTCTTTCTCTCTCGTGATCAGAAGTATCAGGGTAAGCTTGAAGCTGATCTTGAAAAGATTTTGAACTGAGTGCGCCCTACAGATGAATAAACACATTACCTTCCTAACCCTGAGATCTCTCTTCCAAAGGAAACAGGAAAAGGGGGAGCTTAGAGTCCCTAGCAAAATAACAGAGTGCAGAAAAAAAAAGACCTGTGTAAAATTTTTTGACTTTCCCATCAGACGGGTTTTTTTGTGGAGGGGGGCAGGGAGGAGAAGGGGGAAGAGGGAAGGTGGGTGACAGAAGTGGGGAGGAAAAAAAATACAGTCGAACACTTCTGTAACCTCTGCTCTGTTGATACTAGACAAGACCACACTGTTAATGAGTGATTGTTAACAGATGGCTGTTGAGCAACTTGTTCTGCATTACAAGCAAAAGATGCTGTTTGGTGGTGGTGTTGGGAAGGTTAGGGTGCAAGGGTGAAGTAAGGGGATATTTAGTCTTTAAATACAGACTGAAACCATCAAAGATTTAAGATTTCCAGTCAGACATCTGGAAGCAGAGGTTGGGACAGGGCATATTCATATGCACGTGTACTAGAATGCTATTTGGTACTGAAGTCCTTAACACTTCCCCCGTTCCACCCTGATCAAGGTGTGTCCACCTATATCCCTCGTTTTGTGACTCCTAGCCATTAAGATCTGAGAGGAGGACCCCACATTTCCCACCCAGTTCTCACCTGTCCCAAATTGGGAAGGAGCTCGCTCTCCCTAGACCTCTAACCTCCAGAGCTCACTGACCCACAGTGGAAGGAGATAGTTCCCCGAGTCTTTGGGAAACGGGCCTGTTTCATTCCTTGCAGTTCTCTTTTCATTCCTACCTCTCTTTCATTTCCCCTCATGTTCTAAAATTGAGCTTTTGACTTGCACATAAGTCAGGGTGCAGTAGACATGTAACTGCCTACAGCAGTGTAGGGGTGCAGGCAGGTACCCAGGGCAAAGCGAAAGCAGCGACTTCTGGTTCACGATTGCAAATATGCAGCTGCCAACAGCAGCCATTTTTTTGTGCCCCCCCTTCCCTCTCCCCAAGTCAGGGCCCAAGGGAGTTGTCCTTATCATCATCCCAAGTTATGCCACTCTTGAGGTATGGACCTATACTGTATACAAGACATGATTAGCATATATTTCTGTTGTGGGCAGCAAATGGATACTCCCCTTTGAGCATACAGATAATCACCTTGTAGAGCATTACTACGACTCTGTAATACAGTGACTCCAGTGTAAGTGTGTATATATTTTTCTCACCAGTTTTCATGGGGAGAGATTTTACAAACAGCCTGAAGGAGTAAGGCACACACATTCCACTTGGTCTGGGCTTCGATGAGAATCCTAGCCATGCATAATTTTGCAGGCTGTGGTAGAATTAAATGACGTATTTTTCTCCTCCTAGAATTTTTGAACAAAGATTTAAGGGATATGGGGTATGTGCCTAGGCAGAGAGGGAGAGAGAATTAGTAATCAAGGACATATCTTGAAACTCCGCTTGGTTTAAACAAGTGACGTCAAATTTATGGCTCAAATACATGTAAGGAGAATGAACTTCCATCTTTGCCACTGTGGGATTGCAAAACAATTCTGGTCTTTGGCCGTGGAAAGGGAGCTGCATTGATTCGTATGACATGCCCTTGGCAACCCCTAGCCTTTGATACTAAGTCCTCTTCTATAGCCACCTGCTCATCAGATGGTTTGACATGGCTAGTCTACTTCAACATTCTTAATATACATATTTATATATACATGTTATTAATTAAAAAATAAATACGTTAAATAGCCTGTTCTGCAACTCTTATTTATTTATATTTCTTTTTTGGGGGCACATAGGACTATATGACAAATGTTCTTACACCTCTCGTGACCGAGGATGGGTCCTGGGGATAAACACCATCAGTGACCAGGGCAATAGAGACCCCCGCTATTTCTTCTCGCTGAAGACAGACCGTGCTCGCAAAGTTACCACCATTGCCGCACATCGCAGCTACCTCCCTAATCAGTGGGTGCACCTGGCTGCCACCTATGATGGGCACCTGATGAAACTCTATGTGAATGGTGCCCAGGTGGCTACAAGCGGGGAGCAGGTGGGCAGCATCTTCAGCCTTCTGACCTTGAAGTGCAAGGTGCTCATGATTGGTGGAAATGCCCTAAACCAGAACTATCGGGGTTACATAGAGCACTTCAGCTTTTGGAGGACAGCCCAATCTCAGCAGGAGATCTTGTGGGACATGGGCCAGGCAATTCATGGACAAGGCACCCCCCTACCTCAGCTAGTTCTTCAAGACAGTTTACTGAATGTGAAAAGCACCTGGTCTCCTATGAAAGATGGCAGCAGTCCTCAGATTATGTTCAGCTATCACCATAGCTACTTGCTGGATACCAGCTTGGATCCTCCTCTCTGTGGACAGACAGTCTGTGACAACGTGGACGTGATTGCCAGCTACAACAAGCTCCCAAGCTTCCGCCGCAACAAGGTGGTACGTTACCGGGTAGTGAACCTCTACGATGACAAGCACCAAA